>NC_057423.1:1250000-2500000 GCF_019457755.1 Venturia canescens | reverse complement strand
GTAGCCCCAGTTGTAAGCGGTGATCTGCATCAAGGGCGCGAAAAGGGGAATGTCCGTGAGGAAAATCTCGTCCTTCCCGGCCTCGAGGAGGAGCACGTTCCACTGATGAATTTCTGTCAAACGGTTAGCGAGAACAGAGCCGCCGGAACCGGCGCCTACGATCACGAAGTCGTACTCGTTTCTCAAGGGATCGGCGTCCCCGAGGAGACCCTTCGGCGGTGGCGGAAACCCGGTGTAATAATCGTGGATCTCTTTCAATATGCCGAGGGGAAGGGTGCTCGAAGAATCACCGAGGAGCAGGACGAAAGCGATGAGAAAAAGGCTCCCCTTGGGTTCCGTCATTGCGTGCTCGATCCCTGGCGTTAGCTCGACGACTCTCCGCCCGTTCTTATCGCCCCGGTTTATCCGGCGTTCAATCAAGCTCGTACGCTCGGTGCAATCGCTGCGTTCGATTCCAATCTCTGCTCAAGTCCCCTTCGCTTTGGTCCGCTTTTTTGCATCCTTTTTTTCCAGGCTGTCCCTGAAATTCGACGCTCGATTTATTTCAAAATGTCCTCGTATTTTCATCCGACAAGTGCACTCGAGCGCCCGTTTATCGGCTATTAATATTCTCCTCGTTGCCCAACAATTCTCGGATTCTTCGTCGGAGCTCTACGCGCAGCTAGTTCCAATGCGTTCCGCGATGACCTTGGACGACGATTCCGCATCGCTCCTCCTTTCCTCGGCCCTGGCAAATGCTCACGGCCTCTGAGATCGAGTCTGAAAGTATCGCTTCGAATAATTATCAATTTCCACTATTTTGTGTTCCGTTCGTATGCGCGACGCCTCGTCGAGCCAACGTTTGGCATCGATGTTACCCGGTCAAAGCCAAAGATACAGGAATTTCGTCTTACCGATTGTGGCGCGAGGTTGAACGACCGTCCGTTTGGATAACGGTCCTCCTGTCACATACTACACCCCGAATTTTTTCCGGCTCCGTCAAGAAACCCGTTAATTTATGCGGCACCAGTATTTCTCCGTCGCTCCCTCCGCCGTCCGCTCTGCCGCCGATCCCGCCGAGATTTTTCGATGATTTTTCACAATTTTTTCATTCCATCCGAGTTCTCGTCGGAGTCTGCGGAGAAAAGTGGGGAAAAAAGGATTAAAAATGCGTGGAGAATTATTCGCTGCTTCCTGTCAGTCCCACGTGACATTTGAAGGGTCCCGAATTTGTTGAAGAATATTTTTGGCAAGCTCGCGGCGAAACGTCGATGAAAATAGTTTTTTTCGATCCTTCAAAAATTCGGGAGATTTATTGAAATAACGATTAATTTGTGTTCGTTTTTAAGTAGAATTTCGTTCGGCGCACTCTCAAGACTCGGTGAAAAAATTCGGCGAGCAAAGGGGGTTTTGAGCACGTTGAAAAAAAATCACTGGTCGCGTCGTTCGGGCAATTCGAAGGTACATTTTTCCCGAGGAGAACGAAAAAAACGGTTTCTCGTCCAAATTGACGCGGCGCTCGCCGGTGTTGATCGATAACTGAACCCGACCGAGATATTCGTCCTTTGGCACGGGTCGGAAAAAAGGGAGGGGTAGACGCATCAAAACATCGAGAGTCAACGGGAAAAAACGAGCTGCCACCGGTCAGGCGGGGGGGGGGGGGGGGGCTCACGGCGAATTAAATCGAGGGAAAGAAAATAAAAAATGTGTCTTCGAGGTCGACCGGTAACAAAGTCTCGTGCTCGTTGTACTAAATGCGTTACCAGATCGATGTTAAAAAGCCGTAAGGTGATCGGATTTCGTAACACACCGAAGAAATTAACTCATCGAAGTAGGCCGTCGCTTGCTGCTGCAGCTTATTATGACGTTACGCGTTTAATTACGCTTAATGCACTGATCAAATCGCGAGGGAATGCGTTTTTTTATTCCTCAAAACAATACGGTTTATCTCTTGAGAATAAACAAGATAATGGGTTGAATGCGTGGGTAAGGGGACCTTGAAAAACGACTTTGGTTCGAGCACACGAATAGCGAGATATACACGTTCGTTTATATTGGTTTAAGGAATTTATGGCGAAAAATCAGTTTTGTTTGCGTGAATAAAATGAATGTTTCGATGCCGGGAGTATGTTCCTTGAGGTTTACATAAAATTACGTGAAAGTTTCACTTGCGAGTTCAGTTTTGATACCGAATGAAAAACAAAACAACTTGGGATCCTCCGGTTTGTGAAATCACCGTTTTCACGCGCGAGTTTAACGATAAAATGTTGAGGATAACCTCGAGAAACTGCAACAATTGACCCCGTTTGCGAATCGAATCACTTATTGGGTCGCGCAGACCTCTTGTAAACTTGACCCTCGTGTCGATCGCCAAGTTTCGTGAAATCTTCAAATTCATTTGCTCGAATTACTAGTTCACACGGAGCTTGAGCGCCCCCTGGCTGATGCTTTTGGTTTTGCCTTTTTTGGTTAGGTTTTCCAAAAATAGGTTCGATTGATATTCATCGAGAAATCAGCAGCGTCGTCACATCACTCGAAGCAAGTATTTTAGCCTGTCTGAAACATTACACTTTCCCTACGTTTTTACGAACAATCGTTGGATCAATTCGGTTACGTGTGTTGAGATATCGGGAAAAACTCTCCGCGCGACGAATGTTCTTGGAGCGCCGTCGATTATTTTCACATATTTTGTTTCCGCGAAAATTTTTATGTAAATTTTTTATATAAAAACTCAATGATTCGGCAAATGATGAAAAACAATACGAATTATTCGAAGAAAAATCACTTGTTCATCTCATTAGCAATAATCCTTGCATTAATTGCGGACTTTTGTTTTGAATATTTAATGTCGTTGCAGCGACATCTATTTACGTTTTCCACATCCCCTCATGCCATATATGCCATATATACACATCACAAAAGCGCTTGAGAAAATAGATTGAAAATAAAATGGAGAATTGGTATAACGAAGCATTCTAAAAACAATTTCCAAGTGAAAAGAGTTTTTTGTATAGTAAAATGAAAACTAGGCTTGTCACGAATCGTCGCCGTAATTCTAAATGTTGACAATTGATTGTTCTTTCTGATAGTGAAACGTGAAAATGTGACATTCGTAAAGATTTCGAATGATCGAAAAGCGCCATCTATCTCTCACGCCTCTTTTTCGCTGCTGCCCTTCTTTCTCTCCACGGGGATCTCGACGCGACAAATGATTTTGTATTCCTATACGCATTATATAGAATCTGTTACGAACACTGTGGATCGCATGAAATAAAAATCAATGGAGCATCGGCAGTGGGGATCGGAGGAGTGGCCAACATAAAGGAAGAGAAGATAAAAATTTGATAAAACGTCAACGGAAGCAAATAAGTGTCAAATAGAGCGAGTGAGTGAGATAAAAAGAGAGAGAGAGAGAGAGAGATAATAGTTTGTGTAGGATGGACTTTGAGAGCCCGGACGTCGAGAAGGAGTTTCCGGGGCTCTATGCATCCGAGTCGGCCCGGAAAAGTAACGAAAGCGATTGTAAGAATCCAAGCAAATTCAATTGAATAATTAACGCTTCAGTGATAATTCGTTTGACGTTTGACGTTTGACAGGACAACATAACCTCGAAGTACTGTTGAATTGTATTTACAACCGCACCGTTGACCCAAATTCACATCTGATCAAAATTCCATTTACTCATTTGTATTTTTCTATCTACTCTCTCGGAAATTGGATGAAATTCAATCGAACATAAATCTAAATCAACGATATATTTTTACTTTCTCGTGATTACTTTATTATCGACATTCATGCCAAAAGTTGATCGTTTTTGGGCTGTTTGAACAGTCAGCGACGAGGGCAGTCACGAAAAACACTCGAAGAAAGAGTTATTAGGTGGAAAACGCAAGGATAAAAAAGATAGGAAGGATCGAGGTTACGCTACTCTGGAAGGCGAGAGCTCTCCCGACGAAGATCAAGAGACAAAGTAAGTCATTTTTATTTATTTCAAGGCTCTTTAAACACAATCATGCTTTTCATTCACCGTTGCTTTGTTTTATTGGCGTATATTCATACTCATAACGGATCATTACTCAATCAATTTTGGCTTAAACAAAGTATATTTTGAATATGCAATTTTCCTTCCAGAATAAAAAATAAGGAACTCTAGTAGAAAATTGATTTTTTTTTAAATAAAATGCAAATCTAAATCCACTGTTCATTTTCTGTCATTGGAACATCTATGCGAGTAAATAATAGTACAATTGTTGAAACATAAATTAGTAAGTTCTATCTCAATATAAAATATGCATTGCCTTTCATTTAGCAAGAGCTTATTAATACAATTAGTTTCAATATTCAAATTGTGTTATATTTGCAAAAGACACCAAGTACATAAAACTTCTTCCATTCTACTGTCATCATGAATGAAAATCAGTTGATACAAAACATCAACGATTTTCTGATCCTGCTACTTTTGATAGCAGTGTGCATTGTAAACTCATATTTTATCGTTAAAGTTTTCATATTTGTTACTAGCAATCATTGTTTATGATTATGCTCTTAAAAAAACATAATTTTTGTGTTATTTCGGTCATACACTACTTATACGAGGGAAACCATTTTTTAGAAGTCCCTCAAAATCTAAAAAAACGAAAGCCTTCAAGTTTCCATCTAAAAAAGAGAAACGCGAGAAATCACGTGAAAAAGATGGCAAAGACAAGGAAACTGAGAAGGACAAGGATAAAAAAAAACGAGACAAAGATGAGAAAGACGTTGATAAGGAAAAGCGCAAGGATAAAGACAAGGATAAGTCTAAACAGAAGGTGAAAGATCGGAAGAAGAGTAAACACGCGGAGGACGGATTGGATATTGGTGGTAAAGCAATTTCTTCATTTCTCTGACACAAGCAAAAAATAGTATTTCATAATTAACTTATATTGTTGGAATTTTATTTTCAGAGGCACAACCAATCTTTGGCGTCAGTTTGCACCTTGCAGTCGAAAGGAGTCGATGCCATGATGGAGTCGAACTTCCTCTTGTCGTTCGGGATTGTATTGACTGCGTAGAAGAATCAGGAATGAATACAGAAGGCTTGTACAGAATTCCAGGTGTCAAATCAAAAGTTCAGCATGTAAAAAAGTTGTACAATCAACGGGAACCTGTAAATATATCCGAGATTGAACCCATGGTTGCAGCGAGTTTGTTAATACTCTTTCTAAGGTTTGCATTTTTCACAAACTCAAAACTACCTTGTGCTTTTCTGTAGATCCGTAAAACGAAGTTACAACAATTCCAATTTTCTTTAGGATAAAGAACTAAAACATCGACATGAATGGTTTGCAAAATGATTTCTTTATAGAAGTGTCTTGAAAAAATGGCGGTTGTATGTTACAGAGAGCTACCGGAACCGGTTCTTGAAAGTAGCGAAGTAATAACGCGTTTTGAGCAAGCGGCCTCAACGAAGGACCTCGCACAACGAGAAACGAAACTTGCCCAATTGACTAAACAGCTTCCTGAATGCAACAGAACTCTTTTAGCGTGGGTGACGCTTCATCTCGATCACCTAACGACCAAAGTAAGTTTCTTTTTGCATCTATTGATCCCATTAATCCATGGCAAATGCAGTCCACTAGAAGGTATTTAAATCTTTTTCAATTATGAGATATGCAAATTTATTTATATTGCAGGAAAAAACTACGAAAATGAACGCCCAGACGGTCGCGATGACGCTCAGTCCGGTTTTGCAAATGAGTCATCGTTTGCTACTCGCACTTTTATTTCACTGCAAAGCTCTCTTCCCCGAAATAAAATTGACGAAATACGTTCCGCCGTTACCGTCGAGTAGTATTAATTTGTTGGAAGGTGCGGAAAAGATTGCTGCAGAATTGGCCAAACAGGAGTCTCTATTGTCACAAATCCACATGCAAATGAACGACGGTTTCGTAACCAAATCGAGGGAGGAACAATTGTGGGAGGTTCAACGTATAATTACACAGCTGAAGGTACAAATTGAAACAAAATATCTGGCTGCTGCATTTCCTCATCACCGCTCATAATTATTTCTTCTCCAAATGAAAAATTTTCATTAATGAGCATGCACTTTTTCAGAGAAAATATAAGACTGTACAGAAATTGGAGGGAGCGGTGCAAAAGAGTCTCGACGAGGAGGTCAAATGTTACGAGGGTATTCAACGAGAGGCAAGGACGAAAACACTCTCGGAAAGTGACGCATCTCACGTGAAACTCGAATCTCGACAGGCGTCAATAACTTCAGTGAAAAAAGATTCCGAAGTTTGGAATATCGAGGATCCCAAAGAAAAACAGCTCCCAAAAAGACGAGCCTCTGGTACGAGTGTTGAGGTCACCGATATCGAACGGAAAAATTCTATTCAGGAAAAAGATACTATTGACGGAATGACCGAAACTCCCACGCTCGTTTCTGAATCATCTAAGGGAGTCGACACTTTGGAATCCCCCCAAGAAGATGAAAAAGGTATTTTTTCAATTTGTCATTCAGCTTGAACTCTTGATGGCATAATTTTTCCCTTGCAATACGCCAAACAAACCTCTGGTATTTAGTTGCAAATATTTTTTTCAAGTCTCGACTGATCCCAGTCCGGAAAATACAATCGATAAACTTCGCGAGAGCTTGATTCACGTGGAATTATTGAATATGCAATCTCAGCTGAAATCTCGAATAGCCCAAGAGAAAAGCGAGATCAAAAGGTTGCTGGAAACTATAGCTGAAAAAGGGCCGGAAAAACCAAAGCCAAAAGAGAGAATTCACTCGCCTAACGAAGCGGAAATTACTGCGATGATACAATTGGGCAAAGAAAATCAGTTACTTGAGGTACAATTTCGAAATTAATTGTTCACTGTACTTAGTCAAAAATTGTATCGAATTAAATTTTAAGATTCTTCAAAAGATTGAAAAAAAAAATTGATTCAGTAATCGATGGTTTCTTACGTTCGCAGAAAAAAATGATGACTCTGATACGCAGTATAATCGAGGAGAGAGATGCCTGCGTGGAACTCCGGGTGCAATTGGCAATGCACCAGCTTCTGTCTCAAAACACAATAAACGACATAATAACGACGAAAATCTGAATGTAATTGTTCTTTCGACTGGCCTCGTACAATAATCTACAGAAAATAAAAAGAAAAAATATACGAGAAATGAAGCAATTTTCAAAAATACTGTCAATTTTTGCTTCTTCTCTTTAAAACCAAGAGGTTTTACTCCAGGTGATTTTTGTCTCTGAATAGAGGAATCATGTATAATTATATAATATACAAATGTGTGAGCCTTCGCGTGATGAGATCTGTATAACTTTTTGTAAAAAATATATATATATCCTTGAAAAGACACAAATTTATTTTATCATTTCGAAATTCACCTCAATCATTTAAATCCAAAATTTTGAAATTATATTTATATTCCAATTATTTCAAGTTTCATTCACCAAAATATTCTGACTATGAATTGTATATTTATGGCATAAAACCGGCAAATTTTTGTGAAAACCTTCAACCTTTGAAAAGGGATGAAATAAATAAAGCTATATTATATATATATATATTATGTCATTAGATTTCTTACCGTACGTCGATACAGCCGAGCTGTGTGTACACACACACGTATACATTTGTGTATAAACCTATAATGTGGCCTCGCACATTACCAAATATATTGGTTTTTTGGTGGTTTTTTGAAGCGGCCACGTGATCGCACATGCGGCTTCGAACATAAAGTTTAAACGTGATAATATATTTGTAATATATATTTATTGTAATAAAGTATTCGAACAAATATGGCTGTAAGTATTTGCATGATTTCGTTTTCGAAATGCAGTGAAGGAAATGTATAATCCAGTGGATCCGAGATGTCGAAATAATAACATAACCTTATTTACTGTTTACGGAACAATTCAGATGATTCAAATAAGCGTTCTTATAGTATAGCGTTTTTTATTTTTAATCGAACAATTATCAGGGTGATAAAGAATGTTAGCTTTTGAATATTTATCATTTTTGAATAGTCATTTTTCATGTGCTCGGTGGCAAACTTATGATCAACGAGTCTTATTGTTTTTCCAATTGATCTCATTGTCTATACTTTTTTTCCAATAATTCTCCATTACAGAAAAAGAAACAATCGAAAATCAGCAAGGTAAAGAGAAACAATCAGACAAAAACTAAGCTTGCGAAACAGGGCAAACTCAAAACTAAGCGACATGGAAAGCAGAAGAAACAAGTACAAAAACCAGCACCCAAACCTGAGGAACCTGTGGAGGAAGAAGAAAGCGATCATGGAGAAGATATGATGGGAATGGTTGAAAAAGATGATTTGGAATTTTTGAAGAATGCTATTACACATAAATCTTATAATTTACTAAAGCAAATAAGATTGGATCCGTAAGAATTCACTTGTACTAATCTATGACAATTTCTTCTGTTTACATGCAACAAATTAATATGATATCAAAAACCATACATTGACCAAAAATATTAACTTTTCTCTTTCTCCGAAGAGCCCGGACAGCAAAGGCAAAAAATAATAAGAGGAAAAATGATGAGTCAGCGATAGAGGACAAGTACGAAGAGGACATTTTGAAAGAAAACGGAGGATCCGGCACAAAAAAAGTTCGTCTTCTTTTGCCAGTAAAAAGAAAGGACGGTGTTATCGAAAGCAGGGTCCTGGAGGAGGATATCAAAGAAGAGGAAGAAGAAGAAGAAGAGGATGAGAAAGAACCCGTGAAAAATGAAGATGAGGAATCGGAGAATAGTGATACAGAAGTTATTTCGGAATTGACAGAGGTAAACTTGAATGACGTAAAATTTATGGTTGACCCCATTACTACAGTTGAACCGTCGAATGACATAAACAATTTTTTATTGATACAACGTTTTCTATTGGACATTTTTAGGTAAAAAAGGAAGAACCCGAAGCAGCCCCAATCTCTACCGCTGAATTGCTGGTCTGCAGAGAAGAAATTCTGAGATCACGACGATTTAAAATAGGTCTCTTGTCCAGTAGTTTGCTCGAAAATCCAGAAACGAAATCTGGAAACTTGAAAATACTATTGGAACTGATGGACGAGTCGAATCCGGAAGTTTATATAACTGTGAGGAAACTCGCGACCGTATCGCTTCTTGAAGTCTTCAAAGATCTTTTGCCATCGTATAACATATCGCAGGTTCAACCGGAAGGAGTAAAATGTGTGCAAAATTCTTAAGGATTTAATTTCTGTTCCTCGTAATGTTTTTCTTACACCATGTTTTATTTTTATTTTCAGTCAAAAAAGAGACCTTCAAATTGCAAAATTACGAAGCTGTTCTGCTGAGAAGTTACAAACAGTATCTTCAAAGATTGGAAAAAATGGGCGGCAAATTGAGGAAGAAAAAAGGCGACACTAGAATCATTGGCGAACGAGAGATTCTCCTCGGAGAACTCGCTGTCAACTGCATGTGTGAGCTTCTCGTAACCCATCCATATTTCAATTTCTCTGTAAACATAGCAAATTTTTTGCTACCACTTTTGGATAACAAAAGACCCAATATTAGAGAAACAATATCAAAGTGTTTCATGCAGATTTTCAAGGAGGACAAACGAGGCGAATTGTCACTGAATGTGAGTCTGACAAGCTCTGGTCTAAGCGATCAATTATTTCATCATTTTTTAGATAGTCAAGATTCCATACGTTTGTACTGAGATTAGTAGAGCAAAAAAATTATTTATTATTATTCGAAAAAATAATGATTTTCACGAAAAATAAATTTCGCTCGCAACTACTAATTTGTTCAACGATTCGCAAAATTACAGATCGTTCGCCGTGTGAACCAGTACGTCAAGCTTCGCGGTCACACGGTGCACGCCGAGGTGCTTTCGATACTTTTGGCTCTTCGCATTAAAGACGTGGATCTTGATAAAGAGCGAGACGAAGAGGCAAAACAGAAGAAACTCATGAGCCACAAGCAACGGATCCTCGCTCTCAGCAAGCGGGAACGAAAGAAAAGCAAAAAATTAGAGGCGATCGAGAAAGAAATGCTGGAAACTAAGGCCGAAGAGAACAAAGAAACTAAACAGAAAATTCTCACTGAAATAACAAGCATCGTTTTCACCATATATTTCCGAATTCTTAAACAAGCTCCGAACAGTAAAGTATTGTCAATCTGCCTCGAGGGCTTGGCCAAATTTGCGCATTGCATAAATCTTGAGTTTTACCAAGATTTGGTTAATGTTATTAACGGTTTGATGGAGAACGGAAATTTGGGCTATCGGGAACAATTGCATTGCATACAAACTGTTTTTACAATATTATCGGGACAAGGATCAGCATTGAACATCGATCCATACAGGTGGCCCATTAAATTCTAAATTACGTGCATGCAAAAGTTGAAACTTCCACAGACACAAAGTGGAACGTACTTTTTTTTTTCTTTCAGATTTTACTCCCATCTGTATAAAAACCTGTTAACCGTTAATGCGGGAAAGAATCACGCAGATGCGGAGATAATAATTCGCACGCTCGTCGAGGTTCTCATCCAGAGGCGAAAGCGAGTAACGCAGAATCGTATGGTCGCATTTATCAAAAGAATAGCTACGGTTGCATTGCAATTACAACACAACGGATCCCTCGCTATACTCGGAATTATAAAAACGGTAATGCAGCTTGGTAAAAGCGCAGATATTCTTCTCGACACGGATATGAACACCGGTGATGGTTTTTACCAACCGGAGCTCGAGGAACCGGAGTACTGCAACGCACACTGTACCGCTTTGTGGGAAATTGTTGCTCTGCAGGTAAACTATTCGAAGGGTTTTACGAAAAATCTTGAATTACGAATACTTTTTCCCTCGTTAAACACAGTAGACGTTTTTTTTTTAAGAAATTTTGAAATGATACGAAAGAAAATAAGGGTGATTAAAAAAGCTGCTTTTTCATTTTATTGCAGAGGCACTATCACAGTGTGGTTCAAAAAGTGGCGAAGAATATAGCGTGGGGAGTCCCTGTGAGCGGCGAAGGAAGTTTGCCATCCGAAATTGCGAAAATGTTAGTTTTTTTACTAGATTTTTTGGTTCCTTGAGGAGTATTAAAATATATTTACGGCATGTCATTTTTGCAGACCACCGGAAGAACTGTATCACGAATACGATCCAACAGGAGTCGTATTCAAGCCAGCGGTACCCGTTCCGAAGAAAGGAACGCCCAAGAAAAGTTCCGGCCCACGCGAATTCGCAAGAGAATCACTGGAAAGATTTCTCGAAAAAATACAAAACGAACCTATTTTTCCGAACGGATACGTAGATTTCCATGAAGCTGTTAAAATCAATTAACTAAATATTGTTTTTGTATATACATTTTCGTAAAAGATAATAAAACATTTTGTTAGTATTTGGTATACTTTTCGTGAATTAGAAAATTTATTGCAATGTGCAATAAATCTGTAATATCGGCGGTTTTTAGTAGAGCGGAAATCTGCAGGCTTGGCCGAGAAATCCGTTGAATTAATTCTTATTTTCAAAGTTGACCGCTACGAAAAATTGCTATGTTCCCAAAAGGCCCGTCTTCGGATTATATGTCCCTACCACCTACCAGTTTCGGCTACCACCATCTCGTTCGAATGTCATCATGGACTTGTTACCGTGGAATACAGGAGAGAAAACGAAGCCGGTCGCATGATCTGAGATGTCATTCGATATCAACGTACTTTTGATTTGAGGTGACGGCGGCGGCGCTCGCGCTACCAGGGGAATATTTACATGTGTTTTTTCTTTTTTCCATATATACTGAGTGTATTGGGATATTGGAAGATCTATGTGTGCATTTGTCTTATTATCGACGCCAGCGCCACCCGTAAACCGAGAAATTTCGGCTTGATTTTCCAAACATCGAGTTTGACGAGTTTGACGTTCTTCGCTTCTATATGGTTTTCATACACAGGGGCTCTGCGCTGCCCGAGAGGGGTGAAAAGTGAATTTTTGCAGCGCTGCTTTGTTTTTTCCATGAGAATCGCAACAAACAAGAGCAGTAAATGTGAGTGTTAAATGTAAAAAGCCAAGGAAAAGCGGCAATAAATGTAGATGGAGTATTGCTCGAAACGGAGGATCAGACGGACGAGCGAATTTTGTGAAACAGTGTGAGAATAAAATCAAGTGTACCGTTGCGGGGAGAAAAAAAGTTGCGTCGCGAAATCATTTCTCGACGTCGCGTAAGCTTTCTCGGCGTGATAGCAAAGATAAAAGTCTGTAGGCGCGTGTGTATGCGCGAGTGTCTGTGTTGTGTAGAGCACCGTCCCAAAAAAATTGGACCCCCCCGCCTCTTCCCTACCTTGACCAAAATGCCAATGATCAATTGCTCGTTTGCCGTTCAGAAAAATTGCATAAACGCTCCTTACCATCGTTGAGTCGGTGAGTCTGTCGGTGACGTAAAACTTTCAGATTTCGCACCATTGTGTTTCTTTAAATTCATGAATATTAAAATTATCAAGAAAACAAAATAATACAAATGAGGTTATAATATTTTCGGAACCAAGAGGACTTCGGAACATTTTCGATATCCAGTTCGTTTACGAGACCTGAGAAATTGTTTTGGTAACAACACCTTCTATCTCTTTGAGAACAAAAATTTGGAAAACAAAAAAAAACAAATACATCTTCCAACGTTCTCTGAGCGACTCACCAAAGACGTATGGCCAAAATAGGTACCCTAGATGGTAGAGCATAAGAAGATCGACCTGTTTAGGGCTAGACGAAGAGGCAAAACGAGAGGAGAGCCTTGGGCCCTTACGAATTTTCAAACGCCGCAACCACGGCTTTCACAGAGATGGTTGGATTGGCGGGCGGGGGAGGTCATCTTTATCCCTCGCCCCCAATGCAGCCCAACACAGAGCGTAAATATACCTCAAATACGATTGAAAACACCAGAAGAAATATTTGATATTTTGTAATTTTGGCATTTTCTATTCACTTTCCAGTGAGGGAAATGACAGGGATTACACCCAGCGCGCCTACCAGTGCCGATGCCTGTCTCAGTATAGTACATTCGCTCATGTGCCATCGTCAAGGAGGCGAAAATGAATGTTTTAGCAAACGTGCCATTGAATCTCTGGTCAAAAAGCTCAAAGTTAGTAGCGAACAACAAGAAATAATTTTTTAACCATTCACCCTTAATCTTGACTCTGTGGGCATTATTTGACGACAGATCATTTTTCTAAATGAAGTTTTGAACAGATAAAGAAATCTTTAATGACATTTTGTAATTACAAAAAGGTTTGGGAGTTTTCATTGTATTCGTACTGATTTTCTACGTTTTTTACAGGAAAAGAGAGACGAGCTGGACAGTCTGATAACCGCAATAACGACAAACGGTGCACACCCGAGTAAATGCGTAACGATACAAAGAACCCTGGATGGAAGATTGCAAGTGGCTGGTAGAAAGGGTTTTCCACACGTCATATATGCTCGAATATGGAGATGGCCGGATCTTCACAAAAATGAGCTTAAGCACGTGAAATACTGCCAATTCGCGTTCGATCTCAAATGTGATTCTGTATGCGTCAATCCTTATCATTATGAAAGAGTCGTGTCTCCGGGAATAGGTATACAGAGTAATCAATACGAGAAACAATTGCTAAAGCTATGTGCTAATCGAGCAGTTTCAATCATTTCAAAAGAAAACTCGCTCCAGTCGCATTTTTTTCGATTTATTTCTCAATTTTGTAGTAATATTTTCGCATGTTTTTTAAAAAGCTTTTCGTACGGCTTATCGTCACTACTTATACATTTTAAGATCTAAAAAAAACGTTCATCTCTATTTGTTGTGCGAATTAACGTGTGAGCGCTTCTCAATTTAATTTCCTATGATTTATCATCTTTATTTGAATTTTATTATTTTTTATCATTGTTGCATTGGTGTATGACGAAATGGGGTTGGTTTCCCCCGCACAGACCCGTTTTTTACAGACCTGTCAGGCCTCACACTGCAGTCTGGAGTTGGTGTTGGTCCTGGTGGAAGATTAGTCAAGGATGAATACACCGTCGGTGGTGGCGGAGGAGGTGGAAGCTCTGGCGCCGGTGTCGGTGTTTCTTCCGGTATGGATGTTGATGGCGAGATGAATCAGACGATACAACATCATCCGCCACCTCAACAACCTCCACAAAATAATCAACAACAAACTCAACAAACATTCATGCCCGGTTTAGCCCCTTCCAATTCAAGTGAGTTTCCCATTTGGCTTTAATTTCCAAAATTTATCGCCGTGACGTTCATTGGTTTTTGCATTGTCGTCGTTTTTTCGATTATTTGTGTTGGTTCGTAACGTATGCATGTATACAGGCTGGAATTCTTCGAGCAATTCACGACTGAACGCGAAAAATCAACGTTACTTGTTCAAGTTGAAGCTCGACGTGTTGGAAAGCAAAATTTTTATTTGAGAATATGCAAAATTTTGATTTAATAGAATATCAATAAAACTGATGCTCAGCCAGTTGCCTAGGTGTCAAAGACGTCGTTGAATGGGAGTTTCCTACTTATCCGAAGATACTTGATTTCCGAGATTACTAGAAGTACATCCTATTTTTCTATCAACGAAAAATAACGCACTGCTCCTATTTTTTCCTCCAAAATTCGACACGCGTCTATCGAAAAAAAATGTGCAGCAGGATTTTTATTGCCTGAATGACTGAGGGTCGCCTTGTACAGAATTTTTGTTGCTTTCCAACAATAAGAACTTCCACACCATCGTGCATTTTGTGCAGAGTTCAGAAAAATACAGAAAAAAATATTGTACCAAGATTCCTAGAACATAAGAAAGTGAATAGACTTACTTATCGTGTATGATAAATGTTAGAAAATTTATGTGGATTATCGTGTCAGTTTTTCGAGTGCTTTAATGTGCGATAATTTTTTGTATTGCAATTGTTATTTATATTTAGAGAATTCCCATTGAATTGGGAAAAAAATTGATCCACATTCCTTAACGGACGGTACACGCTTTTCCTATTCTACGCTCTCAACGTTTGAGTAGATTGAAAGAAATTTCACGAAACTTAAAATAAAATTCGTCTCAAAGACGAGGGATGCCCGTCTTGGCAATCGCACTTTATTTCTTTCGTTTTATTAGTATCTTCTCAGCTGCGCTCTTCATATTTGTTTTTAATGATTTTTTCATTTTGCTACATTTTCGTTTGCCTTTATTATCGATATATTTTGCACAGCTAGTGGTGAGAGTATGTTTGGAGGTGGCGGGGGCGGTAACGCTGTTAATCCGCACACCAAACTCGAGGACAATAATTGTCCGCGGCAGACATGGATTCCTACTCCTCATCACTCAACGTCTCGTAATATGCATCATCGTACGTATACAAAAATAAAAGCGCTCGCTTATTTGTGCTGTTTATCCCCGTAGATGTGTTTTCGTGTCTTTGTTTCGAATTACTCTTTCCGTTATGTATCCCGTAATTTTTTTAACGAATCGTCGATTCCGCAACTCTGAGAATGATTGTAAACTTTTTTTTCTTTTCTATCATCATGGGAATTTCCAATTTATTTTACCTGCCAAATCCCACGTTAGCTTTCACCTGTCAAAAACTCATTTTTATACAAGATGATGGAAACTGATAACAATTATTATTATATCCTCAGTAGAATCTCAAGGCACCGAAAGAACCTTGGACATTGCCTCAGTGAATGATTATTGACGAGTATTTACTCAAGGCGTTACTCATGTGACCTGCAAGAAAACGAATCATGAATTTCGTTCCAGTACACACGATCAATTAGATTTCTAACAGCAGAAAAAAGATTTGAGAGGTCAGCAAGATGAAGTATTCAAAGATGAAAAAACCTGAGAAAAGTAATAAGGATTCCTGTAGCAAGAATTCTAATGCCGGAATCGGTCTAGTCAATCTCCCGGAGAAAAGTAATTGTGACAGTTACAAAATTTAATATGCCTTTCCTCGTGAATCTTGAATCTCAAATTTTTGGTGAAAAACATTTAAGTTGTTTAGAAAAAAAATGAGTTTTCCGACGACTCTAAACATAGGTAACCCCTTGACGAAATCTCAAAAGCCCTGATCGAAGCCTCCTCATTGAGCCCTTATTTTCGAATTTTGTTTTCCAAATATAATTGAATGGACCGTTTACTTCCACAGCCGTTGTACATCCTATGGGCCATGCAGTAGGCAATCAGCAACAAACTTTAAACGCCTCAGGAAGCAGCGGAAGCGGTGGAGGACAATTACTCAGTCCGACTCAGGGACAAACGAGCGAAACGTTTTACGGGACGACGACCCCGCCTCAGGATCTCAATCAACCGGCTACGAGCGTCGAGGCACTCGCAGCATCTCTCGGCGGTACGCAAAGCTCACCTGTTTCACCGGTCCACCTTCACCATCAAAATGGGTTTGCCGTTGCCACTGCTACCAATCCTTACAACACCGGTGCTCCTCAATGGACCGGTGCAAATACTCTCACTTATACTCAGAGCATGCAACCGCCTGATCATCGCCATCTACGAGCCACTTCGTATTGTAAGTTTTTCATTCTGATTTTGAGTCAGAAGGTTGATTACTTCCAATACTCGATACAATAATAGCAAAAAATGACGATGAATAAAAATTACAGGGGGTGGTCACGGTGGTGAAGTTGGTGGGAGTATAGGCGGCTTGTTGTCGACTCAACCACCACCCGAGTACTGGTGTTCGGTTGGCTACTTCGAGCTTGATACACAAGTTGGTGAAACGTTTAAAGTTAGCAGCGGATGTCCAACCGTCACAGTCGACGGTTACGTCGATCCAAGTGGTGGTAATCGTTTTTGTTTAGGCGCTTTGAGCAACGTTCATCGCACGGAACAGAGTGAAAAAGCACGCCTTCACATAGGTAAAGAAAATAATGAATAATTGTTCACAAAAATGATTCACTTTGGTCACTTCTTTTAAACCTTCATCCGCATTTTTTTATGCCAGGGAACGGAAACGGAAATTGACGTATTCTTTTATAATGAACTTTATAACGAAGAACTGTTGTAACGAATTCATATTTATTGAAATTTACTATTTTGAATTTCAGGTAAAGGAGTCGTTCTTGATTTGCGAGGCGAAGGAGACGTATGGCTCCGATGTCAAAGTGACCACAGCGTTTTTGTTCAATCGTATTATCTCGATCGAGAAGCTGGACGAGCACCCGGTGATGCTGTGCACAAAATCTACCCAGCGGCCTATATAAAAGTTTACGACCTCCGGCAATGTCACAAACAAATGAGGGGACAAGCAGCGACGGCACAAGCCGCAGCGGCTGCTCAAGCAGCTGCGGTGGCGGGACATTTGACTCATGGTGCACCAATCACAAAGAGTAAGTTCGTTCCTGAAGAACACGAATTTAAACGTGTCTTGAGTGATATTTTTTTCTTTCTCGATCATCTCAAAGTTTGTATTTATTGCAATGCTCAATCTAATCAAACCTGTCTGATATTGAAAAGGTCTTAGCGCAGCGGCTGGTATCGGCGTCGATGATCTTCGTCGTCTGTGCATATTACGTCTGAGTTTTGTCAAAGGCTGGGGTCCGGATTATCCGAGGCAAAGCATTAAAGAAACACCATGTTGGATCGAGGTGATAAAAATAGTGCATTTACGCCCAAAATTTGCTTATTTATTGCAGCCATTATATATTTAGCGTTATTATCAAAAAAAATCAATCGAATCTCTCAAATTAGGTACATTTGCACCGAGCTCTTCAGCTGCTTGACGAAGTTTTGCACACAATGCCGATCGATGGGCCCCGTGGAATGGAATAGGAGTATGAAGAATCGACTGTGTGGCTCGAAGTTTAAAAAGGGAAAAGAAAACTCAACGATCCGGTGGATAAGGTAGGACGGATAAAATTTCCGATGATCGATCGAACGAGCGTCATCACTATATATATAATGACAAACATGAAAACGTTTGTTGGAAAGCCGTTGGATGACTGACGAAATTTGATTTTTTTTCGACGTCCGATCGAATGAAAATTTATATATTTTACACGTAATATAAACGACGTAGCGCGAAGTACGTGTGGCGCCATGGCCTTGCTCTTACAAGACGAACGTACAAAAAGTAAAAAAGTAAAAAAAAAAACAAATAAACAAAAAATTAAACACAAATTCCGCGGTCTCGTATAATAAGAAATCGAAAAGAATAATAAGTCTTATTTTTTATTCTCGTGCAAAATTATTTTTAAGAATCGAAGAATCTTGAATGAATATGAGAGAATGAACGTCTGGATTAGGCGAGATTATATTTTATTAGATGGCAATGGAAGAAATGAAAGCAGATGCAATTTCGAATAATTAGAAAAAAGCACGAAGATGAAAGAACTTGGCATAAATAATGTGAGAGTAAAAAATGACGGTGCAGAAAACATGTTGGTATGAGCGAGTAATTGTTGAAATAAAGTCGCGCCGAGCTTTCGTGATTCACTGATATCGGATAATCCGTTTTTTTTTCTGAGATTAAACTTGTAATATAGCCTTAACGATATAAAAAAAAAAACATATACGTACATATATGCAGTCCCATGTGTATATGTACATAAAGAATATGCGCTGAACGTTAATATTAATACAAATTTTAAGCTCAATAATTGTAACAAGATGAGTAAGGCGATTCGGCCATGATCGCATGCAAAAGAGAAAGGAGAATGAACCGAATTCGTGGCACGTGTAAATATACGAAAAAATTGAACGATATCTCGAGCGAAGTGTCGAGAGTAATGAGGAAAAAAAAATAACAAACATTTTAATCGGTCCTAACGATCGCGACAATCGCATCGATATACTACGAGTAGACAAACCCTTAATATGTAATAAATTATATTTAATAGTTTGCAACCAAAAAGTAACGATACTTTCAGGTCTTGGTTGACATTTGGATTCTTGTTGATTTACATTTTTTATTTTATCCGTTTAATCGGACCTTTTTTAGATCGTTGTATTAATTATTTTAGTATGATTATCCGTTGATGTCATTGGTAGCAAGCGAAATTGCAGTGACAGGAAAAGAGAGGGTCATTTGCACACACAACGCAATTTCTTTTTTTTGTTAGTTTTTCTATCGCTATTATCTTCCAACGAACAATCGATTTTATTACGTGTACCTATTAATATTTACTGTTTACCTGCCGTCTTTATTATTATTATTATTATTATCTCTATTATCTTTATTATTGTCATTATCGCTATTACGTATTCGTACAAAATATTCTTATACGATATTTGATATATAATTACCGGGTAGAGCGAAAGAGTTGACCAAATTTTACACCCACAACACATTAATACAGATATTTACATACGGATATTAATTATTGTTAAACGGAGTTGGATGAGGGGCGGGAGGGGGGGGGGGGGGCGTAACATCGCTCGACATTATTTGTGGCTGATGAGAAGAATCGTTTTTATCGCTTGTTTTTTTTCTTTTTTCAATCGTTTCAATGTGAATTTATTATAGTAATATTTTGCTGTGTTTTAAGGAAGTAGAGATTATACAGCAGCCGTTTTTTCCTCGTTTCTCTCTTTATTATTATTATTATTATTATTATTATTAAATATATATATATCCATATATTCCAGGTTTTTTTTGAGAATTGGGTTACATCGCCGTTAGATGCTTACACGCGATATACGATTTTGATACGTACTTTAAATATAAAATGATATATATCTATATATATATTAACAAATTTAAATTAATTTTCAACACTTTGATATGCGTAATTGTGAATACTTTTTGTCGTTTTTTCTTTTTACTTTTTTTTTTTTTGAGTATGAAGAAACAAAAATTACGTTGCCATTACAAAAGTTTTTAGAACATTTTTTTGCGGGGATCGAAAATATTCTGTAACGGGATAATACTTCTCAATACTCTTTCGTGAAAAGTTTGCGAACAGTGTTTTTAATGATGTACGAATTGCACGGGTGGGTTACCCACCAGCCAACATGTGTGTTGTATGTGTGTCCGCGAGCGCGTATGCGTGTGTGCGTGAGAGAATTTGTATGTAAATTACACCGAAAAAAACGACAGAGAGGATGAAACGGATGTGCCATCTCTTTCATACTTAAATGTACACCGAAATATCAGGAAATTAGCGTGTCTAGAAATTTTCTACGAGGACTTGTATTTTTTATCGGGCTCATGAATCGTCAAAAGCCGAATTATGGATTTAATGAAGTTTTGAGCGTAATGCTCTCATTTTCACGTAGAAGATGAGAAACAGTAATGAAGAAAATAGAGTTATACATCGTAACACGTTACACATGGTTATCAAAATGGAAGAACAAAACCGAACGTATAGGTTTAAAATCACTGTTCGAGTGCACCACGCATTTGTATGATTATCTTATAAGTAGCTATATTAGACGTTGTTACTATATTAATGCAAACCAACAAACAAAAGTTGTAGCACTTGGCCATAATAATAAGATCCAAAGGAGCGAGAGAGAGAAAGAGAGAGAGCGAGACGCACATTTATTAAAATTTGTTGAATAAATTCTGCGTTATTGTGAAAAAAATGGAGAGAGAGAGAGGGGGGGGGGGGGGAGGGGAGAGGGATAAAAATGAGGCCTGTTAAATATTTCGCAATGGAACTAAAAACAAAAAACTCTGTATCCAACATTTGTGATCGAGACAACAGAAAAACCCTCCAACGTAACACCCATTATCTTACATAGTCCAGAAAAAAACAAATGTCTAAATGATATATAATTGTGCAATAGATTACCAATCTCATACTACTGAGACTACAGAAATAATAAGAATACTAAGAAATACAATAGCCCAAAGTTTACGTAAATAACTACGTGAATGGTGGTGTCAACTGGACTGATAAAAAACAAAAAGTGGAACCACTTTATAAGATAATAATCGATAGGTCGTCGGATATTTATTCTCATACATTTCGCGACCACTTTTTTCTCCAATTTTTTATTCTTCGCAGACACTGCGCACTAGTATGATCAAGTTTCTAAATAAAAAAAAGCTTTTCAATGACGTTTTATATTTTTATTGGTATTGTAAAATATATTTTAAAAATCCCACATTTCGACGTAATTTCCAGCTTTGATGAACTTCCAGAAGAGAATTATTTCTTATCTTTCTAACTCGGATACTTCCCTGGCTTAATAACCTATGGAACGATTGGTAAAAGTGTTTCCTCGTTATGACATTTTCTCCATAACGAGTGATAATTTTAGCTATTTTATACGAATATTTTTATTTAGAATTCGTTTTGCTAGTGCGTCGTGTCAGTTAATGATGAGCAGTATCGAATTTATCACTCTCCAATTCCCATCGAATGAATCATTTTTGAATATTTTTTTTTCAAACTGAATATTGATGACGCTCGACAGAAAAAATGATCGAAATTTTCTTTGATTTTTTCCAATCTCAGTTGTAGTTTCTTAATCGTGATGATGAATTTATAAAACCGAATTCGACGCACTCTGCCTTTCACATGAATAAGGATTTACAACGGATCTGCCGATCGATACATTAACGATTAACTTTGTACGGCGGAATCTTCGTCATCTCAATTGTTTGATCAAACTCGTTTTCTTCGCGCTTACCTCTAAGACGTAAAATACATTGAAAATGCGCCCAACAAGTATCTCGAAAAATTGAGGAAAGATCTCAAAAGACACAGTTTGTCAGTTATCTTTTGGAGCGGAGGCGATGATCTACGGACATGCCTGGAAGGCGACGTTTCATTTTGTATTTTTTCATTGTTAGAGGAATCCAATGTTGTACTCGTCGTTTGAATTTTCACACGAAATCATCTCTTGTAGAGTATTGGTATTTGATTGACTCTTTGGAAGATTATCTCGTCGAACCTAAGACTCGAAGACTTTTGTTTTTTGGACGTTAATATAATGAACCGCTGCATCTAATTGCAGAAGATAATAAAAGCGAAGACAGAGAGAAAGAGAATGACGTTACAACGGATATAATCTTGAATAGGGTTGTGCGAACAATTAGCATTATTAGTAAAAGGAGTGACAAGTTAAACTGTAAATTAATATATACTTATGAAGAACCTATTCGCATCGTTTCCACGATTATTGTATCCTTGTCAGAGGAAAAAAATGAGATATAATAGAGAATGAAGAAAGGACAAAAGTATACTCTGGACCGAAGCATTTGTGTAGAATCTGCTCTCCGTATGATAAGCGCGCGCGCGTTGATATTTATGTTTCCGTAAAGTGAGAAAACAGTATGTCACCGCCGACTATGCCAAAGATGTTTCGACGATGTAATATTTAAACGGATCAACAACACAACAATCATATATATATTTGAATACCTTACAAGAACAAATAGAAAAACACACGCCTACACACCGTTCATTTCACCATAGCATAAAATAAATTTAAGACGATATGTAAAGGTATACAAATGTCCATTATCATCGATAATAAATTGTATCGTGATGCGCGATGATGAGAAAAACAAGACGATACGGGATATGCAGTGATTTGCGTTTAGAGCTCGTATCCACTTTTTTTTTTATTTAAGTTACTTGTGTATGGGTAATATACAAAAAAATTCTCACAACTGTGCTTGATTTTTCTTAATCACGTTTATTGTTCAGCGCGCAATCGTACTTTGGTCGATTCGTTTACCGGTGGCTCGTATTTGCCCTCGTATCTGTTACCTTCCGTATCAATTGCAACGTTGTAATTGACCACGTTACCAAGAGCCTCCTCGATCGCCCGATCGATCGTTTCCTCCGTAATAAACGTGTGAACTTCGGCCTTTGCTTTTCGTACTTTTTCCTCTATTTGTTCCAACAACATTTTGTCTCTCTCCTCTTTTTTCATTATATTCTCCAACACCTTTTCTTTACGAGCTTCCAATGCCTCGAACTCGCGCTTTTCTCGAAGCTTTGCGAGCTCTTTGTTCCATTCGTCGTTTATTTGCTTGCATCTCATGAAATCTTCTTCCTCCTCTTTTCTCACCACTTCTTCGTCGAATTGGATCATATTCTGAGCTTCTACCTCTATGAAGTACCGCCTGGAAAAAAATGCCAATGTTCGATTCGACAGTTTTCTTACTTTTATTTTCTTATGACGCATTGTTCGAGAATGTCTGCTAACTTTGCTACAGTTTTCTAAAATGCCTAATATTTTTGCAAACCCAAATCTTTTTTAAACAGTGTTGAATATGAAATATAAGATTGGATGACTAATATTCATTCGTTCACTATCACAAACCGTTAACAATCCATCTCTTCGATCAACGTTCGATGGGTTAAAAATAATCTTACAAATTTCAGTTCAGAAATTGTTGGTTTCAGAACTGAACTTGGTAACGAACGTTCTTTCAAATACTTCAAAATTTTTCTCATTTATGAAAGACAAAGAAAAACATTGTCAGAACATTCTGTATGCTATTGAAAGGCTTTTGTACAATGAACCAAGAAATCTTTGAAATTCAGTGTAGCACGGTTATTGCATTAATAGTGTGAGTTTTTACATGTCAAAGAAAAGTATTTTCTCAATTGTGTACTAATTAATTAAAATTTTATTGAAAGTCTCAAAAAATGATCTACGCCATTGTGTTTATTACCTTATGGATTCACGTTGTGTTCTATAATTGTTGAACAAACGCTTAATCTCGTCCATTTCTTCTTTTGGAATAACCGGCTTCACCGGTACTCTGAAAATTTTTGATTTTGCTGTACCCAACCACATAGGTTTTCTCCATCGTACAGTTTGTGAGTGCACAACATTGAGGCCAAGGAATTCAGTGGTGATCAGAGACCGAGTTACGAGTGCTCCGTTTGCCAAAGATATCATTATTCCGGATGTGGTCAGTTGACTGCAGAGGCGAATGAACGATTAAGAACTAATACAATTATTTATAGATTAGTATTTACTTTGAGAAATTAAAAACTTGATTTCGGCTGTTCTCTTATGAGAATTAGAAATCATGAATTCTAGAAATCAGGTAATGAAACTACCAGTTTTTGTAATAAGTACACACAACGAACAACGTAAAGTTTCTTACCTGTCAATATTGACAATTGTCCTTTTATAAAAGTAAACAGATTCTCATGACAAGCTGGATAATTGAACAATTTTTACAGTAAATTATTTATTGCATTGTGGCCATTGTCGTATCGGCGTTGAATTTATGAAAAAAAGCAAGGTTAGAAAACTTCGTCTTTGGACTTGAACAGCTGGTGGCATCTAGGAAGAATTATAAGTAACTTGGAACCTTCTGTGCCTACATTTTGATTTCAAATGAGAAAATCATGGTATTTGGCGCAGTTTATGAAATCTTGTCAGAAAAAAAGTTTCGATTGAAAAGAAATTTGGTTTAAACGCGTTATGAAAAAAGTAAGAATCTTATAGAATGAGGAAAAATAATAAATAAAAATTTACAATTATCATAGCATATATTTTGGAAATACTACAAACTGTAATATCAACAAATAATATATTCGTCGGATGTATAAAGCAAAAAACATAAATAAAATTAAGTTTTAAACAATGTACCTCATCCCAGATAGTTTTTGAATGCCGAAATTCAAGTTTAGCGCATTGATTCTTATCTTCATTTATTTTTCAGAGTTGTTTTTTAAAAAATAAACTAACG
The DNA here is from genome assembly GCF_019457755.1 of Venturia canescens. Classification (NCBI taxonomy): domain Eukaryota; kingdom Metazoa; phylum Arthropoda; class Insecta; order Hymenoptera; family Ichneumonidae; genus Venturia; species Venturia canescens. Next base: position 2,475,402 of record NC_057423.1, on the reverse strand, counting down.
TAGAATAATATGTGCGAATACAAATATGAAGGAAACATTATTCGATACACTTTCTCTCCGGTAACAAGTATAAAAATACATATCGTGATAATGACCAACAATTAAAGATTCTGGAAAATTCAATGATCTGGCGCGAATGAAACGATTGATTTTTCAGTTAATAATTGATAGTTTTAGAACATTTTAACATTAGATTCCGATCGATTTTTTCCATACCGACAGCATGTACGGATATTCAAATATGGGTATTATTTGAATGTAGAAAAATTTCTTGTTTATTAAGAGTAACATAAATGCGCGCAAGATTTGAATGATAAAAGAGATATTTTAATTTTATGAAGTTATAGGATAAAATTTAACATTTGAATCCAATTCAGTTGCTATTCTCATTTCAGAATCAACAATGGAAAAACCATTTGATATTCAAACAACGCCCGATTTTCTGTTGAGCCATTCATCATGTACGTACAACCACGTACTAACAGTATTCCCATTCATTAACAATATAACATACATCTGCGTCGTGGAAGTAAAATAAGTTATTATTAATCTAGTAGAAAAAGTTCTATAACGAGTTTGTCAAAATTGAAAATGTCTTCTATACGTATCGATGATTCTAGCATTTGTTTTTTTCTCACTATCTACTTCGGTTATTGTTACTTAAATACGATCATATTCTAATTAATATCAGTTATGTGAGAATGTCCGTGGTTTTTGTTCCTTTTTTTTTCTTGTTCTCGAAATGCAAGTTGAATCGTTAATTCGAATAAGACAACTAGTTTGATCATGTGAACCAATGGAAGAACTGGTGACGAGCGTCGACAACGAGTTTTTGTCTCCTTGTGTCATTTGTTTTGATCTTTTTTTCGATCATCTATTATGTTATGTACATTTTTGTTGATTCGCAGCAATATGCAAAAATTTGATTATGGGAACGCTCGAGTTTTGTAATAATTTGCAAAACACGACGCGGTTCCCTCTTTTTGTATAATACATGTATCGATTGTGTAAGGGTACAGATCAACACTAAATTCTCCTGGTTGAAGATTTTCAATTCATACGTTGAGTCGAAATAGAAAAAAAGTGATGAAGGAACGTTTTCTCTGTTTCTTCTGATTAATAAATCCGTGATTTGACAATTTTTGTGCCGTTTTCTTTTGAGTTAATCGTTAATAATGCGCCGATATTTCCGATTCGGTGGAAATACCTCTTCCTCTTCGTCCGCCTGAGTCGATAAAAATGGATCGTCACATGCATAATTCGGTGCCCACTTCAACAACAGCTTTTCGAAGAACTCTTCCAGATTACGTGCTTCCTGGTACACCTGGGATTCAACCTGTTTAATAATCAGCCAAGTTTCGATCGTTAGCATGCCTTTCAATTAACAGATTCATTCGTTGAATCGAAATGGTCTTTTTTTACTTACAGGATTGTAGGTAAAGGCATTTTTGAACATCAGTCTAATATCTGCCAAAACTTGGCGTAAATCGGTATAATGATTGGGGTGATCTGGTTTCAATTTGTCCTTTATCATATCCAGGGCTATGGGTTTTTTGATTATCCGATGATACTCCACTATCTGCAAGCAAAAAAAAGGTTTTTTTGTTTCCTTCAAATTATGCAATCGAAGTGGGAATCGTTTTCGTGTCAATAAGTGAATAAATTATGAACTATCCCAATAACGACTAGTTGTAGATGTTATCATGAAGTTTGATGATATAACTGAAGAACAATTATGCAGAACAAAACAATCGTTGACGCTACACTCACAGAAGGGTGTCAATTTAACAGGTTCTCAACAATAGAAAATTTGTCCTATGTACGTTCACAAGCAGTATTGTAAATAAAGAGTTAATTAATCGTAATCTATTCACTACTATTATTATCATAGAAAAACAAAATGTTAAATGACGATTTCAATAATCGTTGAAAAAAATATTCGTAATGAGAATTAATACGAACCTCTGGTGAAACCACTTCACGAAAGGGTAGACTCTGTTCATACTGACAATACAACTCGAGTACGATTCTCTGAGCTATCCTCAATTCCCTTGCGCTCATAGTGTTCGGTTTCTTTTCGCCGGGTGGATCTTCCGAGCAGTCTAAGACGTTTGTACAAAGCATGCACTGCCAAGTTTCGCTTTCACTAAAAACCAACCAACGAATATTAAGAATCTTCAATTTCATAAAATACTCCATTATTTCAAAAATTAAAGAAAAATAAATCTCAGACGTGTATGATTGCTAGTGCATCATAATTTCCGAATACTTACTCCGGAAAAGTTTTCAAACTCGGTATGTGGCAATAGAGATGAAAGACTTTGGGGCACTTATCGCAGCAAAGAACCGCATCTCCACCATCCATGCATACAGCGCACCAATCTTCATTAGGATCATCTTTAGCCATTGCTGATGAATTATCTCAAAGAAACGAGGAAAGTTGATTAATGATGTCACGGCTTGCGGCAATTATATCTGAGATTGCACACCCGAGTCGTTTCAACCAAATATTTTTGGAGGCGTACATTTCGACGGATTTTTAAAGGAATTTTTGGTATCTCGATTTTTTTTAAGCAAGTCTCAGAACATAAAATGTGCTTTATTTGCCGTCAAAAGTGTCAATTTTCTTCCAATGAATGCACAATTCGTGGAATAATGTTTGAGAACGTCGGAAGTTAATTCGACCAATATTTTTGAGATCAAAACTGTCATTTTGCTCATTCACAACTGCAGACAAGTTGTCAGACACCTAAACTCGGTGTTTTTTTTAAATTAAATCAACTCTGAACCATAAAATATCCTCGACATGCTTGGAAGTTTATATATTTTTTTTCTAAAAAAAATACACGTTTCATTCACTCATAGGACGGATCGGTACAGTCCGTATGATTTATTTATAAACTCACCAGATGAGCCGTCACCGAGCGAATGTAAAGCTTCATCGGTAGAACTATCAACTTGTGTGGAATCCAGTTGATTTTTTTGTGCCTCGGGTATAACGACGATGCCATTGGAGTCTAATTTGGCAATGGTGAGCATGAGGTCGTTGAGAGATTTCTGGCAGAATTTATCCAAATTTTTCTCAGTTTCGTCACCAGTTTTTCCAGGTGGTACAGGGCTGGGGGTTTTTGGTACAGAGGAAGTAACGGCAGGTCCGGTAGTGATGAGAGTTTGTGAGGGAGGTGAGAGTTCACCGGTTGATCCAGGATTGTTTGAGTTGTACTTTTGTACATTGTTATTCGTTTGTTGAATGAGTAATTGTTGTTGAGAATGTTGTAGCGATGGTTGTTGTTGTGGTTGCTGCTGTTGTTGCAGGGATGGTTGTTGTTGTTGTTGTTGTTGTTGTTGTTGTTGCTGCTGCTGCTGCTGCGGTTGCTGTTGTTGCTGCTGTTGTGCCTGGTGATGTTGTTGTTGTTGTTGTTGTGGGGCTGATTGCGGTGGTTGCTGTAGCTGAGGTTGCTGGGGAGGCTGTTGATTTTTTAGCGTAATTTTATAAGTATCGTTAGATAAAGAAATAGGAACTGGGGGTGGTACAGCTGAATTACGGGAACCAGAGTATGGAAGGCAATGATTAGCTGTTTGTGGTATGTGCCATCGTGGCATCGAGCCTATTTTCATGTGATAATTCATTTCCGCGAGACTCGGTGGTACGGCGCCCGTTGAACACTGTTGTACTCGCCCCCCCGAAGCCAGGGACGGATTGGTCGGTTGATAAGTCTGCATCTGTGGTCCTCGCTGTTGTAGACTACTCGCTGGATACCGATAGCCTGGGGGTAATTTGTAAGGCACGTGGTTCGGAGCTGGACGAAAGGGCGGTGGGTTGTGAGCTAAAAGACCACGCAAACTCGCGTTCTGTTGGCCCAATGGATCAAGGTGGACCTGTTGATGAGGATGCGTCGAAGAGGTCACCTGCTGCTGATGACAACCACCGAGTGGTCGCTGTTGCATCATTAGCTGTTGTTGCGAAGCTTGCTGTTGGATCCGTCCGTTGTAATTCACATTTTGTGACAGACGCTGGGGTAACTGAGTTTGAGGCGATGTTCTTTGGACATTCAACACTGGATAATGTTGTGATTGCTGTTGCTGTTGTTGTATCGCGAAATTCTGATTTTGTTGAGATTGCATTTGCGCTATTTGGGCTTGCTGGAGTTGCGATGCTTGATGAATTTGCTGTTGAATTTGTTGCTGTTGTTGCTGTAGCTGCTGTTGATGATGTTGTTGCTGTTGCTGCTGTTGTTGTTGTTGTTGTTGTTGTTGCTGCTGCTGCTGTTGTTGCTGTTGTTGTAGCTGTGGAGCTTGAGACTGTGACTGTTGCTGCTGTTGTGAAACACCACTTTGTTGATGTACAGATACTTGCAAGTTAATAGGTTGGTATGAATTTTGTTGAGCACTGTTATTAGCCTGTGGTGTCACCGAAGGTACTTGCAACACCGGTGTACAACGATCCGATGCCGATGCTGAACCTCTCGACGCTGATTGCTGCCTCGACTCCGATGATTGCTCTGTTAAGGGTATCGTCGGCGTTCCGGATCCCGAAGCTGGGGACATCGAACGATACACCCGGCCATCCACCACAATTGCACCGATCGACGAAACAACTGAAAAATCAACATCAAGATAATGTTACCCCAATTCTAAATGTAATCGGCCAAAGTCATCTCATTCAGGGCATCTCATCAAATATTTTTACTGTAAATCATCTCTCTTACGTTAATGCACGTGAATTTCGACAAGTTTACTGTTTTATAATTTTTTTCATGGTTACATCCCTTCAAATATATTACTTCATTCCTTTACAACATTCTTATATCATTTTTTCAACTTATTTTTGAAATAAACAATAAAATGACACTCGATCTGACGTCATTAAAATTTTATCTCACCTTTTATCAAATCCGGCACTTTTTCCATTGACAGATGGATTCTCACTGGTATTTCCGGATTTGGAATATCAGCTCTTCGACTCTTGATCCTCTGCAGATGACCCGTGACAGACCTACCATATTTATTCAAATGTTAGATACACGATGTATCATTTTGTGCATATTATCGAATGATCGTGAGATTTCTTGGATCTTTCAAATTAAATATCAATTGAATATTCAACGATATACCTTTTGCTGTACAAGAGTTCCATATCCGAGCCTTTTTCAAGTGCATGTGTAACGAACTGAATACAATGATCAGTCAGCTTAGACAATTGATCCAAGGCAATCTTTTTCTCATTCAAAGTATTTTGCTTCTGATCGCAAACTTCATTTAATCTCATGACTAATTGCTTCCCCCGTGTGTTGATGGCGTTCGTTAACCTGTTTAAGTAACGTGAAAGTTGATCATTTGAAAAAGATTTCTGCTTTTCCTTCTCTTTGCTACACTCTTACTGTCCAATTTTTTGTGGAATCCATTTTTATTGAAATAAAAATTTTTCAACTCTATGACTTCTTGCGGAACCTGATACATTGATATCGAACATGTTTTAGGTAAACCATATATGTGCTTGTCGAATTACTAACAGTCGTTCAACACCTGACATCTTGTAACTCGATACTGTTTCATAGAGTTACCCTATTTTATTTCAGGATCAATAAATTCAACCGTCGTCAAGGACAGAAGAAAAAGGATCTGAGGGGTGAAAAAACGTTTTTCCAACAGGAAAACCTGAATGGACAAGTTATAGAGATCACTGGATAAAGGAGAATTGTAGAGAAAAATATAAATTCAAATAAAATATGAGAAAAATCTATTTGAATGGATTACTCAATAAATCAATCAAATGCCTCTCTCTTTTTTTTTTACTCTCATTTTCACAGTTCCTTTTCACGCACTTGTTCCTTATAATTTCTACTTTTTTAATGTAAAAATTGTAAGAAGATTTTTCTTTACTCACTGAACAACCATTTGTGTGATGTCTTGCACAAGAGACTTTTTCTTCTCCAGTATTAAAACTTGTCGGTCTTCGATAACTTTCATTGCACTCTTCAGCAAAACTCTTTTGTAACTGTGAACGGAATTTATTCATATATGAAAAATAGCTGAGACAAATTGGTTTATGGTAAAACAATAATTTCACCCATCAACATTTCTCACCTAACTTCCTTCAATAGTGTCGCCACCGAACTTCGTGTTTCAGCTGCAATTTCATGAATGAATTTGTACTTGTGATCTCGATGATCGCTAAGTTGACAGTCTCGACATGTTAGTCTGTCGCAAGTTTGGCAAAACAGTGATAATTGCTCATGTGGATGTACTGCACAAAATAAATAACTAGGAATCTTTTTGTCTCCTTTCTTCGAACTTTCAGAATAATTGGCGACTTCATCTTTTGGCTTAATTGTGTGATCCTTAGTTATTTTCAGCCTTTGATGTGCCTGAAAATTCACGTCCTCTTTGAGTTTATGAATAAAAAATTCCATAAAAAAATGTTTGCACTATTCATGCAACTGTGTAATAGTATTTTTTCAAGAAATGAGAAGATTTCATTTAATTCTCAGATCTTTATAACAATGGTATCAATATTTTGATAATTTCGGAGTTCAGATCTTTGTGGGGAAGAAAATATTTCACACCAGTATGTTATTATACTCCGAATAACGCTAGCAATAATTAGACTCTGTTTTGATACCGCCTTTTTCTTCAGTAATGCAGTGTTAGATGACCTCTAATTCCAATCATTTTCATGGTTGGATATCTCTATTACTATGAATCTTTGTTAACAAATGCACATTATTCTCATTAAGTTCTGGGTATGTTCAAAATTTATGGCCAACGCCTGTCAGCTCTACAAATTCATGATAAAACAAAACAATCGAAGATCAAAGCACCCAATATACCTCAGGCTATCTTACGATTCTACGGAGTCTTTTGACAACAGTGAAATAAAGATTTTTTGTCCAGTTATGAAAAAAGATGTCAATACTTCATATCTATAGTAGGAGTATCGTACCTCACAATAGGATCATGTGAGGTACGAGAGTACAGAAATAATACATAGAATTTAAAACACTGTGGGAGCATTTCTTGAAACAATTAAAAAGAGTAACAATTCCCTCAAAAATGGCTTCAATTGACAAGTTCAGCAAGCAACAAGAGTTGGTTATTTGAATACTGATGAAAAGTTGGTCGTAAACACTTACCAATACACAATTTTCACAAATAAATTCTTCGCACTCGACACACCAACTTGTAGCTGTCGCATTGTCGTGACAGCTGGTACATTTTTTATCTTCTTCCATGTCCTTGCTTTCGTCTTCAATGCCTTGATTACAATCATCTTCAACAAATTTAGAATGAAATCTATTGTCTATGAGATTTTGAGTTTGACTTGTGACGTTGCAGATTTGACAGACAATAATGTTGCTTTCTACTGTAACAAACAGGGAAAGTATCCATAAAAAATTAATTAGTTGAGTTAAGTAATAGTTGAAAAATTATCCTAATTTTTGGATATTTCAAAATTATAGCGAAAAAGACGAACGTAATGGAAGAGAGATTGTGTTGACGAATTTTTGGAGTTTCTATACACCTTAATACGATTTTGCAACAATCATAAATCTCGAAAGTTAACAGGTGAAAATCGATCGAAAAAACAACTTTCACATAAAGCTCACGGAAGAACGGGATTCGTCGGATACGTTACTCAATTTTTTCTGCCTTCATATTTTTTTTGGCCAATTGTAACGAAAGATCTATCAATTTTTTTCAAGACCGATATTGATGTATAACAAAGTAGAAAAAAAAAATACTCACGCAGAACGTCCACGTCTACCGAAGTATTGGAATCGGCGAGTTTGTTATTGACGCACGCTGAGCAGGCAGCGTGAAGACATTCTAAAAGTTTCGATTCTTCATCGCACGTAAATTGTTTGTCGCAAAAAACACACTTGTTGAGAAATGCGCGGTTTTCATGTTCCTGACTTTCGGGTGTGCACTCATTTCTCTGCTCGTTATCGTCATCGTTGCAAATGGTCTGTAATTGTGTCTGCTGAGAATCTTGATTGCCAGAAGATTGATCCATAGGTTCTTCTTTCACCATAGCTCCAGAGACGAGCGTCGAAATTTCACTAACTCGCGACTCCATGTTTACCGATTTTTTTTTCTTCATATACCCCCGTGTATCAAATAACTTAAAAAAATAATGTTTTAAAAACTTTTCTTCTATCCGAAGATTCGACACTCTCCGTTATTCATGGCTTTAAATGATAAACATTCATTTGTTCAGGCTGCGCCATCGTGAAAAAAAGCAATCTAACGCGATGTGCGATCGCTAATTAGGTTTGGCGCGACTGAAATATTCTCCCATATTCTCCGTTATACATTTTCAAGGCGAATTTCCATGGCTACGATTTTTTTTCAGTTTTCCCATAAAAGACTGAAAATATAAATTAATCAATGAAATATAATGAGGGAAAACCGAATACAAGCGATTTTTACATATTTTTACGCGAGAGCCGCTAGTTTTTCCAACAAAATAAAACGTTGCCAATTTGTGTCGCGAAATGTGAAAAGGTCTTGAAGTGAAGCTGTAATTTCACCATACTCCCCCCTGCCAGGATTTCTTTCATGCATGCTGCATCAACCAGATGCCGCTAGAGGTAGGAAAGCTTAACTGCGTTCGTAGTTGTTAGTCGTAGTCGGAGGTCGGAGGTCGGAGTTCGGAGTCTCCCCATATTGATACCAGTCGTCCTCCCTCATGACTCGTGTCTCGTGTCGTATGTGACAGCACATCATTTTACGCAAGCAGTGTTTGTTGTCACGAATCTTCTATTATTAGTTTCACGTGTTTTTAAACTAGATCTTCTGGGAATGAATACACATCGTTAATTCTAACATTCAATTACTTTTGTTACTATTAATTTTATATTAGACATTTGACAATGGCGGAGGAAATAACGCTGAGACTGTTGTCCTTGAATTGCTGGTAAGTGTTGTAAGGTTAAGTAGCTTTCTGTATATCTACGTATAGTGTTTATTCCTTATCGGCAAAATGTAAGTACCAGTGTCAGCGGTATCAAAGCGCTTTGTTCTACCCTCTATAGAAACAGTAAATTATAAGGACGATAAAAAAAACTGGCATGATAGAGCATTTCTTCAAAAATCGGTATTTGCAGGGGAATCCCGTATATTTCGAAAAATCGAGCTGATCGCATGGATGCAATTTGCAAACATATTTGCAGTGATGAATACGATATTGTTTGTTTTCAAGAGATTTGGCTCATAAACGATTACAAAACGATCAAGGCCAAAACTCAGGAAAAACTGCCACATTCGCATTATTTTTATAGGTGAGTACAATTTATGATAATCTCAGCAATTCCATTATTAGGGAAGCTTAAAACTCCTTGTATGTTTACTTCCTATTATTTATTCATTAGTTGCAATTTGCAACTGTCAAAAATCTTGAGATTTCTCTAAAAAAATTCAATGAATTTTCTATTCATTCTGTTTACAATGCGTATTTTGCTTTTGTGGTTCATTTCTAGTCACACTTTATTTATTGATTTTTTTCAAAATAAATATAATACGATTTTCAAATTTGTTCCAGTGGAGTTCTTGGCTCTGGCATATGTATTTTTTCTCGATTTCCAATCCAAGATGTGATGTTCCATAGATGGTCGCTCAATGGTTATGTCCATAAGATCCATCATGGTGACTGGTTTGGTGGAAAAGGTGTAGGACTCTGTCGAGTTAAAGTCAATGGTGCCAATATAAATATTTATGTAGCTCACGTGAGTCATGTTTTAACTTTTTTTTCAAGTCTATGTTCAACTGAAATTAAAAAAAAATGGAATAAAAATTGCAAGACCAAAAGAGATGAAGAAAGTTTTGCCTATTTTCAATTCTACATAAATTCAAACATAATATTTCCACAGCTTCACGCAGAATATAATACAAAAAACGATGAATATCATGCTCACCGAATATTACAAGCATTCGACATGGCCCAATTTATAAGGATGACTGAGCGTGGGGCAGATGCAGTGGTTCTCGGAGGTGATCTCAATACAGGTCCGAGCGATCTTGCATACAAAATAATACGTGGTGTCGCAGGACTGATGGATGCTTGCTCAAACGAATCTGGTGATTTAGGGACCAGCGAGTGTGCCAATAACAGCTACACGCCATCAAGGATTGCAAGATTGTGTCCTCAGGGCAAACGAATAGATCACATTCTCTACATGGGCTCAAAAAACTTTAAGGTATTCAAGACAAGAAAACTCTGGTATTGAAGTTTTTTCCAATGAAACGAATCAAATTTCATGTGTTTATGATTGTTCACATTTCTATGTGAATTTACATTATCAATATTGTTAAAATTTTTTCAGTTGAAAAAACCATGGATAGAATTGATAGATATTCCTAGATTTAGCACAAATTTCTAGATATCCTAGATATCGTAAGCTGTAAATATATTTATTACCGAAATTAATTGTTTTTTTTTCTACATAGATCGAAGTTGTAAGCTTCGAATTGCCATTGCCAAAACGAGTTCCGGAGAAGGATTTCAGTTATTCCGATCATGAAGCTGTTGCAGCTCAGTTGAAATTAAGAAAAGGTAAATAAAACGGAATATTAGGATTTCCCAAAATCCTATTGATTAAAATTTAATGAACGAAGTACCGAAAATACAGAAAAGACATTTTTTTCTAGGCGAGTACCAGATATCCGACATCGATATTCGAGACTCGTTGAAAGAGGCGTTGAAAGTTTGCGACGAGTCGTTGAGTTGTGTGAGACGACAACGAATCTGGTATCTCATAGCTTGTTTACTGCTAGTCGTTCCCCTTGTTTGGTCGATGGGCATAGAAACGATAACTCGTTCAATCGGTGTGAGTATCGGCCTGAATATCGTTCGCTTATTGGGCACAGCGATACTGTGCTATGCTCTTTTTATGAGTACAATATGGAACTGCGTGGAGCAAAATGCTTTGAGAGCCGGTTATCTTGGTATGGAAATTCATCTCCTACAGCTCAATAATAGTTTAAATAACAAAAATCAAAATTTGTAAATGTGAAGATGAATTTTTTTGTATGTATCGGCAGCATTTTACAATCGACGAGGCTTCTTCAATCACGGTCATATGCTTTGTTTTTAAAAGTTGTACAGTCATTTTAATGTTTTTTTTGAAAAATGTGGGAGGAATATTCCTTGCAATTAAAATAATAATCAATCTCTGTTGAAAAGACTCGGAGCGTTGAGTGAGTGAAGCAAGCACGCAACTTTCTAATTCTACTGCATCTTTACCTTTAATGGAAGTTTCTTCTTGACACTTGCTGCTGTTGGAAGAACGTTCCGGTGAAACTATTGCCATTTTTAGATTGATTCGTGCTTGCCATTTTCTTATTTTGTCTTTTTTATAGCTAGCCAATTTTCCAGATTCTTGTAAAACCAGTTCTTCTTAGTTAGCTTTACATTCCGTCAATTGAATAGCTTCCCGGAGTGCGAAACTTGCAGAAGTTGTAGTCCATAGATATTTATAATTTCCTACAGTGGGAAAAAATTAAGGGCCAAGACTTTCGGACGACAAGAAGCCGAAAAGGGTTTGCTGGGTTAATCACTTTTCGGAAATTGCATTTACCATTTGATAAAATCCAGAGATAAATGATATTAGAAACGTACAATATTTTCGTATGCAAAAAAATAATGATAATAAAATAGTAACACTTTATACATGGACCAAAGGAAAAAAAATTTTCAACTAGGATATTCATCAATAAACAACACATCTCAATTAAACGTCAGCTATATTTCGATCGTGCTTTGACAACTTTTCAAGTATAATAATAAAAGAAAAATAAAATACTTGTACACTGTATAAAACGTAAAAAATGCTTGTAATTCACCATCCAGCGGGTGATACAACACCCTTTACAATGAGATATTAATGCAAAAATGGGCACGACTCAAATGAGAACATGAACTTGAAATACTTCTTCCCTCGAATTCTTATGAGTGATGATTCTTCGGAAAAAGCATTTTTTTCCCCATTATTTATGATTATGCGATGCGAAATTTTTCTTCCTACCATTTTCAACAAAATAGGTCATTCGATTGTTCCATCACGAAAAAGTATTTCGCTATTAAGTGGCCAAGATTGTATAATTCGCATCATGACACTATTACTATTCGTCATCATTTCCATCTATGCGAATTTTTATATCTACGTATGAATTGTAAAATTACCGGTGTTTTCTCGAACGGTATTTTACGAAAAAAATGAAGTATCAGTATTGCGCTGCTCACTTAGATAATAATGAAGTGTAAAATTGATTGATCTACGGCTAAACTTTACTGCTAAAAATGGTCTAAAAACTACTTTTCCTATCTTGCTGTAAAGTATGATCGACGAGAAAAAAAGTGGCGAGGTTGTAAGAATGTGATATGTTTTCGAAGGATGAAGGCCCACTCTCGGTAATTTTGCTTAAAATCCATAATACAGTTATTCGAATTTTCACAGTTTATTCACAAAATTCTCTTCCTCTCTACAAGTCATTTCTTCCTCTCTATTTTTAAACTTATCGAACATTTTTCTGCCGTTACTGTTATGATTTCATATCGCCAAAAATTGTAAAGATTTTTAACGGAGTTGTGATAATAATTTTTAGATAAAAACACGATCAGATTTCACACGCTTTGAAAGTTTGTTCTTGGCTATTCCGCTTTTCTTAAAGGTGTTTTTGTAAATAGAATAATTTTAAAACGATGCGAGTTTTTTAAAAATATGGCACACTTGTTTTGGATTATAAAAACGGCGGCCCTCGTGACATTAGCAATTGTCCCAGAACCAAACAGAGAACACGTTTTTCAACAAAATCTCGATATAATGAAAAAGATTATTGAAATTTTTTGTTTTTTCTTCTACCGAGAAAAAAAACGTGTCGACGAGTTCTAGCACAATTGTTAAAAAATGACGTATCAGAAATGTATATCAAATATACCCTTTAAAAAAGCATATTCTTCACAAAACTTTTCCAAAGCTTTCATAACTGCTTCATCGTTTTTGGAAAAATTTTTACATTTTCAAAAATCACTCTATATTTGTACAAGGTAGCACAAGAAAACTCGAACAGTTTTAGATTCTATTCCAAAAAAAATATCAAAGAACAATAAAACAGGATTTTGGGATATAAGACGGAGGAGCCAGCCTGAAAATTGCAGTTGGATGCTAGAACGTAAAAATGAAAATCACGTTATAATTTTTGTATTGTAATATATATGTTACATATATATTCGGCGAAAAATAAATGTATACATTATACGAATATGCCAAATACAAACGCTGGTTATTTAAATCGCTTTGATATTTATTTATTCGTACTCTTACGCGTACAATATGTTCGATATGTTCAAATACGTATGGCAAAATTCATTTTCGTTCTTTCTCACAGCGTTTCTCTAGTGCACAAAGCTCACGTTATACAAAAGTGCATACCACAGATTCGACGGAACGTAACGCCCTTCGACTTTCGCACATAAAGCTTCAAAAATATTTAAATAAGAAAAACATCGCGACAACGAGGAGACCGAATCGATAAAGCCCCTAAACCTTATGATTAAATGGCATGGATGATAAATGTCACATTTTTGCTCGACTTTGACTCGCTAAAACTCAGTTGAGCAAGAAAGGCCATTTCTTCCTAGAGTAATTGGTGTTCACTTGGTTAAAAGATTGTCTTCAATTCAAAAAACTACTTCAATACATTTTATCAGTTGACTTATCGCATGTTTTCAATTTGATGGATCGAGTTTAATCATTCATAACGCGTTCGAATATTTTATCAAATTATTTTCAATTGAGTGAACGGCGATCTATCAGTGATGTGTGGCGATCAGGCCACAAAAAGAATCTTGCTGCCATTTTCTAATACAGTTTTCGGAAAAAAAAACTAAAGCTTTATTCATATAAAAATAAATTCTAACGTGTTTCTCAATATACCCAGAATCGCTTTCGGATTTGCGAATTTATAAAACAAAAACTTTTGATAAATAAAAATGTATCCAGACACTGATTAAACTGAGAAATAATAATAACGTACTCCCATCCAATTTCATGACGTGATTGATATATCGCATACTACCATTATAATACACGCAAACTGCACAATATATTCACATAATATCTCGATCACCATCGTGATATCTTGCCAACATATATAATACATATATATTTATAGTATAAATGTACTTAAATAATAGATATATATATTATTTCGTCATGCCACCGTCTAATTATGCAGAATTATCTAAATATATATATATTTATATATATATATTTGTAAATATGTATATATATAAAGTTTTCTACCAGAATAATTATATACAAAGTAAAGATTCATTTTGAGCAAGTGGGCTCCTAATAAATAATATATTTTATTAAGTATTAATATATAATTGACTATGTAAATTGTTCGCCCATAAAATGGGTGGTGCTGCGGTTAAATTGCAGAGTAGCTCGTAGAAATAATATGCTTTTTGTGTCTTCCCATCACGTTTTTTTCGTTTTCTCTTCTTCTGCGGCTATTGGAATAATAAATAGTGCAATAATAATGATAATGTAAGAACGAGCGGGATGTTAGCGGAATGTACGTGTCGTTTTTAAAGTTTTATGCGTCGCTGTGCTTTCGGAATGTGAACGATATGCCGATATTCGATCTTCTCATACACGATCGAGTTTGGGTTCGTTTAGGCACTCTTTGGTTCGATTACTCGTTTAGGGCAATTGCTCGACGTAATTCTTCGGAACTAAGCCAGTTTTACCGTTCAATGTGCCCTCCAACCATCCCGGTTCGAGGGAAGGTTTTACTGTTGAATAATGAGAATAGAAAAAGACGAATAATTAAAATCGCGTCGAAATATCATTTGAGTCGAGTACAATTTTTATTGTTTTTAATACTACTTTTTCGTACCATTCGTTATTATTTGGTTCGGCTCGAAACTCAATTCACCGTCATTCTCGGCCAGACACGTGTACAAAGTTCGAACTCTCCTACAAATGGAGGAAATGGAAAAAAATATACGTGCCAATGAGTAAATCATTCCTTATCGAAGCTCGATTATTTGGTGACGAAGAATAATTGTTCTCTTACCAAATCCCAGGCATTTGACCGGGACTCGAACGCCCGCTACTCGGTGATGTATTCACTCTGGAACATAAGAAACCTCGTAAATTGAAAGCATCGTTTCTAACAGCATTAAAAACAGAAGTACACTGAAAAATCGAATATTCAGGTCTTGTCACTCACACTGATATCGCTGGATTACTACGTTGAGTGTACCCCGACGGACAATGCATTCCCATGATCGATCCTCGTTTGTGTTTCACCGGTAAATCCGCGGAATACAGATGAGAATCCGAGCCTACGGATTCGCTCGAACTACTCGTATTTCCACTCCCGAGAACTGAAAAAAGGTATTAATTTTTCTTATTTCGTTCGATAAATTAAGAGAAAAAATTACTTGCAAATTTTATAATCAATGTCTACATGTTTTCAATTAAACTCGACTTTTTTCATGCACCGAAGTATTAGAGCATACGGTTGAGCTGGGCGGAACTCATGGATCAGAAAAATAACGGCTTCGTTTATCTATCGGGAGTGTCATCAATCGTCCTATCAGTAGCTCCGATGATTTGACTTTTCGATGATAAATCATCGTTTAGCTATACAGTGAGATAACGACAAAATTCTTCTTCGTACAATTTGCAACGAGCTTTCAACGCCATTAATAATAATCATTGATGATTCATCGGTCACCGTTGTTGTGAAGCAATTTTCGAATATTTTCGTACACCCTACACTACTACAGACTTATTCAAATTTTTTATGTTTTTTATGAAGTAGAACATTTAAAAATCCATGATTCTGTTGATAAATTCAATTGATGTTTCCGTATTTCAAATACCTTTGTCAGCTGTGTGATACATGAAATTGGCGCTCGATAATTTAGCACGGCCGACACGACTCTCTGAAAACCTCGGTAATCGAAGACTGACATGCTCGAGATCTTCGAAGTCGCCGTTCTTTCGATCTTCCACGGATGATGCTTTGGAAAGTACTGACATGGGCCCGTCGTAATAAGATCTCGTTACAAGCTGCGAACAATGAAAGCAAAAGTAAATTCGATCTCCGTGGAAATGTTTATTTGCTCGAGTTACAATCATCAATTTGAATTTGAAAAATGTTAGTCAACAGTCAAGTGTTGTTCGATTTGGAATCCTTTTTCATAATGAGGGTCCATTATGATTGGCAAAATAAAGATAACGCATTGCCAAAGAAAAAGTTATTTAAATTAAAAAAAAGTGTGTTAATTGTGTCGGTCGCTGTTATTGATAATTTGGATTCGGTGATATTCTTAATTTTTTTACTCAAAATCACAGATGGTCGGATTAGGAAAATTCTGAAACGACTGAGAAATAAAGACGCGAGAGGCTTTATTCGTAATGAACAATTTACCAAATTCATATTCGACGTTTAATTCAATTTTTTAGCAACTTCTTTCCATTTCGATGCAGTTATAATCGTCAAAGTTTACTCAATGCGACTTTATCGTACGGCATTCGCTTCGTTATCGGGAAACGTTTAAAATAGTGTATAATTCTCATTATCGCCATATTATCGGGTACAAAAGAAATTTTCTCCCCGAGATAAGATTGGGGGGCGTTCGACCCTTCTGTACGGTTTGCGTTCGGGAAAATGGACTGTGAAGTGTTCGTAGTAATTTTTCAATGTCAAATATCCACGGTAACTGCATTTATTTTTCATTGGAATGGAATCGAAGATAATCAGATCTTGAAAGATCGGAGAAAGTAACTCACGTGCGTATGTGTAACTGGCAAAGCAGAATGCGACGAGTATTTCGTTAAAGCAGAGTTGCCATTGCCTGTTGTTGCGCTTTGAATCTCGTCAGTCTCATGATTATGCGTTTTCGTTGACATAGGATTTTGCAACAGCCCGATAGGTCGTGAAAATTCTTGCGGCGGCCCAGCGCTGATCCTTTCACAGTTTTCGATAAGGATTTCCACGACTATGTTGTAAAACTTGATGTCCATTATCGAAGCTACGGTCTCTTCTTCGGGTCGAAGCAAAGTCGGACCAAAACAAACCGCCAAATTTCCAACGGTCATCAAATTCTTGTCGCTCTTGTTAGCAACGCTACAAAAAAGTAATAAATGATAAATATTCGTTTCTTTTGGATACTCGATTGATAAAACGAACATTTTTTGTCATTACTTTCGTAAATGCTTTATCAGCAGCATTAGAATATCGAACCGAGGTTTGGGCAGGCGATAAACCAACGCGTGAATGTCATTGATCCTCGCTTCACGCGATTCCTGCTCTGTAAATAAAAAAAAAAAAAAAAAACAGATTATGAAATGTGTTCAAATTCATTATTTACTAAGAAATGGCCACACACTGCTTCTTTTTGTTCTATTCAACTCACTAGCTGCATTTATGAAGCTGTTATAGTACTGAAAAGTCATAATAGGCTCGGATAACGTTCTCAGGTAAGTTTTCAACGCGCTTGTGATAGTTTTGCTCTCCCATTGGAATATATCGTCCAGATTGATTTTGTCGAGTTTCCTTCGGTCTAGTCCCATCGCTCGAAGTTTGTCGACTTTTGACGCGACACCCACTACACGGTAAAGACCTTGTTCCTCAAGACCTGAAAAACAGAAGTGATGAACTTTTTATTGGCCGCAAAATGTTCTCACTAATCCCTGACAAATCGTGACGTATTGTCATTTTAACGAATGTTTGATCAACCATCTTCAACATTTTTTCCATTCAGATCAATTTATCATTATTTATTAATCATCAAAAACGAACCTCGATCTTCAAGAGCTGTAATGCATCTTGAAACGAACGAAAAGCCAGTTTCATCGAGAATAGTCTCTTCGGGCTTGATAGATGTACCCTGTAGAGCGTAAGTCTAAAAAAAAACGGAAATCCATTAAATAAAAGTAGATTTTGCACGATCAAAATGACCACTGAAACTTGGAGAAAGTCAATGATTCGTGAGAAACGAATTAAGACTAACCGGCTCTTTCCCGTCCATGGCATCCATCCAAAGTTTCCGGTCCTCTTCCGACAATGCTTGGAACGTAAAAGTTACACCCGGCCTGAAAAAATTCGAACTTTTTAGATAGACCTAGCAACTCACGGTTGAAGTATTCTCTTCATAAAACAATAAAAATGGCCATTTTTTAATTTCTGAATATGTTGGTTTGGCAACTTTTTCGAAAGTAGAAAACTTACTTGTCAACTGCTGTGATGTCGAAGCAAAATCTTTTTTCAATCGTGTCAGACATTCGACGTACACATGACGATAACGTAAGAGTCTCCTTGCTACTCTGAAAATGAAAAAAATATTAGTTTAAGTAGTTTTTTTCCATTATTCTGACCTGAACGTATTTTGTTATGCTCACGAATTTTCCAGTCAATTGATTATACGGAATCATTGTAAATTCCTTCTTTTCTTTTTGATATGTACAATAATGCTTCGTCCATGTTGTGCCAAAAGCCTCTGCAAAGAAAGTATAGTAACTTATGTCTACCCTCATTGATAATGATAAAATTATTTACGTATATTAGTATAACTCACTCTTTTCCATGAGAAACAAATATCCCTCCCGCGAATTCAATTTGCTTAGTCCAGTTTCGACTGCAGACTATAATAGGTCAAATGTAAAGCAAAAATTTATAGAACGTTATTCGTAGCAATGTTATCGAAGAGAATTTTAATGATTACTTTGTGTTACAATTTTGAATTAATAGTAGAGCGCTCCATAAACAGAGAATGAAACGTTAAAAACATTACCTTCTTCATGTCCTTCATTTTATTCATAAGCGATTCAGTTTTATCCCTGGTGGCAAGGAAATTCTCCCTAGTCTTGTAAAAAAAAGAAAAAGAACAGACACACACGCACACAAATATTATGAATTAGTACATGCTCTGTTATAAAGAGTATTAATCGTAACGTAGAAATTGTCGCTGTTAAGTACAAAATATATGTTCTGTTACACTAAACTTTATAAGAGTTATACGTGAGAAAAGCCATTATATTTCATTAGAAAAAAGTAACGCTTTGAAAGAGCGTCGAACAAAGAAACGAAAAAGAAAGAGAGAAAGTTAATCGACTTTTCTGAGTACCTGGTCATATTTACCTTTTGTATTTTCAATTGCAATTCCGTCATATACGGTTTGAAGTCCTTTGCAACTTCGTGACCCTGATGATAAAACGTTAGCCAGCCGAACATAAATCCCAATAGCTGAAATGAGACGAACAGTGGGATTAATGACAGTATTTTTGGCAAGATTTTTATTGACAGTGCGGTTTGCAACTATTTGATTCAACAATTTCATTAATGCTCCATTGTGACACAAAAAATTTGAATTTTGGTAAAAATCACAAGGGAATGTAACTCACCGTCTCAACAAATTCAAACTTTTTACGTTCCTGTACCTCTTGCAGAAGAAATACATATTCTAGGCTGGCTTGACAAAAATGTCGCTCAGCCATATCCAGAGTCGCGTCAGCCTAGAACAAATTAATTTTTTTTTCAACATCAAGAAAAATTATGAAATAAACATGAATCCTCAATTCTAATTGAATAGAAGTGTTTTTCGTCTCTCCAGAACAGAAAAATTTGCTTACTTCTTGAAGAACATTGTCCTGTTTCTTGGTTGACAGATTAAGAATACGTTCTTGACTTTGACAAAATTTGACCGTCTGTTTCTCAAATTTCTTTTTGCCCTCCTGTTAGAAATTTTCCACAGTTAGTAATTTTCAAACGTTCAGTTAACAATTTCTGAATTGTGAACTAGTTTTTTATACATACTTTAACTCCTCCGATTTTTTCTTTCCTAAAAGTATCTAGCGGTAGAATAATTTGGTCGTAAGCACGCTCAAGCTGGAAGAGAAAAAAATTTTCAAACAAATTGTTCTTTCGAGATGAAGAAGGAAAATTCTGACGGAAGTGCTGAATCTCAGAACTAATCAGTGTTGGCAAAATATTCTAATTTACTTGATAAGAGTAACAACATTTATTAGCGCTTGCGACACACTCATGGCCTCACTCAACTGCTAATCGAATTTTTAGTTTATTTCACAAACAATATTGTACAAATTGATAAAATTGTCAACTAATCAAAAGAAACATTTAACATGCAACGGGAAGTAATACTTGCGCTTCCTAGTTTGCCAACTACAAACAAAAATAGAAGTTAGGATTAAATTATTTGAAACAATCCAAAAAAAAGGGTCTACTCAAATAACACATCGAAAAGCGTCTGACAAATACGATTAACTTTTGCAAATTCGTCTCAGAAAGAATAAATAATAAGAAAAAAAAGAAAAGTTAAAAGAAACGTGCGGCAGTGAGACTGGAAATTTCAGTGCGATTGTGCAATGGTGCTTGTTTAGGGAAATATCCATCTGAAAAATCGTCAAAAATATGCCTCTCGTAGCTCCAATTTCGCAGATACATTATTTTCATTTGAACAGCTCTTTTTTTGCTTATTATTCTTTTGTTTTCGCTTGCTTCCTTCATTCCACTCGATATTTTTATATTTCGAAATTTTTTTAGTTTATTCTTTGTTTATTGTTTTTTTTCCGTATTGTGAGAACTGTACTCGTGCTTACCATGCGATCTCTCTCATCTTCAATGGATGCAATGAGTTTACCAAACTCTTTAAGACTCTGCGATATGTGTAACTCGTCCTCGGTCTGAGTCTCCCCGATACATTCAAAGCTAAAGTTTTGGAGTGTTTTGGAGAACGCTCTCTGGGCTTGAGACAGATCTTTAGAAATGTAAATACTCAAAATTACAAGTCGTTTATCAGAGCTGCCACTTGACATATGACGGCGATTCTCCAATTTGAAGGGAAAACAACAATTCACAAATAACTTTTCATTGGGTTAACTTATGAACAACAATGCACAATAGTGCAAATCTTAAAAGATCTATCAAAAATACTATTTGAAAATCTATTATGTAGAAGTCGGTCTGAAGTTTTTTGGATATTTAAAAATTATGAATGAATTTCAGGTTTTCATGAATTCAATGAATTTCAGGTTTTTCATTGCATACTATCACTGTACCATGAATATTATAGCTAAACTTAAATATCAAGTGTCAATTTTTTTAAACTCAGAAAAATTTGATTGGTGATTAAAAAAAATTGAATGTAGTTGGAACTTGCTTAATCAGAGAAAGAAATTAGAAGATATTGAAATCACAAAATATTGTAGCATTCTAACAGCACTGACTGTGGGACTACATTTTATAAAACAATGTTTTTTAAATATTCATTTTCCTCCAATAGCTTTTACGTTAATGCAATGTGACAGCTATATTGATATTTGAAATAAAAGTAATATGGAAAATTCAAAATAATCTACCCTGGAACCATAACAATGAATATTTACAGCATGAGCAAAATTTATCACAAGTCTATTGCTAAGGGAACGATAATGGAAATCTAAATAGAGGCACACTCGACGAATCATCAAATGAGAAGGTGGCGTAAAAATTTACAAAGACTGTCAACACGGTTGATCACTCGATTTAAAAATTACTGTGTACTACAAACGCACGTACACACAAATGTGTGTGTGTGTGTGTGTGTGTGTGTGGATGATCTATATGAGAAAACGTGTGTAAATAAAGTATAGATATTTTGTTCATTGGCACACCACCAAAACCTAGAAGTGTTTGAAGTTGAATTAAAACACGCATTCACATAGTAGTGGACCAGGAGGAATAACGAAATGTACTAGAGAAGAGATAATTGAGATTAATTGGTGTGTAGAAAAGTAACGAAAAAAGGTCAGGAAAAACTTACTTTTAGCAGCGTTTAGCAAATCCTTGACCTCTTTGATGAGACGCTTGATCTGTTGGCTCGTTTTCTCCAATTCACGCTCATGATAATGAAGGTTTTCACGAAAGTATGGACTGTCCGTCAAGCAATCGGTAAATTCCAGAGGTTTTAGACCAACACCCATTATTCTCGGGATTTTCGAATCGAAGAAAGCTCCACGCAATTATATATTTTTTATTTATATGTACGACGGGGAAATGAAAAATTGTTTTTGTTTATATACATATGTGTAAATAATTGTTAGTTAGCAGTAACACATTGAAGAGAGACTACACACGGGAGCACTTTTGCCAGGATGATTAAAAAAAAAGTTGACGCTTTGGAGTAGCAGCAAACACGAATTCACCACAGTGAATTTACAGCTCTCGACGATAGGTGTGTTTTTAGTATATACGTGTGTTAGTGCGCAGTATAGAATGCAGGGAGCAGCAAAAAATCGAGTTCTCCCTTCTTCTTTCTCTCTCTCTTTCTCCCTCACTTACTCACTTTCTCTCTCTTCCACTCTATCTCTTTTATCTCTTTTTTTACTTCCCCTCTTCCTCGCGCTCTTCTTGTGTTGAATGGTTTCAATGTGCGTTTGTTGTGTGCGTGTCTCGCGGCGGCGGCGACTACTCACTGCATTTGGAACATATCTCTCGCGATCGATTTTATGGACTTGCGCGGCTTGCCAGGTTCACCGCTTACGGGAACAAAATATACGCGTTACGTACCATGAAAAATTTTGGACTCGTCTTTTTATTTCGACATCCATGAAAAATGCTTGGCTTATATTAGGACTTTATTTTCAATTTCACGTTGAACAATCGCATAATATAAAGGATTATTATAACTATAAACTTTTTTCTCAATATACCTATCGCGAATGGCAAACGACGATTAGTAATCAAAGGTCAACATAATCCTTTATCGAAAAAATACAGAATACAAAAGATAAATTTCTGAACATTCGTATCGCAAATTCTTCATCGTAAAATAAATGCTGAAAGCATATAAGCTTGCGGAAGTGAAAAATGATTTTTATTCGTCCACGTTCTTTCTCACCTAATATTAAAATGTAGACATCTTTTGCCTCATCCACTTTCTAATCGTATGTTTTTACAATCTAATGTATATATATGAAGGGGTAATATAAGGTTTTTAATGCAATATCAGAAGATCGAGTAGAAATTTTTTATCCAGTTCGTTCCATGCTTTATGAATCTTTTTAAGTACGAAATTTTCCGATTATCGCGTATCTCTTCCCTATCGCGGTCATAATTATCGTCACGATAACGAATTGGTCTGAATTTCTCTATGTGATGGAGACTGAAATAACCAGAATAAGAAAATAGCGCTATCTTTTAATTTTATGGAGTACTAAACAACTTCATGAAGTGCACTTCAAACAATAAAAATAGTTTATCATCAAATTCAACAACGATTCGTATACTAATAAAATTTCTTGAATAATGAGAACAATACACACATTATTTGAAAAATTCTTTAATACATGTTTTTACCATCAGTCGATATGACTCGTCTTCCTCGCAGTCCTGCTCGCAGTATATTCACGCACAGTACTCACAATCAATATCGGAACACGGTTTACCTGTATCAAGTAGAGTTTTAATCCAATTTCGTAAACAGTTTTCTTTTCATATCAATTTATATACCCATATAGCCGACAATTCTCAAAGAAGATCAGCTCAGTTCACAGAGGTCTTTCATCGCGATCATGGTAGTGTGTAGTAGTAGCCTAATTTATGATGATGATCAAATGAGTCTTTCTGATTTCTGACAGTCCTTCTTCTTCTTCTCCTTTATTTAGTGGCTATCTCCCCTCTCCCCGCGGTGGGGCATGTGCCAGAGATTTCTGACAGTCGGTGTATCTTCTAAATTGTATATGTAATTGGTAAATGTTATGGTTATAACATAAAATGAATTTGAACCTTCGCTGCAGTGACAATTAAAGTTCTACCATTCCATCTTGAGGAAAATATTCATAATTCAAGGAAAATGGATACAATTAAGAAATTAATAAGTGGAAGTGACATCGAATTCATTGATAGTTTGTTGGATTTTACCGAAAAAGTAAGTTTTCGGCGATACATGATAATCAATTTCTTTGGGGTACTAAAACCAAAACTCGCCGTGTTGACATAATATTTTATATTGCAGTACGAGACACATTTGACGTTCGATGAATTGAATCGTGATAATTTAAGAAACGACGTATGGGATTCGATCTTCAAACGTTTACAGCAAGCCAAATATTTTACAATTCACGAACGCTGTTTACATGTTCTCAGAATTTTAAGGTAAATTTTCTGATTCAATTCTTTGATCATTAAAATGAGAGATTGAAGTTCTTTTTGTTCAACTTTTCCAATTTGCTAAAATTTCAATCCAAGAAAATTCACTTTATGTTCAATTTTTTTTGACAGTCGCGACAAAACTGGATTGGATGATTTAATAAACGATGAAAGATTGAACTTGATTATCAAAAATGCAAGTCTGGATAAAAAGGAAAGCGTTAAAAGCTCTGCTACTTTTACCAATGGTATGAATTTTTCTTTACGCTATTATATTTGGATTCGAGTATACTCTACTAAGGTGTTTTGAAATGTTTTGAATTTACATTGTTATGATGCAGTAAAAATTTATTTGACAAATCAAAGAAAACTGTAATTGAGTTATAGGTCCAGGAGCAAATTGCAAAAATGAAAAAATGCTCATTCCGTGAACCCTGTAATGTGGTGCAACTTGTTATGTCATTAAATTGTCTTCATTTCAATTTCTCAATTATTTTCAGTTACGCAAGAATCTTTAAAATTGTTATGCAATTTGTTGTTCAACTCTTCTACGGTGCAGCAAAAAATAGGAGAAACTTCATGTTTGCCCTGCATAGTTGAAAGGATGAAAAACTATGATGAAACAGTTCCGCACAATATCAAATTATTTGATACTCGAATTTTGTTCTTGTCTACTGCCCTCAATTCTTCATTGAGAAAAGTCGTAAAAAATGAGCTCAATGGTGACTTGTGTCTGATGGAGATGTTGAAAAAATTGGCAAATGATTTTGAGTCTACGCAATGTCCTATAAAGGTAATATTAAAACATCTGGATAATTTTTGTAACTTGATTATCACAACAATTTAGCTTATTCGATTTATTCAATTGACATTGAAGTATCTTCATTATTCGTATTCCATTATACTAAAAATAGGTTTTTTAGAGACTTTAGTTTTTTGGAAGAGAACATTGTCAATCGAGAATATTTTAACAAAGGTTTTTTCACTTCAATTTGAATAACATTGTTGAAGCATCGAGCAATTTTGGATCATGGTTCCATATGGCTACTATGCACATCATTATTCTCGTAGGAAATGACTGTTATGAAGACTAATTGATCGACTAACAATAAGAAAAACTAAATGACAACTATTTACAGAATGATGAGGTTGTCGTGGCCAGTGAAATCCTTAAAGTGCTGTTCAATTTGTACATTAATGTTGAAGAAAGCAGAAATGAAGAAATGGAAAGATACCAAAATTTGGCAGAAATTTGTTACAAATTACTAGTGAACAAAGGCGCTCATAAGATCGCGAACGAAATTGAATTGCACAGGTATAATCATTATTGAACGTAAGAAATATCGAAAGGATAAAGGAGTAACAATTTACATTTTTTTCAGTAACATTATCAACATACTGACGGTAATTCCGTACAATTGTTACAATCCATTAATACAACCGATTGGTGATGCTGATGGTGGGATTATTTACGAAAAAATGAATATGACCGCTATAGATCGATTGCTGAAGTTTTTGGATGAGAAATTAAACGGGAGCTCTGATTTAGTCCCAAATTTATCACCGGTAACCACAGCTTTAATAAGACTCGTAAAATCCAACCGCTTGATACGGAAATACGTTCGATCACAGGTCAGTAAAATTTAATGGAAATTCTTCTGATGTGTTTATTGAGTCGCAGATGAATTTTAAACGCAGAATTTTGTGTTCAATCCAAGATTTTACCTCCACTGAAAGATGTCATGAAACGACCGGAGGAAGGATCGACTCTGAGAGCCAAATTGTGCAAGCTTTTAACTTGCCCCATCACCGAGTTGTCCGATTTAGTTGCCGAACTTATTTTTGTCCTCTGCAAGGAGAACGGTAAGCAGGAGTGTGTTAGCAACACAAATTTTCTCACCATTTATCCCACACACTTTGTTGACGAAAAACAAAACAAATTATTCACGCCTGACGGAAATGTCGTTTTATTCTGAAGTATATTATTGAAATTTCCGCATTTTATAGCAAAATTCCATTATGAATATAAAAATAATTTTTCTTTCGTTACACTTTGTTAAGTGAGCCGCATGGTCAAATATACTGGATACGGAAACGCTGCTGGAATGTTCGCGAACAAAGGACTGCTGGGTCGTGGCCAATCGGCGAATTCGTCAGCTTACTCATCCGAATCCGAGGACAGCGATACCGAGGAATACACGAAATATAAAGAGAACATAAATCCCGTTACCGGTTGTTACGAACATCCAAAACCGAATCCTCTCGAGGGTATGAGCGACGAGCAGAAAGAATACGAAGCAATGAAGCTTGTGGGCCTTGTTGATCAATTAACGAAACAGGGTGTTGTACAGCCGTGTCGTATCGGCGAGGACGGAAAACCAAAGCCGATCGAACATATTCTCGAGCTCCAGGAGGAATTACCAAAACTGAATATGAATAATCAGACCAACGATTGAATCTATTCATTTTATGTGTCGTTAATCTACAATTTTTTTTTATTCAGCATGTATTTAATGAAAACATATTATTTAAATAATAAAGTAAAAAACGTTACTGCCAGATAATGCATTCATTCGAAAACTCCGTGGTTCAACAAAACGTGGTAAAATGAAAAAATATTCGAAAGTGATTCAGAAGAATTGGTGATTCAAAAATCCTTGAATCACCAATAATCTGATTTTGTCAATAATTTCAGTAAAGTTTGATAACTGTCAGACAAAAGGCTAGGTTCTGGATTTATCATGTGAGAACTTAATCGATACTAATTCATTCGTAACACAATCGTTTGACTACGAGACTTTCCACAAGTTTAGAAAAGCTTTTCCAGAGTAGCACTGCATGATTTTTTATTAAATTTGATGAAGAGATTCGTGAATCCAGTTCCCGTCGAGAATTCAACACTTTTCCAGGCTAATTTTATTTCTACCTAACAATAATATTGTCAGATCAGAAGCACAAAATCTCTGTAATTATTAAAAGCAAATGGGGTTTAAATAACAACATGGCAGAGCTTAGTTTGCTTACTTTATTGAAAAAAGAACAACGTTACAAATTAAACAATTGGCAGGAAATAAAAAATATAACACTTTCCAAAATCACATGAAATGTTTAAACATTATACAATTTTGGTAAATCGTGTTATGTGCTTTGTGAGCATCACAATATATATATTATACATATATATATTTATTATTATTGCATTTTGCAGCCTATGCACACGTAAGATCGTACGTTTTCATATTTTTTCCTCGTTTTTTTTTCTTTTCTACATGTATCAGAGAACTGCAACAGTGATATCGTTTTTGAGAATATCTTAATATAGGAGAGGGTCGGGAAGGGGGGGGGGGGGGGGGGGCGGGAAAGGAGAGGTCATACGAATTGATGAGATGATGGCAAATTGAGTTGATATGGTGAAAAAATGTACGGCCAACAGAGAACATTCATGTTTTTTTTTAAGGCTAAATTTCTTCTTCATTAATGTCTTTTTTCTTGTTCCTTCTTCGTTTTGTTTTTTTTCTCGTTTCATATCCACCCTATAATAAAATATTTTCAATTCGACACGTTTGACAAATATATAAGTAGCAAATGTTGCATATCTTTAGTTATGTAATACGGTATTGTAGATTAAAATATCTTTTTTTTTTGTTGTTGTTGTAAAAGTGTATATAGATGTGTATACGTATAATACAATAAATTTAAATATTTCATATAAAAACGAAACTAAAATTTTGTAGGTACAAGGTAGAAAAACAAGATAATGCTTCTCACGTCGAACGAAGAGAGAAGAAAAAATAAAATAAACACGAGACCCTTGTTTGTTTTTGTAACTAAACAAATATTTTATGGACTAGCCTTGACGAGCTTTGGAAGAATTGAAAAAGAAGAAGAAAAAGAACACGAAAAACAATCATGAGACTACGCAAAACGTACTTGTATACAATACACACGAATATAATATATGAAATACGTGTCACATATAATGAAATTAAAAAATTGAATAAATCAAAAGGGACAACGTTTTCAATGGATTATAATAAAATCAATATAAGTTCGAGGATCAAAGGAATCGAGACTGGTGAACTAAGATATTGTATATTAGTAGCCGACGAGTGCTCCCCAAAATACTTATTTCATCTTGTATCGCTTTGTTTTTTTTGTTTTTCTGTTTTTTCGTATTTTTCGTTTTTGTTTAGTGAACCGAGTTCGTATAGCAACAGGTCTTTAGTGCAAAGGCTGTAGTAGTTCGTTAGGGAGCCGATGTTCGTAGAAAGCCAATTCGAAATTGGGCACACTGTATTACGTATGTGTAAGTAGTCTAAAGAATATGGTCACATATCGTAAAACGAACGATGCACCCTTGGCGTCCCATTAGCATATAAAAAATATATTGGTATACGCGTTTCTCCATATTGCATTACAATTTACCACGTTTCTGCTCTCTTTCACTTCTTCTTCATCTTCTTTAAATTCTCTGCTTCGTCGTGTTGTACTATCCTCATACAGTTTCACATTCATTTGTTAATGCTTAATTATTATTCTCATTTTTTGTTTAATTTTTTTTCTTTTTCAAATATAAGTGAGCCCCGCCGGAACATTTTTCAAAAAATCCTTCCTTCCTCTCATCCATTTTTCCTATCGTTTCATTTTACAATCTTTTCTTTTTCTTTCTCTCTCTCTCTCTCTTTTTTTTTTTTTTTTAATCATTCTATCTATTGAGTTAATACCGATCGAGGATAACCGTTTCCGAAATTTTCGATCGAAATTATTCTTTCGTCACTTTCATCAAGTAACACAGCGCGACGATACAATGTACAGGGCGATTATTATATTTGAAATTGAAATTGACGAAAAATCGTACTTTTCCCTCATATTCTCTACCGCAAAAAGTTCTCCTTCACAATTGTATCGTCACCTTTTTATTTTCCCTTTCAATCTCTCGGAGTCCTCAATAGCGATCGGCGCTCTTCAATTTTTCTCTAAATTGCCCGTATCATCTATTCGATTTTATTTTTTTCAACAATGTCTGTGAGCGTAAAATAGTCCACGATCGTAACGATTTGTTTTTTTTGTTTTTTTTTGTTTTTTATTTATTTTTATTCTTTAATTCATTTATTATTCATTAATTTGTTTTTTTCTTCGATGGAATAAAACGGCAGCTATAAATATTATTTTTCTTTTTTTTGGTTTCCGTGGCCTACTAAATAACGGAGTACGGCCCCAATATGACGGAGATTTCTTTCTTAATTTTTCACAACGTTAACTCGACGCATATCTTTGTTGTTGTTTTTTTTTTTCGTTTTTAAAATTTTTTTTTATTCTCAAACTTTTCGATAATAATCGTAGTTACTTGAATAGTTGTGTAATGTGTATAATAATAAATTTTACAGGCGTATAGAGGGACTTGTCGTCGTAGTTTTCTTTTGTGAGATTTCGTTTTTCTTTTTCATTTTTTTTTTGTTGTTTTTTTTTCAATATATATATATTCGGTGTACTCGCTTAAAATGTTCAACGGGATTAAAGATCGATATATGATTATGGAGATCACGAAAATTCGTAAAAGGTATTCGTTAGCTGACCCTGACGTACAAGCACATCAATGGAATGCGACTGTATATATTAATATTATTATTATTGTTAATATTATCATATTAAATTATGTGTTTTTTCTCTCTCTCTTTTTCATTCATTTTTTTTGGTGGTCAATTTGATATGTAAACAAAGTACCTCCGAAAGGAACGTTTCATTTTGTTTTCTTCTGCGGTTTATTTTATTAATCGTTTGTTTCTTCGTCTCTCTCTCTCTCTCTCTCTCTCTCTCTCTCTTCCCATGTATCTTCAAACTCTTTTCTGTTTGTTGTAAAAATAAATAATTAAAGGGCGAATATTGGAGAACGACGATCGTAATGACTCATCGATCGTTCACTCGTGTTTCAGCCTCTTAAGTTATACGTATATATGGATATATATATAATTCATTATATATATTCATATATAGATATTTATGTATCAAGTAACTAATGCGAAATGAATAAAGCTAAGTGCTCTTGAGGAATGGAACAAAGTAACTCTTTTCTCTTGTGTTTTTATAATTTTTTTGCTTTTTGTTTTTTTTTTTCAATCTCGTTTCTCATTCAGTTCTCACTCTTATTACCTTTTCAGCGAGTTCGCGTTCGCTTCTGTGTTTCCGTATGTGTGATTGTGTAAAGGTCTCTTAACTATACGCCTGATGCGCGACGACTCTCATCAATTATACTTAATCACCTAACGATAGAATACATGAAATATTTGTACTTTAACTGACTAATCAAGGATCAAATGGTAAAACGTTGATTTCATTTCACTCTTTTTTTTTTTTTTTTTTTTCATATTTTTAAGTTCGTTTTCTCATTCTTCTCGAATTTTTGTGATTTTTTTTGTTGGATTTTTAGTCCCCCCTTTTTTTTTATCTTCGCTTTACCATACCACTTACGAACTATAAAACCTTCTCGATACTTGACATGGCACGAAACTAAAAACTCTGAATGGTTTGAAGAAAAAAAGAGAAAAAAGAGAAAAAAAAATTGTAAGCCATCCACGTTTCTTTGGTTCAATAACTTCACCTCTTTTTTTTTTTGCATTTTCCCTCACACGACGCAGCTCTTTTCACCTCGTTTTATAAATATTTTTCGTTTGGCACTAAAGAATTAAATTCTTGTATACATACATATATATATATATATATATTTCATGTAAAAAGTAAAGCGTAAGAAATCATCGGTGATAGCTGGGACAGCACTGACCAATCGAGAAACCGAAAAATAAAATACGTGAAGAGAAACAAAAAACAAAAATAAAAAAATAATAATACAAGCGAAACAGAACAAGAATTCAAGGACTTGAGAACGGGACGATTTTTTTGTGTGCTTTACTACACATGCACAAACGAACCAGTCGGATCCATGAATAACGAATTCATGATAACGAAAAAGAAAAAAAAAAAAAAAAATGAAAAACAACAATCAAAAATGCGAAATAAAACAAGGTAACAAACGAACAAACGAAAAGGAATATGGAACTTTTATTTTGTATTATCTACGCCCCCACTGTCCATGTTGTAAAATTTGTTTAGTCGACGAAATATCAATATTTCGCAGTTAGTTGCCCTCAGAATATTTCATATTGTGGAATGCACTTAACCACGAAAATATGTATATTATATATATAATATATATTGATGTATAATTTTTCGCCTACTACGCTTAAGCACTACCGGTGAATCAATTGTTTTTGTTTTTTTTTTACTTTTTTTTTTTTACTTTTATTTTAATTCTAAAAAAAAGGGTGAAACGAAAGACGAGGAACGTCGACGGGTTTAAAATTCGCGTGTACGCTTTGTCGTTGGCGTCCGAGCCTCGGACTATCGAGTATTACGAAGTACTTATTTTTTTTACTATTCAATATTATACTGAATTCGCATAATAACCTTTAACGCAAAATAATAATAAAAATAAAAATAATACGCAACGAAATAGTAATAAGAGCAATGAGTTAAAATTATCAACCATCAATAATGAATTTGACAATAAAATATTCAAGAAAAAAATGGTATCGTATCGCTCGAACAAATAAAAATCTAATATGGCGAAACGAATGGAAAGTAAACGGATAAACATTTGTCCAGTAACGCGAAAAGCGTGCTTGACGAACAATATTAATATTATTTCGTCTCCATAAAGGGGGCGGGGCGGGGGGAGGGAGGAGGGGGAGGAGGGAAAGCCCTCGACGCTTATTCGAATAAGTATACACTAACTATAACACGCCGAAACGACGTTTTGAACAGCCGATAAGAACACATAATGATTGCAGATTGATTAAAAATGAAAAACAATGAGAGAAATAAATGAATATTGATAATAATTTCATGGAAAACAATGCATGAATGGTTAAGGTTTAAAATATCGTTATAAAAATAATGGAGAATGTGTGGATGTGTGTCCGTTTCAAAGAACGCGACAAAATGTCCATTCAGTTCGGGGTTTTTGCTATCTTTTCGTCTCCTATCTTTTCACGTAACATTTGAGGAATAAATGTATCTCTCATAATTCCTGGTTTGTGTCAGTTTTTTTTTCTTTTCGTTTGACTCTCAATTGAATAAGCCGGTGTCTGATAAAAAGGCTGTTATCGAGTAGAGCGAGTTATATTATTGATAAACACAGCATAGGAATGAAGATACGCTCAGTATGATTTGGTTGTTTCATGCCTTTTTTCAAATCGTCGATTCTCTCCCAACTGTAATTCAGCCTGACTTGGCTTTAAAATTGGCCATACGCCTAATTCTCATAGCGATGTTAATGCTCGTTTTTTTTTTGCAATTTTGTCATAACTTTAAAGATTCTAGGAAGACTATGATTAACCGTAGGCTACGAATCCTCATTTTTATCTTTGTTTTTGAAGAATTTCTCGTATCTCGTAATTAGTTCTACCAATATAAATATACTTGTCGTTTTTTCGTATTGATGTTTTCGAGTTTGCGTGCATTTTTCTCAAATCTGGCTCTCCCATACGTTGATCGCTGGAGGCGCTCGAACGCAGTTTATTAGTATTGGCAAATCGAGAGAAATTCAACATCTTCGTTATCGGTGCTCTGCGATGGATAGCCTTTCTCTTTGTACGAATTAAACGTTCCTTTGGGTTTTGTCGTTCACATGAAATTTAATGTCCAGAGCCGAGACAAAGTCCTCAAATTGGGAGGAAAAAAAAACTCGAAAGGACACATTTGCTGAGCGACATCGTTTCTTCGTTTCATTGCTGTCCTTTCGTGAAAAATCGTATTGGGACATTTGGCTGGACAATCAATCGCGATAGAAGTTTTGGAAAAAATGGAATCACTGGAATATCGAGAGTAGGCTATTCCTTTTTTCTATCTCATCTCAAAGAAAAAGTTTCTCTTGCGCACACGTGCAAACCCGATAAATATTCCGGAAAGCGCGAGTGCGACTAAATCGCTTGAAACGGTGTCGTCCGTAACACGAGAATCTCCATATTTTTCTTTCCTCAATAATTATTCGTACGATACTCGCTAACGGTTATCGTGTATAATCGATTTTGTTGTTGTGTTCTTGCTGTTTTTTAATATTCGATAAACGTACGGTTGTCGAAAAGACAATGGAAGTCATGAAATAATGGCAAGTTCAATTTTTAAAATAACTTCTAGAGAACAATAAGCAATCGTTTGATCCTGTTCTAAGCTCGGATTAATGATATTGAATAACACACATCGATGAATTTAATATATTCTCCGACTGGTTTGCTGTTTGTTTTTTTTTTGGTTTTATTTGCTTGCTCGATCTCACTTGCACGTTTGGATATAGAAAATTCGGGACTACTTTGTTTCTATATCTCGCGCGATGGAATATTTTTCATCCTCGATAATATTAGTTTCAGCTGTGTTAGCAGCAGAGTGTTTCGTTATTTTTCTTTCCTTCCTCATTTTCTTTTTGTCTATTACGTTAGAGAGTGACTATATAGTTTTTGTTTTGTCTATACATATTAGGATAATGAGACTTTTGAGATTGTAAAAATCATCAAAAAATCTATCACAATTACCATTTACGTAACAAGTAATCTTTTCCTTCTTCCTCTTTTCCCCTCATTCCTTGTTAATGTTTTTTTTTCTTCTCTTTATTAATCCATTCCTTTCCTCTTCTTTTTTATTCTCCAATACGTTTTCAAATGTTATTGTTGTAATTTAAACATCAAGGCAAATAAGGGGTGAATTTCAACAGTGGCCTAAATTAGCCAAGTAGTCTTCCACAGATAAAAATATGTAAATAGAGTAAATCTATACTAAAATATTCAAGTATATGTAAGGTGAGCGTAATATAATAAATTTTGTGAGGTAAAAGATCCTCTTTCGTTAAATGGTCATCCATTCGTATTTAATTCATTACTTTTTCTTTTCTTTTTCTTTTCTTCTCATTTCTGGTTTAATTACGCTACGAGTTTTATCTCCGACACACGACTGGGACGACGACATCCAAATATTCATTTTTTATTATTGATCGAAAAATCTGTCTTTTTCCTTTGATGTCGCAGTTTTTATAAGAATCATTAATTTTTTTTTTTTTAATTTAGCATGCCGTTAGAGACCATCGACGGGCAGGGGGGGGGGGGGGGGGCGAGGGTAGCGCGAGAGGGAAGCTGATTCGTGTTTCGGTGTCATTGTTGTGCAAATCTGACTGAACACGCTTTAGATTCTCTTCTTACTTTTTTTTTTTTTTTTTTTTACATTTTTTCGTATTTTTTCCCCAATTTGTTTCAATTTTTCTATAGCGAGGCAACACCAGCAATTTCTCAATACTCTCTAATTTATATTTACCTAGCAACAACATCAGAGACTCTTTAAGGACACAACTTATCCTGACGATACTATTATCACAGGCATTATTCATAATAACTCTGCTAACCATGACTATTAAATATTTGTTATAATTTTCTTTTTTTTTTTGCATTTTTTTCTCCTTCGTATTCGGTTATTTTATTCGTATTTAATTTCGCATCTCGCGCCGGTGTATATAAAATTAAAACGTCTAATCATACCGAATGAAATATTGTGTACGAAGTAAATGTTTTTTTTATCTCTTTCATCTTAGCTGGTACGTAGGCTTTTTTTATCTTTCCGATATTTTCAGTACCACGAGCTCTCCCCGTTGAAATTGTGGGCTCATATCTGTCTCGAGATATCAATCAATTTTGCCTCTCTCCATATTTCCCCTCCCCCCTCTTTTCGCATATCAACGCTTTCGTCTCTACCCTACTTACCCTTATATCGATTTTGCTTACAATTTTTACAGATACATATGTATAAGTGTGTGTACATATACTCGGAGTATCAATCGATCTAAATTAGGTCGATCGATTCAACATTTTTCGCCACTCACTTCTTTTAGTTCAATCGAAATCATTCGGTTATGCAAAAAAATCAAAGTGCCGATCCATTTCAAGCCTCTTCAATGATGAGTGAATAAACGAAACGGCGCGCGTCGCTACTTTAGCATTTGACAAGAAAATCATCGGTAACGAAAATAATTATTGTAATAGTAGTAAAATTATCATTTACTCGCTCCTCCTTCTTCGTTTTCGTGTTATCGTGATTTCTTTTCGTCAATATTTTATCGATGGTACCGTATTGTTTTAGCGAATCGCCAAATATCCGATGCAACGTTGCATCCCTTGCTCGTAGAATATCCTTGTTTTTATTTTTCATTCCGTTCTATTCGTTTCCTTTTTTTTTTTTTTTTTACTTTGAATCAAATCTTAAGGCTGATCATGTAAACAACCCTAAAAAATATGTGTGTTTCTATATATGTATGTGTTGATTTGTTTCCATCCACGCATATGAAATTTTGCAAGCTTCGGTTGTGTCTTTTCATTGTTGTGCCAAACGGCTCCCCCTCGCTCATTCGCGCACATCTCGTGTTCGGTATTATGTACATAAATAGAAGATGTTTAGCAAACTGTACGTTATTTTTTTGTTGTTTTTTGTTTTTGTGATTTTTTTTTGTCACTTAGATAATGTCTCGTCTCTAGGATACCAATATATATATAATTATATATTTATGTGTATATATGCGTGTGTGTATATATAATATTCACATTATGCATTAAACTTATTTATTTCGTTTGCTTCGCGCCATTGTAAAAGTTCGAAGCAACGACGGACTTTTTATTACCCCCCCCCCCCCCCCCCCCGCCGCAACCATTCTCACCGCTCTACGTTCATGCCTCCCTCCACCGTGTTTCATCAAAAATCCTTTCGTTGGCCCTCGCCCCCTCCCTCGATTTTTTAATGTAACAAATACATTTACCAAATACCGGATATACTCGCTAGCACCACGAACCGACGATCCACAAACCCAAATATGTACATTCCATATAGTAAACCATATCGAAGCATCCTGAGTAAATATTGTAAATATTGTGTCTGGTCTAATTCACGCCGTAACAATGCGCAAGTTTGAGTCAGTAGGTGCTTATTATCATTTTTCTTCCCCTCTCGACTCTCTGCCCCCTTTTCGCAACGGGTATATCCTCTTAACCTTAATTCGTCTCAAAATGTCAACGGTTTGTCATTTTCTCCCTCAATTATTCTCTACCCTTAATTTTTCTTTGCTTTCAACTCACCCAACAAAATGGAGAGTTTAATGAGGAAGAGGGAGGTTAAATAAAAAGAGATTGAGGAACCGAAGCTAATTGTATCGAAGCTCGAAACTAATCGATTTGTACGAAGAATAAATAGCGAGTAGAGGCCACGAGAAAAACGTCGCGAGCTTAATGACTGAAGATCCTTATTGAAGATAAATAAAAAATACAATTTCATGAGCGGATAAAAGTACAAGGAATAAACGGTAATTTCTAGCTAGGAAGTATAAGAAAATCAATTTATCACCGGTGGATGCCTCGAAGAATGTTCTTGGTAAAATGTAAACGAATCAGCTTTTTTATGCCCGAAGAGCTAAATTGTCAAAGTTGTATAAGAAAAAGAAAGCGTTTGGACGTTCGATGGAGATCTGGATCGGAAAAACATCCGCACAGCGGTTTCAATGTCGCGCAAAAGGATTCGCCGGTGCGGTTACTTCGAAAGAATATAATAAAACGGAAACATAAACGAGAAGCTGGAACAAGAGCGAGAGAATAGAACAGCAAAATCTAGTGCTCGAGTAGCTGCTTCGAAAAATCAACAGCAAATAAATAACGGCACGACTTCTCCCCCCCCCCCCCCATATTCTTGCAAAAACGGAACAAACGTCATCAACAACGCTCCCTCTCGCTGAAATCCCTATCTCAAATCTCATCTTATTCCATAAATTATTATCATTATTATCATCGTCCTATTTACGCTAAGATTTTTGGGACTGGGAGAGTTAAGATCCGTGCGCGCTTCTGCAATTTTGAGCACAATTAAAAAATACAAGCAGCGAATTTATGACGCCGGGAATACGGAAAGGTGAAGAAGAATAAATAGGATGTGGGCTCGAAAGATGGTGGTCACTCGTACAAGACTAGAATTAATTTGATTTACGAACCGTACTTAAAATACTGACATGTCAAAAGTGATGTGCAACGACCAATTTTGACGGAAGGCCATTTTTTTGTATTTTTTTTTGTAATATTTTTCGTTTTTTTTTCTTTTACTTTTTGTAAAATTGCTCCTCTTTTACTGCCTAAAAGCGCGAAGTCAATCAGATAACTCTTCACACGACGCCTACCGCTTAATAATCCCTTGCTATTAAAATCTTCCCCATCCCTCCCCCGGCCTTCAATCTTTTGTCTCTCATTGCATACTTTTGATGAGTTTCCACTCTTTCTTTCATCCAGATAAAAACCCTCCTGGCAGTTTACCAAATGCAAATCGCTAAATAACTATTATACTGTGTTTGGTCGGAGATGTACGTTTACCACCTTTAATATCGCCCCTGCCCTTTCGAATCATCGCCTGATCCCGAATTCGCTTAAAATCCTCGTCGTAATTTCCATCTTTTTTTCCCAATTTTTTGTTTGCTCTGGTTACTTTCATAAAAGAGGGACGCGTAAAATTGTATAACTATCAAAGCCGCATGCTGCACTTTAACTCGCTTGTGTTCTCTGTTTTGTTAGTTTCTCATTTTGTATTTGCTTCGCGATCTTTTGTTTTTCTCTAATGCTTCGATAGGCGCAAAAATCAAATCTCGCTCGCAGACGCCTTCGACTCAAGAGCCTTTTCGTGTTTTTTTTTGCTGTGGTAATTGCTGTTATTGCTTCTTGCTGTTTTTTTGTCTCTTCGTTCTAATTGTATTTACCTTTCGTTGAAAGCGGCACGGTTCCAAAAGGATTTACCGCGAGGAAGTTTGCGACGTTTTTTTAACATTTTGGTCTTCTCTCACCTCATAATATGTAGAGGGTGTTCAGCACGAGGACGTGATGATTGTTTTTGGCCAGGGTTACTATGTAACCCTCGGAAGTTATTTTCAGGCCACAGCATCGAGATACCTGGCAAAAGTTTTCATCCATTCAGCAAATATATTTTTCGGTGGGGCTTTTTTCATAACATATCGATGGGAGGATAGTCATTGATATTTCAAGCACGGTTCCATTGAGATTGCATGAAGAATTCTGGAAGATTCTCTTAAAGAACGTGGAAATTTGCGTTCATTGGTCGATGGCTTTATAAATAGAACATTATTGATAAGACATTAATAAAATATGCTGATCATAGTACCAAAACTAATAATAAGAAAATGAAGTAAAAACATTGGTTTACCATCAATTAAAAGAATTGTCGCTGTATATTGCTCAGTTCTATAAAGTTTTAAGTACGAGCAGCTTTGTTACGCAGACGAAATATTGAACAGAAAAAAATAAATGTCGACATACCTTTACGTAAGGGCACTCGAATTCGGATATGAGAGATCCGTCCCTCGAAAACACGGCTACGTGGAAGCGGTTACCGTGGGAATCACCGATCAATACATCTCCTGCGTCGCTAATGTCAATCCCATTGGGAAAGTTAGTTATATTCTCACAGCCTATGCGACGCAGAAATTGACCTTCCTCGTTGAACACAACCACGCAATGTCCTTTGAAGTCACACACGAAAAATTCCTTATCTGCTTGACGGAAAATGTTTGTGATTAGAAACAATTCACAAAATTCAGGGCTGAATCCATCGGAGAAAAAAAAGGATCAAGTTTGAAAAAAGCATGAATTAGGTGTTTAATTGTTGGACTGTTCGGAAACTAATTAATCGATTGAGAGACTCAAAACTTGACATTTTTAGTGAAGTTCCACTGTTGAAAGCTTCGAATCAGATTTTGAGTTGAAATAATGAAACTTTAAAGAAATTCAATGAATAAACATTTGACGAACCGCTTATAGCAATATCGCTTGGTTCCCGCATGTAGTCGCTACAGTCAAACCAGCTGAGAAGATTTCCAGTGTCACTGATGACGAAAACCGTCGGTGAGACGCTGTCGACAGCTACGATGTGTCCTTGACTCGTGACAGCGAGACCGGCAACAATGTCGATGTATCTGATAGCAATTTTCTTGATAAAGTGTCCGTTCTTCGTGAAAATCTGCATCCTCGAGCGTTCGCTGCCACGATCGCAAACTACGAATTTCCCGCAGTTACGCATTACCGCAACTTTGCGTGGATACCACATCTGACCTTCCTCCTTTCCGGGTATTCCAAATTGGAATTTGAACGTACCCGTTTTATCGAAGATCTACAAAAGTTTAAGTTTGTTTTCAAAAACTCATCGCGAACGAACTTTTTCCATTATTTATTGCAATCGTTCGTTACGCATCTGAATAACGAGCATAATATAACCAATCATAAAATTGTATGATCAAACGAGCTCACGAAGACCCAATATAACAAGCGGGGAAGTCTAAAAACTGACTATGATCACGTTCATCTTCATGATTTGATGATAAAATTTACGTTCGTTAAGCCAACTCGAGAATTTTTTTTACAGATTATACATATCCGTATTCAGTGGCTTTGTTCATTGAGAAGTGGATTATTAACGACATGCCTGAATCCTGTGATTATAGGTGTCAGCAACGATGATGTCCTCGTCAGTGCCAAGACAAAAACCATGCGGCGAGCTGAAATGACCTTTGCTCGGTCCGAGTTGACCGAATTTCGACCGTATTTGCATCGGCGTTAATTTTGGATTCGTTGAGCGTGGGTGATTGTAATTGCCTGTTCCGTTACCGGAAACGTTCGCGACATTATTGCCGACGCCGCTTATATTGTGCATCGAATCACTTTTGAGCTCGTCACCGCCACCCGATAATATTGGCGATGTTGGTGTCGATAGAGACTGATAGCCACCGTTGAGCAGACTGTTCGCGGTGAGGGAACCAAGGTTTGTATTGTCAACTATACCTGGTGATGGACCGCGTGCCAATACGAGACCTCCATCACCGTTCAACGTCGGATTGCTCAGATCTACGAGAACAAAAAATCAAGCAAAAATACAGCCAACAAATAAAACTTTCATCTTAAAATATTAGTGAAAACTGACAAAGCAAAGAATTTCGATACATTTTGTCATTTTTATGAAAGAATGAATACAATTTTTCTATCCATTCACGATTTAGTCATAAGTATATTAAATTTATGAATTTTCTACCAAAGTCGGAAGCATGAAGACCACAAAAATTGATAATACTGCAAACTTCGAAAGTACTCAATTTTTGCGATATTTAAGAGATTTCTGACAATTGTTTAAACGTGAATTTTCGAGTATTTTCATTTCTCGCCTCACCTTGATTACCAAGAGAATTGCCCAGTTTGGCGAGTGCCTGCAAATTATTGATCGCATGACTGGTCGAGCTTAGATCACCGGCTAGTAAATCGGCCAGTGTGAAGGACGGAGTAGGGCTTGGATTGGCGCTCGGGCCAACGACACTAGCGTCACCCATTTCAACTTTTTCAGCTAAACTCGCCAATTGCTGAAGATTGTACTCCTGTATACTCGTGAAACCGTGGATTGGACCTGGCGGAAGTGATACAGAGGGAGGTGGAGGTGGAACGTTCTGGGGACTGGAGGTTGGCGGTATTACGTATGAGGGTTCACCTTCGAACGAGGACTGCATTGATGCGGGAAGGGATATCGGAGAATTGGTGCTTATTGAACTTGGGCATCCACCACCTATCGCGCTTGTGTGAACGATCGGTTGTGAGCTTGTCACCGGCAACGTTGTTATCTCGGGCGTTTGTTTCCTCGACACGGTACTTTCCGTTCGAAATTTACCGAATGAATCCTGTGCCCGAACAAAATAATGTAGTCAATTTTAGTTTTTTCAATCTTTTCGCTAAATTCTAGATTTTCTAAATGTTTACTCAGAAGTTATGAATATTAAGGCTTGAGAAAGTTTTTTTATAGTTATACGATTGAAAATACCATTTTCAATACCAAAAGTTATTAAAAATGTATTAATTTTTCCTTTTTTGACACGAACCTTCACCGTTGACTCGAAGTGTTCGTAATCCGTTTGAAACTCAATTGAGTATCTGACATTAGCCTTGGGTGTATTGTTTATGAGATTCAGGAGTTGAATACCAACGATCCGTCGGAGTGCCAAGATTTCCGTAGCATCGCCATGTTCCAGTAGTCTCGCAGTAAAACGGCACGCGTCCTCGATCTTTTCGATGGTCTTCTCAACACTGTTACATAAAATGGAAACAATTTATTCGATTGAATATTTCCATACGACTGCAGTTAAGATCGTTAGATTAGAACGCAAATATTTTTTTCCACAAGTTTTCGAGTTTCTGATTATTCTATTATTTCGTTCATTTCAACGGTTCAAACTTTCGGGTATTAAACAAACAGATAATTACTTGTGGAAAGTGTCCATAACTTCGAGTTCACGCTCGGAATGTAATTTCTCTAATTCGTCGAGTGCATGATCTCGACACTTTTCTAAAATAGCTTTGTAACTCTGAAAAGTCTCGACTATAAGGTCTTTGGCCTGATCGTGCTGAGCTTGTAAATCGCTCAGAGCGTTGTCAAGCTGTGACGCTGTCTGATCGCAATCCGCTATGCGTTCTTTGCTCTCTGACATTAAATTGACTAGCTCCTCTCTTTGACGTGGCTCCGCGTCCGCGAGCCTTTCGTATTGATGCTCCGGTGCTTTGTGCTCCACGTGCAAACACTCGTTGCATATTGGTTCCTGTTATCATTAAAATCAAATCAATAAGTTTCAAACCAAATTATACTTCAGTTTTAAAAAATTCTGTTCGAGTACTAAGAACATCGAATTCCAGGAAAGTTGTTAGCATTAACTAAAATCAATACAACTTAAGAGTACTTCATGGAGTTGTTACTTTTTATAATAAACGAATGGAAGAGACATTAGAGAACAAATAAAAAAAATACCGAGTATTCAAATAGGTTTAGTGTAAACTTTTCTTTAATTTTTCTGTGTAAATATTTATAGTATTTCTCATGCACAAAAATAGTATTGAGAAAAAAATGTCTGCAAGCCGACAATTGAAAATCTATAACTGTGGCGGGACACGCACAAACTTTTTCTTCTCAAAAAATGTTTGATAAAAACGCATAACTCCCGTCTTTTTGGCCCTGCGGGCAGTCTGAAGTTAAAAAATAAAGATCTATTGTTTTTAAGAAGATGTCGGGTTGAGATTTGTTGAATTTATGAAATGTGTTGTTGGACAATTCAGATTTTTGCTGATCATTTGATTGTTCTTCTTGATGAGAAATGATTTAAAAAAAAAAATTTCAAAAAAATAATAACAATTTGGTGGATATCACAGTTTTGATCTATACAAAATGGTTACACGACAATTGTGAAAAAATGAAGATTCGTATTACCTGACAAGTATAGCAATAAAACTTCATATTCTCAGCAGGATGATATTCGCAAAAGATAGGTTTGTGGATGGGTATAGCCTGGTCCGAACGTTTAAGATCTTCAAAAGCGACAACCTTGTGGCTTTCGAAGCATCTCATGAATTGATGAGCAGTGTTGCAATTAGGGCACAAAAAATTGGCGCAGTCTGAGCAACGAGCAACAGCGTTTTCTTTGGCTTTGCAAGAGGTGCAAAGTACAGCCATATTTTCAATGGCAGACATGTCCAGAATATTGGTGAGGACATAGTCGCAAGCGAGGGAAGCAGCGCCTTTGGGGCCGACATGAGTATTTTGTCGGCAAACTTTACAAGTAAGTATGGAGGCTACTTTGGAGTCGCCAGCCTCGTCGATGAGTAGATTGTCGATACAAGTTTCGCAAAAGACGTGAAGACAAGAGAGTACACGAGGGGAGCTCAGTTTGCCCAAGCAGATGGCGCAATCTTTATCGTTGTTTTCACCATTGCCGGTGGTCATCTCTTCCAAAGCATCTCCGGA
This sequence comes from Venturia canescens, assembly GCF_019457755.1. NCBI lineage: Eukaryota > Metazoa > Arthropoda > Insecta > Hymenoptera > Ichneumonidae > Venturia > Venturia canescens. The sequence goes on along the minus strand of NC_057423.1, from coordinate 2,432,337 downwards.
GTTGCCAGTCCCGACAGTTTGATTAGCGATGGCGTTAGAGACGTTCCAATCGTTTATCGTTTCTGCCGAGTCAAGTTCGTCGTTGCAGTTGACGCTAGACTGTTGCGAGTTGCTAACAGTACCCGCATTGCCGTTCACTGTAGTCTGCACATTGGTAGTTCCAGCGGTCATGGTCGTCGATGCCATTTTTCAAGCGTTTCGATTCAACAAAGTCAATGCCACAAAAAAAAAAAAACAAAAAAACAAAACGGTCCTCTCGTTTCTGTGGCAATATTTTCACTAGTATAATCGAGTTAACTGTTCGACGATACTCGATATCTTCAGTTCTCCCGGTAGCTGTGCAATTGCGCGAACAAAAAAAAACGGAAACTCAAAAAAATTTCCGTGTGTCGATCCCCGCCCGGCAGAGTTTCGTACGAAGAATTTTTTCGTTATAAGAATTTTTTGAATTTTATATACTGTATACGTGTAGATATATATATATATATATATATATCGTATGTATTAATATATATGTATATTGCGGGAACGATTCCCCGAGTCAGGAGTGCGCAGTGCGAAATGACGTTAGGGATGCCCGCACGGTGGCTCGTCGATTCACCCACTTTGGCACCGCCGTTTTTGCTACTACTACCGATGCAGCACACAAAATATCGTTATTTTTTTGTTTTTGTTTTCTCTTTTTATCTCTTTTCTTCTCTTCACAATATCTGTTCTTCTCGTTCTTTCTCTCACTCCTTCAGTTTTATTGATGCTGCTTGTTTTCTCTTCGCGATTTTGTCTATTTCTCGTATTTTTTCTTCTTATTCTTTCGCTCTGGTTGTTTTTTTTTCTTCTAATTAGCGTAAATTGATGTGTATGCGATTTTCTTTACGTACCCCAAACGACTGCAGGAGCCTGGATATCGTAACAACTACGGGGGGCAACTATCGACGACAAACCGCACAAGCGATTCCAAACATGCCATGATCGATACACGAGGAGGGGAAAGAGACAAAACACACTCGTTCTCCCTCGCGTGCGCGGTAACGGAGGGTGCGAGAGGAGAAGGCGGAGAAGGTACGCAACCGCGATGTTGAGGACGATGTGTGGGGTGGGAGACGGAAAGGATATTTTTGGTAATAAAAAAAAACAATGTTCTCGCGATTGATTACTATTTCTCGTAGAATTTCCTTCTTTCTCCAAAATTACCAAAAAAAGACGATTTTTTACGCAATAACTTTCGCACAATTTCGTAGCTGAATTGTTTCTTATTTCTTATTCTATGCGAAATCAATGCTCGAGAAGCATCACGCACATATATACGCGCGCACAACTGAAATTTCTTTGCGATTCGTGACTATCTCGCTTTTTCTCCCCCTTCCTCTCGTTCTCTCTTTCTCTCTCTCTCTCTCTCCCCCCTCGCCTGCAGTTACGGGCGTAAGCAGAGCCACCTAGATGATGCGCGCGAGATACGATTTTGTTTTTTTCTTCTGTTTTTGTCCGATTTTCAACTTATTAAAGATTATTTTGTTAACTCATTTTATTCTGTTGAAATTATTCTATCAAGAATATCAAATGATTATCATTCTAGATAATAAAATCTATACGGTAGTGAAACTGCCCTGATCCCGCGGTCAAGACTTTTTTCTTAAAACACGTGCCGCCGCACTGAAAATTTACGCCATCTAACGGCTCATTTCAAACTTCATACAAATAAATTTGCAGTTAGTAGCTGACGGTATTCATTATCGATCGCTTATTTACCATCTGTAATTATATGGATTAGCATGCATATATATTCGTGTGCCTGCATGATAAAAACACATTAATTTTTATTCACTATCTATTTCGTCAACTTCTTTTCAACAATCAGGCATTTATTTATGATTCGTTAAGTTTCTTAGGTAAGAGAAAAAAAATAGAAAATACTAAAATATAAGTAATAGTCAGATCCGTATTCACATGCAGAGATATAGAAAAAAATACGGTGCAGGCTGGTGCGGGCGGTCAACGAAGACGAGGGAGGGATAAACGAAGAGAAGGGGATCTTCTGTCAGATTGAGAGTCGGCGCGTCGCGTTATTCGTCCTTCTTCGCGCTTGACAGTCCTCTGTATATATAGATTAACTGCATACGCGTACATTGATGGGCGGTAGGCGGGTAATAGTAAAGTGATATTTCGGTGTTGACGCGCGAGTCAATGTCCAAAGGAGAACGGTACTTGTACTTCATTATTTTTCTATGGTGTATGGCTATACATTTCTAGGCCACCGCGATAACCACCCAGAATACGTGAATTATTCGGTGCTATTGAAGAACCGCTCACCAAATAACCGAGCGTGTATGAGCTGTCATTCGTAGATTATAAAGTGACCCAGCTGATCAATTATTCATTTCTATAGCTTATCAGAAAATATTGGTGGTACTAGAACATTTTCTTACATATAGTGAAAAAAATTGAATTTCGTTCGGTCTCTCACTTGACATAATTTACATCGAGATAAATTGATGTAACGCCAGTCGGTTGTTTACTTTAGACGGAAAGCACACGGCGTAATACGTGGGCCGTGCTTGCTGCTGTTGCTCTCTCTCATCTCGTGTTATGTACATGTGTGTGCGCGAGTTTCGCAAGCGGCGCGAATGTGAATTAATAGTACGATATATGGATATATATACGTGACGCGTGTGCAATAAACACATATATAAATATCTATATAGAGATATTACGAGAGGTACATCGTAAAGGGCTCTCGTTTTTTTTTCTTTGCGGATATGTTATTTGAACGCCAATTCGCGCAATAACGCACGACGAATTTAGTGCTTTCCGACAACGAACCGTATGCTAAAATCCACCTAGTTTTTTATTCATTCGTCATTTTTGTATTATGGCTCTTTAAGTTTTGCTTTCTTATTGTTTTTGTCTTCTCGCCAATTTCAGCAATTGATATCAATTGACAGAAATTGCCGAGAGTTTGCAATCCTCCCCGCTGCCCGCTAAGGTAATTTCAATTAGGTGACCACGTTTGACCGTGGGAATGTTTGACAATATATTGCTGCCTTTGTATTTTTTCCCTAGTATCTTTTTTTTCTCTTGCCCCCCACGACACACGTTGGTAAACGATTCGTTGCATGTGGGTAATGAGAATCAAGATGAAATCGGAATTTACGCCCACTTCAATAATCAACAAACTCGATGAATGACAGTTTTTCTCTACTCACTATCTTTGAAGTATTATTAAATCAATGTGGTGGGTTTACACCGGAGCTTCATGCCTTTTATTCAAATCCACGTATTGTTGTTTCGTTTCGGTTTTCATAATCTTTCGAATTTCCATTATTATTTTCAATCTGAAAATTATTGCATTGATTCGAAGTTAGAAACACAATATACTCATCGTTTGATTTTCTAGAAAAAAATTATCACGTTCTTTTTGTGTATTTCAACGTTTTTTTACATCCGAGTAGATTTTGTGACAACTCGTATGCATATGGAAGTCTTTGGTACAGTATTTACGATGTGTGAAAAATAATTTGAAATCAGCATTGACAACGTTATATAATCGGCGTATATAATTAGCGTAATGGTAATTTATTATTTCGATGAAAAATCGTGTTTGTGGCATCCCGAATTTATCTTGGAAAAGTCTTATAATGGCAATTACTGTGTGGGAATTTAATTGTTTGTTGAATCGTATTACCAGTCTGACTTCGTGTATGTCGAGGTATTCTGCACACTCTGAATATACAAAAATGGAAAATATTACATATTTAAGGATATATAAATGTATTTATATATTCTATGAGGATTTTATTCATACACATGCATGTTTGTTAGACAGTATTTTATGTGTAGATATATATATTACTATTTAAAAGAAAGGAGTTTTTTTTTTAACCCGATACTCTCAGTTGGTGTCAGCTGATCGTGCAATTTTCAATAACATTGGTGTCACCTATTAGTAACTTTTTGTGTGCAGTCCATTCTACCTGCCACTCGAGTGAAAGGCTCAAGTTCAAGCATAACAGTTTCAGAATGCATATTACTATAGCAAATAACGAACTGGCGGAAAGAAAAAAAATGATCAGATTGTTGTTGCTACTGTTAGATTTTAGTTTAAAAAAATGGCATTTTGTTCATTTTTTCAAGCTTTCGAAGAATAATAATTTTAAATGACTCGCTTTGATAAAGGTACTTCTTTGCAGAAAGTTAGGAAGATGCCATGGCCTCCTCTGCGTCTCGCAATGCCGATGAAGATTTGAATGGAGAAACAGAATCAGAGGCAAGCAGTATTTATCAATCAGGATCTGTTATTTCTACGGTACCAGATAGACATGGATTTCTTGGAGGTTCACAGTATAGCCCGGAACGGTGAGAAATTTTGTTCAAAAATGTCTATTTAACATACGTTTTCAATTTTTTTAAGTCTTAAATTTTAATAAAAAGGGTTTCACTGAAATCTTTAAATCAATTCAGAATTATTTTGAAAGCATGTCTGATTTTATTGATCTGCCATTAATTCATCTTTGTTTCTTCAACATTTCATTCGTGTAACAGTGAAAATTTTTTTTGATAATTTATTTTCAGCGACCATGCCTCTGTTGTTTCTGCATTGTCGTAAAAATGAATTCACTCGATATTTTGTGTTGCAGAAAACAAGGAATACCCCCGGAGGTGATATTGAGAAGAGAACAAAAATGGATACAAATGTTAAACAATTGGTCATCTTTTATGACAGGAAATTATCGAAAAGTGAGAGAAAGATGCAGGAAAGGAATACCGCCGTCGGTGAGACTGAGAGCGTGGTTGAATCTTTGTGGCGGTCAATTGTTAATGCAGGAAAATCCAAATCTTTACGAAGAGTTGATAAAAAGAAGCGGAGATCCAAAATATATTGAAGATATAAAAAAAGACCTTCACAGACAATTCCCACATCATGAGATGTTTGTTGATAACGCGCCTGGCCAACAGGAACTGTTCTTAGTATTAAAAGCGTATTCTATTCTGAACAGTAAAGTTGGATATTGTCAAGCGCAAGCGCCAATCGCAGCATTCCTTCTCATGCACATGCCAGCTGTACAATCCTTTTGGTGTCTTGTCGCTGTCTGTGACAAGTACCTTGTTGGTTATTATAGTCAAGGCATGGAAACCTTGCAAAGAGACGGAGATATTTTGTTTGCTCTTTTGAAACGAGTCTCACCAATCGCCTACAAACATCTCGTTAGTATTGTATTATACTTTTTTTGATATTCCATTGTATAGAGGAAATTTTCATAAAAATTTATATAAATTATGTTCCTCATTCAAAAGTAAGAGTCGCGACGTGCAGTTTGATGTTTCAATAATCGAAAAATTTCTTTTCTCACAGAAAAAACAAAAAATGGATCCAATTTTGTACATGACTGAATGGTTCCTATGTGTATATACGCGGACATTGCCATGGGAAAGTATACTTCGCGTCTGGGACATGTTTCTCTGTGAGGGAGTCAAAGTTATCTTCAAGGTTGCCCTCGTCTTGTTAAAAGGTTGTCTCGGACGTTCGTCATTGACGAAACGTTGTCCTACGATGTACGAAACTCTCCAAGTATTAAGGAATCCGCCCCATCATTTAGTCGAAGAAGAGGCTTTAGTTTATCAGGTAATTGTTTATAGTGATTGATCAAGAAAATGTAGAATTCAAAGTTGCTAGAAACTCATTACAATCAAGAAGCGTATAACAAAAATATGAATTTTACAGATTCAGAGACTAAATTTGAGTGAGGACGATTTCGAGTATGAACATCAGCGACAAATGCTCAAGAGAAAAGCCAAGGATCAGATGACCCATTCCACTGCCAACGAGGCCGACTGATGCTAAATTTAAAGCAAAGAAACACAAAAATAAAAATAAAAACAAACGGCAGCTGGAGGAAAAGAAAAATGAGCTTGGTTAAAAAAGGTGTGCCTTTTTCATAGCTATGCCATTAAACCATATCATTCGTTACGTGAATGAATTGATGAAAAAGCGAGAGTCAACTAAATTTTGCAAATGTGGCTGAAGAGAGAAAGAGATTAATACCGTATTTAATGTGCAAATGTCTCAACTAACTTCTAAGTTTGAATGGAGAAAAATTATCTGTTTTCGTTTGTTTTTGTTATTTTTTCAATTAAAAAGTCGAACGCATACATTCCCCATTGGAAAAGGGAAGCAACTTCCCGAGCGTGATAACCCTCAAATTTTTTTACGATTTGTAGTACACACACGGCGGTTATCACGGTGGATGCACAATCTTAGTGAAAATAATAAATGAAAAAGAAACGTACAATATATTATTTAATATTATATTATAAGGACTACTAATCAGCATAAAACTCTTTTGTCAATATTTATGTACAAAATAGCTCTTGTATAACGGTACTGTATTTTTAAATAAAAATTCTTATGTAACAGTGTTATTAAGTATAAATAAAAAAATTATCGTTTCGTTAATAGGCTATCTTCTCAGATATTTTTGATCGGCTTTTTCGATAATTCAAGAAAAATTTCCTAGAGTGTTAATCTTTCATTCGAGTTTTCAATGATCTACATTTTTCCAAATTTTTGTCGCAATCAATCAATTAATAAAAAACAACTCTGTTTCTCTCCGATACTAAGGATGATGATCATTTAATTTTAATTGAAAAAAATAAATACTGAGCAACGAATTAATTCTTTAAAAGATTTAATGTTTTTTATGAGATTTTGATGAGCGATGATGCTTTACGCTTTTCGATGTTTCTGGTAATATTATTTGACCACTGGCAATCTCATCTTTATCGACCGAATTGTCGATCTGCTTCTGTGCTTCCAGAAAGAACATCAAATCGCGAACTTGTTCTCGTAAATCTGTAATTTCACTGTCCTTCGATACTTTGCACTCGGAAAGTTCGTCCTGAAGCTGTTTATGTTTTATTTGCCAAGATGCTTGATTTAGTTGCAACGCTTTTCGAAGTTCCTTCTCTTCGCTTAATTCACTTTGTGCTTGCACCAGCTTCGCATTTGAGTTTTGTAATCGCTTCTCGAGACTTTGTTTCTCACGCGTCAAACTCACAAGTTTTTCCTGCAACAAAGTCCAAACGTTGAGTCATTAAAAATTTATCAATTTATCAACAAATCAGAATCGTTAAATACTTATCAGGAACATATTCAATTTTTATGAACATCTCAAATACAGAAAACCATCAATTTATAAAAAATTTATCTAAAAATCTTGACAAATCAGTTAATCTAAATTTCAGAAAATATTTCAAAAAATCTGATCGTGTTGGAACTGTTAGCAATTTAAAATCAACAGAAATTGAGAAAAAAATGATAATTGGGAATGAAAGAACTCTGAAAAACTGGAACAGGAAAGAATCCATGAGATGTAAAATAAAAAGAATTACTTTCATCGCTGTGCTTTCTGTTGCAATGTGCTCAATTTTTTCCTGGAGTTCAGCAATATCCGCAGCAGAGCATTGCTCGATTCTGATAAGCCTGTCCTCAAAATACTGACGCTGAGTTTCCAACTGAGAGGTCAAAAGATATGTAAATTCTAGTTGTACAGCGTCGACTTTTTCATCAACACCTCCGCCCTCGCCCTTGGTTGGTTCTTGGCCACCTTCGACCATTTTTCCATCTTTGTCCTGCAGCAAACGGTGCACGAAATTGTCACCGACGTAATCCCACACTCGATTGTTACCGAGTTGCATCGCATAACAGTGATGAGTATCGCGGTAGTGCTCAAAGGCGTGACCTTGATGATAGCGCGAGCAACCGATGTGTCCACAAATCAGACAGATCCAAAGAGCGTCGTTTGTCGCACCTGCAACTGCGGAATCTAAATTCCATTGTATTTCTCAGTTGAGATGAGTAATCCTTCCTTTAATCAAGCTCAAAATACCAAATCCGAACTATATTTATGAACGATAACTTTTTAGTTAACAATTGCTCAAATTATATGTAGATTTTAATTCAGTTGAAGTTCTTATTTCGAATCTCTGATGTTCCATTGCTCCTTTACGTCTAGTAATACGAAATATAATAAATCCAGCGAATCTTTAACGAATATGATTGACGTAAATTGATTCGTTCAACTAGCCGGAACAGAAATAGTGTGGTTGATCGTTGAAATTGCAATTACATCCCAATGAACAAAAATTAGAGATTAAAAAAAAAACTGGAAAAAAAATAGACGTACCACACTCCATGCAGTGACTGTCTGCAAGAGGTTCAGGGGTTTGCGCATAACGACATATTGGGCAGGAAATATCGCCCCATTTGACGAGACAGCTGGAATGAAAGGTATGATTGCAGAGAATGGTGAGTATCCCATCGACGCTTTCGTCCATGCGTTCGAGGCAAACCGGACAAGATGGTAATTCCGTGTGTCCCGCTAAAGACAATCCGTTGTCGGCGACTTCGACTCGCGACACGAAAACCATGTGGCAGACGACATCCGGTTCGAGGGAATTATACGGTGCTCCGTTGAACGTTTCGTAAAATTCGTTGGCAGCGATCTACGTTCAATTGAATTAAAATTCATCTCATGATTGAAAAACAATTTCATTGTTTTACATTTCGTCAATAGCCATACTCACCGATGATCGAAGAGTTATTAACGCCATGTATTGATTCGGACTGCTATCACGAATTATACGGAAATGTTGAATATCCTGATGACAGGCTGCTGTGAACGTCAATAAATCGTGACAAGTCATTGTAGCAGGGACCGAAAGAATACAAATTGTGTGACTACGGTCAGCAGCGCATTCCCTCTCAGTCAATTCACTGAAAAATTTAAGCTATCAATTATATCGAATATATGCAAAGATAATAATTCATAATAATTCGTGTAATTCAATTATTGAATTATGAATCGAACGATAATTGGAGCTTTTGTTCGTTCAAATTGGAAAATGAGATTGTTGGCACACGAATGAACAAGTGAATTTAATAATTATTGTAATCACACACTCTTCCTTGAAAAGATGCAAGATTCCTTTGGTGACTTCGACAAATGGATTGCCTGAGATAAAAGCGATCTGATTGGCAGGTAAGGAAGAAGCAGCTTGTCCGTTTTCTCCTGCATTATTCGTTAGTGCAGTTTGCGTGCCGAATGATGATTCTTCTGAATTTGTACGAGATGTAGAGTGAGATTTGCTTGATCCTTGTGATGTGAACAAAAGGGGAGTCGGCCCTTCAGTTACACTAGCATAACTCTCTACTGTTATGTCACGCGGTTCTCTACACCCTCTCATCTTCCTTGCAGCCATCGTACCTGAATTAAAAACAAATGTTAGTTCGAGTAAAAATTCAACTGTGATTTGAAATTTTCATCGAGTTTCCCTTCCAATTGACAAATGATGGACCAATTTTTATAAATCTATTGATTGTTCACATTGTCTGTACCATTAACAAACCAGCATGATTATTTTTTTTTCTAAACTCTTTTATAATTTTTTACTCTACTTCAGTTACTGAGGAATTGTTTACTGAAGAGAAAAAATTTTTGAAGATAAAATATAAATCAAAGACACATTAGAAAGAGCAAGGATTTGTCAAAAACTGTTGAAATGGTTTATGATGCTTTTGATTCCTTTGATTCCATAATATCAATGTTTGCAATAGAACATTCACAGCTTACAACCATCAATTTGTTTGGGTTTGGTTGCATACCGGACTGCCTTATGGTATGTCAAAATTATCTGAAAACATTCCTGAATAGTTTTTATAAATATGATATTGCAATAATTGTCTCTGGAAAATATGATAATCGCGATATTCCATTATTTATTTTGGCAAATCGCTATACATAAAATTGGAACGTTACAAAAAAGAAAAAAATTGACTTGTAAACATTTTAACTTGTAAGCCACGAAAATGCGCAGAGTTACATTGACGAGACAGAAAAAACTTACTAGCGTTCTCTTCGGATTTGGAATCAACAATTTCGATGCGAATAACGCACAGTGAGACGAGAATCGGTGAAGACATTACACAAAGTACGAAAGTTCACGCATTATTTTTATGAATTATTCCGCATTTACTGTGCCAATGCGTGCGTGTATTCAACACGTTTTACGACTTGAAAGACAAAGAAAAAAGGAAATTTGGCCAAGCAACAAACACCGAGACTCTTGTTGACGAGAGTCAGCTGACGTTTATTATGTTCTAGAGCCTGCTGCTGGTTCTGCAGTAGTGTGTGTTGTCGAGGAAATCGATTTTCCCTAGCGATCATTGGCGGACCAAACAGCGGGAGAATTTGAATTTCTCGCTCATTTTATAAATATAAATTCAACGGGAAAGAATAATTTTAATAAAGAAAATGAAAGTATTGCTGTTTTTCATATTTTTAAACGTATTCTCACAATGATTGCATCTCTGGATTTGAGGAAAAAAAATTTATTTTCGTTTTTCATAAATTATTCGAAAATCACATATTTATATTTAAAAATAAAAGAAAAATGTAAGTTTTTGTTTCTGCATGCGTATGAGTACGATTCCCTTGAGTAATCCGCAATGTTACATAGGAAGGTCAAAAACGTTACAAATATTGGTTTACCGCAAAGATATAAAGTTTCTCGCGTTCTAGTTTTGCCGCAATTTTCATGCACTTAGAGTTTTTATTACCGGTTATATAATTCATACATTTTTTTGATCCTTCTAAATATCGATTTCAATGCTTATAAGTGTGATCCAATTACATTGCCGAAGCTTGATGAACAACGCAGTCGCTCGATGGGCGAGTTGGCGAACGGTATGGAACGTTGGGCCGGTAAAGTTGCTGTGGTTACAGGAGCCAGCGCCGGAATCGGAGCTTCAATAGTCAGAGAACTGGTCCAAAATGGTAATTTTGTTTATTTCGTTTATTGAAATTCAATAAAATTTATTTACTCTTTTCTTTTATTTGCTTTCTTAACAATCAAATAATATTGAACACGCGTTTTTTTTCAACTCCCATCTGTGTCAGCATACAATTTCATAAAAATTTATTTTCGATAATAATAGTAATAATAATTATTGTATTGATTTTAGAAAATATCGTTTGATCTCATTTTTTTTCCTTAGTGCATACAAATTTTTGTAAGATTTTTCTAACAACTTCAAAAACAGTCGATAGAAATTGTCAGATAAAAAAAAATGGACCAATCATCGAACAATATGTTTTTGAAATGATTTGTTTATAATTTAATTGTTGAAGCCGGATTTCTTGCCGAGCAATAAAATTTTTATTGAATAATTTGATTGGCACGAACGTGACCCTCGATAAAGATTCTTTTTAAATAGTTCATTTAATTTTGAAAGGTCTTGTGGTGGCTGGTCTTGCAAGAAGAGTCAATAAAATCGAAGAGCTAGCGGAGAGCTTGGATGGGTCATCCGGAAAAGTGTATGCTGTTGAGTGTGACGTTTCTCAGGAAAATTCGGTCCTTGCTGCCTTCGCTTGGATTCGAGAGAATCTTGGAAGCGTGGATATTCTCATAAACAATGCGGGAATTACGAAAGACAGCAGCCTGACTGGTTCGCTTTAAAATAGAATAATTTATAAAAATGGGAATGAGTTTTGTGATTGAAATATAAATTACTCGAATAGAAAAAAGTACATTTGAAGTCGAAAGTCAGAACGAGAAAAGAGGAATATAATCTTTTGATAATGCAAAGAAAAACAATAAATTTTTCAAAAAATATTTCTCACGACTTTTTATAGACGGAACTCTTGAGGATTGGCGATCGGTGTTTGACGTAAATGTTCTTGGGTTGTGCCTGTGTACCAGAGAAGCTGTTCGCATGATGAAGGAAGCCGAACGAGAAGCTATTGTCATCCACATAAGCAGTTTGGCCGGTGAAAAAATTCCTGCGGTTCCAGGATTCAACGTTTACCCTGCATCGAAAAGAGCCGTGACTGGACTCGCACAAACACTTCGTCATGAACTCATGGGAACGCAAATTCGTGTCACAGTGAGTATGAAACTATTTTTATTTTTACTCCCTCATCTGCACGGTCTATCGAAATCGTGCCTTCAAATTGTAGGGCCGAATAAAAGTTGAATGAATAATTTATGAAAATCGAATGAGTTAGGAATAATTTACATGTTTGAAAGTTTTGCCGAAAACTTCATAAATTTTTCTCAAATAACTTTTTGGCCAGTTATATTGTCTGTATTTTACCATCAGTAGAAATAATTGTCTCAATTTTTTCACGACTGTACAGCCATAACAACCTCAATTGAATCCATTCAGAAGCAATCTATATTAATTATCCTCGTCTATTCTTTGGCATATTAATCGTCCGCAGAGCATTAGTCCAGGCCTTGTGGAGACTGAGCTGATGGCGACGAATTCGATGTTTTCCAAAGAGATTCTCACCTCGCTGCCAATTTTACAACCTGAAGACATCGCTGCTGCTGTCGTTTACACTCTTTCGACTCCAGCTCACGTTCAAGTAACGGCAATTATGCGAATTTGGATAGGCAAATTTCTTAGAGTTACCAAACCGAGATTCTCATCTAAACAATAAAAATTACATGATTAATAGTAAATGTGCATACACGTCGAAATCACCGATAATTTATCACGTGAATTGTATTTATGGAACAAATTTTTTCGATGAAGAAACGGAAAAGTCTGTGATTGGTAATGTCAAAAACTTAAGCATTCGATTCAAAGAGAGGTCCTTTTGAAAAATTTTGCATTAAATGGGCCACTGAATACGACTAGATTACCATAGTCAGTGGAAACAACCTGTGTACTATCATTTAAAAATAGGACAAAATTTATATATTTTGTTTGAAAGAATTTAAAAATACTTCTTTTATTGAATATTTATAAATTAATTCGCTGTTCAAAATACGATGCCTCATCAGATTTATAATTGCCACTCTCAGTGACGACTTTATTAATTGCAGGTTCAAGACATCATTCTTCGGCCAGTCGGGGAGAATTGGTGAACCCTTCAACTTCGGTGTGATTTTACGAAAAAATATTTTCTGATCAAACAATATTATTGCTAACATAAGAAGCTTTTAATGACCTGTACTCGAGCTTTTGAGCTTATTGTGAATAGTGTTTTGAAATCATCTCTAAAAATACTTACAAATTATACTGAGAGAACTTAATAAAGTGAATATTTTGGCAACCGTTGATTGAAGATAAATTTTTCATAAAAATTTATTCTCGACAGTGTTCAGGAGTACTGCATCAGTAATTTCATAGATTTTGGAAGTATTCTTCTTCTGCCAAAGTTATCAACAACTTTTTCAAGATTCGTATCATGGAAGACATATTTATAAAGTCCATGATCGTCAACGCCTCGTGCGAGTGTGAATCCTTCGGCGAGTAAAGGAAAAGCACTCGTTTTCTTCACTTCTTCATTTTGGTATTGAGCTCTTGCTTTGCAGATCATAGCTTCGCCGAGATTTTGTCCAAGAATCAGTGAATTTTGGTCAGAAGTTTTTTCCAAAACTTGTGCAACATCGTTTGCTATTTTAACTGCTTCTTTCGATCGTCCATCATCCACGTATTGACTACATTTTTCATTCAATATATCAGTTATCCGTTTCACCAGATGAATATATTTTCGAGATTTTGGATCAATCGTTTTGAAATCGACTGCTTTTGCTAAACTGGTCAGATACATTTGCAGGGCTTTGTCTGGTTCTCCCAATTTTGACATACAGTCGCCCATCAATGTATACGTTTCAGCATATTGTTCTCTCAATCGACTTGACTCTAGAATTTTTAAAGCGTCATTGTATCTTTCCTCGAGCATGAATTGTACAGCCATGTCGTATCTGTTAAAATTCAATGAATTTTTTATGACTATTGAAAAAATGAGATTTATTTCATTCCATTGTTTCAAATTTTCATATTCATTTCAGTAGATAACAATGAAAATTAGAAAAAATTCCTTATATCTCGCAGAGCGAATTTGATCAAATTGGTTAATGGAAAGTCTAAAGTAGGGTTTAACTCACCTTATCAAATACCATTGTTTAACAAGTTGAGTCCTCGTTTGCTCAATAGTAAGGTTGCCCATAATCGAGCCCTGCTTGTCCCGGGATGGTTCAAGGAGTTTGTGGAAACCTTTGTCAACGCTTTCCAGCCATTTCACAGCTTCCAACAAGCGTCCTGAGAGCCTGAGTACAATGGCTTTTAGGAGAGTATATCCAGGATTGTAAGGATCGCAGTCTCGTGCTTTTTCAATGGCCATCAGGGCTTTGTCGTGACAACCATAGACGGACCATGTTATGGAAAATACTACTAAATGGTGGCCCGTGTCATAGATCACCTATTGTTTTTAAGAATTTCCCAGTTGAATATTTCAAAGGAAATTCATAAATGAAATTTTTTTATACCAAGTTGTAATGAATAGAATATGAAAGTTTTCGTATCTAGTAATTCAGCAGGAATGAAATTTTTGATACCAGATTTCAATAAGTAGAGTAAGAAAGTTCTTGCAAATAAAAGTTTGAATTTGGTAAAAAATTTTGAGGTTAAAAATTTGAATGGAATATAAATGAAAAATTAATGTTTAATTTTCATCGAACATTTTGTTTGGGATCAGTATTCGCGGATATAAACCTGTAACAACTCGTGAGCTTTTTCGTTTTCGGAATCAAGATCAATCGCCTCGAAAAGAATATGACGAGCCGAGCTCATTTCTCTTCGATAAATCTTGTATTCTGCGTGTTGAGTCAACAGAGATGAGACTCTCGATGGATCTGCATCATTCATGAAACGTGACCATTCGTATCGAAATGCTTCGTACTTGTCCATTTTTCTCAATGTCCTCAAAAGTTCGTCCTTCGACCATTCGATACAAAATTATTGTTGCAAGTAGGTCAATAAATCCGCAAGATACATTACTCTTACTTCAATTTCGGTCAAAACTACTCCATAAGGTTTCAAAACGAGAATTTGTTCGTAGTCACTAGCAGCCTCGATGTATCGAGCTTGCTTGGAATACTGCAGTCCTCTTTTCCAATAAACATCTATGAGGTTTCTCACGTACGAAGACATTTCGCTAGCCGATTTTTTGTCGAACTTCACCATCTTCCTTGCTTCTTCGTAATTGTGAATCGCCAGATCCAATTTATCTTTCGGCAATAAATCAATATTTAATAAAAAGTAAAGAAACAAATTTTTCAAGTCATATTCTCAAATAAGTACTCGTAATTTTGAAAGTTTGTACTAATAACGATGATGAAAGTAATTTAGAAATTAATCAATTACTGGAATTAAAGTGGATTATCGAGGATGACTGTATTATTACCTTGCTGGAAAAATATATCACCTCTCAGTGCAAAAAGAGCATGATATCGAGGATTCATTATCAGAGCTTTTCTAATTATTTGAAGAGCTGTGGAAAATTCATTCGTTGCAACGAGATTTCTTGCTTCATGAAAAAGTTCAATCGCTCGTTGGGCGTCTCTGCTTTTGCTCGATCGTTCATCAAATGTCCACAAAGTTCTCAGCTGATACATAAAGCTTATTTTGAATTAAATAAAAAGGAATCAGCTGTATTTCAAATCTTACTCGCATAGCCTCGCGATGAGGATTCTCATATCGATTTTCCGAAGGCATAAATGCCTTTCGTAGATCAGCCAATTCCATCACCTCCATCTTTCGCCAGGGTTTTTACTTATTTTACAAAATAATGTCAAAATTTTGAAACCAGAGACTGTCAACAAAAGTTTTTAATGAAAGTTGTAGGCAAGAAAGTACAAGTGACAGTGCACTTCATTTACCTAAGCCAAAATGAACATTCATTCTTTTGTTATTACTGCATTAAAGTAAATTGAATTATTATCACAATTCCAAAGAGGCCATTTAGAGGCCTTTGAAAAAAAAATTCCTTGAGCGCTTTTACCGGAACACTAAGACCTGTTGATTTTTTTTCATTCATATTTATCGCCTTTTTTTATATCCCTAAACTTATACACTTTATGAGTGTGGGTCCCCAAAAATTTTCATCACTTCCCATAAGCAAATCTAGTGTTTCAGCGAAGCGACCGCTTGAGATATTTTTAAAAATAATTATCGATAGTGTCTTATCATCTGTCATATCGAAGAAAACTGATGGGTGAGAATATTCAATAAAGAATAAAACATTTGCAATTTAAAAAATGTATTTATTTATTCAAGCTCAGCAAAGGGGTTGTCGTCAGATCTAGAGGATTGAAAGTCCGTGAAACACGTTGAATTAATATGGTTATTTCTGTGATAAAAAATGTCCATAAAAAAAAAGAAGAACGATTCGCAGAGGAAATCTTCTCCTTTTCTGCAAATCCCGAGGTGTTCTGGAAAATGGTAATTTTTTTTCTCTTCGCATATACATGTGCCTTTTGGAACAATCATGCTTGGAAGTAGCTCTACCCTAGAGAAAATCGTTACAAAGTCAAGATACACGAAATAAATTTGGATTCGTATTAAATTGGAGTGCAACGAATCCCGAAAACGAAAAACATGATAAAATTTTAGTTGTATTTGTAAAGTAAAGGCAAAGCATTAAAGGGCAGTGCTGAAAAATCCCCGCTCTGTTCTAATAAGTGTGGAAAAACAAATAATAACTTCATCCCAAACTTCTAAGTTAAAGGCCCTTTCGCTTTCCTCTTTAGTGCTCTATGGAAAAAACAGTGCTTCGAGTGAAGACGTGAAAAACAGATAATTCAAAGCACAACATGCGACAAAAGTTTTCTTCAAAATTGCCATAAACTTTGGAAGAGAAAAAAACAACAGAGGAGGAAAAAAGAGTGGAAAAAAAGGAAAACGGGTTGATTGATGATTCGAGGAATGGCAAATACCTGAAATCAAGAAATCCGATCCTTCTCTCGTCGTATCCGTGCGAATAATGCGAATCCAAACTTAGTATAGAGAACGTAACGAGATCCGGTAGAGTAAATCCTAGTTCGTCGAAGCGTTATTCGCGCGGGACGAAATTATCAATTATTTTTACGGTATCTGTGTTTTTTTCTCTTTTCCATAAGCGCGCACAAGATTGACGATTATAGACAATCCTGCCATTTTTTTTAAATCCTGCATCGTCCGGCGACGAACATCTCAAAGATCTCCGCAAAGTGTCCATTCGGTTTCTTTTTTTTTTTTTTTTTTTTTTTTAAATTAATATTATAATCCAGGCAACAGACGTCCGGCGAGAGATAATCCTTATCCAAAAGATCCTTTCGCTTAGTGTTAACAAATCCCGCGAAGCTCCTACATTCCGATAAATATGGTGCGATCCATTTCTTTCCCTCACACGACACGTCCATCGCCGCTTTTTTTTTTTTTATATTAAGAACGATACTTTGTTTTCGTTTTTTCTTTACCAAAAGCCCATTTTTCTAAAACTAGGTAGTAAGTTCCCATCGAGACGCGAAGCTCTTTTTTTCAACGATTTATCCCGTTAAATCCTCTTGTCCACGATTCATTTCAATCCTCTGTGTATCCCTGAGTGTGTAAATAAGTATTAATTTTTATGTGTCCCGGTCAATGAACAACGAAGCACCAACGGAAACCGTCGCACATCGAGAACACTATGTATTACTTTCTGTTTTTGTTGTTGTTTTTTTTTTTTTTTTTTTTTTTTTATCATTCAATGATCAAGCAATCGGAGCAACGTGCGATTTGAGTTTAAAGAAAAAATCATAGACTGAATTAACGAAACGTATCTTGCAAAGTGCGAGAAAGTTTTTTGTTTTCTCACATTTAACGAAGCAAGTCCTTCGAGTGTTTTTCGTTTTAGCAATAATCAGTTTAATCCTCGTGGGCACCTCTCGATTTAATTGAGACCATTAAAACGATTACGCGCACAAGTTATTGAATTTGTTTTGTTTCGGTTCGGGTTTTCGTGCATCGATAAAACCTCAAAAAATTGGAAAAAAATAGAAGGTGAAAACGTAATATAATAATGGAGGAAGAAAAGAAAACTTGATGAGTGTGTTTAAACTTTAAAAATTGCACCTTCGCGGTCACGTGGCTGCGATAATAATTGAGGGCTTTTTTTCATTATTTGTGATTTACAGGGATAAGCGTTATTGCTTGATATCCTTGCAATCGGGCTTGCTCGTGAGCTCGTCTCGATGAAAAATCCAGCTATAAAAATCCTCGCAAATGGTCCAATCAAACAGAACCATCGGAATTTCTGATTTTTTTAAATCCTTCTCATCCTCCTCCTCCTCCTCCTCCTTCTTATTCTTAATATCCTCTTGTTTTACGCATATTCCTTATTACGTCTCTCCTTATCCGTATTTCTCCCTCTATGCTCTTAGAATCCTTCTTATATATATTATTGTCTCCGAATATATAAATCCGTCCAAAACGCATTTCCATCTCTCTCAATTGCCATCATCGTCAATGCGTCAACGTGTACATAATCCATCCAAGAAGTAAGATCGTGTCGGGTTTCAGTTTTTCATTCATTGTGTTACAATCCAATCCAATATACAAAAGAGAAAAAATACATTAGTCTTCTTAATACAATATGTCATAATGTTAGTTTTCTTTTTTTTTCATTCAATATTATCATTAATATTATTTATTTTGTATATCGACTTGATGGACGCGATCGGGATACCTGTGATTTCCTTGAGGATACAACGAATAACTAGCGAACTTGAAAAGTAGGTTGTCCGCCTTTAAGATCAGTGCAGAAGCAGTTTTATTCGAATTCATAGAAATATTATTCGATTTTTCAAATTAAAATATAGGCAATTCGATGAAATAATCAAGTTTCAGAAACCACAGGATCGATCTACGTCGATTTAGTTATTTGTTTGCCTTTCCATTTTTTTTAAATTATTATTCTTATCGTTTCGGTACGAACTTCCAATGGAACCGATATTTTGAAGGATCAGCATCGATACAATGTTACGCTGTTTATTTTTTGTTTGAGAAGCAATTTACTTCACTCGTCTCTTTTATATTCTTCGCAAGGAAAAGAAATTGTCGAGAAATTTATGATGAACAATAATGCGAGTGTTGAATCGCGAAATCAACGAAAACTCGTATTTTATGCTTTCAAGTTTCTCAATGCTCGTTCATTCAACACGAGAACTAATGCTAATTTATCTAAAGCGATGTCAAATTGCGAGTGTCGGATTCGTAACGTTTTTTTTCCTTTTTATTTTGTCGCGTACAAAATTTGCGAATTTTTGGCGCGATCGAACGAACGAATGACCTGTTCAATAAATTCGTCTTTCTCGAAGATCAATCGTCGATTAATTTTGCCTCGTTATTTTTCAATATTTACAAATAAATTTCACGCACGCTACGTTGTCTCTTTCTCTTTCACTCCTTTCCCATCCCTTTCTCTCTCTCTCTCTCTCTCTCTCTCTCTCTCTCTCTCTCTCAGTCTCTCTTCCTTTCTCTGATACGTTGAAAAAGTTAAAAAATGGGAATTACAACTACCAATTTTTCGACTCGTTTGTAATCGTCAGGGCACATAATTTTTTGTCAATTTTTCAATGAGCGATCACGTCAATATTTACATTTGTACGAGGATCAAGCGTTTCATTATTCATTTTTTTGATAGATTTTGTATTTCTTGATGAATAATATCAGAAATATCGATTTAACATTACACAACTGCGTTAATATAATTTTGTAGAGAAATGAATACAAATAGAAGAACTGAATTACTTACAGAATGGAGATGTCGAACTAAAACCGACTCCCAAGTAAATCGAATGACGATAGACATACGCAAGATCCTCGACATGCTCCAAAATGGAGGTTTTCAATAGACGTTATGAACAAATGGAGAAATTTAAAAAAATTAGGGAACAACCGTAATCGCTCCTGGAAATATGGATCGATAAATTGACAAATTGTGCTTTGTTCATCTTTCTTTTCAGAAGAAAAGAATTGTTTTTCGAAATTCTCAAATGTGTATTCGCGAGCGAACTTCATGACGCCGATTTACGAGAAGAACGAGACAATTTGATTGCTTTTATATATTTTGTGTTGAGTACGCTCGAGTCGTAATGGCAAAAACGTGAAGATGAGAATGAACGTGTGAGAAAAAAAATACTCATTTCGTGCAATATAATCGGGAAGAAACAATATGGAAAACAATGAACGAAATAATTATTTTAATCCTTCGAGAGTTTCCGCGAAACGAGTGCTAACAGAAAAAAAAGAAAAATAACGAAAGCCGTAAAAAAATACACGGTAAGCCGTGTCATCAACATCGTCAAATCTAATATTTGGATTGGAAGGTTACTTTGGGCGAGCGATATTCGAGAACCTGCATAAAAATGAAATATCGGCAAAGTAAATTATTGGCCATTTCCGCTTGTTTGAACCTTCTTTTTTCTTTGCTTTTTCTGGCTTTGTTTTTTGCTTATGTATTATCATGTGGATCGGTATACGTACACACACTAGTCGTAAGAGCGAGACCTGGAACGGGATCTTGAACGCGAATAATTGCGTCGAAGTGGCGAATACGTTGGCGTTCCACGACGTCTCGGACTGTAGCTTCGTGAACGACTTCGGCCTCTCTCGCGATCCTCGCTACGACCTCTGTCGCCTCCGCTGTGATCCTCTTTTACACGTATGTAAGTCACCTCACCCTGAAAAAAGCATAAGAATAAACCTTACGATGAGGTTCCAAGTGATCAACGAAACATTTTTGAATATTTCGTTGACACTCGTTGCTATAAAATAATGAAAAGTTATTTTTCACCATTTCCTAAAACAATCAAGATATGAGGATTTTTTACGAGATCATAATCGATCGGTGTTGCGGTGCTACAGTTGCCTTGAGCTTCTGAATTAGACTGCACATTCCAACAATGAAAGATTAAAACAAAGGCAAAAGTTGGAAAATTCTTCAACTGTTTCAATCGTTAAAAGATGTGATAATGAGTGACAAACCTCGTGAGATCTAAATCTCGAATCGTCCAATTTTTTCACAGCATACTTCATGTCCTCGTAGCGCAAAAATTCGACGACTCCGGTTCCGTCTTTATAAGAATCAGCAAAACAAACGTCACCGGCTTCGCGCATATGATCCTTGAGATCTTGCCAACTTCCGGATGGTGGCAATCCTGTCACGAGGACTCTATACTGAGTTCGTCTTGCCGGAGGGCCGCGTCCTCGAGAATTACTCATTTCACCGCGTCCTCCTCGACCGCTATCTCCGGCACCACGACCACCACGGAAATTATTACTTGGGCCTCCTCCTCTTGGGAATTCCACTCTGAGTCTATAACCGTCATAATCGTAGCCATCTCTCGCGTGTACCGCATCTTCAGCATCTCTGAAAACATCATGAAAGAAATGGTAGATGAAAAAAAACTATTCCTCAGATCTCATCGATTGAAAATTCTAATGATTCTAATTGTAAGTTTGTCATTTTGAATATCTAAAAAATTTATGATTCTCTGATTTGCCATCATTTCGTTATGATATTAGAATGAAAATGAAAATAATGCATTCGTGTCAAGGACCTTATGTACTAAACATTGTTGCCAAATGATGACTCAAAAATGTTAACCAAAAGGTGACTCAAGAAAGCTTGTCGCGGTAGCCACAAAATGCATTTGAGCTTCAAGGTCATGTTAAATGTATACTCCTATGCAAAGATAAGAATATTAATGAGAATGAATTGGGGTAGCAGCTATTTTTTCAATGAAATCAAAGAACAGCTTTGATCTGAAGCTTTCGAGATAAATGGCGATATAACAGAGAGCTGAGTTGCCATCACGGCTATTAAAATATTGAAAATGAACAGAAGACGAGTGATCAGAGTTTTGCATTAAATGCAGATTTCGCTAGAATAAGACAGCAGAGAGCAAAGTTGGGAAAAAACGAAAATAATACGAATTCATGAATTCGTTGAATAAATGAAACTAGATCAAGAACACATAAATGGTGGTGAAATTCCATGATGTGGCAAGATTACTCCAACTGATAACGAAATATCACATTTAAGCAAGCACGATAGATCGCCCGAAGCCCGAGACCGCTCGGGCGTTTTCGATATCGCGAAACATTCATGAAAAAAAAAATAGCAGCGATAACACGATTTAAAAAAAATAAGAAAAAAAATGACTTACCTCGGGTCATCGAATTCGACGAATGCGAAAGGTGGTCCTCTACGATTTTTCAAGTCAACAAAGGTGACTTTGCCAAACTTGTAAAAAAGATCCTGAATATCCTTGGTCCTTATGTCCGGTGGCAAATTACCCACATAAATTCGGCACTCGTTGCGGCCACCGTGAGACATTATTTATATTTTTCTTTGTTTCTTAATTCTTTAACTTTTAAACTAATTTGTGATTTTTCAAACTTGTTTGTACTTTAGAAAAGTGAGGAGTTCATGAGTAACGAGTCACGGACCGCTAATTCTTTACAATTGCGCTTTTTTATTTCTCCGTCGTTACACGGCTTCGAGGCTTCGGGGCTTCGGGTACTCGCGATTGAAATAAACAAGATGGCGGTACCGGTTGGTCGAGATGGCTTGGGTCAGTGCTGCCACGTGCGGGCAAAGGTTCGCCATATATCTGGGGATATTTATATATGTTGTTTTCTTAAATTGATGCATTTGTTTTTTTTTTGTGATTTTTATTATTTTCTTCTTGCCGATTTATTTTCAAATTTTAACTTATCAAATAATACGATATTTGACGATTTAGCACAGTATTTATATAATATAATTTATAAGAATATCATTATGAGGTACCAAAATTTTCTCAGTGGTGGTAAATATGGCATTTACGCGAAAAACTCGACTACATGAAACCCAAAACACTTTTAATAAAAACAATGTTGAAATTTTGCTTAAAAAAGTCTGCAATGCGGTGAATTCTTTTTCGTTGTATTATCAAGAAAAGAAGTACATCTTGAGTACATCATTGACATGGGGAGACGCAAACTTAGTTTAAAAAAATGAAACGAGAAGTTGCTAGGGAATTGAAAATGTCGGTTCGTTTATCGCGGGCAACTGTTCGCAATGCATGTCGGTTTGGCAGAAGACCCTGCCAGAAGACCCTGATCATTGGCCAATAGGATAGCGAGGGTAAACGACTGGGTACGGGCGCCTCTCCAATCCTTCGAACCCGTGCGAGACAAGTTTTCGGTGTTCGAGCCGGAGTGCGCAAAAATTACAGAGTTACGATTTTGAAAAAGGGTAAAAAACGATAGCAATAAAAACCCGCTTATTACACTTGAAAAAGTAGTCGTGAAATAAAAGTCGTGCTAGTTGGACATTCTTCGTGAGACATTCGTGCTGGTGGAGAGTTACCAAAGAAAGGTATGTCGTGTCTTCGATAGTTTCAATATTATTTTGCATTATTTATTTGTCGTCCTTACGCCGGGGAATGAGAGACACTTTGTAAACGTTTTTATTCTCGCTAGCGTTTGTGTTCAATTTTTACATCTTACGTCAAATAATTGAGGCGGATTAAAAACGAAAATTCAATTTAGTCCCACGTTTCTTTTTTAGATCAAACGCGGCACTCTTGCCGAATCGAGCCAAAATTTTGACAATTTAATCAACCCACTTGAGCTTTGCGTGCTATCGAATATCTATTTTTATAGTTTTTTTTTTCCCACTTATCGACAAAACAGCATCCTCTCCCGCGTTTCGTACCTCGTCCCACGATCATCATCATCGCAACATCTCTTTCGCTCTCAACCTTCGAACTTTTTCCCAAACCGTTGAAAAAAAATATTTTCTCACCGCCTACAGTCTGTTCTCTCAATTTTAAATCGCAATATTGACAATGCCGGCTTTTGATGTTCACGCTACGGTTAAAATATCTCGTGTAACAGCATTAAGGTGTATTAAAATATATACATATATATATATTTCTATACATGTATAGATCCACTGTGGTGTAGAGTAGGCGGATTTCTTGCACGTATATTTCAATACCTCCATTTCACATCTCCCTCCAAAATTCGGTTACTTCGTTGGCACTGTAAATTCGTATTTTTTTTCTCCATGTCACCTCGCATCATATACAGCTTTTTCAAGTAATTGTATTTCAACAATGTAGGGGCTTATAATACATGTAAAAACCCCAATAGTTCGTAAAAAATTGTACATTTAATTATTTTTCTATGTCAAGAAACTTAATGGAAATTTGCAAGGACAAATAATTGCTGTATTTTTATTTTCACTGTAAATAAAATTGTAGTTAAAAATGACAATTCTCAAAGTTGCTTTCTTCTATACCCTTTTTTCAAATTTTTGATTGCTTTTGCATTTGTATTGTTTGCTTGAAAATCCAAAATTCTTCAGCGCAAAGTGGATTTAATGGTTTTACACAAATAAAATTCAAAATGATTGTTTCAAATAAGTAACAAACAAAAAAATCATTTAAAATTTTATTTTTAATAAATGTTGAAAAATAATATATTGATAAATTTCCTAGATGGAATATTTTTTATAATAGTTTGTCTCTAGTCATTGAATCAGAAATTTAGTACAATTATTCCAGTTAACCGGTCAATTCAAATACAAAATCAGCAATTCGATCGTAAAAGCTGTGACGCCAGGTCTTGTTTGCAGTATATTTGTATCCATCGGTTTAATGTGGATCCAGCTTGGGAACAAACAAAACACCAGCTGAGTTGCTTTCAGTGCATATGCGATAGTGGTATTAGCGTTTCCAAGGTTTTTTTATGAAACAGATATTCACACGGAATTGGAAGTACTACAGTATTTTTAATATGAACAAATGGAATGATCATTATCATTTGCTTAATTCTTAAACCATGGCGAAACAAACTTAGACTCAAAACATTCAACGCTTGAATGACGCTCTGTTTTAAGGCTTGAAAAATAATTTAATTTGATATGAAAATGTTCTAATTAAATCTTCTGTGCTCAGCCCAATTGAAATATCAGTACTTGAACGTATTTGAGTTGAAATATCAGTTTAAAGTCCAAGTTTCAGAGGAAAAATGACAAATTGTTTTTAAGTTTGTATCAGGTTTAAGATTTTTGTTCATTACTGCATAAAATATGTTTTGAGAGTTCAATATGGATTGGCAAAAATATGTTGAATAGAAACGACCACTGAGAGACACAAAAATATTTGAGAAAGTGAGAAAAACTAGTATTCAAAAATATTCATATTTCCATACAAAAAAATTTTATGAGTTTGTTTTCTTCTTACTGTTTTTGTACAAACCACTATAAAAAACCAAAAAAATTGAATGGCCATTTGCGGCTGATTCTGTCGGTTGGTTGAAGCGAATAAGTGTGCGAATAAATGGATTGTCTAGTCAATAAAATAATAACTAGATGCAGGGATCCAGAAAGAAAAAAAACAAAACTCTGCAATTATGCGAATGGATAGGCAATTTCAATGGTTTACAAGTCTGCCGCCCAAAATATCTATGTCGCTTTCAAATTTTCAATACCAAATAACCTTATGCATTATTCCAAGGACTTTCACTTGTTGGATCAATGCTATATTATGATGTCTGATTTATTCACGTGACATTCGTCGATCTGTGTCATTCAAGCAGTATTATTTTATCATTCTCAATCGCGCGTAAAAAAAAAAGAAAAGAAGACGAAATTGTTTTATAGGTTTGCATGATATTTCGTAACCATGTCGTTGCCATGACAACGTCGTGCTTTCTTCCGAGTTTTCCAAGACTGCAAGACAATAGACTATCATTCTGTTGGCAGATACAGAAAAAAATTTCTTGTTTACGTTAGCAACTTGAAAAGTTAGTCTTCCCCAGAAAATGTAAATTCTTATCACTTTTTCAATATTCTCGGTTTATAAACGCTTTTATCTCGATCGAAGTTCATTTTTTTCTAATTTAATATAGTGCAAATAAAGGAATACTCTCGGAAGTAATTGGTAAGTTTTTAATCGTGTAAAATTTTTCACAAATAGAACGCGAAATAGACCAAGATCGAATTTTCATTGACCCGAACGACAAATTCGTCTCCTGATCTATTTCAATATACGATTCGGAAAGAACGTTTTTTTTCGTTCTCGAGATGAACTGGAAAATCATTTTTTCCATCATTTTACTTTTCGGACTACGATCGAAGGTGAATAAGTTCGATGATCTCGAAATATATACGTAACCTTCAGAATTTTCGATCAAATTGTCGACGTTTATAATCCAAAGCATGGAAAATTCGAATCTCACGGAATATGATTTTTTTCCTGGTGGATTTGTTCATGATTTTGTCACTACTTGATCTCGATATTGTTATAAAAACATATAATATTCCAGCAGTTTTTAATTATTTTATATTGTTCCCCCAAGATCTTTCTACTCGAAAAATGTTTCCAAAACATATCCATCGTCCCTTGCTCCAAACCAATAAAAATAAATCGCGAAAAAGAATTAAATTATTTGAACAATATTTTTCTCTTCAGACCCGACAAAATGGATCGTAAAGCCGTAATCAAGAATGCCGATATGTCCGAGGAGATGCAGCAAGAAGCTGTGGACTGCGCTACTCAAGCTCTTGAGAAATACAACATCGAGAAGGTGAGCATTGAATATCGCACAGCAGTGTTCAATTCCAATCGATCTTCGGTATATCGCGATCTACCGAAAATCTGCACAAATTCAGAAGTTTTCCACTGTCGCGAAAACTTGGATCGTAGTAATATTGCAATGCTGATATTTCGAATGAAAAATTGCTCTACCATTAATTTATATATTTTTGGAATTTCTGATCGTCCAAGTGAATGGAGAATGATTTTTTCCAATCACCTGTAAACATTGAGTACTTTGATGACTCACAAAGCTCTCCATACTTGATTCATTTTTTTAGAACTTGCTACAATCAAAAATGAACAAGGAATGAAGGAATTTATTTGATACAGAAGAGTATTGTCATTCATTGACAAATAGTTTAATGTAACCGTTTTCACGTTTATTCCAGGACATCGCAGCGTTCATAAAGAAGGAATTCGATAAAAAGTACAACCCCACGTGGCATTGCATCGTTGGGCGTAACTTTGGAAGTTACGTTACGCACGAAACAAGACATTTCATATACTTTTACCTGGGCCAGGTAGCGATTCTGCTCTTCAAGAGCGGCTAAGCTGCAAATTCAAAAGTCTCTGTATCCCAGCCATTTTATCCTCGTTCCTGCTCCCTCCCGTCCCAATCAGTCCCCCACTTCCATCTCGCGACCGCCATGCCACATAATATAAAATAAACATACAAATTTGTTTCAATGGAGAAAGAAAAACAAGTCACGTAAAAGTAACTAAATACATAAACAATATACAAACTTGTATTTGAACAAAAGCTAAACGAAAGAGAGAGAGAGAGAGAGAGAGTGAGAGAGAGAAAGAGAGAGAGAGATTGATTCTTGCGAGAAAAGAGTGAAGTGGAGGAGCGGAAAAAACGAACGTACTACCGGGTATGATAAGAAAAGCGAAAAATTATGCGACACGTTAGTCAAGAACACAAAACAGGCTCAGACACACACCCACCTGCAAGAAGAAATATCAATACGCTGTCCTTCGATGTTAAAGAATTTACTCGTGGGCTCGAGTAGAAATTAAATATGTAGACAAAAACAGCAGCAGCAGCAGCAACAACAACTACAACAAGCACTCTCCGAGGATGAGGTTCGTTCGACGAAAGTAAAGAAGAGAAAAAAATCTTGGAAAAAAATTACAAAAAAACAAGACAAAAATACGACATACTACCTTACATGTTAAAATGTATTGCGTATGCCAAAAAAACTTTGTTGTGTTCTTGTTTTATATTAGGTATAATAATGTGTACGATTCGACGCTCGCGGTTATTTTGACTGTCAAATTCATACATTTTTTTTTCTTTTCATCCCCCCGTGCGGTAATAATTTATGTACAAAGCGACGAAACTCCGGATCCTCCGTGGCATAGGATTTTGTTTTTTAATTTTAATTCGAGCAATGAAGAATGTGTTCGATGAAAGTATCGGATTGTGAGAAAATAATTAAAGATTTATAGCGACTGTCATTAATAATGAAAGGGAATACACACTGATCGAACTTGGTAATTTTCATTTGAACAACTTCGAAATCTCGCGTTTTAATAAAATATATTGCACGACAATGAATGCGGATAAAGCAATGCAGAACGTGACTTACGCCTTCGGGATTCATTCACATTTTACCAACATTCTGCGATTATTCCGTTAGTGCCGTTTTTTCATTGTTTATTTTAAAATTATAATCTAAAGAATATTAAAAAGTACATTAACACGAAAAATATTAAACATGAGATTTTTTTATATATACATATATGTACATATATGTATAGCGCACTTGAATATTATCTGCATAATGAAAGGGATATCAGTAGTTTATAGTGTATTCAAAAAAACTACGCAATTTTATTATTATTAATATTATTATTATTGATACCTAATAATAGAAGTGAAAAGAGAGAAGAAAGGTTAATTTCATGAAACTTACCAATTGCATTTTGTTAAATGTCACATACGAAGAGGTGAATCTTTCGGACACGGGCGTTGAATACTTAACCCGACATAAAACAAACGAAAATAGAGGGGTCTCTCTCAGTGTAAGTTGTTTCTCGTTAAATTACGAAAAAAAAAGAAAGATTGAAAACGAAAATAATATATTTTGCTCTTTTTTTTTAAATGATTTTCCTCCGTTCGACTAAACTGTATTGGCGATCGATGTATGTATAAATATCGTATTTATACATAGCGCAACTTGATGCAATATTCCACAGAGTGTTCCAATTGAGGAGGTGAAAATGCAAAAGGCCATAGGTCCTTTGCAGACTCCCTCATAAATGATGAAAAGAAGGAAAATCCATGTTTCCCTTTTGATTTTCACTTGCTCAATTATCCGCGAGATATTCCTCCGACTCTTGTGGCATACGCGCACGCCCGCGCGCGCGCGCGCGCACACACACACACACACACACACGTGTTTAGAATAAAAAAAAAAAGAGGAAGAAAATGTTCTCGAAAATTCAATTTTTATGTCGGACACAAGAAATTTAACAATCTCTTTTGCACGAGTGGCTTGTATCGTTGTGTGAAAAAAGAAAATCATTTCACTATCATAACTTACCGTAAAGAAAAATAAAAGCAGATGCGGTCATGATTGGTGAATCCACTAGTTTCGTAAGAGAACCGCGAAATAAAGAAACCTGGACGTGTATAGGCGTGGGGGCGGGAGGACGGGATTTAACAAACAAACAAAGCTCGAATTATACAGAATACATATTTAAAAACATCCTTGATAAAGTTAATATCTCTCGACGCGGCGAGAGATAAACGCACGATTGAGTCTGTATAGGGAGTTTTTTAATCTATCTATATTTTTCAATCTATCCTATAGTGAATATTATGCAAAAGATTGTAATATCGTCGGACAAAAGAAAACATGAAACGAAAAGGATTCCGTACACGCGAAAGCTATTTCATTCGATTTTACATAGAGTAATATACGTTGGCAAGAGAAATCTCAGCCCTTGTGTCCTATTAGGAAATTAATGTACATTCACGAGTTTCAGGCACTCTTTTTTTATTCATTTCTTATTATTATTATTATTATTATTATTATTATTGTATCGAGGGAACCAGAGCTCATTACAAAATCATGTCGATCGACGACTAATCATTTGACGGAGATGTCGGTACTGCCTTTGAATGAGACATAGCTTGACTCTCTTGAAATAAGGGTGTACAGGGAGTAAGAATAATGTCGATGTAGTCTTTCTGTCAATTGTTTCCATCTGATGTCGCTTCGTAACACAATTATTGATATTTTTTTTACACTCTTCAGATTTTGTGTAAAACAGCACCTTAAAAATGAATTTTCATTCGAATTTTGTTGACCACATTTGACATTCTATGGGGACTAATTCCTGTGGGCAATTATCTAGAGTCGCGGCAGCGACTCTGAGACAAGCACATTTATGTTATGACGAAGTGCTGCCAGAGACTCCTTACCGGAGCGATAGCGTTTCCAATTGTTTTCGAAAATTTTCAAAATTTGTTTCTTTATAACAGTAACATAAGCTAGAAATCCATCAGACTCGTTTTCACTGTCACGAGAAAAACCGAGCTCCATTCAATAATTTATTCGTTCTCGATTGGTCAAGATTTATATAGATTTTTTTTTCAAATTTTTTTCACCAATAATTGATCGTCGAATATGTGATAAAATGAATTGTTTATAAATAACGAAATTTGTTGAACTCGATCGACCTGACTTTACTGGCAAAAACATCCTCGATAAAATTATTTCTCATTGTTCTAATCATTATTTTATTTACTACGACGTTACTTTATTCCCAAATCTTATTTTATCTTTTGTTGTCTATATCGATTGAAAAGAATCTAATTTTTGAATGTTTAGGTAATTTGTTATCTCGCGAGTTTTTACAAATGAAAAATGACAAAAAAATATCTCTTCGGTCTTCGTACTAATGCTCTAGTATTAACTAGTTTTATGAAATCTTAAATATAAATATGAATTTATAATATGCCGGCTGCATTACGTATTTATCGTATACGTAGGCGTTGAAAGAAAAGAAAAGAAAAAATAAGACTTTTTTTCTTATCGATATCTTTGTTTTGGCACACAAAAAGGCCTAGTAGGCAAATTCACGGCGTGTCCCAACGCGAAGCGTCATCATTCAGAGTTTTCCATTGCGATAAATATTAATTGGACGATCGAACGTGTTTCTTGATCACAATCCTATGCGTGTACATACTATCAAATATTATTATGTACGTTAGAGGCATAGAGTCATTGACAGGACTGCGTTCGTCCTTCAGTCTCAACGAAGGTCCGAAAGACAGGATTAAGAAATTTCATCTCAAGCGGATTGAAAAATCAACGGGATCAATGTTTTCCTTTTCGATCGGCGATCGATAGCTTTATCGAAAATTTTCAAGGAATACATTTCCGTGAAAGAAAATTCGATCATGGGTGGAAGTATTTATATCAAATCGATAAAAAAAACTTGATGATTGAGTTGAAAAACAATTGATTCCGTTCACGTTTTCGTACTGATGCATCAAAAATATACATTATTTAGGATGAAGAAATTTATTCGCTTTTCATGGCAGCGAGTGGTGGTGTCAGCAATCAGGTCAGAAAGTCAGGGAATGAGGGGAGAACCCGTTGATTGGGAATAAATTATCAAACGTTCGTGCTCAAAGATTTTTCGAGAAAAAAATAAGCGAAACTTTGGGCGGGAACGTGATTTCTATTATTTATTACGATTCCCAGAGAATAAG
The DNA here is from genome assembly GCF_019457755.1 of Venturia canescens. NCBI lineage: Eukaryota > Metazoa > Arthropoda > Insecta > Hymenoptera > Ichneumonidae > Venturia > Venturia canescens. Next base: position 2,401,151 of record NC_057423.1, on the reverse strand, counting down.
AGAAGACATCACAAACAAGAAGATAGAGCAGCTCGATGAGATATCGCGAGCGAAATTTTGTAGATTGTAAGAATAGTTTTACGCGAAAAATTGCTGAATAAATTCAATCAGCATAAAAGTCTTACGAAATCCGATCCAAAACAAAAAAAAACGAAAGAAAGATTTTGAAAATGCAACGTAGCATCGCACCTTTATTGAACGAACGATAAGTAATTCTCGATTCGATACGAATATTTCGTTACCTTCGAATTAGAGAGAACTGAGAAATTAAAAAAATATAAAAACGAATAGCATGAGAAATACACATTTTTTAACGCGTTTGGAAACATTGTTAATTATAAGATGTGACAATCGCGCTGTTTTGTAAAACACGATAAAGCGAGAACAAAAAAAATACAGACACTAATGAGATGGGTAGATCAAGGAGGCCACCGTAATAATAATATTCGTGCTGTATCAGAGATCCGAGGGCATTCAAATAATTCATGCAAATTTAGTTGATCGAAAGCGATTCACAAAAATTATAAAAAAAAAAAAAAAAAAAACAAATAGGATGAAACGCGTATGGAAGACTCGTATGATAATTGAAAAAACGAATATAGAAAAAATGATATCTGTGACTGTGAGATTTGGGACACACCATGAAATTAACTATTCAAATAGAGAAACCGTATTAATTTAATGTTGTGAACCTTTGGATGGACTGTATTGTATATGTATATCTACCTGCTCTGTCTGAAGCTGCATTCTCCAATACTAAATACTAATACAGTTGTCTCTAAAGATATATAAATAATCGTCGTTTTACTTTGCAAAAAAACAACAAATATATTGCAAAACCATCATATGTTTCCTTCATCTTACGTTTTCCTTCTGACCTCAAAAAGAAATCGTGCCAGATATCGATTTTCTCCCCCTCGAAAACCTCATTAGATTTTTGCTGCTTGATTTTCATACTGGCTTTTTATTATGTACATATTTTACATAATAGCTTCAACGATCGTTTATTCAAATTTTATATTTTGAATCCTGAATGAATTGCTACTATCCCGAATGTCAGATTCTTGTAACTCACTTGTCTGAAGCCGGCTTCTTCGATCATATCCTGAGGACAGAGAAAACATTTGGACGGTTAGGTGGAAATATAGTTGCTTTGATATACGAGTGTCAAATTAACTCCTTTCTCTTTTAACATCATAAAGATATATCACGAATTATTACGGACACAATTAAGTCGAAAAATGATTGCCCTTACCTTGAAGTCTTCTTGCTTGGGAAATTTTCTTATACTCTCTACTAAGTACTGATACGGCTCCCATTGGCCTGCAATGAGGGTACCCAAAACTGGGATCATTTGGAAGGAATATTTGTCGTAAACCCTGCAATAGAACATTTTTTTTAGTCTTTGGGGTAATTTTTTTTAACTATGGAAAAGATTAAGAAAAATGGAGAAAACGATTGTCTGACCATTGTAAAGTGTCATTATTGAGGTGACTGAATTCGAGACACATGAAACGACCACCTGGTTGGAGAACTCTATAAGCATCTTCCAGTACCTGTAAATTTATGGTATAGTGTTTAGATTTGCTCATTTTATATAATTCAGATGGTTCTGTAAATATTTTGTTTGATAAAGTTCAACAGAGATTTAAAAACAACTCCCAGCGGGACAAGAATTATTGATATTTTTGTAAGAAAGCAAAAATCTGTGATAATTCAGATTCACAACATTTTAAAACTGAAAATTAGTGCAAACGATAGTACTAAAGTTATCATTCATTTTCACTTTTTTATAACTAGAAGGAAAGACCTTATGAGCATTTAGAAATTACCTTATCGATGTGCGTTACATTTCTGATTCCAAAAGCTATTGTGTAAGCAGTAAATGACTCGTCAGGGCAGGGGAGTTTCTCCGCATCTCCTTGGAGCCAAGCAATGTCATAGCCATTTTCAATGGTGAATCCTTGTCGTTGAGCACGTATTTTTCCAACATTTAGCATATTTTGATTAATATCGGAAACAGTCACATGACTTTTAATTTCTCTGGGATTTGGAAGGTTCTTGAGATAATTTAAGTAACGAAATGTTATGTCTCCGGTTCCTCCAGCAGCATCTAGAAGGCGACTTCCATGGGTTGGTCCTAATTCTTGGACAAATATATCTTTCCATATGCGATGGATTCCAAGACTCATCGCATCGTTCATAACGTCATAGGAGTCCGCTACATTTTCGAAGACGGTTCTGACTAAACAAATGGGTAGTTTTAGATTAATATACGGAACAAATTTTCAAATAGATTTCAAATTCATTTAAACTGAAAAACACACTGAAATTATGGAATTGAACTCAACAAAAAATTAACCTCTACAAAATAAGCAGCAGAGCGTTGACCGACAAATAAAAAAAATAAACAATCGCATTTTTCAATAGGCAGAGAAAAGAAAACATTAACTATTCAAATTTTTCTAACCTTCCTTCTCCTTTTCACTCTCCTTGATTGTTTTGAAACCAAAATGTGTAGTCTTCTCCTGATCAACGTTATTTTTGTGCACGGTTTTCGCTTCATTATAGCTTGAAACTGTCGCGGCAAGGCCTCGTTGCAGAGAAAATTTTTTCTGTTTTATCACATGCTTACCGATGCATTTGCATAATTCCATTATCGCTATAATTAATGTTGTATTATAAAAGGATAGTGAAATATGATTAATAAGATTAAGCGTTCGGCATAACCTCAAAACTTGATCAGCTGTTCAACGAGTTCAGCGTTCAGCTGATGAGGAATTCGAGGGGTTCGAGGGATTCGCTTCACCTTGTCAACACCTTGTTCTTTTTTATTCGAATTTGACACCTGACACATTGACGATGAAATAAAAATAGAAAAAGTGTACTCATGGCTTGGATTTAATAATTTGTTTATTACGATTCACGATGCTTGTGAGGTTTTAACATGGAAAAATAATTGAAGCTCACTACGTATCATGAAATTGAACTACAAAATTTTTATAACCTCAGTTGGTTGAAAAAATAATAATATAAAATTAACTTTGTTGGCTGTGTACACGATGAAACTACAATTCTATTCCGTCTGTAGATGATCTTTGACTCTTGTCTATTGTATCGTGTAAAATTACGATCATGGCTGAAAAAGGAGCACACTTGACAGGAACTTCTTATGGAAAGCCTACGATTTTCGAAATCGTTGCCCAGGAATCTTTAGCATCTACGCTGGAACCTGGATTCAAAAAAATTTTTTCTGTAAGCCGAATCTTCGATATCTAAGGTTTATTTCCAAGGAAAGAATTATTGCAACGATCGATTTTTTCCAAACGTATTATGCAAGCAATTTAGTAGACATTATAGTTGTAAAAATCAGTTGCGATTTCAGAAAATATATTTCAGTTTCTAGCAACTTGCAATTCAGAAAGATACGGATGGGTTTTGGCATGGGCGGACGAAGCTTATTTAGCTTTCAATGCATTTCTACAAAATTTTTATTTTAAAAAATATGGTGAGTGAATTAGAACATTTCAGTTAGTTTCGAAAACCCTATTTAACTAACCTGATAATTGAAAGTTGATTTCATTGAATTGAGTAATCTCCCAAATATTGATCCCCATAAAAAAAATTCTTAACATTCATTCAAATAATATTAAAATACCGAACGTGTGCAGGTGGATCGTTTTCCGAAACGTTCTATGGCCTCAGGAGAATAGTGGTTCTGAGCTCTGGAGTTGGTGAAAATTTGTCATGGAAAAGACAGAAATTATCAATATTATTACTGATATTGGACCCCTATTTGAGAGCAAAAGCTGAGAAGTATAAGCTCGATGAAATTGACGGACGTTTTCCAAAAACTGTAAGTTATTTAACGCTTTGTTCTATTTTCATTATTTTTGACGTTCCGTTCAACTGGGACTTTTTTTTATCACTTCGCTTTTACATTGATTCACATGTTGTTGAGTTAAGATAGTTGTTATTTTCAAACAGAGTTGTAGTTTGCATCAGTGAAATGCAACAAAAAATATGCATTAGAAAATACTTGCATTCTTAGGACTTGAAACTATTTATTTATTTTCATATATTTACTTCAATAATGTTTTGCAGTATTGGAAAAGAGCTCTGAGATCCAATTTCATCAAGACCCTAAGAATATATCACTATATTCGTGAGTTTTCGTCCCTTTTTTATTACGTTCTCTATTTGAGTTCACGAACTCACTATCCAACGCCGATTTATCACATGCTGTCGACGACTCTGACATATTCGGGAGCACAGCAAGTCGCATCGATATCGGAAATATTGCAAAAATTGAAAGACGGTAATTTCCATCCGGGGGACGGTGTTCAATTGATACAAAGAGCGTTCACGAGATCGCTCGAGCTCGGTGCATTTTTCTTGCAATTCGTTCAATGGTGGAATCAAGAAAATTATTATACGAATTTGACTACACTTCCGGTACCACCGGCACCTACAATTCCTGAGGATGCCCGGATTTATAAAGGTCTTTGTCCTGTTTGTCGAAAAAGCCGTCGCATTCATACAGCTCTCGCTATATCAGGGTGAGATGTTTTTTTTTTTTTTTTACAAAATAAGAGCTCTGAATATGGAATTTTATTGACTTTGTCTTCCTTCAACAGATACGTTTTTTGCTATCAATGCATTCTCCCTATTGTACGCAAACATGGAATATGTCCAGTGACCAATCTACCTGCGAAGGAAGACGATCTCATTCGCCTTTATCTGGATGAATGAATTTCATTTCAGTTTTTGTCCCATGAAAAATATTTAATTCCAGTGAATATTGATAAAAAATTGTTTCATATTTTTATAATATTCAGTCCAATGAAAGAAAAAAAAGGGCCGATACGAATATTCCCTTATCCGAAAAAGCGCATTTATAGTGAGCTGTAGTGACAAAATGTCTTTTCGAAAACGTATAAAAATGTGTTGACGGGAGGATGTCTCCAATAATTTGATACTAAAATAATAAAATATTACTACATTTATTCCTTTCATTTTCTTTCGGCTCGTACACAGTTCGACGTATTGAATTATGTGAATTTTTGTGATTCGAAAAAACGCATATTGGTTATTGTCAAAAATATGAGGCGCAGTAAAATATTTGAAAACTTCTTTTTTACTTTCGTTCTGTTTTTGTAGTTTTTTCATACTTCCTTTAAAAAGCGTAACAATTGATATTCCTTATTTTCGGCGTCATTTATGATGCATAAGCACTTAAAAATAAGGCACTTTGTCGTTGATTATTACATTACACGAGAATCATACGTGCGATATTAAATGAATTACATTCTCATACGCGCATTCGTCGTCAACAATATATATCTATATCTATCGATCGAAAAATAAATCTACGATCCCAATCGGAGGAACGATGGGATTGAAACATTATATTCGATATGGCAATCTCAGATGAATCGTAACGGTTCTGTCGTGGTCGATATTGAAAACCAAGACCAATTCGTTATTTTTTCATCATCAGCTGGGGCGGGTGTTAAACGTACAATTTGGCGTCAGGATAATGATGTTTATGCACTTTCTTATTACAATTTAAAAAAATATATTGACCATCATTTGTCATGTATATTGGTCCTGTATAAAACAAGATATTTTCATAAATTATCTCGCTCGTAAATTGTGAAAAATTTTTTTTGTTTATCCCGAGAACTCCTGTGCGTAGCACGAAATATTGACGATGATTATGGAGATGAAGGTAGTCCAGCACAACACAATTAACGGAGTTGTACGGACAACGGCGATTTATAACAACTAAATTGCTTTCGGTGCTAATACTGTTAATCGACGAGGGTTCTAACAAAAAAAAAAACTCATTTGTCCTCCGAAATTAGTTGCAGGAACAGGCACCGGCTTAAACAATGTTTCAAATGACTGAAATTCATCAAATTAGCTTGTACAAACTTGCACCATGTTTTTCAAGTTTAGGAAATATGAATAACTTTTCTTTAAAATCACATTATCATTGGATTGTGAAATCTTTCAACATTTTGTTCATCCATTCAATTATCTTTTCTTAGAGCTTTGAACAGGAAGCAAGTTTTTTAGATCTTTGTACGTGCCCTCGTGACCTAACCACCTTCGTTCGACGAAAATTCGTAAAACTATTTGAAAAATGTAGCTCTTTTTCGACTAGTACACATTGTACAGACGACCTTAAACTACAAATCGTTGCCTGGGATGAAATTGTATTTGAGTTTGAATAGTTCTAAGCAACAAAAGTTTCTCTTCATAATTTTAATTTTCTGATTTGAAAATTGTCAGTATTTTTTCATTACTTCGTGAAAAAGTCCTAAAAAAGATGGACGATTTTACGCAGTTTGAATCAGCTATAAAAACTCTAAGAGTATCAGACGATAAATATGTTACATTCGAAACGGTACACGCTTCGAGGTAATTGAAATTTTAACGGGGAAAAAAAGTTTTTTCTCCGTTTTTGTTCGATTTTTCGTATTTGAGAATATGTACAGTTTTTCGGAAAGTTGTTCCGTGATGGAAGTCTCATTGTTCCGGCATAAGAATCAGTTTGCATGTTCACATATATATATAAAAAAAAAGGGAATTATTCGAAGGACTCCAAGAGCTCGATATATTCACAATTCTTCGAAGAACGCAACTCGTGCTTTGGTAGAGCCGGATTTGACTTTCTTCAATGTACTGTACTTGTTTTCACCCATTCGTACTTGCTCCTCGTGTAATTGATCGAGTTCGCATTGTTTTTCCCCGACTTTCATCACCTCGATTTCCGAACGTAATTCCCTCAATTGTTCCTGCAGATGTTTGCTTTTTTCCCAATAATCCACCCGTTCTTTCTCGATCTCCAATGACAATTGATCCACGTCACCGTCCGCAATGAGGTCGTAAGAAGTTAAATCCGAGGCTAGAGGTTCCGCGTCCAATTGGAGAGTTTGCAAATCTGCCTGCAGGTCAGAAGGAAGAACCTGCGTCGACGGGAACAGGTTCGGTACGGGCTGAAATATTTTGTTTTTCATTAACACACATTTTTTTTATCACGATAAAAAATTTCAAAGGTTTCGTGATTGTGCAGAAGAAAGAGCGTGCGGTTAAAGTGCAACATATTTTTAGCACCCCTTCAAAATTGACTCTTCGTGGTCACCCCGGGTCAATACAGTGTGATGGTCACACCTTTGAAAGCAGATATTGGTAAATGTTTGAGTTACAATCCTCTTTGAACCTTCCCGAACCACCTGGCCTTTCAACCCTCTTTGAATTTCGATATATAAATATCCTTCGAGGGTGCCCAGGAAAAGACTATTTCTTGGTAACGTTTTACAAAGTGTACGAATATTTCGTACATGTGTCAAGTGTTTTGAGGTTTAAGCAACATCCACAATAACAAATTTAAGTTGGACGATCGAAGTCTGAGAAATGAAAGTTTAAAAATAAGTGGTAAAAACAGGGGTGGAGTCAAAAGATTGAAACAGCTATTCTTAAGCAAGTAGAATTAGGAAAGAAAGTCATTCTCTAGAAAAAAAAGTTTATCGCTTAAAAGTATTTGACTCACTGTTATGGCAGCTGTGTAAGCGTTCCTGCTGAGAAATTCGAGGAGTTTTTCCTTGGCCTCTTTCTCGGCTATGCGAGCGCGCAGCAATTCGTCCTTGAGTTTTTCTGCTTCGGCAGCGCGCCTCTCCGACTCCTGCACCAATCGCTCTGTTAACAATTCTGCTTCGCGTGTCTTACGCTCTAGATGAACTTTTTCTTCCTCCGTTTTCATATTGTTCAATCTTATTCGCGTTATTTCTTGCTCGGCTTCGGAAGCTTTTTGACTCAGGAGCATTGCTTCTTCCTCGGCTACACGACTCTTCTCTGCTAGAAGATCCGCAGTTTCTTCAGATCTCCTCTAAAATTTTTTACATTCATCGCTCATTAACAGGCACGCATTTTTTAAATGATTTTTCACATTATTTTATTCGGTAGAATTTAAATTGGTACTTGAAGATTTGCGAGAATTAAATTTGGATAGTGTTTTGTTCAAAAAACTTATTACGGTTGGAAAATTGTTGCTTTCGTTCAGTTTTTTGGTGAACAAACTGTATTTCTTACCAGAGCTTCGTTAGCTAATCGAATTTCTTCCTGGTATTGCAACAAACGCTGCTCCATGGCAGCCTTTTCTCTCTCAGCTGCTTCTCGCAATTGTTTTTCTCTAGCTAATTTATTCCGCTCTATTTGTCTCCTGATAAAAATACGACATATTTTTAAAATACAGATAATAAATTCTCACAAATAATTTGATAAAAAAGTATTTTGACAATCGATCAAAATTTCTTCATGTAATTCTATCATCCGATTGATGGTTTTTCACCTGGATTTTTCTTCCTTCGCCTGAGCTTTCATTTGTTGAACCTCCATAGAATCAGGTTTTCTCCGTCTCATGAACAAATCATGATTACCAATACACAAATCTAAAATCTTTCACAAAAAATGACCGTTAAAAAATTAGCACTTCGTAGTAATCTAAGTAGATGATAAATATTTCATTACCAGTTTGTTCATGCGAACTTTTTGCGAGAAAAAAATGAAATTGGGAGATGATTTTTCCACTGGTTTGATAACAAATTTTTTGTCGTCGAAGCTAATGTGTCGAATTTCCGACCACGTGAATGTCGTTTTCGGAGCCAGTTTGTTTTCTTTCTCATAGATATTCAAGCCTAGCGCTGTTACACCAAGCCAAAGGTCAGTCTCCTTTTTATTCTAAGAAATATGAATAAGAAAATCCAATAAGTTTTCCCCATTCACAATGTGACTACGAAAATAAACGATTTTTTTTCTGAACGCGAAAAGTATTGCAAAGAATAATCTTGCGTACGATTTTCTATTTCAATAACTCACACTTATAGGAAAATAATTGACACCGTACATGTCAAGGTCTTGGGCAATTTTAAGATACTCCATCTCTGCTTCGTCTCGTGACATACCACGATGATCTGCATACCAAATTTTTATCCTGTCCTCCCACATCTCCGGAGTCATTTGATACTGGTCGATCACTCTCTGAGGTAATAAATCTTCACTTGCCAACATTCCAGGACGATATGAGACTTCGTCATAGTCACCGTACTTTGAAAATGATGAATAAATGAATAAATGAATAAAATGGTAAAATAATAAACGAATAAAAGTGATATGGAAAATGAAAAAAAGTCTGTGATAAAATTACATTAACAAATGAACAAAATAACAAATACGATAAACCCAAAAATTGAATAGCAACAGAGAAATTGGAATTGAGGAGTTTTCATCATAAGTCACCTTTGCTTGAACCGCATAAGATGCCAATAGAACGGATGCCTCTGGAGGGCAATATATATCCATGGAGAGAATGGCTTGTTTAACTTGTAGAAAAAATAAATGTTGCGTCACTTCTTGAACCAATTCTTCTGCTACGTCCTCAGGATAAAACTTTGCCAAGAACATGAAAGGGGTTGTTGGCTGTTGAGAAATTCCTTGGTCCTGAACTAAAAAGTAATAATGGCCCCAAGCACGTTCAACATTTTTTATGAATTAGCCTGTTACATATAAATTATTTTTGGAGAGTTTTCAAAAATTTCAACAAGAATGATGCGGAATTTGGTACACATATAAAAATAAGAGCATTATATGAAGATTGATATGTAATCTTGTTGAAATTTCATATATATCGAATTGACGAGTGACAAGAAAAACCTTTTTTGTCCAATTTGAGCCATGAAATGAATCCTTTAGAGTCTTCATACTGAAGTCCAAAATACCAAGTTTCCCGTAAGCCAATAGTACGACAAACTAGATCAAACAAATCTCTCCCCGTTGCTCTCCACTGAAAAAAAAAAAATTGGTACAGATCAAGAGAAAATTATTGAAAAAGTTTGGATGTGAACGAACGATGACAAACCTCTAAATTAAATTCAAGCTCTGCATCCAAAGTGCAAACCTTGACAGGAAATGACTTTCCTGATTTTTTCCTTCTGAACGGTGGCATTTTATTTTTCATTGTTTTCATTTGGCATCACGATGAATTAATTCCACAACACGTGACTATAGGAACAAATCGAACGAACGATATACTATATACAATATTAGGAAAATAGGCAATTAGCAAATAGCCAAATATTCTTGGAAATACAAAGATAAAATGTTTCTTTATAATTAACCTCACCTACATATTTTCTCAACGAATTCATAATTCAGAGACGACGCAAAGAACTGCACTGTAAAATGACATTTAAAAATATTTGTCCTGGATCCTCGTAACTGCACAAATTTTGAGTAGTTTCAGTTGCCTATTTTTATTCTATTTTTCGTAAATTTGTACATTTCGTAAAAATGAAATATCTGATTTTGAGGTTTGAAATAACGTTGCTAGTATATATATAGTAATTGAGTTGCCGGAGTTATAAAAACCGATAATGCAGGATTGTTTTGGAATTTTTGCTGCGGACATCCGGTGTTAATGATCGCAACATTTTTTATTATTCCAGTTGATACAACACGATGAACTATATATTCACTAAATATGCGTCATTTTGCAAAAATTCTGAATATAATATGGCGTTTAAGTGCCGACTCCTTTGGATAAAAAATTGCTATTTTTTGTTTCTTTCGTTTGTGGAGTTTGTATCATCAGTGGAAAAAAAATCTACGTAATGAAATAATAGGTGGTCTTTGATGTGCAGACTCTGGGCCGTCGAATCTATCACGGAAGAGTATAAAAAAAAACATAAGATTTATATGTCGTTACACAGAGCGCGCGCGCGGGGTTTACAACTGCATTCTCTATCCTGCGATTTTACACTATTTAACATTCCTCCTATATATGTATGTGTGACGCTTGTGCATCGAGCGAGCGAGACGAAACTCTGCATGCTTTGCACTGCGCGAGAGGGGACGAGCGCAGCTGATTAAATAATATACAATTTTTATCTCTTTGGATGCATTCAATTAAAAATCGCCGTTTTGACGCTAAAGATACATAAAACGAGACCGCGAATATTGAACCGCGGAACTGTAAAAAAAATCTCAGCTTTAGTTATAGCTATATATGGCATTCATAATGTATAATCGTAGGAAAATCTAAAACACAAAGACAAAAAAGATATAAACAAAAAATATGCGAGCGCACACGATTTAGATCCGTCGGTGAAACAGTCCCAATAGATGCGACGTCTAGCAGCTAAATCCTAAAACCGCATGACATATGTGCTGTTTTACTGATAGAGTAATATTCATTAAAGAATAAAAATTATAAATATAATCGTTTTTTCGTAATATAATCGTCGAATAAAACAATAAGATTTTGCAATAAATGTCTGTTGAAATGTTTTCTATTTTATCCAAATTTTTATACGTTTACACGAACTCCAAATGTTCTTGGATCGGAGATGTTTATGAAAAATGCGTGTATGATTTTCAAACTTATTTTTGTACGAGGGGTATCCAAGGCCAAACAGTCAGAATTATGATTTTTACAAAATCAGTTTATCATATAGCTGTATTTTGTAATTTAATATTTTCGAGTGATTTCCATTGCGAATTTGTTTGCAAAAAAAAATTCGGAATAACAGAGTGTAAGAAAAAATATTGTACAATTTCTGTCATTACACTTGTCGTTGCAGACTTGAATTCTCGATGTATGCACAGTGATACGTGAAAGCATTGCGACAGGAGGGATATCAATTTGAAAGTCATTTAATAAATTGTGAGAGTCAATGAATGACTGTAGCTTTCAGATAAGAAGATTCTTCATTCGTTCCACGTATCTTATTGAACTTTCGAAACATTCATTCTCTCCTCTCGTTCCACAATCCACCGAACATGCAGCGCTCGAGTCTCGAAGAAATTTTAGAACAACATTTGCCCGATGCAGAATTACGCGAAGTGAAGCGGATTTTGTTTGGCCGAGAAATCGAGTGAGCTTTGTTGTTTTTTTTTTAATAAGTCTTTGTATCTTCAGTATTTCATAAAAAAGACTATGACTGCAACAATCGGAATGCTATTAATTATATGAAAATTTTGTTTACGCTTTTACGTGTCACGTTATCACGCTATATTCTCCATTCCTCACTTCCTTACCCTCGCACGCAATCTCAATGTCACTTTTCTGATAGAGCACACTGAAATGAAAATATTGTTAGGTGTGGCTAAATCGGGGAAATTCTGTGTCCCTCGTTTCTCTTTCTCTAAAAATAAACTTTCTCACGCTAGAAATGATGTTGTGCAATTTCTCTGATGGAAGAAAAGCACTGTATTCCTATTCATTATTAAATTTGCTTAATATAGCAGATTTTTTTTAATTTGATGAAAAATATAAATTTTTCAGATTTCCTTATTTTCAAATTGTTAATACTTATTATCGATTCTTGAACTCACGAGTTTCAAGTTTTTTCTATCTGTTTCTCAGAAAAGTAAAAAATCATGAATTACAAGAATTCACATGTCTATATTGTGCATGTTGTGCATTATGTTTAATATTTTATTGTTTCAATCATAAAAATTGGAACACAAGCTGGTAATGACGACTGTTGAGAAAAATATTGTATTTCTCTGCCGCATAGGAGTTTGACTTTGCCAGAAGGGACCCCAGAAGAAAATTTTGAGGTCAAAGGATGGAGGATAAAATCTGCTATCACCGAACAAATTCGTGCTCCTCGCATTGTCCGGGTTGGAATCATTCAACATTCTTCTGTACTGCCAACGGATAGACCAATTAAAGAACAAAGGGATGCGATACATGAGAAAATACACAAATATGTTGAGCATGCAGCCAGTTGCGGAGTCAACATTGTTTGTCTCCAGGAAGCATGGAGTGAGTTTGGATAGATTTAAGATAAATTGTTCTTTCTTAAAACTTAAACAATTTAATCTCCGACGCGAAGCTGATCCAGCACAAAACGAGATGGAAAAAACTTGAACCGATTCTAAAATTGAAAGCCCATTATTTGTTGTTTCCTTCACCTGATAAAAATTCACTTGCTAATATCGAACTCGATAATTAGTATTATAAGTCCAAGATTCTTTGGATGCCGGCCGTTTCATAGAACAACAGTGCTTCATAACAATTCAATGTAACTCTTACTTTGTGATGAAACTAAAAGCAGCTAAATATTAATCGAAGTTTTTTAATAAATTTTAGATTTTGTGTAAAAAATAAAGCAATTTCTTCACAAGAAGAAATAATCCCAGCAAACTGGAAGAGACACAACTCACAAAAAGTGCTCAACTTTTTGCAGCTATGCCTTTTGCATTTTGCACTAGAGAGAAATATCCATGGTGCGAATTCGCAGAGGATGTGGAAACCGGACCTTCGACCGCACTATTGTCCAAGCTGGCAAAAAAATACAAGATGATCATCATTTCACCAATACTTGAAAGAGATTCAAAGAACGGAGACACTATTTGGAACACCAGTGTTGTTATATCAGAGAGTGGCCAAGTTTTGGGTAAACACAGAAAAAATCATATACCTCGTGTGGGAGATTTCAATGAATCGACTTATTACATGGAGGGTAACACGGGTCACCCAGTATTTGAAACCTGCTACGGACGCATCGCCATAAACATTTGTTACGGAAGACATCATCCGTTGAATTGGGCAATGTTTGGCATCAATGGAGCAGAAGTAATAATTTTGCTTATTTTGCTGTTTTCATAACACGAGTTATTTGATTGATAAAAAAGAATGGTTTTTCTGGTTCTCTAAACTAAAGCATTGCCTCCAACTCCAAATTGCCATAAAATGATTTTTCTTTTTTATTGCAGATTGTATTTAATCCTTCAGCAACAATCGGAGCCCTATCCGAGCCCTTGTGGCCGATCGAAGCACGTTGTGCAGCTGTAGCGAACAGTTACTTCACTTGTGCTATTAATCGTGTCGGAACGGAAATATTTCCCCGAGAATTTACTTCGGGCAATGGCGAACCGGCTCATCGTGATTTTGGGCATTTCTATGGCTCGAGTTATATCACCGCTCCGGATGGAACTCGCACCCCGGGCCTCAGTCGTCACAAAGATGGTCTTCTCGTAGCCGATCTCGATCTCAATTCTTGTCGTCAGACTAAAGACATTTGGGGTTTTCGGGTGAGCAGTTTTTTAAATAAAAAATTCTTAAGGAATAACTGAGTAAAGGTTTTCTCCTTCAGCTTTGTAACCTAATTAGAATTTTAGAATAGTACAACTAATTATATGTCATTCGAAAAATTTTCAGATGACTCAGAGATTGGATATGTACGCGAAAGAATTGGCGAAAGCCACTCAGCCGGATTTTGAGCCTCAAATAATCAAAAAGTAATTGCTGGTTGGATTAAATATTTCAAAAGCTATAAACAGAAGAACGTACAATGTTTTCTTGGGGCGGGGTTGAAATTCCGAACGGTGAGAAATCAGAAGGCTCAAAAGTCCGACAACCGCGCTAGTGCGATATATCTATATATTTCGAGTCCCAGCTAGATTTTCGGACTTTTGAGCCTTCTGATTTCTCACCGTTCGGAATTTCAACTCCGCCCCGTTTTCTTCCTGAAATTACACAAAAGGAGATATATTTTTTATGAAATAAATTACTACTGAAAGATCTCGGAAATCTCAATAATTTATTACGAAAAAGGTACAATTTCTCTGGATGGATTATTTTACAAGTAGATTCGTTTTTGTTTTTGTCTTCTTTTTCAAATTTCTTCATTCAACACCAACGCCCCCATTATATGTGAAAAATGATGTCGATAAAAATAATTTATGTGATTCCTTCTGGTGTGAAAGTTTGTTTGATCAAGCTTTTTTCCATATTGTTTTCAACTCGCTGTCAATGCAGCGAGTGCCGTATTGTGCGTTTGTTTTCGATAATGCAGTGCCTCTTGGTAAGCTTTCTTTACAGCTTTTCGATCTGTTGGCTTTCGAGATTCGATCAATTTTGATTCGTCCAGAGCTTGTGAAACTCCCAGTTTCTCCAATTTTTCACCAGGCAACCATTGCCTGTAAAAAATGAATGCTGATTAGATTAAAGTAATGTAAATGGCTCGCGTAAAACCCCGGAAGTGTTCATACAGGAAGAAGAAAATTAAAAAGAGAGAAAATTTGTTTACCAGGTTCGTTTTGTATCGAAGAAAAGAACAAGAAAAACTGGCTCTTTGTAATTAACAGCAAGTGCGAGAACATCATCAGGTGGAGCTGGAATTGGAACACCTTTGTGGACTGTTCCTCGAGGGGTGTTTGGATCTATGATTAGTGCAGGATACCAAGGGTATCCTCGACATTTTGCCCAAACTAGCTGGAGAGCCTCGAGACCTATTTCACCTTCGTCGACTTTAGGTTCTTCAAGATCTTTTGATTTTTTCAACACGTGTGAGGGTGGCTCGTCATCGTCTTCCTCTTCATCGTCCTCATCCTCGTTTTCATCGTCATCATCGAGTGGATCGTCCGGTGGTTCTTCTGGTTCAGGACTCGTCGATACACTCGTCGAACAACTGCTACAAGTCGACGACTGACTTTCTGCCTCACCAATGTCACTGTCCATACCACCACTCCTGTGAAAAAAATTAGTTATCGTTATTGACACTGGATTTTACAACGTAGAAATTTGTTACTGCTATTTTTAGATGTATTCTTCGATTACTCGACTCGAGTTTTTGAATGAGATAAAAATTTCACGTCAATGGAAACGACTTAAAATTAATCTTATACTTATTAGCAATGATAGCTGCCTTCAATTGAAGTAAATAGTTTTTGTATTTGACTTAAATCAATTTCATATGAGTTTCTGTTAAAGTACTAAAGAAAAAAAAAATTCATGGAAAACAATTGCTTGCAATTTTATACAAAATTCGATTTATTGAATGAAATACAGTAATAAATTTTTTATTTAATTCAGTATTATTCCATTTGGATGGAATGAAATTTGAAAAAAGTTGTTTTTCATCAGGGGAAAACATAAATTTTTCTAGTACCCTAAAATGAAAACTTCGCAACAATTGTTACCTATAGATCCTAAAACTGTCACCCTGTTTTTTCTGATCATTTTCCAAACTCTGATTCTGTCCACTTCTGCTTGCTCGAGCACGAGCTTTACGCGTAAATAAAACAGCTGTTCTACGGTTAACGCCTGTCGATGGAATCTCGCGTTCCCCCGTTTGGGATTCCGATTCTGTACGATTACGACTATTTCTTTCCCTTTTTCGGGATTTTGTAATCGCTGGAGTTTCTATTTCCACCGGTGGATCCAGCTCCGGATAATCCTTTCGCGCTTGCTCGAATAACGAACCTCCTTGTTCGCGCATTTTCAATCCAGCCCGATAAAACATTGTATCTTTTCTATTATACGCCAAACAATTGTTCACCATCAGATTAAAGTCCGCCTCGAATGCGCTTAGACTCTCGTATTCTTGTCTCTCCAGTTTAGCCTGTTTCGATAAAAAACAGAAAGAAATCTCATGAAAACATACTTCCAATTGTGTTTATGAGTTCAACAAAAAATGTTTCACATACAAACGTCTTGAAAATAAAATGACATTATTACATTTTTTTAAAGATAATTTTTAATAATTTTACGCTAGTAACAAGGGTTTCGAAAATACGCTCGAACTGAGCATATTTTCTTTGCAAGAACTGAAATCTGGAAACGATTGTTATTCATGCCTTAAATGACTCAATGACGCAACAAAATAATTCAATTGACTTGCAAGTTTTGCGACAACAGTCTGAAGTATTTATTTTCTACATTTAAAATCCACGCTGGTTGTGTTCACTCATAACTTTTATAGTAATCGATTTCGAATACCTTTTTTCCAACGTTAAACAAAATTTTTGAATTTTGTTAAAAAAATTGCAAGTTCATTGAATATTCATGAAAAATTATGTTAAAAAATGAATATTCCGTCATCCGATAATTTTTCTTCGACACACTCTACTTCTGCTAAAACCCTTGTTTGTCGAGAAAGATACTGACCTCCATTGTCGACAGGTCCATTGGATGTGTAACGATATCAAGATAATCTGGAACTTCTTCGGTGTTTACAGGCTGTCCAAATACATCATTTGTGTCTTTCGCTTTGAAAGCCTCGAGCAGTGTTCTCAGAATACTTTCAAGAGGTCTCAGTTCGAACCACATACATTTTTCTTTCCTGCAGAAAAAAACGAGAACTTATTATTGATAAGAAGTTACAAATGACGAAATTTCTCTCACGAGAATATAATGACATTCTTTTCGTAAAATATTTTTGCTCGAAAAAGGAAATTATCCTGTGCCCCTTGATCAAGTGATGCTTTCGAGATAAATAAATAGAGAACTGTGGCAGAGTACAAGTTTTCTATGACGTATGATTTGATGAAATGAAATGAACATATTCCAAAAATATGGGCTTAAGAAACTTGGGAAAGCAAAGAATTTAACCAGGGGTCACAGAATGCCCTTCGTGTACAGACATTGACGCGGGGCTCGCTCCGAAAATTGTCAATTTGACTTGACGCATTGAACAGGGAATATCTTGAAATAAAGTTTGGATAAATAAAGACAAGAAATGAAAGAGCCGAATTTTGGTATGGTTCGGGGGGGGGGGGGGGCGGGGGGCACTCGTGTCTGTACACGGAGGATAAAAAAGAAATGATTGAAAAAAAACGAAAAAAAAAAAATAAAAGAAAAAACGTACACTTTGAAAAGTTCTTTCTTGAGTTTTTCTCGTTTACGTACGAGCTCGCACAGCAACCTCGCACGTTCGAGATCCTGTCTGAGGCATTGCCAGTATTTGAGCTGACGATAGAGTTCTCCTCGTAATTCGCCATCGGGGGGCGGTGAGGAGTGATCACCGATGGCGGGTGGTCGGGAATGTGGATGAGAACTCTGTAGTCTCCTCAAAAGTGGCACGCCGTTACGATTTTGACGTTTCAACGTCCAGTAGGCGATGAGACGCTGAATGAGTTGACTGCGTTTGGGTAGGCCTTCGGCGAGGTTGGCAATTTCGCGAATGCGTTCGGGTGGGATCGTGGGAATGGAGATAACAGGAGCGGAGGAGCTTTTTTTGTTGGCGATTGCGCGTCTACGAGCTTCAGCCGGATTAGTGGAAGGTTGAAAATCGGGAGGTGCGTGAGTTTCGCAATAGGCTGTTTTTTGTACGAGCATTGGTTCACCGTTGGCAGGTTGTACGGTTCTCATTCGCATACAAAGTCCTGCTTGCTGAGCACAAGTTACGTGAAAAGCGGCGTAACAATTGCTCTTGTGACATTGTATACAAGCTCCAGCCCCTCTTTGCTTACAAACGCAGCAAGTTAAACGCCAGCGTGCAGCTGGAATACTTTCGATACTGTCAATCGGCTCGAGAAATACGGTATTAGCAAAACGAACTTCCGGAATCCAAAGGGCACAAACTACATGTGCCCATGTAGCTGGCCGATCCGTTTGCTTGAAGGCACCACCCCGATTCGGACATAACACGCAATCCACCGCTCTCGATGGACTCTGAAGGCATCTACGGCAAAGCCACTGTCCTTCCGGTATATATGGTACACCGTAACAATCTTGATGCACCGCCAAATTACACATGTCGCAAAATAATATTGCATTACTGTTTTGACACTCTCCGTCCATACAGATACAACAAACCGCGTCCTCGTCCGCAGCTATTCCACCGCCACCGTTGCTTTGCTGCTGAAAATATGATTCCTTCTCCAAACGATCCATCAATAACTCGAACGTATCAGGCTCCATTGGTGGCGTTAATCCTGACGCTAATCTACGCTCGTTTACGATCGACAACCAGGCCGAATCTTCCTCGTCCAAATCATACTCAACTTCACCTGTAGAACATCAATTTTTCAAGTTACCCGCCTTTCTTTGCGTCGTTGATAAGTCAATGAATTTAAAATTGAGTTTTTCTTGGAACTACAATACTCAACAACAATGATTATAAACGTAAAAAGCTATCAACACATTGCTTAAACCAAGTATTCTCCAACAAGAACAAGAATTTTTAAATGAAATGATACGGTCAACAATGTTTTCAGAATTACAACACGTTCATTGAGATTTGAAGATTTTTTGAAAAATGTTTTAAGGAATGTTCATCAAAGAACCTCACCATCAAGTTCTTCACCACTCCGCTCCATAAACCTAACGTAAGAATTGGGAAGCGATTCTGCTTCACCTATTTGACTTTCGTAACCATCCAAATGTTTGACCGTTGCGATAGGAAGCGTACTGAGAATGGCTTTATCTTCTTTTTCTCTTTCCGCTGCTGCATTGGTCCCTTTGTGGCTATTAATTTTATTATTAGTCTCATATTCGCTTGAGGACATTACGGACAGACTGTCATTGATTCCCAAGCGCAATTGTTTGTTGCCGTCTTCTTCAGCAGGTGTTACCTTTGGATAAAAAAAACAATTCTCATGAATTATTTGTTACAATAATAGGATTTATTATAAATTACGAATAAACCGTTTTTATTCAACGTTTTACCCTTTAAATTTGTGAAAAAGACTTACTGCTTACAAGACAACAAAAGAAATTGATTAGAATATTTGTTGGGAAAATTACTTTGAAGAATTCGGAAGATAGAATTTATTCTGACACGTTTTTGAACAAATCGACGTTTTTCTTCTTTTCTACTTTGAAACCGTTACATGTGTTGGTGGATGAGAGCACTGAAAAAAATAATTCAAAAACAAAATACGAAATCAACGTACCAAAACAAAGCGGGAAAGATCTTGAGGGCTCAAAACTTCGCCATTCCCAGACGCCGTTGAATCATTATGTCCTCCAATTCTGTTGCGTTTTTTTTTATTCGAATGTGGAGTGTTCATTTTCGTCCGATTATTGTAATGTGAAACATTTAACGAACAAACTTGAAATATGCACGAAAAATAAAGATAAACTTTGCACTGTAACGATGTTATTAAATACAGATTAATTGTTGTAATTATACATCAATCAGTATTCAAAGATTTAGACTAATCTCGTAGATTTTTAATGACGTTACTGTATCGTTTTATTTACTATTAATACTGCAATAAATAGTCCTTCCGGCTAGATCATATTAGCAATGAAACAGTTGACGGTGATACTTTTAGGTTATGAAACGAGAACAGCGTCGTTTGAATTAGTTTCGTCCGGTGACTGATCATATAATTGGAAGAGCATTCAAAATAACGTTCAATGATAATTTGTGCAAATTATGCCAGGTGGTGCTAGTGGAAGATTCTGTGTGGGCTCCCGAAGCTTCTCATCATCGCCACTACGCGGCTAAATCCGTTAAACAGTTTCTCGTAAGCGGATGGTTAGGTCTGCGTTTCAATATAATACACATCGCTCCATGCCTCGACATCCTCAGCGCGTCTAGGGCACGGTATGAGTCACTTAGCCCTACTGATGAGTCTGTGACCATACCGGAGACGAAACGCAACGATCCCATTCTTTTCGACCGCTACGCACTGCGGTAGGGATCTTCTCTACCGACCTAACCATTCCTTACTTATACAGAAACTCCTCGACGGTACACGATTTGTGTTGGACTCTGGCCTGAACGTCTCCACGGACGCGCCAGGCACCGAGTCGCTACATCTGAAAGTGGCGCTATCGTAAATTCTTTGGGTAATTTAATTAGATTTTGGATTTCTGACTTTTATAAATCGTTTTTCAAACTCTTGTCGGATCAAAATGGACGCTTGTTAGAAATCAGTTAATCATGGAAATGAAAAATGGAACATCTATATATGTTTGCCGATTTTATTTTCAATTTTCAATATCGTGAAATTTTAAACGCCTAATCGTAACGCAGTCTTTTGTCGGTCACGGGGTCACGGTCACGAATTTTATGGATAAAAAGTTTGTTGGATGTTCGCTCATTAGAAAAAAAAATTTTCTGTGTGCTGACTCAAGGCAGTGGCTCCGTGTCGATTTGACACCTTGCCACAAATTGAAGTAATAATCAAAATTCCATTTGCTCATGAAACGAAGTTTTTATTACGAGATGGCCATACATTTTACTGAATTAATGTACTCAATTCCTTAAATTTTCTTAAATTTTTATTATTTTATTAAAGCGTATTGACGATTTCACTGCGAAAAATGTCAGTAAAGTCAAAATAATTCGGCACAGAATGTTTATACAAATTACGAATAGAATGACGTATTTTCCGAACAGTCTCTGTTATCGATCGTTCGATGGATCAGATAAGGAGGTATAAAATAGATTTACGATGCTTCATTCATTCATGTAGTATTGCATGAGTACGATAAGAGATCTTGGAACGTAGACCAAGCTTGAGAACCCCTGAAGCGAATGGTCTACACTGGTCTACACGTTGAAACTAGATATTTTGTTTTTTGTTATCAGTTTGTCATTCGAATATATGCGGGGTCCGAATGCCCGGTGGGTGCGACGTATACTGACACTTTGCTATTCGAACAGTATACATAAAGAATGATTTAAAAACATTGTGTCGAACCGCCGAAGATTTTTAGGATTAATCGATAGCATATTATTAATATATGTTATCGGAAAAAGTTTAAAGAGCGCGTCAATGTGAAGCGTTTGTCCCGCGCTTTACCGATGACGCTGCGAGAAAACAAAATTTGCGACTGTGTGGCGTAGGTTCGCAATTCTCCTACAAGCGTCGCTTTTGTTTCGTTTTTATATATTATTATACTGATTATACTACTCTATTATAACTATATCTATATATTCTCTTCTCGAGTCGCAGATTGCAACATTATCGACGTATTGCTACCATCTTCCGTTGAATGATGGTAACGACGATGGATGGATCGATCTGCCGTTGGCACTATTGAGTACGGCGTCCCGCTGCGCGGCGGCGGCAGCGGACGACATGCAAAATTCTCCAGAATTTTGGGCAGTGGCTTTCGTCCTCCTCCAGAAATCCATAGGTTCTCAACCTGACTACATTGTATTTTTTTCTCTTTTTCCCCTACGCGTGACGCACGCTCGTAGTAGTGTGTGAGTAAAAAAAGTCGTGTGATTGTATACTAATCGCATCGACGCATCCGCGGTGTGTATACGGTGTATTTAACAATTGTTCTCATGGAATTAGGGCTAGTTAGTGTCAATTAGATATTTAAGTATTATTCCATAAAAGCAAAGCTTTTTTTTTGTTAATCGTAAATCTTCCGTGTTTTTTTCGTTCCTAGAACGATATTTACCGAGTGACTCGCGAGTGCGTGTGTGTGTTGTGATTTTACTATTATCCAATATATTATAAAATTCTCCATATCAGTGAAGCAATCGTGCTATTTTGCTTTTAAAATTCGATATTCACGATGGGAAACGTGCATACTTGCGGACCAAACGAGGCCCTCGTCGTTTCGGGTAAGTTTCCTTTAATATCTACTTATTTTTTCGTTCCTCCGCCGACAATATTCGACTCCCATAATTAATTGGTTTTTATTACTCGTGAGCATTACGTCATCATTCGAGGAACTAGTTCGGCTCAAGATATTCGTTTTTGAGGCGGGACCCGTTGAGTCTACGTCAAGTGTTACGTTTCGAGGTTACAACGCAGTTTTTTTTTACCGGCTTCGAGTTTTCGAGCTTTCCGGAGTCGTTATCAAATAATAAACTTCATGCTTGCACCGCGATTTATGTTTCATTCCGGAGGTTGGACCGCAATTTTTTTTTATCGGTTCCGAGTTTTCGATCATTTTGAACGAATTATCAATTTTTTCCTTGAATCATAATTATTTTCTCAGTTTTTGGGATTTCGGTTTGTCGACGTTACGTTTCAACTTGCATGATTATTTTCCATCATACATTTTTATATTCATTTTGTTTGGTATGTTTGTTTGCATCTCTGTTGACCTAATTTTCTCTTGCAACGATATTTTTGAGTCGTGGAACCAAGAAGAATTATTATTCATTAAATATTTATTTTATTCTTTTTTTATTTCAATTACTTTTGTATATGGATGTTTGAGATGAATCTGCTATGGGTTTCTGCGAAATAGTTGATTGCAACAAGTAGTTGCAAATACCGGGCTCGCAGTTACCAAAATTGTTTGAAAATCTTGTGTTTTCCAAACTGTATTAATGTATGCTTTAATTGTATGATTCAATATTCATTCAACTGTTATAGTATTGTGATAGCTATCATGAATTTAATTGTTTGAAAATACATATCAGTTTTAGAAAGATAAATTATCGAATATCAATACTAACCCTTCAGAGATACGAACTACCAATTTTGCAATTTTTATGTTTGATGTATAAAATTGTTTTTATACGAAATTAAATCATTTCTTTCTAATTTTAATGAGGAATAATAACATGAAAACACTTTAAGGCATAGCATCTCCTGGGGTGAATGAAAATTGAGTTATCGAAGGATTGAAGGAAAGCTCATACAGCTTTGTATGCCGGCTCAAGGATCAGGGAATCAAAGTCACGGGTTGTTTTTTCAAATTTCATCCATTTCTCTTAATTTGTTTTTTGTTTGTTTTTCTTTACTTTGTTGCAGGTATAAAAAATGTTAATAAGTCAAATTGTCTTCACATTTTGGTTTGGGATGCAATGGTTAAAGGTGGAGATAAATTGAACGATTCAAAGGCTCGAAGATTTAGAAAATGAAACAAACCCAAGCAATTCTTCCTTTTATTCGAACATACATTTTTATTACCCGTTACAAACGGTCTTATTTACGGACAGTACTGTGGCACACTCGGTTGAGAAATCGCCACAATAATGTCATATGTTGAAAGAATCCACTGATCATATTTACCACATTAATATTCTGTGGATGTTGGACGTTACTCAAAACACAATGATGGCCCTGTCATTTTATAATTACCCCGTACAATGACTACTACGTAGAAAAACATTCTCTATCCCAGCTCTTTTGTTATTTATTGCAATTTAAATTGCCAGGAAGTATTTCAACTATACAGCTGACAGTTAAATAGAAATAATCTTCAGATCTGAAAATTTTGATGTATTGTTATTTCGAGGTCATATGATTGTTAGGAAAATGATGGCAACTTCAATGGGAATTCAAAGTTTTTTATAGTTTCAGTTGATTATCAATGAATTCTACTGATGCCACGCGCCACAGAAAAATCATCATACCCAATAGTAGTACATAGATTTAAATTATAGAAGCTGCATCTATCGGTTTTCACTGCGCACGTCTATTTGTTGATGTCAGATATAATTTTCCAGTATTTTTTCAAAAAAATTATGAATGATAAAAAGATTCTCATTTTTTAAACTCTCTATCATTGCATTCAACATACCTTACCTTCTTTTTCTATATAAAATGCAAAGGCTTCAACCGCAGTTCACCGTTAACAACTCCAAATTATTTTCAAACAGGTATACGACATTTCCCAGGGTTTTTTTCCTTCATAGATGTTTCTCATCCACCGATGAAGTTTGAATTAAAAAAATTGAACAAAGTATTTAATGTTGAGCGATGAACTCGGATCAAACGGATCAAAGTGATGAAACGGTTCTGCGGTTTTTGATTGAAAAGCAGCCAAAAGTCTTTCCCAGCGAACACATTCGCTGAAAATATATGTAATTGATATTATAATTTTTTACAAACTGAGAAAAAAACAGAAACCGATAGCATTGAAAATGATCGTTCTACAGGAGGACACGTCGAAAAGTTCTTTCGATTATTTCTCACTTAGCTTTGTACAATTTAGTGTAGTCAGTTCACTATTGTTTTATCGATATTATAATTATTTGAAAATACTTGAGTGGTTTTCAACAACGCTCGACGTAACGATACCACGTGATAAATGGTTCGAAAAAAAGTAGCCAAAAAAGCAATATTCGTGTTCGTCATTCCTGGTAAGCAGTTCAGAGGTAATAAACGGCACATACGATTTTTCGATTTCACTCAGAATTTTGTTGAAATGAGAGACTCATACTTTTTCCTACGTGAATCGATATCACTCAGAATAGTTTTCCAACCTCGAACATGCTAACATTTCTATATGCTGCATAATTTAACGACCACGAACGTGAGCTATCTCTGATCTTTCCTCGTATGCGTTCCATTTTCTAGCACTTTGTTGCTTGTTAAATTATACAATCGCATGACGTGTACCTGCTATTTACGAGGTGGAGAAAAATTCATTCGTGTAACCTTTTTTTCCACAAATTTTTACGGCCAACTCTTTATTCAATTCTTCACTCTTTGAGTTTTTTTTTTTATTTTTTATTTTTATTTTATTTTTTTACGGAATGTCAAGAATGCCAATATTATCATTGGATCAATATTTATTCTCTTTCAAACAATATGATGTTTTCTTTCATCATGAGTTTCTCGAAATTCCTACGGAATTGAATAAAAGGATTTTGATCCTTTTATTCATGAAAAACATTTGTAAAGCAATTTTTTGTGTATTATTATTTCTTTAAAAAAATTAATTTCGTAAAACTAATAGCAAATTTGCGATCAGCGAGCCAAAAAATCTAGGATATCATGTATCAACTCTAAAATACTCGTTCTCATCACAAAATTTGAATACCCTGAATATTAAACATTTTATTTGAACAATTTTACCGTTTATTTGCAATGGTAAGCTTAGGGAAGAAAAAAATCAGCCACATATTTTGAAAGTACAAACGTCGAGGACACGATTTATGCGCTTTATCATTGGAAAATAATACGATAAGACTCGAATCGTGGATTTAAAAAAAATGGATCTCAAAACCTGCTACTTTTTTGCTTTATTTTGCAAAAATCTAACAGAAAAAAAGGTTTTAGCCAAATTTAAATGGCGCCATTGGAAAGAGCGACCTCGAAAATAGTCGACAGGATAGCTTACGAATTTTTTCAATGACGTTTTCATAGTGAATAGTCCTCTAGAAAAAGGTACATACGAAAGGTGACTTCTGAGTGTTGAAGGGTTAATTTTTTTCATGTTGCTGTACAACGTAACTGAGAATGGAACATTTTGTTGAGATTATTCTGAAGAAAGGCCAAATCGAGTGTATCAATAAACGTCAAAACGTTTGCCTCGAACGTTTGTCAATAATTTTTTGTACTTTTGTTTTTGATCGGTGAAAATATGTGAATAATGTGAAGTACTCGCGATCGAATTTGTTAGCGTTGATCCTATTCAAGTCGTACCACATTCGTGACGATTGAGCCTTGAGTAATCAGATAAACTTGCCCTTAATTGAAACTGATTCGATTAAAATTCAACGGTAAATGCAGAGAATTCTTAAAACGAAAATAAACGTTTTAAGGTTTTTAGCTATTTACGTGACTCTCCAGAGAGTTGAATCACAGTGGTAACGTTGAAGTTCGTGTGAAGATTCGATAGCTTTTTATTTATTGGATATTGCATAGTTTATTGAAATTTTTTTCTTGCTTTCATTTGAATTTACTTATTAACTATTCGAATAATTGAAAACGAGGCTCGGTTCATATGCGGGAATGAGTTTTTTTAAATAACGTTTTATTTCAATGGAGCTGATAACATTCGACATTGAAAAATCTAAAACATTTGATAACACACGCATGGAAATTCTTTATTTTATTTTATTTTTATGGATATGACGGTAACGGTGAGATTTGTCCCTTATGACCAAGCTTCCTTGATCATATCAGCTGCTTTTTCGCCAATCATATAAATTCCAGCGTTTATATGACCCACCGGAATTTTAGGCATGATGGAAGCATCGACGACCCTGAGACGCTTGATCCCATGAACTCTCAATTGTGGATCGACGACGGCGTCCGAATCGCTGGCTGGACCCATTTTGGCCGTGCCGATTTCGTGGTCCATCGTAGCCGGTAGATGTCTGATGGCGCATCGCCAGTAGTCGTCGGATCCGAATTCGTGTTGCTCGCATCCAGGAACTTTAGCTTTGTGAATTCTAGTGCCGTATGCTTGGAAGTGAGCGGACTTGGTGATATTTATAGCGTGTTTGACGCCTTCGAGGATGACTTCTACGTCGGCTGGATCCTCGAAGAAGTTGGGCATGATGATCGGGGCGGCGAAGGGATCTTTCGATTTCAACTTGACGCGGCCGTGGCTGCGGGGCTTTTGTACGATTGGCCAGATCGTGAAAGCGTCTCTGTTCTCCAGAGGCTTGAACACTTTGCTGTAAGATACTTCTGAAATTCCGTATCCCACATGGAGGCTAAGTCCGTTGTCCGAAGCGAGGGTGCCACCGATGAACAGAAGTTCAAGATCAGGCCTCTCGTCCTGGGCATATTTCGTCCGAACGAACGCAATCGATTCGACAATTCCTGGAACGGTTAGTTGTCCAGTTCGATGGAGTTCATAATCGCGATATGTTTTGGGATTGGCAAGTGCTCGGGAAAAGACTAAAGTCACGGGTGCATTGACTTTAAAATTGAGTCCCAGAAAGCCGAGGTGCTCGTACAGGTTGTAACCCACTTTGGCGTCTTTCATCACCTTTATTCCCAACTCTTCGAGATGGTCCCGTGGCCCTATGCCCGAAAGCATCAACAATTTAGCCGAATCGATTGATCCCGCCGATAGGATGACTTCTTTCTTCACGTACACCTTTTCCGTCCGACCCTTTTTTCTGTATTCAACCCCGATCGCTTGTTTGTTTTCATCTATCAAAAGCTTCGTCACCTGAGCCTCTATCACGATTTCCAGATTCGGTCTATTTACTCTCAAATAAGCTTTCGAGGCGCTGCATCTCGTTCCTCTGTCCATTTCCACCTGTAAATACGAAAAGCCAATCTGCTCTGCTCCGTTGTAATCCAATATCTTGTAACCTTCGTCTCTCCCGGCTTTTATGTATGCAGTCGCCACTGGTGAGTGGTACGGCACGTGCTCGACGTGCAAGAAACCATTTTTCCCATGGTAGCTCGAATTGTAGTTGCCTGAAAATATTTCCTTCCTTTATTCATAAAGAAACATCGTAATATTTCGTGTTTGCCTTCTGGCCAATATTTCGCACGGTTGCATAAGATTTTTTTCGTTACTCGGCAGCAACGATTCAGTGTGAAACGACCTACAAAGTTCCCGAAAACTTAGCGTTAAGGAGATCGGGCCAAATAACGAAAAGTTATAGCATTATTCGGCGCAGGGTTGCTGAAAGAAGAGGATAATAAACATTGTAAAAAAAAGTACCTGGCACTCGGAATGTTTCGCTCTTCCTATAGTAGGGCAACACATCTTCGTAGGCCCAGCCCTCGTTACCACCCTCGGCCCATTCGTCGTAGTCCAATTTATTTCCGCGAGTGTGAATCATGTAGTTGATGCTGCTGGTGCCACCCAATGCCTTGCCTCTCGGTAAGGTGCAGCGACCGTCTTTCATACCGAAACAAGCTGTTTTTTGCGGTTGATGTCTGTATCCCCAATTGTAATGGGTTTGTTGTAAAATGCTCGTGATTGGGGGAACCTGGTTTATAAAGGTTTCGGGTAGTCCAGCCTCGATCAAGAGAACTCTCCAATTCGGATTCTCCGACAGACGATTGGCCACCGGTGAACCCCCTGAGCCTGAACCAACGACTATGAAATCATATTTACGATGAATCGGCCATGGCACTGTTTTTATGATGTTGTTCTCAAAAGTATAACCCTTCAACTGCTCTACAACCGTGTCGTTGATGTTAAGACTGTTCGCGAGCACGTCCAGGATCGTAAATGAACTCGTCACCGTTGTCGTCAATAGCAAAAAAGTTGAAATCCATAATTTCATGTTGTAGGACATCATTCTATGTGCTGAAACATTTCAATATGCTTTTATAAGACGAATTTATTGTCCCCAATTCATTCGAAAGACGAGTCCATCATTTTATCACCGAATATTTGAACTTATTTCGACTATTTTTGCTGCAAAGAAAATCATAATTATTTCAAATTACTCGCACACGATATTAGCACTGAACAAATATTTAGTCGTCGCATCCGGTCGTTTCAATATTCGACGGAGTTCTAACCAACCGTCTTTTGTTCTCTCTATCTCGTCCATCACTGTTTTTAAATAATCTTTACATAATTGAATCAAGGATTACTCCAAGATCAACCCCTTTCTTTTCAATCTCATCAACCGTTATTGTGAACTTATGTGATTTTGATCCCGTTTGATATTCACAGTGCAAGTACAGATAATCAGGATCACTTTCAGCCATCGATCAAAATTATTAAATTCAAATTGTGTTATCGCTCGCCCGCTGCTCGTTAAAGAGTCAATTATATTGGCAAATTTTTACATCGAATCAATACATTTAAACGCCATTGGTATTGCTTAAACATCTGATCAACGTTGCCCTTGAAATTGGAAGTCATCAATACTTTGTTTTGTGCGATTATTCCAGCAAATGAAATCCTTTTCGTTTGTAATGTTTTTTTTCTTTCTTTCTTTTTTTTTTTTTTTTGAAGATCAGATTATTTTCCCAATATGAAGCCGCCAGTTTCGACGCTAATTTCACGTGTCTTAATTAATCGTCACCGCATCAAGTGAAACGTCCAATGATTTGCGTAATGACTTACGTGCTGAAGATTGCAGATTGCGAGTGGCGTAAATGTCTCTGTGCTCTTCAGCGCTTGTGTTCCAGTGAAATTCTGATAATACTTGTGACGGAACCTGGATGAGTGGGCTCGACTTTTAATCTCTGAGAGATGTGCTTTCTTGGGCTTTTATTCACTCAATATCTGCGGCGTGTGGACGCCCCATTGAAAAAAGTGGAAGATTTTCGTTTACAGATCATTTAACCTTTTATTAAACTTTCATAGATCGATTTGCGATTCTTAAGCAACGTAAAAACAAAAATTTGTACATCCGCAGTTGGAATGCTGACGTTTTTTTCATTCTGGTACTCACAAATAATGGAAAACGACGCGTGAAATCGATTCCGTTGGTGGACAGCGCATCATGCACCAAATTTAATTCCGAATGAAAATGCTGATTCTTGGAATGAAACGACGCAACACTCCTTACGTATGAAGTGCATCAATCAAAGCTGAGCGTTTCTAAGAAGAAATAAAAGAATTTGAACTTTCGGGTGGGGATAAAATGTTAGAATGACTAAAATTTCGAACAGCAAAAATTTCGAGTTTATAAATATTAGCAGAGAGTTTTTGTCAGGGTTGTTGGTCTCTTTTTTTTGTGATGAACGGGAAGGCTCGTGGGAGGTGAAAATTCGGGGAAAGAAAGAGTTTCTTTTGGTTCTGTTTTACTTGGGGGCACGGATTGATCTTATTCTTTATTCTTGATTTGTTTTAAAATCGTGTTTCACATGTAGACGAGACCCACAGACGATGACCCGAACTCATTCTCGTCCCTCACAATACTGACTCTCCTAGGCTTATTAACCTCTTTCCCACCTCTTCCCCAGAGTGTGAATACACCCAATCGCGATTATCGGCGCTCCAATTAATACGCTAACTTAAACTTCGAATGATAATATCGAGAAAAATGAATTTGACTAGAGCTCTGAATTTCGAAAATAAATAAAGTAAAACTAAAAAAAGTAAGACTAAAATATCGATTTTCCTAAAAATCCACTATCACTCTTTCGATTCATAAATTACTGCAGTCAGCAATACTGTGAAAATTCACAATTTCGAAAATATAATAACGAAAGACTTGATATTACTGAGGTTGAAGTACTGAAACACCAAAAAGTCGAACGGTTAAAATGAGGAAAGGTTAGAAAGTCGACCAATCAAAATAAAGAATACACGCGTCCCACTCACTCACTTACTCAGACTGGTGATCTCCAATTTCAAACATCGCCATTTTGATTTTTGTCTTTTCGGGCCATGGCTATTCCGCATATCCAAATTTTATAGGCTCGGGAAAAATTCACTTTCGATTTTTTCCTACTCCATTTTCAAGTCTGTCCATATAAAACAACTATGCTCCATTTTGAATTCGAAAATCTGAACTTTTGACGTTCGTGTGGTCTGTTGAAATTGCATTCGAAATGAAAACTATCGAAATATAGATTTTCGAGTAAATACGAATTCAAAGAAGGAATATTCGGTTAGGCACGTAATCTGCTAAATAGTCGATCGGAAATAAGTAATTTCGAATTACTTATTTTTCTCCAATCTGATATTAAAACTTTTAAAATTTCGAAAAACAGCTGTCTAATCGATCATAGATACGAAAATATTGAAATCCTTTTACTTGGACCCGTCCAAGCGCGACTCCAATTATTTTCCAGTGACCTTGAGAGGTAGCCCAAAATAAACTGGAGTAAAAAAGGTATTTTCAGCGCCAGTTTAGCATCAATCGTGTCTTTATTCAATGAATATTTGCACACTTGTACGGACAGTATATTTTTTTAATACATTGAAGTGGTATTTGTGGCCAATTTGATTTCGAGCTGAGCGTTGATAACACCTGTTCGTATGCTAATCTGAGTATCAATATCGTTTGTATAAATTATTTACATTCTTGGGGTAATGTGTCGAAAGATCATCTCAGTTTACAGACATGGAGTTACAATATAGCTTGCCAACTTGAAAAATTTTCAAAATAACTTTCATATTTAGGGGAATGTTATTTATTATTTTGAATAATTAGCATCAAGTGTTCCAGTATCAATGGACTAGTCTTTAATGAATGTTTAAATGAGGTAACTTCAGAATACCATGACACTGGAGTTTGCAACGTTGGAGTCCAACACTCTCCAATTTTGTTCCCTGCCGAATTCGCAATTCGTAGTTTTTCAACCTACACCAATGATTCGTGAAATAAAAAAATTGGTGAATAACAATTTTTTTTTCGTTCATTTAGTTGGACTCGAAAGTTGCAAAATTCAGCGTCGTCAAAATACCCCTCGATATCGTGGCCTTGTAATGTTTGACTCAATGAATATTTTATGTCTGTTTCGTGTTTCCAATCAATTGCATTATCTTTTGAATTGATGTGTTTTCATGATAATTGTATTTTTCAACGATAATGAACTTGTCAGAATCGTCACGTCTGGATGTGCGAAATCAGCATTTTCAAATAATTCCCCTCATTAATTCACGTTCACCATGGTTTTTCAACTGCTTGAACTATTTAACTTGGGGAGGTAAAGAAAAATCATTTTTACTCCCCCTTTCATATTCATCGAGATCTCTTCGCATTTTTCTCAACCAACTTCCAACAATATCGATATTTTCATTTCGACGAATTATTTTGAGAATTTCCAGCTTAGACATTTTTTAAATCAGCATTACTCTTTTGCCGTTGTCGTTCGTTCGTGAAAGTCGCTGTCGCTTCGAGAACAAATTTTAGTTCAAGGCCAGTTTGGGAGGGTGACAAAAGTCTTCAGTTCGATGATCACTATCGCGAGGGTAAAATAATATGTTCACTCATCGCGTACATACAAAAATTCGTTTAATGTTACATCTTAAATACATTTTGTACGTATTTTCAGCCTTAACAAGTATATTTTCAATGGTTTATACTTTCTTAACGTAATTTTTATGGTTGGAGGAGCACATCGAGTGCTTCGAGTATTGAGTCTATTGTAGAACGCATTAAGGTGCGTTTTTACGACCAAGTTTCTTTGATCATATCAGCTGCTTTTTCGCCAATCATATAAATCCCAGCGTTTATATGACCCACCGGGATTTTAGGCATGATGGAAGCATCGACGACCCTGAGACGCTTGATCCCATGAACTCTCAATTGTGGATCGACGACGGCGTCCGGATCGCTGGCTGGACCCATTTTGGCCGTGCCGATTTCGTGGTCCATCGTAGCCGGTAGATGTCTGATGGCGCATCGCCAGTAGTCGTCGGATCCGAATTCGTGTTGCTCGCATCCAGGAACTTTAGCTTTGTGAATTCTAGTGCCGTATGCTTGGAAGTGAGCGGACTTGGTGATATTTATAGCGTGTTTGACGCCTTCGAGGATGACTTCTACGTCGGCTGGATCCTCGAAGAAGTTGGGCATAATGATCGGGGCGGCGAAGGGATCTTTCGATTTCAACTTGACGCGGCCGTGGCTGCGGGGCTTTTGTACGATTGGCCAGATCGTGAAAGCGTCTCTGTTCTCCAGAGGCTTGAACACTTTGCTGTAAGATACTTCTGAAACTCCGTATCCCATATGGAGGCTAAGTCCGTTGTCCGAAGCGAGGGTGCCACCGATGAACAGAAGTTCAAGATCAGGCCTCTCATCGAGTGCATATTTCGTACGAACGAACGCAATCGATTCGGCACCTTCCGGAAGGGTTAGTTGTCCAGTTCGATGGAGTCCATAATCGAGATATGTTTTGGGATTGGCAAGTGCTCGGGAAAAGACTAAAGTCACGGGTGCATTGACTTTAAAATTGAGTCCCAGAAAGCCGAGGTGCTCGTACAGGTTGTAACCCACTTTGGCGTCTTTCATCACCTTTATTCCCAACTCTTCGAGATGGTCCCGTGGCCCTATGCCCGAAAGCATCAACAATTTAGCCGAATCGATTGATCCCGCCGATAGGATGACTTCTTTCTTCACGTACACCTTGTCCGTCCGACCCTTTTTTCTGTATTCAACCCCGATCGCTTGTTTGTTTTCATCTATCAAAAGCTTCGTCACCTGAGCCCCTGTCACGATTTCCAAATTCGGTCTATTTACTCTCAAATAAGCTTTCGAGGCGCTGCATCTCGTTCCTCTGTCCATTCCCACCTGTAAATACGAAAAGCCAATCTGTTCTGCTCCGTTGTAATCCAATATCTTGTAACCTTCGTCTCTCCCGGCTTTTATGTATGCAGTCGCCAGTGGTGATTTGTATGGCACTTGCTCGACGTGCAAGTAACCATTTTTCCCATGGTAGCTCGAATTGTAGTTGCCTGAAAATATTTCCTTCCTTTATTCATAAATAAACATCGTAATATTTCGTGTTTGCCTTCTGGCCAATATTTGGCACGGTTGCATAAGATTTTTTTCATTACTCGGCAGCAAAAATTCAGTGTGAAACGACCTACAAAGTTTCCGAAAACTTAGCGTTAAGGGGATCGGGCCAAATAACGAAAAGTTATAGCATTCCACGCAGGGTTGCTGAAAGAAGAGGATAATAAACATTGTAAAAAAAAGTACCTGGCACTCGGAATGTTTCGCTCTTCCTATAATAGGGCAACACATCTTCGTAGGCCCAGCCCTCGTTACCATCCTTGGCCCATTCGTCGTAGTCCAATTTATTTCCGCGAGTGTGAATCATGTAGTTGATACTGCTGGAGCCACCTAATGCCTTGCCTCTCGGTAAGGTGCAGCGACCGTCTTTCATACCGAAACAAGCTGTTTTTTGCGGTTGATGTCTGTATCCCCAATTGTAATGGGTTTGTTGTAAAATGCTCGTGATTGCGGGTACCTGGTTTATAAAGGTTTCGGGTAGTCCAGCCTCGATCAAGAGAACTCTCCAATTCGGATTCTCCGACAGACGATTGGCCACCGGTGAACCCCCTGAGCCTGAACCAACGACTATGAAATCATATTTACGATGAATCGGCCATGGCACTGTTTTTATGATGTTGTTCTCAAAAGTATAACCCTTCAACTGCTCTACAACCGTGTCGTTGATGTTAAGACTGTTCGCGAGCACGTCCAGGATCGTAAATGAACTCGTCACCGTTGTCGTCAATAGCAAAAAAGTTGAAATCCATAATTTCATGTTGTAGGACATCATTCAATGTGCTGAAACATTTCAATATGCTTTCATAAGACGAATTTATTGTCCCCAATTAATTCGAAAGACGAGTCCATCATTTTTTCATCGAATATTTGAACTTATTTCGACTATTTTTGCTGCAAAGAAAATCATAATTATTTCGAATTATTCGCACATAATATTAGCACTGAACAAATATTTAATCATCGCATCCGATCGTTTCAATATTCGACGGAGTTATAACCAACCGTCTTTTGTTCTCTCTATTTCGTCCATCACTGTTTCTAAATAATATTTACAGTATTGAATCAAGGATTACTCCAAGATCAACTCCTTTCTTTTAAATCTCATCAACCATTATTGTGAACTTAAGTGATTTTGATCTCGTTTGATATTCACAGTGCAAGTACAGATAATCAGGATCATTTTCAGCCATCAATAAAAATTATTAAATGTAAATTGTGTTATCGCTTGCCCGCTGCTCGTTAAAGAGTCAAGTATTGGCAAAAGTTTACATCGAATCAATACATTTAAACGCCATTGGTATTGCGTAAACATCTGTTCAACGTTGCCCTTGAAATTGTAAGTCGTCAATACTTTGTTTTGTGCGATTATTCCAGCAAATGAAATCCTTTTGGTTTGTAATGTTTTTTTTTTTTTTTTTGAAGATCAAATTATTTTCCCAATATGAAGCCGCCAGTTTCGACGCTAATTTCACGTGTCTTAAGAGTATGGATCAGTCGACTAAGCTCACTTGGAATTTTCGAAATCGAAATTCTTTGATACAGTTTGATCGATTAAAAAAAGGCTCTGTCAGCCTACGCAGAACGATGGCAAAAATCGACTGACAGAGCCTTTTTTTAATCGGTCAAACTGTGTCAAAGAATTTCGATTTCGAAATTTGCAACTATCTCTCTCGCACTCACGGTTGCGATATACCAACTGATCCATCCTCTTAATCGTCACCGCAACTGGACCTTGCGGTGTTCCACCCCGCATCAAGTGAAACGTCCAATGATTTGCGTAAAGACTTACGTGCTGAAGATTGCAGATTGCGAGTGGCATCAACGTCTCTGTGGTCTTCAGCGCTTGTGTTCCAGTAAAATTCCGATAATACTTGTGACGGAACCTGGATGAGTGGGCTCGACTTTTAATCTCTCAGAGAGATGTGCTTTCTTGGGCTTTTATTCACTCAATATCTGCGGCGTGTGGACGCCCCATTGAAAAAAGTGGGAGACTTTTGTTTACAGATCATTCATCCTTTTATTGAACTTTCACAGATTGATTTTTGATTCTTAAGCAACGTAAAAACAAAAATTTGTACATCCGCAGCTGGAGTGCTGACGTTTTTTCATCCTCGTACTCACAAATAATGGAAAACGACACGTGAAATTGATTCGGTTGGTGGACAGCGCACCGCCACGCTGATTGTTGGAATGAAACGACGCAGCACTCCGTTTCTAAGGAGAAATAAAAGAATTTGAATTTTCGGGTGGGGATAAAATAAAATGTTAGAATGACGAAAATTTAAAACGGCTAAAATTTCGAGTTTATAAATGTTAGGAGAGAATTTTTGTCAGAGTGGTTGGTCTCCTTTTTTTTGTGATGAACGGTAAGGCTCGTGGGAGGTGAAAATTCGGGGAAAGAAAGAGAACACATTCCTTTTGGTTCTGTTTCACTTGGGGCATTTTCGTCCCTCACAGTACTGACTCTCCTAGGCTTATTAGCCTCTTTCCCACCCCTTCCCCAGAGTGTGAATACACCCAATCGCGATTATCGGCGCTCCAAATAATACGCTAACATAAACTTCGAATGATAATATCGAGAAAGATGAATTCGACTAGAGCTCTGAATGACGAAAATAAATAAAGTAAAACTAAAAAAGTAAGACTAAAATATCGATTTTCCTAAAATTCCACTATCGCTCTTTCGATTCATAAATTACTGCAATCAGCAATACTGTGAATATTCACAATTTCGAAAATATAATAACGAAAGACTTGATATTACTGAGGTTGAAGTACTGAAACACCTAAAAGTCGAACGGTTAAAATGGCGAAAGGTTAGAAAGTCCAATCAAAATAAAGAAATGCAGCGATGCTCAAAATACACGCGTCCCACTCACTCACTTACTCAGACTGGTGATCTCCAATTTCAAACATCGCCATTTTGATTTTCGTCCTTTCGGGCCATCGCTATTCCGCATATCCAAGTTTTATAGGCTCGAAAAATTCACTTTCGATTTTTTCCTACTCCATTCTCTGGTCTGTCTATATAAAACAACTACTCTCCATTTTGAATTCGACAATCTGAACTTTTGACATTCGTATGGTCTGTTGAAATTGCATTCGAAATGAAAACTATCGAATATATATATATATTTTCGAGTAAATACGAATTCAAAGAAGGAATGTTCAGTTAAGCACGTAATCTGCTAAATAGTCGATCGGAAATAAGTAATTTCGAATTACTTATTTTTCTCCAATCTGATATTAAGACTATTGAAATTTCGAAAAACAGCCTGCTGTCTGATCGATCATAGATACGAAAATATTGAAATCCTTTTACTTGGACCCGTCCAAGCGCGACTCCAATTATTTTCAAGTGACCTTGAGAGGTAGCCCAAAATAAACCGGAGTAAAAAAGGTATTTTCAGCGCCAGCTTAGCATCAATCGTGTCTTTATTCAATGAATATTTGCACGCTTGTACGGACAGTATATTTTTTTAATACATTGAAGTGGTATTTGTGGCCAATTTGATTTCGAGCTGAGCGTTGATAACACCTGTTCGTATGCTAATTTGAGTATCAATATCGTTTGTATAAATTATTTACATTCTTGGGATAATGTGTCGAAAGATCATCTCGGTTTACAGACATGGAGTTACAATATAGCTTGCCAACTTGAAAAATTTTCAAAATAACTTTCATATTTAGGGGAATGTTATTTATTATTTTGAATAATTAGCATCAAGTGTTCCAGTATCAATGGACTAGTCTTTAATAAATGTTTAAATGAGGTAACTTCAGAATACCATGACACTGGAGTTTGCAACGTTGGAGTCCAACACTCTCCAATTTTGTTCCCTGCCGAATTCGCAACTCGTAGTTTTTCAACCTACACCAATGATTCGTGAAATAAAAAAATTGGTGAATAACAAATTTTTTTTCGTTCATTTAGTTGGACTCGAAAGTTGCAAACTTCAGCGTCGTCAAAATACCCCTCGATATTGTGGCCTTGTAATGTTTGACTCAATGAATATTTTATGTCTGTTTCGTGTTTCCAATCAATTGCATTATCTTTTGAATTGATGTGTTTTCATGATAATTGTATTTTTCAATGATAATGAACTTGTCAGAATCGTCACGTCTGGATGTGCGAAATCAGCATTTTCAAATAATTCTCCTCATTAATTCACGTTCACCATGGTTTTTCAACTGCTTGAACTATTTAACTTGGGGAGGTAAAGAAAAATCATTTTTACTCCCCCTTTCATATTCATCGATATCTCTTCGCATTTTTCTCAACCAACTTCCAACAATATCGATATTTTCATTTCGACGAATTATTTTGAGAATTTCCAGCTTAGACATTTTTTAAATCAGCATTACTCTTTTGCCGTTGTCGTTCGTTCGTGAAAGTCGCTGTCGCTTCGAGAACAAATTTTAGTTCAAGGCCAGTTTGGGAGGGTGACAAAAGTCTTCAGTTCGATGATCACTATCGCGAGGGTAAAAAAATATGTTCACTCATCGCGTACATACAAAAATTCGTTTAATGTTACATCTTAAATACATTTTGTACGTATTTTCAGCCTTAACAAGTATATTTTCAATGGTTTATACTTTCTTAACGTAATTTTTATGGTTGGAGGAGCACATCGAGTGCTTCGAGTATTGAGTTTATTGTAGAAAGCATTAAGGTGCGTTTTCACGACCAAGTTTCTTTGATCATATCAGCTGCTTTTTCGCCAATCATATAAATTCCAGCGTTTATATGACCGACCGGAATTTTGGGCATGATGGAAGCATCGACGACCCTGAGACGTTCGATCCCATGAACTTTCAATTGTGGATCGACAACGGCGTCCGGATCACTGGCCGGGCCCATTTTGGCAGTGCCGATAACGTGATTCATCGTAGCCGGTAGATGTCTGATGGCGCATCGCCAGTAGTCGTCGGAGCCGAAAGCGTATTTGGTGCATCCAGGAACTTTGGCTTTATGAATTTGACTGCCGTAAGCTTGGAAACGCTCGGTTTTGGAGATGTTGATGACCTGCTTGACGCCTTCGAGTAAAATTTCCACGTCGATTGGATGAGTGAAGAAGTTGCCCTCGATGATGGGAGCCTCGAAGGGGTCTTTCGATTTCAATTTTATGCGGCCGTGGCTTCGAGGGTTTTGTACGATTGGCCAGACGGTCCAAGCATCTCGGTTCTCCAGGGGTTTATAAACCTTTTTGTACGCCTCATCCGATACTCCGTAGCCTTTGTACACGCTGAGTCCGTTGTCCGCGGCGATGGAAGAACCGATGAATAATAATTCAAGATCAGGCCTCTCATCGAGTGCGTATTTAGTGCGCATGAACGCGATCGATTCGGGACCTCCGGGGAGTGTGATCGGTCCCTTCCGGTGAAGACCATAATCGATAAAATTCTTTGGATTTGTCACTACTCGCGATAGGACCAAAGTTACACTCGCATTTATTTTGAAAGTGATCCCGAGGAAGCCAAGATGTTCGTAGAGGTTGTAACCCACTTTGGCGTCCTTGATCACCTCGATTCCTAGTTCCTCGAGATGATCGCTCGGTCCCACTCCCGAAAGCATCAATAGTTTAGCCGAATCGATTGTTCCCGCCGATAAGATGACTTCTTTCCTCACGTACACCTTGTCCGTCCGACCCTTCTTTTTGTATTCAATACCGTAAGCTCGCTTCTTCTCGTCGATCAAAATTTTCGTCACTTGAGCCTGCGTTACAATGTCCAGGTTCGGTCTCTCCACTCGCAAGTAAGCTTTCGATGCGCTGCATCTCGTACCCCGATCCATGTTCACTTGCAAATACGAAAAGCCAATTTGCTCTGCTCCGTTGTAATCCACTACCTCGTAGCCCAGGTCTTTGCCAGCTTTCAGAAACTCTGTCGCTAATGGCGAGTGATATGGCACGTGTTCCACGCACAAGTGACCATTTTTTCCGTGGTAGCTCGAGTTATAATTGCCTGGAAATATTTCCTCGTTTCATTCATCCGGAATAATGAATACTATCATTATTTTTTACTCGGAGCCAATATCTGATAGGGGAGACTACAGCAAAACAGAGTGCTCAAAAATCATTCCATTTTTTTCGCTCCTTTAATTTTTTATGTTTTTTCAAAGTATCTTTAGCGAAATGACTCCTCAGTTTCATAATTCAACAAAATTACATGCCAATTTTACCCCCACCACCGTGAATCGTTTTATTCAGAGAAAGTATAGTCTCGGCGAGCCTCGGGTCAGCAGGCGACAGTGCTGTCAATGTATACTTGTCCCAGACTGTACCGAGTCCCTTGATTTTTCTCTCTTGTTCGTCATACTTTTGTACAACTCACTGGATTATGCAATAAACAAGATTGCAACGGTAGTTGAAAAAAAAATTTCACAGATTTCGGCTACGTTTCACCTCGGAACAAGTTTTTACGTTCTTTTGAAAATTGCAAAAAATGACAGACCATTTATTGGTTGGTTTAGGAGTAAGGTATAGACAAAGCGCAATATTTTCTTCAGTATTCCATTTCGCCCCGGTCTCCCCTACAGTTATTTGAGCATGTTACGAGTTTAACAAGATTTGAGAATATTACGAGAGCAAACTTCAATTTGGCGGAGCAAAAAAAAATTAACGAAAGAAATATAAAGGTACCTGGGACCCTGAATCTTTCGCTCTTCCTATAGTAGGGCAACACATCCTCGTAGGACCAGCCTTCGTTACCATCTTCCGCCCACTCATCGTAGTCCAATTTATTTCCGCGATTATGAATCATGTAATTGATGCTGCTCGTGCCACCCAGTGATTTGCCTCTCGGCCAAGTACAACGACGGTCTTTCATCCCCAGGCAGGCTTTTTTCTGCGGTTGAACTCTGTAGCCCCAGTTGTAAGGGGTCTGCTGCAAAGTGCTCACCGTCACGGGTATTTGAACTATTAGATTTTCGGGTATTCCAGCCTCGATCAAGAGAATTCTCCATTTGGAATTTTCCGAGAGTCGGTTCGCCACCGACGAGCCTCCGGAGCCTGAGCCAACGACTATGAAATCATATTTACTGTGGACCGGCCATGGCACTGTCCTTATGTCGTTCCCTACCAGACCGTAACTCTTGATCTCGTCCAGTAGCGTATCGTCGATACTGAAACCGCTTTTAGGGCTGTCGAAAAGCTTGCTCGGCCTCTCCAAATCACTTTTCGCACTCTCGAACAACGTGGGGAAACTCGATGCTGTCGATATCGATAGTATCAACGTTGATATCGCCAATTTTATAGCGCAGGACATGGTTCCTCGTGCTGAAACAGTTGAACGAACGTTAATATTCAAAAGGTTGTTGTGGGGTCGGGCAGAAACGACGTGACTGAGATGACATTTTTTGTGAACGTTTATTATCCATTTACTAATCAACTTTTGTCAAATTTCAAAACGATCCACAGTACAGTTATTTTAAAAAAAAATCGCAAAGTTGGTGTGCTCGTCACATTCTGTTTATGGGAATGTTCCAAACATTTTTCAGCATATTATAATATATTCCTGCCGAGAAAACGATGCCACACAGTTGAAAAAACAGGTATGGTTATATAGAATATCGAAGTAACTTTTGGTGCCTTGAAAATAATCATTTACAGTACCGATTCAGAGTTATTACTGATTATTATAATCACGAATTTTTCCAAAAATTAAGCACACTAAATTTGAGGCTTCGGAATCATGGCAACAGCGCAGACGGTACAAGCGCTCTCTGCTTTAGCGAACAAACGCTTCGATTTTAAAGAAACAAATACTTCGATTTTGAGGTTAGAAATGGGGCGCGTATACGACAGC
This sequence comes from Venturia canescens, assembly GCF_019457755.1. Lineage (NCBI taxonomy): Eukaryota > Metazoa > Arthropoda > Insecta > Hymenoptera > Ichneumonidae > Venturia > Venturia canescens. The sequence continues at coordinate 2,359,554 of NC_057423.1, read as the reverse complement.
TGTGCGAGACTGCTGCCAACCCAAGCGCATTATCATGGATCATTATTTACCTTGTTGCCGGTTCGTCTTGCAATAATTGATCTCTAACAAATTATCGAAAATAACGTCATGAACAAATAGAAATAATTCCTGTAACCATAACTTTGTCAAAAATGCATATTATTTTAAATTGATGTGGATTTTCTGTTCGAAAAATGACACGAAATACGACGATAATTTGACGACAAACAGTTGGTAACAGTTCATCAGTTCCGTGCATAAGTATCCCCCTCACGCTTCATCATCCCCGACAGCTAGATCCCGCAACAAGCTTATCCAAATGGTAAAAAGCGTTTTTCATCTTTTATGCTTGTTTTTCAACTCAGCTTCACCAGTCGAAGCAGCTTCGTAATCCACTAATTTATTTATTTTTCAAAGAATCTACGTTTTATTACTTTTCAACGTTTCTACTGTGATTGCTCAACGAGTATTCGATCATCTCAGTCATCAGTTTTAATATACAAACTTCTAAAGTTCTCTTCCTCGTTTTTCCCATTCATCGATATTGCAAAACAATATGATTGACAGGTCTTTATTAAGAATCATGCCAACAGCAACGACTTCGTTATGTTTTCGAATAATGTTTGTTATGAAATTGCATTTCCGATTGGTACAAATAAAATCAGTACAAATACATCATTTGTCAATACACGTTCGGTAATTTTTGTTCGGCTGAACGAGAGAAGATAAAAGTGAACTGGAAACAGTTTTTTACCCAAAAGTTATGACCTGTAACTTTCAAAAGTTAGGCCAGTTTACAGTTTGACAATGTTGCATACACTTTAAAGAAGAGTTGGAGAAAAAAAGACGAAAAACTGGCGAAAGCTCAGTCGAAAACACGGACGGTGACGATCCTAGTCTCAAAAAACTGCACGGGAAACAGATTATTATTAATATTATTTCAGCAGCTCTCCTAATAAATCTGAAAAAATTGACGTTATTCAGCAAGCCTTGCTCATGTTGCCCAAAAAATTTCATATTTTTAGCATCATTATTAACGGAGATATCACTGAATTTGTCTTGACTTTCACAAGGTTACATGCTATTTGGCCCAAATTGTTATTGATTTTTCTCAGCAACGACGCTCCTAAACTGTCTGAAAATTTAACTGATTTTTTTTTACACTTCATTTTGAATTTCGCGTCGATCCTCTTGAAAATGTAATTGCAAAATATTCGAGTCGACTTGATAATTGCTATGATATTTTTACCCGTAATGATGACGAATCTTGTTATTAATATTGTGAAAACATTGGTTTACCAACGCGCGACAGAGTCGAAATGGGTAAACAATCGTATGAAAAATGTGTACGATTTTTTATTGTGCCAAGTGAAACCGTGTGATTATTTTACATTTGTTTTCCTTCCTCATACGTTTTTCTTCAATACCGATTTGATTCGTTATCACCGAGCAATATAAACTGAATAATATTGAACAAGAAATGTGTTGTTCCAACGTTTCCCCGTGTCTTGAGTTCCGTCCCATTCATTGTAATTTCACGATCGTTATGCGCGGAAAGAGCGAGTTGAACGGAAGTCAGAAAACGCATGCATCCCAATCGACGAGGCCGTTGTTCCCTCGATTTTATTCTCGAATTTAGTGCTCGTCAAAAGCACCGATTCACATTTATACGAATCGTCCTATGCGAAGTGAACGTATCTCGTAACTGTTACTCGGGTTTCATAAACCTCATAAAAATTCAATCACAAGGACTTTCTCTTTCGAGTCTCGATAACGAGGAAACAGTGTTCGTTTTATGGCTGATGTTGCATTTCGGAAAAATACATGTCGGGGCGTTCCGCGGAATTATCTTCATCGTCACTTCGATTTACGAGCCATGAGCTTTCATTATTTCATTGATCTTTGCTCCACGTCTTTTCTCCTTAATTCCTCGACCAGTCATAATTGTTCTTGTAAAGCAATGATTAAACTGAGACATTTCATTCCCGACTGTGTCGCACCCGGATTTTCACTCGTCGACGACGGGGCACGTGGCCCAATATTTCGCAGGCAAAAAACTATATTCGGCCGAGCCTGACGTTTGTCACTCCAATTTTCATCTCGTTTCTTCGCTACTTCCAATCGTTCGTTACTTTTATCCACAAACCCGAGTACCGACCTCGCGTATCTCCGAATCGCTGCGTGACTCGATGAGAGAACACGTTGAATCCCGATTTTTTTCATCGGCCGAACCAACGAACACCGAATACCGTTGCGAAGAGAGTCGTTAAAGTATCACGAAAACAAGGCAAAAAAGGTATTGAAGAAAAAAGAAACCGGAGGCTGGTCACGCCCGCTTTACTTTTAATACTCGGCGTTGAGCCGGTGCTTGGATCTTTCGATTTATGCGCTAAGAGAATAAATTACTAGAACCAATAAAATGTAATTTTGAAGCGAAAAAATCATTTATTTAATTATTCGCCAAAACATATTAGATTGGTTCCCTCATATAATTTACTTGGTTCATTTATTTCAGTCAATTTCATAAATTTTTGTTTCAATAACAGTAGTTGCTTTAATCTAACAATTTTTTTGATCAATTATATGTAATATGTAGTTTGAACACATTTATGATTCAAAACATGCATGTTTTTGAAGCACTTATTCTTTTTATGAACCATGATTTTAACTATATTGTATTGTTTATGCATTTTAACTATATTATGTTATCAATTGCAAAATTATTTTTCACTGCCCGTGATGGTCATCACAGTTTATGGTACATCTCTGAAACCATTTTAATCGAAGAAAAATTCCAACCCGCATGAGGATTCGATACCGATCTACCTACCTACCTACCTACATCTTTCTAAGTACGCACGCTGTCCACTAGACTACCACGACATTGTTAGATATAAACTTAATAAAAAGGAATTTTATAAGTTACGAAAAGTATTATTCCGATTATTTATTTGTAACAATTAGATTAACAGTTAACAATTAGATTAATTATTTTAATAAAAATATTTTTAGAAAGAAAATAATGATGAATTCATTGCAAGAAACAAATTTTTTCCGAAAAAAGCAATTTCGTATTGAAGTCGTTTTGTAGATTCAAATAATATAATGTTTTTGATGCGATAAATGTAATTAATCCAAGCAAAAAAAATTTAATCAAATCTATCATGCATCTAATTGATACTATTAAATAAGAGTTTAATATAATGATATAATAGTCCATGAAAATATGTTTTCAAATCACCAGCAATTCGCTTGGTTCAACAAATAAATAATCGAAATAATACTTTGATTTAATAAGTAAATACGTGTTCTCAAATTCAATAATTTTTTCTCTCAGTGTGCGATAAAATGGAAATAAAATGAATACCTCGTACGTCGAACTCCTCGATACTCCAATTTGCTCTCACTCTCCTCGAGATCGTTCAAAAAATAGACTTACTTTTAGAGTTCCATTTGACTTAATTTCGAGTAATTTCGCCTCTGACAAATGGCTTTAACGTTAAGAGCAGACTCTACGAGGCGTTTGAACCGCTCTCGGTTTTATTCCGGTGCTAAAATCCCAACTATACTTTGTGTGGAACTTGAATGGGCCAACGCGTCTCTCGATCCACCGGAGAAATGCACTTTCTCGAGATTTTGCTCGCGTAATATCGGCGACGTACGGACACACTGTTAAAAAAAGGCGGGGGTCTCCTCTGTGCGGAGTCCCTCCTTTTTTCCTTACGAAGAGTACACTTTCCTCCAACTTTTACAAAGCGGTCTTAAGCTCTTGAGGAAGCTAAAAAAAGAAATTTCTAACGGGCATCTCGTTGGCTCGACGCTGCGTATTTTCGATCCTGGAGCTGCTCGATCATGCAGAAAAATATTGGAAGTTTCTCAAAAGCGCGTGGACGGACTTAGACAACAAATTGAATTTTCATTGAATTCGAGACTCGCTGGAATCGAAATTTTGGCGAGTGGGATGTGCAGACGAAGTCCAATATTTATCTATTTTTTCTCAAGAACTTTGGCATCGTCGGAGCACGAGATTTTTTTTTACCTAAATCCCCGATTCGTTGAATATTTCGCCACCCAAATTGAGCAATTTTTCCTCAAAGCCGAAGCTGAATCCAACGTTTTGAATATTTGTGTCGCGTCGTCAGTTAATTTTTTGTTGACCTGACGTTGTTTGTCCCACATTATTTATTAATCTTGACGCACCCCCGTATAGAAGCATGGCTGTGAATTTTATTTTTAGAAAATATTTGCATCAACTGTATACTTTCAGAGCCGTTCGATCCTCGTACAGGCAGCATCTTTTTATTGTTGGAACTTAATGTTTTTCCTTGTAACATGATTCAGTGTTGGTCGCATCGTTGCTCAAACCTGTTTGTGTGTAAATTCGCGTCGATTGTCACGATGGGAAACAAAAGTTGATCTGATTCGCGCCACAAGTTGGAACGAATTTTTTCATTCTTCCACTACCATCCTCAGGCAGAACACTGTCAACATCGTTTTTTCATCCACTCGTACGTGCGCTTTCCATTCCTCACGTTTCGTTTATGTCGAAGTTTCAATCACAATTACGATCATCACGAGTTTATATTTATTTCTTTTATTTACAATAAAATCGATAAAAATCATTTCGTTACGATAAAAGTATGATTTTTTCCGTGAAATGATTCTTCAATCAATCCGATATATAATCAAGAGTCACGGTCGCCGCTCGACGCTGAGGATAAAAAATTTTTATATTCTTGAATATGACGGTGGCTTTTTAGACTTTCCTGTTCATATTTTTTGCAACATTTTATTTACATACTCGGAATTTCGTTAATAAATTAGAAGCAATTGCGGTCTGCAGATATTTAAACAACGAATTGTACCCAGCAAAGTGTTCGCGCGGTTGCCGCAGCGTGCAAAATTTTCATGCCACGAGAGCTCGGAAAAGCTCGGCCGTTGTTGTCTAACGATAGGCGCATAGAACTTGGCAGATCGAATCCGGAGCGCGCGGCCCGAGCGGGTCAAAAACTTTGCGTCCGGCTACAATTTTTCAAGATTTCAAGATACAGTTTTTCTTTTGAGAGTTTTCAAGCTTTCGTTTATTTGAGCAAAAACATCGGAACTGCGGCTTCAGATTTACATTTGTCTTCGACTTCTGCTGGACAAGAGCATCGTCCAGTAATGTTTCGCTCAACTGCACCCGTAATGCCCACTCGTGTCGCGTGGAATTAACGATGCTTAATTGCACGTGGAGAGCAACAACTCGATTTTTTTACGACGCTGAAGTTTGCGACGTTGGAGTCCAACGAAAATAACATTTGTAACTCAGCCATTTTTTATTTCTCCAAGTATCGGTGCAGGTTGAAAAACTACGAATTGCAAATTCGGCAGGGAACAAAATCGGAGATACTGGAATTATCGGAGGCTTTTTTTACATCATTTCGTTGGACTCCAACTTTGGAAGCTTCAGGGTCATTCACTTCGAATGGAAGCTAGTGGTTGGTAACGAGTATATTAAGATAAGCCTTTTCATCATAAACTTGGATTTATTTACCTTCTAAAAGCTTACAATTATTTATTTTGATTATCACCATTATTAATGCTATCTAACCAACAATTATTTACATTCGTGAGTCGAAGTTTGCCGTTTATGAATGAGCGTGCAAGCCGCAGACTCACCGATTTCCGACGAAACGTTCAACAATAAATAGTGCAATGATCGAACCCTCGAAACTTTCGTCGTTGAGCGCATGAACGGGGCCGACGAGAATTACCGGTATTCCGAGACGGTTCCACGTCGTCTTTCGTACGATTAAAAAAAAAATTTCATGCATTATATCCTCGCGTTCCCGAGCCGTTTTCATATAAAACGTCGCGCCAGTAATTTCGTGTTTGGGCTAACCTTCCATTCGCTTTTTTTGTTTCAGGTAAGTTGGGTTTTCCCGTCCCGGTTTTTTTCCGAAACTCATAAACGCCGGAATCGTCGAACGCGATGACAGAACGGAATATTTTTCTGACGAAGCCAGTCGCTCGCTCACGAATTTCCTCTTCGCATCGCCGTTTCGGTATCACGACTTTTCATTCGTGGACTCAATAACCGTCGTCCAGGGATCCGTGAGCCATGTACTAATCACGAGTCGTAGCGGTTCGACGCAGAGTATTCAAACGAAACGGACGCGCCAGCCCTGCCCCCCACTCTTATATACTCCAATATATACAATGCTTTTTCGACGTTTCGTGAACTTGATGAAAACGAAAAGTAAGCTCCGGCAACTACGATTTCCATCCTGTCATTGCCCAATTTTTTCCGTCTTCGTCGAGCTCAGCTCATAGTTTCATATCATGGGTTACGCTCTGATGTGACAGTGCGCGGATGGTGACGATGATGATGCTTACGATGATGATGCTGATGATGATGATAGCCGTGTGCGTGTGATGATGGCAAGTGTTTCATGCAGGGTTGTCCTGCCACGGATATTTTGTCCACGAATAAAATAGCCCGGATGACGCTGAAGTTTTTGCGACGTTGGAGCCCGACGAAATGATCTGTAAAAAAACTCTCCAGCGATTCCAATAATTCTCCAATTTTGCGCCGAATTTGCGATTCGTAGTTTTGTCAATCTACACCAATGATTTCGTGAGATAAAAATCTGTGCATCGCAAATGTTTTTTTTTCGTTAAATTCGTTACACTTCAACGTTGCAAATTTCAGCGACGTGTACCCCGGAACCGTGGATTTAGCACGTAATCGGTAGTCTCATGAGATCCATAAATGATGTCATTGAGTCATCCTCGAGATTCAAATTGTTCGTTCGGAGCTGCAATCAGGATAATTGCTCGGTTGTTATTTTAATTGAGTCTGCTTATTTGCACATTCTTTGAAACGGATGGGTCGTTCGATAAATTCGTCGTAGTAATGCAGGACGTACTTTCCTTGCCACGTTTCCAACCTTGCGGAGACATCGTGCGTGCGTGAGATTTATTTACAATTAATAACGAGCAATCGTCGCCGTTTGGACGGTTTTAGGGAAACGATTAGGTTTGGTTTAGACGGAGAATCAACTGTTGACAAATCGAAGAAAAGGGACGAATTCTTGGAGGCACAAAAAGATTTCAAAATTTTTGACTTCCCCCGAAAAATTCGAGTCCCAAGTCGCTGCCAAATAACCAATTTTTTTACAAATTGGAGTTTGGTAACGACTCGCGTTTAGTGTCTTTTAGTCGATAATTTCTTCGCGAAATTTGTACGAAGCCTAAAAGAGTCGAACTCACAAAAGAAAGAAAATGAATAGTTCATCAACTCGAGCGGAGGAGCAATGGAAAGTGCTCGAGATTGGATAATTAGAGCCGAAGAATTTCTAAATTAAAGCAATTCTACAGCAAGCGATCGATCGGATAACCCCAATCTTGTTTAACCATATCGGCCAACTTTTCAGCGATCATAAGCGTCGGAGTGTTGGTATGTCCAGTCGGAATTTCTGGCATAATCGAGGCATCCGCGACTCTCAGTCCTCGAATTCCAATAACCTGAATAAACATAAAATCGAATATAGGGATGGTAAAGCAGAACCCAGTAGCACCAAAGTATGGGCGTGGACGAGCATCCGTTCGGGGAAAGTACTTTGACATTGAGTTTAAGGGGGTCACCCCGTGTGGCAGCCGGATTTTAGAGATTTTTTCGCGATTTTTTTGCAGCGAGGAATAGAAACATGGACTTTTGAAATTCGAAGGGTTTATTCATTGGTATTTAAACTCTATGATAGAATTTTTTAACTCCATCTCGGATAGATTCGGTGTAAAATTGCTCCGTGGGAAGCCACATACTTCTCCATGGTCTCCACGATTCCGGGTTTATCTGAGATTCAAAATCCAAAGAGCTTTTTGTAGTGTAAAACAGTGGCTATCGCCTGAACTAAAGTCATACAAAAATATTGAAAATTGAAGGATTTTCGCGCTTCGAAACCCAAAATTTCACTTTTCGAAGATCTTTCAAAGCCCGAAAATACTTCAATTTTTAATATTTCTGTATGATTTTAGTTCAGACGACAGCCACTGCTTTGCAAATCAAAACGATCTTTGGTTCGTTGATCTCGGATAAACCAATCCCCCGGAATCGTGGAGACCTTGGAGAAACCTTTGTGGGTTCCTGTGGATTCGGTGGTTTTACACCGAATCTACGCGAGATATCAAAGTTGAAAAATTCTATTATAGAGTCGAAATACCACTAAACAAAGCCTTCAAATTTCAAAAGCCAATGTTTTTATTCCTCGTCGCTAAGAAATCGGGAAAAAACTCGAAAAAATTGGAGCGCCATACACGGGGTGACCTCGTTAACTGAGCGGGGATGAGAAGAAAAAGAAGCGAATCGGAAAGATGGAATAAAAAGAAGGATCGTCTGACCTGGAGTCTCGGATTGACCACGGCATCTGGATCACCTTCAGCCCCCATTTTGCAGGTCCCCGAGTAATGATAAATGTTCATGGTCAGGCTGCGAACGGTGCATTCCCAGTAATCATCGGAGTCGTATTTGAAGGTTTCACATCCGCTCATCGGTGTGTCGTGGAATCGTGTGCCGAACCTTTGCATCGACTTGGTTTTACCAAGCTGAATCGCGAGCCTGGCACCTTTGATGAGTAGCCTGACGTCCTCCGGGTCGCTCATGTAATTGGGTATGATTCTGGGGTGCGTGCGGACGTCGGCATCGCGGAGAAGAATTTTGCCGCGACTTCGAGGTCTGAGTAGCATAGGATAAACGGTCCACGAGTACTGGCTATCGATGTCGGAAAAAGTTTGCTTCCAGAAGTCATCGTCGAGGTTCAAATTTTTGCGGAATATAGGGGTCGTCCCGACCGAGGTGCTGACGAAGAGGAATTCGATGTTGGGATAGTCCTCGGGGTCTGACGGGTCGTCGACGTTGACGAAAGCGATTCCCTCGGCGGCACCGGGTACCGCGATGGGCCCTTTCCGATTGATGAGGAAGTCTTGCATGTACGGCATTCCAAAATTGGTTAGATCGTTGATGGAGAGGCTGACCGGTTGATTGAGCAAGAACACCAGGCCCCCGTGGGCTATGTGGTCCTGAAGGTTCTCTCCGACCGCGGAGTCCTTAATGACCTTGATTCCGAAGCTCCGCAAGTGTTGGGCAGGTCCGATTCCAGAGAGCATCAATATTTGGGGTGATCCGATGGCTCCGGCACTCAGAATGACTTCTTTCTTCGCCCAGACTCTGACGAGCTTGTTCCCCTTAAAAAACTCGACGCCGACGGCCCGCTTGTCTTTCTCATCGATGATGATCTTGGTGACGAGGCTTCTCTTGGAAACGAAGAGGTTCGGACGGCGTCGGATCGGTCGCAGATAAGCTTGGTTGCTGCTCATCCTCATGCCGTTCTTAATGTTGGTCTGGAGAAAGGAAAATCCGGTCTGTTGCTCCCCGTTGTAGTCGACTTCGTCCCAACCAAGTTCTTTGCCCGCTTGGACGAAAGCCTTGACAATTGGAGACTGAAACGGCGGGTATCCAACGTGCATCGGTCCCCGAACGTTGTGATATTTAGTATCGTTTTGATACTCTGGAATTCCCAGTGATTCGAGCTTTTTGAAGTACGGCAAAACCTCCTCCCACGACCATCCATAATTTCCTAGCTGGGACCACCGGTCGTAATCCTTTTTGTTGCCCCTCGTCGCGATCATGTAATTAAGCACGCTGCTGCCTCCCATCACCTTGCCCCGAGGCCACTTGCACTGGTGATTTTGCATCCCGAGACAATACGCGTTCGATGGCTCTGTTTTGTATTGCCAATTAATGTCACTGTTGAACTGCAAGAAGCTAGCCAGCGCCGGTACGTCCATGAGGAAGCTCTCGTCGCTACCAGCTTCGACGAGGAGGACCGAAACTTGGCTAATCTCACTGAGCCTCGAAGCGATAACTGCTCCGGCAGTTCCAGCACCAATTACGATGAAATCATAACTAGAACCGGAAACTATGTTTGCACTTGTGTCAGGCACTTCTTGGGCGGTTAGGCCTTGGATCAAAAAGTTTATTCCGCCGGTTATGATACCCGCAGCGTTCTTCGGAACATCGGTCAAGCTGTATTGTCTACCGTAAAGATCGCGGTACGTATCGCGTTGACCGAATGGCCAGATCTCTTGGCACTCGACCGTCGTTGTAAACGTTCCGAAAAACACGAACAGATAAAGAAGGAGGACGAATTCGAAGGAACACCAACCAATTGAACCGACTGACTTCATCGTCAAATTCTTTTGGAGACGTAACACGATCGGACTGTTTTACTACGAGGGTTGCCTCGATTAAACCTCGGCACATCGTATTTATACTCTCGCGTCTCTTTCTCCCTCTGTGCAGCGCTCTCTATCACTCTTTCGATGCGTTTTATATGGAGGTGACTTCATTAGCTACGTGACGAGTCGCGATTCCCTGCAGATGTCACATCGAATCTTCCCCACGCCGGTTTTCGTCGTAGCCGCACTTCTGTTTTTGTATTTACTCGGGGGGCTTGGGATATTAGACAATCGACGAAAGAGAGGGAAAAAAGACAGGATAGTAGGACGAAAAAGAGACAGCAGAGGGAGAGATTACCGGTTGGCTTTGAGCACGAGACGTCGACGTCATTATACATGCGATTTACGTACGCTGGCTATGTATTAAATCAGGTTCTACCTTGATTCCCATCCCCACCTCGATTTCGTTCGCTCCCCATTGTTGGAGCTTCGCTGTGACGCGATTAAATCGTGCCGAGAAATCCTGATTTCGTTCGCATCAACGAAACTTCGATTAGCTTTTCTTATCGCGATTGGAAAATTGTCGTGTCTTCGACTATCGAGATTTTAATTCACTCGCGAGATTTTTATTTCGTTGCTGTCCATCACGTATTCGAGAGCCCAAAATATTTTTAGTACATTGTCCACGTGCCGTTCAACACGGTTGCTTCTTCATACTCGTCATTGCGCTGAGAAAAAAAGTCATTGGAACAACGAAATGTGGCATTACGAGATGTCAACGAAACTTATGATCTGCACAAGGTTAAATATGATTAAACCAACAAGAGTCTTAGATCATACTGCAGATTCATTATCTCTGAAAACATTGCACTTAAGGTAGATCATGTCCGAAGAATCGTATTTTATATGTGTCTAAATCGGGTCGATTTTTTACTCCCTAATTAAAGATATAGTCACTCTAAATTAATGTCAGAGTTATTAGTTCGAAATTGTAGATACATTTTTTCAACTCATCTTTTGGCGAATGAAATTACAAGCCTTTGATTAATCGGGGTTCCATCACTACTGATTGAACCCCAAATTTCATTCGTTCCTAGCGAAAATACTATAGTTTTTTTTTGTAAAAAATTGCATTAGAGCGCTCGAAGGGGAATGGATCAAGAAAAAAGTATAAATAAAAAGACTGAAGGCTGTGATAGGAATGGCCCAAGCCAAGAGGAAGCAAAATGCTGAAATAAGCAAATGTGAGGTTATACGAGTGCTCGTTACCAATTTCGTTCAATCTTTAACGTAATCTTTATTATTAGTAAGACAATCGTACGACGCTGAAGTTTGCAACGTTGGAGTCCAACTAAGTGATCTAAAAAAAACCTCCCAATTATTCCAGTTATTGTCCAATTTCCTGGCGAATTCGCAATTCGTAGTTCTTCAACCTGCACCGATACTTGGTGAAATAAAAAATTGGTGAATTACAAATGTTTCTTTCGTTCGTTTCGTTGCAAACTTCAGCGTTGTGACAATCGTCTCGAATTTTTTCCCAAACTTTTGTTATATATTTCATCGTTACTGTGTATTTTTCTTCATATTTAAACACGTTCATCTTAATACCCAATCAAAGACGAACCCTTTAAAATTTATGTCAGTCGACTACCCATTGAAACTCTGTGTAAGCTTCAAGACTTTCTTAAGAGAATCGTTTCGTGCATGAACTGCCTTAAACGATGAAAACTCTTCCAATAGCATCAGTTATTATTGAATCAACAATTTTTTTCTCAGTCTATTTCCCTCCCATCGGTTCACGCTACTACATAATCTGCTCCTAGCTTCATATTTTTATCCTCAACAGTTACCTTTAGCCACTTTTTTCGCACCAGGTTACCAAGGTCGTTCGATTTTTTCAAACGATCAACTCGCTCCGTTGGTATTTCATCGAAAAATTGAGAGGATGTTAACAGAGGTAACTGTAGATGTAAACAATTTGATCGTGCAACGATGATCTTTCGACTCGCCTCGTAAAAAGTTGGCTCGCTCCAAAGTCATGATCAATCGGATAAGTTCGTATGTAAAATCATCCCATCAAAGTTTCTTACTCGAGGTTGAGTGGGTTCAAAGTCTCTTGGCAAAAGACGTATCAATGCAATTTTTATTGTTTTTTTTTTCATTCATTGCCCCACCAGTGCAATCCTCGGAAGTCAAAGATTCTTCGAGCTGTTCATCAATTATCAACTTTTAATTATCTGGCATTCTAAATGATCAATTACCACATCCAAGGATAATTATGTTCTCCGCGGGAATAATGGAAACAAACGTTCTTTTGTAAATTCGTGAAAAAAGTTTTATTGTCAAGCAATGTCCTATCAACTATATCAACAAATACAACAAATCATAGAGATACGTTTTTTTATTAAAACTAATTGTCTGCCCTCGCTGCGAGAATCAAGTGCATCCTGTGCCGGAGCCCGATCGCCGTTTGTTCGATCGAGCCTCTCATTTAGCAAGAAACAAATTTGTTCAAGGTAAGAATCGAGTGAACTTTCTCTCTTTGTGGTTGGTATTCGAGGCGAGGACACATTTGGTTCACTTATCCGTCGTTTGCTTCATCCCATTTCTACTTTATTATTCACACGTGCTATACTACGAATATGTACATACTGAAACTGATTACATAATTTAGAACAGGGGGAGCGGGTGGGTGGGCAGAGTCATCGCTTGTTGCTTTCCGAGACTCGTTCACGGCGAATCTTTTCCCTGAAGGAATACTTGAGGACATTTTTTCCGTTAATCTTTCACGAGGGTCGGATAGTTGACGATTTTTCATTGGGACAACCGATTATGGCACGCGAAAGATTTCTTTTCCCGTTATACGAGGTTACAGCGATAAAAGTTTACATATGTACAGTTGAATCCGTTGAAGAATTGTTGTGTCAGGCTGGAGTGATGTTGAAGTTTGCAATCTCAAAAAACTCTCCAACAATTCCAATAATTCTACAATTTTGTTCCCTACCGAATTGCACTTCGTAGCTTTTCAATTTACACCAATGATTTCGTGAAATGAAAAATTGGTCAATTGCAAATGTATTTTTTGTTAAATTCGTTGAACTCGAACGTTGCAAACTTGGACGTCTCCAGGCTGGACTAGTTTCGGACTCCTTAGCACGAAGCGCACTTTTGAGGTATATCAGTATTTTTCCTCCACTTATCTTCAGTCCCGACGAATCTTGGCCCACGGTTGTTCGTACAAAGTTCTAGGTTGTGGTCGTTTTTTAGCCATGTGGATGGGTAAATTGAGTCGCGTAGAATCGGTAGATCCATCAGCGCAAACAGAGCGCTTCTTCCAGCATCAGAGAAAAATAGTGCGAATCGCGATATAAAAAGTTTGATTTACAAAAGTTAAGTTTGATTGTAACGAGATTTGATTGAGTTGACGTCGGAGGAGAAGGCGATCGAGGGAATCGTTATCTTCCGAGCCAATCGTTCTTGATGAGGTCGGCTCCTTTCTCGGCGATCATGATGATCGGAGCGTTCGTGTTGCCGCTGCTGATGGTTGGCATGATCGAGCCGTCGATGACTCTGAGCCCCCGGACTCCGTAAACTCTTAAACTGGAGTCGACGACAGCCTCAGGATCGGTAGGAGGTCCCATTTTGGCAGTGCCCACGGGATGATAAATGGTCATGGTCATGTGTCTGATGTGACATTCCCAGTAGGCATCGGAGCCGAATTGGAGATGCCTGCAGCCCGGGAGTTTAGTTCTGTGGAGCCTGGAGCCAAATTGCTCGAAAACTTTAGCTTGGCTGAGTTTGAGAGCGATTTTAGCGCCTTCGACGAGAGTGGCGATGTCGCGGGGCTCCGAAAAATAGTTGGCATTGATGAGCGGATTTTTGAACGGATTAGAGTTCCGTAGTCTAACGGTACCGCGTGACTTTGGCCTGAGGAGCAGCGGTATTATCGTCCAGGCGTCTTTGTTGGTGATGGGTTTGAAAACAGTGTCGTAAAGGTCGTCGGTCAAACCAAGAACCTTCTTCACTTGTGCGCCCCCGTCCGAAGCGATGGAGGCAGGTGCCACGTGGAATTGTATGTCCGGGTAGTCGATAGACTCGTTGGCGAATTTCGTGTTGACGAAAGCGTAGCCCTCGATGCCTCCGAGTGTCGTCATGGGGCCTCTGCCATTGGCGACGTAGTGCATCGTCACGGGAGCGGCTTGGAGGCGATCCTGGACGATGGCCACCGGTTTGTCGATGAGGAAGGTCAGCCCTAGGGCGCCAACGTGGTCCTGGAGGTTGTTACCGACCGGGAGGTCTTTGAGGACCGGTATCCCGATGTGACGAAGGTGTTCGCCGGGTCCTATTCCAGAGAGCATCAACAGTTGTGGACTGTTGATCGAGCCCGCTGATAAAATGACTTCCTTCTTTGCCCAGACGACTTGCTTCTTTCCGTCCCGATAAAATTCGACGCCCTTTGCCCTCATGCTCAAAGGATCGATCATGATTTTCGTCACGTGGCTGTTCATGGCGGTGTGAATGTTCCTTCGTAACCTGACCGGCCTCAGGAAAGCTTTTGCCGTCGAACATCTGCTCCCTCGTCTTATCGTCCCCTGTGAGATCATGAAGCCGGTCTGATACTCGCCGTTTATGTCGCGATTCTCGTAGCCCAATTCCATCCCGGCCTCGACGAAGGCGACGACCAGTGGGGTTTTCCACGGTGCCTCTTGGACCGTGAGGAAGCCACCGGTGCTGTGATAAGGGCTGTTACGCAGATACGGGTTTCTGTTGTCCTCCGACTTCTTGAAGTAGTAAAGAGCTTCCTCGTAGCCCCATCCCGGGTTTCCCAGTTCTTCCCAGTGGTCGTAATCCCGTCGGTTGCCTCGGACGTACAGCATGTAGTTGAGAACGCTGGAGCCACCGAGAACTTTCCCCCTCGGCCAATTGCACCTTCCACCCTTCATGCCCAAGCACGATTTTCCGGTCGCTTCCGTTTTGTATTTCCAATCTAACTTGGTCAGTTGCAAATAAGCTGCCAGCGAGGGCACGTCCGTCACTTCGTTCTCATCCGGTCCTGCCTCCAACAGAAGGACTCGCCAACTCGGGATTTCCGAGAGTCTACTGGCGACAACGGCGCCCGCTGAGCCCCCACCGATCACCACGAAATCGTACTCCGCCTCCAACGGATATCGGTTTATGGGACGACTCTCCGGATCCAATTGGTCGTACCGATAATAAGACAATCCTGCTATCAACAGTGGAACCAACCACAAACCGGTCCCGACGAGGCTTATCGCTCCCTTCAATGCTGACGTCACTACTATTGCACTCAAAACCATTTCTGATGATCGATTCGTTAACGCGCATCAATTTTCTCTCTCCTTAGCAATCCCTCGGCCAATGCTCTCCTCCGTTGTTCACTAGCAATGTCAGGAGGCATCAGGAGGTCTGGCACGAATTTTCTCGAGTCCACGCTTCCCGGGGAGATTATACATCGTCGACGCACGCTCAGTCCTCCAATCGGATCGGTCGCACCATCCTCCTTGTATCTGCAACGGGTAGGATTCGATCAAATTGTAGAACGGTCGATATTTCGAAATTTTTTATGTTCTAAGTAATGTTTAGTTAATATTTAGTTAGAACTAAATGTTCTAATTAAATAAGTAATTTTAAATTACTTATTTCCGATCGACTATTTAGCAGATTACGTGCCTAACCGAATATTCCTTCTTTGAATTCGTATTTACTCGAAAATCTATTTTTCCATATTTTTCATTTCGAATGCAATTTCAACAGACCACACGAACGTCAAAATAGTTCAGATTTTCGAATTCAAGATGGAGAGTAGTTGTTTTATATGGACAGACTTGAAAATGGAGTAGGAAAAAATCGAAAGTGAATTTTTCGAGCCTATAAAGCTTGGATATGCGGAATAGCGATGGTCCGAAAGAACGAAAATCAAAATGGCGATGTTTGAAATTGGAGATCACCTCCGCGAAATCGGTCGACTTTCTAACCTTTCGCCATTTTAATCGTTCGACTTTTTCGTGTTTCAGTACTTCAACCTCAGTAATATCAAGTTTTTCGTTATTATATTTTCGAAATTGTGAATGTTCACAGTACTTCTGACTGCAGTAATTCATGAATCGAAAGAGTGATGGTCGAATATTCGGAAAAACGATATTTTACTCGTCGTTATTTATTTTCGTCATTCAAAGCTCTGGTCGAATTAATCTGTCTCCGTATTATCATTCGCACAAGCTCGAGATTTCAGCTGTTCGAATTTTTAGTCATTCCAGCATAAAATCCCCACCCCAAATAAGCGAGTTTCTAAACTGCGATTCGAAGCTCTGAAACAGCGACGATATTATCACATTTTCTCATTATCAAAGTCGTTCGCGCTGACTCAACAAACCTCTTACTTTAATCAACGTTACCCGCTCTTCGGAAGTTTTCGACGCGAGTTACGAGATGGCTACATTGATTGACTGTTTTTACGCACGCAGAAATAAAAACATGTAATCTGGCGTGGCTGTTCGACGATCTCTCCCTCCCCTCCTTGCTGTCCTCCGCTCTTCGGTCCCACAAGGAAGGGGAGTCCCGAGCAACGGAATAAGGAGACGGTGATCTCATAACTGGGGAAAGGTGAAAGTACTCGATCGCGGTAAAACGTCGACTCCTTCTGCACTCAACGTTTTTCCCCTGCCCTGCCCCTGCTCCCGTATTCCGCTTATCGTTACCGGCATTTTTTGTCGATTCTTCTTGCACGAAAGTCACGGTTACGTTAGAATTTTTCAATCGACCATTCCATTAACATTGTAACTGAGCTACCTGTTCAAATTCTTTCCGACCACGATGACAACACCCTCAACATTATTTTCCACTGTGTTCGTTCCCGCCAATTTGTGCTTTTAGGAAGAGCAGCCGAGCTGTCGTGACTGTCACGTTTATAGCTCTAGTTCGTAGCATGGACACTGTAACGAGCAGCCGTCAACATTTATAGTCGATTATCGCCTCTTTTTTCCCCTCTGAATAATTTTTCTAATCGAAGCTCCCAAATGATGAGAAATCGAAGGTGAACGCGGTGGCCCATTCCTCGGTGTCTTCCCCGGGACTCGAATAAGAGAAAAGTTAACGAGGCGGGAAGGGAGTCCGTCGAAACGTTGACCTATGACCGTTGGAACGAAGGGATCGATCGAGTCTGGCGAACACAGAGCGAGCGTCCAGGTCCCCAGGGCCAAAGCAATTACCAGTGCCGGTCCAAGAGTTCGATCCTCCAATCGCCCAATTTTCTCTCCTAAATAGCGAGTCCGCTCGTCCACGCAAACATCAGTAACGACGTCTATTTTCTTCCCAACGCTCTTACACGTGGCCAATTCTCGTGACTTTCCAATACATAAATAATAGAAAAAAAGTATAAATCGGTTTCCTCGGAAGAAAAAGTATTTCCGTACGTGTGCACTGAGCGCCGTGCACATAAGCGGAGAGCAAACTTCGTCCCTCATTGTGCTCGTGGGTGAGCCTCTACTCGACCACTGCATTCGCATATGCGTGCACGTTTGTCTGTTTATTCATACTGAAGCATGACTTAGTAATGCGGAAGAGTAATAATCCTCGTTTCCCAAGCGTCTGGGTCTTTTCCTCCCGCGAGTCTCGTCGGGTCTCTCGTTAGCTCATTAGATCAGGGACGAAAGTGCTGTTTCCGCTCGAATTACATTATGCATCTGGGCAGGCGCGGCACGCGTGCGGATATCACGCTGTGGCGTTACTCTCCATACCATTTTTCGATTTCGCTAATAATCATTATTACAATAATTATGATGGTGCTAAAAGAAGCTCGAAGAGAGCAAACCCTCGACGATAAGTTACACTTTATTGCCTGCGAATTGAATCCGCCTTTATTGCACCCATTATCGAGTCATTATTCCTGCTGTTATCCGCTTTCATCATTTTTATTCCTGATGAATTTTCTAGTCGTTACTGTACTGCAGGAATCCGAGGAAAAAGAGTTTGAACGTTTCTTTCTATGGGTGTGCTACGTCTCTCGTTGGTAGAATTAGGGGCTCGCGGAGTAGGGCGAAAAAAGTCTGCCGAGCCGTCGAGATTTGTGTAGTGTGAGAGCGGAAATTATCATCGACGATGAAAATTCGTCGATGATCTCACCGGTGCAGTTAAAGTGGCCCGAAGAATCTTATTTAAATGTAAATTGTATTGATTTTTACTCCCTAGTTAATGATATTATCAGTTTTAATTAATGTCAGAGTTATTAATTCGAAATTGTAAATAGGATCATTTCAACTTATCTTTAGGCGAATGAAATTACAAGCCATCGACTAATCGGGGATCCATCGCTAACTGAACGCCAACTTTCATTCGTCTCTGACGAAAATACCACAGTTTTTTATGTCAAAAATCGCATTGGAGAGCGCAAAGGGAAAAGACAACGGAACGTGGATCGAGAAAAAAGTATTAATAATAAGACTGTGACAGGAATGGGCCAAGCCAAGTAGAAACGAAATCCCGAAATAAGCAAATGTGAGGTTGTACGAGTGCTCATTACCAATTTCGTTGAATCTTTAACGTAAACTTTATTACTAGTAAGACAATCGTCTCGAATTTTTTTCCAAACCTTCGTTGTATACTTCATTGTTATTGCGTACTTTTTCATAGACTTCGTAAGAAGCGTTCGTTCGTAATAACGACGCTGAAGTTTGCAACGACGTTCGGGCCCAACGAATTTAACGAAAAAAACATTCATAATTCTCGAATTTTTTATTTGACGAAATCATTGGTGTAGATTGGAAAACTGTGAATTACGCATTCGGTAGGAAAGAAAATTGAAGAATTTCTGGAATTGTTGAAGAGTATTTTAGAACATTTCGTTGGACTCCAAAACGTTGCAAACTTCAACGTCATTCGTGATATGGAAAGATGAACAATTTTTTACGCATAGCCCCTTACAACCCTGTGCATTTTTCTTCATATTTAAGCACGTTTATCCAAACAACCAATAAAACGAACCCTTTGAAACTTGAAAATCGTGCATGAACTACCTCAATTTTTCATCACGATTTTAATTTTTCTTCATTTTTAACGTTTCGTTATTAGAATTGATCGATGCAGAAGGGAATCGAAAGAATGCCGGGCTCACAAACTAATAATATTTCGGAGGCAAACCGAAGCACTGGGACGTCGTTCAATTTTCCAGCATCCACATCCTCCGCGTGTTTACTTTTAATGAGTTCGCAAGTGAATGACACGTGAGAGCGTGTTAACAAAGTGAGCATCTCACGCAAGCTGCACTCATATTTCCTGTTTATTTGTCTCGTTTCTATTCGTCGTCTCATTACCATACGAAAGAGAAAATCCAGAGTTACTTGGAAACATTCACCAGGGCGTTTAATTAGTTTTCAGCCTCCTCGTTTTCAGCTTAGTGCATTATATGGAAAAACAAACGGATTCTTCGTTACCTTTGACGTCTGCGAAATTCCGAGACAACTTTATCCTCTCTCGAGTATTTCCTGTACGAGTTGTGCGCAGTGTTAAACGCTGATAGTCATGAAAACATCGCTTTATCGTTCCCTCCACTTTTTTATCCTCCAATTATCTAGAATGAGAAAATCAACGAAATTATTCACTCGGACTCGGTTCTCTATTGAAATGGCAGCATCAATTTCGAGATTTCGGTCTCGACTTTTTCTCGAAATACTTCCCCCTCGGTCCCCCATCCCATTGCTGCACCCATGCACACATTTTCCCATTTCTCATCAACTTTTTTTGCTCTCCATCTACGCAAACGATGCATTTTTTTCCTGTTTTTAAAACTGTAGCATTCTTTACGAATTTTAAGATAATTATCACAATTTTTTCTCTAAATCCTTTCAATTCCATTCATTTACCGTCCCCATTCGCAAACATGTTTTTTCATTTTTACTGGCGCATTTCGCGCCCCCCGCAAACAAACGACGCAGGCTTATCACGCAATTTTCAAGCTGAACCACGCACGCTTCTTATTTTAATAAAAATATCATTGTTATCCGAAAATCATTATTTTTATATTTATATAATAATCGTACACATGAAATAATATAACGTAAGATTGTTCAGCAATCCATCGATCCGCTGAGGAACGGCCTTGCGACAAGAAAAACGAAAGTCGTTGGCTCCTCTCGCTCGAGGCACCCGCAGGAGCTCCTCTCACGAAGACCGACCGGGAATTTCTTCACGATTATATAAGGCACCGACGACCCGACTTGGCCAAAAGTACAGCTCGAGATTGCGAATTCGCGTGTTCTTGGTCGAGCGGTATCGTCGATGTTTTCATATGATTTTAAAGGTGACCCAGATCCGGCAGCTCCGGCTGAACAGAACGACGTTTTGCGTCCGAAATATGATTCGTGTTCGAAGCGCGATCGAAGAGGAGAATGGAATGATGAATTTATTTTTCCGTTGCTCATTAGCTCGCCAAGGAAAACGAAGTTTCGAACGATTCTTTTCGTTCACTTGTAACATCGAGTCTCGAGGCACACACCCACTCTAAAAAGACAGCTGCAAGCACTCGTCGTTCGATTCATAACGAATTAATCATTGCGGGCTCGTCACACTTTCACTGCTATAATATTTGACGTCGAAATTAGAGTCCTCGATACCCTCTGACGAGTAATCAAACCAGAATCTCAATATAATCGCGGGGAAGCTTACTTTTGGTTGACCAAAAAACTGTTGGCTTTATTTTCGAATAAGAAAATAAAAGGACGAGAATATTGCGCTGATTCTGGAGGACGAAAAAAGGGAATCTCGAAACGACGAAGCGAGCGGTATCGCACCGGCTTGAAGAACGTGTTCGACTGTCTGGCACAAAAGTATCAAGATCACAAAAACTCAGCGCGATCGAACTTGGAGCATTCACTTTTCCTTTCGCACGAACATACTGGTTCACGCTCGCGCGAACTAAACGCCGGTTTTACTATCGAAGATACACGTGGGGATGGAGCAACGGGGAGAGACACCAAATGAACGGAAAAAAAGAAAATAGGGGAAAAGAAGAATCGAGAACAGCGGAAAACTGTTGGAACCGGAGGTGGAAATATAACATCGATCGAATGTCGACTTTGCAGAGTGAGTTATGTGAATGTTTTCGGTTCGCTTGCCTGCGCTCGCTCGCTCGTCGTCGTCGTCGTCGTCGTCTCGGCGCGTTGCTTCACTCGAGAGTTGTGACTCTCCTGCGAGACTCTTGCAGCTTGGTTTACGACGTCCCTACCCTCTCAGACTTTGTGGGCTTCATGATCGTTCCTGAAGTTACGTTTCTACGCACACCACCCACCAAGCCGTCTTTCACTGATGCTCCTACGGTCCATCCCGTTATGGCAGACACTACAGAACGCATCGAACTACGAAGAATTCGACCGTCCTTTTGTCAAGTGGACTCAACTATTTGCACATTCCAACAAAAACTGGGCTCGAGTCGACCAGCTGGACGAAAATATCGCAGGAAAAATGTTTCGCTCTTAAGGGGGGCCCTGCTTTAGAAGGTCAAAAAATCGGCTCTTTTCGGCAATGCTTTTAGGATAGACGGAAATAACTCAGCGTAGCGAACTTTTCGGTATGGTTTCAAGCATATTTCGAGAGCACGGAAACATTTTTTCAATGTGAGAAATACTAATTTGGACATGGTCCATGCGCAAGGTCTGAGATTGCCGAAATTTCGAAGCTGTGCACAATGTGGGGAGCATAATTATTGTCTGCAACAAAAATTCCAATTTTTTTTTCCATTCTCATATATTTTCCTTCCATACGAACCTGTGAAAACCCGAAGTAATTGGGAAATTCTATATTTTTAGCGAGTTTGAAAAAAAACGTTTCTATGACATCAACGTGTTGTAAATATAGAATTTTCCTATTTTTTTTGAGTTCGAATAGATTCATGTGGGAGAAAAATATATGGAAATGGAAAAAAAAAAATTGGAATTTTTTTCGCAGACAATAATTACGATGTCCGCACTGTACGCAGCTTCGAAATTTCGACGATCCGACCTTGCGCATAAACCGTGTACAAATTAGGATTTCTCACATGAAAAAAATGTTTTTGTACTCTTGAAATATCCTTGAAACTATACCGAAAAGTTTGCTACGCTAAGTTATTTCCGTATTTCATGATTTAGTTGGATTGAAGGAAAAAACAGTTGAGTCTTCTACGGTTTCGTCCAATCGAATGGACCAACCAATGTTCTTGCCCACCGCGTTAATTCTCCTGACAAAAGTCCTGCCGGCTGCCATCACGAGTACGTGAAGTCGACGGTAATTGATAAGTTTTTATTTTCTCTTTGAAATTATGGAAATGGCTAATTGCAGGCTCGGTCATTCCAGTCGTCACGAGCATCCTCCATTTTTAGCACGCGCAGTAATCATGCGATTAGAGTCGTGTAAAAACAGGATGAAAATAGTAGAAAGCCCCATCGGCTTCGAATTTCGTTTGACGAAGCGGAGCTGCTGGCTGGAAATTTGTGCAAATCGAATCGACGCGGTTCTGAATTTTGTTTAAAAACTCAATGGATATCGAGCTCGTTTTTCGAATCGCCTCGAATGTCAAACGCTTTTGTATTACACAAAAATTGAGCAACTCGACAGTGACGCAGGATGAGAATCGCTGGAGTAAAAGCCTCGTTCAAACGATGCCAAAGTGGATGGCAATTAGACGAATAATAATTTCCATTAAAATCCTCTCTAGTGACGTGTTCATGCGTTTTGCACTAAGAAAACGAGTTTCCTCATTCAACAAATCTCGTGTCGATTGAGTCAAAAAAACCGAGAGTTCGAACGATCGAAATATTTCTTCATCGACGAATTTCATTCAGTTTGCCACGATTTGTTGATCCAAAAGAGAGCAAATTTAGCAGCAACTCTTTCCTCATTGCCAGTCCAAGGTGACGGCGGAGGAGGGAAAGGAGAGGGCAAGAAATTTGCTCAGGTTCTAGGACGTCGAAGGAGCACCTCGCGAGTAGAGTCGTTGCAACAAAAAACGCCTTATTCGTCGGGTCTGACAAACGAATAAGCTGCGTTCGCAAACCCCATCGTGCTCGCTCTTTGGCAGTGAAAGTGTTCTCTTCCTGTATTTAAGAGCGCACACCTCTCCTTCCTGGCGATGTGGTAACTGTTCACAGGCCCCGACGGTGAAGTCGCGGCTTAGAGGAGGACAAAAAAATCAAAGAAAAAGCGCTGAAAAATAAAAAGAAAAAAACGAACTCGCCGAGGCCAGATAAACATTTCGTGGAACACTCGATCGTTTATTCCGTAAACGATATCGCTGAATCTTTCGCAGGGACTCTTGCACTTGAGACTTTATTCCGAGTCTGTAAATCCAGTAAATTGTGACGATTGAGCCACTTCGGTGAGTCGATTAAATTCACCTTTGATCTGGCAATTCCTGGGAGCTTTTGTTGTCGTTTTTCTAAGTCAAATACTTTGTGGAATAAGCAAAAAGAAGGGATGACATGGTCGGATGAGTCGATAGACTCTTTAGAAAAATTGATCCACGAGAATTTTGAATTTTCACTGAAATCGCGTCCTCGATCGAACCGTGCTTTTAGTCGCTTTGCCGGACGCATTGCGGAATCGTGATTTCGCTACTGAAAAATTCTCACGTTCCTTTTTTATTTGTATCTTTGAAGAGTTCACTCGTTCGAGCACCGGAGCGAGTTTCTCTAATAATAAAAAAAACAGAATGAATCGCTACGTGCCAACACGCACGTCACGGCCGAATTGCCCGAGAGCATCATCCACGAACTTTGAAATATCTCGACGCGGTGGGCTACGAAGCAGGAAAGGAAGGGGCACAGACCACTGAAGAAAGTTGGTCACATTCGTACTCGAGGTTTGCTAAATTCAATAAAGGGAAGCCTCAAGACGACGCGCCGTGCGGTATCGTTAGTTTCGTTCCCCGCAATCCCAAACCGTTTTTCCTTCGTCGCGGAACACTCCAATATCGTAACATTCTCAGCCCCCGATTTTCTCCTGATCACGACGCTCAGCTTTGCAACGTTGGAGCCCAACGAATTTTTATTTCGCGAAATCATTGGTGTAGCTTTAAAAACTACGAATTGCAAATTCGGTAGGAAAAAAATAGGAGAATTTCTGGAATCGTTGGAGAGTTTTTTCAGATCTTTTCGTTGGACTCCAACGTCGCAAACTTCAACGTCATTCGTCCCTCTTGAAATAATTGTGGAATACGAAGCGACGGAAAGTTTGATTGAAAGACTTCACGATTAAATTGCACCTTGCTTCACTTTTACTGCTCCGTATTCCCGATCCGTCACCTAGAAATTTCAAAATCTTACACCAATTCCAGATCCGTCGATCTCAGAACCTCCAAAATCAGTTTTTTTTTACGACCGCGAAACAATTCATTTTCACGTGACTGGTGACTCCAGATTTTTCATGATCCAATTGGAAATTGGAATCTAAAGATTCTTCGTGCCATCGAATTATCGAGCTACGAAAAGCAGCCAATAAAAGGATCGCAATTCGCTTGATTTCAGTCTCTGAGTCCAGAGAAATTTTGGAGAAAGAAAGTCGAATATTGTGGAGGAAAATGGCGGAAAATCCTGAATGAAATGAAGGCAAACAAATTGATCTTTTGTCTAGGGACGATGAAAACCGCGATTTTATGTAACTGGGATCCCCGTTTTTTTTCTTAACGATTAATTAATATTCTAGTAGAAATGAGAGTAAGAAGCGGAAAAGCATTCGACTGAAATGTGTGGCATAGTAATTAACTCGGAAATCATAAATATCTCGTGTGGCCTAATAAGTGCTGGGACGGCGGGAGGGAGTAGGAAGGAAAGAGACAAAGATACAAAACCGTTTCAACGTCACGAGCCCAGTTTCCGTAGCGCTGTTGAGAGAAGGAACGAAAGAAAGTTGGTCGTTTAATTGAGTTAGGGGAAGCCCGCGAGGATCACATTCGTTCTGGAGAAAGAAAACTCGAGACGAGGACGAATAAATTATTATACTTGCTTCGATTCAATCAAAATTTTAATGTCTCTGGATATGGCTCGGGAGCACGCCCCGCCTCTCGAGTGGACCAGCGAATTAGAAATCCTAGCAAAATCAATTTGCGTTTTTGCAAGGAGCGTTCAGACCAACGAGAATTATGAACGGTTCTCGAGCAAACGAAAATCGAAATTCTTAGAGTCGAATAGAATTTTTGTCCTTCCGGCGTCAGTTTTCACTCCGTCGTCGCGTCGATCGACGCGATCAGGAGCCGAGAAAAATCGTTTCTCCAGCATCGAGCCGAATTTTATCGCTCGCTTAGTTCCGCATCGGCGAAATAAAAAAAGCAGAAAACTTCTGGTATTGGGATGGCTTGCCCAGTGGATCAGCGGAATTTGTTTCGGTGGAGGAAAATGGCCGGAGGCGCGAATTTCGTCCGCACTAAACTGGAACGATGATACAAAACTACCGAACGCAACTTTCACTGCATTACATTTTTCTCCTCCGGAAACAGCTCGCCTCTCTAACCATCTTTATTGGTAATCGAATAAAATTTTCATAACACACGCTGAGAAACAAAATCGTCGTTCAATCGGAGTCGTGAAATTTTTATCCAAACCGTTTTATCGTGCTCGAGAAAGTTTTTTCACCAAATACTCGCACCGTGGAAATATCAGACGAAATCCCATCGCCGATCCTCTCCCGGCGATAAACTCCTGGAAAAATCAACGGAAATAAACGCGCCCCGTTGTACGGGACCTTCCAGGTTAGCTCGAGTCGTGTTACCTTTTAAAAAATGTTTGCACCGTTGAAAGAACAACGACGAGAAAGTCGATGATCCAAAGGCGTATCTGGGCCACAGCCGAAACTGCTCCACTGCGAACGAGGGTGTCATCGTCGTTTTTATCATTTTTTAAAATCAATCCAGAGTATATCGAACGAACGAGAACGAATTTTGAAACTGAATTTTGTCTGTCCATGAACGAATTTTCTCTCAGCCACACGATTTCAATAATGATCGAAGCTGCATTCTTGCCTCATACTTTTTTCCAGCTCTCGGACACAGAAAGGTCGCCAAAGTTTCAGTGGATTTCAGTGTGCTAAGTGACAAATCTTTTTCAGGTCGTTCGAGCTCTCCCATTTTCGAAATATTCAATTTTTTCGCCCACCCAAACTGTCGATAAAGTCGAATGAAAGTTTTGGCTACTGTCGCATAGAAGAAACAGAATTCGTAGTTATTTCTAAGCGTCAAATCTCAATTCCTTACTCAACAACTGGACTTTGAAACGCTTAGCCGAATTTGTGGCTGAGTTTGCGAGGAACAGACCATACACGTATATTTACATACGTATTTGAGTTGCTCGGAGAAAGTTTGGAGTCGAGATGGGATGACGGGTCCATTGGGCAGAGACGACGAGCTTCGCAGTCGGAATAAAAACCGTGAAATAACTCCTGGCAATGTGGTAAAGAGATGTTACGGACGTACGAAACAGAAAATTACAAAACAGTCTTCAGACCACGCACGAGATGCTCAAATATTCGGTTTCCAATGGCCAAGTTCAAGCTCTCGCGTTCAGTACTTCATCACTTCATGCGACATTGTTTTTTTGACAGTTGGTGCATACTTGACAATTAACACAGGACTGAGAAAAGATTCTTTTTCTGATAAAATTCATCGGTTACAAGGTCGACTGATGATACTCCTTCGGCGGGGGGGGGGGGGGGAGCCTTTGTATTAAGGGCTGTGCACGGTGTAAACGTTGGAGTTTTAGGTATTTTTTGTTTATTTTATAAATAAAGAGTGGTTGGTGGGATTTAAATAAAACCTTGTGCACGTGTTTTACATACTCGAAAGTACTGGAAAAAAATTGTATAAACATTTTTTTCGTGGTACTTTTTTGTACAATAGTGCGTTGAAAATGGCACTCCTTGAATCGGCAGATCTCAAAAACGGAACATCTCGGGACAAAAAACCAAAAAGATTCTTCAAATCTGTGCTATTAACTATCGCATGGAGCGGGGGATTTTCAAAATATCGTTTAGAAAAAAATGGCGAGCGTTTGAAGAAAAAATAAAAATTTTTGTGGTTATGTCAATAGAAAATTGTTTAAGGGGAAAAAAAGTTGTCGAAAATTTTTTTACCATTATAAAAGTGAAAAAAAAAATTTCAGTACTTCTGAGTATGTAAAAAATGTGTACTGGCTTTTATCTAAATCCATCCAATTAATTTTTATTTATGAAAAAACAAAAAACACCTAAAACTCCAACTCCTGTTCATAGCCCCAAATTGACTTTCTATTAACAAAAAATGGCTTCTGGAAAAATAGTGCTGCGTTGATAATTTCAATACGGAAGGAAATAATGAAAAAAATAGTCGTTTCTCGCTCGACGCAATTCCAAAAGTCGAACAAACAAGTTTTTTCCTTTCTTCATATTGTGCAAAAGTAACACTTTCGAATATTTCATAATTCTTTATCGAATCTCGACTAGCCTCCTACTAAAATCAATTTTTCATATTTAACTTCGCAATTTTGAAAAAGGTGATTCGACGATCGGAAAAACATGAAAGATTCATGAAAGTACGAGATAAAACTGGTGGTAAACGGAGAAAAATGAGTAATGCACTCGCTTTTATCTCGATCTTTTTCAGTCACTGGCTCGCTTGCGCGGTATACCGAGCCTCAAATTAGTTTTAACCGCGGTACTAATTTATTCAGTCAAATGCAAGGAGAAAGGGAACAAGTGAGAAGAAAAAAAGAGACGTTAAGTCGAGAGTTTTTAAACGAGTCAGATCTTCCTTGTTAACCGGAAATGAGACAAGAATTTATGCAGCAGAGGCAGTGACAAAATTACGTTCAATTTCCTCTCCACAAAGCAGAGTTGTGAATTCGCCATTCGTCGTCGTAGCTTTTCCGCATTTGTGATCGCCGATTCGTCGTGACGTTTCGAGTAGCTCGGAAGAGCTCCAGACGAATTATGACTCTCGAGTTTTTCTGTCTGCTTCCAAACGATTTCGTGCAGCCAGGAGGGAGGAATGGCTGCAGAAAATGACCGAATCGCAATCAGCAATTGTGGCACGTACCAATGAGACAATTCTTTCGCAACACTTCACGCTCTCTGTTCGTTTTATTTCGATGTATCGAATAATATTACACACCAATAATTTAACTCGTCGGAGTATGTTACGCTCGAGTCACTCGAGCGTGTGTCGCGCATAAAGAAAAGAAGGAAAAAATTCTAATGTGCCTTAATACTTGTCTCATCGATAAGCATTTCCAACGTAGTTTCCTCTCTCTCTCTCTCTCTCTCAATATTTCCGTTTGATTCCGAAGATAATAATTATCCGAGCATAATCGACTTATGAGGGAAAGACGCGCGGAGGAAAACAGCAGGGACGCGTAAACCCGATTATTTCATTGAGGTTTCCCCAGTATGTATCGTCGGCGTTGTAAAACGATTGCGTCGTTCGGATCATGTCGTATACGTAGAAAATTAAATTTGAAAAATTACCCTCCACTTACGACGGTGCGAACAAATTGAATTTTCTTGTACATTAAATAATATTCATTGTTAAAAGTAGGCATTTTTACGGGAGTACGTCTAAAAGTGTCTAAAAGAAATGGCCGGTCAAAGGTGCCGTGCTTTTGAAGATTATTTCAATATTTATGACGCAATGTTACATGAGCTTCACGGTGTTGTTTTTATGCGCTCAGCCCCTTGTCGATTATTTCGATATTGCCGATTGTCGGTAAATTGTCTAATTATTTGGTAAATTTTAGTGCACGTACCTTAAATTTCACTGCTGCAATATTAACTATTAAAAACTGAAAATTCTGAAGGATATTAAAAATTTAACAGTGCGTTACAGGAATGAATGTTTTTTCGTCAACTCGTCCCCGCGGTCAAACACATCCGGTAAACTTTACAGTGAATTTCACGCTAAATATAAACGTTTAATTCCATGCAGTGAATCATCCAATTTCAATGAAAAGACGAAATTCTTGACGCAGAATTTGAAAAAAGCGACGTTTTAGTTGACTTTTGTAAATTTTCCCGCGAGTTTCAGGGTTTCGTCAATTTAAAAAAATTCACGAGTTTCGTAAAAAATTTTTTATCCAGACAATTCACTCGTAGAAACGGTACAACTTTGACGAGGTCATTTATAAAAACGTGGTCTTTGATTGAGCGCTCTTCATATACGTGACGTCACACAACATTCGAACAGCTGATTTGCTCGGACTTGGAGCCGAGGATGGATGCTACCCGGCATTTCCAAAGGGTATTCTCCATCCTTAAAGATAAGTCGACGGAAAATGAATTCGAGATTCCCCTGGCAGCGCGATACAGAATAATCCGCCGGTTCGCTTTTCCTGGAAACATTTTGGACATTCGGGAAGGAGTTGCTTTGAAATAACCGAGTAGAATCCACCCCTCGTTTCCCATTCATTCGCGATAAATAAAAACTATGAAAAACTCGGCATCGAAAGCCTCGGCGGAGCCTCCGGGCGAGTGGATCGACAATTCCGTCGTCGGAGGCTCGCCGAGTCTACGCTTTCTTCTAACTATATAAATAATGCGAATCATTCGCGCACCACAGCAACAAAAAGTTCGCGTGAGCAAGAAAATAATGTCTGTGTGAGTGAACGGATCGAGCCTGGGCCTGGGAGGTTTGCTGAGCAGAACGAGACGAAGAAGGCGCTCCGATCCGCGCGCCATTCAAATTCGAATGGGTCGAAACTGTCGTCGTAACGCGACCACTCGGTTCCAGGCCGTCCGCTCGATCTTCCAATTTGGCATTTCGTTCTCCAATATAAATAACGGTAAAAAAGCTACTACAAATAAATAAAAAAACGAATGGGAGTGCTTGGAAACGAAGCGAATCATCTGCCAGCCGAGCGTTTCCTCCCGAGCCAGTCTTCCTTGATCATGTCACTGGCTTTTTCGGCGATCATGATGACGGGAGCGTTCGGATTGCCACTGACGATGGACGGCATGATCGATGCATCCGCGACGCGAAGACCTTTGACCCCGTGGACTCTGAGCCTCGGGTCGACGACGGCGGTGGGATCGCTCTTGGGTCCCATTTTGCAGGTCCCGGTGGGATGATAAATCGTGAATGTGAAGTGTCTTATAGCGCAGTTCCAGTAGTCGTAGCTCCCGAAGGGGTGGCGTTGGCAGCCGGGCATGGGGATGGTCAGGGGCCTCGATCCGAATCGCTGGAAGGCCGTGGTGTTGGAAAGCTCCATGGCTATTCTGATGCCCTCGACGATGACGTCGATGTCCTCCTGGTGGGTGAAGTAGTTGGGATTTATGTCCGGATAAACGAGGGGATCTTTGCTCCTGAGCCTTATCCAGCCGGAACTTTTGGGTCGTAAAAGGAGAGGGAGGATGGTCCAAGTTTCGGAATTGAGGAGGGGTTTGTACATCGTGTTGTAGACGCTGTCCCTGAGTCCGAGAATTTTCCGTATTTGTTCGCCCCCGTCGGAGTTGATGGAGCTGGGGGCGAAGTGGAATTGTATGTCCGGCCAATCGAGGCTCTTGTCGGCGTAGCGTGACTTCACAAAGGCCAATCCTTCGACCCCGGAAGTCGTCATCGGACCGCGCTCGTTCATTATGTATTCCAGGGCGACGGGGAACGTCTGAAAGCGTTTTTTCGTCAGGGTTATCGGCTCGTTTATGATGAACGTCAAGCCCCCCAGGCCGACGTGATCCTGGAGGTTGTCGCCCACTCGCAGATCCGCGAGAACCGGGATTCCGTGCTCCTGAAGATGCTCCGCAGGCCCGACCCCCGAGACCATGAGCAATTGCGGCGAGCCTATCGAGCCCCCGGACAGAATCACCTCTCTCCGCACCCTCGCGATTTCTCGCCTTCCGTTTCGCAAGTATTCGACGCCCGTCGCTCTCTTATCCTCGTTGAAGACGACGCGCAGCACCTGCGCGTTCATCGCTATGTGAAGGTTCCTCCGGTTCTTCACCGGCCGCAAAAACGCCTTGGCCGTCGAACACCTGCTGCCCCTCCTCACCGTTGCCTGCGTCAGCATGAAGCCCGTTTGGTTCGCGCCGTTGATGTCCTGGTTCGCGTAACCCAGCTCCCGGCCCGCTTGCATGAACGCTATCGACAGAGGCGTCCTCCACGGGTATTCTTGGACCGTGAGCAAGCCTCCGGTTTGGTGGTAAGCCGTTCTAGCCAAGTAGGGATTCCGGTTGTCCTCTGATTTCTTGAAATATGGCAGGACTTCCTCGTAACTCCAGCCCGCGTTCCCCAAACTCGCCCAGTTGTCGTAATCCAGCCTGAAAAATCGCAGCAATTGTTCGGACAAACGATCAAGAGCCCGCTTCGAATCGAAGCCTTTCTCAGGTTCGCAATAGTCTG
Source organism: Venturia canescens (assembly GCF_019457755.1). Classification (NCBI taxonomy): domain Eukaryota; kingdom Metazoa; phylum Arthropoda; class Insecta; order Hymenoptera; family Ichneumonidae; genus Venturia; species Venturia canescens. The sequence continues at coordinate 2,327,996 of NC_057423.1, read as the reverse complement.
ACTTTGAACAGTGAGGAAGAGTCGATCGATTTACCTGTTGCCACGGACGTAGACCATGGCGTTAAGGACGCTGCTGCCCCCGAGCACTTTTCCACGTGGCCAATTGCACCGGTCACCGACCATCGCTAAGCAATAAGCCGATGCCCCGGGCGGCGAGGTCTGATATTTCCAATCGAATTCCGAGAGCTGAGTGTACCCGGCGAGAGCCGGGACGTCTGATATCTCGTTCTCATCTCCTCCGGCTTCGAGAAGCAAAATAGTCCAATTTGATATCTCCGATAGCCTCGATGCTACCACTGCACCTGCGCTTCCACCGCCGACAACTATGAAATCGTACATGCGTAACAGCTGCGCGATAAAAATCCTTCATTAGTGAAAGTTTTTCGTTCATTGCTTTTACAGTGACGGAGAGAAAAAACGTTTTAACAGCGCATCGTTATTCCTTAATCTTCTCGGCGTGACGCTCGCAAGTCCGCAACGTCGGAGTCCAACGAAATTATGTGAAAAAGGCCTCCAGTGATTCCAGTAATTATCCAATTTCGCTTACTCGCGAATTTACAATTCGCAGTAAACCTTACATTTTTCCTTCATTTCGTTTGACTCCGCGACGTTGCAAGCTTCAGGCTCGCGCGATCGACGAATCCCACGAAGATATATTACCTCTCTGGCATTGGGCGGATGACTCTCCGGGTCGAGGTTGTTGTACCGATACACTGTGAGGCCGATGGCCAACAGTGGTATAAAGCTAAAAGTTAACAGCGACGTGGTGCCGGCTAAAGTGACCAAATCCATAAAAAAATCCCGGGACGATTCACTTGGAAAAATTGAGCATATTTATCCTTCCTCATTCGTGTTTCGATCGAGGCTTCGCCATTCGGTGTACGACTTTCGATTCGCCTCCTGCGATAATCGCACTTTCGATCAAACTTCGAATAACGAGCCTGGAATATAAATACGGATTATTCTTTTGTGACGAAGCTTCGCAGTGTGCCGCGATCGCGTTTAAACCTTCAATGCAAACACGAATTCGCTTCTCACGACTATTTTTTCATTGCAATCCTCCCGCTATTGTTGCTTCCATTCTCGCACTTTATTTCTTTATTCTCACATGCTAGACACGCACGTTTCTCGTTTTCGAATAAGCGCAACAGCGGAGGAAATAAATGACGGGATTGCTCTACGCAACGTTGTTTCAGTCGTCGCGTTACCGAGATCGCGAATTTCGATGGAAACGTTCGTATGAAAGTGTAATTGCAATTACAGCACGTTAATTTTTTTTTTTTTTTTATTACAAGGCCTCGAGTCGCGGTTCAACGCTCACTGTTTCGCCATATCCATGTGTAACGTTGGCATAAAACGTCGATATGCTTCGTAGTCTTTATTATTGAAAAAAATGGATATAACGAACGAAAGTCTTCAGGGTTAATCGCTGTATTTTCGACCCGAACCTTTTTCACGTCGCATTTGAAGATTTATATGCAAATTTGAGTTTGAATAAAGTTGCGAATACTCACAGTTATCCGAGTGACTTCACGTGCCTGTTTCGTGTGTCGAAAGTGGCACCACTTTTTCCGCTTTTTTTTCAGCCACGATGGAAAAAAACGTGAGCATTTATGATGACGGATTAAAGGCGAAAGACTGGCTCGAGAGTTTTGGAGACTGTTGAAACTCTCGGAGGAACGATACGCGCATTCACAACTCGTTTGAGTACGAACGATCATCCGAGCCGGAGTGTGGTGAATGCCGAGAGTGAAAACACCTCGCGTTCCCCACTCAGACTCCTCACGTTTCAGCGGCAACTTCACGCGACTCCAGTCTCCTCGTCTCACCGACGATCCCCTTCGAGATTTTCGTGCTCTTTTTACCGTCGGAAAAAGCGCACGGGGAGTCCGATTCCAGCGATGAAAATGGGACGAAAAAGTCGAGAAATATTTTCGTTCGTTTTCTCGAAAAATTTGAACCTTTTGGCCCGCGACGATGAAAGTTTTATTTCCTCCTCGGTGCTCTCCGCGAGACTTTTCGTCTCTCTTCGATTTTTTAACGCGTACGCTTTTCCACTTTGACTTTATACGAGTCGATTATCGAGAGCCGACGATGTTTCTCGTCCCGGACGGTGGTCTTTCTCTTAAAACTTTCATGGGCACCGCGAGGCCTTGCGCGCCCGTTCCATACTCTCTTTTACTACTTTCTCTCTTCTTCGGCGTACGTGCATTGTGTCAGGCCTCGGTACATCGAATCGCGCCTCATTTTAACAGAAGCATTGGAAACGGTGACGAGTGTCGAAAGCATTATCGGAAGGGGGGCGAGTGTCGCTGGAAAACAAAAGTATCCGGTCTCGTTGCAAAACACACGCGACTCGCGATTTTCGTCCCTTTCTCGCTCCTTTTCTCCCGCGACCTTGGCCTACTTTGCGCCTTTTTCTAGCTCAGGATCGTTGACATATTCAGACGCGATTGGGGGAAAAACCGGAAACGGATTTCGCATTAAAAACCACCATTTTTTCGACTCACGAGTTTTTAGCCTTCGATTTTGTCGCGAACTCCCTTGAATGGCCATCCGGCCGGGAAATCTGCTGGAAAAGTGCTCGAAAAGAGCGGAATTATGGGGAGCTTCCAGGAGGAAAGAAGACTGAAATAAATCGATCATTTTTTCCACGCTATGCACGCGCACGTACATAATGCAAGCGTTAAAAGTTTCTCCTGATTATCCAATCAGAGCCGGCGCTCCTCGTTTGCCAATGCGAGCTCGGACTTTCTTGGACGGTCCCATAAAAGTGCGGGCCTTCTAAAAAATCGAACCTGTGCGTCGATTTTTCAACGACACTTTTCGCCTCCCCGCTCAATAAAATCTTCATTTTCGTAAGTCTTAAAATGTTACCGCCGTTTTTCCACCACCATCACACGCCAAGGAATCTTCACAAAGAGTTGCTAAACTTTTGACCATCCGGTTTCGAAACTGTTCCTCGATATGTCCGCCTCCTTCCCACCCATTCCCTGCTCTCTTCGTTACATAGCCAAGAAAAAAAACTTGAGTTATTCGATGTTTGCATTGAAAGCATGACGCTTCCACACGCAGAAAGCAAACGCCACACTTTTATTTGTCAAGTCCGTAAATTTTCAATAGTTGCGTAACGATCCTACTTCAGATAAGGCACGTCCGCACGTATAGAAAGCATTTTAAAAATGAGAAGAAAATCCACGTAAATAACAGCTCGATCAAGAGACTCGGTAGAGTCTCGGGACAAGTACATTGACAGCCCTGTCGTCTGCTGGCCCGAGGCTCTCGCCGAGACTATATTATCTCTGAATAAAATGATTCGCGGTGGTGGGGGTAAAATCGACATGTCATTTTCTTGAATTGCGAAGCTCAGGAGTTATGTCGCAATTTGAAAATTGAACTTTCAGCTAATTAAGAAATTCTCTTTCGATTGCGCCCAAAATCAGCATGATCGGTGGCGTAATTGCTGAGAAAAAACTTTGCACGGGTTCAAGATTATGCAAAAGTACCAACACATTTACGCAGCTGACGTATCCGTATATGGGTTCAGACCCATACATACAAGGGCTTCTTGATGCCCATCATAACCAATCAGCGGTGAGAATCTATCCGTCTCGACCAATCGCAGATGAGAAAGTTTCTGATAGTCCTCAATGTTTTCTTGTATACCGTCTGTTATCGTCTGTTATGTTATTATAAAGTGACAGCGATCGTAGCCCCGTGGATCAACGGTGCAAGATTTGCAAATTTCGTTGAAATAAATAAAACATTATTGGAAATAGCAGTGGATATAATCAATTTTATTTTTTTCATAAAAGAAGTTTCAATAAGTTTCGAGCCCAATTCACGACAATAATATCTATAATAAATAAAACCTCAAAAGTGGATTAATTGATCTCATACAGTGTACTGAGAGTGAGTAAAATGTTGAGAAGTGAAAACGTGAATAATGTGTCGTGAAAATTAAGAATTATCTGTTCTACTTCGATATCGTAATATATACATAGATAGCAAATTTGCGAGATTTCGCGTCATGTTCACGTTTGAGGTTATGACCGCCGGAGTGCTGTTGCGTGCAGAGTGTAGAAAAATAAAAGTGGTTATTGAAAAGTGGAAGGAATCGATATTATTAATGACGTGACTAATTAGTGTTGAATAATAATAATAATAACAATGAGAAAAAAAACGTTCGTTCATTATAACCTCTAAAACGTTCTTTCCAAACAGAAATTCTATGTTATGTAATTACATTTAATAAAGAGGTGGATGGTTGTATGTAAACGAATTCAAATAAATTTTAAAAAACTTTGGTCAAGTAATTCAATGTATTGTTGTCATAATTTCTTTCATTTAGTTTGGCTGTGTTCACCGGTCCCTTTTTTCCACCTCCTTATAGCTTACAGTGTATATTGTCATACCAATTTCTATTTGTTCTCCAGACAATACGAGAGATATTTGTATTTCTATTTTTTTATATTAATTTCAACAAGATAATTTGAAATATTTATAACAAAAAGCCTTCATGATTGCTTGTTCATACACCCAAGTTTTGAAAAATCTTTGGGCCATGTAAATGCATAGATATATTCACTTGAGTTGTTACATGATAAATTTGGAAATTTATTTCAATAAGTCATTGGGTGCTTAATTTTCAAGATATCAATATTTGTATCTTCGAAATGCAATGAACACCTCTAAAGTTCGACAAAGTGATGAAGTGACGTGTATATTGAATATTTCCAGACCATGTTTGCGATTGGCATTGTGGGTTGAAAAATTCATGTCTGTAAGTCTACACCTGATCATTTTTGGATGTGATCAAATATTTTGTCTGCGGATAACCATGGAGACATACAAAATTACAGCATTTTGCTTGCTTCAACATGCATCGTATCTGTCACTTTTTTTTTGAATGTGTCATAATAAATTTCAAAAATGTGGTTCATGTAATTTTGAAGTGTTTTTCCCTATAGCACCAAAGTCTGTATAACTGGTACGTAGCAAGTACCTATGAACTTTGATATTTCTGTGAAATAGCAGGTATGCCAATCTTTTAACTTTTTGGTTCCGACTGGAATATATTAACGAAGATATTCATTACTAAAGTCTTCACCTACTTATTTCTGAATAGATCTGAAATTACTGTCTTCAGAAACTAATGCACAGATACATGAAACAATTTTGATTTCTGTTCTCTTTCAATTGCGCTGTCTTTTTTCTTTTTAACTATGGCTCTGCTCTTTCCGATCCTTGTTTTGACTCCATCGGTTTACAGCGGATCGATGCATATTATTAATTGGTTGCCTAATATGTGTCCTATGATTTTCTACTATTTCTTCATGCTGATTGTGGTAACGTGATTCAAGAGGTTTCCAATTATGATCATCAATCGCACATTTTGTACAACAGATTCTCAAAACAGTTTCTGGTCTTGATATAAGTGTAGTTATTCTTTTTCCACCTGGTCTGTCGAGTAATAAATTTTGAAACTTGTTCCAAAAAGTCTTTGGATGCTTTTTTTGCTGATAATATGAAAAGTTGAATCTTCGGAATGCGGTAGGCAAACACAAATATTGACAACAATACTTATGAAATGACGTGTATGTTGAGTATTCCTATTCTGCAAACTGCAAATGTGGAATTATTGGTGATAAACATTCATTACGATAAGTGTACAGTTGCTCAGTTTTCGATGCGATTAAGTATAATACCTGCCAACATCATGGAAACCTACAGAATTTCTGAATCTTATGTGCGCTATGTCATTTTAATGTAACATCATGACTTCTAACAACTTTCCACTCTAATACTATAGTTTTGGATCATTGAAATACAGCAAAAATCTGCAAACTATAAAATTTATATACTGTGCCATTCATTTTATTTTTTGACTCGCACCGTAACATAAATATGAAGTGAAAAATTCATTACAAAAGTCTTCAGTTGCTCATTTATGGATGGATTTGAAATTGCTGTCTTCCAAACTCATTGCGCAGATACATTGAATTGCAGCAGATACCTGCGAATTTGGAAATTTCTGTGGATAGGTATATGTGCTAATAAGTATCACCCCCTATCTTTATGGTAATATGTAATGGAACTTTGTTCAGCAAGTTTTAAAGTATTTCTTTTCAAATAGTATTAAAGTTTGTATTACTGCGGTATGGAGCAAATACCTTCAAACTTTGATATTTTTGTGTCGCAGCATGTGTGCCAATTATTTAAATTTTTTACTCCAACCGTAACATGTAATTTCACAAATTCATCACAAAAGTTTTCAGCTTTACTAATTATCTTAATTTTCCTTTTTCTAAATTCTATGCTAAATTTCTGAATTTCCTAATTTATTTCTAAATTATCCTGAAACGAAATTGTTTTCCTGCACAAGCAATGCAGGTACCTTAAACGTCTTTGAATTCCGTTGCTCTGTTGAATCAAGTACGCTCAGTTTTTTTTACTTCTTTGAATTCTGACATAATAAATGTTTCCGGGTGCCTTTTTTCTGCAACTATCAAACTGTAGATAATTGGATCTCCGCGGCCACTTGCAAACTTTGGAAATATATTTCATCGGGGGCATGTTTTGGATGACACGAAAATGTCTAGATTCAGAATGCAAAAACGACATTTAAAAATGGCCAATTCTGTTGTATTCGTTGTGTCTTGAATTTGATCTATCTTTTCTCTTTTCCTTTCTTTTCACTAACGTTATAAGCCGGAAATCATATCTCAGCCCGCAACACGCATTGCTACATGCTCTTGAGTTTCCAATGGACAAAACATATTAGAAGACAAGGAGAAAAATCACCAAAGTCCAAGAACAAACCTCTATCGAAATATTTCCAGTACAATTTTGACGAAATTTAGGTCTTTTTTCGTGGAAACCAATGTTATAAGCCGAAAATCATATCACGACCTACAACCTGCTTTTCACCGTGCTCTTTGGTTCCTAATTGACAAAACATATTAGAGTACAAGGAAAAAAATCGCCAAAGTCCAAGGAGAGACCTGTGACGAAATATTTTCAGTACAATTTGGATGAAAAATATGTCTTTTTTCGTAGAAACCAACGTTATAAGCCGAAAATCATATCTCGGCCTCCAACCCGCTTTCCATCGTGCTCTTTGGTTCCTATTTGACAAAACATATTAAGGTACAAGGAAAAAAATCGCCAAAGTCCAAGAACAAACCTGTGACGAAATATTTCCAGTTCAATTTTTACGAAAAATAAGTTTTTTTTAGTGGAACCCAACGTTATAAGCCGAAAATCATATCCCGGCCTCCAACCCGCTTTCGACCGTGCTCTTGTGTTCCTGATTGACAAAACATATTAGAGTACAAGGAAAAAAATCGCCAAAGTCCAAGAACAGACCTGTGACGAAATATTTCCAGTTCAATTTTTACGAAAAATAGGTCTTTTTTCGTGGAAACCTACGCTATAAGCCGAAAATCATATCCCGGCCTCCAACCCGCTTGCGGCCGTGCTCTTGGGTTCCTAATTGACAAAACATATTAGAGTACAAGGGAAAAAATCGCCGAAGTCCGAGGACAGACCTGTGACGAAATATGTCCAGTACAATTTTGACGAAAAATAGGTCTTTTTTCGTGAAAACCAACGTTATAAGACGAAAATCATAAATAATTCATAGAAATTTAAACTAAAATCCTATAGTCAACTGAACATAAATAAGGCAATTTTGAGAAAAAAGACGTGATATCAAACCATAAACTTCCCCTAGGAAAAAAAAGGTTGGGACAAGTACATTGATGATCCCTCGTTTGCTGATAATTCGATCCATGAAAAAAACTTTAAAACAAAATTTTTATAAAAAATGGGCAAAAAAATTATTTTATAAAAAAAAAACAGAACAATTCGAAAAAAATTTCACAAATCTTGAAAAAGCATTATCTTTAAAAAAAACTGAACTGTATCTATTTTTTAAAGTGTTAAAAGAATCAAATAACAAGTAAAAAATAAAAACCGAAAAATCGCGCTTGAAATCATTTTGGAAACCGATGCCTCATTCTTCTTATTTGATTCGAAGGGCTAAATCAATTAAAAAAAAAACCATCTAATTTACGTGCAGCATTAAAATTTATTATATCAATTCGAGGCCAAGTATTTTCTAATAAATTGAAAAAAGTTACCATTTGAGTTACGTGCAGCACTAAAATTTATGATATCAATCGAAGGACAAGTAATTTATGAGTAACTCCAAATTTCAACATTATGGAACTGTTTTAAGAAGCTTTTAAATCCAAAAAAATCACATGCAAGCTAGTCATTTCTTACTCTATGGTGGCAGAGACAATCGATTTTTTTCAGACTTTCAGGAGCTACTGATATTATTCACAATATTCGACGTCGATTGGATCGATAGAAATTATGTTTAAATATGAGTTAAAAGTACTTGTCCGGCCCATCACTTTTCATTTAAATCAAATAAAAATCAATCATAAAAAAACGAAACTGTACGGGAGAATGCGGTTAAAAATTTATTGAAATGCGATTTAGGTTAGTTATGCCGAAGGAAATTCGTTCGCTGGAAGAAGTGAGAAGTAAAAACTGCCGTCATAGCAATACAAACTGGGGAGTTATTTTGGAAGCTTCAACATATTTAATGTGCAAAATGTTTTTTATTTATCGATGCACAATAACATCTTTTGTATATTACAGGACAATTTGTTTCCATTCTTATTAAATTAGTGCAATTAAGAGAAAATTACTTGAAGATAATTCTCTAAATTCCCTCTGCATGAATATTTGTGCTCCAACAGTTCTAAAAAAGCCCTTATTTTTATTTAAATATAATAAGTTTAATGGAAAGTGATGGGCCGGACAAGTACTTTTAACTCATATTTAAACATAATTTCTATCGATCCAATCGACGTCGAATATTGTGAATAATATCAGTAGCTCCTGAAAGTCTGAAAAAAATCGATTGTCTCTGCCACCATAGAGTAAGAAATGACTAGCTTGCATGTGATTTTTTTGGATTTAAAAGCTTCTTAAAACAGTTCCATAATGTTGAAATTTGGAGTTACTCATAAATTACTTGTCCTTCGATTGATATCATAAATTTTAGTGCTGCACGTAACTCAAATGGTAACTTTTTTCAATTTATTAGAAAATACTTGGCCTCGAATTGATATAATAAATTTTAATGCTGCACGTAAATTAGATGGTTTTTTTTTTAATTGATTTAGCCCTTCGAATCAAATAAGAAGAATGAGGCATCGGTTTCCAAAATGATTTCAAGCGCGATTTTTCGGTTTTTATTTTTTACTTGTTATTTGATTCTTTTAACACTTTAAAAAATAGATACAGTTCAGTTTTTTTTAAAGATAATGCTTTTTCAAGATTTGTGAAATTTTTTTCGAATTGTTCTGTTTTTTTTTTATAAAATAATTTTTTTGCCCATTTTTTATAAAAATTTTGTTTTAAAGTTTTTTTCATGGATCGAATTATCAGCAAACGAGGGATCATCAATGTACTTGTCCCAACCTTTTTTTTCCTAGGGGATAAATTCTTATCGTTTCAAAGAGACATCGAAATTTCGACGGGAAATTAATCGACTGATCGATCGAGCAGGAAAAAAGAATGAAGTGAGTTTGCAAGGGCTCGATCACAAAAAACATCTCTTTGCAGCTCAAAAGCTTGACCGATAGTGCGAAATAGCTGCAGAATTGTGAATTGAACGACCCGGCGGATTCGTGTAACTCATAAATTCAGAGATTCTTTCAAGATTCCCTCCACGTGTTTGGAACGTTCCTGAACTCCTGCAGGTTGCGCCTGCGTCCAAGCGTCCTGAGTTTACCGACCGTAGGTCCCGAAGCACTTTACCTCGAGGCGATAAAAATGTAATTATTTAAATAAGTTATTACCTGGGTACATGAAAATCTGGAAATCCTCAAACTCTTCGATTTATTACTTCGTCAATAACTCGAGGCGTGTGTGAGAAGTTTGAGATTCTTCAAAATTAATTTACATTTTCGAATTTCCTTGTGAGCTTAGAGAGATTTTCTAGGGATTAGACTGGACGAGCTGTTCGGACAGCAAAGAAAACAAATTTCGTGTTTAAATAAGAAAACGTAAGTGCGAAAAACGTGTGACTTGCGACACGTAATATCGTAAATACTGAAATATTTTCATACCGATGAGTTACGCAAACTTGTTCTAAACGTCGAAGCAGAAAAATAAATTTGTCGAAGCCTCTTTCTCGAGTGCCTAATTTAACGGGGATTCAAAAACCACAAGCACAATGAAAAAAATTATTTTATTTCTTTTGCATAACTTACAAAATGATCATGAACTCTCCCAATGGAGCTACAAAAATAATTCCTAATTAAGAGAACGGATCAGTCGGTTTATTGCAAGCGCAAGTGCGAGAGAGATAGCAGCAAATTTCGAAATCGAAATTCTTCGAAACAGTTTGACCGATTGAAGAATTTCGATTTCGCAAATTCCAAGTGAGTTTAGTCGACTGATCCATACTCTCAACGGTTTCCATTAGTCTTTGGGAAAAATTGACAAAAACTCGGCTGGACGATCGAAAGCTTGGCGAATTATTCGTTTGCGAAATTTAAAACAATCGTCGACACAGTGGATCCTGATGAATTCATTCGAACGATCAACCTTTTAGAATCGAGTTTATCGACGTCAGTCCATCGATAAAATTCTAGTGAAAAACACTTCCATTTTATTAATAGAAGCTGCGGAACGGCGTCGTAGATATTGGCGGAGTTAACCGTGTGGCAAGAACGACTGGTCTGGTCATTGAAGTTGGTTACAGGAGCAAACGTCATTATTAATGGATACATCTATATACAAATATCTTTAGAATTATTCATTGAGCAACTTTACTCCGGTAAATCGCCTTTCAATATTCTCCTTTCGTTCACCGTTTTTGTTTTCATAATTAATACAAACAAAAATGACTGCTGCATATATTTTTCTTTCAGTTACGTGGGCGCGATGCTTAGTTCATTGGCGTTTTCACGTCAGCAACGAATCCTCGGACCTCCGCAGTTCGAGGCGTTTCGTTAACAATTTCGTATTATTTACACTACAAACTATTCAGCGTTCAGCTGTTTGGGCCCACCAACTATTTACACTGCGTCGAATCCCTTCGCCGTTGCTTCACACTCGATCGTACGACGCTGAAGTTTGCAACGTCGGAGTCGGACGAATTTAGCGAAAAAAACATTGGCAATTAGACAATTTTTTATTTCTCGAATCATCGGTGTGGGTTGAAAAACTACGAATTGCGAATTGCGGAACAGAATTGGAGATACTGAAATTGTTGGAGAGTTTTTTAACACGATTTCGTTGAACTCGAACGTTGCAAACTTCGACATCATTCGACCGCACTCGTGAGCAGTGTCTCCAAAAAGCACCGAATTAGCGTCCTGCTAACTGAAAGTTCAGAAGCTTCGTTTCGAGGAGATCGGACCTCGCTTCGCGGTGCACAAAAGTCACGAAAACTATTACGAACGAACGTAAAAACGTCGCCGACTTGTCTCCGTGTCCGTTCGACTGCTCATGCCACTTCGTGCACCGAGAGAGTCGTATCGGACGACAAGCAGCAAAAGTAAAAGGCGACGGGACGAATTCGTTGACGAGAGAAAAACTACAAGAGAGAGAGAGAGGAAAAGTCTTGATTTTGGCTCGTTCAAGCGACCGCAGCGGTGGAATTGTCGGCTCTTCTTTGGGCAAAGGCCCATTGTTGTTTAATAAGATCGGATCCTTTTTCGGCGATCATGATGACAGGTGCATTGATGTTGCCGTTGGTGATGGTGGGCATGATGGAAGCGTCGATGACCCGGAGTCCGGGGACCCCGTAAACGCGGAGTTGAGGATCAACGACGGCCATGGGATCGGTGGACGGGCCCATTTTGGCAGTGCAGCTCATGTGGTAGATCGTCATGGTGTATTGTCTGATGACGCAGTTCCAGTACTCGTCCGTGAAGTGTTCGAGGTGTTTGCAGTTCGGCCACTTTTTGCTGTGGAAGCGAGCGCCGAATCGTCGCATAGTGGCGGTTTCCCCGAAGGCGATAGCGGCTTTGACGCCTTCTCTGAGGACGTCGACGTCGTCCGGGTGGGTCAGGTAGTTGTGGTACATGAGAGGGTAATCGAGAGGATTTTTGCTCCGGAGCTTGACGAAACCGCGGGATTTCGGGCGCAGCATCATGGGGAAAACGCCGAAGAGATCGCGGTTGTTGATCTCGCCGAAAACCTCGTTGTAGAACTCGTCCGTGAGGCCGTGAGCGTTCTTCACCTGGGTGCCCCCGTCGGAGCTGGTCGACGAGGATGTCAGCATGAATTCGATGTCCGGCCAGTCCTCGGACTTGTTCGCATACTTCGTGTTTATAAACGCGACCGACTCGAGGCCGACGCTCGAAGTCAGCGGCCCGTCTTCGGTCACCGCGTAACGCAGAGCCGTGTTCGCGTTCACCAAACGATTCATCACTATGCTTATCTCGTGATCGATCAAAAACGCCAAACCTCCTACGGCTATGTGGTCCTGGAGGTTCTGGCCGACCCCCGGCGAGTCCTGGATCACCGGGATGCCCACCTCACTGAGGTGTTCCGCCGGCCCGATGCCCGACAGCATCAACAGCTGGGGACTGTTTATCGCTCCGGCTGCCAGGATGACCTCCTTCTTCGCGTAGACGACTTCCCTCTTGCCGGCTCTTATGAATTCGACTCCGTAGGCACGCTTCGTTCCGGGATCTATCAACACCTTCGTCGCGTGACTCCACAACGACAAATGAAAATTCGGACGGTTGCTTATCGGACGGACAAATGCTTTGGCCGTACTGCAACGCGTTCCTCGACGCATCGTGAACTGGTAAAACGCGAATCCCGTCTGCTGCGCACCGTTCACGTCCACTATGTCGTAACCCATCTCCTCACCGGCTTGTAAAAATGCCACTCCTAATGGCGTGTTGTATGGCGCGTCCTGGATCGTCAGATAACCTCCTGCAATTTTAATACGCTTTTTGTCAATGAGCTCATACGCTTTTTCGCATACGTTTAAATACTTTACGAAGACTTGCAATTTTCTGGCTCTCGGTTTTTTCCCAAGTTACTCATTTTTGTCATCAACGAAAAAGACCGAGTCCCACGTAATTAAGGAAAATAATATTTGTAATTGACCAATTTTTTATTTCAGGAATCACTGGTGCGGACTGAAAAACTACGAATTGCGAGTTAGGCTACAGAATTGGAGAATTACTGGAATTATTGGAGGGTTTTTAAAATCATTTCGTTGGACTCCAACTTTCCAAACTTCAGCGTCATAAAAAAGGGGGGCAAGTCAGAATAATCGAAACCTTGAAAAACTGATTTCGACAGGAGTGATGAAAGAATGAATTTTTTATCTTCAAATAAAAACAATGAACGAAAGGCCAGAAGAATAGTTTTGTGAATTTTTGAAAGAACACGGAAATTCAAGTTGCCTTAACGTCAGAACGTGCCGGGGTTAATGACGCTCAAGCTTCCAACGTTGGAGTCCAACAAATGATCTAAAAAACCTTCCAATAATTCCCGTAATTCTCCAATTTCGTTTCCCACCGAATTTGCAATTCGTAGTTTTTCGACCTGCATCGATACTTCGTGAAACAAAAAATTGCTGAATTACAAATGTTTTTTTCGTTCATTTCACTCCGTTGTCCGGAGTTAGGAAAATGGAGTGAAATATTGTACTATGTTTTTTCAACATCGCTACAGAAATCGAGGTCAGCCATTATCCCTGTCCATGCGTCGATCGAATATTTCGAAAAAAAATTCAATGACGTAATAGAAAAGTTTAATGACAGGTTGCGTGAGTTAACGTGCTTTTTTGTCGATTTTGAAACCTCAATGGCCAATGTATTCTTGTGCATCTCTCATGAAGATGCGAAAAACAAATCAACATTATGTTTGCATCAATTTTTTCCTGCTGAAAATGGACGCGTCGCTCTGTTCGTAATTTCTCACCTTTGTGCTAATTTTTTACGTCCCCCACTCATTCCCATTAATCGCCAAGTTTTTTTACATTTTTCTTGCACGGAAAGAGTTTCTCCGTCGACTCGAAAACTGCGGGTTATTCGGGGTTGGAATTGCAACAACTTCGCATCAATTATTCATCCGCCAATGACCTTTGAGCCTGGACCTGCCTCTCTGTACAATTCCTACGCGTATTCATCGTCCCGTCACGTATAATTACTACCTCGATCTTGCGCTAACGATCTACGTGAGTTAAAAAATCGTCGTTTGTGAACATCCCGTCGAGATGAGGAAAACCCTCGTTTTCCTCATCTTGAGACAAATTACTGAATTTCATTGATTTTTAAATTATGGTGCTCCTGGAAACCAGACATTTTGCTAAAATTTTAAAACGTTTTGATTTGGTCAAAGCAGTGGATATTGAGCATTCAAATCCCGTTGCCCGGACGACGAATTTCTGACGAATACCTTCGACAAAATATTTCGATGAATGAAATGTGAGTCGCGAATACGCGGAGAGAATTAAACGGTTATAACGTTGTTGTAACGCACGGTAAAATTTTAAATATTTTCCAGAATTTTCAGTTTTCAATAGTTAATATTGCAGACAGTTAAATTTGAGGTACGTACACTAAAATTAACGAAACGTTTGGTCAGTTTTACGGTGCATCACAGTAAAGTGTCTTTGCCCCGATGCAAGTATCGATCACTCGCTTCCGAATACCGTTGCACACTAAATCAGAAATTTTCACTATTATAATTTCGAATATTATTCAATGTACAGAAAAAATCAATTTTTTCCCATCATAATATATCGTGAATTGCAGCTCGTCACCGCACTGTCGTAACTGGACGGTAATTTTTCAAATTTAATTCTCTCCGTGTGACTCGTCCGATTCGAGTGTGTTTACATTTCGAGCGGAAGTGCTCTCAGGCACGTACTAAAATCTGGTGGATTTGGCAACTTTCCCAACGTACTTTCCAGCAAACGTTCGTGTTGCTTGTGAAAACGGAGCTCAAGTTCTTGACAGCGATGTTTCCTCGCGCGTCTTTCTATTGTCAAGAACTTTTCTATTTCGTCACGTATTTGCCGAGTCGACTTTTCATACGCTTCCGTTTTCCAGCCCGTCAATATTCTCCTCCTTCCAACCGAAACGGCGTTCGACACGTACCTGTACTGTGATATCTTCGGTTCCGTGCCAAATACGGATTTCTCTGGTCCATGGACTTTCGGAAATATGGCAAAACGTCCTCGTAACTCCAGCCAGGATTCCCGAAGCTTTCCCACTGATCAAAGTCCCGACGATTCCCTCGGATGTAAAGCATCGTGTTCAGGACGCTGGAACCGCCGAGAACCTGCAAATTTCATTCTACATTAGCACGAATCTTTTCACCACTTTCTTCCAAAAAAACGTTTTCTTTGCATAATTAATCTGAACGGAATTGTTCGAACGAAGCAACGACTAAAACTGCTCACCGTTTTCCATCTCGAAAGGGCGATAAACCAGGAAAAATTAAGCTCGAGAAAATTTGATAATTTGTGCAAGATAAAAAACTGCGCTTGAAACAACGAATTTTAGCAACGAAAAACTTGGCAACTCACAGCGATTCCACTACAAATGTGTTTTATCGACACGATCTATTTAATGAATTGATTCATCGTCGCTTTCGACGAGAGTGCTGGAAAGCGGAATTTCATCATAGCCAACTTGAGCAATTATTCGTGAAGGTATGTGAATCGGATTATTATAAAAAACCGGGCTCAAAGGTTCGCATTTTTTGCAGCGAAAAGCAGCTTCTGAGTATGAATAAAGTCGAGTTTTTCTCGTGGGTTATTTATTATTTCTCGGTATCGAGGAATACCGTGATTTTGTAGTGGGGCAAAAAAGCGATTTTCACCATCGAACGATAAGTCCGTCGATGCGGCGCGTGTGCGACGAAGGTCGTCGCGGAACTTTCGATTCGTTAGCTCGATTGTCAACGCGATAGAGTCTAGTCGGTTTTATCGAGCTCGTCGCTCGCCGAGGCAAAACAATTGCTTTTCTTTTAAAGCAATTGCGCAATTGATAAACAAAAGAAGATTGTTGGACACGCGATTCTCTTCTGTTTCGTCGCCAGCTTTTTTCGATTGCTTGCTTTAAGGTACCGAGGAGGAAAAAATATTTCAAAACAACTTAATGTCCATTCGCCGGTTCTTATACGAGCATGCATATCGAAATTGCTTTCACTCTCGGCCGGACGAGTCTGCAGCTCTTAATGTTCTACCATCACGCGTTAATTCGCTTGGTGTCGATAAATAAATAAAGGAAAAAGTGGGATTGCGAGAGTTTCTTTTTATCGTTCATCTGCATTTCACACTGTCCTCCGAAATCAACAAAATTTACACTCGTTCCCACAAGATTTTTTTCGAGGTTTACATGCCCCTTTTGAAATCTTTATAAACTTTTAACCATAATGAAAAAAATCAACTTTACTGTGCAGCTATCGGGGCTGATGAAACGTTGAGAAATGAAATATTTATTGAAATAAATTCATTGAAAAATTGTATTTTTTTTAATACACGCAGAAAACGAGATATTATACGCACTGGATTGCAGCATTAATTCGAAGAGCAGTAACAAGAATTGTCTTTTTCTCTATAAGCATAGTAAAAAATCTTTTCAGTCACTTCAAATGTTTGTATTGTAAAGCATGCTCGGGCAACTCTGAAAAAAAAAACTGTTTGAATGGTAAAATGCCACACGTATTCGGTGTAGCGTTCGTTACTATGCTGACAGTCAAAATTTGTGATTGACAATAAATTTCCACTTATCGGTAAGTGCTAGTCTGACATGACGAATAACACTCGAAAACAGAACGAAATATAGTTCTGACGTAGATGACTTTTTGCTACGTACAAAAAACTGTTTAGAATTCAATGGACGAAAAATAGAAAAATTCAAAAAATACTATGCTGTTTGTAAACGGTGCCTAAAATACTTTGAAAATTGTTGAAAAATATTTCTGACTATACAAAACGAATGCGTTTTCTCCGCGTATAAATAATAAACAAAAAAAGATATTTTCGTCGTCCAACGAATCGTGGCGAGCAGAATAAAGCTTTCAACCCAGAGCACAAATGAATTTCCTCAGAATTTTATTTCTCATCCCACACGAAAACGTGGTTCAACGAAAGTTTTGTTGGAGATCAATGAATTCGATTCGTTGACTCGGTGCAGCAACGAAAATTAGTTCGATTAACAACTTCCCTGCACAGCGATTGATTCGCTTTTGATTAAAAAATTGATCGATCAATTTGATTGATTAATTTGATGAATGAATGGCGGATAGCCGGACGAAACTTACCTTCCCTCTCGTCCAACAACAGCGTTTATCAACCATTGCCTGACAAGCGGAGTCCTGTGGTTGCGAACGGTACTTCCAATCCATTTTACTCTTGTGAAGATACAACGACAATATTGGCACATCAGTGATTTCCGTTTCGTGGCCACCGGCCTCTAGCAGAAGAACGTTCCACGCTGGATTCTCGGTGAGTCGATTAACGATCACACTTCCGGCGCTCCCTCCCCCAACGACCACGAAATCGTACTCTTTCCGCAAGCTTCTCGTCACTTTTGGATGGTTTTCAGGATCCATTAGATCGTAATTGAAGTACGCCAATGAGGCTAGTAGAATGGGGAGTACCGCGAGTTTCCCAATGCCCAGAAGCACAGTGGCTGCTTTGAAAGCTCCCAACACGCTGCCAAATATCAGCGCCATTTTTCCTTCCTTTTCCTTACCAATAACTCGTCACCTTTCTATCGATTTTCTTCTCCTTTCCATTGATCGCGTTTCAATTTCGTCGAATCTCAATCCCTTCCGTGAAATTCGATCGCCATCCTTACTTTTTGACCGTTTAACATATAGAAAGTTCGTCTGAATTAATTAAGCAGTTTCTTCTTTGGCACTCGAGGCGTCTAATGTTTCGGGCGCTTTTATCGGCCTCATGACAAAAACAACGAACCGGCCGGCACACGAATGCCGGAGAAATTCACAATCCTGCTGTTCGTTTCGAAACAGGAAATTCTCCGACCTTCTTTTTCCACCGTACGACGTAAATATTATTCGTTTCACAATTTGCTTCCAATTTATCTGTCGCCGAGTTCTTACATCTTCGCGTTTCCGTCGCTCGGAGAAATCGCCATATCCGTCTAAATCCTTGAGACAATAAAAACGATCTTTTCGTAATTATTTGCCAAAAATAGTGCCATGAATTCACGTAACTCGAAACATGAATAAAGTTCACCGAAAAATTTGGAAATAAATATTCCGCACGGAAATAATAAAACGAATGAAGTTTAGTTCAGTCGACTCGAACACCAAAATTCTTATGTACATTGATCGATCGAATGAAGCCAAATAATTCGATTTGGTTTTTAAGCTTGTTGCTAAATCTCTTTAGATTTATGCTACCTTTAATGCTACCTTAAACGTAGATACTGAATGATTACTATTCTTTCGGATGAACAATGCGAAATTTTTCACCTGTGTGAATGATAATATTAATTATATTCAGAAATACCTTTATTTTAATCACTTAGGATTGATAGAAAATGTATTCTCGGTAATTGAAAATTGCGTTGAAATAAAGACAAAGTTTGGCATGCCTGTCAAGGAATTACTCCCGTTGGTCTCGTGTTTTCAGTAAAATTATTCTATGTGTCGTCCTGATCCGAGCTGTCGTTTTTCAAGTGAATTTCTTCATTGATAAGAGTGACAAGAAAAAAAGTGTGAAGGTAAGGACTTCGTCTCATTCAACCGATGCAACGAAATGACATTTTTACTCAACTTTGACATTTAATTTGTCCAAAATTCGTTCGGCAACTTCAGTTTTCCTTGAAACAGTACATTCGTGAGATATTCATCAACGAATAAAACGATTTTTATAGACAGCTGCTCACCTCAAAAATGTTAAGCAACAAGCTTAACGTCATTAACGAGAGTTTGTTCATTGGCATGAAAGCTCGTCAGTTGGACTAACGACTCGTTGCATCACTGACAAGTTAATTGTTTCATCTCAGAAACATTTTATTGGTAGCATCGAACGCAATTGAAACGAAAATTCTATCTCTCAATGAAACGATCTTGTTAATTGTATCAAATACGTGCGAGACTATGGACTTTCGTTTTGACAGTACTCAAGTTGATTTGAAATTGCTCAAGTTCATTAAATTTTCGTGGCTCAAGTGAGCGTGAATAATGTGTGAGAAGAAACGTGATCCTTGAAAAGAATTGAAAGCAAGTTCAACAACTGTTCCCACATCCATCGTCGTCTCGTCATCCACGCACGAGCCCGGACAAACGCGCCTCACCAGATTTGCATAATTCGAAAACGAATTAGCGTAACACGTACACGTTTGTGTGCTAATTTCTCCCTCGAGCTAGACAGATCGTTAAAAAATCTTACCTTCCACCAGCACATCCAACACTTTGAGAAACGGTCAATAAAACAAGGAACTCGAACGTTTTAATTTTCACTCTTCATTAAAAAGTTTTTTTTCATTAAATTTCATTCACTCTAAGCATAGAGCGACCTTGAAAAGTTCACATTTTGCAACGAGATCACAACAAAACATCGACTCAAGCTTCGATTCTTCCCCGAGCGTGACAAAATCGCTCGAGTGAGGAAAAAACATTTTCGGCCCCAACGAAACTAGACGAAATTTTCAATCATCCGAAAAACCTGATCGAAACCGGCTCCGGTAAAATTTTCTTCGAAGCTGCGATGTTCTGTTTGATTTTCGTACGAAAATGAGCCTGATAATGGAACGTGAACGAACCTCGAGTTTGAATCCGCCCGAGCACGTGGCGGAGAGCTCGTATAGGAGCTCGTAAGATCGTGCAGCTTAGCGAAGACTGGGAGAAAGCGAGAGACTGGGAGTTCAAACATTGAAGTAAGCGTATAAAGCATGCGAGTCTTTCGTGCCGCAGATCGTGTTCGCCTGTAAAACGGTATTCGCTTCTCCTACCACGTCACAATTCATTCTACGATGTAACTGCACACGAGATATACGACGAAAGGGAAAAGAAGAAGGAACGCGCGAAGGTGGGAAAGAGCGCGACGTTTCGAGTTGGACGAGTTTGATATTTCAGAAAATGTAAAAAAAAAAAAAAAAAAAAACGAGGCAGCCAGAGAAATTAAGGTGTTTGCAAGAGCGACTGGAGGCTGCACATTCTTCGACTCACGTGGCATTAATCACGTCGCCACAATCTGGCTCCCTTTTTGTTGACTGCTAGAAACGCTCGAGCAACGAATCGCACTTGAGAAATCTCATTGCTATTCAAGTTCGCAGAAACCGCGCGGGAACTTTTTCTGCTTCTCGAAGGAGTGTCAAAAAAATAATGGAAAAATTCTTCCTCGGTTGCGCTCGAAACGTCGAATTATTGCCAAACGATCGCAGCTCCACCTCCGGGATTGGTCGTCGGAGATATCAGATGACTGATCACTTTCGGATTGATCGACTTTCGACAAAATTCGCTTTTCTCCACTCGATTAATCATTTTTTAAGGAAGATCACGCGACTCTAATAAAAATCGAAAATTCCAACTCTAAGAGTTGGAATTTGGAAATATTCTAGAAATATACAGCGTGCATCTATTCCCGGAATTATTATAGGACCTGCCGTCTAGTTGTCGAGAAAACAATTAACGAAAATCACACTCTTCGAAGGGTTCTCCTGTTGCGACGATTAGGATTTAACGAAATAGGATCTTCCCAACTTGAAAGAGTCAAAAACTAGAATAAGAAAACACAACGTTCTTAGGTACCAGTGATGTCCTGAAAAATCCTTGTCACCGGTGAAAATGACTTGGAAATGGAAAAAGAAAAAGACTTCTTTGAACGAGTAACAACGACACAAACAGTGGAAGGTTTGACAACAGCATGAGCCAGCTGGTTTAAAATATAGATATGCGTACGCACATAAATAGAAAATGGCTGTTGTCACATTTCGCTTGACGATTTAACTACGAAAGTATTTTAACCGCTATAATTATGTTAAAAATTGATCGATCTCAACAAATAAGTTACACATAATTTAAATAATTGCGAGAATAAATTTTAATTGTTTCTTAGATCGTTAAAAGAGCAAAAAAGTTGAGTTGCTTTTTCGAATCACAAGTAACGCGTGATCTTCCTCAATGGGTCGCTCCCCAATAAAGAATCTGGCTAACTATCGAGCACGAAGCGAGCGATTTCGAGTTACGTAACTTTCCACGTCCACATCCGTTTGACAGAAGCCTCTGAAGTATCGTGGTATATGAAAATATAACGTGGGCGAAGATCGGTGAGAGGAAGAGGATTCTAAAGAAGGAAGTGATTTGCGGAGAGCTCTTGGTAGAGGAATTATAACGAGGATCAAAAAGTGCCTCGTTTTAGCCTTTCTGCATGGGATATTTGCGGTTACATCAGACTCGAGTCGCGAGCTAGACGGAGAGAGAGAGTGAAAGTGTTCGATAAATTCGTGAGCACCAAATTATCCCGAACTCGCTTGAGTTTAAGGCCTCTCAACTTTTCTCTCGTTCTTCAAAAAAACCGAGATCATTAATGGCGAATAAAGTTACCGATCGATCGTTAGTTCCTTCGATGTATCGATGGCGATAACGATTTGTTGAAACGATTTCTTTACGATGTTGCGTTGAAGCTACGAGTTTAATGGCCTATAAATTTTATTCTATGACGCCAATTATTTCCTCGAACAAAAATGGTACTTCTGTCGGAGTGAGTTTCAGTTGTTGCTCTTGACTCGAGCATCGGAATTATTATACGATCATAATCGCGGTGTGCACACAACGGAAAAAAAATGTTGGACGTCTTTCTAATGAAAAAAGTTTCGCAAACTAGCAAAATCGGAGGGTCAAGGCTACGCGAGCGACTCCAACGGGATTGAAAAACGTTTATTTTCTGGTTCGAACTCCCTCCTCGTTCGCGTCTCGAATTTCACGTGAAATTGTGCGAGCATTCGTCTCGAAACAAAATCAAAATTGGTCAGAGTGAAAGCGAGAGCTCCGATGACGAGTTTTGCATGGCTTCGTAGCCGTGACGAAGGCTCGTAACACTTTGCATCACTATACTTTTGCGTCTTGTAATCAGGCCGCTCTTTTTCATTTTATTTCAATGATAGGACACTTGTATCGATAGTGCTCGTCCCACTGACAGCTCAATCAACGTTTTTTATCAAAATCATAGAAACGTCAAAACGAAGAATTATTGTTGGTTACTTTGTACGAGATTTTGTATGAACTTAAGGGGTCTACCTTAATTAGAATTTTCAAAAAATCCATTTTTTTATTGCATTTTTCGAAAGTATACATATTTCGAAGTATCCTACTAAAATTTTATAAAGATCTGAGCAATCTATAAGTGTACTTTTGAGCGATGTTTACTCGGCTGTCTGAGCGCGCCAATACGCACCGCCCAGTGCGATACCGCGTACTCGGCTCTGTTTAAACGCGTTTTTCTCAAAATTACGTTTTTGGACGACTCGTTGATAAAATCTCCGAAACTATTCAACCGATCCTTATCAAAATTTTACCACGTGTTCTTTTATGACTATAGCTGTAGCGCGTATCATACTACGAATTTCGAAATTTTGAGCAGAACTATTTTTTTTTTAGTTTTTATAAAAATCGCCGCCGTTTTGTCGTTTTTGAAAAAATAAAAAATTATATGATACGCGCTTTAGCCATTTACCTATTGAATCTAAAAACATTTTTTTCTCCGATCATCCATTCCAGAGGCTTTATCAACAGCGTAAACCCTTTTTTTTTTAACCTGTCTTCTCCTCCACTTTTCTCAACGAAAACTGAGTAAAATAAACATTAAAAAAAAATTTTGTGTATTTTTAGAGTGTATTTTTTAGGCCCAACACTTTTTATATTCATTTTCATAATTTATATCGGTGAAAAAAAATTGGTGAAAGTAGTCTTTTTTTTGTCCGTTCAATCAGGGTAGACTCCTTAAGCAGACTTTTGTCCCCGGTCGGGAAAAGTGAACGTCAAAACTTTTTTCTGCGGTTTGCCATCGCAGGAGGATGGTTTATTAAAATAGATTAAAAAGTGAACTTTTGTAGATTCCGAGGATTTTAAGGACTCGCCAATCATCGTGGCACCTCCGTTTGACAAAACCATGAATCCATCGATATTTTTTCCATGTAGTTCTCCAAAAGCCTGCCCACATTCGACGAACTCCTCAGCTTTTCCGCATTTCTTTTATCGTCATTTATTTGTGAACGAGGTTATTACAATAATGAGGATATTTCATTCCTTTTTAAACGTGAGAAGCTTCTGCTTTGTGGTCACGAATTTCCCATCGATGATCCTTACGATAGAACATTTATGAAAAACGTTGTTAAGATTACGAATGACTGGCGAATGTAATTGACGAGTAGATTAGTAGAATCCTTAGTTGGAATTGAGTTGAATAAATTTTGTGCAAAGCGCCACTTTTGTGTGCGGTTTCCTCGAGTTATGATGTTGGCATTTTGTGTATTAAATATCGTGGAACATTTGGACGAAGGGGACCCGGATTTTCGCTAACGTTTTTCCCGTGAACGTCCGCGCGAGGGAGTCCGGACAGTGGGAAAACCATTGCAGAGCGATTAGCCAGGAACTTTGCTCTATCAAAACGTTAATGAAAAAATAAAATTCGTAACTTTTGTGGCGACGCGGATGAAGTGAAATTTCGCCCGCGTAACAACTCGCGGTAACGAGAACTCCGAGGAACGAACAATTAAACGGTGACAGCGGCCTAAATTGTGGTCAATTCTTCAGCCACTGGGACTTGATGAAGTCACTAGCTTTCTCGGCGATCATAATGGTCGGTGCGTTCGTATTTCCTCTGACGATAGTCGGCATGACGGATGCGTCGACGACCCTCAAGCCAGCGACGCCGTAAACCCTGAGTCGGGGATCGACGACAGCTCGGCGATCGGTAACCGGGCCCATTTTGCAGGTGCCAACCGGATGGAAGATCGTAGCGGTGTATTCCATGAGCACGCAAGCCCAGTAAGCCCTCGAGGCGAACCGGTGGGCCCGACAGGCCGGGAGTGGGTCTTCGATCAGCCGGAAGTTGTGATAGCGGAAAGCGTTAGTTTGGAAGAGCTCGAGGGCGATTTGAATGCCGTCGATCATGGCGAGGAGGTCGGGGTAGGCGGTCCAATAATTCGGTTGAATCAAGGGCGCCCCCCAGAGCGGATCGGTGTCGTTGAGTTTGACGAAGCCTCGGCTCCTGGGTCCCAAGAGAACGGGCCTCACGGTGATCCCGTTGTAGTAGGCAGTCGGGTAAATATTAGTTTCGACGAGCCCCCCGGGGTCGGCATAAAAGTCGTCCGTGTTCACGGGATCGAAGTGGTACTGAATGTCCGGCCTCTCCGGAGAACTCTCGTAGAAAGTTTTGGCGAAAGCTGTGCAGGTCAGAGTTCCGGTCGCCGATAACGGGCCCATTTTAGTGAGTTTGTACTTGTAAACGTCTTGGAGCATCTGCTCGTAGTCGACGCTCGTAGCACTGTCGTTCTTCAGGCCAATAACCAATCCGTCCATGGTCACGTGGTCCTGGAGGTTGTGCCCCACCGCGGAATCATAGAGGAGAGGAATCCCGAGGTCGAGCAAGTCTTCAGCGGGCCCGATACCCGATAACATCAGTATCTTCGGCGAGTTTATCGCCCCGGCCGATAATATCACTTCCTTGCTCGCACTCGCGGTTACGAAAACTCCTGTTTTACCGAGCGTGTATTCCACTCCCGTCGTCTTCCTCGTGCGAGGATCGATCACCAATCTCGTCACGTGAGCTTCCGTCACGATCTCCAAATTAATCCGCTTGTGCCTTACCGGCCTTACGAATGCTCCGTTCGTGCTCTGGCGCATTCCGTGAATCGATGTCGTCTGGAGATTCATCGCGCCCAGTTGACTCGCTGCGTTCACGTCGACCTCCCCGTAACCGATCTCTCGCCAAGCCTTCATCAACACTCCGATGTTCTTGTCTCGATAAGGAAATCTTTCCACGTTTTGGTAGCCTCTGGTACCGTGGTACTCCGGACTCGCATCGACGATCTGCAATTTTAATGTGGCCTCAAATTTATCTCCGACACTTTTTTAACCTCTGCATTTTTCCGAGAGCCGGCAACCCGACGCGACATCCCAATTTTTCTACGCGCTCTTACCTCCGGATCTTCGTTCTTTTCCGATTTGAGAAAATAGGGAAGCACGCTCCGATAGTCCCAGCCCTCGTTGCCCAAACGCGCCCACTCGTCGTAATCCTCAGGATTGCCGCGCACGTACAGCATGTAGTTGACCGTACTCGAACCCCCCATAACCTGAAAAATTTACAAAAATTATCAACTCTCGAATCCTAATCCTAATCCTAACTTAATACTATAAATGAGAGAGTCTCTTTCTTTGTTTGTCCTTCCTCCACGCCCTCACTGAGCAACCAATCTACTTGATTTTTGGCACAGAGTTGGTTGGAAGGACGGTCAGTGAGTACTTTCGGTCCTGGAAACAAAATCAAATTTCCAAGAGAGATTTACAGAATATTCGTAAAATTGTCCTTTCACCGCGTGATTTCTGGCATAGAAATAGTTGAAAAGAAAAAAAAAAGAAAAGGAGAGTCGCATTGGCTACATTTGGACATGGAAAAACATCAAGTTTTCGAGCAAAGTCGCGGGTAAAGGCTAGTTCTCAATATTTACTTTTGGATCAAACGAATTTTCGATTCCTGTATAATTTCAAATGCATTTTCACACAATTTCAGAGGTTTATCGTTTAAATTGTTCAATAACGAATACGTTTTCAAGGATTTGAGAATTACGAATAAACATAATTTGTTAATTTGATGATAAAATTGAAGAATTTGATTCGCATGATTCAACCTCGACCCATTCAACGACATTTTTTCGTCTTGAATTTCTCCCAATGTACGAGGGAACGCGGAGAACACTTATAATTTGTATAATAAATTGATGAAAACTTTGAAATTACTTTTCCACGAGTCCAGGGACAGCTTCGACCTCTTCTCGAACGACACGAATGTTGCTCCGGTTGTGTTCTGTACATCCAATCAATAGTGCTGCCTCCCAACGTAGGTGCGAAGGCTGGCACATCGGCTACCAGCGGTTCTTCTATTCCTGCCTCTAGAAGAAGGACCTGAAAAAAAATTCTCATTACTTCGGAATTCTTGAGAATAGAAAAAATATATTGAAATCCTAAAGCTAATCTCATTTTTCATTCTTCAGTCGAAATCGATTCCGATGTCGAAAAATTTCATGAAATTTCGAAAGATCGACTCTGGACGAATGTCGAAAAACTGGCTTTTTACGATCATCTCAGCTTCGAAGTCTTTCGATGACTTTCACGTCGATCGAGGTTGCATAAAAATACATTTTTCGCCCAACATTCGATTCATTAGAAAACGACTATTGATACGCTGCCCCGAGTATTTGCACCGTTTCGAAAATCACTTTATCGCGGACTAACGGTGAAGCCCCGACCTCGGTCTGGCATTTGACAGTAGAAAAATGGCTCACGTGTTCAACACCTGAGGAATAAACTGCTCCGAGTTTTAACCCACCGCGTGACAACTTACGATCATAAGAGCAACGAGCTCTCTTCGACTTCGAGACAACGATAATAAACCGATAAAAGTGAGCGTCGCGCGGAGTTAAGGAGGTATGACTATCACTCGAAATCCAACATTTGGACTTGAAATTTTTATGAGATATAAACGAATACTTTACGCAACTGTTGCCAATATTTGAACAATATTCACCGTGTCGTTCGTACGCAATAAATTTTCAAAGTTGAGAACTTTAAGCTGACGAAGCACGTCCCCTTGTGGAGACAATCCGCGCAAGTTAAGTTATCACAGTTTTTTAAACTCTTGCATCCAACTGAGGTAATCTAAAAATTGAATTTCGGTAGGTATTTTAGAAAATCGAAAAATGTTACTCCACCGTCTTAAGGAGGGTGGATAGCGACGATACAATGTTCCCATGCTAAACCATGTTACGTACATTAAAAATTTCAAAGTGATAAGAATGTAATAAAATTTGGTGAACATATTGTTTAGTGCCAAATTTGACAGTACAAATTTTTTAAGATTTTTCTTCTGTACAGTTATCGAGTAATTGATCACTAAAGTTCACGTGCGTATAAGCATAGCGTTTCCAAATATATTTCGGGCATAAGAAATCTGCTTTAATGCGTAATTACTCGATAACTAAGCAGAAGAAAATTTTGAAAAAAATTGTGTCTTCGCACTTGATGTTGAAGGACATTATCACCAAATTTGATCAATTTCTTATCATTTTGACGATAGTAGACACCCTCCTTAATTAATTACTGCATATTACAACGAAGTTTCGCTTCACCGTTAATGATCGTCGGAAAGAGAAATAGTGGGGGTTTGGTGAGTCGTTGAGAATCGAATGATTCTCTTGATCTCTACTAAATAAATCATTTATCAAGAATATGGGACATTATAAGCAACCATAATCGATAATATGAATGTTCAACAGAAATCAGAATAATTGTGGATTATTTTAATTTGATGGAAATTCTCGATGCGAGAAATCGAGAAGCTCGAGTACTACACAAAGGACTTTTGGGAGCGACCTTGCTATTTTCAATTCCGTTCAGAATTTCAACGTCCTCGAAAATAATTGACGCGTTCTGATACTCCGCAATAGTATAAGAACAATTTGCGGTAGTTGTGCGAAAATAAACGGTCGCGAAGCATTTGCGTGGAAATTCAAAGTTTTATTATCCGAGTTGTCCGCGCGTTGGTTACATTCTAGAGCGTTGTTTTTCCATATTGGTTATTCGCTGTCTTTTTTCTCCGTTTTTTCGGGCCCCTTCACTCGCCGCGTTCCTCATTTTCGTTGAGCGCGAATTCGCAAAAGTTGGTATATTTCCGAAGGTCAAAGTAAATTAGGATTGTCGAGAGTTTTGACGTCGAGAGAAGAAACGTTTTGGAGTCTCACCCGCCATTGTTTGATTTCACTCAGTCGATTGGCGACGACGCATCCGGCGGAGCCAGCACCGACAACGATGAAATCGTATTGGCCCGGCGAGGAGCCGGTTGTCTCAGGAACGCGATGATTCGCCTGCCGCTTCGCACCGCGCGTGTCCTCATCAAGCGTTCGCCCGAAGTTTCCTGTCCCAGGATCACTGCCATACAAATTTCGCTCGTTCCACTCGTCGTAAAAACTCGCCGTTGCTCCGTCGACTTTTCGAACGTTTGGGAATTCCTGGACGGTGACGCTTCCCGGAGGAATTTCTCTCGTCGTCTCTTCGCCGTTTTCATGAAAGCCCTCGCTGAACGGTGAAAGGGTATTAGTGGTTCCAGGAACAAGCCTTAAAAACCCGGATCTCGGGGTCCGATCGCTCCTTTCACTCGGATCGAGCAAAGGCGGGTACAGCGGTATGAATTTCGCCTCGTTTCCGAGCTCGAACCTTCCCATTTCGCCAAACACTTCCGGAGAAAATCCTCCCTCGTTCCTCCCTGGAATCCCAATCCTCTCGCCGTACTCCAGCCGTTCGAGGACTTCCGGTTTCTCGTAATTTCTTCGCGTCGACGAAACTTCGATGTCCCCACTGTGACCTTGGAACGTCGGGACCGTGGTGAACCGTAAATGACGATTGCGGGGCTCCGGAAACCAGAAATTCGATCTCGCTGGAGCACTCGAAACGGGCAAATCCCGGACGAGTCCGGAACTCATCCGCCTGCCGGGAGGGTACGACCTGGAGATCGGCCTCTGAAGATCGTATTCTTCAAAACTCGAGTACGCCGAAGACGGCGAGCTCGAAAATGGCAGTTTCGGTGTCCCGAGATCGAGGGAATA
Source organism: Venturia canescens (assembly GCF_019457755.1). Taxonomy (NCBI): domain Eukaryota; kingdom Metazoa; phylum Arthropoda; class Insecta; order Hymenoptera; family Ichneumonidae; genus Venturia; species Venturia canescens. Next base: position 2,299,134 of record NC_057423.1, on the reverse strand, counting down.
GTAATCCTGAGGAGAAGCATGAATCTTCAGAGGAGGATAGTTGTCCAGCGAGTAACCGAAGAGCTGGGTGACCAGAGCCAGGAACATGTAAGCTTGAGGTTGGCACGTCGTTACAGTCGCACCCGGCGAACACAGTCGAGCCAAGTCTCGTGGCATCCACGACATTTTCTTTGTTTGTACGAGCTGCAACGAGGCACAGAAAAATTGATGGAAGGGAAAGAATCAAGAGAGCGTTGCAGAATCTTCATCGCATTTGATCATTTAACAAGATAAAATTTCCTGGTTGATTCACGAAGTTTCAGGTCCCCCAGCGAGTACTGAGAAGCAGAAGGGCTGTCAAAGCAGTGGAAGATTTTATATATAAAACTTGCGACTTCGAGTCTCGAAAATTGAGATCGCACGGACCGATCGCAATTATGTTTCGAATCTTTGTTCTCACAGTGAGGCCGCTTCACCGAAAAAATATCGAAAACGTGAAAAAAATCATCGAACAGAATTTCTAGGAACTTCTTTTTCGAGAACGATTGGCAACACATATAGAAAGTGCTCAGATTAATATCTCAACGAAAAATAAAAAATATTCACCGAAGTACTTACTCGAGAAAGAATCCTACATCCGATTCCCCAGCAGAGAACAAAATCTGTTAAAAAAACCGAAAACTTTATTAATTCGTCACAGCGGCATGTTTCTTCTCGGTGAATTGACAGCGACGAGAAAAGTGTAGATTTTCGCAGTCTCTTGGCGAGTAATTGAATCAAAGCGTTATTTCATTGATTGCACGTTTTACCGAATAATAGCAGAGCCGTTAAAGCTGTCCGTTAACTGCTTCGAACGCACTTAAATCTCTGCGCAGACTGCCCCCGAAACGATTCTCTCATTGCATCGATCGTTGGTGCATGTTAAACGGGCAGTTTCGGGTGCTCACTATATCAGAATTCTTGTGTCTCCACCCAGTTCTACAATGTGTGTTCTGTCGTGACACTGTCGAAGGAAAAAAGGGAACGGACCTATGACACACCGCGCTTTTCTTTCACTCACGTGTTTCACGAGCAACTGTTTCCCTGTACAATTTTTATTATTTAAAAAAAAAAAAAAAAAAACGAAAAATTGTACAATTACAGAAATACACGGGGAAAACGAGAAAATTCGAAGAGCAGTAAATAATAAAAATTGTTTCATCCACCATAATAAAAATACCCATACCTTTTATTCAAAAGACTCAAGAGTCTTTTTCTCTATAAGCATATAGTAAAAAATGTTTTTAGTCACTTCAAATGTTATTGTAAAGCATGCTCGGGCAACCCTGAAAAAAAATTATATGTGATTCGTGCTTTTGCGTCATCGAATTTATTGTGCTGAAAGTCAAAATTTGTGATTTACAATAGATTTTCATTTTAAGTGCTAGTCTGACACGATGAATAACACTCGAAAACAAAACGAAACACAGTGCTCACGTGCATCACTTTTTGCTGTTTATAATGGGTGGTTAAATACTTTGTGAATTCTCGAAAAATAATATATCCCTCGCTATACAAGACGAATCCGTTTTCTCCGTCGACACGAGTCTCGGTACCGAAAACTGCGATGATTTTACGCGATGCTTTTTCATTCGGAACGTTGCGAAAAGCGTTGAATTTTCGTAAGAATTATAATTCGATGAAGATTTTACGACTCGACGGGAAATATCGAAAGATCATTGTTTCGAAGAGGATAAAAAAGGGAATGTGATAAGGAGACTCTTCGTTTGGTGAATATCCGGGAAAAATGTTCGTTCCCGAAAAAGTGCATCAACGGGATTGAGATAAGCCGTGATCGGGGGTGGCGAAAGGAAACTTTTTGTTTTCTACGTACGTGAAAACTATGAATGCCGAAAAACTACTGCCTCACGGAATGGACCTCGTAGGTCTGCGTCGTTTTCCAGTGTTCGCCGCTGCTCGCTGATTCGAGTCACATCGATCGATATCCGCTCGTGCGTAGAATCTGCATCGTCTGATAAGTGATTATCGTAGCGAATATATCGAGATACATTGATTCACTTTTTTTATTTAATTTAGAAAAGCGCGCGATGACGTTGGCTGTTTTACGCGTTGACGATTCGAATCGGAAAACGTGCAAACTCCCTTCGAGTCCAAAGTCAACTACAGCGAATTCGATCATGCAGCCAGAGGTTTCAAGTGGAGCTGGAAAAGCGTGTCGAGAAAATGTAACAGGCCGTCAAGCCTATCGGCTCGTTTGGAAACTCCCCCGCACGAGAAAAAAGCAATGAACAGTTTAAGCACGTCGATTTAACGTCAACAATTCGACCGCTGTGTATTCGGCTTTTTATGGATCCAGGTGTTCGTCCAGTCTCAAAAATGCGCGAGTTACGATCGTCGTAAGAAACGTCCAGACGTTTTTTCAGCCTCGAATACGCCCGAGTTAAATGTCCTCGCGGTTGATGCTACCGTGCCACGATCGTGGAATTCGCAAGGCGCGCGATGACCACAACACCACGGTTGATAATTAATTCCCCATTATTTCGAAGGCTTCGAGTTTAAAAAGCAGTTTTTGCTGCCCCTTTCGTATCTCAGAAACATTCGTCGGTCGAAGGTGTGAAAAAAACGTTCGCTCGAGTGCGTTCGGGAGACCAGCGAGGGACAGTCATTGCCTACGATTTTATGTACCACTTTGACAGTTATGTCCAAATTGCCTATGAACTCTCGCGACTCGAAGCCAAACACTCGCAGTTCTTATTACAAATCCAGATTTTCTACATTTTTTAGGACGTCGATCGATTTTTAGTTGTTTTGCAGTTTAACCTCGGTGCAGAGAAAGGCTTCCATGGTTAGGAAGTCCAATGGAATATTTCAGTAAATCATGAACTTTCTTTATTCAATTAGCAACATTTACAATTCAATTGGCATTAGCATTTTATTCGATTAGCATGATTCTCGCGTGTCGTCTAGTATATTTGTACTCTAGAGGCAAATCGTAATAATTTATCAAGCTTTCCAACAACATTACACTCTTATCATCTTAATTATTTCAATAAACAAAATGTTGAATTTTACGAGCTTCGAAGTACATTCCTCGACATGTGCAATCGTGGTCAACCACATCAAATGAATTGCAAAATAATTTCGTGTACGAACGACATTAAGGAGCTCATTTTTTTCGATCGATATTAAATCTTTTTCTTTTTCTATTCCATACTCTTAGTTTCTCCGGCAAGGCTCCATGGACCAATCTCGTAGTGGAACAGTCGCGAGGAATTCTTCGTCATGGCACACTTAACTCGGTGTTCTCGTGTTTGTGGTTTCAATCAATGATTTCTTGCTGCTTCGCTTTCCTTTCGATATTGCCTACAGAAAATTACTGTTTCGAAGAATAAAACAGCCGGGGAGGGGGGGGGGGGGGGTGAGAAATTGTACGCTTTTTTGCCACAGCGAACGCAGTGCATCCAATCTACATTGGTATGAAAAGATTAGGAAAAAGGAAAATTGATGAAGAGTGCAATAAAATATGGTGGAACGAGATCGAATCTTCGAGTTCGTTCAAAGCTCTTCCTTCTTGGACCAATCCTTTTTTATCATGTCGGAAGCTTTCTCAGCGATCATGAGAGTGGGAGAGTTGGTGTTGCCACTGGGTAGGTTTGGCATGATCGAAGCATCGATTACTCTGAGGGATTCGATGCCGTGAACCTTTAATCGGGAGTCAACGACCGCGGTGGGGTCGTCGGCTGGTCCCATTCTGGCGGTCCCGCAGGGGTGATAAACAGTTCCGGCGACGTGTCTCAGGCTGCATTCCCAATACTCCCTGGTGTCAAATTTGTGCTGGGAACATCCAGGAATTTTGAAGTGACGGAGTTTCGCGCCGAGTTTCTTCATGGCCCGAGTGTTCAAGAGTTTCTTGGCGTATTGGACGCTCCTCAGCATGGTTTCGACGTCGTCGCGTTCGGCGAAGTAATTAGCGTGTATTTTCGGGCGGTCGTCAGGATTGGAGCTTCGCAATGTGAGCTCTCCCACGCTTTTGGGCCTCAGTAAAGCCGGGAGCATCCAGATGACGTCGCTTTCGAGAGTGGCTTTTTCCGCGGCCGCGATCGTCTCAGCGTCGATCGCGAAAGCTGCCAGTAGAGTCTGGACTTTGAGACTCTGTCCGCGCGGTACGATCGTGTGGTGAAATTCCACGTCCGGATACTTCGAGTCCGGATCTTTCGTATCGACGAAACCGAGCAAGTCGATCGAACCCAGTGTCGTAAACTCTCCGGTTCTGTGAACCAAGTAATTGTAAGCCTGATCCAACCACCACGTCGGAGGCAAATCGCTGACCGAAGCGTTGACGTACTCCAGTTGGATTCCCAGCCAAAGAACGTGGTCCTGGAGGTTCCGACCGACCGGCAAGTCCGCGACGACTCGGATCCCAACCTCCTTCAGATGTTCCTTCGGCCCTATACCCGAGAGCATCAACAGCCGCGGGCTCTCGATGCTTCCGGCCGACAGAATAACTTCCTTCGATGCTTTGACCGTGATGGAGCGATCGTCGGGGAGCTTGACGACCACTCCCGTGGCCCGGTTCCCATCGAGAACTACTCGCTCCGCCTTGGACGATTTCATCACGAACAAATTCTTGCGATCTTTGGCCACCGAGAGAAAAGCCTCTGCAACGTTCTTCCGGGCTCCGTTTTCAACAGTTCCATGCGCTCTTCCATAACCGACGTAAGTTCCATCGTTGACAGCCTCGAATACCGGCAAGCCCAACTCCCGAACGGCATCCAACAGGATTTCCTGCGCGTTCGTGTCCGAGTAGTTGAACGTTTGCAGCGACAGCGGGCCCCCGCTTCCGAACAACTTGCCCCCGACCTTAGCCACCAGCTCGGCCGGATAGTTTTCTGACTTTTTGAAATAAGGCAAAACCTCCTCGAAACTCCATCCCGGATTACCTCGCGCCGCCCACTCGTCGTAATCGCGATCGTTACCGCGCACATACAACATCGCGTTGATCACTGAACTCCCGCCCAGAGCTTTCCCCTTTGCCCATATGCACCGCTTCTTCTTCATTGCCTGACAGGACTTCTCGTCCGGTTCGACCTCGTACGCGTAATCTTCCTCCGAGCCCTGGAGAGTGAGCACCAACGCCGGTACGTGACTGGCTATCGAAGGATTCTTACCAGCCTCGATCAGCAATACTTTCCAATTTGGATTCTCTGAGAGTCTGCTCGCTGTGACAGAGCCCGCGCTCCCTCCGCCGACCACCACGAAGTCGTAACTCTCATCCAAATTCGCCAACACCTCGCTCTTCCGATCCGCCGGATAATTCGAATCTTTGCTCAACGAGCATTGCGCTACTAAAAGGCTCTGCACGAGCTGCACGAATACCGAGCCCGACGTTCCGCTTGCGGCTCCAGCGCAACTCTGCGTCAGACAGGACTCCATCGTCGTTACCGGCGTATTTATTTCGTTCTGAAAACAAATTTTTTTTCCCATTGTCACAAACATTTCGGAACGAGCAAAAAAATTTTATCGATTCAAAGATCAGTTAGAAACATTCGTCACCGTCCGAACGGTGATAATGCGTTTTAATTGAATGGAAAAAAATTACGAAAGCTGAATCTATTTACCGTCAGAATCTCTAAATCTCTAACTGACGCAGATAACCGCGTATCGCGATGCATTCAAGGCAAATGAATTCCCGCTTTAACGGCTGATTAAATCGCCTTTCCACCTCGCAGAGTTTGTTAAAGTTCTACAAAATGATAATGACGCTACGATTTTAATGTAATGGAGAAAAACGATTAAAATACTTCTAAAAATAGATCGACACGAATATGGAAAGAGCTGTTGAGAAACTTGGCACCGCAGCACACGCGTGCGACAAAGTGAAAATAAAATATTGCCTACACTGAAAAAGTTGATACGGCCACAAGATATTTTCGCTTCATTACTATTGTTCAGTGATAAAAATGAAAATGAAAATGAATTCTTTCACTTCAATTTTCGAAAAAGTTTGTATACCACCATTTTTATGCGCTCCTTCAATTTATCAAGAGCCGAGAACTGATTGCTATTTGAGTGTTGCGAAATGGAATTAAGAGCTTCAATTAAGGTAGCTCATGCGCGAAACGATTTTTTAAGAAAGTTTAGAAATTTACTCAGAGTTTAAATGGGTAGTCGACTGACACGCATATCAAATTTTAAGGGTTTTATTGGTTATTGAGACAAACGAAGAATAATACACAGGTTTATATGCACTGTGCGTGAAAAATCGTTTATTTTTCCATATCAAGGGAACAAAATTCGAGACGATTGTCTTACTAGTAATAAAAACAAATTACGTTAAAGATTGAACGAAATTGATAAAATGAGCACTCGTAAACTCGCATTTGCTTATTTCGGAAATTTGTTTCTTTTTGGTTTGGCCCATTCCTGTCACAGGCTTCTGTCTTTTCATTAATACTTTTTCTTGATCCATTTTCCGTTGTGTTTTCCCTTTGCGCTCTCCAATGCGATTTTTTACATAAAAAACTGCGATATTTTCGTCAGGGACGAATGAAAATTGGCGTTCAGTCAGTGATGGATCCCCGATGAATTGATGACTTGTAATTTCATTCGCCAAAAGATAAGTTGAAATAATGCCACGGAGAGATTATTATACGAATTTTTGAATTCGTTTTCTCGTAATTTTTACTATAGTTTGTGGTAACGCGGTACCGTGTAGACATTACGCTAATTTTTGTAATTTCACATAGTAATTTATAGAAAAGCCTCAGTTTTAGAGGAAAGTAATCTGTCGTTCACGAAACATCGTTATTCGAACACAGTAAAATACTTGACGTTTCACCGTGTGGAAATTTTACTATGTTTTTCTATATTAATAAAATCTGGCTATTCACCAGTACCAAATTTTACTATGGTCCTTCACCAATATTCGATCCTGTGGCTGTGGTGCAAATTTATATAGATCTATACAAATTTCGGCTGCGATTAAATTGTTTTTAATTGGTACACGCCCTTCCATATGCTCTGCCCCCCTTTCGCCTTTCGTTTTCTCTCCTATCGTTGCAAATGTAGTTAGCGTTAGCAAAAAATGTATTAGTGGTCACGGCATTTGGATGATTCGTAATTAGGGTGTAAAGGAAACAACGCTAAATAATTTTGGTAATTATGCAGTTTGGTTACTTTTTCGAAAAGTGGGGGAATTTTTTTTTTTTTGCATAATTACAAAAAAACTGCATAATTACCATAATTTTAATCACAGTATATTTTATTTATAAAAATATGTACAAAAAAATTCTTACACTAACCAAATTTTACTGATAATTATTTTTCATTTTATCTTAGATCCACGTCTTAGGAATGTAAACGTTACCGTCGAGACCGGTCAACTTGTACGTAATCAGTAGGTTGCGTAATTGTAACTATTCCATAGTTATATTGCCGACCACCTGTCAATTTCTGTTTTTTGATCGATGCGATAAAAACTTCTGAAAAACTTTGGTTACGTACATTGTTCCGACTCCACACACGGTCATTTTCGTTGCTCGATGAACGCTGAATGGAATGCTTGCTCATGAACGAGCAAAGTTCTATGAATGCGTGGGGAGGGGGAAGAATAGTAAAGTAATTTACTATGGGCCATCGTAATTTGTCCCACAGTATCATTGAAAATGTACAAGGAACAAAATGATGTTGAAAATTTTATTATGTTCCCATGTAATCTCTTCCAACGTATCGGAGTAAATCTACAAGGTCGTGACAAGCTCTAATATTTTTACTATATTCCATTCTATTTTTTTCATGGAATCGTAATAACTTCTAAGTGTGTGGTTTTTTTTTGTTTTCTTATGTTTACTTATGTTTAAAATTTTCTTATGACGACTTGGTTCCACGATGCAATGACTACATAGTAATTTTTCGTATAAAAATCTGGCAAGAGTACGATTTCCGAGGCGCCAAGTTTTGACCATGCAGTCTTCATAATTAGCCCAAAATAAGATGTTTTTCAAGAGTAAAAAAAATCGAAATTTTGCCTTTAAGGGGGTGAAACGGGGGGTTAAAAGTTGAAGTATCATTATGATGTGTATGCTCCCTAATTTGGACCACGTAGCGCCCTTTTTTTTATCGGAAATGATACTATTTTGCAGTAAAATGAAAATCAAAATTAAAAAAAATAAAAAAATTTAAGGGGGTGGAACGGTGATTTGGGGAAAATTCGTCGAAAACAATTCGTCGAATCACAATTCGTCAAATCACAATTCATCGAATCACAATCCTTTGAAAATTTGTCGAAAACTCGTTAGAATACTGTTTTTGATTTTTGGGTGGGTCCGGAACATCACTCAATAGGGTTTGTAACGTTGAGGCGCGTTTTTTTTTTAATTTATAAAAATGTTGAAATTCATTTTTCCATTCGACACATCTTTGATGTGTGTGCGGAATCGTTGGGTGGGTGTAAAGCACCTTCGGTGTGTGTACGGAATAGTTGGGCGGGCTTGGAACACCTATGATGTGTGTGCGGAATCGTTGGGTAGGTTTGAAGCACCTTCGATGTGTGTGCGGAATCGTTGAGCGGGTTTGAAGCACCTGCGATGTGTGCGCGGAATCGTTGGGTGGGTTTGAAGCACTTTCGATGTGTGTGCGGAATCAATCGTTAAATCTTGGCGCCTCCGAAATCATCGTACTTTCCCCAATGAATTGAAGTTATATTTTGTAACAATGTTCGCTTATACTGCCAAATAAACAAATGAACGCAAATTGAAACAGGAGATGGTAAACAACACAAAACAACAACACAACAAGACAACCTCCACGTGGTGTTTTCCGGGTTACGCTAATAGTCTGCAATTTAGCGCACACATTTTGAAAATCAAGGCGCAATGTTTTAATACGGCATTGAAACACTATTAAAAATACTATTTTATACTTCGAAAAATCATTTCAACGCAAGATATTAATACCCTCACGTATTCGCGTGCGTTAGAAATTTATCATCAATAGCAAAAAAACACTTTTTTTCAACTTCAAATGGTCATAACTCCTTAAGGAAGCCGAATACGCAAAAATTTTATTCTTGTAATTCGTTTTAGAATGGTCGAAATATAAAGAATCAATCGTCAAATCTTGGCGCCTCGGAAATCGTACTCTCCCCAAAAATCTCTCCGTTATGTATTTACAATTTCGAATGAATAACTCTGACATTAATCAAAAGTGATGATATGTTTAATTAAGGAGTAAAAATCGTTCCAATTGAGACACCCATAAAATACGATCCTACGGGCATGATCTACCTTAATTCTTGCCGATGTTATATTTCCAAGACTTGAAACCTCGTGAAGATCGCTGTGTGCTATTATAGTTTTTAGATAAATGATATTCAGATTTTCTTGAAATATGCCGCATGAAAACCGCAAAAACTGCTATTTTTAGTTGTAATTTTTTCATATTCATTGAACACCTCCAACTGTTCTTGTTTCTAAGTTTAAGGATATTTGGTACAGGTGATACAATGTTGTAATGCTAAACCATGCTAAAAACATAAAAAATTTCAAAATGATCAGAATTTTATTTGGTGAACATATTGTTTAGTGCCAAATTTGATAATACAAATTTTTTAAGATTTTTCTTCTGTACAGTTATCGAGTAATTGATCACTAAAGTTCACGTGTATAAGCATAGCGTTTCCATATATATATATTCCGGGCATAAGAAATCTGCTTTAATGCGTAATTACTCGATAAATAAGCAGAAGAAAATATTTAAAAAAATGGTGTTTTCGCACTTGATGTTGAAGAACATTATCACCGCAAATTTGATCAATTTCTAATTATTTAGACTTTTGTGCCAAACATCCTTAATGCAACGTAGATGAATGCAATACGAACTCACCGTGAGATCGTGATGGTCGTATGAAAGGAAAAGAACGATCCAGCACTCTAGAAAGCTCGGGTATAACTGGCGAAACTGTCGTCTTACTACGACATATTTTTCTGCGAGACTTTATCTGCCCGCGGTATCCCTCCACGCACAAACGAAGAATATCAATTTCTACTTTGCATTTCAACTAGCTTGTCCATAACTTGTTCCGGAGATAGTATGTATTTCAATACATATTCAATTTACAGATATTCGGTTTTTTGTGTAGTTCGTAAATAAACATAGGAAGAAACATTTTTATAAAACCTGTGCTCAGTTCTGCAAACAAGGTCCGCAGATGGCGTTTACAGATGAAAATATTAACCGAAATAGAAAAATTGACAAAAGTTTGACGAATTCGAAATTATGAACGTTAATATTTACGGCACAGTGAAATTTCTCGTATCACATAATAAAAATCCTTTTTTTTCAATATTCAACAGGTTTCACTCGTAATATTTTTTTTCATGTTGAAATCATCGATTCGAACACTTCCTTATCATGAAATTGACATTTTTTTTTTCAAGCTGCTTAAAGATTCTGCATTCTATTAAAAAAACGGTATTTATCGTCAGAATTTTGAAATAATTTAATAAAACATTTTTCTCCATTATGAAAAAAAGTCATCGTAACTGACATCGATCACGACCTTGGCCAGCCCGGTCATGTTTTGTGGTTCGGCTAGACGTTCTCGTTTTACAGATCGGTGTACGAAAGGAAATATAATCGTGACGCGGATAGCTCATGTGCGCAGACGGTTTAGAAAAAAATCACTGATCCGACGAGATCCTTGATAACGTGAGAGTACGAAAAAAGTAATGACGTCGAACGATAACGAAGAGAAATCGTCCGGAAATGGAAGTTTGGAGAGCTCCTTCGCTCGGAGAGGGACTTTGACGTATTGAAAGAATGAAGCTTTTGATAATCAAAGTGTGTTTATTAACGAAGGCGAGAATCAACTGGACTTTTGTCATCGTAAATTAAGCCAAGTTTTGATTATCATGTCGGAAGCCTTCTCGGCTACCATAACTATGGCAGCGACCGGATTCGCGTTAGGAACAATTGGGAATACCGAAGCATCGGCGACTCGCACGTTTCTCAAACCGTGGACTCGCAGCTCCGGATCTACGACTGCCGACTCGTCGCCCTCCGGTCCCATTTTGCAGGATCCTGATTGGTGGTTCTCCGGACCTGTCTGCTGACGGATCAGGCACTCCCAGTAGGCATCGGTCCCGAAACGATAACTGAAAACGCGAATGTTTTTCTGATTGTCACGTGAACTCATAATTTGAAAAGTTTCAATGAATTTTTCGATTTTTCAAATTGGAATTAATGAATTCGTTGATTTTCGAGTGAAAACCTTTTCCTCGGAAAATAAAAAAACTCACGTCGAGCAAGCGGGAATGGGAATCCCCTCGAGTCGGAGATCCCATTTTTTCATGGTCGGAGTTTTCGTCAAATCAGCAACTTTCTTGATTCCTTCAATGAGAATATTCATGTCTTCGCGTTCTTCGAAGTAATTGGGATATATGAGGGGCGAATCGAGAGGATTTTTCGACCTCAATTTCAAGACGCCTCTGGATTTAGCCATGACGGTAGTCGGCCTCGCGACGATTTCGCGTCTCGCTGGGCAGTTGCCGATCGTTCCACCGGGACACTCATTGGAATGGCCTCCGATGGTGCACTTCGAGCCGAAGCCATCGAAGAAAACTTGTATGTCGGGGACGCCCGCGGTAGCGTACGAGCTTTGGAGGAAAGCGGTGACCTGGGTCAAGCCGGTGCTGGCTAAGGGGCCCGTGCGATTGGCCAGGTACTCGGTCATCGAGTTCTGGCCGATGGCTTCGTAGTGGGTGTCCCGGATGCTCATTTTTATTCCGACGGAGACGTGGTTGTGAAGATTCTTGCCGACGGGGAGGTCGGCAACACATTTTATTCCAAGCCTCGTTGAGTCTTTTGCGGGGCCGATTCCGCTGTTCAACAAAATTTGAGGCGAGCCGATTGCTCCCGCAGCCAAAATGACCTCTTTGTCAGCTTTGATTATCCGGACGTTGCCATTTTTATCGACAACTTCGACCGACCTGATTCGCCTCTCCCATTGGCCCGTGAGCAGTCTCGTGACTCTCGTGTTCGTCAAGACTTTGATGTTCGATTTGTGCATCACCGGTCTCAGGTAGAACCGAGAAGTCGTGCCTCGCTGACCGTTCTCCGTTATCATCGGCGCTACCATGAATCCAGTTTGATTATTTCCCACTAAATTCGACGTCCGATAGCCCAATTCTCTCGCCGCTGACAATAATTCCTCCGCAAATTCGGGCTTGTGATTGAAATACTTGATCTTCAGGGGACCACCGTTTTCCACTCGCGCAAACTTCCGGTCCGAAGTCATGTCAGGCTTCTCAGGGTTCTCCGCATGCTCGAAGTAATGCTCGATCTCGCTGTACGACCAACCTTTGTTCCCGCTGCGAGACCACTTGTTGTATATTTCCGGATGCCCACGCGCGTACATCATGCCGTACAGACCTCCCGTTCCCGAAACCATTTTTCCACGAGGCCATTTGCACCGGCCACCGTTCTCTGTGGGTGGAAAAACGAATCAGTGGAATTCGAGTTTCATTATCACGAAATTGTGGAATCTACGGATGATCCTTCAAAATACTGCCACTTGAAATGTTTTCAGGGACTAAAATCGTCGACTCTATTCGCCAAAGGGAACATTTTTTATTCAAAACCGTGCAGACTGAGTTTTACGAGCGTCGGATTCCCCGTGGAAGTGAAAAGACCTTCGTTTCATTCACCTAAGCACGCAGTAGGATTAGGCTGCGTAGGCTCCGTCTCATAATTCCAATCGAGATGTGTACCGATCGCGTTGAAAGCAAAACCGGGCAGCGAAGTCATCGTCGGCTCTTCCGGTCCAGCCTCGATCAACAGAACTCTCCACCAAGGCTCGTGGTCAGCGAGCCGTCTGGCTATTACAGGACCCGCGACCCCTGCACCCACGATTATAAAATCAAACCTAAGACACCGAGAAAGAAAATGTCACCTGATCGATCATTCGCTCATAAAAACAGCGTTTTAAGGAAGAGTGGGGTAATTCCGGACGCAGGGTAAATACGGACACCGTAATATCTTTATATTCAGAAAGTCCGACTTTCGCGCACTTCAATTCATGCGACAGCCTTACCGTTGTTTAGTCTACTCGCATTGTTCGAGGCGTGAAGTGATTTATTTTCTTCGAGGTAAGACCGATCGTAAAATTTCTTACATTTTGATCTGGTTTTTGTCGATACATTAAATTGATGAAACTACGGGGGATAAACGGTTTCAATGTTCTTAAGATGATGGATCAGTCGGTAATCACACCTCGAATTTTTGAAATTGAACCTCTTTGACATCGTTCGTCCGATTAAATTAATAAAAATGTCATCGTACGCATCACGATCGCAAAAATCCGATGACATTTTTATTTTTTCGATCAGACGAACGATGTGGAAAAATTTCGTTTTCAAAATTTGCAGCTATCTCTCTCGCACTCACGGTTGTGATTACCGACTGATCCATCATCTTAAGGAGGGTGGATAGCGACGATACAATGTTGCCATGCTAAACCATGTTAAATACATGAAAAATCTCAAAATAATAAGAATTTAATAAAATTTGGTGAACATATTGTTTAGTGCCAAATTTGACAATACAATTTTTTTAAGATTTTTCTTCTCTACAGTTATCGAGTTATTGATCACTAAAGTTCACGTGTATAAGCATATAGCGTTTCCATATACATTCCGGGCATAATAAATCTGCTTTAATGCGTAATTACTCGATAACTAAGCAGAAGAAAATTTTGAAAAAAATTGTGTCTTCGCACTTGATGTTGAAGAGCATTATCACCAAATTTGATCAATTTCTTATCATTTTGACGAATGTAGCCACCCTCCTTAAAAAAATTCATTTAATATCATTATTCTATATAAGAACGATCAACGCAGTTCAGACTTGGGCTTACCCTACTGTTTTTGAATCATTAATGAACTTGTGAAATTTCGCAGTTTGGGGTCATTTCAACGGCTTGTTTGGGGAAATTACGGACTCTCTGCTCTTACCCCATATCGATTGATTGTTTTCAAATTTCAGTAACGTCGTAAATACACATATGAAAGAAAACACCAATGTATGATATTGAGTTGATAAATGTATAGCAATGAACGATGTGAAAACAAAAAAGTTATTTTTCTTTTGAAAAAAGATTCAGCCCAAGGGCCGTCCGGAATGACCCCGGAAGTTCGGGGTAAATCCAAATTTTACGGAGTGTTGTTTTTTGTAAATATCTAGCAATTTCTCCATCTATTTGTTAAAATTTACATTGGGAATTGTAAACGAGATATCAGAGAGTAAAACAGATCGAAAATTGACTTAATAATTTCATCGTGTGGTTGGTTATTAAGGAATTTCCCTCAGGCCGTTGGAATTGCCCTAATTTCCCCTTCACCAAATAACCGTGCGTAAAAACCGTTGAGCTTGAAATCGATTATTCCAAAATCGCTATCACAAGGCCGGGTCTTACGTAGGAAATGAGAAACTATTTTCAGACGCACTGAGAAACGGAATTTGTCAAGTCGACAGAATTTTCGTTGGAGCAACAAACCGTGACGAAAGGAACGAAATTCTCAGTTCTCGATTCAAGTGTGTTTCTCACTACAACGAAAACGAGGCTGAGGCCAGAGCTTCACGATATTCGTTGAAGCAATAAAAAGCTTGCTCGAATCATCGAATTTCTTTCCTCAATGCAGTTCCGAACGTACCATTCGCCTTCGACGATCTCATCCTTGCCAGCCCGCCGACACGGATCGGCGATGTCGCACCTCGTCATCATTGTAGCCTGTAGCATCATCATGAAGCTCGCGAGACGGCCGCACGAGCGTTCCATGAAGGGAGTGTCCTCGAAGCTGCATCCATTGCCCGAGTTCATATGTTTGCACGCATATTCGGCGCTGATAAGAGGCGGCTTTTCTCCAAGAAAATGAAACGAAATGAAAAGGACGATTATTCATCTTGGGCAATGATCGAGCGACTCGAATCCACCAGCCGATTTCCAACTCTGTAGATTGCGTCGAAAACAAATAAATTTCCTCAATACGAACCACTTTTGAAAGCGAGTTATTCGAGCTCGTGATATCCATGATCAAAGAGCTGTTCATTCTCCAATCAAACTTTTTCTTCTATCGATCAATCGTGAAACTAATTCTTGTATACAGAAAGAAAACCAAGAACGCTCGTTCGACTTCGCACGATCTTACTTCACTGGTAGTCCATTTGAAAATGCCCAAAAAGTCATTCCGCGGTTAAGATTTGGCGAACGAGGCCCGAAAGTAACCTTGACCCAAATTGATAATAAACCCGCATCTCGCAAAATGCCACCTCGCTTTGAACCGGCCCCTTCCCTCGAAAAACATTTTCCCCCGTGATTGCGCCAAGCTGAAGGTAAATCGTTGCGAAACTCGTTGTTTGCTCGACATATTCCGCATCGGAATGATTCTCAAGATTTCGACAATGCTTTCGTAAGAAAGTCGAGACGAGCTAGCCGAACGAGGATTTTCGAGGATTTTATATTTTCACAACGATTCTCCTCGTCGGAGTTCAAGTTTATAATAGAAATTCAAATATTCCGACGTGAGGTTAATCGTACTTTTTATTTGCTTACCCTTTCGATGGCACTTCCGGCGATCTCGTTGGGAGTCAAAGCTACGAACGAAAGAGCGATGCACCAAAAAATCCTCATGGCAGTTCTTCGCTTTGGAGCATGCACGAAACCGCTGAGAAAAAAAAACATTGGAAACCTCCTCGTCAGTGGAATCGTTCGAACGATCATAAAAGCAAATTGTTTATTCTGTTACCAAAAGTCTACGCGATTCTGACGGTCCACCCTATACAGATAAGCACACGAGTGTCAACCACATGGCTGGGTACGTTTAGCTCGAAAGTCTTTCTTCGGTAGCCCGAATGTGAGTCAGCGAGAAAAGATGCACTCTCACATTTCGCCAGTGTATGATAATCTTTCGTTTAATAAGTTTGAGTAATGCGATTGAAAGTGAGCTGAAGATCGTGCATGAGGTTTCAGTGAATCATCTCCACGCTATTTTCGAACAAGCAGCGTACCCCGCGGCGAAATTCCGGTCGGAATAATCGTGCATTTAACCGGTGAAAAATCGACTCGGAGGATGGAGCTGATCGAGCGATTAAGCGAGCAAAAAAAACTGCGAATCGTGCATAACGAGAGAAATCAGGGGGTTGATTAACCCCCGATCCGATTGTTTAGTGATTTTAAAAAACGCTCTGCCTCCGAGGGCTCCGGAGCTCCCAAAAATTGGGACACCCTTCGTCGAACAGTAGCTGCTATGTACTGACGAGGCTGAAACTCAAAGAGAGCTCTCTCGGGTTCTCGAACCTCGGACAGCGGAGTTGCTGATCTCTCTGCTGGATATGAGACGAAACTCCAAGAGAGTAAAAAAGCAAGAGGAAGAGAGAGAGAGAGAGGGGGAGATTCCTTTCCCCACTGGTTCTGGGATAGCGATCGCGAAGAGAGCAACGAGACTGACAATGACAAGAGGCGAACTAATCGCTTTTCCCTCGGGGGCTGCCTCGTTTTGGGCTACTGTATACGAATCGTGTATCGTGTATAAATATATTCGCCTCGTCCAAGGGCAATTCCGTGTCGAGAAGGAGCATCGATATCTTCAGGGTTCGATTTCCCGTTTGAAATTTTGAGAGTCGTTTCGTGTCAAAGAAAACATTCCAATCGCATGACGCCGGAGTTTGCAACGTTGGAGTCCATCGAAACGATGTAAAAAGAACTCCAACACTTCCAGAAATTCTGCAATTCTGTTACCCGCCTGATCCGCAATTCCCAGTTTTTCATTCCACGCCAACGATTCGTGAAATAAAAAATTGGTTAATTACAAATGTTATTTTGATTAATTTCGTTGGACTCGAACGTCGCAAACTTCAACGTCCTTCGCGAATCTCCGAATCGATTAATATTTTCACGAGGATCAGCGGCGACGATTTTTCCTCGAAAATGAGCCATTGTTCGAGCTCCCCTCTCTCGAGAATCACCCCGATTTTGACAAATTTCACTTTCCTTCGTTTCGGAGCGTGATGTTACTCGAACAAACACATACCGAAGCATAATTATTCGCACTTCGTTTCGTCCCACCCGGTACACGATAAATCACAAAGATACCAGCGAGACCAACAACTGTCTTGCATTGAAAGAAGAAACACTCTCCTTTCAATGCTTTCTCGTGTCCGCCACATAAAGACTCCGTCGTAGAGAAAAGTCTCCGCATACGAAGTTGCGTCATAACTAATTCAGCATCCTCGAGATCACATTAACTTCGATGTAAAGTCTCATTCATTTATCTCACACACTGAGAAAAGTACTTATACTCGAAGTGATACGAAAGAGATATGAGTAGAAGACGAGAGAAGCGATCGTGGCGCTTAAGCATGTCGAGAAAGAGGAGAGTGCGGGGGGGAGGGGGGGGGGGGAGAAAAATACCAACAGGATACGAATGTGTTTGACTTCGTGTTAATTGAGTTTAATGAGTTCCCAAGTGGTTTAGAAGCTTCTTCGCGTGGATGGTGCTCGAGAAAATCCACGTGGATTAGACGGGAGACGAGCAGAGCACTTTTATACCACGAAAGTTTGTACTCGCTCAATTTGAGGCTCGCCAAAAAATCATTTTATCGAGAAGATTTCTTTCAAAATTCACTTTCGCGAATGTTTGGCTGCAGTTTGCAACGTTGGGGTTCAACGAATTTAACGAAAAAAATATTTATAATTTGTTAATTTTTTATTTCACGAAATCATTGGTGTAGATGAGAAAACTGCGAATTGCAAATTCGCCGGGAAACGAAATTGGACGATAACTGGAATAATTGGAAGGTTTTTTCGATCATTTCGTTGGACTCCGATGTTGCAAACTTCCTGGGCGAGTGTTTTCATTCCTTTGTTTAGTTGCTTTTGCCAAGTGTGGTCTGAAGGATTTTCACCTCAAGACTTGGTATTCGTTAAATATTTTGACACCCGACGAGCGAACGGGACTTGATACGTTCTTATCTGCCTTCAACGACGCGATTCCCGCATTAATGAGCGTCAAATTCAACGGTAACACGTGCCCGACTCAACCGGGACTGACGCGGGGCTCAATCCTTAAGAGGAACGCTCGATTTCTCTAAATTTTTACCACAAATAACTTCTATTCGTTCGCAATACTCGACGATTTTTTTAGAATTTATTGAATTTTTTTTCCCTTTCCTCTTCGATTGTACTCCATTTACTCGCCCTTTTTTTACTGATTGATTTTCATTCTTCAATTACGTAAAATTCAACAATATTTTTCGTAAGAACGTCATGGACGTCGTGAACGTTTAAAACAAATTTTCCAACCGTTACTGCAATTTCTATCCACAGGAGAGAGAGTCGGACACAACAGGGGACTCCAGAAATTACTGGAAATTACGTGTCTTCTAATTCTTACAATTTTTGAAATTATGATTTTTAAATAAAAAAAATTTTTCAATTACTTTATTATTTTTTAAATTATATTTTAACAAATGAAAAAAAATGGAATCCGCTCGAAATCTTGAAAAATGTTTTATTCAATTTCCATTTTGTTTCTGACAAAACTTCTGTATTTTTCTTGCTTTTTTTAATACTTTTGCACAACTCACTTCAACCGCTTGTTAAAAGAAGTGGTCAAAGTGCATTGTATCGAAGTCAGGAATAAAAAAATTGTACAAATTTTTGACCAAAGTTTCACCCCAAAAACTTGTCTTTTTCTGAAAATACAAAAAAACTACCGTATAGATTCCTTGTATTTGACTGTTAGAAATAGACGAAGCTTCCTGAACTTCCGAAGAGTAAAATATTTGCTTCGGTGCCCGCACGAATAAATTTCGGCTCTCAGTGGCCCGAAAACAATGCCAAACGTTTATTTCGATAAACAAATGTGACTAATTCGTTATTCCACTTACCGAGATCGAGATCGAGAGAGAGAGAGAGAGAGTCAGTCGCGTAAAAGAGTGCAAAGTGTGCGATCTCTGAACGTTACCGGTACTGTGACGTTCGGCAGAAAAAAATGGCATATATACGGCTCCCGGTGAAGATTTCATCGCGCACACGAATTTCATGCCTCATCTTTTACCGCTCATGATAAATGATCACACGTCAAATCAGTATACACAAGAATCATTTGCACGATACCGTGAAGCCCCCCACACGAAAAAAACAACGAATTTTGAAGGAGGATAAAAAATAATGTAATTGAAAAAGGCGCTGTTACATTCGTGACGATGAAAATTGAAAAAAAGCTGCCTTCTCGCTCGCATTTTCTGAGTAATTTTGAAATGCCGTTTCTGCACTTTTGTCGTCACGAATATTCATTGACGCTCCAGGGGCTCGATCCTCGACGGATTTTCTCCAATTTCTCAACGGACGAAAAAACGTCGAGCTTCTCGTTTCGGAGCTCGGCCCAGTCTTCCTTGATCATGTCGGCCCCTTTCTCGGCGATCATAATCGTCGGTGCATTGGTATTGCCGCTTACAATGTTCGGCATGATCGAAGCATCGATGACCCTGAGGCCCGTTACGCCGTGGACTCGGAGTCGTGAATCAACGACGGCGCGTGTATCATTAGCAGGGCCCATTTTGCACGTGCTCGTCGGATGGTAAATCGTCATTGTGTAAAAACGGGCGTGACAGCGCCAAAAATCGTCCGACAAAAATTCGTGGCTCGTGCATTCCGGTATGACGTTTCGGTTCGGACGAACCTTCAATTGCTCCATTTTTTTCGTCCTACTCAAATCGTGGATGAATTTTGCTCCTTCGATCTGAAAAATAAACATTTTCTAAGCGTATCCGGACTCGAAGCTGTCAAAAATCGAGACTCGTTCGTTTTGTCTTTGCACAACTTTTCAAAATGTTTTCCTAACTTTCGATCATGACTCACGGGGGTCGAGAATTTATTCGTGTTTTTTTAGAGTCTTTATCAGTCGAGTGAATCATCGAGCGACAGGTCCCATCGGAATGTGCCGAATATTGATTTCGATCGAAACGATTTTTATTATTGTTTTCATTTTATTCGAAGGTTCAATCGACGCGGGCAAATTCAAAGCGAATTTGCAACGTTCGAGTCCGACGAAATGAACGAAAAAAACATTTGTACTTTTTTTTATTTCACGAAATCACTGCTGTGTAGGTTGAAAAACTACAAATTGCGAATTCGACAGGGAAGAAAATTGGAGAATCACTGGAATTATTGGAGCCTTTTTTCACATCGTTTCGTTGGGCCCCAGCGTTGCAAACTTCAACTTCGTCTGAGCTCGCTCGATGTCCCGTTTCCTCAGGTCGTAACAGTTCTATAAATTTTCTAATCGAGCACGATAAAATTACCAGTGTATCCAAATCCCGAGGGTCATCGAAGTAGTTTGGAACGATGATGGGATGGCTGCTGGGATTTTTGTCCTTGAGTTTAATAAATCCTCGACTCCTCGGTCTGAGGAGGACTGGCATCGCCGAAAAAGTTTCGTTGAAGAGAATATCCCCGAAAACAGTGGAGAAAGTGCGATCGTTCAATCCCAGCCCTCTTTTGCCGATCAAACCGCCGTCCGTATTGTCCGCCGCTGATGACAAGAACAATTGAACGTCCGGATGGTCGATCGAAGAGTTCGCGTACCTGAGAACAAACCGTTTTATCAAACAGCGTTGACCTTTGACCCGAGAATTTCGATCGAGTGAACAAGTGGACAAAATTTCGTGACATGACGAAAAAAAATTACTTGTTAGACGAAAATAATTCTCTCTTGACAAAGTTCAGAAAAACAGGATTAATTAAATATGCGACTTGTAACAAAACAAAATCAAGCAGCAGTACTATAAATCAGTGTTTCTTGCCGCGGAATCAAGCGATTCCTGCTGTCGGAAACAGACGCGATTTATAATCCTCGCAAATCATCTTTGCGATCAAACGAACACGTGGATTTCGGTGAACTGACGAAGCCATGACCGAAGACAAGTAAACTTTCTGCTGTTTTGATGAAGAAAAACGGCGGCATCAAAATAGCTGTCAAAACAGCCGTTTTTTGTTCAAGAGCTTCATTTATTGACGCGTGGTTTTAAGGCGGCACACAACCATATATAAAAAAGAGGGATTTTGATGCAAATTGGACCGTAGCGTTTCTGAAAAAATTTAATTAGTTTTTTACATTTGATCTTATGGAAAAGAGTCAGAAAACATTGAAAAAATACTGCTAACAAAAGCCACTTTTTCATGAAACGAACACTAGTATATGAACCAACTGTCAAGATAACCCTCGCGAAGTTTGCAATGATTCCACCGTACCGTTTGTCTGCAATGTGCAAACGAAAATGAATAACCAAAGTTTGTCTCTCTTTTCTCACGGACACAGCTTCTAACGCGGCGACGTCGCACCGATCAACGCACTCTGGTATTATAAACAGTGCGCTTTACAACTTGCCCTCGAGCTTGAGCAGAGCAGGCAACAGTGAAAAAATGAAACCATAAGCCTGCATTGCTGTTGTCAAAGCAAATGTTTGATATTTTGAAATATAAAACGAGAAGCTTTTTTCGTCAAAATTAGGAACATTAAACGGAGAGACTTTTACACGAATATTTCGGATGTGTACATATAAATATTTACTATGTATTATAGCAGCGCTGGTTTATATCGCCAATATATTACATTTCACCAGAATACATAGTAATTTAAACGCCGAGAGCAGTTTTTTCCAATTTTACTATGTAGAACAGGCAAAATTTAGGTCTGTGACACATTTTACATCGAACGATGTATCAATATCTGAATGTCACTCTAGCCTTTCGTAAATTTTCATGAGTACACCTTGCGAAATTTTATCATGCGGTATTTCCGATTTTCACGATCTACTTCACAAAATGTTGCTATTGCGAATCTCTATACGCTATATGCGAGTCGAAGTACAACAAATTCAACTATTCGCCAGCATTGTGTATTTTGATAAAAGAATAATGTTTGGGTATTTTTATTCATTCTTCTGATGCAGAGCACTTCGAAGCACTTGAATCGGATTGAGGTGTTGGGAGTGATGAATAATTTTTAATACACATATATACGTGTATTTATTTATACACATTGTTTCACATCCATGTTTTCGGAATGTAATTTTTATCATTCCTTGCCTTTAGTTTGTAGGTAACGCATATATTCCTGTCAACAAATTCACTGAGAATTATGACCGACCATTGAGGATTAATGTTCGGCATCATAGCAAACGTTTCATAATGTCTATCAAAATAATAATTTGACAATGCAATCGTGATAGCAAAGATTTTTCCACATTTTTCAACACAAACATGTGTTGTCTCAAAAAACTCAGGGCCTTTTTCTGCAGGCATCATCAATATTGATCCAGATTTTAAGGTGAAATGGGGACCTTTTATCTATTTTAATATGGAAACTGAATCGAAACAATTGGATTTTAAATACTGCTGAGCTATTAGTGGCAATTCTAATTTCTATTATAATAATAATAACTAATTTCGGGTATCGAGACGTGAACACAAAATCCACTCATAAACGAATAAGCGACTGCTTGAATTTTTACTATGTGCCCCTAGTCAATTTTCGTGTTTATATCCGCAACACCTCATATATTTGGTGAGCGCATGAATTTTGCTATGTTATTGAGCAAAATTCAATGCGGTGAAAAGGAAAAAATGAAACTATTCAATTTTTCGTATAGCACAGAGAAACGATTGCTGTGTCGTAAATTTTCATCAAATCATTTCATTATTTACTATGTTTTTAATGAAAATTCGCTCGGTGTTCATTTTTGATATAGCACAGCGCGTTATTTACTATGGACTGCGGTAATGGTTCCCCAAACTTTTGCATTATTTGACACACTCTATAGCGATTATTATTATTATAATATGGATATGAGGCGACGTTGCTATAAAAAAATAGTAATTTTTGCTATAAAAGTCTCTCCGTGTACGGTTGAACTAGTTATTTTTTCATCTAAAAGTATACAATTATCATTTTTTCATATGAATTGAAAAGCAGAAACTTAATTCACGTGCAGTCGATAAGACGAAAGGTTTTCCATGTTAAAGCATACTCCTCTCCCTATCGTTCTACCTTAAAGCTTTTTTCAACGAAAATTGTGTTTAAAAGCTGTTGGTTTGCAACAAACCTCAAAACTATTCGGATAAAGTGAATTTTCAATTGAGCAGGAACTTTCGAGGAACCAGAGACGAGTCAGCTCGATAATGGTTCGTGGGAAAATGATTCGACAATTGTCGTACGATGATTAATCTCAAAATACTCAATTAATAATGTTAACATACTTGGTATTGATGAAAGCCATGGCCTCGCACATGGGGACGAAGAAAAGTGGGCCATTTTTGTGTGCAAAGAATTTTTTGACCGCGTTGAGGTTTAAGAAGCGCGGGACGATGAAAGTGAAGCCAAATTCGTCGGTGTCGGTGGGAGGTTCGATGAGATAAGAGATGCCTCCGATGGCAACGTGGTCCTGGAGGTTTTGCCCGACCCCAGGAAGATCGTGGACGAGGGGGATGCCGATTTGGCGCAAATGTTCCCGGGGGCCGATTCCGGAGAGCATCAAGAGTTGCGGCGACTGAATGGAGCCGGCGGAGAGTAGAATTTCGCGGTTCGCGTAAACAAGGTACCGAGAATTTTTGCGATAACGGAACTTGACAGCGTAGGCAATTTTCGAGGTTTCACCGACGAGAATTTCCTCGACGAAGGCGTGAGTTCGGACGTGAAGATTTTTCCTCTTCGATACCGGACGCAGGAAGGCTTTTGCCGTGCTGCAACGCAAGCCGTCTCTGAGGGTGCCGTGAGCGTGCATGAAACCCGTTTGTCTGGCTCCGTTGACGTCACCGTATTCGTAACTCATTTGCCGTCCAGCCTCGACAAAGTAGTCGGCCATCGACGTTTGGTAACGAAATTTTTCGATGCTCAGGTAGCCTCCGGTACCGTGATAAGAACTTTCTCGTAGCTCGGCAATCTTCATGTCCTCCGATCTCTTGAAATAGGGCAAAACGCTGTCGTAATCCCAGCCAGGATTTCCAGCGGTCTGCCAAGCGTCGTAATCGCGACGGTTGCCACGGACGTAGAGCATCGCGTTGAGCACGCTGCTTCCCCCGAGGACTTTACCTCTCGGCCAATTGCAGCGGTGATCGTACATCCCCTGACAGTAAGAGTCGGACCTTTCCGTCCGGAATTGCCAGTCCATATCGGTCATTTGCAACGTCGGAAATACAATGGGTACGTCCGAGAGTATCGTCTCGTCACCGCCGGCCTCGAGCAGCAACACGGTCCAATTCTCATTGTCCGATAACCTGTTTGCCAAAACGCAGCCTGCCGAGCCGCCTCCAACGATCACGAAATCGTACCGATTGAGCATCGACCTCGTTGGCACCGCCGAGACTCGATTCTCGCCATCAATTATATCCTGGCGAAGAAGCGTTATGAGAAAACGCAGGAGCAGCAGAAGGCCCACTTCCGGTCCACGGGGCAGGGCTCTCCGGGCCGCCGACGTGGCCATTTTTCATTTTACTTTTCCACTTGAACGTTTTTACAAGGCCGCTAAGCTATTTCCGACATTTTCAACGCGGCAGCAAACTTTTCAACGTTTTCATCAGACTTTCCTCGCACGTACGATTCGCTTCGCGCACTGATGAAAATGCGTACGATCGCTGCTCCCGCACTAACTGAACCGTCAGCGAATCGCAGGCCCACCGAATGACCCCGTAAACTCGTTCCAATGTCGCAATTATTCGATTCGTACTCGCCCACGTTGACAAAATCGATCGACCGATGGAATTTTCAAGCCTCTCGGAGCGTATGTTCCTTCTACGCAACACGCGCTTCCAGGCCCCATAAAACTGCATCGGTCAGTAAGGCCGGGCTTCTAATTGCCTAAATACTCCTAAACCAAGAGATGAACTGCTTTAACCCATCGAAATATCAATAAGAAGCCGGCGTTTCGTGTTGAGTTGGCGCTGTGTGAAAACGTGCTTTAGTTATCGCAAAAAAAGTGAGTACACATTTGTTTTTAATACTGCAAACGTTATATCCTTTCAAAGGAAAGCTCATACGATGTATTTAAGGTGTCAGGTGCTAGATTAATTCGTAAATTTTCTTGATTTTACCGCCCAGTACTTGGTGCTGCGCGCACCAACATTCAAAAATTCGTATTTCACAGCAAAAAATCTAAAAATGTCACAATGGATTCGTAAACTAGAAAGTATTTTGTGATAAAATTATGAAGGGAGTAATTTTCCTTCATCGTAAAATAGGCCTCGGTCTGAGAGGGTTAATGCAGTCATCCAACGTTGTGCAAACACCTCATCAAAAAAGGGACTTTGGTTCGAAATGATAGAAACGCCACAGTTGATCTGAGATGCTATTTATTATAATAATTTCATCGAAGAAACATCGAGCGTTGAACGTCATCAGTTGTTCTGTCGAACGCTTGAGCTTGACGCAATACTTAATAAATAAACGTTATACTTAAAAACTATTTCTTATTCACAAATACTGTTTCGGCCATGCCTATCACTTGAATCGAATTCCCCACGAGCGCAAGACTTCAGACTGCTCAAGAGGTCACTTACTCATAAAAACAATGTGGCTCATTCACTCTCGGTGAACATGACCAATCGACATATAAAAACTGGTTTCCCAAGGCGCTTATGGAGCATTTCGACGTAAGAAAACGAACGTTGCTCGGGTTTTCGGAACCATTGAACCGGATCGGTCTTCCTACGACAGAAATCACAAATTTCTGACAATTTCTGTACACGACCTACGACGCTGAAGTTTGCAACGTTGGAGTCTAACGAAATTATCGAAAATAACATTTGTAATAGACCAATTTTTGATTTCACGAAGTATCGATACAGTTTGAAAAACTACGAATTGTAAATTCGGCAGGGAACGAAATTGTAGAATTGCTGAAATTATTGGAGGCTTTTTTTACATAATTTCGTTGAACTCCAACGTTGGACGACCTTCAATTGAATCAACTCGTCGCAAGCAGTCCAGTGAGCGAAGCAACGTGGTCGATGTAACCACCTGGCTCGTTGATATGTACAGATTTACAGTGACAAACCGAATACTTTCAAGAACTTGGAAGCATTCGCAGGTTGAGCTTGGATGTTTTGGGCGAAGATTCAACCCTGGCAAAGTTGCTAGGGCTCAAGCGCGCTATTCGTGGCCACGCTAAAGCTCTCAATTCCAGTTTCCACCAACATTTTTTACGGATCGTTTCATCAAGATCAGTGGTTCGGACACTAAGTTTGGTAGCGATGTCTGCCGAGCCAAAATTCCTTGATCAAGTCCGAGCCTTTTTCCCCGATCATGATGGTGGGTGCGTTCGTATTGCCGCTGACGACATTGGGCATGATGGAGGCATCGATGACGCGGAGTCCCTTGACGCCGTAGACGCGAAGAGTGCTATCGACGACGGCGGTCGGGTCAGTCGGAGGGCCCATTTTGCAGGTTCCGGTGGGATGATAAACCGTTGCGGAGTAATGTCTGATCATGCATTCCCAGTAGGAATCGGAGTACCGTTCGATGTGTTTGCAGCCAGGAAAATCGTGGGGATTGAGTTCGCTCCCGAAGCGCGCGAAAGCGGGAGTTCTGCTGAGGGCGACGCTGATTTTGACGCCTTCGACGAGGGTCGCCATGTCGACTGGATCTTGGAAGTAATTCGGGTATATGAGCGGGTGGTCGAGGGGATTTCTGCTCCTAAGTCGTATCATGCCCTTGCTCTTTGGACGGAGAAGCATCGGCAGGAAGCTGTAAGTGTCCTGGTTGTTGATGGGGCCGAAAACTTTGTCGTAGAAGAGCCGGGTGAGTCCGTGAGCCTTGTAGAGTTGTCTTCCGCCGTCGGAGTTGGTTGAACCGGACAGAAAGTGGAGCTCGATGTCGGGGAAGTCGTGAGAGGCGTTGACGTATTTCGTGTTGACGAAGGCCAGGCCTTCGATGCCACCGAGAACAGTGAGGGGACCGGTGCCCAAAACGGCGTAGTTCATCACGGAGGTTGGAGTGTACAGACGCGTTTCCACTATGGAAATCTGTTTGTTGACCATGAACGTTAGCCCACCGAGGGCGATGTGATCTTGAAGATTGTTGCCCACACTGAGATCCTGGATCACCGGGATACCGTGCTGCGTCAGATGGTCCTTCGGCCCAATACCCGAGAGCATCAACAATTGGGGCGAATTTATCGAGCCACCTGAGGATATGACTTCTTTCTTAGCTCGCACATTCACCAATTTACCGTCTCTCAAGAACTCAACTCCGTAAGCTCTGTTGCCCACTGGATCGATGAGGATCTTCGTAACGTGGCTGTTTATGACGATATGAAGGTTTTCACGGAGCCTGGCAGGCCTCAGGAACGCCTTGGCAGTCGAGCACCGACTGCCGTCCCTCGTCGTGCCTTGGGCTATCATGAAACCCGATTGGTATTCGCCGTTAATGTCTCTCGTCGCGTAGCCCATTTGACGACCAGCTTCGACGAAGGCCGTCGCCAAGGGCGTTCTCCACGGGGCTTCCGACACCGTCAAGTATCCTCCGGTCGCATGGTACCTCGTGCTCGCCAAGTAGGGGTTCTTGTTGTCTTCTGACTTCTTGAAATAGGGCAGCACGTCCTCGTAGCTCCAGCCAGGATTCCCCTGCGCCTCCCAGATGTCGTAGTCCTTCGCGTTTCCTCGGAGATAAGCCATGTAATTGAGCACGCTGCTCCCACCCAAAACTTTCCCTCTCGGCCAATTGCAACGGTTGTTCTCCATCGCTGTTGCCAAATTTTAATCACAACCGTTACATTATTCTCGCACTCGAGACGCTACTATCGACTGTTGGTTTGTTACCGACCGTGATCTCAACGATTTTCATGCGAAATACGATTGGACAAATTCAAACGTCAATGTTCTTGAATTTTTAAGATTTTTCACTTAAAAACCGACGCATTTGAAAAGTGGATTTAACGTTCTTACGATTAAATTAAGGTGGAACGGTGCCGTGTATCAAAAAAAGGGATTTTTATGCAAATTGGTAGATACGAATTAGTTTTTTACATTGGATCGTCAGTTTTCAATAAAACTACATCTTTCAAGTTTTCGATTAAACGAACATTAGTATATGAACCAACTGTCAAGATAACTCTCGCGAAATTTGCAGTCACCGTATCGTTTGTCTGCAATGTGCAAAAGAAAATGAATGACCGAAGTTTGTCTCTCTCTTTTCGCGGACACAGCTTCAAACGCGGCGACGTCGCACCGATCAACGCACTCTGGTATTATAAACAGTGCGACTTACAGCTTTTGCTCTCGAGCTTGAGCAGACCAAATGTTTGATATTTTGAAATATAAAACGAGAAACTTTTTTCGCCAATATTAGGAACACTACCGTTGAACTAGTTGTTTTTTCATCTAAAAGTATACAATTATCATTTTTTCATATGAATTGAAAAGCAGAAACTTAATTCACGTGCAGTCGGTAAGACGAGTGGCTTTCCCCCTAAAAGAGACACCGTTCTACCTCAATCATCAAAATTTCGTTCCTCAATGAATTACCCATGCAAACTCCAGGCTGAGGTTCCGTCTTGTACTTCCAATCGATCCGAGACAGCTGCAAATATCCAGCCAGGAGAGGAATATCTGTAATCTCCATTTCGTCACCGCCAGCTTCCAATAACAGTACGTTCCAATGACGAACCTCCGACAGTCGACTGGCAACGACAGCCCCTGTATAAAAATTCGTTTCCGTTCAGACGATCATCGTTTTTCTCATAATTTTATTGAACTACCATAAATTATGAGTTTCGGTATTTCCATCATAATTTCTCGTCCAATTTCACTTCTTCGATACTGACCCGCCGAACCCCCTCCCACTACTATGAAATCATAGATCGGTAGCATGTCCTCCAACTCCGTAGGTATCAGTCTCGATTCCTGGTCCGTCGAGTCGTACTGGAAATAAGCCAAAGTCGCAGCGAGCAGGGGGATGATCCATCCCCCACCAGCAGCGGTGGCCCCTGCCAAGCCGCCTCCCAAAAGCGTGTCAACGTTCATGATCCTTTGCTCACTTCAAACTCCTCCAATTTTCGAGATTATTCTGCAAAGAGAAGGACCATTTCGGGTATTTTCTTTTCGAGTGCGAACGAATCTTTAAGGTGGGTGTATATTCGCTGTCCAAGATTACGCGATTACGCGAACAACATTTTTAAACAAAACTGACAGCGTCAATTGCAGCGGTAGCTGTTGCACGAGGCTAGTCAAAAGAACTCTTGAAACGTTTTTTTATCATAAAATTGTATAAAACAGTTGGTTCCCTACAGATTATACTTCTAAAATAATAAAATTATTATTTTAAAGTAAGTTTAGTCTTTTGAAATTTGCGATAGATGTAGTTGGTGCAAGAATCACGTGGCCATCAGCCTTCCACCTTAATTACCAATTTTTGAAGAAAAAACAGTTGCAATGGCTCGTCAGCCGATTCCATTATAACTGCGATCATAAAGCAAATGCTCTCTTTACATTTTTTTGTACGTTTTTCCATACAAGAATCAAGCCGACACGTACATTCTTCGTTTTCGATTTACTCGTTCAATGTTTATCTGCCTTTGGTCCTTTAAATTCAGACCGCAACAACTCAGAAACTGTGAATCCCAGCCGGAAGGCTCGGAGGCGAATACGCGTGGACGGAAAACCGTCTCACAGCCAACCACGTGGTCGGTCAACGGTTATAACGGACGTGAGCAAAATAATGGCATCGTTCTCGTACTCACAAACTACTTTTCCTTCGTCAACTGTTTTTTCCTCATTTCCTTCCACAAAACGGTAATAAAACTGAGCACAGTCCATTTGACGTGGTGCCACGAGGATTGTCGACCTTAGCGATAAACAATCCACCAAGCCAAAAGTCATTTTAAAGAAATGTTTTTTTCCCCACTTTTCGAAAAGTGAGCAATCAAACCGTTTGCAATTTTAATGCTGCTACGGTACCGACGAAATTCCACTTTTCCAACAACATTGCAAATGATTCTGTGGCTTCGAACACGAGTGGATAATAATCCTCCAATGAAGAATGTGCTTGTTTCACTATCCAGGGAAACATTTACGGTCTCGAAGGATATAATTTGAGCGCAATTTTCCCACTAAACGTTATATTATTGTCTTATCGGTAATCGGTAATTAAACTCATAAAAATGATGAGAAAATGAATAAAACTCCGCAACGAACCTGTGTGAACGTTTAGTTCCTTCCTCACGTATCGGTCATCAAATCAGCGCGATCCACCAAAATGAACAAAATGAATTTACTGAATGAACACACTTCTCGTCTGACGTTCGATTTTCTAGCGAAATGAAAAATTTCGATCCAAAATGGTCGCAGTGATTTGAGAGAAGATTCAATGAAACGTTGACTCCTCGAACGATCGACGTACAGTCCGAAAAACTTGGACGGATCTTCGACCATGACCTTGCTATACCGTCCGCCAAGAAGATACTGGATCCTTGGAGGTCTACGAGAAACTTCGAAGCTTCGAAGATGAGCGTTCGTGCACGTATAACGGTCATCGACGTCTCCCTCTCTCGCTCCGATACTTCCTGAATCCACGTCGTCCGTATATACGGAGACGCTATGGCGTCTCTATAGACGTATGTATGCAACGCTTTTTCATCCTCATTTCCCAACTCCTTTCTTCTTCCCAGGCATTTTCATTAATTCTGACTCGATCCCACAGTTCTCTTCTTCTTAGATTACGTGTTGAATGGCAGGCATGTTATTTTCACGGTCGAAACGTCTCGTCGACCTCGATTCTTTTGAAACAAATTACGCATCTCTGGCGCGCAGGATAATCGGAATAAATGTTTGAACGCTCGGAATTCCAGGCTCAAAATAGACCGATTTTTCTTTCCCACTGGGAACGCGCGAAATTTCGTGCAATTCATTTTAAAGTAGTTCATGCGCGAAACTATTTTTTTAAGAAAGTCTAGAAATTTACTCGGAGTTTAAACGTTTGAAAAATTATCTTTCCATTCAAAGAATGAACGCTTCTTACGAAGTTTGTGAAAAAGTACACGATAACAATGCAGTACGTAACGAAAGTTTGGAAAAAAATTCGAGACGATTGTCTTACTAGTAATAAAGATAAATTACGTTAAAGATGGAACGAAGTTGATAAACTCGTTAACTCGAATTTCCTTATTTCGGCATTTTGTTTCTTTTTGGCTTGGCCCATTCCTGTCACAGCCGTCTGTCTTTCCATTAATACTTTTTTCTCGATCCATTTTCCGTTGGGTTTTCCCTTTGCGCTCTCCAATGCGATTTTTGACATAAAAAACAGTGGTATTTTCGTCAGAGACGGATGAAAGTTAGCGATGGATCACCGATTAATTGATGCCTTGTAATTTCGTTCGTCAAAAAATCAGTTGAAAAAATGTATTTACAATTTCGAATTAATGACTCTGACATTAATTATAAGTGATTATATATCTTTAATTAGGAAGTAAAATACGATCCTTCGGGCACGATCTACCTTAAAAATTGCCTTAACCAACCGCCTCGTGTCTACTCAATTTGAATATCTTCACTCGCCTTTTTTATCTAATTTGCAATTTAAGGAGTTTCGGTACAAAAGTCTAAATGTTAAGAAATTGATGAAATTTGGTGATAATGTTCTTCAACATCAAGTGCGAAAACACAAATTTTTTCAAAATTTTTTTCTACTTAGTTATCGAGTAATTACGCATTAAAGCAGATTTCTTATGCCCGGAATGTATACCTATATATATGGAAACGCTATGCTTATACACGTGAACTTTAGTGATCAATTACTCGATAACTGTGTAGAAGAAAAATCTTAAAAAATTTGTATAGTCAAATTTGGCACTAAAGAATATGTTCACCAAATTTTATAAAATTCTGAACTTTTTGAATTTTTTAATTTTTTTAGCATGGGTTAGCATGGCAACATTGTATCGTCTGTACCGAAACTCCTTAATCACGAGTTCACAAATTTTCATGGTTATTTAGTATAGGTTAACAGAAGTTCTGAGCATTCGTGAAAAAAGAACTGATCCATGTGACTTTTGTGGAATTATTTCATACTCGACAAATCGCTGTAGTCCCCCATTAGTCCGAATTCCCAATACCCAAGTAGAGATCAATCGGTGTTTCTTCGTTTAGGCAAAACACATCGATCGCACTTTTGTTCAATCAGTTCCATGCATACGTGACATTGTCCACGTCTATGACGTATTCTATGTCAGAATAAATAATACTCTGTCATCACGAGTGCTCCGGTCTTACGGTAAAGTGTGGCACGAACGTATAGTCTCAAGTGACCTACTTTCCTGTACATGCTACTCCGACGTTGAAATAACGAACCGTTTCGATATCAAGTTTGCCACGTATTTTCAACCAATTCGAAATAAATACTCTCGCCAATCCACTCGCCACGATTTCGAAACGGAAATTCAATGAAACAATAAGAGGCTCGACGCTTTGCAATTGTTTAATGGAATTCGAATTTCCGTCAACGAGTCACAGTTTTTTACACTTTTATCGAACAAAAAAATCGTTCGATCACCCTCGCCACCTTTTCTTTCGTGTTTATTTAATAATATTTCACAATTTTTCTTCCATTTATTCGTTTATCTTTCATACTCCGTAATAATAATTGAACCAAAGAGATGACAATAAAAAGAAACATAAAATTTGAATAAAACTAATTTATTGAGGAGATAATTTTTGGGAATTTTTTTGAAAAAACGTTCTCGATCAAATTATTTGAAATTTTGTGTATTGAATTATTGAAGTAATGGAGTGTAGAAGAAATGTTTTTTTTTTTTTTTCAATTTTTAGTACATTTTATCAAGCAGAGGAGCGCTCGCGAAATGGCGTCTCAAAAGTGCCACCGCAAGCATCTGAAATGAAAAATGAAAAATGAAAAATGAATTTAACAGTCCTAACGATCTGTTAAAGTCCGTTAGGAGCAAGAATTCTAAACGGCCTCATTTTTTCGCATGTTTATACAGGAGGATGTTGCGGATCGATGAAAAAACGAACGATCGTCGGTGGCTATGCATTTTGCTGGTGGTTCGTTACGGACGTGCAACGTTTGTCCCTGGAGGTAATGACGTTGAACCCAGTTTGCGAGAACGTTGAAACTGCCCAGGGCGTACCGCTCACGGTGACCGGTGTAGCACAATGCAAAATCATGAAAGCCGACGAATTGTTGCACACCGCCAGCGAACAATTTCTTGGGAAGACTGTTTTCGAGATCAAGTCAACGATACTGTCGACTTTGGAAGGACATCTACGAGCGATTCTCGGTTAGTGCACGCATGGTTTTTCAATTTTTTCCCACGACTTTTCCTCCCCGACTGAACTAGAGGAGTTGTGGAGTTGTTTTAAAAAATGCAAAAAAAGGAACCAGTCGAAGATCGATACGAAAGAATCCCACGAGCATTGAATCGAATCGCGAGCCTCCTCCATCGTTGAAGTTGACTAACAATAATTTTATCCGCGCAGGCACTTTATCGGTCGAGGAAGTGTACAAGGATCGAGATCAGTTCGCAGCATTGGTACGGGAAGTTGCAGCACCGGACGTAGGCCGGATGGGCATCGAGATTCTCTCGTTCACGATCAAGGACGTTTACGACGATGTGCAATACTTGGCCTCGCTCGGTAAAGCGCAAACAGCGGCTGTGAAGAGAGACGCTGACGTTGGGGTTGCCGAGGCCAATCGTGACGCCGGCATCAGAGTGAGTCTCGACTCAATCGTCAAAGTTTCAATTCGAATCTCCTCTTAATCCAAAGCCAACAATGTTGTTTTGAAAAAAATCACCGTTTAGCCCGCGTCGTCGTTGTCAAAACGACTTTTATTTGCTTGTTTTCCTTTTCGTTGCGTTTCAGGAAGCCGAGTGCGAAAAAGCAGCGATGGATATTAAATACAACACGGACACGAAGATCGAGGATAACGCGAGACTTTATCAGTTGCAAAAAGCTAACTTTGATCAGGAAGTTAACACGGCGGTAAATCGATTGAAACATGTTGTAGAATTACTTTATCTTGTAAATATTTTCCTCGTGATCACGAATCGACGCGAACGAACGTGCTAAAGTAAGCAACGTTCGTGTTTTTGTTTTCGCACCTCCGAACGTATGACATCCACTCGTGCCTTAAGTCATATGAACGCATTCCGAAGAACTTGGATTTAAAAACACGCGATACGATTATTGTTCCCGAAAATCTTGACTTTTACACTTGAATTATTTCGAGGCAATGTGAATTCAGATTGCAACGACGCGAATCCTTCATTTCCTTAAATAAATTTCACTCTAATATTCATCCTCGTCGTTGTAGAAAGCCGAAGCTCAGCTCGCCTATGAGCTGCAGGCAGCCAAGATTAAGCAGAGAATACGAAACGAAGAAATACAGATCGAAGTCGTCGAGAGGCGTAAGCAAATCGAAGTCGAAGTCCAAGAAGTACGAAGGAAGGAGCACGAGTTACAGAGCACCGTCAGATTGCCCGCCGAGGCAGAAAGTTATAAAATGGGAAAAGTGGCCGAAGGAAAAAGGTGAACGAAGTAGCGATGCTCATTGAGACTGCTTATTCGACTCGAAATCCCATTTTAACGTATTTGTACCTTAAAAGGGCCATCGATCGTATCGCAGAAAAAAACACCGTTTAAAAATGATTTTTTATCGTTTAATCACCCCAGGACACAGACAGTTTCTGCGGCGACAGCCGAGGCTGACAAGATTCGATTGCTCGGTGAGGCTGAAGCTCAAGCATTGGAGGTCATTGGTGCATCGGAGGCTGAACGAATGCGACTCAAAGCAGCCGTTTACAACAGGTACGGCGAGGCTGCTGTCCTGAACATTGTCCTGAACGCAATGCCCAAGGTGAGACTCAACTTTTTGTCAAATTTACTTCAATTTACAGCTCGTGAATTTCGCCATTTTTTATTTCGTTTTGTACTTCACATACCGAGCACTCATTTGACAATTATTCTTTCAGATCGCCGCTGAAATCTCCGCACCGTTGGCCAGGACGGAAGAAATTGTTCTTCTTGGAGGAAACGACAGTACTTCGGGCGAACTTACCCGTCTCGTCGGTCAAGTACCTCCAGCAGTTCAAGCTTTGACCGGAGTAGACCTCTCAAAGGTAAATCGCTTCTACAAACGCTCTTTTGCATATTAAAAACGAACGAAAAAATCGTGAGCAACAGGAATTCACATGATTTATATTGAAAACCGTTTAGAATGATTTTTTCCGACAATGAAAATTGATCGGAATGATTAACGTCAACGGGCTCTCCGCCATTCGAATCCGCATGGAACACAAATGCTTTTCATGATTCAACTCACCAATAAATAATTATTGTTTTCCAGGTTTTAGGAAAAATACCTGGGGCTAAGTAATTCACAGCAAATTGATTTTCAACGACTCGGAAACCCGTCCACCCCTCTACGGATTTCAGTAGCCCTTCAAGAGAGAAAATAGTATATAATATACTATCAATTACTTCTCTCCTCTGCCATTCAGTCGCTTACAAGCGACCCTCCAACTTCAACTCTTTCCCCAATTTTTCTACCTCAAATTTGGACATTGATCGCAGAAGTTAGCAGCGAGCAGCGTAGATACGTTTCTAATATTATTTTTGCGAGCCTTTTCTCGACCATCGGACGCACACTCATCATTCAGATTCCAAGTAAACGACGCTCGCAATGATTACGAATTTTTCTTTATACATTTTCTTAAAAACGGCGAGACGGATATGATAAATAGACAATTTCATGGATCGAGTTACCAAACGGAAAACAGTAACGATTATTGTGAATCGAATTGTAAATTCGTCAATTTGTTATTGAATCAAAAAATATTATTTACAGCCAACGCAAGCGACTACGCTCACATATTTCGTTGAGTTTCATCACAATCTTTTATTAACTCCAGATCGATTCGTACGTTTTGGTAATATATTATTGAGTAACGTTAATAGCCTGGTTGAACGGCATGAAATGCTGCATTTCCCGACGAATTATATACTGCAATTTTTCATGAAATACCGAAATAAACGTCATTGGGAAAATGTACTTCAATCTTGTAAAATTAGCCATATTTTTACGTATTTTCGGACACACTATTGTTTTCAACAAATGTCTCGAGTCCAAGATTCTCCAGCGGGCAATCGCTGCGAGAAATTGAAACTTCGTATTCTTGCGTAGAGTGTGCTTTCGCCATCCTAATGTGAAAGTAACAAAAAAAAAAACAAGCAACTTGTCCTTCTAACTCGTTCGCTCTTCTTGGAGCTCTTTTCATATGGGTATTTCTTACATGTGGTGTGTATACGTTCACATTCCATGAGTATTCGTACAATCATTGACTTGTAATGTAACAGAAAGAAACAAAAGGCACGTGTGATCTTCAATCTTCCGGTTAAAGTATCGCTGAACTTGGTTAAAAAAGAAAACAAAAAATCTTTCAGGTGACTTAGCTCATGAAATCACACAAAAATTACGATATTTAACTTTTGTATGTCACGATATGTTCGAGTATTAATCCAGCAGGATGCGTTAAACCAAAATGACGTAGGACACGATTCCAAAAAAGGTTCATTTTGAACTAATTTTCGCCGGTTGATACACACGGAAAAAAAACAAAGATTTTAACGAAAAGGAAAATTGTCCGAGCGACTGGCTGCTGATGTAACACAAAAATCAAATGTACGTCGTTGTATTTAGAAATCTATTGTGATCGGCAGTGCTCGATCATTGTGTTCAACTGAGTAGGTAAATTTATGGGAGACGAAGATAGGAGAAAGGAAGAGACGAAGTTAAAAGAAGGAAACAAATTATCTCGGGGTACCATCGTTTTCGTAGAAACTACGAATATCGCGAACAGGGCAGAAGGATAAACTCTCTTCAGAGTTCGTTGGAAATTAGTCACGATGGAATCTCTCGCATTAAGATTGAGCTTTGATGATGATAATAAAATTGAAACGAAAAAAAAGAAAAGAAAAGAAAAATTAATAAAGAGACAAAAAAACGTAAAAAATTGTGAAGAGGCGACGCTTTAGACAAATTATGTTTCGCACGCTCGATTAATAGACTGTCACTCGGTCACCCCAACGGCAATTCCGCCCACTGGATGTTTTTTGTTTGTCAATATGAAGGGAAAGAGAAAAAAATAAGAAAGAGGTAAAAATGTACATAGTTTGTACAATCTAGCCGTACTAAGCATGTATATACATAACGTAGATACACTAATTAAAAACGGCAGTAAAGTAGAGAAAAAATCTAAGACCATTGATTGACACGAGTATAAACGAATTTTAGTGCGACCGGAATTTCCAATTGTACACACCAACAAAATCGATTGATTCAGTGTTGCATCACGACCCTTTTACGTCACAGATCTCTCATTAAATGAAAAAACTCTCGTTTTTTTTCTGTCGATGTGGATCACTATAAAAATCAATCTTTCTCGTATATTTTCACATCGTTTACTCATATTCACACGCGAACTCGAAATTTTTATTAAAATATATTCCAAAGAGATTTTGTAATACTCACACGTTATCGAAAGGAACAAATACTCCGATACATAAATATATTTTTCTTGTAGCAAAAGTGTCACAAGGATAGGATTGAATTCAAGTACAAATCATGATCGTCTGTCGTTAGCCATCGTCTTCCCCTCCCATAATTAGCGTGAATAGATTCGACGAATACCTAGACATAAACTCGATGTCTTTTACATCGGTTGAAATTTCGAAAAAAGGAATAAATTTTTAAAAATCTCTTACTGATGTAAAATTGATCGACGAGTCCGAGCCGGTGGGTGATCGAGTGTGAAATTTAGACGCGTCGCTCTACGATACTTTAAGCTCGCGAATATTTGCAATGTGTAGTTTTTTCATCGGGTTTTAATAACGGGTTTTTTTTATAGTTTGTTGCGACTCGATATATATTTACTATTTTTCGATATTCTATCCCTCTACCTCCACATAATTTGTTCAATAATTAACTATAACGAAAAATGAGTTACCGTTCGGATATACGAAAAGAGATTTACTCTTAATTAAAGTTCTGTTTTAAGTTTGCACACAAAATAGTTGTTTGACATTCTGACAAATTCGATAACTGACTTTCTCCCTGTGCCATGCTGAAAACTGAACAACTCGGACACAGGAAAATTCATTAGTCCAAAAATACTCAACAATCAATTGAATCATCAACTTATTTCAATGTGAGAAATAACCAAAATTTTCTTACCTTCACACAATCACCGTCTAGCTAATGAAAATGATGTGTGTTTGCAGTGAAAAATAAATGTCAAAATGTTCCATGTACCAGAAAATTATGTTCTAACGCTTATACATTTATTAATATATACTTCATTTAATCGTGATTTAAACAATTAGTCGCATAAGTTAACGATAATATTAAGTTTTATACTCTAATCTCAGAACTAATACTAGCTGATCGACAAATCGAACAAAAGTGTGCAAATAGTAATGAATAAACTGAAGATTTTCATTAGGTGTGGAATTGCGTTTTAAATTTTACGCTGAAACGAAATAAGTGAAGGAGAGCTATCTGATTCGACTAATTTGCGATCCGATTGAACAAAAGAGCACAGTGTGTTTGCGTCTATAAACGGTAATCCGCGAAAATATAAGCTGCACAGGATTATTGTCGACTACGAATATTAGCACCGTTCGTGTAAAAAGTCATTTAACATTATTTCCTTCCAAAAAAATGATCAATGAACAAAATATCGATACCCGTATTTGTAATCATCGAGAATGAGTGTTTCTCTCACTTGTGTGAAAAAGAGGCTTCGATATTTTCTAGCGATAACATTATTTCTTTTTAGAATTATTCTGAATGGCTTTATTTTTATTTACTATTGTCTCATCGATTGCAATAATTTATCTTACGTTTCAAACAAGTCCCAATTAAATTCATGCTAATTTTAAATGACTACTCACACGACCTTATACATTTATAAATAATGAAACTAATACATTTAAAAAACGAAAAAAAAAAGTAAAATAATACGAAAACATTGTATATCGAAGGGGGAGGATTGATAAATTTCAAATTGCACGAGGCTTGAGAACGAACTTTTTTCGAGAGATTTTTTTCTTTTGTTTTTTTTTTTCGAAAAAGAAAAAATTGTTCCAATGTGAATTGCAACCGATATGTACTGTTATATAGCCCAATGGATTGATAAAATTTCGCTCTTATTGCTTGCGAGTACAAAGTACTTTTATATTTCTAATAATACGGTGACAGTGCCAATTCCATCATTTTTAGCTTTCTATTTTGTAAAACCGTAACCACAGGGAGACCAAAGCGTGGCATACAGTGAATATTTTTCAAAATATGAGTAATCTTTTTTTATAAATATACATCTATATACATATATACATATACACATATATATTCATTATGAATTCAATTATCGGTATAAGAAATAAGTTTGTATCAAATCAATAGTATCGTCAATTCGTTGTTTTTCGTCTTTCTAATGTCTCAGTGCTCTAGAATTGAAAAAAAAACGCTTGAAATCAATGGAATGGTGGTTCCAAAGTGAAAGTTCGAGAGAAGAGGACCAAAATAAATAAAATAGATTATTGCAAAAGTTAGTTTTAAAAGTAGAACAGCAAAAATCTAAGAAATCTTGAAAAAAATTCATTTTAATTACATTGGTTGGAACTTTCGAAGTTACCTGTAAACTTGCATTCAAGGATACAGCAAAAATCATATTTTAACATTTGCAAATAACGAGATCTAGCCTCAATTTTTTGGAATCGCCATTTCCCTCAAAAGTTCCGATACTTGACGAGAGTATTTCGAGATGAAACTGGTGACACCGTATTTGTGGGAAACAGTTACTCAAAATCTTTTTGTTTTCAAGCAAACAGTTTCTCATTAACAATATTTCAATAGAATATGTATCAATAATGCCATAATATCGAATCACTTAGTCAAAAAATCTCGAGTGCATCTAAAAAAATCAAGAAACATACGTACTTTGATTTTGAACGAGAGAAATCGCACGACACCAAGTGTTACCATTTTTCCAGTTGCATTGTATACTTGCATTTTCAACTGTCACGTTACAAAAGAGCTGGGCGCGATTATTTTTAGGATTTCCATGATAATCCTTCACAGCTCTATTTTAGTTCCTTTGTCAAGTTTACAGATTTTTAGTTCCGCATGTATAATGAGAGATATACATATACGTATGTAAATCCAGTACACAGTACCGACCCAACTCAGTTATAAATCTCTGTGGTCACGTACAGTTCCACGTTCAATGACGTTTTTTTTCTTCTTTCTAATTGTAATCCCGTCTTAATACTATATTGAATACTGGTTTAGCAATCCCTTTTAACCCTTTACTCGATACCTAAAAGTGTAATTATTTCAAACGCCGTCTTCGATATACGAATTTGCACTGTAATTAATCAAGTCGACGATAAATTTCGAACGAATATCACGGCGAAACGAAAAAAAAAAAAAATAGTATAGAGCAATGCCCTCCCATGGCAAGCACGTTGTCAACGTTAAATTCATAATTTTATAATTTTGGGTCAAATACGAAAAGAACAGGAAAATTTCTGCACATGATAGTACCACGATTGAAAACAAAAAAAATTATCTTCCCTATTAAGTGTAAGCGACGGATAGAAAAAAAAAACGATAACGAGAATTATATAAAAGAGAAGTGAAGAAAACGAATACAAACACTACGATTGTTTCGAAAATTATTTCCAACAATGTCTACTATATGCGGATATAAATGTTCATCTTATGCATAACAAATACACCCAACTCGACCAAGAAAAAAAAAGCTTAGATAAAAAGGATGAATAAATTCAATGAAAAATCAAGTCCAAATAATCGACGATAATTATCGATTCAAAATTTTGCCGGATAACTAGACAGAGATGTAGTTTTTTTTTTAATAACCTCGAAAAACATGAAATAATATATATATGTATACACGCATGTATATATATACATATATATATATATTTATATTTTGGGGAGTCTGTGCTAGAAAATATTTCGATACCGTAGATAGACGACAACATTTATTATTGTGTCATACTTAAAACTCTATCTGAAAGTAATGAAATAGACTATGTGAATTAGTGCATATTTTTAATAAATGGAGCATTAAATTACACATTTATTAGTGTTTCGTGTGGAATACTTATATTGAAAAAAAAAAAACGATAATAAAAAATATTGAATCTCCTGCCATTCCTATGTGAACAAAAGATCCTACGATCGAGGGAATTCTCAAGTGATTAATTTGAAATAATGACAAACATCGAAAGATTTTTCGAATGAGGTTTATTACAGCAAGACTATTCGTTTCGAATATTTACATGGAAACGCAACTTCCTTACTGTAATAGATAAAATTAACACGTAGACATATAGTAAATTTATCATTACCATTCAAGTTACCTATTTACAGAAATATACAAAGTTAATGTACAGTAAAGTCATTAACGATAATCCTTAGTCAATCCAATCGATTG
Organism: Venturia canescens; assembly: GCF_019457755.1. NCBI lineage: Eukaryota > Metazoa > Arthropoda > Insecta > Hymenoptera > Ichneumonidae > Venturia > Venturia canescens. The sequence continues at coordinate 2,257,575 of NC_057423.1, read as the reverse complement.
ATCGCGGTCCAATAGTTTTATGGTTTACCTCCATTCTTTTCTCCACTAAATTCTCTTTCGCGATCTTTATTTTTCTCACACATACAATCTACAAACTCTTTTACTCTCTCGCTCACTTAGTTCCTCAACAAGTTTTCAACCGCATTTCCAAATTCAATTCACCGTTATACTTCCATTAATTTTATTATACTATTGCCGCATCGTTATCATCACCATCATCTCGTTGAACTCGTAAAAGAAAGACAGACCTTAACAATAACATCATCGATGAACAAACGTGCAAAGAGGAAGTTTTTATTTTACTTTTATTTCTTTTTTTTTTTTACTTTTTTTTCATTTTTTCATTTATCTATCTATTAAGATTCTTTTAATGAGCTCTGTGTATGTGAATATTTTTTTGTACCAGAACGTGCCTTTTCCGTTAACTTTCTTGTTTTTATTTTTATATATTTTTTTTTTTAATTTTTTTTTTTTACGTAAACATTTGTTCGTGGCGTTGCACTGACGATCGATATATGTATATTCGTTCAAAAGAGCTAAAACTTTGTATCTTTTTAACATATCATTTGTATCGAAAGATTCGACGATATTCTACCATTGACGAGAGCAATTTCATTTTGTGTGTTACCATTGTTTTCATGTTTTTTTTTTTTTTTTTTTTTCAATTATTTCTTTTCAATCATTTGATTATGCGCTCGGTATTGTGTTGTTTTTGTATTTATTTTTGTTATCCTGAGCTTTTTTTAATAGAATATTAGTACGAAGCAATAAAAGATCCGAGAAAAGGACGATTTTTGTTCCGTTCCCTGATCAATTATCTTTTACTTTGCTGCGTAAAAGTGGTTGCTGTGAAAGCAGCAAAAAAACGCGTTAGAATCAGTTTCGAAAAATAGTAGTAATAATAATAATAATAATCATGATAAAAGACCTGAAAAAATGAAATAGACAAAAATAATTTTTATAAAAATCTTTCTCTCTGCTCGCTTTTTGAATAAAGGTATATCTACGGTTCCCACAACCCAGCACCGCAACTCTACAATGCCAATGCAACACACACACACACACACGCACGCACGCACGCACATACACACACACCGATTACACTGTCAACATGATTCATTATATTTCTTATTCTTTTTCCATCCGATTATTATTATTTCTTTGTTACTTGTATTTTCCACATTCCCACGGATTCGGTTTAGGCGCGTAGTACAAATTCTACCGTGAACCTCGATCACATACAACACTGGTGTATAACCAGCGCGTTAAAAATTGAGCGCTCGTTCTTCTTTGTTTTTTTTTAAATTTTTTTTGTTTTTTAATTTTATTCTTTTACACTTCAATTCATTATATTTTTTCCATTCTCACACCTGCGCAGTTATGTTTATTCATCTTTCTATTATATTTTTCGCCAACCTCACAATTAACTCGTACTCCATAATTATCTTGTCGTACATTTCTCTTTTTCTTCATTACCGATCGTATTGTTTGTATAATATATGTACAATTAGGTATTTGCTGTTTGTTGTTGATGTTGTTGTTGTTGTTGTTGTTTAAAGATGTTGGTGAATATTTTTCGTTAGCAACGGACGCCTACACTGGAAATAGCTTAGTATTCTCCATTAACTATAGGATGTTAATTGAATTCATTAATCACTTATATCACATTGTTCGTGTATACGCAGCCTTCGAACATTTCTTTTTCGTGTTTTCCCTTCCCTCGCTAGCTTAACATCTAACACTCCCGTTATTTTTCTCGTTCGGTATCACCCACACGTATAACCATTGTTCAAAAAGATCATTTGCACATTATCTGGCTCGCACTTAGCCCGAGAATGATGGGTGAATAAATTTATGTCTAATTCTGTATGTCCATGAGCGGATATTCTGCTTTCCTTTCTTTTTTTCACTATAACGTTCTTACGTTCTTCTCCGACATATATATATATGTATATATATTTGTTTCTCGTTTCGTCACTACTCAAGCGCATCACTCGGGACGCAACATTTATTGAGATTTAAGTAAAACGACATTCATTTTGGTCTCTACTCGATGTAAAAAAAGATTTGTTTTTTTTTCTCTTAATTTTTATTTTCTGCATACTGATTTTTGTCGTTCTCTCAAATGCTGGCTTCCTTTGGTTACGAATAACCGTTACGCGTCGTATCAAAGATATTTCAAGAAGAAAATCGTCAATTTGAAGATTGTTACACGCAGTTATAACGATCGCACGTAAAATAACATCGAGGCCAAAATAAGAAAAAAAAAATACACAAGAAATTGTTCGGTTCGAAACATACCAAAAGAAAAACACTTCCGATATTCAACGGTTTCCACTCAATCATCACGGATTATCTCGATTAAACAATACATACATCTGAATGTGTGTATATGTACAAGAAACATCCTATATTCTCCAATTCAATTCGCCCACGTGGATTGAATAATTTATAGATTTACAGAAAAAAAAAATAAAGAACGGGGTAATTGGTGCGCAATATATATAATAATGTATTATGGTGATGAATATTTTGAAAATGAAAAACCGAAAAATAATTGACGCAATGATACAATTAAAATCATATTGAAATAAGAAAACTCACTAGATTGTATTCGTGTAGCTAAATGAAGAACATTTTTCAACTATTCGGTCGTTAGTTTAACTCGTATTTTTCTAAAACGCCAAAGTATTTCATTTTTTTTCTTTACGTAAAATAATGTTTAACGGTTTTTCATACAAATACTGTCCATCCCTCAGAGTGAAATGATACTATTATCATACAAAATCGTGATTCGCTTTTCGACGCACAGCGAACGTAAATACTCGTTTGTTAATATACATGGATAGAAAAAAATTAAGATCAACGTTCGTCATTTTCTTTGCTGAAGCGTTAACCTTAAATGCAGCTAAAACAATCGCTTGTTTTTTTTTACCATATGTTTTTTATTAATTCAATCCTAAACCGCAAAACATGAATTGAACAATGCCTGAACGAATCCACCCTCTACTTTCCAACGTCTTGCGTCAAGCTGAAATGAATTTTCGTGATCGCATCTGAGAGAAAAAAAATACTCTTTTTCGAAATTCATTATATATCTAAGGACGCAAGGTATCGTGACCCAGCTTTAACATACGATGTTATTCATTATTTTGCTTCGTGCTACGCAGCAGCAAACAATTTCTAAAGGAAGAACAATAAAAAAGAATATTTTTGACAAAAGTTTTGTCAGCGAATATATTAATCATTCCGTTTTTATGAAGAATGTTTGCTAAATTTGTTTCGAATGAGTTACGTGGCTCAACGTATTTCGTTCAAATTGCTCAATATCTCTGTGCGCCCATCTCTTTTCAGTCGAAATCACAGTCTTCAAATTTCATTTCCGAGCCCAGAATTTGAAGGGGTTTTGCCAAAATTCGTTAAATAATTCGTCGCAACGAGTCAGTCTCAAATGAAAAACTTAAAAAAAAAACAAAGAATTGATCCAATCTAAAAATCATATAAATATAATATGCGCATAGATATTACATAGGAATATTAGATGCAAAAGTTAATTCGAGTGCCCTTCCCCTCATAGAATTCAATGCGAAAAGGCACCAAATTGAGTTCTAGATCTAATATTATTTATAGGAATCGTATGACAAGCAGAAAATTTAGTATCGTCGTCATGACGAACCGTAAGCAATTTAGAGACAAATTTTCACAAGACACATGAGCAAAAAAAATTTCTTCCTCATTGCGAGGTTTCAATAATAGCATGGTCCCTCTCGTTGCATAATCGTTCAACTTTAAATTTATTTGACTCTGGATTGCCACCGTTATGATGATTTCGCACATGCTGAACAAATTTTATGTAAAATAAAAATCGTTCCTTTCTTCTTACTTCTACACTCCGTTTCCTATTCTTTCATTGCAATTAGTAGTCGACGTCGAACACGTACCTTTTATATCTACTAAGGCCACGTTCGTTCTAATCGAAACGAGCCAAGCCCACGATTATTATTCTTATTATTATTTTATTTTTTTTTTTTAAATAAGATCGATCTGCAGTAACGACGACGATCAAAGAAAGGAAATAAAATTGGGAATCCGACGGTTGATGATCGTACGGATAAATCATCAAAATGACACATGCAATAATCGAATCCAGGATGCAGGAAAAACCAGAAAGTATCGGTGAATATAATTAGATTTTTTACTAATATTTACGGATAATTTATATTAATTCATACTAATCTCTCAATACATCCGTCAATCGCTTTTCACTGATCACTTATTCCGGGATAGCATGACGTATTGTGAAACGAGAATTACCTGGCAACCCATTTGAATGGTTCAAATTATGATTTACAAATTAAGAAAGTGTGAGCTCCAACAAAGAGTTTCTTCCATCGAACTCATGCCCGTCCGTTGTTTCTTTGCCATTCTCTTCTCCATTAGACAGAACCAGTGTCTTTATCCAGCTTCTATCCCATAGCGACAAATCATTCGTTTGAATTTGGATCTTTCTTGAATTTTTAACAACAAGAAACGAATAACGAGAAGAGCATCAGAGCCACGGTGAATCTAATATTATTCTTTGATTTTCCGGATGAATTTATCGTCATTTGTCCAAAAGCACGATTGAAATTTTGAGCAAAAGTTTGATTGGAGTGCGAATGTTTGATCAGAGAAAGAAACAGCGCAGCGAGAACCACGGTCTTTTGAAAATAAAGAAACTTATTATCTTCGTTCCGTTAAACGATTTGGATTACACGCGGCCATTAGAACCACTCTCGAGAAATTCCGAGTTTTCCTTCGTTCCAGCTTCATAGCTGGGTCACAAACATCTCTTCAATCGTTGCGTTTGAATGATTTTCATGTAAAAATACGCGACGTATTTACACTCGGTAGATTGGCGAAGTACGAGACGCGCAAACCGAACGAGAATCACAAATTTCCATAGCCCGTGAACCTCGTCTCAGACGAGCTTTCCTTTCTTTCGACCCTGTCAGACACTCGAGTGGGTGGTGACGGAAGGTTGCGTGCTCGAAGGGATCGTCGATGGAACGGACGTGTTTGATGACGTGCTGACAACGACGACCGGCTTTACGAGTGTCGTCGTATTGATATACTGAGCATTTACGAGCGGCATTTGTCCCACGGATTTAAGGATAGGCGTCGTTATCATTTTACCGGCGAGACTCGTTGGTGCCAGAATATGGGCGGTCACCTGATTTCCTTGAGAAACCACGGTCATTGGTGTTACTATTGGAGTTAGTGCCGACAATGGGGCGTGTTGACCTACTATGTGAGTTATTTGACCCTCTGTGGACGGATTCGTTTGCATAACCGTCGAGCCACCTTTGCCCGGCGAAGCTTGAAGCGAGACGCCTGCATGACTCAGTGTCAGACCTGAAATTTTTTCCATTTATTTTATAATTTCGCATATCATTCAGCAGTTTATATCAAAAGATTCAATGATAACAATCTTCGTAAGAAGGAACAGTGGCTATATGAATTTATAACTTTCGACACTACAACAACCATCGAACGCATGTCGGCCGTTCTACCAGAAATATCGATTTGAACGAGTATTGAAAAAAATATTATCGTCTTTTCTCCCTTCATATTTGCTCATGAAACTTTGTTAAAATTCATTTCAATTCTTCATCCGGTTTCCCATATCAAGCAATCCGCATTTGTTCTCAAAATCTCACCAAAGATTAATTTTAATTTATTCGTAATTGAATTAATTTGTAACGATGCAGTTTGATATCAACGAATGTTGGAAATGTATAAAAATTGAAAAATAAGATTTCGAATCTCTCACTCAATTAAACAGCTGAGTCTCCAAATATTTAAAGGAAAAAAAATGTGTTGTTACGCATATTCAAAGCTCCTCGCTTACTGAATACCACGAGCAGCTCTGCATATGGGCATTTTTAATTTAGCGCCAATTCATTACGAATTCGCAACAGTGCGAACCGGCCTTGGTATATGGCGCCATTTTAGAATTTTCAAAGCTCGAAAAGGACGAAAAAAACTTAGGAAATTTTTAGTTTCTCGAGCTGGGATTCGAACTCGAGTCCCAAGAGTCATCATGCTCCGTCCCTAACCACTTGGCCGACAAGGCCAACAGCGTTGTGGTATCGAATCGTTTACATGTGTTGAACGAGTGTCAAAAACGACCATGCTATTTCTTAATAGTTTTAATTACGTAATTAAATATGACAATATAGTCGAAAGAGTCTTTGACTCGAAATAATGCACTAATTGTGAAAATCGTTGAACCTCTTTACCCCAACAACTGTGCGATGGAAAGGGGGAAATGTTTGTGTTTTTCGTAATGAAATTTGTTTGTGGTCAGTCACCTCCTTGAACAGTGAGTGGCTGAGCCTTGACGGAACGGAACACACCGTTTGCAGGTAAAATATTGAGTTCAGCGCCTCCGGGGAGTCTCGTTAATTCCGATCCATTTCCACCAACGAGTGTCACTCCACCAACCATTTTATGAGTTGTCTGCGCATCACCGGTTCTCATTCTCGACTGGGCGGCTGTTTGAGTTGAAAGTTAACAAATTAATAAAACATTAAATATTAACGAAGGGAACGCTGTGAGATAAAACAAGAAATTTTGCGAATTAGGCAATCAGTTATTCAGAAATTACCATTTTTTAACATTTTTATCAGGGAAGAAAATATAATAACGTTAAAATATGGGAAATTTAGTCGACTTTTGCAAACGTAAAAGTCATATTAAAGTCAGTATGCAAACGGCATAGTAAATTTCATCGATTGATAAATGCGAATATTTTAAAAAATAGATATTTTTTTGAAAATAAAAAATGCTCATTCGTTACAAGGGAAGCTTGTCTCTCAAAGCACACAAAACTGAAATCCGAAAAGATTAATTCTGAAAAAAGGTTTTATTTTCTTTGAGCTAAATCAATCTAATATTTAACGTTCTACATTTCAGTGCCAGTGATATACTAACTCGTAACGTTGAGTGTTGGGGCAGCATGTGTAGCGAGAACGAGTGGCCTTGCCTCATTCCCAGAGTGTACGAACGTGACGGGCCTTACTTCGTTCGCGGATGACTGTACAGCAAGTGCCAATGGCCTATCGTTGTTCGACAAATTCGAATGAACAAAAGTAACTCTATTATCATTTGCGGCGGAAGAGTGAACGACCAAGGCGACAGGTCTTGGCTCACTTCCAGTGCTCGTTTGTACAGTAATCAAAGGTCTCGATTGATCTGAGGAATTTTGAACTGCGAGAGTCAGCGGACGAGTCTCGTTGTTGCCGGTGGTATGAGTTACAAGGAGTTGTCTCGTATCGCCGGGAATAACCCTCAGTCCTGGACCGAGATGCTGGAGAGCGGGAACAATCGTTGCCAAGCCTTGACTCGTGTTCAACATTGGTAAGTGCAATTGATGCGACTGTTGCTGCTGCATCACGTTAGCCGAAGTTGTCACGACTTTTTCCTGCAAAAAATTCAATTCGAAAAATTCAATGATCAGTGTTGTTCGTTAAAATTCACGGAGTTTTTGACGATACTTGAATCATTGCATTGCTTTTTCTTATTATTTGGAATATTGGATTTAAAAAATGGGCTATTTTCGCTCAACATGCCGTTGGCCTCTGATCACAGCTCATCATTTTTCAATACTAACTTGAGCGGGTGTAGGAATGCTAGGAGTTGATGCTCCGGGACTCGAGCTCGCGGGTGGACTTTCCCTCGAGCTTTGAGCGAGATTGAGGCCCTGGGTTTGGCACACAACCGCCGCGGTTGCCACTTGATTGTGAATATTCGAGGTCGTGTTTGCTGTCTGAAGATTTTGCGGTGAACTCGCTGTCGCGGCGCTACTCAGGCTACTCGTGCTACTGTACCTCGTACCGCCACGTGCCAGCCCAGTCACGTCCACGTCCATACTTTCTGAAACTTTGTTCAACAACAAACGAATTAGTTCGTATATTCTCAAACGTTACGTGGATTTTGATAGAATTGGTTTCGATTAATCTTTGGAAATTATATGTTTTATTGAAAAATAGGAGATTTAATTGGATAACAAATATTCATCCCTGACTCTAAATAAGACATTGAAAAATCTTTTAGTGATAATTTTTAAACGACTTCATCGATTGTAAAAAAAAAATTCAAAACAAAAAAAGCTGTAATTTATGAAAAATATGCACTTTCAATTAAGAATTATTCAAACAGATTCTTCGGCAATAAATATCGAGTTTGTACGTGCTCGAGTTTAAATTAATTTCCGACACAGGCATGCCCGACGAGAGAAGAAAAAATAAACGTGATTTATCGCAGTTAGAAATAAATTGCTACTCTCGCGTTGTAGAAAGACTGATTGATCTCGTAATCTATGAATTCTCTAATGAATTCCGAATCGAGAAATATCTTCGGTGGAAAAAACCACAAGGTTTTTCTTGCGAATGAGCAATGAAAGAGTTATCAAAAGTACAAGTTCGTATTGATGGTAGACAGGATAACCTGGTTTTCGATTAAAACGAAAAGCAATGAGATTTCTCTACCATTCTTCGAGGCTGACGGGTCTACAGCCGAATTTGGTTCCTGCAGCAAAGTACTGAAATCAATGTGATCCCACGTTGCAGATAATTCTTTCTTCAGCGCGACTATCCTCTGTTGAGCGGCGATTTTTTCTCTAGCAAGCCTTTCCATCTCGTGCTCCGAGTCTCGTTCTTTTCTTCTCAATGTCTGAAACAGTACGTAAAAATATTTGTGAATACGTGCTTTTTTAGTTTCTGTATGAGTAATAGATGTTTCTAATGTTTGTTTCGAGTAATGCAAGATTTTCAACAAAGCATTTTTGAAAAACTGCACAAACATCTGCAGTTCTCATCCATTTTCCATTTTCATTGGGGAAGGACAATGAATTTTTTGTCTTTCCTCGTCGACGACGACACAAATCAATGGGAACGATAAAAATATTTTTCCACGAAAGCATCGCAACGAATTTGAGAAAAATTACCAAAAGTATGACAAATAACTTTTTGAGGATATTACAACAGCAAAGATGACCTGGGGATAAACAAGAGTCATGCACATTCGGAAATAAGACATGGTTTTCTCGTTATTTTGCCCTTCCACAAATCTTCCATTCTGACGAAATATTTCCTTGGCTAAGTAGCAAAGGAAATATTTTATGAGTGAAGGAAAATCACGAAGAGATCTGCCAAAGTTCAAAATTCATTGTTTTCATATTTTCACTTCAAATAATATGCGGAGCTCGAAATATCCAAGATCGATTTCTGGCCACGTTCAGTTGATTTTCTTCTGACTAGAAATTTCGCGATCATTTTTTCTATTATTATAATGACTCAATATTTTAGCCCAAAACTACACAAATTGGCAAGGATGAGAAACGATGACGAAGAAACGAGGAGAATGGGAAGCTGTCGACGTAATTGAGAGGAGGGAGGAGATACACGAGCATGTTGGCACAAGTCGTTACTATTATGAACGCACCTACGACACGTGGTGACAATACATTGGTACGAATGTTTCCAATCTTATGGGTAACACATCGGATACTTTAGAGTGGAATATTTACAAAGACATTACTAAATTTGACGGAAAAATAAAAAAACTGAGAAATTCAGAAGAATGTAAAGATTGTTAAATTTCTCTTGGTCTTACACATAAAACTTCACGAAAATTCAATCGAGTCATTGATAAATTTCTTTCAATAAAAAAGTTTGAAGATAGAAACAAAAATTTGAGTTTCTTATCGAAAAGAAAGAGAAAAAAAGGCTCGAGATAAACAGAGAAACCATTGAAAAATATTTGAATATAAAAAACAAACAAACATCGCAAACGTGTGCGAAAAGATGCACAAAAATGCAATTATTTTCAATACGTTTAGCTACAGCGTTCGAAGGAAAAAAAATACGTCAACTTGCAGTATTCTCTGAACTACTGTAGTCATTTAATTAATGATTAATCATAAAAACAGCTGAAAAACACTATCGCTCCTGTAAAAACTCTCTGGCGACTCGAGATATGTGGATTAAGAACAGCCGAACGTCGAGGATTAAAATGTGTAAGAAAAAAAGCACCGTAAACTGAAAGTGTTATTCGAGAGAGGTTAAATATTCGGCAAAGAAGAGGAACATAAAATAGAATTGAGGTAGGATTATCGCTAAAGACATTTGGCTTAAATCCGAGATCGTTAAATTCATGTGTTGGGATCGCCTCCCGGTCGTGATCTCGGGCATTTCTCTCGGGAAATAAAGCACGTGGTGTTTAACGCGCCATTGGCATTTTTGGACTGCCTCGTTTCTCGCAATTCGATACCTCGCTACGATTTCTTCGCGTATCCGTATTTCGTATACGTTAAGAGGGAGCCATTGATATAGACATTGGATATACACGAGTGAACACAAAAATATATTTCAATTTGTGACGATAATAAGAGCCTCGAGGAGAGCCCGAGAGTGGAGAATCGTACAGCATCATAAGCCCTTTAAATTCTCAACAATCTTCGCGTATCGAGCCTGTTTTCACCCACGCTCGTTCGAGAAAAACCGCGAGGTCAGACGCACCTGCGTAACTCATTTGTTAACGCGCGGTGGTGCTTCGAGCCGGAGGACTCTGGGGCTGGATAATCACCGCGTGCGGTTGTCCATCGCAATCGATTTACGCAACCGACAGAAGAAAACGATGATGAAGAAAAATGGCGGCTCGAAATACGAGAACGATGTCGATCGAAGACACGAATTACAGTATGAATATTTCTCCGCTTTTATTTCGCTGAGTAAAAACTGACAGTCACGAAGAAAATTCTCGTACGAGAAAGAAGTATGGCGAGTGAAAATAATGAGACGAAATCAGTGAAATTGTTAATTCCGTCCGACAAAATGGATCTGTTCCAAAAGCTAAAGATTCAAAACGAGAAGCAGCGAAAAAAGAACACATTCGTGATCGCGTGATCCAGAGGAAAAGAGATAAGCTTCGTAACAGCTGCGTTGGAAGCGGACACCGCAGTAAAATGAAGCATAGAGCCGCGACTTGCACGAGAGTTAACTTAGTAAGCTCGGTAGTCGATTTATCGGGGGCGTCGTAACGCTTCGCGGCAAACTCGAAATAAATATTGGCGCGATGATAAATCTCGGCGCTGGATTTTTCTCGAGGGAAGAGCAGCGATCCGTGAATTTGCAAATTCCGCCATATTATTTCAACTCTAAAAATACTTTTGTACTTTTTTTGTACTCTTACAAAGTTTTTTTTATAAAGAAATGAAATTTTGACAGCTACAATCTTTTTTCTCGGACTGGATTTCAGCGTTTTTTCGACTGCACAATATTCTTGCAGAAAGTCTGAATTGAAAAATCCCTAATCGAATGCTCTCATGTGATTTTTTTCTGTAATTGAGTAATGAATTGCCAATGAATGCAAAAACAAAGTGAATTTGAGTTTTAAAAAAATTGCAAGAAAAATTGACTGTCCGATTGGATTTGACAGAGGCAGCCTATAAATGACGAGAGAAATATTAAAAAACACATACATAGAAGGTGGTTAAGTAGGTGGAAATAAAAATAGAAGAAGTGCAGCGTGTTTGTACGTGCCACGAGGCCGAGTATCGATGGCCGCTCTCGATCACGTGGCCGAAAATTAACATAGGGAGGCGTACAAACACATCGGCCGAGTCCATGTGCGAGTTACACACGCGGTGGCTGCGCGATAACTGACGTATGAGCGAAAAATAACGGAGTGGGGCGAGTGGCTTCGAGAGGGGGGAGAAATCGGGGAGAGAAATGGTCGAGTCGGGGGAAAAAGGTTCGCCCGATGGAGGGGATGAAAATATCGTGAGGTGTCGTGCGAGCGACGTGGAGGGGTAAACGACCTTCGCGGGGACATGCCGGTAACTCTCGCGTGCCCGGATCCAAATGTAATGTACAGATATAGACATAAATATGGTTAAATTAATGTACATATGCGTAGAAATTGGGAGTTCGGGCGATCCCGACAGGAGGAAAAAAAAAGGCTTTTTGCGCGTCGTATCTTTTTATCCACAGACGCGTTTCTTCGTACTGCTATTCCACCACCTTGCCACATGATGAAATTGTATAAACAACGATTTCACGCACCACTCCACCTGGTTCGTGACCCCAGTCGTTTCTCATACCGCCTCGTTCAATTCATCACTCAAAAGCACCTGACGATAAAAACTGTGCGATCTATATTTTTTCAGATCTCACAAACATCGAGAAATTGTGTATTTCTCTCCTCATTTTCATAACGATTTTTTGCAGAACGTTTGAGCTGATCGAGATTAATCGTTGCTCCGTAGCATTCGAAGCATTAAGTTATTCATCATTGATACGAAAATGAATTTGTCGCTGAGAGCGTTTAGAAACGTTGGATCGGACGATGCACAGCCGACTGCATCGTCGGCTCGTTCGATTCGGTACAATAATACCGATGAAAAACATTTTTCAAACGTTTGGAGATGCTTTTTTTCTCAACGTTTTTTGTCGGAGTTTGTTTGAGCATGAAAAAATAAACGATTTCTCGGGAAAGATTGTGAGAGTTGAAAAGATCGGGATGGGCAGAGCAGCTTCCGATTTAAATGAAAATATAACGAACTCAATATTCGAAGATAAACTATAGCGTTATTCTCGGGCAGAATGAGAATAGATATTTCGGTCGGACAAACTGGTGGGAGCGTTGAGAAGCGGATGTCTCAAATTTCGAGATCGTCAGCCGGATGAACATTTGAGGAAACGAGAGTTTCACTAATTTTTTCAGCACTCTTTCGAAAAACGAGAAGCAACGGATTCGAAAGAATGTTGACCGATCTTCGAAGTATTTTTTTCGATCTACGTTGATAAAGAATTTTTGAGAAATGAAGGATAACTGGAGGAAAAAAGCTAATTCGGGAGAGGTACGAAGACGAGAAAAAATCGAGGCGACGAAGAGCCACGCCTTTTTCATTTCTTTCAAATCGAGAGCGAGAGAAAGAGAATCAACTCATACGAAGTCGATTACGTGGACACGAAGGAGTTACGTGATGCATCGCGACGTAGGCAAAGAGAATATACACGCGGGCCCGAAGCCGTCATAGTCTCTTGTCGAGTGTCTCGATGTTGAGGAAGGTCAAGTTTTCCTCTCGAGCGCGCGAAGAATCATCCTTCGGTTAATGCGCAAAAGCGATGTTAAGTGCCTGGCAGCACACGACGATCAAACGAATTTCAATGGTGAAACCGGCTTCGTGGCTAATTTATATTTCTGGCAGTGTTTGCTCTCGAATTTCAAACGTCGGCTTCGTATTATTCTGGAAAATATGAGAAGCAAGCGTCAATTAATTGTGCAGTAATAACATTGTGACGAGATGCTCGATAACTTCGATGTTTCCGAAGCATCAGCTCGGAGAGCCTGATAAGAATAAATTATCAAAATAGATAACGCTTTCTCCCAAGTATCACGCGACGAGATATTTTTTAGCACATGTTCCTTACCCCCGATTCGAGAGTAACTGTAATTTTATCATTCGTTTTTTCATCGACGAAAAATAGTGAATTTTCGATGAAATATTATCGCTTATATTCGGCGATGAATTTCGTCGAAATATTCGAATTTCGTCAAGATCTCAATCATTTTATTTTCATTACATTTTTATATGTATTTTTCGTTGCGTACCATGCGCAAAAATTGGAGTACGAGGCTCGCGACGGGTTTACGATCATTTCGGAGGTTATTTTTACTCGAGTCTCGGCATTGCAGACGGGGAAAAAATCGACGGTTCGATATTCAAGTATTTCGAAGAAACAAAAACTTTACAAATTTTTTTTTCAAAAGTTTTTCTTTCTCCTTCCCAAGAGGCAATCAGCCAGGCTGAAAAAATGTTGTAAACAAGCTAAATTAAATGCGAGCCAGACGATTCTCGTTGGAAAGAAACTTGAGTCGATTATTTACATTTTGGAGAGCAATTTTTCAATTTTTTCTACAGCTTCAAACTTTTCAATAATTCGAGCACACGAATATGAAAGAAAAGAGTGAAAAATCGATCGGCACGGTGGCTCATTGGAAAACGATTTTTTCAATAGTCAATTTAACGAGAAGATCGAAGGTGCGAGAACCGGGAGAGACTCGATAAAAAAAACGCCGAATGCGAAGAGGAAAAATAACGGAAAAAAGAAGAGAGAAAAAAAGAAACATTTTTTTGTTTTTCAATGAAGAAATTAAACGAAGGTGATTGTCGGGCAAACTTGAGTGAACGTGACGCCACGCGTTACGTCCTCGAGTTCAAAATGTGCGATTACACATCTCGTCTGACTCGTTTATTCCGTCGTCTCGTGACCTTCGATAAAATACAATTGAGGAAAGAAAAGGAGAGAGAAAGAGCAATAAAAAACAAACGTGGGTGCTGATAAAAAGCACGTGTTATTTATCAACGGGAGCGAGTTTCGTCGAAGCGAAGAACCGATAAATAATAAAGCACAATTACCGGTCTGTTATTAAACGAATTCTGTATTTTTATTTTTCATATATAAAAAAAAAATACAAATTACCTGAATGTGTTTGATAGCAGCATGAAGAATCGAGAGATTCGACGATTTTTTCTCGTCCTGGGCAGGAAGTTGTTTCTTCAACAATTCGAAGCATTCTTTGAGATGAGCACGACGATTTTTCTCGAGTTTGTTGTGAACCTCCCTCGTACCCGAACGTATAACGCAAGGTGGTCTGAATCACGTTAGAAAAATACAAGTCACCATTTGTTTTATCTCTAAGACGAAACTCGAAATTTTCTTTTCAAATATCTATATGACGAATAAATTAAGGTAGCTCATGCACGAAACGATTTTCTTCCGAAAGTCTTGAAATTTACACAGAGTTTTTACAGAGGGACTCGTAAAAAATCGTTTATCTTTTCATACAACGAATGAACGCTTCTTACGAAGTTTATGAAAAAATACACAATAACAATGAAGGTTTGGGAAAAAAATCGAGACGATTGTCTTACTGGTAATAAAGACAAATTACGTTAAAAAATGAACGAAATTGATAAAATGAGCATTCGTAAACTCGCATTTGCTTATTTCGGAAATTTGTTTCTTTCTGGTTTGGCCCATTCCTGTCATAGCCTTCTGTCTTTCCATTAATACTTTTTTCTCGATCCATTTTCCGTTGTGTTTTCCCTTTGCGCTCTCCAATGCAATTTTTTACATAAAAAACTATGGTATTTTCGTCAGGGACGAATAAAACTTGGGATTCAGTCAATGATGCAACCCCGCTTAATTAAAGGCTTGTAATTTCATTCGCCAAAAGATGAGTTGAAAAAATCTATTTACAATTTCGAATTAAGGATGTTTGGTACAAAAGTCTAAATAATTAGAAATTGATCAAATTTGGTGATAATGTTCTTCAACATTGAGTGCGAAAACACAATTTTTTTTTCAATATTTTCTTCTGCTTATTTATCGAGTAATTACGCATTAAAGCAGATTTCTTATGCCCGGATTATATATGTGGAAACGCTATGCTTATACACGTGAACTTTAGTGACCAATAACTCGATAACTGTACAGAAGAAAAATCTTTAAAAAATTGTATTGTCAAATTTCGCACTAAACAATATGTTCACCAAATTTTATAAAATTTTGAACATTTTGAAATCTTTTGTTTTTAGCATGGTTTAGCATGGCAAAATTGTATCGCCTGTACCAAATATCCTTAATAACTCTGACATTGATCAAGTGATGATATTTTTAACTAGGAAGTAAAAAATCGATCCAATTCAGACACCCATAAAATACGATCCTTCGGACATGATCTACCTCAAAGAAACGTTGTGCAACAAGATACCGTTCGGAGTGTGTAAAATGCAAAAATCGATTCGCCTCCATGTAAATCAGATGAAAATGTTATTTTTCTCTCCGTTCTGTGCTCAACATCACCTCCAAATCCTTCAAGAATGAAAAATGAAAAGAATGAAAAAATGTAATAAACATTTTTTACCCATTCCGATGTTTTTTATTGTCGTGGCTCGAATCAAGATCAACGACGAGTTGTCCGGCTCCGGTCTGACTGTGATTAGAGTTGTGATTCTCGATGTACTGATTGTGCGCTGTGCTGTTGTGATTGTTGAGATGTTGCTGCTGGTGGTGGTGATGTTGGTGAATAATTTGTGGCTGAGCTTGTTGCTGGACTTGATTTTGTTGCTGTTGGTGATGCGAGTTCACGTGATGAACGTGGGGATGAACGGTGAGGCCGATAGTACCGGAGACCGGGGGTGTTCCCCGGGAGTTCATGATGACGGGACTGGCGCGTGATCCGATCGAATGGTTCCCGTTCATGCGGGTCACTTCGAGAGGATCTTCCTCTGGAAAAAAAATGCATCAATCGTTACTGACAGTGCTGAAATGAGGAAAAAATTTCAATAAATAATTTCGTCCAACGTTTTTCGTCTCGTTTCCTCACATTCGAAGGCGCTGGCATTTCTGAGCGTCGTTGGCTCCAAATCCAGGTAACAAAATTCAATAAAGAGCGGAGAAATCCGCTTTCCTTTGTACCTGCGCTGACTCGAGTCACACCGGACAGAGTCATCGGAGCCTTCCGAGGCTCAAAGCCCCGAGAATGTCCGCACTTTTCCAAGTTTCGGGCCCGAAAGCAATTCAGTGATTTTCGAGGAGGAGAGCGGGAGAGGGGAAGCGCTGTGCCGAGGAGAAGAGAGCGGAAGAGAGTTCCTTGGTTGCACAGTGAGCCATAAATTAGGGAGGGAAGCACGCGTACGAGCACGCGCCGGTTCCGATGGAACTCATTCATGTACCAAGTCTTGGCAATCTCTTGGTCGCGCATTTCTTGAGCGAACGCACCAATCTTCCCAAATCTATTCCGGTCTCAGCGGCCCCCGCTCTTCGTCTCTTTCCCCTCGCGGATTTCCGTCCTTTTTTCCTCCCTCGTATTCCTCTTGTTTCCGAGGGAAATTTTAGACGGAACGGAAAACAAAAAGGGCGACGAGAGAGACCGGACCGAGGAGAGAATTCAATGGGAAGTGAGACGGCCACGAAAACCCGAATGGAAGGTGAAAAGGGAGAAAGACGAATGGCAAGATGGCTCCTGAGGAATTTGCAAAACGAACGACTAAATGGCGGAAGCCTTTAATCTGCCCAGGGAGAATTTAGATCACGAGATACAGCGATATGGCGAATCCAGTGAATGACTCCTTCCCCGTGAATGACTATCGCGAGGGTCTAATTATAAATCGATCCGAAAATTCTAACAGAATTCGTTCAACTTGAATCTTGAATGAGTTTCCGAAGTCGGCGAAATTGCCGTTTTTAGAACCGTTAAAATCGATGGTGCCCTGCAAAATGAGAGTTCACGGAATTTTTTTTTTTCGGTCTAACCGAACAAAGAGCTCACGCATAGTCCAGTCGAGATAGACATAAAAACAGGCTTAAATAGAAAAAATTGGGGGCAGCGATTTTATTTTTTAAACGTCGGGGGGGGGAGTCTAAATATCGATTTTCGGCGCAATCCTGCCTGTGCATTCGCCGCCATCTTGATTCGAAGTTCAATTTTTTCGTTTTTCTGAAATAACTCGTTAATTTTTAACTTTAGAGCAAAAATGGTGGTATCCAAAGTTGTTGGAAATTTAATTTCCCACGAGTTTGGTCATTATCATTTTTACGCTAGGATCAATATTTTCAGAGTTATACTATAAAGATTATCAAAAAAATCGTAATGGGTGGAATTTCATTTCCTTCAACTTTGGTTCTCGCACTTTTTTTACTCCACGATCAATATTTTCGGGTTTTTATATATATATATGTTTATATAATGTAACGTATATTGGAAAACCCCTGAATTGAGTATACATAAAAAAAATTGTTTTTTTTGATATTGTATAGTATTGATTGATAGTTATATTGATAGATGTAAAATATACTCGGCGAGCCTCGGGCCAGCAGACGACAGGGCTGTCAATGTATTTGTCCCGAGACTCTGCCGAGTCTCTTGATAGTATAGTATTAGTATTGATAGTATAACTCTACAAATATTAATCCTATCGTAAAAATGATAATGACCAAACTTGTGGGAAATTAAATTTCCAACAACTTTGGATACCACCATTTTTGCTCTAAAGTTGAAAATTAACGAGTTATTTCAGAAAAACGAAAAAATTGAACTTCAAATCAAGATGGCGGCGAATGCACAGGCGGGATTGCGCCGAAAATCGATATTTGGACTTCCAACCCCCCGCCCCGACGTTTAAAAAAAAATCGCTGCCCCTAATTTTTTCTATTTCAACGTTTATCTCGACTGGACTAGCAGGGCAATGGCAAAAATGGGCTGACATTTTTGCAATTTCGATCGGGCGAGCGATGTGAAAAAACATCACTTTCAAAATTCGCAGCCATCTCTCTCGCACGAACGGTTGGGATATTTCAAATCACGAAAGTGCACACGAAGACTCGGTTTCGCTTCGACTGTATCGAGGGCAGATCCTTGGCGTTGAGAACCGCTTGTATTCTGGCTCGTGAGCGATTACGGAGAGCCCAGAGGTCGGTGACACAGTGAAGTAAAAGTAGAACCACGTTGTTGTGTCGTATAAAAAGATTTCTCGTTTTTTCACAGTACAAAATCGCGTATCGATTCGATAATTTGGAGGTGGAGACACGAAAGCGTGGAAAAGAAAGGAACGAAAGCGCGGAGGCCGGGGGAGGGGGGGGGGGGGGGGGTCGACAAAGGAGCGACATTTTCGGATAAATTGAGAAAAATAATGTACGGAAAGGAGGATTCGCTCGGCGTAGGAGTTCGGGAGAACGAAATTGGCGAGGATTGGATCGATGGGCGATTCGGAACGGGGGATATAACCTTTGGCGAGAGGGCAACACGTGGCTGGTGCGGGGGAAAGAAAGCAGAGCGCGAGTGGTCAGCGGCGACTGAGGAAGTAAAGGAAGAGAAAAGAAATGGAGGGGAGCGAGGCAGACGGCCACGTGACTGCGGGCGCGATGGGTACTGCGCGGTGCGCGGGAGTGGCGTGGGATGGCGTTGCTGACGCTCGCAAAGTGGCGCGCGGAGGAGCTCCAGCGAGGGGAGAGGAAGACGGAAAATCTTCCTGATAAATAACGACGGAAGAAATATTTGGAAAAAAAGGTACAACGGAGTTGAGGTGGAGGAAAAGATAATTAAATGCAACAAATACGACGCAGTGGAAGGGACTGAGCGAGCTAAAATTAGAGGCGGGCTCCAAGTTGACGAGCCTCACCACTAGAGACAAAAATCTCATATTTTTTATTCAACATTTGAATGATTATTAATCAAAGTGAGGAGTTGAATCAAGGACTCATGAAAACTCGGCCTCAAACAGAAGTTTGAGGCTTTCGAGCTCAGATTTTTCGTGTACCTAATTCTTAAATGTTCGAAAATTCGTATGAATGATTTTCGAACAAGTGTATTTTTATTACCAATCAATTATAATTTTTCGATGCAGTTCAGTGATTACTCGAAGTGACGAGTGTCAGTGTCAAGCCTCGAATAAAGAGGAACCGCTTCGAACCTCTCCTTCGTGAATTTTTTCCCATTGAATAATGAAACTGTAAATTGTATCCTGAAAACAGCGTGCCAGAAAAAAATCCCAGGAGTCTCTAACAAATAAAATCTCAGTCGAGTTCAGCAGTACGGTTGATTGGACAAGCGAGTCGAACCAGATAAATACTAAAAAACTTTCTACTGAATAAAAGTTCCATGAGCTCTCATTAAAGCATCGCATCGAGTTACGTAAAACGACGAAAATCATATATAAATGTGTGATTTATAGGTTAATCACAGATTTGAAAAGAATGCGCCGTGTCTCTTGGCTAGCTGTGGTGTGAGCCTCGATTTTTCCAACGAACGCGTACACACCAAGGCTCAGACGCCAAGACGAAAGGAGAAAAAGCTTGCACGCCGCGCGTTCGTGCAAGTCCGTGTGTGCGCGCGGCTCGTATCTCCGCTTCGCCCTTTAACCGTCAGGTGCCAACGGAAAGAATCTAAAAAAGAAGGAGTCGAAAAATGGAGGAAGGAAAAAAAGCGGGAGATTACAGTTAGAGAGACGAGTGTCTTCAAGGCCGAAGACTGGCGCGAGGAATGAAGCCGAAATTCGGGAGAATGTTTCTTGGAAATCGCTCTGAAAGAGAGCGAAAAAGGCGAGTGGCGGGGGGGGGGGGGGGGGAGGAGAGAGATTTAAAAAAAGAATGTTGTCGTGGGGCAGTTCGTCTATTAGGCGACGAAATGGGCGAATACGATAGGAGAAAAAAGAGTGGATTGGTCAGGGAGTCGGATATTTACTACATGTTTTAGTAATGTATGGAAATTTTACGATCGTTCGAGCGAGTTTCGTCTCCGCGAAGGCAGGCTTGAGAAATATTTCGTTGCGAAGAAAGTTTGTGTTTTTCGGTTGAAAAAAAGAGAACAATGAAGGAATAAAAACGAAAAAGAATTGAAGCGAAAGCAACGAATAATAAACGGCGATGAAGTTGCGATAAAAAGAATTCGGTGGTTAACGGATTCGAAGAAAATGGACGGGCGAAGTGACGCGGCGGGAGGACGGGGGGGGGGGGGGGGGGGGGAGAGGAAGACGGAAAATATTGCGTAAGACGATATACGTTCGAGACTGCGAGGAGTGCGAGAACAAAGAGGCGAAGAACAAAAAGAAGGAGGAGAGGAAAAAACGTTTTTGTGGGCATTTGACGCGAGACGAGGCGGAGGGAAAGGAAACGAGCGAGAATTTGCGAACGAAAAGTTGGAGCTGCGAGAGCGGAACCCTGACCTAAAATTCGCGACCACATCGTCAATTTTGTCCTCCGACAAAATGAGGATAAAAAACGAGCCTCGCGGCGCGCGCTACGACATTTGACGCGAGCAACTTTTTCGGCGCCATTTTGAGGAAGGGCTCGAGTTGAAAACTCGTGCAGAAAAGCCCCAGAATTGCGGGGACGGTCGGGCGGAAATGCTCGGAAAATGATGAAAAAACGATATTTATTCGAATAGAAAAATCGAACAAAGCAAGCTGCAGAAATACCGTGAATTTGACAACAGCGGCCCGAAAATTCGCATATCTTTTTCCCTCTTTTTTCTGATGTTGTAACCGGCGTCCGAGAGCCTCAAAATAGCTCGAAATAAATGTCGAAGCGCGTCGGAGTGGGAACGAGAAAAAAATAAATTCTAAAATTACAGGAGAGTCCTTCCCTCGGGGCGAGAGCGACTTGGAAAAAGAAGAAGACAAAAAATAGGAATCCACGCACGACGACGAGGAGACTAAAAATTCGGTTATTCGCAGATTCAAATTTCTCGTACGAGCTATCGAACCGGCAAGAAATCGAATCGACGTAATACACGCGAGACCCAAAATAAAACAATTAAAAAATCGATCTCGAGAAAAAAAACAACGAAGAAAACGACCGGAGGGGACTAGCGGCGTGGTGCCTTCTACCGTCATGCAAATTTACAAGATGGCTAAGTGCTCGCCTCGTAGGACTGTCATCTAAGAATATTCCTCGCCTCTCCCTCTCTCTCTCTCTCTCGCGACTGACAGTCGAGAGAGGTCCTTTCGAGCGAAACGTAACGCTACCGGACGTTCCATTAATCCGCATGTGTGGTATTCGGTCTCGTTCGTTTTTTCAATCTCATTCCTTCCAAAAATGATAATCGAGTCACAAACTTTCCGTGTCTTCTTTGTTTCTACCCTCTTGTACGGACGAGCGATCTCCGCGAAAGCAAATGTCAAAAAAGAGACATCGAAAACAACGGAATGATGACGGCGCAAATGAGCCAACTCGCTCGCCAGCCTCATAAATATATTGATTTTATTATTATCATTATTAATATGTTCCAGACCTACGCGCGCCTGTCTGCTTCTTTTCGATGCTGGATAAAAATAAATAAATGTATAATCGATCCCGAGATTGGGGCAACGATTCAGAATGCTGAATCTCTTGGAGCTTCGGAGAAAAATAAGTTTACGCTATTCGAAATTCCTAACGGTATATTCAGTCGTTTTAACTAACGAATAATCTCGGTTCTCCGCGTTAATCGATCCATTTATTAAGGAGGGTTGATCACGAAATCAAAATAATCAGAATTTTATAAAATTTGTTGATAAGATTCTTTGGCATCGAGTATACAAGTACAATTTTTTTTTAACCCTTAAAGTGCGCACCTCTGCCGTCAGCTTATCCGTGCATACTGGGTCAATGTGACCCATGGCGTTTTCGCATCGTTATATCTCCGTAAATATGCATTTTTTTTTGTAGAGACCTTTTTTGTTGTTAATTATCCATATTTTATGGCTGCTATTGGTTTTTATCGAAAAAAAAAAAAAAAAAACAAAAATTTAATGCTAAAATTAAAGTGGAGCATGTATTTCGTGGTACAAACGGCGAAAGAAAAACGTATGGGTCAAAACGACCCAGTGTGCACTTTAAGGGTTAAATTTTTTGACCACATAGTTATCGAATAATTGAGCGTTAAGGAGGGTGGCTACATTCGTCAAAATGATAACAAGATTATCGAATTTGGTGATAATGTTCTTCAACATCGAGTGCGAAGACACAATTTTTTTCAATATTCTCTTCTGCTTAGTTATCGAGTAATTACGCATTAAAGCAGATTTCTTAAACGCTACGCTTATACACGTGAATTTTAGTGATCAATTACTCGATAACTGTACAGAAGAAAAATCTTAAAAAATTTGTACTGTCAAATTTGGCACTAAAGAATATGTTCGCCAAATTTTATGAAATTCTTATAATTTTGAAATTTTTAATGTATTCAACATGGTTTAACATGGCAAAATTGTATCGTCGCTAGCCACCCTCCTTAAATCGAAGTTCTTATGCACGAGATGTATAACTGTATATATGTTAACTCTATGCTTATACACGTGAACTTTAGTGCTCAATTACTCGAGAGCTGTGTGGTACAAAAATCTAAAAAAATGTTCACCAAATTTGATGAAATTAAGGATATATTGCACAGGCGATACAATGTTGCCATGCTAAACCATGCTAAAAACATAAAAAAATTCAAAATGATCAGAATTTTATAAAATTTGGTGAACATATTCTTTAGTGCCAAATTTGATAATACAAATTTTTTAAGATTTTTCTTCTGTACAGTTATCGAGTAATTGATCACTAAAGTTCACGTGCATAAGCATAGCGTTTCCATATATATATATTCCGGGCATAAGAAATCTGCTTTAATGCGTAATTACTCTATAACTAAACAGAAGAAAATTTTGAAAAAATTTGTGTTTTCGCACTTGATGTTGAAGAACATTATCACCAAATTTGATCAATTTCTAATTATTCCGACTTTTGTATCATTCACCCTTAATATAATTTTGAAATTCTTAATATTTTTAACATGGTTTAGCATGGCAACATTGTAACGTCGGGATCCACCCTCCTTAATGAAACTATGGAGGCAGTTCAATTTTTCAGTTATTTAGCTCTGTTAATACTCGCTCGTTGCTTATCCTCGAATTATTTTCATCATTATTATAATTATTTAGTAATTTTCATGAAGAATTGAGCGTGTCAATTATTTGGCCTGACGAATTCGAAATTTCGGATCGACCGGGCAGGGTCTAGGGGAAATATTTTCAGGGGGTTTATCGATTTTCCACTTAACGGTTTCCTTTTACTCAGGGGTCGTAATTATCGGCATTGTTGGAAGTGAAAATGGGGGGACTTGGAAGGCTGGGAATGGGCCGAAGGAACGAAGGCTCCACCGAGTTTGGTCGTCGACGGAAAAATCATTTTTAATAAAAGCGAATATTCGCGAGTCTGAGGATCGAGTACGAAGTTTCATCCTCGTCCTTGATCCTTCGTACGGAGGAACGAGAAGCGTGGCAAAAATTGAGCGTGCGACTCTTAAATTCGCGTTTCGCAAAGATGCTCGCTCGCTCGCTCGCTCGCGCGCATTCGCGAATAGAGAAATCTCGCGTGGACACCATCGGAATTAGAGATTGGTCGCTCGCCAGGCGGAACAGCGTTAAAATTAGATCGGGATTGAAGGGAGAAACGAGCGTGGCTCTCGCGATCACGGACGCACGGGAATCGGGTGCTACCCGATCCACGGACACGTGTAAAGCTCGCGCTAATTTACACGTCGATGTGCAGCGATAAAAATGAGACAAAAGTCTTGGAGGATGCGATAAAATTAGTCGAGTATCGAGGGGTTGAGTGGAATCGAAATTGGAGGAAAGTTAAATCGAAAAATCGGTTGGGGGCGTTGTCGATTTCGTTGGGGATGCGGGAAGGGCGTTGAGGCACGAGAAATTGAGGAGTCAAACGAGCGAGGAAGCCGGATTCTCCGCGAACTTTTATTCCAGCATTTTTCGAAAGGCCGCTTTCGAGGGAAGATCGTTTCGAAGAAAATTCGTTTCGTAGATTCGGGGGAAGGTCAAAGCGCCCCTCAAGGTCGACGCTCGTGCGACCGGACGTGGTGAAAAGGAAAAAATGCAAGAGACAACAGCCTCGAGGCAGACGTTAAGAACTCGAACCTTTTACTTCTCACAACTTGTAATTGGACGTTACAAAGTTCGTTACGTTCGTCGCGAACGTTAGGCGTGGTCAGTTCGTCCCACGGAGGCTAGAGAACGTCGCCGAGACCGAGAAGGAAAGCGCGAGAGAGCTCAGCTCGGTCCAAATTGGCCGAGTGATGTATTTAAATAATGGCGAATTTAGCAAACGTGCTGAAACTCAAACAGCACGAAACGTCGAAGAGTTATACCGAGACTCGTGCTGCGAGTGTCCGGAGAGCATTTATCCAACGACTTGAGTGTGTGCACAGTCAAACACATGAGTTTGCAGTGAAACTGACGTAGCGTAATTAGGCGTGTGTGCAGATTGGTTAACACGCAAATGGGCGCTCGCTCACTCTCTCTCTCTCTAGGTTTCCTTAAGCTTGCGTCGATTCAGGTGTACTCGGACACGCCAAATTGGCAATTAGCACTTACCTCGGACGCACGAATTCAGTCAGGAAGACCGAAAATTTTAGCAGATGAGCTTGAATTTTATTGGTGGAAGGAGTCAAAGTATGGGATTAAATTTCTAAAAATAAATGTCACTTTGATTCATAGATATTACGAAAATCGTGTAATTTTTAAAAAATTTTTTTATCTCGTTGTTAGAAACCAATAATTTTGATTATTCGTTAAACATTTTTTTGAGTTTTCGATATTTAGTTATTAAGAATTCGAATTTTCTTGAGCATTCAAGTATTTTAAAAAAATCAATATTTTTAGCTGTTTAAATATTTTTCAAGCTTTTGATTCTGAGTGGAGACAAATTTTTAATGGTTCGTTTAAAATAATAAAAAAATTTAGTCATTTGGTTGTGAAAAACTTTGATTTTCGTTTTTGATATTTGATTGTTAAAAATAAATATTTTCTTCAGCATTTGAGCGTGTGCTGAAAAAACTTAATTTAAAAAAAATCAATGTTTTTGATGAGCCGTTTGAATTTTCATTTGATAAAAATATTTGATTAAAATGCGCGAATTTGTTGATGACGAACGCCCTTAATTTGATCGGCGCGTCCTTTCGAGTCTTTTCGTTGAACCTCCCACTTACGAAACTTGTTTACCGTCGGGCAAGAGGAAAAAACGCAAAGTACGAGCTCAGGGCGGGGGGCAAGAAAAGGTCAACGATTGTCGGAGGCGACGCGTTTCCTTTTCGCAGGACATTATTATCGAGAGATTACGTCGGCGGACAGGCGAGTTGACCCTCGTCCTTTGGGTCGTCTCGTCTACAAAAATTAATTTCATCGCGGCCCCGTTCGAGGCGAATTAACGAAGGAAAGAAAAATTAAATAGTTGACACCGATTCTCCAGCGACTTTTATGATTTTCTGACAGCTCCGAATGACAGGCTTCGTCCGAGTTCGATGAGATTTCGCGTAGTTAAGATTTAGTTATCGAGCGCGTAAGAAGTCGGGAATATTTGTCTCGTTTATTTGTCGTTGGTCTTTCAGCGAAGGGAAGAATCCGCGCGAGTATAATTTCATTCGGAATCCCTCGGGAGGAAAAATCGAGTGGGAGGGCGAGAAAGCTTCGGAGGAAAGAAATGGCTCACCGAGGAGGTAATGACGGATCCATTTTTTCTTTGGTGGAGGCTGAGTCGATCCTACCGAGGTTGAAATCGGCGGCGGAAGCAGTTTGACGTCATCGATTATTCCGATCATGGAGGTGGTATCGATGCTTTGAAAATGAGATAAACTCGAATGTTTCCCGGCGTGGACGCGGCCCAAGTGAGTTACGATGCTGGGCCGATCGGCCTCGTTGTTTAGCCCGTTGCCGTTCGCTATTATGGCGGTCGCGCGGGGCGGCAACGCCGTCTTCGCGACGCTCACATTCATGTGGAATATTTGATCGTGCTGATTTTTATTCTTATCGCTCATCAAAGGTCTTCCGATCTCCGACATCAACAGCACTCCCATTTTTCATAGCTTGCTTCCGTTATTCTCCTTCCTTCTGCTCGACCACCTTTTTTTTCATCGTTTATTTTCCCTTCCAAATAATAGCCGAGTGGACGAAAATTCTTTGGGCTTTCAAACTCATCGTGTCGGAGGCTCGGAAAGTTTTCACACTCTCTGCTGGCGCGTCGGTCTTTGCTGAATTTTATTCCGGCTCGATCGATCGCGATGATCGTGCGAGCTCGCTTTTTTCCTTGGCTCGAAGAAACTTGGCACTTTCCTCAGCACGCGGAAGTTGCAACTTTCTCGTTGTTATGTCGTTGACGTACGCGCGCCGTTCATTCGAGGACTGCTCGCCGAGGATCTTTCCGTTTATTTTATAATTCGAAAAAGCTCTTCGTCTTTCCTCGCTATTTGTCGTCGAATTTTCGGTGCTTTTGGAAATTCGGGACCAACTCGCAATAATTATTCGCGGACTTCAGGTACTTTTTCTTCCGTTATTCAATCGGAAGCGATCGGCGAACGAATAATTCGTCCGTTTCCCGCGACAAAGAGTGGGAGGGCGGGCCGTGGGGGAGCACACACGACGAATGTTCAAAACCGGCAGTGCGTCTCGGAGTATCGGTGCTTCGATTTTTCTCCGTGTTTCCATACACTTTTATTCCTCCTTTTGGAATAAAATTCTTATCGCTCGGGACCGTCGACCTTTGAGGCTCTCACAGACTTCGGTAGGAGCCAACTTTGCCAACAGCTTTGGCAATGGGAGTTGAGAAGAGAGGAAAATTTGATCGCGGGCTTATTGAATCGGCAAGTCCGAGATCATCGATCGGAGCTTCGACGGACGAGGCACTGCGAAGATTCGCCAATGAGAAGCCGTTGCAAGCGAGTGTACTACGAAGCAGAACTTTATCACTAGGGAGACGAGAATTTTCGACGAGTCTTCGTTAAAATGATCGTGAGAAAGCACTGCTCGAGCGAGACTCTCGTTAAAATATCTTCGTCAGCCCGAGTTTTTCCATTTCCGAGGATCCCCCAAGTCTCGTTATTTGAGATCGAGTTTAAGAAAAACGGTAACAAGCGCGCACGAGAGTGAATCGGGACGTGAAAGTCCGACGTTTTTTCTCTCAGCATCGACGTTTAATTAGCGCGTAGTCGAGGCACTCGCAGGTGCTTCGACGTCGCCACTGCCTGTGAGATTCCATCGAGAGGAGGACGAAAGTGTTTCCGACTCGTTCCCTTTGTCATGCACGTTTTGGCGCCCGATGCGATCACAAATGTACACAAATATCAATAATTTAAATCTGTATATCGGTGTTAAGTAAATGAATGAAACTCGGTGCTACGCGAGTCACGATTGCCGACTGAAGTCTAAACTTAAGTGCCGCCTTCTCCAACCTGAGGTTATGACGCGCGAGTCGCCGGCTCTGTTTCTCCTCCTTTTCGTTCTTTTCTCCCTCTCCCTCCCGCCGCCCTGCCGCGCACCGCTTCGCCTCGCGCAGCGGACGCTCCGTCTTTCTTTCGCTCGCTGCCTCGCCCCGCGCGCTTTCTCCCTCGCTCGGCAGTCGCCCTCTCTCCGTCGCGGGGTGCGAAGAAGAAAGACGCAGGCCGAGAGCTAGACGCTTTTTTTTAAATCCTATTACACATGTAATATTTATAAATACATAAACACAAAGGAGCTCGAGTGTGGACGCTCGATTTCGAGCTCTCGTACGTATCGCGAACGAGACTGCGAATTCGTGATGATAACGAGCGAGGCGAAGCAGCCGATGAAAAGAAAAAAAAAGAGAATAAAGAGAGAAATGAAAAGAAAATAAAGAAACGTTCAATTATACGAAGCAGCAAAGTTTTGCTAGTCTTATCTTCGATCGAGAACTCGAGCGAGAGAGCAAAGTCGGTGGGGAGGGAGGGGGGGGGGGCGCAGGAAAGAGGCTCGAGACGGGAGTCACGTGTGCACGGGAAATTTGTGTGTGCGTGCTCGAGTCCGTGTTGATATCCCGTGTCGGGACGTTACGTCGAAAGTCACGGCGACGACTCCCGCTCTCGTGGTGCTTTCGAGTTTCGAGGGATTGAGTACAGCGAATAAATTTTGGTTAGATTTTTTATTGATGACGAAAAAATGGGGTTTCGTCAGTTCAAAGTTCAAATGCGTCGAAGTTAATTGTGCTGCGATTTCATGAGTCGCAATATCTCCGCAGCTGCTTTATACCTCGATAAAAACCTTTTTTCAATGATTCGTTAAAAAATAAATGAGGAGAATGTGACAAGTGGGAGGCCGCGTAAGAGTTTTCTTTTAAGGATCGTCGTCAAAGCGCGGCGGAGAAAGGGTCGAGAAGAAGCGTGCGAACTTCGAGCTTTCGTTGAAGATTCAAACGCCGAAGGATTTTATAAGGATGCAAATGCCGCCATTTCCTTTCCCGTGGAAACGCTTTTTATGCCATTTTTCTCATATCCCTCCGTGTTCCTTTATTTTACGACATTTTTTTCACTCGTATGGAAAAAAAGATCGTGAATCTTAGGAATCGTAAAGAAAGCTGTAACTCCGAATGCGGAGCGTAAAACGGAAAAAGCGCGGAAGGAGGACAGAGCCTGGCTGAAGGACGCGAGACTCCGGTGACGCTGCACCGAAGATAAAAAGAAAAAAAAATGAAAAGCAACGAGGAACACTCACCATCGATTATGAGCATCTTCTCCTCACAAAACAGGTCATCTGGCTCGGTGCGTTCTCTCCTCATTTTGGCGCCTGTTAACAAACGTTAAAATTATTCGTGCTGGACGTTCCGTTGTTCGTTGATTCATCATTCTTTCTAATGATTATTTATCGGCTACAAAAAGTCTTGAGTTTCGTTCTTTTCGTTATTTATTAAATCATTGCAAGTTATCCGGGTCCGCGAGAGCCCGTTGGCCTTAAAAAGTCGCGGAGAGTGTGCGAGAACAAAGGTCACAGGAAGTGAGAGGTGTTTCCCCTCGATTTCCCCAATTAGCGAGAAGTGCGATGAAACGCTGGATTTTAATAGCGAGCGTGCGGGATTCTGGGTCGGCTGATACCGATTTTATTCGGCGATCGATCGATCGGATAAGCGAGTAAGAAAAAAAGCCGACTGAAAGCCGGGGAACGAAGAGAAATGAAATTTCCGCGATACGCGAAGGTGAGACCGGCGTTAATTAGCATTTAATTAAGGAGGGAGCGAAATTGCAGTGGAAAAAAGATATTCACAACGACCTTGCACTTCCCCGATGACGGGAGCTTCCATCTCGCGGCGGAAAGACGAAGGCCGGCCGCGCCGCGAGAGGGAGGGAGACGCGAGAGGTTGGCAAGGTGACCCGGCGAACGCGCGTAGTGACGTCGTCGTCGACGTCACAGGGCTTGCACACCGAGCGGAGAGCTTTACACATGCGGGAGAACTTGGAGGTCACAGGATTGAGGGAACAGAGTAAGAAAGGCTCGGGGAGAAACCTTCTATTCGGAAAGTTCAGCGAAAGCGATCGCGGCATTCGGGCCTATCGAAATTCCGAAGAATTTCAGTGAAAAATATTCCTCCCGAGCACGCAGTGTGCCCTCAACGATCTCGAAGGAGTCGCGAAGCGGTCCCGCGACGAGAAGCTTGAGACTCGAGTCCGTTTTCGAGGCATCCGTGAAAAGCGTCGCTTCCGAGAGTCTTCGCGGAGCGTTCGTAGAAATTTGACGAAACAGGATCGCCGCTGTGGAAGCGAGCAGCAATTCAGTAACGTTATTCGTCACAGGCAAGGATTCGCGTCCGATCGATCCTCCCTCGCCGCCGGGCTTTCGTATCAATCGTCCGCGCGTCCTCGTCCCCTTCCCGCCGTCGGGCCAATCTTCCCCCTCTTTTCTCAACTGTTTCGATGGAAAAAGATGAGCAGACGAGAGAAAAAAGAAAACGGAGAAAAGGATGATAAAAACAGCGCGGAGGCGAGACACACGCGTGTTCCCGTCCGGAAAGTAGCGTCGATATGAATCCACAGGTCGATAAAAGGCTTGAAAGGAAATGAAGAGAGAGAGGCAAGTAAATGCTGTCTCCACGTGCTGGAGAGCCGAGAATCTCCAGAAAAGGAGAGAGCATGCGCGCCGAACTGTACAGCGCTGCGGTTCGGCGCGGAGTGAAGGGGTAAGAATTGTTGAATGCGCGACTGGCAGCGAGCCTGTAGGAAGTAGGAAGGGGAAAAGCCGAGCGGAAGGCTCGGCGGGGCGGGCGGTGGGGGGGAGCCGTGGAAGGGAGGAACTCCCGGCCGGCCGGGTGTGCAGAGCGGTGGGGGAAGCACAGCTAGGTCCGCCGGGTCACGGAGTAGCGTAGTAAGCTCGTGGTGTTATGTATACCGCTGCTGTTTTTCCCGTGTGTGGCAACATCGCGAGGATTGATCAGAACGCCACGCGGCCGGCTTTGCCGACCGGTGGGGGCACAAAATTAGCGCAGTACAGAGCGCATGCGTCGTGCCCGGCTACGAACAGTGTCTCTGTATACAAATATAAGTATAGACACAATAATATAGGACGTTCCGTGTAAGAACGTCGATTCCCGCTACGCTCTGGACGAGGCAACCGTTCGTTACGGATTATTTTCCATTTTTCGATGGAATTATCCGGCTTGGGCTCTTCTACTTTCCGAATAGCTCTCCGAAGCCGATCTTTTTTGGTGTGTCTCGACTGTCGACACGCTAATTTTGATCTTTTCCTCTCACCGATGTTCATATGGAACGATTTTTACCGCGTGTGCTTTTCGCTACCGCGATACCCTCTACAGTCTCTTTTCTCTACTCGCCCGTGTTCCCGCTCATGGAAACACCAGTCTACGTGCGGGCCCGGGACGAACGTCTGCGTCAACGACAGCTCTCCCTTTCTTGCTCTCTTCGCTCCCCTCCCCCCTCCCCAACTCCCTCCTCATTCCCAATTCCTGCACTGTGTTTCGTCCTTGCAAACAACGGACTGACCGATACGAGGGAACCTGCGAATTTCGGATCACAGAGGTCTCTCGATCTCGACTATTAATCTGTTGGATAATAATAATAATAATAATAATAACAATAATAATAATAATAATAATAATAATAATAATAATAATAATAATAATAATAATAATAATAATAATAATAATAATCTACACGCGATAACCTCCGCGGAGCATTTTTATTTAGTAATAAAAATGTCTCGTTTGCAACTGCAGATCTCGGTTGTTTAATTTCTCTGAATTAGAAAACTCGAGTGTGCGCATTCGTCTTTGATTTTGAGTTCAAACTGTTTAAATTACTGTTAAATATTCGAAGTCGAAACAATAAAGTTCATTCGAATGTACCGAACAAAATCATTCGATATTTTTGGCCCGGGTATTCGGAATGAGGAAACTTGTGTAATAAATTATGTCAGATGAAAAATCGTACGAAGATCGTAGAAAACTCGGCGAGTGATTTACCAGGGTTAATTTTAACCTTTATTTTCGAGCGGCATGCCAAATTTGAGCCCTTGACGATAGAACAAAGAATATTTCTGGGCTCCATTGCCCAAACGAACGAAAATTCGATCCCGAATATTACTCAACGGAGGAGTAAAAATGAGTGAGAGAAAAATCTGGACCGAAATTCAGTGAGAACCGTCCCGACGGAAACGTGGGTCGGAAGTGAGGAGAAATCGTGAGTTAAATCCTAAAAGGTGTTCCGAAAAGCTGTTTTTTGCAGCAGCTTCGAATGCTCCATTCATTGCGCGCCCATGACATTGAATAGGCTCACCGAGAGGGGAGCGAGCACGAAGGGGGAAACGGAACATGACAGCCGAGGAGAAAATGACTGTGGGTCAGAAAGTCCCGAGGGCTGGTGAATTGTGGTTACGATCGTAAAACGTGTGAGAATCGACAGACTCGGGATCCAGCTGGAGGAGGGAATTTACACCGGTGACAGGTAGTCAAAGTTCCTCGTGCACAGTTCGTTCATCCTCGCCCCGCTGAGCCCCCATAAAATGTGGAAAAAGAACGAGGATGGAGCCAACGTCGATGATGGAAAGCAGCATGAAATGTACGATTTGAAAAAAAGG
This sequence comes from Venturia canescens, assembly GCF_019457755.1. Classification (NCBI taxonomy): domain Eukaryota; kingdom Metazoa; phylum Arthropoda; class Insecta; order Hymenoptera; family Ichneumonidae; genus Venturia; species Venturia canescens. The sequence goes on along the minus strand of NC_057423.1, from coordinate 2,225,114 downwards.
ATTGGAGCCGAAAAATATATGAAGGAAGAAAAAAGAATCCTCTTGATCGATCACGCCGACTGTTTTTAGTAGAATTTTCCAGCACAAAAATCGTGAAAAACGTCGACTGCACCGACGGCATTATTAAAATCGACGGAAAATTTTGCCGCAGGTTATCGTGTGCGGGGTATATCTCGATGGCTTTTTCCTCCCGTCCCCAGCGCAGCGTGGCATCGAGCACGTGGACGTGCAACACGTCCCCCTACGAGTCGAGCCGTCCAGGGTCGCGTGTCTAATGCGCCGGACCGACCGAGACCCCCCCGTAGTACGTATTTTCCCGAGAGGCTCGGAGGGGAGAGGTTCTCTCTTTTCCGCGAACTCGGTTTGCGCACGCCGCCCCTTTTCCTTTCTCCCTCTCGCGGGCCCGCTCTCTAGCTGGCGTTTCAATATTTTCCCCACCCTTCGGAAAGAGCGCGTCGACGCAAAACCGCGAATCGAGATCGATCCCATCTCGCACGCGTGTGTTCATTTTCCTCTCTCTCTCTCTCTCTCTCTGTATTTTCCTGAACGCGTTAAACGCACTTTCGTAAACGAATCTTCGTGTTTTCGTGTATTTTTTAGGGGCCTCGGTACGCGGGGAGCTCGCTCGAGTGAATTTTTATGTTTCGAATAAAATCGTATACAGTGTTGCGGGTCTGCGGGAAGAGCGAGGAGAAATCCGAGGCGTCGCGGCGAGCGAGCGGTACGGTGGCGCACCCGTGAATGAACGTCGAAGCTTTTTCTCGCTCTCTCCCTTTCCGCCGCGCTCTCTTGCTCCTCGTCACTCGCGTGGAGTCACTGACCGCGAGAGGTCCACGCGATCCGCTTCGCTCGTCGTGTATGCGCACGAGACGCTCGTACCGACCCGGTTCGCTCTTCCTCTTCCGTTTTTCTCCCATTTTTCGTTCTTCGCTTTATTTTCGCTTGGACGATTCTTTTGTCACTGAACTTTCAAAATAATGCAAATCTTCGAATTCTGTCATATTCCAAAATGCCGAAAAAAATACGTTTTCTCCTTCCAATAAATATTTCCGAAGGCGAGGATGGTTATTGCCTCACCCCGCAGACTCGCCGCCGCAAGCGCAACTCACGTGACTCAGTTTTCCGTATCTTTGGACAATCGACGAAAGATTGCAAAAGACGCTACGTCGAAGCTTCGCCACTATGGATCCTCCCACTCGAGGTATTATTATGTAAATACTCTTATCACTATGCTGTCAAGTTCTTCGCCTGTGGAGCGTGAGCATCGCTCGATCTTTGTATATCTATACGATGGACGCTCGTCTTATTATTGACCACGTTTACGTGTGTCAAGAATAATATTCGAGGTGATTTTTTTCCGAGATAGAAAACAAACGGCTTGCGTTATCGATCACTGGGAGGACGATGAACAAAGAATTATAAAAATATTGGAAACAAACGTCACCGAGGACGCGGAGTGGAAAAAGGGAAAGGATGAAAAAATAATTAAAATGTCAAAACGAGCGATCGATACTCGACACTTACATTGAGAATATTTTTATCTTAATAATGTAATAAAATGCTTTATAAATATGATAAAAGATGAAATTTATACTTGGACTTGACTAGTTAACGATTTAGTCGATACCGGCGACACTTGAAATGCACACAAGCTAGGAAACATTTTTATTGTGCGAAAGAAAGTTTATATCGGTGCAATCGCACCGAGAAAGAGGAATGCTCAATACGTTAAGAAGAAGCGAAGCTATGGGACGAAGCACGCGAGTCAGTTTGAAAAATAAATTTGATGGAATTCTCGCGATTCCCGAATTGGCCCGAAGTTCGATCAGCGTTACCAGCGGCCCCACGTAACGAGTGACAGCCGCTCTCGAGGCGTCAAAAACTCAAGTTTTTTCATGTTTTCTTTCTTAAAAGTCCCGTGATAAAACGACGCTGAAGTTTGCAGCGTTGGAGTCCAACGAAGGAAAAAAACATTTGTAATTCGCCAATTTTTTATTTCTCGAAGTATCGGCGCAGCTTGAAAAACAACGAATCGCAAATTCGACAGGGAACGAAATTGGAGAATAACTAGAATTATTGGAGAGTTTTTTCCAACATCTCGTTGGACTCGAACGTTGCAAGCTTTCTAAATTTCTGATAAATTTTCTTCGCGATATAAACTTTTCCGGAGCTCCAACACCGTACAATTTAAAAAAAATTAATATTATTGTGAGTTCTCCCACAGGGTACGGTCTTAAAACTCAAAATTGTAAATGAAACATTTCGATATGTTGCCCCGTAAGAAAAGAAAGTGGACCTTCTTCACCGTGCTTTATCGAACGGCCCAACTTCTTTAATGGAGAACGAAAAATAGCGACAAGAAAAATGTATTCCAACATTTGGACTCAAGTTCAAAACAAGATTTGAGATTTTTTAAATCTCGAAAATTCCGAGCTCTTTCCAGCTCTTTCTCTGCTATCTCTCTCTCTCTCTTCCATGCTTTATGTACAGGCCTGTTTCACGTCGCGAGTTTTCGCGATTAAAGTAAGTTTATCGTCTAGCTCGACCGGAAATTTTTTATGGCGGTCGTAAGGTGCTCACCGGGACGAAAGAGAGAGAGAGAGAGAGAGAGAAAGAGTTCGAGTGAAAGAGGGAGGAGAGCAGGAGAGAGCGTTGGTGTCAGCTTCGAGAGTTAATGCAAGACGAGGTTTCCGAGACTGATGGCATAGTGGCGTGCTGCAACCATCGTGCCAAGACCGAGTAAGACGGACTCGAGAGAAAGAGGGCGAGATTGCCTAGCCTAGAGCGTTTCTAAGTCAGGCTTCTCTCTCTCCCTCTCTCTTTCTCTTTTGCTCCTGTCAAACGAGGGAGGGAGGGGGGGGGGGGGAAAGAAAGAAAGAGACAAGAGGGAGTCTCGGCGGTGGTTCACCACGCGGTGCACGGTTCGGTACCGCGTGCTCTCTCGCGAACCAACGAGCGAGTCATTGACCTGGGAAAACGCAAGGAATCGAGAAGCGATGGGGGTCCAACATACGAACAACAAGGATCGGGGCTCGCGAGCGACGTTTTAGTGATTGCGATCACCTCCGATGGGCACAACCTCTGTTTTATATATTTTATTAATCGAAAATCGAGGTTAGTCGAACAAAGCTTTGCTAGATTTTTATAAAAACGACGAAAACTACATTTTTTTTTCGTCAAACTCGACAAAAAGCTTATTTTCACTGCCATTTATTCTCCTCGCTCACGTTCCATCGAAACAAAAAATCATTCTAACGATGCGGATTCGAGACGAGAGGCTATAAATTCGAAAATAACATTCTCTGACGAAACGATCGTTCGAACGGAGCTTGGTCCAAAGGGAGTGCAAAACGACGAGATGGAGCTCGACAAAACGCAAATTCGTTGAATTTTCTGAGGAAAAAAAGGTTGAGCAAATCGTGTGGAAAAGCACGGAGGAACCGCGGAGACAGCGGCCGAGTGAGAGCCACTGTTAGGAGGGAAATCATGCCTAATTTGGAGGCAACGAGCGCGTGGGTCATATGGGCGATTCATATGAGTCGTGTCAGCGTCTCTCAACCTCGATATTCTCAAAAATCTTACGACAGATCGAAAAGAACTTGAGATTTTCCATTTTTTTTTTTTTTCGTTCCTCGAAAAATGATGAAAGTTCGAAATCGAATGATAAATTGCGCGTTTCCACAACGTCGAACGGAAAAGTGTTGCAATGATTTTCGTGAAGGATCGAAAACGCGAAAATTCTTGTTAGACCGCGGCCACCGACTTTTAGGTCGATTTCTATAAACGTGAATAAAAACTCACATAAAATAAGAATTTTCTAAGCTATTCGGTTTTTCGAAAAATGATTCTTTTGTCTCGCAAATGCAGGTAGGCAATCGCTGGAGCATTTCTACAGCGAGCAAGCCTACACAGGTACGAATCAACTTTTTCTCGCCAGAGTTACGCGAGAAAACGAGCAAATGAGAATCTCCGTCAACAAAAATTATTCGAATTTAGTGAAAACGAATTTTCAACTGTTTTTTTCGATTTACAGAATAACAGTGATCAATGAATTTGCAATTGGTGAAATTTAAGACAATTTTATCATCGAAAAATTGAATTCGGGAGCGGAATACCAAGGACCGAAGTTAATGATTTTTTGGCGAGGCCCGATTTCGGGTCTCGCTCGAAAAAGGCAAAAAAATGTACGAGACCTGGCAAACGTAGTACTCGGCAAGAAGAAAACGAAGACAACTTGTCTTCTTCTCGTTGCCTCCTTTTCAAAGGCCGCTCGCTCCCGCGCGCGGCCTTTGAAAAGGGAAGGAAATTGGGAACTCGCTGAGTCGACTCGAGTCAAATGTTTTCGCATAGGCAAAAGTTGCACATGTGTTGCTCGCACGGTTAAACACGTAACACGAGCGACGAGAGGGAGGGAGTAAAACCGACGAAAGAAAAGGAGGGAAGGAGAACGTTCAACTCGTTGCGAAACTCACGACTCAGCAATTAACTATTTGCTGATTTCGTATACGAATGTGCTCGAGCCGGTGCGTTCGCAATGGGGAAGGCTCGAGAGAGAGAAAGAGGAAGAGCGGGAGGAGAAACGCGAGCGTAAGACCGAGATTGAGAGAGAGAGAGAGAGAGAAAACACTTCGCAGACGTCGAGTGTCCTCGAGAAATATTTATGTACCCGTATTATGTACATATTTAGAAATATATGGGTTATTTAAGGTACCGGCGATGCCAACTTTCTCGGGCTCCCTCAAAATCGAATATTTACGAACACAAAAACAACAGAAACTGCGTTTGTAGCGCGAAGTGGGAATCGAGGTCGAGAGACGGGTGCGAGTTTCGAGTGATCAAGTTCATTCCTCGTTTTCAGAGTACTGCAAAAAGCTCCGAAACTTCCGTAGGGAAAAAGTGTAAGAAAAATCCCATCAAGCAAAACGGTGCATAATTTCAGGACGACAGATCCGAAAAAATTTCGCGAATCACGAGAAAACATTGAAAAAATACAAATCTGTAATTATTTTGTAAAGTGAAAAAAAGAATTGAAGTGGAAGGTGAGAAACGAAAAGCGAGAAATCGCGTTTGCGTTATTTCGAGGGTACCGCGACGGGCTTGCGACCGATTATTTTTAGCGATATTCCCGAAGGATGAAAACTTCCGAGAGCGCAATTTTTTCAGCCAAGAAACCGACGCCTTTTTTTCCTCCAAGTCGTTTTTCACGACTCCGAGACCCTTTGATTTTTAATCTTTTCCATTCCCCTGAAAACCCTTCGGACTCAAGATGATTTCGCAGCAATTGAAAGGATCATTTCGACAATTGAGAGCACACCGACAGCAAAAGAAAAGAAAAAAAATTACCACCGAATCGAGTAAAATTCAACTAGAAAAAGAGGGTTTTTGGCTAAAAGCGAATTTGGCGAGGAACGAAGCTGCAAAATACAAAGAAGAACCTCGCGTGGGTATAAAAAACTAGAATTTCTATGGGTCTGTCGTCAAAGCGATTTCTCAAAGTTATCCTCTCGTTTAACAGCCCCCCCCCTCCCCCCATTTCAAGGCTTTCGTCACCATGTCTCGTGGCTCTCTTACACACGCTTCGTCAAACAAAAAGTACGAAAGTTTCCGAGCGAGCCAAAGAAAGGAGGATAATGGAAATAAAAAATCGTAGGAAGTTCCTCAAAGACGAAAAAGGAGCGGAGAATAACTGCGGGACGAAAGACTTTGGTAGAAAATAAACGCCGGGTTATAGACGAACGAGGAGGCGCGCTACGTATAAACTCGCCTCAATTATTCAACACTTTACGGCTGCTGTTAGTCTGCTCTTTATCTTTTTCGCTTTCCCTGTCGTTTTCTTCGTGGTTTTTAGAGTTACTCTCTTCCCTTTTACTCTCTTCATTTCTTTGTTGAGCTTTATTCGTAGGCCAGGAAACGAAGGGTTTGATTTTGACAAAAATAGTAACAGGCAAGAGCGAGTACCGTGACACGGGGGAAAATCTTCTGATATTAAGTTTGTGGTTTTGGACGCGAGATTCCGAGTATCTTGCTTGTTATTAACAAATCAGTGGCAAAGAACGCAATTTTTTTAGATTTTTTGCTTATAAAACGAAAATTAATGAAGTTGGGGGATGGCAAGTAAAGGATGAAATGTGGAGAACAAAAATGCGAAGAGAATGAGCCCTGGAACTAACCGATCGATTTATAATTAACGGAGAAAATTGAAAAAAACGTTAAAAAATGACGTTTTTTATGAAAAATTTTGTCGCCGCCATTTTTTAAGTTGGATATTTCTTTCTCTGCAAGATTGTAGGTACCGATAGATACTTCCCCCGTGAAAAATCCAGGCGCCGTCGGGTAATTAGTTTTTGAGTTATTCCACTCGAAAGTTAAAAGGGCCATTTTTTTCAGCAGGGCTGGATGCTCCACCAGTCATCCGATTTCAATCTGTCAAGTCGACTTTTAAAGGAGAAGTGTTCAGCCACGAAACGTCAATCTTCGTTTTTCGTCCAAATGTTAAAAAATTGAAATATCCTCAATCTTACAAAACCATAGACAAAGGCCATTTTCAAGAAAATTCTTTCGAGAGAAAAAATGTTTAAAAATTCGTTTGATGGATTTATTTTCATGAAACAAAACGCACGATTTGAGGGACAAAGTTTCCGGGGAAAAGTAATTCGTCCGAAGCTGATGATGAATGGAGGAAAGTTTAAGGAAGTTCGACTCACCACGCGGTTCGTTCGAATTGTGATGATTCGAGTGTGGCGCAACGGGAAAAGAGTGATCCGACGAGGACGACGTGCTCGCGATGCGTTCCCTCTTTTTCTCCTGCTGTTCCACGAAACGCGCTGCTTCCAGCAGCGTCTCGAGGCTCATCTCGATGCCTTATCGTAACTTCTCTCTTCACGATTAATAAAATCAACGTTTCAAGAGCCGTGACGAGGATCCGCGTCTCGCTCACGTTTTTTCAACGAATTTTCCAAACTTCACTCTCATTCGTTACGGAGCCGGTGGTAAGCTTCCTCGAAAGGCTCGATTTTTTCGGAATCCTCGATACTCCGATCCGAGAATTCCTCGAGGGCGAGACCTTCCTCGGCACTCTATTCTCTCCCTCTTCGCGCTTCTGGATCTGCAACAAAATTCAATGAAATTTTAGCTTTCGACAAAAAGTTTGTCTTACTTTTTTCATTCGGTCACCGCGAAAACCCGGCAAAACAAAATGCTCCAAAGAGCAAGCGCAGTTGAATAAATTCATTATTATTTTTTCACCAAAGATCGCGAAAAAATACGAAAATACGAAAAGACCCTGCGAGCGGTTTGATGAAATGTTTGGAAAAGCGCCGGAGCTTTCAGTCTCCCGACCGAAAAGCACGATTTCCAAAATCAATCGTTGCCGGCGCCTCGAAATAATGCTCAACTCCCGGAAAGTCCGTTCACAATTTTCGTATTTCGATGATGAGCGCCTCCAAGTTGGAGACCTGTTTTCTCCGTAATCGTTTAAAAGACTTTTTCAAAGGCTCGATCATGTGTGTCCTTTGTTGAAAAGCCTTAAAAATTCCATCATCATTTTTCGGACCCCCCAACGAACATGGGGCGATTTCTGACAAAACCATTTTTTCTCCGAGGCAGAAGCTAAAAAATGTGCATGCTGAAAAGACGCGGAAGAAAGTCGTTGGAAAGTTCGCGGCAGAGCGAATCGAGACACGTGCATATTTCGTACTAAAATTTCATAGCGACGAGTCCAGTTGGAAAGAGTGACCCCCGTTACCCCAGGGTTGCCTGGGCGGCGACACAAAAACATAAATGTAATAACGTTAGTGCAGAAAAAAAATAAAAATGTTGAAAAAACGACGCATACGCCAGGATGTAAGAGCCTATTACGCGCACATCGTGTCGTAGAATACGAGAAAACGTAATAACGGGCGTTGTGGTAGATTTGGCGTGAGGAGAAAAGCGTGGTGGGGAGTCGGATTTCGCGGCGACTTTGCAACCGATAGGAAGAGAGTGGGGGGCGTGGGGAGAGAGAGCGCGACAATTTTCGGGCGGGGAGGGGCGACGGAGGAGTCACGTGACGGGTGACGTGAAACGGCGTGCGAGACCCACGTCCTCATGCACCCGTCGACCCGCCCAAACGTTCTCGTTCTCCCCTCGGACGCTCGCGAGGATTTTTTGCCTCGGTCGTTTGGCTCGTATCACGAGGGCAAAAGAAAGAGTGGATGAGAGAGAAGAAAAAACAGAGATGAAAGGGAAAAAAATTTGCGTACAATCTCGAGCGAGCAGCACAGCCAGCGCTCTTATTATTTTTTTATCCGACCGCGGCGTGCGGGAGCTTCGGCTCTCGTCGTTCGAACGCAGCTCAACGCAGACGGAGGCGCTCGGGATCGCGGAACAGGATTTCAGAAGGCGAAGTTGAGGGTTTTCGAGGTTATTTTTCGTCGGGACGATCGAACCACCTCCTCGGAGGCTCGAGAAAAATCCAACGGCTCGGATTTATGTAGAATTTTTGAGATTTTCGCGCCTCGAATGATCGGCCATTTTGAGTTTTGATATTCGAGCGCGTACCAAAGTCCCGCCGCGCCGCGTTCTCATGAAAATAGCATACTCGTCTCCTTTGTTCGTTGTCTTATCACGCGCCGTTGACTTCGGTGTCAAAGTAAATTTCTACGAAGCGTCATAAAAAAATGGCATCATCCCCGTTCGACCGTAATCTCTCGCTTCGAAGACAATCGCTCGCGCGATTGACACGCCAATCTGCTCGTTCCACTGGCGAGGAAATAAAGCCGATTTCAAATGAGACGATAAATTTTCAGGTTAGGTTAGAGTTCGCTCGGAACGAGAGGATGACAAAAAATGAGGCGGCGAAACGAAGGAGGAAAACGCCAATGTAATTATGCACGTATATAGAACTAATAAGCACTGGCATATGTCAAGAGTACAATGACATCGTACGTACAGTGCTGATGTGTGAGTTGAAACGCATACGCAAAGGCAGAAGCGGTTCGGTCTTCGGCCGCGACGCGCGTGGCGGGGGAATAACGGCTGAACTGTGCTGGTGGGGGGTTCGAAAGAGACGGCAAATCCCGGGAGAGGTGCACACGTGGTTTCGAGCACGTGCGCACACAGGAGGGCGCTCTCGGTCAATCCGAACCCCCGCGAGACCGAGAAACGTCGGAGCTAATCGCCGCGGAACGCCGCTGCACTCGCCCTCGCCTTTGCCACGAGAGATTCGGCTCTCTGTCGCGACTGTCATTCGGGAAACACGCCTCTTTCAACGATTATTTATTTCTCATAAAACATCTCCGCACTGCTCCCACACTATTCGCTCGGTTTATCACACAAAACACTCTGCATTATTTGGCAATATCAACGTTCGACGAGCGCGCGTCTTCGGCCGTACGGTTTACGAGGGGCGAACGCGCGCGCGTGCATCCGCGCGTATGGATACCGAGCGACTGTGACGTCCCGTGACGCCCGCTTCCCCCACCCGGCAGCTACGGCGGAACCATGTGTCTCGAACCGACGCCCTACCACTTTTGTACCGCCTTCTCCCACTCGCGCGCGCCGTGGCGTCTTTGACTACCGCAGTCAAAACACGACAATCTAATCGCGTGGTTGATACTCTCGTCCAAAATATCTGCTATTTTTTCCACCGTTAAACTTGTATTTTTCATTCGTTTATCACCGAGTTTTCTCAAGCTAGCTTTTGGAAGGCATTGTTTTCCGTCGACTCTTCCATTTGACGCAATTGAGGATAAATTTCTAGGAACCGACTTGGCGTTTTCACGCTCTCGTAGAAAATAACGAAACTGCGACAGCTCGCATTGTCTACTCGGTGGAACAAACTGACGCACATTTTTCGTGCCAGATTGTATTCGAGTTGGCGCGGACGACGTCGGAGAGCGGGCAAGTGACGGCAAACAATATCTATACGTGTGCAACGAATACCGGAGGAAGTTCAAACGAGGCACTCTTGCCTCGTTTTACCTCCATGCTTGGCACACCGTGTACGACTCATGGCCGTCTCTCTTCCTCTCCGTCTTTCCCGCTTTTTTTCTCCGTCGCTCTCTCTCTCTCTCTCTCTCTCTCTCGAGAAAGAGAGACAAGTCCCCGTTCACACTTGGCAACGGTCAACCATCGACGATTTTTCTCTCTGTGTCATGCTGTAGCGCGTGTGCGTGTGTCTTCGCACGCACACATGCAGTTTCCTCGGCAATCAACATTGTGGCGGAGACGCGTAGCGGCGAATTCGCGTACTAACTTGTATACCTATATACACAGGACATTTCACGTCGAATCGACCTAATTTTAAACTTTATCAGTTTTTTCCGTTCGTTTTATTGCCGGGGAAAAAACGACGGATCGTTATTGACACTTCGATTGAGAGAGAGAGTGCACAGTTTTAATATTCGGTCTTTCAAGGATCAAATAATTGGTATAATTATCGTAGTTATTATTTATTGTTCACGGAATAATGAATAATTTATCGAGTTGGATTAAAAAATCATTTTTCTCGATATCGAAAAAGCAATTTGTCGAGACAACCGTCGAATGACCTTCAAATTTTTTCGCGGAGCCTACCCCGCGGGGCGGATACAAAGTCGTCGATTGCGAGGGAGCAAAAAAGTTAGATTAGAAGCAAACTTTTGAATTTTTCCATTCGTTTTATACAGACTGGGAAAAATAACGGCTGAGCATTGGAAGGCGATGAAAAAATGGGGTCCGAGTTTACGGAGAAGGCCTCGTGTCTCTTCACACATGGATCGCGTGGTCGGGGCGGGTAGGAGCGGCGAAAGGGGAACGTTCCGAGCGATGTTTTTCTGCGCTTACGCGCTTGTGCTTCGCAGCGTCTCGAAGGTCTACGGCTTCAGAGAATCACGAAAAGCTAACCTTAACTGTAATTTCGCGCGTGCCGAGCGCTACGCTTTGTGCGCTACGTACGTACCCGTTGCGTTATGCGCTGCTGTCGGATCGCGTTCTCTCCAAAACAATCATTTTTCTTGGTCGCGTATACCCGCCGCGCGAGTCTACGAATATTTGCGCTCCTCGTTTTCCCACTTTTTCTTCTCCCACACTCTTCCACTCTGGCCGAGACTGATTTCGAAAATACCGGCAGCACACACGATCGTCATAGATGGAAAAAAAACGTCAGAAAGCAGTATCTTTTTCAAACGCACAACTTGCCAACGTACGTCGGGCAAACTTCCAACACCGAAGTCACGTGCTCGATAAAACGTAATAAACTCTCTCGACCAACGCACTCGGGCTCGAAAATAATTCGAGCATTTTTCTTGTTTTATTTCCTTTTGATAAAAGACTTCGGTCAGCGTTCTTCTAGCAAAAGGAAAAAGCCGCTTGTTTGTACACTTTCATTTACTTTCAATGCAAAATCGCGGAGGTCGATACGTTTCTTATCTCAAAATTTATCGGGACGATAAACACTTTACGAAAATATAATTAATCACTTTTTTCCAACGCTCGCTTTGCCCACCCGGCGAAAAGACGAGAGTCGCGTGCGCGCGCGCGTTCGTTCGCGCTCCCTGGTACGTGTTACGAGCTCACAACGATCACGTGACCAGCGTATATTCAAACGTTCTTTTAGCGCAGATGTTTGTTTCAACTGATCGCGACAATCACTCATCGGTATTCATCGTGCTCTTTTTTTCTTTGAAGCTGCCCACAAATTTTGACGGGTTGCACGAGACGGGATTGCGGGTCCGTTGCGCGCTTTCATTTCGACCTTTTTGTCTCCGGCTAGCCGCGCCATCTATAAACACACACACACTTTCCACTGTACACGAGCGAAATTTCAACGGTGCGCGTTAAAAATTCTCCCACGGGCGTTTAAAATAAAAAACAAGGAAAACTGAAAAAGTAGGAGGAAGAAAAAATCAAATCGCGGAGGCGGAAAACGTTCGAAAGAATGGCGGGAAGTGTCGAGTGGGGAAAACTTGACGCGACGAGCACAAACATGAAGGAGAGTTTCTCTTTTTTTTACTTGCTGCTGCAGAGCTCGATGTTTACGGGACGAAAAAGAATACGAATATTTTAAAGAACCAGCCCATTTTTACTGGCCTACGTGACTGCGTATTCATAATATGCGTATATATATATATTAAATATATTTGTGTTTATATACGTAAAGAGTACGGGGGCACGACGCCTCGCGACTCACGGGAGTGGATGCACTCACGGGAAAGCGCAGGTCGGTCACGAGGAGAGCTCCGAAAAGTGGGGGAAGCGGAGCGAGAGAGGAGCAGCAATCGTTGGCGCGGCTCAGTGGTGGGGACGGAGCGAGCGCCCGAGAAAGGGGGGCGTGCGCGCGGCAAGGGGAAGAACGAAGCCAACGAGCGGCGAGCGGCAGCGGCTACAACGCGCGCGGGTTAGCGGATGCGGCGCCGCGCGAATCCGGTCGCGTGTGCGCAAAAATAGAGGTAAGCACATCGAGCAAAGGCAGCAGGCAGGCCTTGTTGAAGAACCAAGCTCCGCTGAAAAGACACGATTCTCTCTTTTTTGCTCCGTCTCTCTTATTCCCTTGGGCAACGTGCTGCTAGAGCAGCGCGCCCAACTCGACGGAATGACGGAATCCCAAAAACATAATTCACTGCGCATCCGATGAGCTGCGCAATGTGTATACAACGTATTTTGAGGTTCAAAAAATCGTATGTAAAAAAACAAAGAAAACAATTCCATTTGACCACGAGAAGAGCGAGAAAAAGAGACGCGTCGATGCCCTCAAAGAATCAAAGCCAGGAGCAGGATGGGCTTTTAAATACGGAACACGTAAAAAAAACAAAATTATTATTAAAAAGAGAAAGAAAAGAAGGAAAAAAACTCTTGAGCGTCGACGCACGCAGTTGTAAAGGATTCTCTCCCAATTGGGACGGTGAGCAAGAGTGGGGATAGTGACGTGACGTTCCGACAGAGATCACCGATTGGACGTTTCGGTTATGGCACGTTGAAACACGCCACGCAATCATTAGACTCTTTTATATTTAAAAAAAAAACAACGAAATGTAAGAAAGCTATTTTCGTAGAGACGCATGTACGTGAGAATTCGTTAGATTTATGGTTATTTTGTTGAAAAAACTGGAAGCGAGAGTAGAAAACAGATTGAATTTTGTGTTAGTCGGAGCCGGGCGTGGTGCGCTTCTCTTCATCACCAACTCGTCGTTGCCTGCCAGTCCTGCCTGCCACCGCCTTTTGTCTCCCCTCCCGCTCGCCTTTCCCGCCCCCTCCCGCGACGTGCTCCAACGATCACGCGAAAACGTTTATTGTCTTTGGGATTTTTCTCATGCGTGAGGTCTTGAAATGTGGAACAATTTTTGTTTCCTTATCAACCGAAACTTACCATAAATTTGTAGAATGCTGGGCTCTTTTCACGACCTGCCGTATTTTTTTTTTTTTTTCCCCAAACGCACAATAGACCGCACATACACTTCAACTTGCGATGAAACACCAACACTGCGCGTACAAAAAAGCGAGAGAGAGAGAGAGAGGGGGGAGGAAGAGGTGGAGACGACTTTCACGCGATTTCAGCCTGGAGAGAGAGAGAGAGAGAGAGAGCGCGCGCGCAAGCGATTCAAGAAATTTTTTGGTCCTCCTGGCCCGCTTGGGGCGCTTGATGCAAAGTTCTCGCTGCTGTCAGTGGTGTACACGTGCTTTATGGCGCACGCTACCCGGTTCTTCCCCCCACCCCTCCCGTCGCGCACAGAAACGTCTCCGACAATTTCTCACTCCCTCTCTCTCTCTCGGCCTCGCGAAATTCCCCCTTGTTCTCAATCTTCTCTGGATTTAACAGGGTGCGATATTTATTTATTTTCACGTTCCTTTCAGTTCAGTTATTTTTATTATTTTTTTTTGTTTATCCTTGTACGGGCTTTATGAAGCCGTTGATGATCGATCAGGGACGAGAGCGTGGCGTTAAGAAAAATATATTTTAATACGCGTGTGTAAAACCACTGCGCATCAACAGCTCCCCCATGCTTCGTGACTTTGCCACGGATTCACGTGTCTCTTTCGGGAGCCGCTGCTCCGTGTCCACCAATCGTTGCCCGGCCTGTGACGTCACTGAGCTCTATCGACCAATCAACGTTACCCATGTGACGCAGGCAATGCTTTTGAGGCTTCTCTCTCTCTCTCTTCCCCTCGCAGGCCCCTTTCCACCCGCCGACGTGTGTGCGCGTATATATCGCGTGCCCCGTATGCCTATGTATCTTGAGTACTCGAATATACCTCAAGTTTTCTTTTGTATATATAAGCCTCGTATAAAAGATACTCTCTGGCTGCACCTTGCGCGTACTCGGTTTAACGTTTTTCCTTTTCTCTATTTCCGCCGTTTCTTCTTCTATGCGGTTAAATAATTTCCACGCTTTTTTCATTTGTTCCCCCTCCCCCCCCCCCCCGTACTCGCGCTTTTTACGTCGGTTTATCACTGTTTACGCGCGCGATACTCCTTTTTATTTCTTGTATATCTTCGATGATTTTTCAGTCCAGAGCCGAACCGTCACCGCGCCTCATGCGAGTCCTTCGTTTTTTAACACTCATGCGTCAAGTCTCGGAAACTAACGCGAGGGATCTCGTTTTTTTTATTTTATTTACCTTTTTTTTTCGTTTTATTAGACGTACACACACGCATCCGACACCCGGCTCGCCCGGGCAAATACTCACTCGATTTCTCGATCTAGCCGCGGCGTCACCCTCTCTGCCCACCTTTTGTCACGTTCCTTCTCTGTCACCTTCACAGCCACCACCACTACGACTCTTGTGCGCGCGCGACGACTCCACCGATACCTTTTCTTTCTCTCCGCGTGGCGGCGTTTCGGCCCTCTTCCCCCACCCGTGACCGCGTTGTTTACTCCGATATACACACCCGCTGGTGCCTGTGGTGATCCTTGTGATTCGTGAACTCGCTATATTTTTGGGTTAAAATCTATTTCAAAATTCAATATTTCCTCCTATTTTTATTTTCAAAATTAATCGATTATTCAACTGAATTCAATCCAAATTCTTCTCAACATTGAACAACCACCACTTTTCCACCACTTTCGATCAATCGGTTTAGTAGTAATTCGAGTTCTTACGACTTCTAAGGGACTAATAAATTCTAAAAGAATGAAAAGTAAACACTTTATTAGAAATTCCCAAACAGATTGGTGATATCTATTGAAAATTTAATCGTTCAAAGACACGAAATAATATTACATTTTCGTTTTTCCACACGTACTACGCATGAAACAACATCGCAATTAATATTTATCACATATAAATACATAAATATATATTTTTTGTTACACTACTTTGTTTGTCATCGTTTATTCGTATAGTTTGATCAATTCCTGCAGTTTATAAACACTCTATTTTCTATAATTTATTTAGTATCAACGATAAATGGTGTTCATTTCGTGTATGGACAAACTTGTGCGAAGGAAAATAATAGTTTTGAAAATGGCACCAAGAAAAAAAACGAGAAAAAAAAGAAAAAAAAACCATCGACTGTGACAATTTCGCACCTGACAATCGCAATGTTGCCAAATCCATGGAACTTGGATGCGATGCAAAATTTTCTACTCAATAATCTGACTAGAATTTGCATTTTCCTTTCCACTATTCTGTATGAATTGTAATAATACAATAATAATGAATGTTATCCACATGTTATTATATTATAATAAATTAAAATGTAGAAAACTAGGATTTGTTAGAAATAATTCAGCGACGATCATTGGTGACTGGGTCAAACGAGAGTGACGATTTTGATTGAAAAAATAATCGGGCACTGTTTGCGAGTCTATAATGCGAACGAGTCAAGCTTAAATGGCACAGATTGCACTTTTTCTCACGACTATTGTCGATATTGATATTATTAAACGGCACAGATGAATCTCAAATAAAATGGCACATTCGTGAATCCAATAATCGTCTCTCGATCGACAACAGTCTCATCGAAAGAGTCGAATTACTCGAATCATCTCTTGTCGACTGAAGTTTCATTTTTTTAAGAGGAAAAAACAAATATACCGAGCGAACCGCAATTCGTCAGCAAATTAGGCCTATAAGAATTCTCAAAAATGCCCAAACAGCGATGCTCACTGAGGACTTTTTGTGGGAATAACGCAATCGTTCAACTAGCCACGTTTTATCGTGTCTCTTTTACGTTAGCTATCTGCTAAGATTCGTCACGTAGAGATGCTTGAGCTCCGTTTTTGGGGTATTCTCGAAAAGAGCAGCACGATTTTGGCCTTCACCTTTTTTCACCCAATGCCCGTAGACTCTGAAGGCACAACCGTCGATAACCTGAAACGGCGATCAATAAAAAATCAGTCAGTTTTCGCTTTTCATGCCCAAAAATTCTTCTCGAAACCGTTTGCATATCAATCGACGCTGTCACTTCAATGATAATTATAATAATATTAATAAAAATATTATTCAATCATAAAATACCTTCCGTAAGACTTTGATTCTGTAGGGATCCTCACGAGCCACCAGTGTCGAAAGTGGTTCGGGGGTATTGTGCAATCTTTTTATACGTACAACCGCACGTACACAAATAATTGCCAATTGAAAACGTTTTCTCGCGTCGAAAGATTTGGCTTTGAGTTCCTGCAGCAGAATGGACAAAGAAAAATATTCAATAAGAGTTTATAAAGGTTCGTTCAGAGCGCTGGACATCGTTGGAGAAGGAACTCGTTTTTTTTTACTTCACATATGATTACGAATGTATCAAGTGTAGAAACATTGTTACCAATTTATAATGTGCAAGTATTATAATATCAGAAAATTTAAGATTTAGAGGGTGCAGAGAATTATTTTTTTTTTTTTCATTCGTATCAGAGTTGTTTCAGCAAAAATTTGTTATCGACACAAACCACATTTTTGAGAAAAGCAAAAACGTTAATCGCATTGAATTTATTGCCTCGTACGTTTTACAGGTGAAACGGAGTTGAAATATTATAGAAACGATTGAACCAAAAAAAGCATTAATGTCGTGGCTTTTTTCCAGATGTACCAATGAAATATTAATGTGCTGTTTTTGAGAAAAAGTTTAATGAAATTTTCCTTATTCCATTAAAACGATAACCATACTTGTCATCCTTCACTGACACTGTGGCATGGAAAATGGAAGTGCGAATGATTCATGATGAGCGTGACGTAATTGTGAGTCATTAGTAGCGGATGGTAAACCAGAATTAATAAATTTCGCATTTCTGCGATCCACGCAGCTATAATGATTTTTAAAATGCAGGCAACAAGCAACGTGAATGAAATCTGTAAAGTTGGAATGAGAAGCAGCAATCACACGTGTTTCGTTCGTCGACCATACTTCGAACATAAATTTAAAAAAAAAAAAAAAAAAAATACTTTCGCACCGTAATTAAATTGATTAACGCTGAGCAATTATTGGGTTAAAAAACACAAATCGAATCCCCTTTTGTGTCTGACGAAAAACAACGTAAATGATGAATATTAAGATAAACGAAAAAAAAGTACAGATCAATTACCAAAGCTAATTGAGATATCCGACTGAGACGTCGCGAATTAGAAGACAGCGAGCGCTTAAGTGGCGCAATGTCTTGATCCCACAGCTGTAATCGTAATCACTTGTAATAACACAAATTTATACGTAAAATAAATCACACTTTTATTTATGCTTGTTCTCGATTCTTTTCCCTCTCTCTCTCGATGTTTCTGCAGTTTTATCGCGAAATGTTCTATAATTTTGTTAAATAAATGATCGAAAAATGATAAATCAAAAAGCCTCCACGTCATATCGTCGTGAAGGTAATTCACTCGGTGATTTAAGCAAAATAAACACTATCTCAAGCACTGCGTGTTTCGAATTTATGTTTTACCTGTCTTTATTGGAATTTATTCATTACTAACATGAAATAGCTCAGTTTATAGAAAAAGTGATGCTGGTTGTTAAGAAATAAATGGTGATTTACCACTGTGTGGAAGAACGAATGATCCAAAGCTTCCTTGATCGAAATTCTCTTCTGTGCATCCACCACCAATAATTTCCTTATCAAATCTTTCGGTGCCTCTGTAAAACCATGCAGAAGATTTATCATGTATTACTTGTATATAAAATACGTAAAATATATTTTATAAACATAAGCTGAAATTTAAAAGTATTTTACACACTCATATATATTCAACGATATCAGTTCTCTGACAAATAAGTTTTCTGAATTTCGCATATGTAGAAAAACACAGATTTGCTGCTTAATCCCTGGTTATGACCGATTGAAAATAACTTTTTTATTTACCCGTTATGTCGGCCCATTCGGGCGACGTAAAAGAATATTTTCCTTCCATTATGTTGCGCAGCATTACCATTTGCTTACGATGCCAGAATGGTGGACAACCCACCAAGAGAGTAAACATTATTACGCCACAGGCCCAACTGCAAAATTAATTTCAGGTTTTGAAGTTATTAATTTTTTATGAGAAACTTTTTAAAACCTTACCAGAGGGTTAAAAGTGAGTCAAAGTTCTTATTTGTGATCATGAAATTTAATTAAATATTATTTTCTATGATCTTCAAGAATGAAGAGAATGGTATAGAACAGAATCGCATATAAACAAAAAAAATATGATAAATGAAATGATGGTTCAGGAAAATGCACAATGTAAATTTCCCAATAAACAAATTAAAGTCTTTTTCATCTCCACGTCGGAATATAAATAGAAATCTTACACATCGACTTCGTAGCCATAGCCTTCTGCATTTTCGAACATATTGCATTTTAGAACTTCGGGTGCCAAGTACCCTGGAGTACCACACAAATCTGGTGAACAGAGAAAAAACAAAATTACCAAATGATTTGCACATTTTTAGCTCTTGTAGTGAAAAAAGAAACAAACCATATAATTTATCACCGGGTGTGAGCATTCTTGCAAACCCAAAGTCCGTTATTTTCACATTTAAATTGTCATCTAGTAGAATATTTTCTGGTTTCAAGTCTCGGTGGACGATACCCTGATTGTGAATGTGTTGTACGCCTTCGAATACTTGTCTCATAATATATCGAGTCTTTTTTTCAGATAATGTTACAACGGATGTCAGATAATCGAACAATTCACCATTTTTGCACAGCTCAAATATAAGGAAGATAAACGTGTTCGATTCAAAGACATCATGAAGCTCAACTGAAATAAAATTTCATTGAAAACATTTGAACTAGATAATTTCTGAATAATTCTATGAATATAATTATTCTGGTGAGTTGTAAAGTTTAAAATATCTATTTTGTTAATTTCAAATTCAAACAATTATCATTTTCCCATGTAACTTCTATGTGTAAGATAAAAGAAATACTAACTTATATATCGATGGCCAGCAACCCTTCTTAGTATATGCACCTCTTGCATCGTAGCATCTTGCATTGTATGATTGTCTGTACCATTGTGAGGTTCGTTGCTTATGTCTATGATTTTTGCCGCATACGCTATTCCAGTTTCTTTTTCTATACATCTTCTAACCGTCGAAGAGATTCCTCTAAAAAGCAACAAATGGTTATTAAACACATTGAAGGTAAATTCTGATGACAATGGTGACAAATACACTTTTATTTAGAGTATTTGATAAAAATGGTGGCTTGTTCATGGATTTTTATACGACAGTTACATGCTTCGACTTCACTAATAACTGTTTTTGAGAATGGGAATTTTATCGTTTTTTTCTTTCATTCACAGCAAAAATTTGAAAATTAATTATTACGATAGGAAAAAACGTACTCTCCGAGAGTTGGAACAAAATCGCTTTATACCAATCGCACGAGTAACAGCAAAACAATGGCCAATTTGAAGGTTATGGGTGGTATTTAAAGAATGATGAGTTTTGAACACAACATTGTCTAGCCAAGATGTCCGATATCTATTTAAAACGTTTCCTAATGTTTATTTTTACAGAACCGATAGTAGCTTATAACATGACTCAATAATAGAAATTATGTAATTTCCAATTTCATAGATTTTTTCTTTTTATGTTTGTAAAGCACGAACTTTTTCGTTTCCTCACTCTTGTTGTTTCAGTTAAAAAAGTAATATTGAATCAGTGCGACAAAAGTCAAAGAACGGACTTCGAAATGACCGATAAGAATTGATAAAGATAGTGCATTTTCTTGGATTATGAATGTACATGCGTAAACAAAGAGGAAGAAAGAGAAACAGAGAAAGACAAAACCAAAAAAATCAAAGAGAAAAAGAATGGTAGACAATAATAAATGACGAACCTTCCAAGAATTTCTTTCGGCTCGTACTTGGCGTAAAAACCCTTGGCTGCGTCCTTGTCAGGCAAAAGATCATCTCCTTCGTCCTTTGCCATTATCACACTTTCTACCATAAAATCCTTTCAACAATCCTTTCACAAATATATACGCAACCAACGGAAACACTAGAGATTTAACTATCTCATGCTCAACGCGACGTTCAAACGATGTACAATGTCTTCGTTTTTCTTTTTTTCCACTTGTATTTTCACAACGCACCTGTACACTACATGCACCTGTCAACGTCCGTGCATGCGCAACCACGCCACGCAACTTACTGACGAATTGAAAGTTCCTACAAACTGTACAGTCCCTAGATCATGCGGGGAAGAAATTTTACGCCGTACTTTTAGAAGGTTTTCATCGAAGTTTCTATTTTATTTTCCCTTTTAAAAGTCTCATCTTTAGTATTGAAACTGCGTATGAAATTAATAAATTTCAGCAAGTCAATGTATTTTGTCTATAATTCATCGCAGAAGTCTTCGATAACGGAAGATCGTCGTCGAAATTTCAAACACTACAAATTTCAAAACAAATATCAGCCTGTTAATTCGGCCAGCAGCGTCGCTTCCATCACTTTTTAACCACTATCAAGGCGACACGAGCGCCATAATAAGACCAACACATGTTTCATTATTGCAATAGTGCGCCCCACCATAGTGCCTCGGTTTTTTTTTACTACAGGCTCCATGGATTTGCGAATGCAAGTTTTCACGTAGCCTAACCAAAAAGCACAATAATAAAACGAGGTAAATATCAGTCAAAAGTAGTACGAAGCTCGATGTCAACTATGATATGAAATAAAATAAAATAGTTATCGATACAATGAAATTAAAAAAACAACCTAAAATAAGCAACGTTTTGTGCATTGGTTTTTTGTGCAGAAAAATGTCGGAGCACTTGGAGATGCAGCATCTCGTTGACTGCGAAGTAGAGTACGAAAATTCCTCGAGTTATCGTTTGACCAGGAAGACGTCGAAATGTCGTTCGTGTCCGTACTTGGGATTGGTATTGGCGACATTGTCGTCACTTTTTTTTTCGTTGTGCAGTGTGATAGTGAAAGGACTAGTGGAAGTGAACCCGATGGAATTGGCAGCGTTTAGATTCGTCGGTGTATTATTACCGGCGATACCAATCGTTATTTGGAAGGGCGAAGATCCATTTCCCAAAGGTCGAAGAATAATGTTGATATTGAGAAGTTTTGTCGGTACAACGGGACTCATGTTAAGTTTCTACGCATTTCGGCATATGCCCTTAGCAGACGCATCGGTTGTTGTGTTTTCTGTGCCTGTATTCGTTGCAATATTTGCAAGAATATTTCTTAAGGAACCGTGCGGATTATTCAACGTTATAACTGTGTGTTTGACCCTCGTCGGCGTTGTCCTCATCACCAGACCTCCCCTGATATTTGGTCATGCTGTAGAGTCCCTTTCAGACAGCCACGTACGTACAGAACAAGCGGACCTCTGGGGAGCCGTTGCTGCATTTTCAGCAACTCTCTTCGGTGCCAACGCCTATGTACTTCTGAGAGCTCTCAAAGGGCTTCACTTTTCTGTCATAATGACGAATTTTGGATCTTTTGCTCTCATCCAAACAATCACGGTCACCTGGGCCATTGGTGCTCTCTGCTTACCACGCTGCGGTACTGACAGACTCCTCGTTGTTGCGCTAGCTCTCTTCAGCTTCGGCGGACAAATCTTACTCACATTGGCGCTACAAATGGAACAGGCCGGCCCTGTCGCTATTGCTAGATCTGCTGATATTGTCTTTGCCTTTTTCTGGCAGGTTTTATTCTTCAATGAAATTCCCAACAGATACTCCGTGGGTGGGGCTGTTCTAGTTACCAGCTCCGTTCTCCTAACAGGACTCAGGAAATGGGTCGTCTCACTGCCCGAAACTTCAAACATCAGAAAGTCACTCGGTATCCTAGCTATTTAAGGAACTGAAAGAATTCAGTATGAAGTCAAACAAGGATTCATTGTTTTTTTTAATGTTTGTGCGGCTCTGATGAAGCAAGAAATCGGATGAATTACTCTTTTCCTAATGTCTCTTTATCTTTTTTTTATCCACACTCGTGAGTTTTCAAAATCTTTGAGTCCTTCTCTTCCGATACTTCTTCCGCTATGCGGCTGCTACCAACTAAACTCCCAGTTCATTCGCAGTTGCAGGACTAAAAATACTGAGAAAGGCACCTCTGTAATTATCACCAGGCAGTAGCCGCAGATCGGAAGAGTATTTTGCGCACGAATTCACGAAAGCGAAATCAGCTGAAACTCACTTGCTCCGATGTTCTCGCTACTCCTGTGTTTAGATTTTATTATGCAATTTTCGCGTTGTGCGGCCTGGAAACTGTTGCCAATTTATTAAGGCTTTGATGAAGCATAAAAATGAATTTGCATATTCAACTCAGTATTTTGGGGCATGAATATTCTCAAGGAATATGATTACCGCTCCTGCATGAATCGATAAAAGTTGTATGTCGATGTATTAGTTTATGAAATGCTATTTCATTTGTTTAAACTCCGAGTAATATTATTGAAAGTCAAATAGGTAATTTATTAGCTGACACGAAGCCTCAATCGACGAATGTCTAGATATAAAATCTATCAAAGATCTCGGTTATTGAGGAAGTGCTTCGGTTTTTCCTGTCCTGAAGTGGATCAGGCTTTTCAGAGTGAAATGAATTCAAATTACTCAATACTTTTAATAAATTTCTCGTCCACGGGCGTCAAAGTGAGCAATATTAAGCACCAAAACATTGACACATTCGATGGACGAATTTAGTCATTTTGTGCATTCTTTGTGTTCCATAAGTTGTTCTGAATCGGCCGATTTTTTCACGATACACAACTAAGTGAATTTCGAAATCTTTTGTTTTGACGTTCGAATCTCGTACGCTTGAATAACCACGAGAAAAACGAATAATTGTGCGAAATTAAATTAATGCGAAGATTTACGAAGGCGAAGAACGATTCACGCGATGCGAAGGAGTTGTAATGTGATATAACCCTACTTATTAAATTCTTTTCAGACTGAACCCTAACTTATTGATACTCTTAACAATAAATTTAAAGAAAAGAAGAAAAAACGAAAAATAATAAGCAAATAATGATAACGTATCAGTCGAATCGACAGAATATCTCTTACGAAAACTAGTCCGCCTGTTACCAAATATAGAGCAATAATTGAATTGAATTTGAGGGAAAGAAATAAACACGATTTGCTGTTCATAGGATTTAATATAATTATTACTGAGATATTGAGGTTACTGCTGTATCAGATTTGAGAACGATAAGCATGAGTGAAAAATTGTCGGCGGAGTATTATGGCCTCACGAGTTTGTATTTTTTCTCGAAAGCCGCTGAAACGCGTGAACAAAGGTTGTCGCGGAAATTGCTAATTTTCCGCCAGAATGAGATAACGAGATGTTTCAATCATAGGTTAATAAGAATAAAAAAAAGGGCGTTTAAATTGTAATGTTAATATGCAACACGACGATTGACGAAGCTGTTGAACAAGCTGAGTACCAAAAAACAACACCAACTTTTTTAGCGACGACGTTAGATCATTAAATTTTACAAATAGACTTTTTGTATTACGATCTTCGCTGATGTTGGTGCTCTTCTACTACTTTTGAGCTTCGAAATCGTCGGTTCATTCGTTTGAGACTCGCGCAAATTTGTTTAAAACAATCATTTTATTCCGCAATAAGCTTCCCCTGTGTAATCAACGTTTCAACCACTTTCCTAATAATCCGTATTTATCATTGTCATATCCTTGCGAATAAACGTTTTTACGAATTAAGTACACTTGTAAATATATTTATGATTCTCGTCAGCGTTTCAAGACGGACAAATGCATCAAACAATCACGTTTTACTGCGGACAAACAAGTTGAATGGAAAATCGTGTGAAAAATCGAAAAACGTGGCTGGAAACACGAGAAATAAAAAAAACAGTTTAGCTTATAAAATATATTGTTTCATTTACTTTTTTGTTTTTTTTTTTGCAACCTCTGCCCTCCATTCTCTCAGTTCTCATAAAAATATCCGTACAGGATAAATTTTACCTTTCAGTTTCACTCAATTGCGTTGAAAACAGTTTTTTGACAATTTGACGTTTTTGTAAATAAAATAGTACATCATCGAAACTCGATTTGGCGTTTAACCTAAAATCACATTTTCATTCAACGGGTTACGACTGATTTTTCAAATTCTAGTCAATCGTTGATAATTTTCTCGAATATTTATAAAACTGCATATAATTTGTAATTGATTCTTAATTGAGCATCTTTTGCCTCTCCATTAATAAAAATCGATCATTGAATATAAATGTGTAGATAATTCTTCGTCGTTCGATGGATTTTCAAACGTTCCATCATGGACCCAAATTTGAGAATAGGTAGAAAAAGGGTGAATACACTTTCGAAAAATTTTTTTCCGAACAAATTTTCGCTTGCGTATATCACTGGTGTTCGGTGTTCGGCCATCTTATTTAACGATACGATACATCCAAATCCAAAAGAGGGCAGACAACACACCGTACGCGTGACTGGCGTGCGTTGTCGGGAGCGAAAAAGCCAAATATTGATCGATTCTCATCTCGTTTACCGATGTGTCTGTGTCAATGACCTTCAACTTGAGAATTAGCGCTTATAGAGGAGACGAGAAAACCCGTATGGAAAATAGATCCTGCGTAAATAATTGTTCCGTGTCGTTCAAATCACGAGATACAAAACGAACGAGAATTCAAGCGCAACAATGATGGTGAACTAATCGTACGTTGTAATGTGACGAATGACGCATCGTTTTGACGATCAAACAGCACACAGAACTGTTTACATTCTTCCACAGTCGAGCACTGACAGCTCTTCACGTAGCACTTCTATTGTTTACCACTATTGAAAATGCTTCACGTGAATAATCAAACGATACTATCATTGTAATTTTTTAATCAAGAAACTGTTGTTTTGGAATTAAAATGGAAAAATTTTTTTTTGCTTTTGTTTGTTTGCTCTTTATTGCGTGAAATTCAGTGCACTTTTAGATATATTACACATGTTACCGTTGCGACTCTTGAACCTGATTTTTTTGTCAGCAGAAGAAACGTTTATTCCGACTAGGAAGTCTACTATAGACTGTGTTCGTGCAGATAATTATCATTTCTTGTGAATAATAAAACATAAAAATTATGAAACGATCAGTTTATCAGAAATTGTGAATGATCGATTACGATAACCTGTCATCCTGCAATAATGGAAGCTCGAATTTTCAAATTATGTAGAAGTCCTGTTTGCCTCATCAATTTATTCTCCTCTCCAGATTTCTCAACGTTACGTGATCTTATCTTGATTTATCATTGTTGCAAATCAATTTGAGTGCGCGATATAATTGAATTTTTCTCGCTCCAAACACTCCGGGCAAAGTGTTCGTCGAAAGGTTACTTCCTATCTTGATTTATCATGCTCTCATTAATCGCCTTCAATCTATCAACAAACTTATCAACGCGAAGAGAACAATGAAAATGCGGGAATTCAGGTGGGAAGTGATTTCAGTCAGAAAATTCACTGGATGGGAAAGCTTCGAAAAATTGTGACCTCTTTGAATTTGACACTCGGCGTCGGCTTTCAAAATGTGTATTCTGTTCGTCTATCGTAATCCAAAAGCCGTTGAAAGGTCGTATCGCCTGATTGTTGCATCGAATCGCGACGAGGTTGACACGAGACCAGCAAAACCTGCCCACTACTGGGATAAGAATCCCGATTGTTTGGGAGGTATTTACAAGACAAATTTTTTTCATCAGAAAAAGTGAAACTCGTATGATCAATTTTTTCGCCAGATCACACCGTTTTCGAATTCCAAGAAAATAACGAACTGATTTTAAGGGTGAATGATACAAAAGTCGAAATAATTAGAAATTGATCAAATTTGGTGATAATGTTCTTCAACATCAAGTGCGAAAACACAAATTTTTTCAAAATTTTCTTCTGTTTAGTTATCGAGTAATTACGCATTAAAGCAGATTTCTTATGCCCGGAATGTATACCTATATATATGGAAACGCTATGCTTATACACGTGAACTTTAGTGATCAATTACTCGATAACTGTACAGAAGAAAAATCTTAAAAAATTTGTATTGTCAAATTTGGCACTAAAGAATATGTTCACCAAATTTTATAAAATTCTGATCATTTTAAATTTTTTAATGTTTTTAGCATAGTTTAGCATGGCAACATTGTATCGCCTGTGCAATATATCCTTAAGTATCGATTCGAAAAATTCGTTAGAATGATCACGCAGTGTTTAGGAGGTTCAGGAACTAAATTTTGTCGCTACCTGTACAAAGTGAAACACCACAAACAAAAACAGAATGACTAAAATGTCTTAATTTTCTGTCAGTATCGTAAGAATTCTTCCACAAAGTTAATTCTTTTTTTGTTGTTCAATATTTGTTGGATTTTAAACATTTTCTGGCAAATTTAATCACCGAAATATATGTAAAACATTGGGATAAAATAGTATCCATTTTGGAAATAGGTGTTGACAGTGAGCCCGGCAAAGAGGGCGGCACTTGGTTTGCTCTTTCGACCAAAGGGCGAGCTGGTGTTCTCTTGAATTTGCCAGGTTATATGAGAGTCGCCGACGATGCGGGAAAGGGACGTGGATACCTGGTCGTCGATTACCTCACGTCTGATGATTCCCCGATAAATTATTTGAACAAATTGCACAACGTCAATCAAACGTCTCAACCTTACAATCCGTACAATTTGATTCTCCTCGATTTACAGTGAGTTTCATCCAGATCCAGCCGCGACACTTTTGCCGATTACTAAAATACTTACGAATCCTATCCATCCTACTTTTTCAGTGACAATAAATCACGAAAATTCATTCCAGTTCGGCTCTTCCAATGGGATTAACTTAATTTTTTCAAATTATTTTAGTGACGCCAGCATCGAGTACTTGTCAAGTTCGCCAGAGACTTCTGGACCACAACAGTATTCCGGTGACATATTCGGTGTGAGCAACAGTCTGGTCGAGGAGCCATATGCGAAAGTGAGAGCTGGGATGGAAGAGATGAGGAGAATCGTGAGGGGTGTGACAGTTTCGGATCGCGACACTCTTATCGAAAATCTTGGTAAAATGTTGAAGTCGAAGAAACGGTAATTTGGTTGTCCCATTTTCGAGTGATAATGAATTTTCATTTGAGTCTCCTCTTGAGTTATGGACATTTTTATAGTTTTATAAAATGTCATTTTTTTATGTTTCCAGTCACTTGCCGGATCCGGAGTTGCGCAAAAGATCACCGAAATGGCACGAAGCACTGAGTTCGATTTGCGTGAGCGACGAACGGCTCGATTACAAGACAAGAACCCACACGATATTGCTCGTCGACGGATCGGACAACGTGACGTTCCACGAGGAAACTAAAATGCCTGATAATACTTGGAAACTGCAAACTTTTGAGACGAAGCTCAAGCCGCGATAACGCCTTACAGTATTTTTCCTCGTTCTGCATTTGAAATTCTGTTTTTCAGTCGCAAAGACCAAATCAGATTGAGCTCTCGTCTAAAATTTATTTCACTTTTGTTCTGAAAAATCCACTAAAAATTATAAAGAGAATATATTTTTATTCAACATTGGAATCATTTTTATAATTGTATAATCACTCGTTTCTTGATTTTTTATTTTGTTGAGTAGTCGCACTGGGGCTTTTTTTGACACTGCTACTGGGACGTCGGTGACTCGAATATTTCAAACTGTTCAAATTATCCAAAGATCAAAAAAATGTAAGAAATATTGATTTTTTATGGCGTTCATCATCGTTACTCTCATTATTTTTAGGGAATATAATTACTTGTAACGTAAAAAAAACTTTTTACCTCTCGTTCAGAACAGTTTGATTGTACAAAAGGAGCAACATATTTTTGTCACAAGAAAGCTTCATGATACACAATGATAACAATATCAAAACGTATACGAATAACACATAATTCTAGATGAACTGAGAATACATTTTTAAAAACATGAAACATTTTTGGACGTTGGCTCATTATCGAATACATCGTGAAAAACGAAACTGACACGAACCCGGAAGACATTTTTATAAATATGAAACACCTTTGGACACTGGCTCATTATCGAATACTATTTCTATCGTCGTAAAAAAACAAAAAATAATTACACGAATTATCACGACTGTGCCAATAGCGTGACAGAGTCGTTGTTATGAAAATATAAATATGATACCATTTTGGCCTGCAGAAGATTAGTATTTGTGTAAAAACAGAAGAAACTTGTTTTTACGAATCTTCGTCCGACAGTTGTTCCTCAATCTCACTATCGAGAATTTCCGAAGGTGCCTCATCTTCGGAATCGGCAGCGACAGAAACTTGTGCACTTGTTGTCGTTGTCGGTTCCTCCGAAGACGACTGATGAAAAAAATAAGACAAAGAAAAAAAAGTGAAAGTCAGAACTCTTTTAAGTTTCTCTCATCCTACTGCCACTTGATAGTAATAATGTGATGTTTATTGTACAAACAACAGTTGTAGGGAATCAATACTCACTTGGGAATATATTTGTTGGCCTTCCAAATTTTTGTTGACCAGATTTCCCATCCAAAAAGCGTCGGAACTGTTGTTGTAAACCAGCATACCTTTTACCAAAAACAACAATTTTTCAGTGAGCGATTTTGCAGGTGGTACAATTTTGGCCAAAGTCAAGTCTTTTTTTTCGGTGCAATCGACGCAAACCACGTTCAAGTACCGCGTTCCGCCTGAATGAAGATAGAAAAAAGTTAATTCGGTCAAAACTTGTAGCTGTTTAGAACTTTTTTGAAAGGTAATAAATTTAGACTGCACGAACCTTGCATCATTTTTAATATTCCCGTGACTTCTTCTGTTTGGAATCGAAGATTCTGCTCGAGGACGGGCATCCCACTGGCAAGAAATATTCTCAACAGCGAAGTCATCGACCTGAGAAAGGGGAGAAGAACGGAACGCGACGAGCTTTTGCAAATCTGTACGATTTTTTGAACGTTGCAGCTCACTTTTTGCCAGACTTTTATCCTCTCAGGATCTCTGAAAGAAACATAATTCAACGTGTCAGCAGTCACGCAACTCTGGCTTCAACAAGCGCCCGAAAATCGTTTCATCCCTGTATTTGTCATTCAAGAAATTTCAGTTTTTCAAAAATTGATTAACAAAGGTAAATCACTCGAATGAAGAATGAAAAAACGTCATAAATTAAATCAGTAAAATCCTTTTCGAAGCTTTTATCATAAAGAATGAATTTGAAGTAGTTTAAAAATTTCGAATGCTCGTGTGATTCGAAATTTTTGAAAAATAGTATATTACACACCTAGGGAGGGAAAGTAGACTACTTCAAACCGCGGGCAGAATTGTCACCCGAGCCGAAGGCGAGGGTGATAAGCACGCGGTTTGAGGTGGTCTAATTTCACTCCCGTGGAGTGTATACGATTTTTCTGTCCGACGCAGGCGGAATGCGGCAACTTCGGCCCGCGCAGCGGGCCGAAAGTTGCCACTTTCCGCCCGGAGGGCTGAAATAATTGTTTTCAACAAGTGTTAATAGAAGTAGCAAAAGAAAAAAAAATAGATATTTACGTTTTAGCCGCAGCCAAGGAAATTTTAATACCGTTGATCAAATTTTCAAACAATTTTTGGAACATGTTGTGAAAAAGTGCTTTGGTAATCGAGGGCAAGCGCTCCAGACGATCGCTAGTTTTTTCGAGTGTTTTGACTTCGTCGGGCAACCATTCTAAAACTGTTGTTACAGTTGCGAGGGGGTCCGGCTCGTTTTGTAACCAGTTTGTTAAGAAACCCACAACAGCGGTTTTGTACGTAGCTCCCGTTGATTTGTCATCCGGCCATTGCAGTGCCAAAAAACCGGAGGCTAAATTAGCTGCAATTAAAAAAATGATGATGCATTGAAAAATGCTTTTCACTCGGATTGTCAACTGCAATATCGCCGAGACAGGATCCATTTGTATTTTCAAGACATTCGTACCCTGCTTGTTTTTGAATTGCTTCGTGAACGTGTCAGAATGTTTCATCAACGACCGACACATTTTAACAACTGCGAATGCCAGTGATATGTCTGTAGACACGTCAGCGAGAGATTCGAAATATTTGTACGATTCGGCAACTAATTCTTTCGACGATCGTAACATCAAATTCGCTTTATCGATCTGGCCAGCTAAAGTCCTCAGCCCATCTGAAAGAAAAAAGTCATTTTATTAAATCTCTGAAAAGCCAATGATTCTTTTTCAAAATGTTCTGAATTTTTATGCAAAAACGAAACGATACCTCGCAACAACGGTTGATATTTTGCACTGCGAAAGCCTTTCCAGTCAAAGATTTTTGTGAGAAGCGACAAAATAAGATTAGCGACATGTCGGTTTTTCGTATCATCCTGCTCTCTCAATTCGCCGATAATATCCTGAAGTTTGGAGCATACTTTTGGAAGAAGATGTACTAGATCGCGGAGAAGACTCTCAGAGGGTTCACTGCCATCGAACATCCCCAATAGTTCTTTGATGAGGAAGCAAATTTGTGCTTTCGTAATGAAAATTTGGCTTCCACTTGCGTCGTGATCCATTTTTAGATCCAAAAGATCAACGACTTTGGCATCCAATTGTCTGAAGTAGTTGGGATTTTTGGAGCAAAGTGAAGAGCCGATTTCCCAGGCTTCCCATTCAGGAATATGAGCGTTCTTGTCGACGCTGTTACGTTTCCCTTTCTTCGGGGCTTTTTTCTCGACTCTGAGGAACGCTGGGGCTGGAAAAATGTGGAAGTAACAAGGGGGCGGCTGGTACCGCGGCTCGGCCATTGTTAACAAACAACTGAATTCGGCTTGGAGGTTCATCAAATTTTCCAATCTCTTTAGAACTTGCTCCTGCATTACTGGATCCGGTTGTGAGACGAAACCGCTGATCAGTTCCCTGAACCAATTGATGCAGCAAATTATGAGATCCAGGGTCCAAGGTTCCGGAGCATCCATGTCTTTGGGCATAAGAATGGGACATCCGAGGAGAACGTTTATTTCATCGAGGCTCCCATTGTACGAGCGCATGTAACAAATCCGCAGAAGACGAAAAAAAGCTGGAACGACAGCGCCGTACTTTCCATCGCCAAAATTAATCACACATTTTTGTGGCTCCGTCGATGGCTCGTTCAGCCCAAACTTCGCTACCAACTCTCCTCGATAATCTTCCAAATCGCTCATGTAGTCATTAACGAATTCATCCTGAAACCTTTCCGTTATTTCCTGAAGAAATGATGGATCGATGCTCTTCGTATCGGCGACAACGCTGCCGATTCGGTCATAAAACAGAGCTCTCGATCTTGGACAGGTTTTCACGTTAACTCTAATTTTCGCGATCAAATCTCTGGCCATGTCGCAGGACTCTGATTTACCGGCCAAATGTTTGATTGCCATTACCGCACCCAAAACTCCTTTGCATTTGGTCAAAGTCGTCGCGTTCCCCAACTGCTTTTGAAACAGAATGAAAAGATCGTCTTGTAAAGCTTCGGAGGTTGAATCGTCGCTGGTGCAAAGAGCGTGTAACAAATCGTTCAACGTTGCTACTTCCTGGAGATCGAAATTATCTATTTTGTCCAATAATATTCTGAGGTGGTTGCAGTGGGCCTGAAGATACTTCATTTCGTCCTCGCTCTCTGTCATCCTTCGTACAATTTCTAAGGCTCCTTTCCCCGTTTGGTCGTTGTTTCCCATGAGGAGTACCAGTTTCTCGATGATTTCACGCTGCTTGTAAATCGTGTCGCGTTGACTAACGAATTGGGATTTGAACCATTCGGTGGCAAAGTCCGCGTAAGCTCGGTCTTCCGATTTCAGAAGATTGCTCGCCAATTGTAGCGCTTCCGACTGCAATTCTTTGGCGACTTCTTTGTAATCCTGGTAGAGAGATATCAGCAAACTTGATCGGTAAAACCCTGTTTTCACGTGTTGCTTCAATGTGGTTTCGGATTTTTTTTTCGTTGTTACATCCAAGTATGTGAGCAAGAGAATAATAAGATCCAGAGGCTTGGGTGGATCATCTGTTTTTTTAATCACGTTTGTTGCTGCTTTTGACATTAACTTTGTCAATTTAATAGCCGATCTCAATTCGTTCACCAGCAGCCTTTGATTCGTGAAATATTCATCATCGTTCTCACCTGCCAGAGGCTGCAAATCCAAGGATTTCAGCACATTCAATGCTTTCTCACAGATTCCCACCGTCGGGCATTGGTACAATACGAACTTAGCCATTGCAGGTACCCTTCCAATGACTAAATTGTTTTTCAGTGAGTTGAGAATTTTTTCTCTGAGCTCTTCAAGATATTCTTTACCCAAGGTTAAATTCGTAATGCAATCGAGTATTACACTTGACAGTTCAACGTTGGATTCCATCAATTTACTTAACATTTCAGCAATCGCATGATGTTGTACATCGATCACAATATCTGGCAAAACTGATATGAACTCACGTTGGAACCAAGTTGGACAATTCTCCAACAGGTTCTCGAGTTTAACAGTATACGAATCCGTCTCAACTACCACTTCCAGAAAACGAAATTGTTGCAACAACAGAGTCGCCCATGGCACATCGTCCATAGAATCTGCCATCAAAACTGCATCCGTCAATTTCTGCAATAAGTCATCCATTACCGCTGTTTGCAGTTGAGGTATTTGGAGAATTATTTTAACGAGGGAAAAATTCGTTGCTCCCTTGGTTGACTGACTGTTCACGATCATCATGTCATTTAAACCTTTTTTCAAATTATCTCCGTCGCTTATGTACACTCTCCACAAATCCACTATCTCCTCTCGTTTAAATCCACCCGTCCCTAATAGTTCAATCATCTTTTTTATTATTATCGCTGGATTATCGTCTGGAAAAGCAAAAAGATCAATGTCATTGATGAATCAAATATTTTATGTGAGAAGTGACCTTCCGTCTTTTGTAGAATTATTGAAATGAGTCAAGTTTTCAATGCTAAATTTCTTTTACTGACAAATGTATTAGCACAAAAGTTGAAAAAACAATGTTGATAATTTTTATAAATGAAGAATAAGCTTCGAAGATCCTAGAAAGTAGCAAAGTATTTTTAAGAAATGGATTCGACAGCATATCGGAGATGAAAACGAAGGTTGTGAGAGAGAATTTTCCAAAAAAGTTCAGATTTTAGAAATAAAATAAGTAAAAATTAAAAAAATTAAACTTTCAAACTACCTAATTGATGAGGCTCATCATTATGACTGAAAGAAATGCCAGATCTTTTGAAAAAGTCTTCCAATTTATTGCCATTGGTTGGACCAGTTCTTTTTATGGGTGATAACGGATTCGTTGTTTTTTCTGGTTGTTTTGCAGGCGACGTTAATTTCTTCAAGCGGCTTATATTGCTTTCTCTTTGGGTACTGCGTTTTAAAGACAGCTGAGAAGTTCTACTGAGCTGTGAATGTCCCTTTTCCATGGCTTTTGGACTCTCAATTCTCTGGCTCCCAAGTTTTGGATCGAGTCGTCTCAATTTGAGGGGACTGGCAGATTCTGTGATATTTTCTTGATCACTTTCGCTGTCCGAAACTCTGCGGATGATTTTTTTCCGTTTACTAAGCAACTTTTCCTCCGATGATTTTGTCTCGTTTGGGGAAACTTCTTCTGTTATTTTTGAAGCCATTTTTCGACGTTTGGTGATAGGGCTGGCAGGAGCTTCTGTACGAACAAGTTTCAAAGGACTCGAAACTTTTTCGGTCACTGTTTCATCGTCGTACGATCTCTTTCCTCCAGATCTTCTCGTTTTACGAGTCATTTCTAATTTTTTATCGGGGCTTGTATTTTTCGGTGGTGTTTTTTTGGTCTCTTCTGTCGTGTTTGGAAGGTTCGAAGCTGATTGCGTTTTCCGACGAAGCATTTCAGTATTCGAAACTCTTTGCGATCCTTTGAACGAGGATGCACGAGACGAACCTGACAATGACCCTGCCGTTTCCTTTGAGGTTTGTGAATCTGTAGATCGATGCATAGGCCCTAACAAACCACTTCGTGATTTTAACTTTCTTCGATCCATCTGGGAATCTTAATTGATGATTTTCCCGATGGTTTCCCTTTATCGCGTGGTAATTTGCGTTTCGAATATCACAACACCACGAGGTCCATGTTGACATTTGATTTTGCGTTCGACTGTTTTATACTTGTTCAGACTTGTTGCGTTTTGTTCGAAGGTTTTGTTCCACACGTTTTTACCGACATGTTCTTCACCTTTTAAAAAATAAAATAGATGGCCATGAGCCTACCTCAAAGTTTTTTATGCATATTCTATGAAATTATTAAACGTATTTTTGTTTTTCTTTACGTGTTGTATAAATATATAAGAAAATTAAAAGAATAAATCACGGGAACGATTTAATTTTTTTTAAATTTAGTTCATCTGTCGATAAGTTGGAAATCCAGAGAGCGTTTCATTTTTGTTTATGATGACACTTTGATATGTAATTTTTGCGAAAACAAAGAGAGAAAAACCGTTTGGGTCGCGGAATAATTATTTTGGAATTCACGTAACCAGTTCTTTTTTTGAAACTTATCCGTTGGTTCTTAGATCCGAATGATCAGTTGAAAGATTTAAGGTTATGTTTTTGTTGCAATATATAGTGTTTTCGTTGAAATAACTGGAATGCACTGAAATAAATTAAAATTTCGGAGAAACTGTCAAAATAAACTTGAAGTGCTAATTGTTGTTTTTAGTACTTCTCGAAAAAAAACCGGGTAAAAAACATGTTGCATTAGAATTGGCATTGTTTACAATATTTTCGCGGGTTTTAACGATGCACAGTGAATTGCGCAGAATCGGAGGAGGTCAGAGACTATCGAAGGGATATCGGGTGGGTGTTCTTTAAATGCTGTGTATGTACATACGATGTAAATACTCTACACGTTGTCGCAGTGGTACACCACCGAGTGGAGAGAAAAAGTAGGGATGTAGATTAGAGCGTATGAGATAGTAATGGCTTCTCGCGTATTGAGATTACGCGGAGCATATTCTCATCTGTTGACGGAGAGAATTGTGGAGAAAACAAGTAGAGAAACAAGTGAGCGCATCAATTCATATAGTTTATTCTCCTCTCTCTCTGTCGCTTGATAAAGATAAAAATTTGATTGGACAAAGTCTCGTGAGGTGTGGGTTGTTTTTTTTTCCTTCCAATAAGAATGGCCGCTGTTCTTGGAAGAAAGTTCGGAGTTTCGGTGCCGGTGATCGGCAAATCGAATTTGCCGATTCTCACTGCGTGCCGGTAAGAACTTTAAAATTTTAAGATTTACGTTTATTCGAAAAGAAATATTTGTTTCATCTCCATTCAAGATTAGTAGTGTTTTAAAGACGTACAACGCTTTTGTTTTGTTTTCCATTCGGGCTCGTAGATTCGTGGCAAGGTCGTCGGAACGGCAAGACAGCAGCGAGGGATGGCTGAGCAAATTAGGTGTTAGAAAACTTGAACCAACCAAGGAATCTCACTCTCGTATGTTGTCCGATAAAGAAGTTATCTGGGCACTTCACACTCACAATATTCGGCCAGATTCCATCGACAAATATCTTAAGAATTAGTGAGTTCTATATTTGTGTCATGACCTTGGGGCTACGTTCGTCATCGACGCAATTGTCGCTGTTTATCGCTACTTCTTTTTTTTGGGACTCGTTTCATTGTTGCTCTCATGCATTTCACAATTTCTTGTTATTATATCAGTCGCCATTCGGTAAAAATGTTTTGACAATTTCTAAAAAAGATTTCATCAAAATCTATGATTTTCCAGGATAGCATAAGAGTAGCATAAAAAATACAGGCTCAATCTATACCCAAATTTTCTGAAAATTTTGCATTCATTAACTCATCAAAAACGTTGAAAACTTTTTTCATTTGTTTTAGCTATATATATATATAAACTGTTCTTTGCATCTTCACAGAAATTCTTAGGTCCATTGATTTTTCATTTTTCTGAAAATTATGAAAAAAAGCAATAGAAAACAGTGGTCGACTGGAATTTTTTTTCTTTCAACTTCAAATGTTTTAGTCATTAAAATATATTTCAGATATAATGTTTGTTTCATTGATTCATAATTTTTTATTGCAGCGAGGAACATGTTAACCTCATTCATTCCAAGAAGTCGGATCTGAACTGCGAATTGGTTGCTTCGTGGAACGTCCAAGTTGGAGATTTGGATCAAGCTCTTCATCTCTGGCAATATACCGGAGGATACGAAAGAATAGATCGAAGCCATATCATACTCTCCAACGATGAGGTAATTTTCCACCGATCCAAGACATTATTGAAATGAACTTAGTTCATGCTTTGATGACAGAAATAAATTTATATTTTATATTTCATATATGTTTTCAAAACAAGAGATTGACTATTTTTGGTTTGTGTAGGTTCATGCAAATACTGAATAATTCATAAATCTTACTTTTTACAGAATTATCAAAAGTTACTCAGAGAAAGAGGGAATTACCTGAGATCTCGTCACTTGCAGTATCTGCTTGCATTCAGTTATTGGCCTCCTA
The DNA here is from genome assembly GCF_019457755.1 of Venturia canescens. Lineage (NCBI taxonomy): Eukaryota > Metazoa > Arthropoda > Insecta > Hymenoptera > Ichneumonidae > Venturia > Venturia canescens. Next base: position 2,188,299 of record NC_057423.1, on the reverse strand, counting down.
TCGTCAAGAGGGAGGGGAAAAATATATATGAGATTCGTAGCTATAGATTGCGGCCTGGCACGATGATCGAGTGGGGAAACAATTGGGCCAGAGCAATTAATTACCGACGCAACAATGATGAAGCTTTTGCCGGTTATTTTTCGCAGATTGGACGGTTGTACAACGTTCATCACATTTGGTGTACGTGAATTATGAAAGAGCTCGAAGAAAAACTCATCATACTAAACGAATTTATGATAGATTCGTTGCTCGTGTTTTTTTTTAAATTCGAACTTGCGTCATTTTTCTTCAACGAATATGAAAAAGAAAACAGAAAAAAATGTACAGACCGAACTATATCAAAGAATTTATCTGATCTGGTTAAAAGTGTTCTGATGCAAAATTAATCTCTAAAATCTGGAAATAAAATAGACTCACTGATAGCGATATTTACAGAAGTGTAAAAAAAATGCGCAGCTGCTTGTTAGAGACATTATCGAAAAGGAAAACGCGTCAAATTTAAATAATTTTTTCAAGTGTTGCATTTTCGTTACTAAATGTTTTAAAAATTGGATTGCAGGTTACAAGGATCTCCAATCGCGAAAGGAAACTCGCGAGAGTGCTTGGCGTTCTCCAGGTTGGGATGAGTGCGTGGCGTACACGGTTCCATTGATCCGAGAAATGCATTCTCGCATATTGAGTCCAACATCGTTTTCGCCAACGCAGTAAAAAAAAATCTATATGTGTATAAATATTAATACACATGTATATTTTTGCCGGATATCGTTGTGCATTTGTATATTGAATGTCGCTCCATAATCATGTAGGAACAACCGGACTTGTATCAGAGGGAGCATAATCAACATTTGTTTTTATACAAGTAGCTGTGAGTTTGCATAAATTTTTTACGCGATGTCTTCGTGACGGAAGCAAAGATTATTCACTTTCATACAAAACGAAAAAACCCTCGATCGCCTACTCAAAGCAATTTTCCTTGTTTTTAAACTCTGATCGAACGAGAAAAAAGTTCAGGAGGTTAAATATCAACGATCGCGTGTTAAAATTTGTACGTCAAGTACAAAATTGTTCAACATACGAAATATACAGAAATTATACAAAGTAAAAAAAAAAGCATATAAATCTTTGGTCTCGAAGTTATTTCTAAGCCCAATTCATTCACAAACAAACTAGTGTAAGTTTTCACGTTTTTTTTTATTATCTAATCAGCACAGTGGTTTTGTTTTTCTTCTCCAAAAGATCGGTAAATGGTTGCTCTTTGTCGAAAACCTCTTCAGTAAAAATTCTCCTGGGAACAATCATTACCAAAAACTTCGTTCGTCGCTCGTTTGATCATTGGTTTTCTTCCTCGATTGTTTCTTCTGTTTTTAGTTAAAAAAGTGTATTTATACTCTACCTAAACTTATAGATAAAAATAATTACTGTAATAATTGTTACAATTATTAAGACCGAATACGAGTCAGTTGTTTCTCTTTCTTCTTACTTTTTTCTTTTGCCTCCGACTATCGTGTATTGCGATTTCTTGATTGATTACTTGCTACAAAGGTATTGGTTTGTTTCTTTAGTTGAATTTTTCCTCTTCGTTTCTTTATGTATAATATATAATATATATTTGTATATTAATAATAATAATATTAATAATAATATAGAGTATTCGTTTTATACTCGTGTGTACCTAGTTTCAATGTTATATAATTGAGTGTACTGCGTGAGCAAATTATTGACCACAGATCTTGGCTCACTGATATTCCATCCCGAGACCCATTATGACTCGTCGCCGGGGAACACTTCAGCATTGCTTGATAAAACGCTTCGTTCATTTTCTTCGTTTGTTTGTTTGTTTTTTTTTCTTTTTTTCTTTCATTATCTTCACTCCTTTTCTTCTCCTAAAATGGACACTTGTCCTTCGTAGTTTTAATTCAATTTTTTTCGTTCAAATTTTATTCATTATACGACCTATATTACGGCTCTTCTACAACATCTCGAAACATTTTACAAAAGACAAACGACACTCCATTCTTCCTTATATTTCTTTCATTTCTTTTCTTTACTTTTTGTTGCATTTGAGAATGTACTATTTTCTAACTTCCTAATAAATGACAAAGTATGGAAGATCATGGAACGCGGCGTTAAAAAAAGAATTAACGAAACAACATAAATGGAACGGAATTACGAAACGATATACACGTAACGAAAAATTGTATCTCTCGACGATTCGGGGAAAGAAGAAAACCAATTTTTCTATATAACATTCATTTTACAATTGCCAAATACGATTATTCGTCACGAAATTATGAGATGAATCGAAAGTTTGAAAGAGAGAGAGAGAGAGATGGAGAGAATTGACAATATATAAATTTACAACGATGTATTTTTTTACCCGCTCTTCCGTCCGAAGCAAGATGTTTGACGATGCACAATTATGGATTTTCGCGGAACTTTTGTTACTGTACTCGTTCGTACGCAGGTTTGTTAAACGGATAAACAAAAAGTAAATCACTACACTGAGAATGTGAGAGAAGAAAAAAGTCCATTCATTAAGCTAGAAATACTACGAAGCGGTGTTTCCAAATTTATAGGGTTTCATTTCTCATCGGGACAAACGGTAACGACGCGTCTAAAATTGCGAGCCCAACGAATTTTCTCGAAGATTACATCGAGGGGCTGGACCGTATTTTTTTCGTTAACAGGTATTTATCTTAACGTATTACAGCGCTAAGATATGGAATTAAAAACAAATTTTTACAAAAAGTGTATATACGCTTTTTCGTTTATGCCTCAACTACCGACTAGGAAACTTCGATTTTTGCTTCCCAAAGCTTTTTTTTCGTCACCTCATGGTTTCTCTCGACACACATACACAGATTTGAGGAATCATTTGATAAAACGCTTCACCGTTATGCTGTTTTTTTTCGTTTACAAAGATTTCTTAAGAACTCACTTGTGAACAGCGATCGTTGTTTTTTTCTGTATCTACAAACGGGGAGTTTAGAAAGGAAAAAGAATTGGGTATTTAGTCTGTGATTGCAAGATAATTTGCCTGAAACGAAGACCCAAGTAAAAATGTGTGTTGCTACAAGCGTCACTGACGGTGCGCGGTGATCATTTGTACTAATATACTACAACATGGCCCTCTACGCCGCAAACTCGAGACGCCTTTTTGAGGTTATATTTTTCAGATTAATTTTCATCGTAATTCTTAAACCGTCCGAATTAAGATATTTGTAGCACTTATTACCAGATTATCCAGCGCTAAATTCGATTATGAACTGCGTAACGAATTAATAATACATTTACTGCTTTTCGTTCGCATAACTTGACTCAATAGGTGAGAACGTAATCGTCGACTGATTACTTTTTTACTATTAATCACTCATATTCTTCGAGTATTCTCCCACAACTAATTTATGGCAAAAGAACTTTAAATCGAGGGTAATATGTGGTTTTCGAGGCAAAAAGTAGACATTTTTTATTTTCTTTTTTCGGAAAACATTCAAACTGAATGATACATTTTTTTTTTGTTAACGCTATAACTGTCGACTGAGTGTGTGCAAAAAGTTTTATGCCATTGAATAGTGGTATGAAAAAAAAATCTATTTTTGCCTCAAAACTCTAACAACTTCCTTAATCGATACTCCAATGATGGCCATTATTGGATGAATTTCTTAGAAAATGCTACAAAATTTCGAAAAATGGTTAACAATTCAGCAGTTAAGAACGAAGTACACATATTCGTGTGCCAAATATTTCATTTTATCAACATTTCTTCAATACTCGTCGATGAGCACAAAAACTGTCCTCTTCAGAACGTCACGAACATTGATATGACACAATAAAATAATTAAAGTTTATTAACAAATAGGCGAGAAAAAGAATTTTTTCATGGATAATCGAAAAAATTTTGTTTTCGTCCAACATAATGGATTTATCAATAAGCTAAAATCATTTCCAATTTTATTAATATTTATCACACTTCGTATGGTTTAACTTTTACTTTACACGGAAACAGGTACGAAATTTATGATATTTGAATTTATAACATAAAAACTTTTTGTATAGAGATCCTTCTTGAAATAAACGTTTGACAAGTTTCAGAGATGATTGGATTGGCTGCAGAATTTTGAGGAATTCCAAAGTTTTGAGAATATCTGATCGAACAAAATGTTTGTCTGTTAAATACGTGCAATTCGTCCTCAATTTGAGCCAGTGCTTAGTACCGTAGAAATATTAAAAAACGGTTTCTCAACGAAGCCTTCGCTCGATCGTATGTTTTCCTCGTTATTTTTTTAAGGTTTACGTTTTAACATCATTTGTTTGTTTCTTTTTTAATATGTACACAAACTTTTTCACTACGAAGAAAGCGAGCATCAGATGATTGTGACACATTGGACCTATAATCGTAGTATTTTCTTTTGCTTTTTTTCCTCAATGCTCGATGTGAGAGATTACACATACATTTAAATATATATATATATATAATCCCATATGAAGAATACCGAGATATAATTCGAAAAATGGCGTACAACGTATCTCGATGGATATTAATTTTATTATTGAAAAATGACGCGGAGGGGTATTGCACTAATATTAATGGTATTAATGATCGTTTGTATCTCGTCGAAAAAACAAAAAAATCTATGAAAATTTTATGATCGTTGGCATCGACTGAAATCCGTATGTTCTCTCGAATTAACGATTATTCTTTCGTGGATGAGGGTTGCGAGGGAAAGAGGAGAAGAAGAATGAAAAAGATGGGACGAAAGAATGAGGTGGAAAAAATATTGAAAGTCAAGGATCCGTCGAACTTATCACTTCGTCGTTTTGACTTACTGGATATCACGTTTAAACGACCCAACGTCCAAAAGGATCGTTCGTATAGAAATTTATATATATAAATACATATATAAATGATCGAAAGGCTTTGCCATTTAGCTCGATTAAAACTGTCACAATCAGCTGGCGTTCGACATTTTATAATTAATGAGAATGATAGCATATACATATATGTATATAAAACAAAGAGTTCTCCAAACACGCGCACGGACACAAAAAAACAGGAACAGGGGGTTAAGAGGGCGAGAGGTTTTTCGTGTAATCGTATTTTGCATTTTTCCTCCTCTGTCGCGTTCGTCGTTCTTTCAATGAGGTGTTCGTCAGAAACGCGAACATATTTGACGTTTAAGCAATATATCGGTTTGATAAATTCTTACGAAAAATTGCGCGCGACTAGACTGAATCGGAACCCCTCTATTTTCGGCTTCCAATCGTGACAGCCATTTCCGACGAGCTTTTCTCATTCAGAATTTAAAAAAATTATATAAATATATATAGATATATATACATATATATAATTTTAAGTTATCAAATTAAAATTATATATACATATACATGTTTCCGTTATTGAATTTTTGCAGGCTTCCAGAACTAATTAATTCGGCTGTAAAGAGCCTTGGACGAGTACGTAATGAGGTTTGCGGGAAGTCCTCGTGTATCTCGTCCATTCGCGACGAATCCCAGGCGGACATATAATGTTATATTAATGAATATTAATATTAGAGACTATTAGGGGGAAAGGACGTCGAGCTATTACTGTGAGCCAAACTCAACATCGAGCCACTCAGGCTCTCGTCGTCCGGATAAGACTCTTTCGATGCTTCGGCTATCGCCAGTGCGCTGAAACAATATTTTTTACATCTCATTTTTTATTCTTAAGTCGAACGGGAGTGAAAAAATCGTGTTGTATCTCGTGGGCACACGAAGTGTGACATTTCACTTTGTAAAATTTTTATTTCACGTTATTATTTAGTTGGTCATAAGATTCAAAGTCAAAACCTAGCTTAAAATAGGAAATAAAGCTGTCCTTCTGAAATTTACAACGTGCAACAAGAGAAAAATTCATTTCCATTTTCGGGTAATGAAACCTGAAATTACTTTCTTCGAAACCAAGTTTTTCGGGATTACCGATGTTATATAAGAATAATCAATCGAAAATTAATCCGTTATTTTGGCGATGATAATTCCATTATTTTCTATGCAAATTCGTTTACTATTTGTGACATCAATAAATTACTGAAACTCCATTTGTCAATGTTATTAAATAGGTTGCGGCTTCAAACGAATTATTCGTGATATATTATTGGGATTCACTTTCGTTGATAGCAAATAATTATATTTTTGAGTTGTTGACTTACCTGAATCCTATTCTCGCGCTCTCCTCGTCGAATTGTTGCAACTCGCGCTCGTGTCTTTCATGAAGCAAGCGTATTCGTTCGCTGCGCTCCTGGAGAAACTCCTGAGTCTCGAGTTCCATTTTTTGCTCTAACAAAGCTCGTCTTACGGAGACGCGATCTTCTAGTTCACGGCGTTCACGATTTCTCTGCGCTTCGGCTTGCATCTTGTTCTTCGACTGATATGCCATCAAAATTTCTAACTCGTAGTCCAGCCTCTCCTGGGGACAAACAACATTTTAGTACACTGTAAAAAGCATCGGGAAATTGGAATTCGATTATTTCACTTTTAAGACGATCGTCATGTTAGTGAATTGTTCATATAATAAATTATGAATTTTATTTTCATCTAATTATTTAGAAAAAAAAGTCATTAGGCATTGGGAAAAATCCAATAGTTTTTATGTTTCGAATTTGAAATAAATCCAAGTTGAATCGGCACTATTTGAAGACATCTGACATAAATAGAAAAGGAAAAAACTGTTCTTGGCAAACGAGAGCTCACAATTATTCCCTTCAACAAACTGTTGATCAAGACCCGCTTTCATGCTATCAATGGCGCAAAGAAAAAACTGAAGCATAACAGGCGAGGGCTTTTCGAAAGGGTGATAAATTTATGTAAATTCACCTTTAAATGATGACATTCCACTTCCTGGGACTCGTCAAGCCTGATGCTTTGTTTTTGTAACATTTCAGCTATACTCTGTTCGTATTGGTCACCCAAAAGAGCAAGTTTTCGCCTCTGTTCCTCTTTCAATTTTTTTATAACAGCCTTTTGTTCGTCCTTCGCTGTCGTTTGCAGTATTTGAGCCTTGAGAGCTTTATATTGACGCGTTTGGATTTTGCACGTTTCTCTAAATTGCTTGCGAATTTGCATCTCTTTTTGCTGTGGATATTTGATGTGTAAACAAAAGATACATTCGTATTATTAATTTTGATTTACTATTCAGAAAATAGTTTGCAAAAATTTGCGATTGTTTTACTTCTGCCGATGATGTTGCTAAAAGCATTCGCAAATACCTTTAAACTTTTGGGTTGTTGTTTCAATTCGAGAGCGTGTTTTTTGCGTAAATCACGTTCTGCCCGTTGCATGTAATCTTGTTGATTACAAAGCTCGGTCGCGTGTTGTCGTTGAACTTGATCCTCACGTAACGAGTGCACCGCTCTTTGTTGCCGGTATTCGAGCTCCTGTGTCTTTTCATGGTGCCGCAGAAGCATTGCGTGCGCTTGTTCCAACTGTTGTTGTCGTTTGTTTAATTCCTATAAAATTTCGTAAATTGTAGCGAGTTCTATTGAAAAAAGTGAAAAAAATCTTATTAGAGTATCGCTTTCACTCATACTTCACGAAGAAGTTCTTGCTCGAGATTGTGGAATATGAGCAATTTTTTTCTCCGGAACTTTCGAATCTCGAGGTCAAGATATTCTCTTTGTCCTCGAGCGAGTCGTTGTTCTTCCTGTGCTTCCATTTGTCTCAGATTATCCTTTTGGCTTTGTAAAGTCGCGTCGCGTTGTCGTTTTGGTGTAACCTCGTCCTGCGACAATTCTTTCTTCCATCTCTCTTTGTAAGCCTATGAAAATAATATACAAAATAAAGATGAAGTTTGAAGTGGACGAGAATAAACTTTAATACCACTTTGCAACGACCCACGCGCCCTCCTGGTTGAGTCGCTCGTTGCACATCGCCTCGAAACGTCGTGGTATAATAATAATCGATTGGGAGGCAGTGTATTTTCATTAGACATCGTAAATGTCACATGCAATCTTTGAATATTCACGTGGGTGTTAAAAAAAGTTAATTAACGACCATAATTGGGAATACGAAAAAAAGTATGCTTATCCTTTCGCTTTGTTTCCATATTTTTTTTCATTATCTTCGCTACTCGTGCAAGTATAAAAAAAAAACCGAACACAACAGTTGAGTCGTTACGACATTTTTTTCTACGCCCTTTATGAATACTCGCGTGGGGTTTTGAAGTTAATTAAAAACTTCAGTCGGGAATGATAAAAAGTATTAGCGACGATCTTGACGAATAAAAAAAAATATACATGGCACTAGTTTGTAACATTTTATTTTAATTGACGATGAAACTTGAGCAGTCTTTGATCCTAGTAGATAAAAAAATGAATTCAGTACCTTGTACTCTCGTTTTTGTTGAGCCTCGAGAGCTTTACGATCCGCCTCTTGTCTACTCGTTATCTCCTTATGAAGTTTCTTCTCCGCATTTTGATTTTGCTTCAGCTTACGCTCCAATTCTTGTACGTGTCTGATTTGAAGTTTCTCAAGTTCTTTACTGAATTGTTGGAGCAGCGTCTCATACTCCTTATCCAAAAGTTGTTTGTGGGATTCCACCTCCATTTTACATCTTTCCTCAAGTTTCACCTATAAGGAAGAGGAAAATAAATATTCTGACAAAGCAAAAACGTTTTGGAAATCCTAATCGGGCTGGAATTTACATCGATATTCGTATTCTTTCTAGAAAATATACGAACTTTCAACATATATATGTATGTATATATATATATATATTTTTTTTTAAAGTTTCAACTACTATCCGAAATCCACAATGTGCCTTGCAGCCTTTTATTCCCGAAATCTATACATATTGAACATCTACTCAACATAAAAACAAAAAAGTGCATTCTAGAGAGTTGTGGGAAACAATTAAGCCTCTACCCACTGAATAGTGCAATTCACTGGGCCCTAAAGTAGAGTAGGATAGCCTTTTGAGTAACATCGAAGTTCCATAATTTTTTCCTCTCTTTTTTTGAAAATGTCCCTTAAGGAATGGTCTCTATTAGTGAATCAACATATTGACCACTTTAAAAAAATACGTAGTCAATTTGCACAAGTTTTGATCGTTTTCATGATTTATGAATTCGGCTGGTAAACTTTTTATTGAAAAATATCCTCCGGAGATATTTTATGCAGTTAGCATGTAAAATTAGTTTTTTATTTATTTACCAAGGCTCCTTGGTGCTCCCTTCTCATTCTCTTGTAACCGCTCATTTGTTCGTGCATCTCTTCTTGCATATGCTCCTTTTGTTGTTTCGTGACTATCGAGGTAGTTCGTATTGTGGCAAAATTGTTGGCACCGTGCTCGAGTAAATTGGCAGTGACTCCAGCCGATATTTTATGACGATTTCTTACGGAACCCGAGGAATAATCGTTCGCATCCGCGTTCGGCAGTGGCAAGCTGTTTGTCGAGGAACTTTGCGAACTCGCCGATACACCCATCGAATGAATCGAGTGCTCGGATGTTATGGAATTGCTCTTGCTACTGTCACCGCCCGTTTGCTCGTCCGGTGTATCTATAATTTATATCATTCCCATTTTATCATTTAAAAATAAAGAGGTTTGCTTTTTGAAAATATTGGACTTCTTCCAACTCAAATTTAGTTTGATCATAGTCCGTTGAATTCACTTACCGTCCGCATCTCCGACTGTACTTTCAGTCTCGCACGAATCGATCATCAGAATTTTCTTCATTTTACGATAATTCAAATTATCCAATTCTCGCACCGCGGCTTTAGTTCTCTGTATGAGATCTATTAAAACTTGTGGTGAACGGGTCCTGGTTACAAATTGATGCTGAAACATAATCATTTTACGTTTCAAGTTTCCTTTGACGTTGATATATTTGTTTCCCTATTTTCGCCTTTTATCATTTCAAGGAAATTTTCATACTTACTTTCAACAATTTACCGGAAGACGGCCTATCGTTTGGACTCTTGGTGAGACAAACTTCGACAAAATGACCAAACACCGCCGTCCAATCCGGCGAGTTCAAAGTTGGTGTGTCATTCTGAGCGATGTGGTAAAGGGCGCTCATAGCGTTCATATTGAAATATGGAGGTTTTCTTTCCGCTAAAATATTCATTCGAAAGTTCGTTCGATCATTTGATTTAAAGAAACATTGAATGTGGAATTTAGCTCAAAATCATGATATTCATTGTTGGGTTACGTTCAAACGTTTTATGTTTTTCATTAACAGATCTGCACTTTTGTTTTCTACCGAAATTAACCAACGAGATGTGTATGTTTATCCAGTAAAATGTCCTGTGTTCAACGAGTAATAAAATTCCACTTTAATTAAAAAAACATTCAGGGTTCTTTAGATAAGTAAGACTTTGCATTAGATAAAATCTTACCAAGTTCGATGCAAGTTATTCCTAACGACCATACGTCGACTTTTCCATCGTACTGGCCTTCGTCCATCGCCAGAATAACTTCGGGAGCCATCCAATATGGAGTTCCGACGAAACTGTTTGCTGGACATTTTATACTCGCTGATCCAAAATCCGCGAGTTTAACCGTACCGTTCTCGGTCAATAAAATATTCCCGGCTTTCACGTCTCGATGTATTCTACCAAGCGCGTGAAGATAGTCCAAACCTCGCAATACTCCTTCGCAAATTGCGGCGATCTCATCCTCTTTCAATGGCCGTTTGTGAACTTCTATTATGTCTGATGCCGAACCGAGACAATACTCCATAACCAACTGCGGATTGAACACATCAAAATTGAATATGGCAATGTTGAAATTTCATTGATAGGAAACGAATTTGAAGCAATTTCGGAATAATTTTCATTATTTTGGATATTTTATTGAAAGAACAAACCCATGCTGTATGATCCCTGAGATAGCATCCCTTGTACTCGATGGTATTGGGATGATTGAGTTGTCTAAGAAATCGGATTTCCTTGAGAATATCTTGCCACTTTTCGACCGTTTGTTTTCCAAGGTATGACATTTTCTTGATGGCAACGATTTCTCTGGTGACCAAACATCTCGCGTAGTAAACAGCACCAAAGCTGCCATGTCCGATTTCGCGAAGATCCTCGAAAATCTTTTCCGGGTCATTTTTCTCAAATAATTCAGCGATCTCGGGATCCTTGAGGCTTCCTGGCCTCGCAACGGTAGGCATATTAGTCTTATCCTCCCCCGAGCAACTGGGATCCCCTTGTCGTGCTCCAACCTCCTCTCGCCGTGTTCTCAACTGTTCCTTCAACCTTATCGGTTTCAATGAACCGTCCGTCAGTCCATTGCTGACCTCGTTGCTTCGGTCACTGTTTGAATCATCCAAAAAATAACACTATTGAGATAACCATTTTCAAATGACATTTTAAGCGGATGAAATTCCATTGCGTTCATGTTTGAATAGTTTGAATATCGTGAAATTTCCTCCCTCCAGTTTCTCTCTAAGTTTCTTAAGGTTTTTGCTGAAATTATAATAAAAGGATAAAAATTTTTGCAATCAAGTAACTAATAAATAGAAATTTCATTTTATTCAAACTACTCAAATTTCAATGATATGAATTTGTGCAGCACGGAATTCGATAAACGAAGACTGCTAATTAATGCTGTTGAGTAATTTAACGATAACTAGTTTGAAAAGAAGCTTGTTGACGCTGCGATACTTTTCAGAAGTATAAAAATGCGAAATTTGTTGATAAGTTGTTGTGAACAAACAAATAATGTGTCTACATAAATGTAAATTGAAGTGTATGTCGAAACAGGATAAAAAAAAGTGCTAGGTATTAGGATTTATATCGCATTCTAAAATTCAAACTTATTTTTGGAATATTGAACGATTGAGCATGATCTGATGGAACAGTGAACTCTTTTCAAGCAGATTTATTCATGACAAAACCAAAGCATGAAAATGAAAACAAGCCTAGTTAAATTTTCCAAATTTTCTCACTTTAATGCAACAAAAAATTTTGAGAATATGATTCTTCTTATCAGTATGAGCTTGGAATATTTTTTTTGAGTCTGAAAGTTTGGAATATCAGCTAAATTGATTACAACACGATGTGTTTCCTTAAATGCTCAAGTATTTTGAGACAATTCATTACCAAAGTAAGGAAAGTGAAAAATGAGCACAGATGTAGTTTTACTGTCAAAATTCATGACTGCGGAAAGGTAATAAGAAGATTGAAGTGATAATCATGTACACCAAAAATCATGTTTTCAACATCAAAACTTGGGAAAAAAAATGAGGCTTGTTCTTCGGTTGAATCTGAGTGACAATGAGGTTCTATAGAAATTTGCGCTGTTTGTGTTTATTGCTCACGTCATTCGCGCTAATGTGACACATATCCTCGAGCGCCAGAAGAAAAGGCTTGGCCCCGTAAATCACGGTCGACTATCCACGAGACCTCGGGGAGAAAGAGAGAAAGAAAAACACAGATCTCTCAAAGATTTTTTCGATTAATTATCGACACGAGGGAGAGAATAAATAAACGTGGGGCCGCTTTTCGTCAACACAAATTAAAAAAAATAGAGCCCAAAATTGCGGAAAAAGTAAAGCGTCGATTTGTGGTCAATCTCGAGGGTCACACTGAAATTTCGTACAGAAAATAAAAAAAATAATCACCGAAAACTATAGACACTAGGAGGATTTATTGGTTCCGGAGTGAATAAAAAACTGGGAAGTGTGAAGGAATAATATTAGATTTACGATGATAAGAGAGGAGAATCGAAAAAAGTTTCTCTCTCTTTCTCTGTCGATAGAGAAATGCGGGTGTAAGGAGGGTTGGGTCTGGATGGAAAAGTGGGGCCCCAGAGGCCAAGGGAAAGGGGGCGAAGGAAGGAGGGGATGAGGAGAGCAAGGAAACGAAATATATGCAGTGTATGTAATGTCTATGTAGGTGTACGTATCGCTTAGGTTCGTCGCGATTTTCTCTCTCTCCTCGTGAAACTGAGGGGCTCGGTCTTTTATCGACCAGTAGCCAGTAGTACAACAGCAGCACCATCAACAGTAGTACAAACCGAGCAACATTTGCCTCGAGTTTGTAAAGAGCAAAATCTTGCGAAATTCTTTCATTCTCTTGAACGTTTTCATTTTGACCCCCTCTTTTTTGTCCTCCTTCCCTCCCTTTATTTTCCTCAATCAAAGCGTCCCGGCGACAGAATTCTAAGATTTTCCGAATTGGCGGAGAATTGAAAGAAAAAAAAATAATAATATTCACCTCTAAAATGGCGAGGGTGCACGGAGGCATGCGCGCGAGCCTCGAGAAAACTTGTATATTCACCGTTTATCTCTTTTTTTTCTTCTCTCTCACTCTCCTATCTCCCGTTTATCACGAAATACTGTACACCCTCGCAATTTTTATCACGATAACATTATATCTATTTCTTTGAAAATAATGGGTTTTTAGAATTGTTATGTGATTTCCTCGTAAATATATCACGAATGCCTTCTTGGGTCTGTTGAGGAGAACAGTCCCTAGGCAAGGTTTTTATACCCCGGAAAGTACACGCCCCGTAAGTCGTGTATATCTAAATAAGCACGCACGTCAAATAATCCTCCGGAGACAAGGATATCCAAAAGCACACACCACGGTTTTTGTTGTATTCCAAAGTTTCGGCGCACACGTTGTGGACGGACGGACACACCGCAACACACACACTACACACAAACTTTACCAACGCCCCGGCCACCCCGCTCCGCACGCGCCTCAATCGCCAATGGAGAGAGCGAGAGAGACATGGAGGATTCGACAATTTTTTCTCTTTTTTTTCTCCTCTCTGTACGCGCAATGTTTTCTCTTTCTTTGTTACGGGCTAAAAGAAGAGAGCGAATATGTAGTGGCAGGACGATGAAATAAACCGCGGGGCCTTCTCAGGGGAGGGGATTTTGTGCTGGTGCCATCTGAAGAAAAAAACTCAAAGCAATTTTTGTTGAAACGCAGTCAATAAGTTACCTACAGAGTTTCACCATTTTTTATTTTCCCCGACTCCCCGACACTACACACATATACTGATATACATTGTTGTTTTTTCGGGTACATGCACGGTTCTCTCCTGTGGATGTTCTCGTCTGTTCCAGAAGTATTTTTGATCATATTACCCAGTATACTACGAGACAACGACATCAGAAAAACGAATTTTTCGTAGACGAGAATGTCTGACGATACGAGAGGCAACGATGACAGAGTAAGTCCTTTGTTGCCGTTTGTTTGGGTTTGTTTTCATTTTACTAGAGTCGGAAGTATGTTTTATTTCGAGAATAAACATAATACGTGGTCTTTTATGTTGTTGCGACTTGTGTATTTGAAATTTGAAAAAACCGTTTTCAATCAATTACAACAATATTAGTTGTTATTTGAAACAGTAATATATAAAAAACGGTTCAAAAAAACAAAATCTGACAATCAAACCACCGTAATTTCTTTTTTCTCATCAGTTTTTGTTGGTAACTCATGTTACCCATGTTTTACCAAACATGAAAAACAATAACACGTATGGTTACAGTTTTTTCTTTGTATTCGTCATAAAATAATGTTAGAAATACAAGAATTCTTGAATGGATTGGTGTTCTGATATATTTATGACCAATATATATTGGAATAACTGTGCTGTTCTAAACTCGCAAACCTCTAAGCTTGAGGCAAAAACAAAATCACCAATGTATGCGAGAAAAAAGATAAATAATTGCATAAAAGTTGATATAAATAAACTTTCCTTTTTTATTTTATATTTCTCTTTCTCAGTACTTGTGTCTAGTAAATTATTTTTTTTAGATAATACCACTGGCAGTGGTAGTTGCACCAGATTCACCAAGAAAGCAAGTGAAATCAACGGCAGTAGTTAAATATTCAGCAGTAACGACTCCAGCAACATTTGCCCAGTTGCAATGCAACACGGATTTGAATCTCCCGCCAAGCAATTGGCTGAGCAGTTCAGCCGAGAGTTATGGTTTGCAGAGTGTCTGGTCGCAAAGCACAGGATTTTCGAGTTTCCGTATGGCTCACATGTTTCCTGATTGCGTGGGTGAAGTTGATGTAGTTTCGGACGCAGAAAACATCAAAAGACTGTTGAAAATGCCATACAATAACGGAGTTATATCGATGATGGTACATCGTATAGAAAACACACTTTTGCTTGATGATTTTGACATCCAAAAGTACCTTCTGCGTCAAGCTGAAAGCGATTGGGAATGGCTCAAGAAATTTGTGTATGAGCATATTTTTCAAAATGCGAGTGACAAAGAGAAAAGACTGTTCTACAAATCTAATAGCAGAAACGCTTTGCAACAGAAAAATTTGGTGTCTAAATTTTTGTATCATTCTTTGGTGCTTGCGGACAACAAGGATAAAGTGAAAACTCCCCCTTTGCCTCTGAGTCCGCTCGAACCTGTACTTCCTGAGCCTACTATTGAAGAAAAATTACCTGATCCAAATCAGAGTCACAATTTTGCAAGAAACGTTGTCTGGACTTTTGAAAATATTCAAATGTTGATCGGCACTGATATGCCCATTTTTGGGGGAAAAACTCATCCGTGCATAAGCCTCAAACTACGCGACGTTAGTAAACCCATCAATGTTCTCACTGGTATTGATTATTGGCTTGACAATCTCATGTGCAACGTTCCCGAAGTCGTTATGTGCTATCATTTGGATGGGATTGTCCAGAAATACGAACTGATCAAAACTGAGGACTTACCTAATATGGACGACGCGAAATTCAGCCCAAAAGTTATCCGGGATGTTGCTCAAAATATTCTTAGCTTTCTTAAAAACAATGCGACTAAAGCTGGGCACACATACTGGCTTTTCAAAGGTAGCGTAGAAAATTCATATTCTCTTCCATTCATGTTGTTTTTTTGGAAAACTAAATCACAAAATACATTTCTGTCGAGTCATTGAAGCTTGCCCCGTTGGGTTACAACGTAATTTCCATTAATTTATTACCAATTCCTCAAGCTTGTTATATTTATATTACACAAAACTTTATTTTTCCCGATTTATTTTTATTTAAATAATTTTCTTATTATTTTCATAGTGCACGTTCATTTCAATTGTTTTTTTTTGTTCATAGGCAAAGATGACGACGTAGTGAAGCTTTACGATTTAACATCGCTTTGCAGCGAAGCAACGGATGTCAAAGAACAAAATCCATTCACTGTACCCGTTGCTATGTTGTTATATCGAGTGGCACGAAACATGAAATACTCGCCGGATTGTCACAAGCAGAGAGGAACGATAAGGATGTTGTTGGAAAATTGCGTCGAGCTTCTTACCAAAGAGAATCATCCACAAATTATGACATCGGCTCATTACATGTTATCAGATTTGTACGTACCCGCCGACACAGATCCTGCTAAACCGACTCTTGTTGAACAAACTGAGGAGGAAGATGCCTCAAGTGAATGTAGCAGTAATCAAGAAAATTCGGAAGTGAATGAAAGAAATGAAGACGGAAGCAGCGCGGACGTTAAATTGTTGATGCTCACTCAGAGTACGTAAAATTTAATTTATTAAATCAGCACTACAGCGATTGTTATTAAAGATTTCAAATGATTGATGCTCACTCGAAATAGTCCCAAATTCTCGTGTATTCTTTTAGTCTATCGTTGGACAATAACGTAGCGTTTTTATTTTAATTTACAGTACAAGAGCAACCAGATCACGAAGAACACAAATATAAACCTCCAATGATAAGCGGAACAGTAGCAGAGCGTTGTCTCGCTGCTCTCGACCATGTTTATCAGGGTCTGGAGTGTTTAAAATATTTCCCATCGGCGGATAAAACCGGAGATGAAACAGAGAGCTCGAATAATGTGGAAGCAGCTGCAAATATTAAAGAAGAAGAGCAGAACATGGCTAAGCCGTTTCAAGCAATTCCCATGCCCTATGCACCGTTGAACAAGCCTGAGAGTGAATCCAGCAACAATTCAGCGAACAATAGTCCGGGTCATCAACGGAAAAAGGTGAAATCGAGAAAAAAAAAAGTTGAAAAGAGCTCGTCGAAAGAGCAGGTCGTTTTAGACGGTTCGCCAAAAGCTTTGTTGTGCAAAGCTAAAGTGGAAACTCTGCCGACTTGGCAAGCGCCGAAAAAAAGCGATAATCTCAGCTGGAAAACTCACTTGAAAACACTTTTGTACGAAAAAGCAACACTCATTTACTCCGTACTCGCCGAATACGAATACTCCAACAACGCATACGGCTCCTCGTTGAGATATATATTAGCTGTTTTGCGCTGTCACAAAATGCTTCAAGTTTTTTGCGATGTCAACAACGACAAGAGTATAAGCTACTCGCTCGGACGGGCTGGCGATTGTTGCTTCATGACTGTACAAGATTGGCGCAATGTCGAAGATCATAAGCGGGCATACGGGCAGAAAAACGAAAATGAGGAAAAGATCGTCGAGGAGATTCTTAATATTGAAAACTTGGACTCGAGTAAGAATATTTCTTAATATTTAAACATTTTGGTGCGCACAAACATAAAAACTCTTACCTAAGTCGATAAAAACGAAACTGTTTTGTTCTCAGATGATGCCGAATTACTACCAAAACAATTTGAAACTATAGAGTCAACGTTTATCGCATCCCTCAAGTGTTACGAGAGAGCGCTCGAACTCGATCCTTTAGAGCCTGACAAAGTAATTCTTATAAGAAGATTGGGAAACATAAACAACGAATTGGGAGTTTTGTATATGAATCAAGCTGCTGGTGAGTATGGAGTCGGCTGATCGTTGTTGATTCAAAAATAAAATATATGTACAAGGGCTCTTTATTAATGTATTGCTAATCATCAATTTCAGCACGATATCAACACACGGGTGCGAACGATGACGAGTCGATGCCCAAGGACCTCATCTCCGATGTGAATAATCTTCTTGCGCGGTCACAAAGTCATTTTGATTCAGGATTGAAAGCTTTTGAGACTGTTCACGACGAGGCGAATCTCGCGCTTCTGTATTCCAACACCGGCCGTCTCATGCGCTTGCGGGCTCTTATGCATTCGCAAATTCCCTCTCAAGAGCGTCATTTTCATAATAAAGAATTGGCCAGCTATCAAAAAGCCCTGCAGGTTTTGGGCTCGAGAAAAACAAACCCAGTGATTTGGGATGCCGTTACGTGGGATTTGTCGACGACACTGTACACCGTTGCTACTCTTCTCCAAGATTATCCTCCCGGAGGAAACAAAGTACGAATAGAGAATTTTTAAAATAACAAATTTCACTCTATCTTTAAAAAAGGTTCTTTCACGAATCATAACAAGCTTATTTTCGACTTCATAGAATAGAAATAAGGATTTCTAAATAAGGAAATAAGGAACGTTCATTTTTTTCCTTCCAGACCGAAGAAGAACTGGAACGCGAAGTTGTGGACATGTTACAAAAAGCTATCAAGTACTGCGACACCGAAACATCCGGGCCTCGTCAGCCCGTTTATCAGTTTCGTGCTGCGACCATTCATCATAGACTGGCATCTTTATATCATCGAGTTTACCGTGAATTGAAAGCAGACATCGATAATCACAAACGCAAAAATTCACTCAAATTGAGCAAACTTTATTACTCGAAAGCTGCTAAATTGTTACTTTCTTTGGAGCAACCCATTGAATACTTGACGGTTCAATTGGAAAGAGTCGCCTTGGTTGAAAATCAAGCAGAATGTAAGTGTGAGGGTGGCAGTTATAAAGCAACACTTGACCGCGCGAAACGTAGCACCATTGAATTTGAGCAAAAGTTTTATTCATTTTTCGCATTTTATTTCACAACTATTACTTTGGTGAATAGTGGCATATTTCATGCTTTAAACATCATTTTCATTTCACTTATTGAATAATAATTCTATTTTTCAGCGGCGACGAGTTTCAACAACAAGTTAAAATTTTATCAGAGCGGTCTGGATCTCATAATCCAGTGTCAACCGATCCTGAAGGTGCTTCTCGAAAAAGCGACGACTGCGAGCAAAACGATTGTAGTTGCGGATCATAAAATGACTGAGAATATAACCGAGGTGGGAAATATTCCGGAGGCTGGAGATTCGAACGCCGAGGATCGTAAGCAAGGAGAGGAAGAGGAAAAACTGATACTGTTGTTGGAGCAGAGGTTACAATATTTGTTGAAGTCGCTTATAAAGTTGTGTCGTGATAAAAATCCTGACAGTCTCGATAAAGCAGTCTCGATCCGTCCATCGAAGTCTGAAAATCTTGTGAATCTCTACAAACAGTGTTACAGCCTTACGCTGCAGCGTGAAACACTCTCAGGCCTTAGACTGCTCGACCATATGTCAGAGGTGTTGGGTGTCATAGAACGAAATATAAAACAGTGCTCGGAGTCTTAAATTAAGAAAAAAAGAGGACAAAAATAACAAAAAAAAAAAAACAACTGAAATCTTCGTTGTTTTTTCAATCGCCTTGATACTTATGCTCAAAAACGCAACGTTTTTCATACGGCTGTTGGAACTAAGTACAAGTCTCTATTTTTTTTTATACCTATCAAACTGATTATGTAAATAGTGGCTTCTCGAGATACACTTTTATTTATGTTTTAGTATTTAAGACGTTAATAAATTGAAGTTATTCGATTCGAAGTATTTAGTTGTCCCTCCCCCAGAGAGAAAAATGACTTTCGACTTAATATGTTTGGCCTTTCGAAATGAAATTGGGGATTCAAATTTGTCAGGCGTAGTTCGAGCTGGAATTTGTACGATGTTTGAAACTGTTTTGTCTAATTTGAAAACGCAGCATATTGACGCCAATCATTGAAAAGACTTGTCAAACGGTAAACATAAAAGTACGATTTTAAGCTTTTTCTCTCTGATCTCCGTATACGAGAAATTCGGAAGCATTTCCAACAAGCTTTTTTAAGGTTCGAGTAGGAAAATTCGAGACAAGTTTGTGGATAAGGGAATCAAATAGAGTTTCATGGGTAGTTTATTCGGCCGAGCAGTGAGCCGTTTATTGGATCACGTCTGCGCCTTCCGGATGAAACTCACACGAAACTATATTCTTAAACTCGCCGAGAGTTCACACTCCTTTTCATTAGGTGCGTTTACGTTTTCGATTTTGCCAGTTGCAGTCAAACTTCAGCGTGCTTTGGCCTCGATCTGACCCTTTGAGTTTTATCTTTCTCTCGCTCTTCGTTCGCCATCTCCTCCCTCGTCCAAATTGCATTTTCACAAACTCGGCGGAATTGAGCCAAATGAAATTTGAGCGAGAGGAAATGGGACGAACCGCGCGCGAAACACACACTTCCGACGATCTCGATATTACTATGTCGCGTTGTCACCCCACAATAACAATGTACGGATTTAACCAACTGTGAGACAAGTTTTTCCAACTCTATTTCGAACTCCCGACCGAGGTAAACCTGCGAAAAATTTGTTTTTCCCTTTTGTTCACGGCTTATAATTCAGTTTTCGAGATTTCAGATGGAACAGACTTTTTTTTGTATCTAGGTAACTGGGTCATAAAAGCCATAATCATTTTTCCCTTTTACGAATATAAAGTCGGAAGAATTATCACTTCGAATGAAAAACGATACCAATACGTTTTATTTTTCTATTTTCTGCAAATGCAAATACTGCGTCGACACACCATTCCAGGCCAACAAAGGCTATTGAGTTTTGTTTTATTTTTGTACTTTTACCATATGCTCAACCGAGTTCTCGACTCATTAGTATAATGTTACAAGTTTGTAAATTCAGAATGTCCCACAAAGAGATAACGCGAGTAAAAAAATCTCAAATTATAATTTTTTACGATCTGGACTGATGTTATCGGTTATTATCTTGGCTATGCGCCTCCTAAATCGATCGTCGCTGGTTTCAAGGTCACAAGAATACGATTTCGTCACATTCGCTGCTCCGACGAGGCTTTCAGGCTCCTCCAAGTAACGAATCGTCCGATTGCTTCCCCAGATTATTTCAATGATCTTGAAGAGCGAACTTTTGATGACGAGCACGACCCTGATTAATAATTTTTTGTTCGAGAGTTTAAACAGCATTTTGGAATCGTCGTTGGAGGAAAACGGAAATTTTCACAAACCACCCGGTATCTCGATGAGCTTGGAAATTGGAAAAAAGTCTCTGTCGGAAAGACGGGGGCAGAGAAAGCCGAAAAGGAAGTAAAAAGTTTTGGGGTGACCAGGACTTTACCAAAAACGCAGTGTCTCCTTTCTGGGAGCTAATAAGGAAAAAATAAAACGTTTGGTTCGATACACCGAATGTCCAGCCCGGTTCGATCTTCATTTTATTTTTTTATTTGAATTTTATCCCACGATTTTTAAAAAAATAAGCCCCCCGGGAATGTACACGTTTCGTTGAAAACTATTTTTCAAAATGAAAAAACGCATTTTATTTTGCCACGTTTTAAAAATGCACAGTTTTATTGAATTCTGTTATTAACTCATTACAAAATTGCGTGATTACATTTTTCAATATTCCATCAAGAAAAGTATTTTGATTTTTCTGTTAAAAATACACTTTTTTTAGCAAGTTGATTGGCCCACCGTTTTGCCCGGCCTTTCCCATATTCTCATCGTTAATAAAAGTTATCGTTTATTGATTTTCAGTCCAGGAACAGCGCCACAATTCTTAGTTGGTGAGGATCCGTGTACGACATTTACCCTGAGAATCTCTTACTTGGTTCGGTTTTGAACATGGAAAGTTTTTTATCAAAGTGTTACGTTTCCACACACCCGACATACGGTTCCTCGTCATTCTTGGATCCATGAGTTCGGGGATGTTCCGAACGTGTCTGGAGTTCAAGGCAGTTGAGATTGTCGTCAGAAGCGCAAAAATGACCAAAATCAGTGACATTTTGATAACGAAAGTAGAAGTCGTCTTCGCTGTTTTCATCATTGTCTTCGATGACGTTGATGGATCGAAGGAAAATGAGAGAAAAAAGAAAATACTTTTGTCACGATTTTCAAATGTTTTTCCTCTCAACCCGAATCCGTGACTGGTTCGTTTGTATCCGGCGACTGACCGATGCACACTGCCTATTTATACTGAGTTATGCATCGTGACTTTGCCTACGTTCGCATACATAATTGTATCGATATCGCGTCCACTTGGTAAAACGTTGCACGAGTAAATATTGGAGAAAATAAAATTTAACGCTTTTCAGTATTGATCAAAATGCACATAAGACTCAACCATTTGTTCGGTTTTTTTCAGAACTTCACGCGCAATTGCCATATAATCGTGAATAAAATAACAAAAAATATTCGTTTGAATGACTGAAGTAGCCGTGGTGAATGATCGATGATAGAATAAAGCTCAATCGTCGATTGAGTGAAATAAACAAAACAAATAAGCATATAAAAAATGTGTACGAAAAAATCCATAAATTTTTGATGCAATCAATCTTTTAGGGACGGGAATTTTTACGTCGAAATCGACCCGTTTTTACACACAAAATTTGTGCGTAATATCGATGAATTTCGAATGAAATGGCCTGAGACTGAAACTCAAAACAAATATTTCTTCGTTCACCCAGCGTATTATTCCGTTTCTATTTTTTCAGGATAACGATAGACGGTGTGATCGGAAAAATTGAATAAAAATAACGCAATGACGGAATTCAAATGTGTTTTTATTCAACTGAAAAGCAAGAGTTCAATTCCCATGTTGTACGAATTCGAACAGTCGTCGAAGAAACTCCGGACAATGAAGCTGCCGTTGATTGATTACGAGTTCTGGAAGAGTGTCGTGCTTTGTATCCGGTCAGGATGTTCACTTTGCCAGTGGACGACATCCCCACAGACGATCTCTTACTTGATTCGGTTTTGTACAAGGAAAACGTTATGTGGTTTATCGGGAATAAAGCGTTTCCACAATCGCGACTGATGCTTTGCTGGCTTGATTGGGCCCACGGTGATGGGTAGGGCCCGATCGCTGTTGGAGCTCACCGAGGTTGTGATTGTTGCGAAAACCACAAAAAAGAGGAAAATCGTGAAAACTTTGATGACAAATGTAGGACTCGTATGCGCCGTTTTTATCTTCATCCGCGATGATGTCGATGGACCAAAGGAAGATTAGAAAAAATTATTTTTCGCCAGGGCGTGAAGAAACTTTCATTGCTTTCAATCCGAAACTGTAACTTCTTCGCTCGTATTTTATTTGGTTACCCCCGAACGTATGCTGCCTATTTATACCAAATTCCGCACTCTGACTTAGTCCACATTTGCTTAAATAAACTGCATCGATAACGCTTTTCCCCACTGATTATTGTTGCATGCGTAAATATCAGAAAAAGTTTAATCAACGAATGCTCTACTTTTCCGGTGAGCCGAATGGATTTTTAGCTCCGAACGATTTCTCCTACTTCATATTTTTTTTTAATGATGAAAAACCAGAATTTGGGCTTCGCCAGGCGTTAGCCACTCACAAAACTATTGAAGTCGACAACGGAAATATCCAAATTCGAAGAAATTCGTTTTGATTTAATTCTTGTCCATAATTAAAATAAAAACTGAAAAACGATGGAAAACCGATGTGAAACGGTGGAAAAACAGTTACTGAATTTTCCTGAACAATTTACTAAGCAGATACATTTTTTGACACTTTTGTTTACTACCTATCTAGATTCTAAGCTTTACACTCGATTAATATTTTTTGATAAATATTTCTGATAAGATAAGTACGATGAAATATAAGGAAAAAAAACAACTGGGCGGAATAGTCCGATGTCGATGGTTCATAATTCTTTCATGAAAATATGTTTCGAAATGAACAGCATCGATATAATATAAAAGCTTGACGTGGAAGTGTGACTGAGTGAAAATGGAGTAGTATTGAAATGCGTATGCGTATTTACGTTAGCCCAAAAAAGACCCGGAGTTTATTAAATCGAGGTCGTGCTGAGCTGTCATATAAATTTTTGTCTGATTCCAATTCTGGCTGATTTAAGAGTTGCCACCGTTTGAACACTCTGAAAAAAGTTTGAGCGATCGCAGAGTTGCTGCTCTTGGATGAAAGCTACTCCATAAGTTGAGGTGGGAATTTTCAAAATTTTCGGCGCCTTGCATATCTCCTCGTTCAACTCAATGTCTTCTGGGCGACCAATAATCGCGATTTGCATGCTTTTAGGGCGCATTGCGATAACCGTTTGTGGACCTTTTGGTGAGCTAAACAATAATTTTATAATTGAAACTCGTTTTCCCACTTCCACTCGAACGGTTTTCACGAGAACAATTTCCAACACTAAATTTCGTTTCGTCAAAAAAGCAGCGTTTGACAGTTCGATGAAAGTAAGAACGACACTTTCTTGTTTAGTGTGGATGGAGGAAACTAAATTTTCTTATTAGGACGAAGGGATTGTTGTACAAAAAATCATTGAGAAACGTTTCCATCGTGCAGTCAACTTTCATTTTTATTGTGAATTATGAAATTCTGGCGCTTATAATTGGCGACATTTAACTGGAAGTTGACAATAATTTATCGCTTTTTGACAACATCGATGTGGTGTTTCAAACTTGAATCTTAGATGGGCAGTTACCAGAGGACGACATCCACGAGTCGAAGTCGGAAGAAACCTCGTCAAAGTATCCGGATAAAAATGACGTTTGTTCGACCCCAGAATGCGTTCTTGCGGGTGAGTAACGAAAATTTTACTTTTCAAAAAAGTTATTTTATACTTTCTCCTTAAAAATGAATTCGCGGTGGCAGGGGCGAAGTTTTTTCAATTTTTTGGACGATGATATTTCAGCATCGAGGTTTTTGAACGATATGGATCGAAAGGTTGAGCCATGCGACGATTTTTATCAGTTCGTTTGTGGAAACTATGAAAAGTCAGCCAGGATCAACGATGATTATTTTTATGCTGCTACGATCTATCTAAGGTTCGAAGAGGCGTATGCGCGCCTGCAACGGATCATAGAGGACATTGACGAATCGACAGCACCCGCGGTTTTCTTGAACATCACAAGTGCTTACAAATCTTGTCTGGAAAACAGTGAGTTCTCTTAAATAATTATTTTTCATTAGAACTCGTGGTGATTAACATTTTACGAAGTCTCGAATAGCGGAGCATCCTCGCAGTGGAGGATACTCAAATCGGGAAATTCGTAGTGATTCCATTTTCAATGTGCGAAGAAACGCCGATAATTTGGAACAAATTTTATTCATTTAATAACATTTTTTTCTTTATTTATTTATTTTATTTTTTTTTTTATTTTAACGCATTCATGCGATTAATGATTTCTTTTAAATTAAAAAAAAAAAAAAATTTTATTAACAGAATGGTACAATACCGAAGAACCATCCGTCGATGAGTCGCAGCGCGATTACATTGTTGGTTTGTGGAAAAAAATTAGACAAGAAAGGGAGAACGAATTATATCTTTCTATTTATGACTTCAATCCACAACTGTTCTCCACTTTGTATTACCAAAGCGAGTACAACCGGTCACAAAATGTTTTGCATGTGAGCACGAATTCGAAAGTGAAAAATTTGATTTTATTTCGTTTTATTGTATTTCACTTTAATTATTTATTTTATTATGTATTTTTATTATTTTTTAGATTTCATTAAAGCAACCGGTTATTGCGTGGGCTTATCTAAAGGAAGGCTTGGCAAATCAAGTTGTTCGAGAATACTTAATGTTCATGAAAAACGTTGGTATAAATCTGGGTGCTGATCAACGGCAAGTAGACTCCGATCTGCTGGACGTTTTGAATTTCGAAGTGGAGCTTGCTAAAGTACGTAAAAAGAGTAGCACCATTGACGAAAGTAACGAAACCCCATCGATTCGCCAAGTTTTAAGTTAACTGTGAACGAATTCACACAGATCGTGTCACCGGAGAACGAGGACGAGGAGGACAAATTTTATCACGATTACACCGAAATGACTCTGAAACAATTGAAAAGATTTTTTCCGCACTTGCGCTTCGAGCGAGCCAGTAAAAATATGACGGACACTTCCAAATTTCAAACTCAAATAGCTCTAAAAACCTTGAAGAAACTGGATGAATTGATCGCTCAAAAATCGACGCTGGTTTTGGCTAATTGGGCTTTATGGCGAAAAACTGTAGAAAAAACATCGGGATTGGGCCAAGTTATTCGTCACAAGCATCAGTCGCTAATCGGACACGATCGCACCGGAGCTTTCTTGACAGATGGTGTGACGAGAGAATGCGTCAAAGAAGTACGTTCGGCCTTCCCATTCGTACTGAATGTTTTATACTATGGACAATTCCTCAGCGAAGATGCTGTAAAAAGTATGGAAGCGATATTCGCTAACACGAAAGCCGCATTCATCGAATCCATGAAAAAGGTAATTGCTGTGTTGAAAAATTTCCGGTTTTTCGCATTTTGACAATACCTTGCATGGGTCTAAACCGTGACGTCTGAAAACTGAAGGGTGATCGTTGGAATCGAACTTTGAAAAATGGGATTGCAATTACAGTTTGAAAATGTAAAAAATCTTCGAAAACGATGTAAAACGGTTTATTAGGCTTGAGAGCCCGTATTTTTTCTTTTCAGTAGTAATTTATTTCCAAGTTCTTTTCTTCAATTATTCGTTTCACTTACATTTTTCCTCATCATCCATTCGTATACTCTCTTTACTCATTCTTCCCTTTAGCGCTCTATTTATTTTCTCTTCCACTTCTTTTCCTACTGTTTTCTCCAGCCATCCTTCTAGCTCGGCCTTCCCCATGTCCGCTTTTATTTTGCTACGCTCGCAAGTGTGTGCTAAAATTTCCTCTCGCCTCAGAGCCTGCAATTTTTTCTGGAATAATTGTAAAACTGTTCGGTACTTTCTGACTAATTTTTTCGAGTGTTTTAAGTAACAAGAATACTCACCGAATTTATGGATTTGTAGAAAATGGAACGATAATTCATCCACCGTGAAAAAAACATTCGCGAATATTTGATCGTCACTTTTCATCATTTTTTCTCCGTGTTTCACAGGCTACGTGGTTGAGTGACTTCACGAAACAACAAGCTATCGAAAAAGTCGAGTCGACAGGGAACCGATTTGGATTTTTCGAAAAATTCATGCTCAATAGAACTTTAAATTCGTCTTCAGCGGATCTGAAATTATCGGAAGGCTTCTTAGCAGCCAACAGAGCGAATATAACTGCAATTTTGAATAATTTTAACAAGAGATACATCGAAGAGCTTGATTTTATGGATTATCCAGCGTTCTATGTTCCTAAACAGCGATACGTCGGTGGGTTTTCGAATATAAATTCAACAATATTTTGGTGTAGCTGAGATCAAAATATCTCGGGATTCCCCTCAGAATAAAATACTCAAAATAATTATTCAACTTTTACAGGAATGGGTGCTCTCCTATTCAGCGATGTTATGCACGATACCGGTCACCCTGCGAGTTTGAATTACGGAGGCTTCGGTGCCACCGTCGCTCACGAAATAATGCACGGGTTCGATCACGTGAGAAAATGGTATGACCAAACCGGTAATATGCGACTGGAGCCATGGTGGGACGTTGACAGTCTCAAAAACTACGCTGCGCGGACCCGATGCCTCGAAAATCAACACAGAAAGTATGCCTCTGACGAATTGGGACTCGACGTAAGTGCACCTCCATGCTCGAATTTTTCCCTCGATCTTGTCTCGGTTACGATTTTCACAAAATCGACTGGCTATTGAGGAAACCCCTTTTATTGGGACACTCCTTAAGTCCCATGCTCTCCACTGGCTACTGCGTGGTAAAATTTTTCTGTAAAAACCAAAAAAACCTAAGATTAGCGATTTTCCCTTGAAATCGAATTTTTTTCAATCCTCGACCTTCAGCCTCGACCTTCTCGATTCCACGTCCCTTGATCGCGACCGATTGACCACGATTTTTCCACTCAGGTCACACCTTCGAGGACTCGGGATGAGGATTTGGCGGATCTCGTGGGTACCAGGATGGCATACTCCGCGTACGTAGAACTGGCGAAGGATTCACTTCCTGAAAAACAATTGCCTGGACTCGATTATTCACCGAGACAAATGTTTTGGATCAGTACTGCGAACACAGCGTGCGTCAAAACCCGACCAGTAGCCGCACTTCGTTTTCTTTATGAAGAGGAACACTCGCTTCCGAAACTTCGAATTAACGTACCTTTGTCAAATCTCCAAGAATTTGCGGACGACTTCAATTGCGCTGTTGGTTCAAAAATGAATCCCAAGGATAAATGTACCATTTGGTGAACTTTCGCAATATTTTTCTCCATTCAGATTCTACCGGACCATGCGCTGTCAAAAGATTTTTCATCATCCAATTGTCAGTGTTTCGTGACACGAATTTTGCGTTGTGCGATTGCGAGTAGAAAATTTACATCAAAGGGCTACGTCGACTCCAAAAAATTTAAACGAATGAAAGCTTTGACCGAAGTACTCAGCGAAGTGCGCTTACGAAAAGGAAATGAAAAACAGGCCAAGTAATTTCAGCAAATCTTCATTTTGAACAAAAGTCATTTTTTCTTTTCCAAATCCCATAAAAAGAGCACGGACCGTGCCGCTTTGAGTGCGAGCCTTACAGTCGTTTTTACGTTTTGCGTATTCAGAACGATGCAATGGGTCGAGACAGAAATCGTTTTTCTGGCAATTATTCGAAGACCTAAAGTGAAGAAATGCACTGTAAAGCTTCACTCGTATCACACAGTATTTCAACTCACTTTCTACATATTTTCCTGGACATAAAAATAAATAAAACACTTCGTTGTACGGTCCCGCTGTAAACGAGAATTCCCATTCGATTTTCCCGAAGATTCGTGCGCTTGCTCGATAATAATATCGAAAACTGCGCTCCGTCGCCGAGTTAATTGTGCTTCAAACTATTTTGTATATTCAACCATCTCCACGCGCACTTCGACGCTGACGTGACAGCTATTTATTAGAGTTGAATGAAATTGGGCGTCGTTGCTCGTTTTCAAGGCATATCGTCGATTATATTACCAGGAAAAACCCCTTAGTCACATCCTCAGCGACGCTGTAAATGTAGGAAAATTACTCGAGCAGATAATAAACCAAATGAATCAAGCGGACACGAGCATGCTCGTATCGGTCGAACCGTCGCGGAGTTTTCGACCTGCTCGTTCACCGAGTCTCTGTTGACAGTAGCGCAAAGTTAAAATCTCCTCGAAACGGACCAAACTACGGCGGAGTAAGACAAAATTCGTGATTCGATGATTCTTAATTGATGTGAGAAAAATAACATGTTCGCTGGAACTTTAGGTCTGAGGGGTCGATGCGCAGCGAGCGAATGTTGTCACGCTCCTTAATGAGGAAAGCGTCAAGGTAAATTTGCAGCAGCATGTGCCATGGATATTATATGCTGCATCGTTGTATGTACACATCGAATGTATTTTGGTATATTTAGCTCGAGTTTATCCTGCAAACTGGAATTCAGTGGAAGCTGCAATCAACGCTGACTGGACGGTCGAGGGATGAGAGCAAGTTGGGGGTGGAAAGTCTCAATTTACTCAACTGAATAGCAGGTACTAGTAATTTAAAGGAAAGGAAGCGAGTGGTGTGGAGGAGTGAGTCGATGAAAAAGCCATGCAGGCAAGAGAGTTCTCGCTTCTGGATGGCGTAGCGTAAAGTCGTTGTATACTTTGATGAAGAGAGGGAGAAGGGTGAAAATGATCGGGGTATCGCGACTGCTCTGGTCGCTTCGAGGCGAGCCAATATTTTCTTCTTTAACGAGGATTTCCTCGCTCTTCAATCCCCGAGGAAATATTTTCCTTTTTCAGTGGAATCTGGAATCTTATTTACACACTCTTGTTAAGTTCTTCCTGTGGCGTCTCCTTCGATATTCGCTATCGTTTGTCGATTTTATTTGTTTACTAAATATCTCGGATCAAAGGCTTCCTTCAATTCTGTCTTTGTTACTAGAGCATTCGCGATTTTATTTATATCCATTCTCAACTCGGAAACGAGCGATCCGAGTGTCGAACGAAGAATGAGTTTTCGTTGAGTGAATCTGTGCTACGGATTTCCAATACGGACTCGGGGCTCGGTCCTTCGAGGGGGAAACTCTTCAGCTTCTTTTGCCAAGTTCGTGTCTATTTTTATTGATATGTAACAAAGATTACGCAACCCCCTCGGCCTTCTGTTGAGCACAAGAATTTCAAACTTTTCGTTTCGAAATCCACGCTCAAGTCCACGAATCGGTGAGCCAAATTCAGAATTTTCAGAGTCGAAATTCTACGACGCGTAGTTTGACCGATTACAAACGAAAAATGCTCCCGTCAGCTCTTTCCGATCAGTCAAACTCCCTCGGAGGATTCTGATTTCGAAACCCGCAACTGCGTCTCTATCGGCCTCGCGGAAGCGAGCACCAACTGACCCATGCTCTAAATGTGAAAATT
Organism: Venturia canescens; assembly: GCF_019457755.1. Lineage (NCBI taxonomy): Eukaryota > Metazoa > Arthropoda > Insecta > Hymenoptera > Ichneumonidae > Venturia > Venturia canescens. Next base: position 2,158,004 of record NC_057423.1, on the reverse strand, counting down.
GTGTACGAAACGCCACCCAGCGAGACGCTTCTGTACCATTCATTTCCGGAAACAAGATGTTTGTTTCAATTTCTTGCAGCTACCAGCGGCGGGTCTGCTATTCGGAAATGAAAACGCCCGTTGGGAGAATATATTTTAGACTACACGAAGGAAGGATTTCCGGACAAAACATTTCTCGCGAAGCAGCTCGCAGTTCTAATGGACTTTAACGAAGGTAACTCGTTCTACATGAGTAAAACTTTAATCCGCTCCAAAACCTCTGATTTAATGCGGTCACTATTTACTTCAAATAGATTTGTTATTATAATTAATCTCTCTGTTGTTACTCGTATGTCTGCAAAACTTTGCACTTTGCGTGTGCGCCAAGGGACTTTTATCGGTGGAAAAAAATGGCGGAATTTTCGTCGCATTTTTATTTCTTTCGTGAGTAATGGGATGATGGAAATGGAGAGTGATACAGAGCTCATCGAACGTAGCGTTGAACATTATTCGGCGTGTTCCAGGATCCGGATTGGGTGTCAACCTTATTTCCTTTCGTCTCGAGCGAACGTGCCTCCCGCAACTTCCGGCAGTTCTCCAGCTGCGTGTACAGCGAGGATAATGAGTCTTTTGAGCGGTAGCGCTGCAGCACGCCACGAGCTTCGTAAAAAGGAAAAAAATGTTCGTTATGAAATATAGCGCCAATATTCGAGGATAAAAGGGAGCTTGGAAAACGTGTGAAAGTCAGCTCGAAGCGATGTATCACGCGCTTCAACCACGCTTTGAAAATTCAAGAGCGTTATTTTTTGCGCACCCTGACAAACTCCCGGTTCGGGTATCTCAAAATGAACTAATTTCCTCGCATACTTGGATATCGAAAATATTTTGTACCGTTTCGTTATTAGATTTTTAGGTCGATGCGCTTTTCCCTCGACCCGGAATGTTCAATTTGTTCTTTCTGAGCCTAATCTGGCGAATGAAAAAACGATTCAGCATTATTTTTAATGTTGGAAAGCAACATTTTGGGGGTTTTTATCATGTTGATTTCATAAACTTTGGTACTCCAATAAAATGGAATGCTTAGGACTTTTTTTTATTCATAAACTTGTTGGATCTCTGGATTAATTCCAAGTAGTATTTTGCTCCTGTGGAAATAGTTCATTTTCCCGTTTGAATTTCTATAATTCGTTCCATAGGAATTAACATTCTGAATAATCAATAAATACTTGGCCTTGAATCGATATAATAAATTTCAGTGCTTCATTCAGTTGTTCCTCTGTCAGAGTAGAATTGGGAGAGCATTTTTGAGTCGCATATATTTCATTTTTTTCGGAGTTTCATCTGGAATGATTTGGCGCAGAGTTAAAAAAATAGTTGAAATCATCGAACCCGGTGACGGAAGCAGTCCTTTTAGGAATCATGAGGACTTGCTGGTTCGAGCTTCCTCGACTTTTTTTCATAAAAAATATTAGTTTACTTCGTTAGTAAAATAGACCAGGAACAGAAAAGCTTCCAAATCGTCAGTCTTCTCGCCCTGGATATGAAGAGCAGCAGCCGCCCTTTTTTCATCGATAAATATCCACATTTTGTCTGGCTCTCGTTTAAACTTTTCGGGGATAAAAGCTCGAGCTGTTTAATAGAGGAGAAATATCGCTGCGGGTGTCCTCTTCACGGGCAGACACCCCGGGGGCTCGCATAATACACGAAGAAACTCGTGACTTTTCTCCCCGTTGTGTGTTGCGCATTGTCACGACGGCTTTAATAAAGCTTTTCCATTTTGGTTAAAGTGTCACGTTCCTTTCAGAGGCTCTCGTTCGAGTGTATACACAGGAGAGGGCAAGGTCACGGCTCTGTTTCACACATTTTATCAACGCTCTCGCTGTTGCGCTGCATGTCCTCCGATGTTATCGTCGTTTCGTTACACGAGATGAGTCGACGTTTCGAAACGATACTGGCCGGCTGATTGTCGCGGAATTTCTGCCGGCTGTCGTGTGCAATTATTTTTTCGAGTAGTTTCGAGGGTCTACTTGGAAAACGTCGTCCATTTAAGGAAGCTGCACTCTCAGGCGGTCAGATATTCGTCAATTTGTTGCGAATGCGCGTTTGAAAATCGGCGAGGATTTGGCGCAGATTCGACATGTCGTACGGAGCTTTGAAAAAGCCCGGTAATAGGATTCTTCATCCGCTCCATCTCTCATGACCTCACAGAGGAATTTCCATTTCTCAACTGGCGTCGAAACACGTGCCGTGCCAGAAAATATTCAAACCGAAGGCTTTAGAACAGCGTGAAGTATTCACGAAGTCGCCATGCAAAAACGCTTTAATTCGTCTTTGTTTCGCGGATCAGTACAAAAAATTTGATGGAACGTAATTTTCGAATCGAGGGCACGTTCATTGGCAAAGTATCACTCTCGTCTGTTCAGGCCCCCAAAAAACTTTGTCGCTCGTGTCGTTCAGAGCTCCGGAAACGTGTGCGCGTCCCATCCTTTTCTACGTATTTGTTCTAAAGTGCAGGACAAACTTTTATCTCCACTTTTCCATACGTCTTGACACTAATAAGTCTGTCTATGTACATAATTCGTGTATAAAGAACTCCGTCGAGCCGCGAGTGCTCCGAAAGCTTCCTAAAACTTTTCCACGTTGCTATACAACACTCGTTGGAGGTAGACGCGTTTGCTCGAGGCCAACGAAAACACGCTGCCAAAGGGAACGGGAAAATTTCGAGAAATTTCTATCGAACGAATCTCCGGATAATGAATCTTGTATCTTTGTAGAAATAAAAGATCCGGAGAATCATTAGCGATGAGGGAGTTTTCGATCTGAATAAGTGGAACAAGCGGTTGTTTGGTCAGACGAGTAGCAAGAATTCTCGAGGCGACGGTGGAATACCGAAATTCCAAAAAACCACCAGAATTTGCCTCCATAATTGGAGGTTTACTTAGTATGCTTTCGGGTATCCCGTTCCTAGTTGCTACACGTCTCAATGAAAGTGTTTTTTGCAGCAGGAAATAACTCGAATGTGGGAGGAGATCCACGAGGATAGACAAGGGGCTGCGAAAGAGGGAAGGAAAGGTCACTAACGAAAGAAAGTTATATACGAGGGCGGTGCAGTTTTATTGGGCAATAAAGGTATGGCCAGCGTTGACGAGCAGAACTTCCCGAAAGCGAGCTTCGCCTTCAATCACTTAGTTGTTCCTGAAATTCTTCCTCACGAACCGTCAAGCTCTTAGTTTTATTCGTCTCTGTTGTTAATGGCCGATGACAAGATGGCGGAGGAGAAAAGAAGTGGTAAAAAACTCGAAACACAATTGCGAGGGGAGAAGACCGGTTGCAAATAACAAGAAACGTGTACTTAAATCCTAAACTGAGTGGAGGGACGGAATGGGATGAGGAAAATAAAAAAAGAGAAAACAAGTTGTCTAATGAGATGGGACCGGGCTAATTTTTTCTCCGAGCACTCAGTCGAAATCGATAAAATTTGATTTATATCGACGCCCGATAAAACCCCGAATAAATGGACACTGAAAAATATTTCCCATCGTGTCTCAATATGAAAAAACTTTATTGGGGATTTCTCGACATAAAACAGTTGAGAAGAGATTGCAGGGTCACTTTATTGATTTCTTCTCGGACCCGCAGAAGAGAAACTAGAAAAAAAGAAGGGTTATAAAGGAAGAAAAAGTACGAGTGATCGTACGAAATATAAAAGTCGGCGCTGCTCAGACCGGAAACGATAAAAGACGATGGAGAGTGTGCCACAGAACCCTTATTCTCTTTGACACTGCCAAACGTTTTTTGCGTCAACACCGTTATCCTCGGAACATATTACACTCGGATATATACACAAGGATCCTGTAATATACCATACAAGCTGGAAGATGCGGTGGGAGGTAATTTTCGCAGCCAGATATTTGCCCAAATTTATGGGTTATTAATTTTCAACGAAGCTCCGGCGAGCTCCGAGAAAAGTTCCGTTGGCTCGACTCTTACAGCTCGGACCGAAGCGAATAGACCACGAACGTGTGGGCTTGGCGAGCGTGTCATACATACCTCTTTACTTCGATGTGTTATCCATAACTCTTTCCTTCGACGACAGGCTGCTGCTGAGTAAAGAGAGAGAGAGCGAGAGAGAGACGAGCGAATAAAGAAGGTCGTAACTCACCCTTTTTTCAGTTTTTTCCTTTCACCTGACTTTTACAAGATCGTCTCAAAATAAGTTTTCACGACAGCTAAATTGGGAGCAGTGTATTCATCGACTCTTTAGTGTGGGAAAAGCGTCGAAAGATTGAGAAAATTTTGTTTTTCTACTTACGATTTAATGAATTTTAAGGGGATTTTTTCACGCATGGTCATTTGGCTGGTGGGTGAAGGGACGTAGAAAATCTTGAGAATACTTGCTTGAAATGTAATCGCTCCGTCACCGGAGCGTTTTTTGCCATGAGAATGTGTTGGCTCGCGCGCATCGATTCGGGATATGCGTGTACAGTTAAGCACGGTCTGGCAGGTCTTGCGTAGTGAGGCATATCGGCTCACGTCGGTTAACGAGCAACCCTTAAAAAGGGTGGTTGTCCCGGTGCCCCTCGCGACGAGGGTGTTCATAAAGCGTGTAGTACAGCGGAGTCTTTCGATCTCCCTCTTGCGGACCATCCTTATCGGCGAAGCTAGCTTTGGGGGAGCATTACGCGGGAGAGTTTGCCAGGGTGGGTATTAAACGACCACCTACGTTTTTCTGGCTTCGCGGTATCGAGGAGATGCCCTAAGCGATTGCTGCGAATCGGATGAAGTAGGAGCTTTCGAAGGCGAAAATATAGCGGGTCCAAACAACTTGGCAGCATTTCCAAAGAACTTTGACTTTCGACTACGAGGATCAATGTTTCGAGGAAAATTGCTGGATTGAATCGCTCTAAAACAGCTTTATTGTTGCCTCGAATGGGGCGATTCGAAAATTTGAATAGTAAATTGCTCCCTGGACGGGAGATTCCTGATCGTGAAAGCAAAGATATTTCACGTTGAATCCAAACAACGATCAGAACTCGAACAATTGTGTTATTGAAAATCGGAGGGTGTTCGGAGGTCTTGGAACCGTGGAAAGCTTCAATCCGCTTCAATAACGAGCTTTTCGTTTTCGAAGAGCATTTTGGCGACGAGGATTCAACAGTTTTCAATCCCCTCGGCAACTACCGTACCGCTCGCCGGTGACGCAATGTTTCGAGCGTATTGTAACAGAAATATCGAATTTTCTCAACTCAAAGCCAGTGGCTGCACAGCCGTCCTTCGCCGGCGACGGAGAAGATGAAATCGAAGCTTTGCTCCGAAAATGAGACGCCGGAGGGACAATCGTTCGATGCCCGGGCGTCTTTTCGGACTAATCCACTCGGCCATAACGTGGAAATTCTCGTTTCTCCATTCATTGAGTTACACATACGAAGTTATATTGTTCCAGGCTTGGGAAACAGTTTGTATTATCATCTAATGACTATGCAATCTGCATAGTCGAGCGAAAACCGTAGTACTGATACCCTCGGGAATACAGGAGAAGGGTGTACGAAGAGTGTGAGGGAGACAAACTGTTGGGACACGATTACCTCGTCTCTTTCTCTCTCTCCCACCACGAGGCCATATGTATCGAGGTATATCCTTTATTTCGAGGTAATGTCGCGTGATAACGATCCTACCGTCATGTCCCATAGCCAAACACATATAGACGTGCCCGTAGGTAGGCAGCCACCCGCGTTTCAACCCTTTATCGTTCTCCCTCTCTCCCTGTGTGTGTGTGTCTCTCTCTCTCTCTCTCTCTCTCTCTCTCTCTCTCTCTCTCTTTCTCTCTGTGCTTGGTCTCTTTTGGATAACTTGCTCTCGGTGCACGATTAATGCAACGAGCATCACCTTCTCTGGGTGGTGCCCTCCAGTGGCATCAGAGTGCACACCGATACCGACTGCTTTTTCCATCTCGCTTCCTCTTTTCCTCCCTTCCTCAGTCTCTCTCTCTCTCTCTCTCTTTCTCTTGCCCTCTCGTCACTCGAACCAAAGCCCGAAGCCATTTCATTTGCATTCTCGAGTGGCCCCTCGAGCACGAATACACGCACTATTACACTTTCCATTACTACACAGTGTCCATACATACTACAGTTATTACACATAGACCCGGAGTACCTAACTCCAGTTTCCAGCTATTCTATCAGAATTCATACATATAAATCCATATATGTCTGGCATGTATTCACATAGTGGGTTATATATGTTTATTTATATACGTTTATAAGTTAGCCTCGTTGATGGTAGGACACCTACGCAAGGCTGTGCAAGCTTGTTATGACTAACGAGCCTCGGGAAGAATTCATCGTAGGATCGTTAGTCCTTTATTATATATCGTTAAAAAGAAGCTTCGTGGTTACTCTCGGGAAATCGCTGCGGGGAAGCTTTGAGCCCTTGGCTTTTTATCGTATGTTCGATGTGGGCGTGCGGAGGCCTCAGCGACACCTTCTTGAAATACGCTATTTTTGGTAACAACGCGAAGGGCTACCCTCCAATTTATACTGCTTTATCATTTTGAAGGGTTAAGGAAGACCATGGGTTACTTGTGATTCAAAAAAGGAACTGAATTTTTTTACTCTTTTCACGATCGAAGAAACGATTGAAATTTATTCTCGCGCAATTATTAAAATTATGTGCAACTTATTTGTTTGGGATTGATAAATTTTTAATATGATAGCGGTTAAAATACTTTCGTGGTTGAATCGTCAAGGAAAATGTGACGACAGCCATGTTCTATTAATATGATATTTTTAATCAACTGTTTTTTGTAAATCAACGTTTGTGTCGTTATTACGCGTTAACCTCAAATAAGTGTTTTATTATTTATCCATTCCCAAATAATTTTCACCGGTAACGAGGCTTTCTCAAAACATTGTTGGTATCTAAAAACGTTATATTTTCTTATTCTCGGTTTTGACTCTTTAACGTTGGGAGGATCCTGAAAAACGTGATTTTCGTTAATTATTTTCTCGACAAATAGACGGTAGATCCAATAATAATTCCGGGAATAGATGCACGTTGTATATTTCTAGCATATTTCCAAATTTTAACTCTTAAAGTTGGAATTTTCGACTTTCATTAGATTCGCGTGAACTTCTTTAAGAGAGAAGGAGAAACGGTGAGGATCGTTCTCGGAATGAGGAGGCTCAAATCTCCATTTATATTTGTATTTCGAATGAGTTTTTTTCGGGTCAGTTTTTCTCATGCATTTTTCGAGCTCCATTTTTTCCTGCAGGTATCAGAGTTCAAGTTGTTTCTTTCGATCAGCATTCGTTCCTTATTTACGAGGATGTTGTTTCTGGTTCGACTCTAGTTTCGGGGTCTTTTCCCATTGGAGTAATATCTTAAGCCCGTAGGTTTAGCGCATTTTGTGATTGCGAAAGAGGGGAGAATTTACGGTGTATTAGTGTCAAAGTCAGTATCGTGAAAAAACGATTTTTATCGTCCACTACGATCCACAACCCTCGGAGACTTTGGGGCATCATTAAGCTCTAGCCTCCTCGCTTGTGGCTTTCTTCTCACTTCGTACGGCATCTCCGAAGACCCATTGTGTGTGGGAGACTACGATATCTGGAGAAACGAGCCCCTTCATCGATGTCGCCAATCCCATTTGGCTTTTCCACCCTTCCTTCGTCCCTTCCGTATGTTCATCAATCCCTGACAAACGAAAGGGCTCAGCCCTCTTTATTGAATGCGCAAGGTTATGCGACAGCTCGCCGCTTTTGTTTTGGAAACATTCGATCTACGGGGTGTCCGGAAACTCCATAAAAATGAGAAGTTTCACGAAAAAATTATCATTCCGAGAGCGAACGAATGAAACAAACCCGCAAATTTCCGTATCCCGTTTCACAGCCCGAAAAATCTCATATCTGAATCGAAAAATGTACTTCGACGTTAGAAAAAGCTTCATCCGAAAAAATTAAAGATCCTGATAGCAAAAAATCGACCAGAACAGTCTTCCTGGGCGACGAACGCTGTTCAGATCCTCGTCTTCGTACCTTAAGACTCTTTAACGCGAGCTTTAACGTTCGTGTGACCAGAGACACCCTCTAGAGCCAATATTTTATCTCCCATTCTCGTTCTCCCATCGGGGATACATACATCGGGGATTCCACGAAGGCGACAATCAAATTATCCCCTTCAGGGGTATCTCTATTAGTATTGTTTCGATCCCGAAACAAAAGGAGAATGTGAAAGGAGCGTGCACGTACTTTTCGCTGTGCCCACACACGTTCCTTTTTTATTTCCGCTCTGATCGCCTCCGCGCTCTTCATCCCTGTTTACCATTCTCGCTTTTCCGAGTATTTTTCGCTGCGTCTTTGCCTCAAATTTGATTAGACTGTCTGCACGTAGGTATAAGCCAATAGAACGTGGATTCCATCATCACTGCGATAATCAACGTCTGAACATTTTATTTAACATTTTCATATGGCAGTAACGACAAATATGCTGATTCTCGAAAAAACTTCCATGGCAATGTTCGATTGTTTTTTCACGAATCTTTTAACGCCTATCGCATCTTTCGAGTAGTTGGTTTGGCAGCAGGACGAAGCAAAAGGTCCTTCGTCTTAGCATTATGACTTTTTATCGAGGTCGTGGGAGCGTATCAAAAACGGGATGAGATAAAAGGAGAGAGGGAGAGCGAATGCTTCAGCCATACGTGAATAATGTTCTGCTATCAGATTAACCGATGGCGTGCGTGACGACGATGCCCTGGTTTCCTTATAATCTATGTGGAGCGCATCATGCTTTCGCAGTACGTGCTATCCTTCATACACGATAACATGACGAATATGCCGTTATTTCACATCAGCTCGCTTCGTCTCTCTGACCCTACATTTTATGAACGTTTGTGTTGTTGGAGCAAACTTCTCTTTTGACATCATCATTTCAATGGTCTTGGATGAAAAACATTTACGAAATTTACGCTCTCCGAGGATCCCTGAATTAATTAAATTTCTATTGTATTATGGAGCTTCGTTCAAGTTGAGTCGAGAACAGATGGGAAAGCTGCACATCCTCTCTTTCCTCGTGGCCTGTGAAATTCACACGTTCGTTTCATTCGAGATCGATCACATTCTACTCTTACCATTTTCGTCTATAAAATCATTTTTGTTTTCTCAGTCGACGTTCGATTGAACCTGACGAACGAGGTAAACTCAACTGAAAAAAAGATTCAAAATATCAGGGACCCAGGATTTCGGTGACGAAATTCTCAGTGTATTTGATTCGCTAATTTTTTATTTTGAATCTGTTGATACTTGGATCAATCCTTGTCGACGAGCTCTTCCACTTTCAAATGGGTTGTAAAACTCGAAAAAAGGTAAAATTTTTGTATCGATGATTCGATCGTTTCGGCCGAGTGTAATAAAAAGAGCCAGCGAAAAAATCCTTCGTCATTGATTCGTCGATGCGTGGACAAAGTCTGGTAAGCGTACGATGTTTGCGAATATCCTTTATATAGATTTATAAGTGTAGATAGATGTTAGCGAACAAGAATAAAGGCGAGGGCGTACAGAGGAAAGGAAAAGCGAGGTTCGGAGCGAGAGAGGCAGGGAGACAGACGAAGGGAGAAAAAATGGTTGAGGGTAGAAATTCTGCTGTAGCTCAGACAGGAAGTCACGTTGAGGGAAGATGAGATAGTGAACACCCACATCCACAACACAAACAGAGAGCTCGGTGTACAAGTATAGTGTATGGTCACGAGGTACGAGTTTAAGAAGGAGAGAAAAAATGGTGTCTCGTTTATCCCCAGCAAACATGGCAAAAGATCGTACACGAGCTTCTGGAAAAATGACACAATATAACTGTAGCGAGGACAAATATACAAACCGTAAGCTCAGTAGCTCCTGGCACAAAAGCTCGACCAACTACGCTCCCTCACTTTGTATATACTCCCACGCACATATAGCTCTTTGAATATTGTCCGAGGGGGAGAGAATTCTCCCCGGTGTAATCATCCGTGTGTCCTTTATTTCGTGTTATAACGCTCCACGAACAGTGATAACAACAATCACCCCTTTTCCCCCCCTCGTATTGTGACATCCACCTATATACGAATGCACACACGTGTGGCTAGACTCCGGAAAGCATAATCTTGACTGAGGGACCTTTGGGACTCTATAAAAAAACTTTCCTCACTACCACCAATCCCATTTTTAGCACGAGGGAATATAGAGATTTCTGAAAAAAAATCGAAATTCCGAGGGACGTAATGATCGCGAGGAAAATGGAAAAGTTTTGGTTTTTTTGATAATGCTCAGGACAATTGTTTCAATCTAATCCTTTGTGGATTCCTTTCGGTTTTCATAAAAGTAATTTTTATTTCTTCCGTTACTACGACAACGTGAGATAAAATTTATTCAATTGATCCGTTCCTGGAAATACTTTGTGCACCATTTCGGTCGACAGACAGTTTGGGACTTGGAAAAATAATGCATCGGAGTTGGAAGTCTTTGGAAGAATGAGAGAACATTTTTAAAAAATTCGAGGCCCTGTGAAAACGTCGAGTAATGCAGATTATTTATTCACTAACTGAATACAGCTGAACTTAAAATACAGAGTTTTCCATCGGGAAGATAGAGATCGCGGGTACTGAAAAAAAAAAAAACATCAACCTCAAGTATTCATCGTTTCCGCTACTTTATTTTATGGAAAAAATTGCACTCGGAGTTTTTCGAGTGTTCTCGAGAACTCTTCGGAATGCAAACACTACTCGAGGGTGAGTGAAATGAAGAACTCGCCACCAGCGCAATTTTTAACGTAATTAGCTGGCGACCGTTCATACAATACCTGAAAACTTCAAATTCGCCAAATTATGCCCAACGAATAGTTCACGTTTCGTGTCCTAAATAAAAGTTAAACTCCAATTTTTTGGGGCCGATGAAAAATTAATGATTTTTCGGGTGAAAAACTCGTTTTATTTGTTCGATTTTTAAGGTGCAGGGATCGAATTGACGATGTAGAATTCTCTGTCGATGGGCGTTGAGAACTAGAAAAAAAGTGAACGTACGAACTTGATTTTCTCGATAGATTTTATTATGTAATATAAACTTATGTGTTATACATTGCTACATGTTTTCTCCCTTGCCTTAATTCTAAATTGTGTCCTATGAGCTACCTTATGGATTCGACTTAACGACTAAAATGCACAGATCTTGTACAGAATATATAATTTTGTTTTTAATTTATATTCATTCATCATCGTCATTATTCTTAGTCTCATCGTAGTTTTTGTAATATAATTGTTAATTCAATCAATTGTTCATTCTTCGTCGAAATGATCTCGAGGATTTCTTCAGTCACACTCACACGTTTACCCAGATCTTTTGTTCCTTACGTGACGAAGTTAACGCACTCGTCTAATCGTCGTTCCCACTCGCCTCGGAGGGTCCTTCTTTTGCGGACAAAAGGAACACTATTGTATGTGCGTCTGCTGTGTCAGAGGTTAAGAAAAACACGAGGCGAGTTGAGCGTCACGTAGCCACTATCTAATTTGTGAAACATTAATCTTAACATCGTTTAGATTGCCAAGATTCGGTCCTTCCTCGTTCCTCGTTTTTTATTACTTCGGTTATTCGGCTTTTTCTCTTTACTGACTGGGAATAATGAGTCTGCGAATTTCCTCCGATCGCTAAGATTCATTTCGCTTTGCACGTCGCTCCTTCATTTTGGGAGTCCCGAGTACTTTCACTCTTCGCTTTGTTCTTTTATCTCTCTTTCCCTTCGGCAGTGTTTTTTTCTGCTTCATAAGTTTCATGACAGTTCGAATGGAATCGAATGAAAATTTGTTTTTCTCCATGAAACCTCTCCGTGAATCGAGTGGTGGAACATTTTCCGACGTTATCGTTAAATACAATTATTTGCAATACTTTTTTGTCGTTTTTTTTTTTTTTTTTTTTTTTTTTTTAATTCTCCGAATGCTTGCGTACATACGAAGGTGAAAGTTCATTTTCACTATCGTTTGACGGAAGCTAACGAACTCTGTCAACGACCAGAGTAATTCATGCTTTCAAGAATTCATTTGAATCGGGTTTTGCCATCATTCGGTCAACCCATAAAAGATCTTTAACGAAAAGCTTCTACCGTCTTCTCCTCTCGAAAAACGTTTTGTCAAAATAATTCATTGTTCGTTCGCATGATCACGAAGGAAGGATCGACACTATTTGCCATTTTTTTTATACATACAATAAGAATAATAATACGTGGCCTATGAATAAGGATTTTTACGATTAGAACATTAGTTATTAATTATTATCGTTAAGATTTACGTGCTAAGATATAATACACTCACCTAAAACGATAACACCTGATGATATTTTTTGTTTTCTCATTTGTCTTCATTATCGTATCCGCATTTTGTGCTTTGTTAATCTCCTCTGTGTTCGTAAAAATGTCTGCTTTCTCGAATCAACGAGAAGAAGTGTGAGTCGCGAGTGGCTCAAGTTTAATGAGAGAACGATTAAGAATGTGGATTGTTTGGTTTCGGCGGAAATAATTTAAAATATTCGTTCTTGTTTTTTTTTTCTATCTTTTTTTACGTTCTTGTTTCGACCATATTGTTGTTAAATTTGAAAAATATTTGAGAGTTCATAATTTTACGATTCGACATTATAATTTTGAAGATCTCGCACGAATTTAAATTTGCCAGTATTGTGGAGGATTTGCATTGAAAGATTCACAAGCGATGATACGCGAAAAGTCAAAAGCAACGTAAGCTTCGTGTCTCGTACCCAGATTGTCAATAATTTACAGCACTGTTGAATGATTTTCCACCAGATGAGATTTCCTCCGACGTTTCCAGCGCGTGATTAACGCCACGGGGGAAAAAACGGGGCAAAATAAGCCTCCTCGCGTATCGACCTTGATCGCCTTCGGCGCGTTCATTGAATGAGGCAACTTCAAAGTGTTCTCGCTCTGCGCTTTTCCTGTTCACTGTGAACAAGAGTCGTGAAGAGATCGTATTGCTTTTGCCTCGAGATGGTGAAAGTTGGTCGATTCACCACTGGAACAAATCGACCGATGGTTTGGCGGATTCGGGGTTTGCAGGGCACGGGCTCGCGCTGCCGCACCACTTGGTTTCCTTGAGGGGCGGACACGGGGCGCCACGTCTTCGAGGGCTCAATTTCACCTGTCTCGTCCTTTGAGTCTCGCCAACTCCGCAGCTACGACTGCAAGCGCTCCAGGGACCCCAGTCATCGACCTTGCAGTCCCTCGGAGGACCTGAATATAGGAAAAAGCCAGCATGAAAGACTAAAGGAGGATGCGAGAGTGAGCGAGAGTGAAAGCAGGAGAAATGTGCAGGAAGCTTTGCAGTCTTGATGTTTGAGCTCGTCATGTGCGGTGCGTGTGAAATAACGATGGGGGTGGCGAAGGGAGGACTGGGAGCACGGCGCCCTCTCTTTTATTCGTTCCTTAGGCCTTTGAGCAAGAAATCCCAGAGAAAGTCAAGCTGACTTCAAAGTTACGGGAGAATCTCGTTTGCCACCGGCGCAATATCGTGTTTTGCATTCGTGCTTTCGTAAATTGAACGATAAGAAAATCATACCGTTTCTAAGAATGTTGCAAAACTCGGGAAAAAATCACACTCGTCGCTTTCTGTGTACGTGCGTGTACAAAGTTTGATAATCAATGTTGAGGTGATAAAGTACTTGAAATCGCGTCTGGTTCGTTCAAACGTGCCACGGCTTTACGGGACTTTATGGTACGAAATCCAGTTTTACGTGTTCACAGAATGAGGCAGGAGAGAGAGAGAGAGAGAGAGAGAGGAGGAAGTGAGAAAACGCGAGTTATTCCGCGCGTGTCGAGGCTCGAGCCTTGCACGGAAAAACACGGTAACCAACAGACAGGAAGAAACGGAGAGAGTGGAAACGAATTGAGGGGGGAGGGAGAGAGAGAGAGAGAGAGAAAGAGAAAGTGCAACCCTTTGACGAGTCACGCGAAAAATATGGCTATTGAACCGGCTTTCCCATTAACTCCCATAAATTAAAAAAGCTCTCGTTCTCTTTCTCTCCGCTCTCTTTTCACTCGCGAGAGGGATAAAAGCTTTCATTCCATCGTCTGACTGGTCGGCGTCGTTTGCTGCCTCGTCGCCGCTGAAACGGTTAATTGAAACTTTGTCCAAGGGCGGCGTTGTTGAGAGGCCAAAGGTAAAGTACATACACGCGAACGGGACCAAATGAAGCTTTTTCGTCCGCTCTTTTTTGTAACCTTCCGCGTTCAACAGTAAGAAATTTCCGTACGCGAAGAGAAAAACCGAGAGAGAGAGAGAGAGAGAGAGAGAGAGAGGAGGGTAAAAATATGGTAAAGCGGGTAGTCCGAACTCGTTAAATGGACAAGGTTTTTAAGTTTTTAATTATTCGAGGACCAGTCAAAAGCGAGGTGGCGAATAGTCCGTGATCATTTGAAAAAGTCTCTTTTTTGCTTCTCCCTCCCCTGTCTTTATACTCCCGTTCACTTTATGCTCATTCTCTGAAATTAATTACCAGGCTTGAGAGATTTTTTGCCCCATGCGCTCTCTTTGATGTTCTGGAATTCATGGAAAAAGAAATAAAAATTGGGCAAATGGGAGTGACGTTTTCTTCTCCGTGCGAGTGCAGACGATGATGAAATTTTCGTAATTTTACGCTCCCCTCGCCTCTCCGAAGGATTGAAATACTTCGTAAACTAATTTCGAATCGATTATGATCCAGGAGAAAAATGTACTAACGCGGTCTTAGACGGTTACCCTTGAATTGCAATCTCCGATGTTTCATTCTGAGTTTGTGCTGATGTTTCGTCGTGACGGGGGTTGAACTCGTCCACGCGGCACGATGAGCATGTCCATTGGGACTCGTTGAGTTGCTACCTCTATCCTGTAGGTCCTCCTTGTTCTCTGAGTTTTCCTGAGAGTTCGAGAGAAACGACGACGCAGTTTTCTCACCCTCTTCCCTCGGTTTCTCATTGGCGAAGCGTCCTCTCGAGTCCTGATCTGGGTGAATTCCATTTTCCGATTGTCTCGAGTCGTACACCTTTTCGCTTCGTTCCGAGTATTTCGATCTGGCCAATGAAAACGAGGATGCGATGTCCTCGATTATCGGAGCCTCGTTTTTATGGGAGGGCTCAACCGTGACTTCTCCTTGTTGCTCGCCACTTCCGGTCGTCCAGTACCTGCGAGCAAGCATTTAACGATGAAGAAACATGCCGGATTTCCCGGTAGAATTTTCTACGGAAAGGACAAACGAATAAATCACGGTTGCCCTTGAAATTGCCGAGATTTTTTCCTAGCTTCGATTATTCCGTCTCCTTAACGCTCTTTCGCGCGTGGCAAAGTCGGTTTGGAAGCCTCGTAAATTGAAAAAAACTTACAGACCCCGAGAGAAGCCAGATGAGCTCGAAATAGCTCGGGACAACAATTTTTTCCTTACTCTAAGTGTGAGACGAACGCGAAATCCTATCCAACAAGTTGCCCGTGTATTTGGGTCGCGCGTCATACGAGAGTGAAGGCTCATCAACGAGACGAAACCGATACTCTTTTCCGTTTACCCCTCGCTCCTCTTCTCGTTCTGCCCTCTACCTTCTACTTTTTCTTTTTACTCCTCTCTCTCTCTCTTTCTCTTCGTTTTCGTTACTCACTCGATCACGTCTGTTGCACATTGCTTGGAAACGATAGCCTACTATCGATTTTCCGTATCTGTAACGTATATTTCGCGGATACACTCTCACGCACCCCGGATATTACATGGGATAAGGGTTGAAGCAGCCAATAAAGCCACCTTGAGGCGATAAACGCACGTAGAAATGCGATATACAGTAATGTTCAAAAGTTACTAAGCAGCGCGATATTTTTTCATGATCCCCGAGCAATAACCTGAAACATTTTCCGAATTGCTTCATAACTTATTGATGTCACAAAAATCCTCAATCTCTTCCCTCCAGCGAGTCGTTAGCGTCCATATTAAAAGCTTAAGATCTTTAACAATTGAGTGAAGCTTTTTCTGATATTTTCAGAAAAATCCAACTTGTTTCAGGCGCTTCTCAGAAGCATGATTTTGGTGATCCGAGACACGAAAATTAATCCCAAGTTCGCTCAGACATTTTCATAGAGTTCATAAAAAATAAAGTGGGCACTAGCATAATGCGATACTCTTTTGGGGCGGTTTTCATGGCCCTGACTGTCAATTCCTGCCAATGGAGAAGATCGGTAAAGAAAATCGTTCAAATGACAATCGTATTTAAACATTTATTAGCTGTAGAATACGCGAGTGCACGCACACACGAGACGTCTATGAGTATCGCAAACAGTCGAGGAAAATATCGCGTGGATCGAGCCAGAACGAGACTCCGGAACGCAGGCGAGCAGAAAAAAAATAGTAGGAGAGAGCCTGAGAAAGCGGTAGGCCACTTTCGACTCGGTATCTTCTCCTTTCGATGTCTCAAGAGAGCCGGATAAAAATCAGAGATATCGATACGATACTGTCTTAAGTTTGGGATATATCAGCCCGATAAGAACACCCATCCATAGCTGTTTTATGCCATAGATCTCTCGCACTGTTACACGTCATTGTTCGAGAGAACGATTCTTTACCCACACCATCAATCCAACGTCCTCTGCCTCTGCCTTCCACTTTCCTTCTGTCCCCTTCTCTTCCCACAATCATTCGAATAACTCGAAAAACTTTCTCCCCCATTTTCTATTTTGCGGGAATCCAAAGAAAACTTTTGCAGCTTCTGTTTCTGCGATATTCGAAATTGCATCAACTTTTTCATACTTATTGATACGCGACTCTTGTCCGGGGAAAAATATGGTTTTCGAGATCCATACTAATAACGTCAGTTCCAAATGTATGCGTTCGAATCCTTCGCTTTTCTCTTGTCCCCAGTGGCTGTGGCTCTGTGTACATCTTCTGTGAGAAAATTGGAATTTATTCGAAATCTATTTTGCAACGAAGGCACGTCAGTAGTCAAATTTTCACTGTTGGCTGCGGGCATTTCGATTTTCATTGTTAAACATTCGGACCGTTGTTCGCTTGACAATTGTATGGGATTTTTGGTGCTTCGAAGCAGTCGTATTTGCGAAGTTGTTAGGAAAAAAAAATGTTTTATGAGAGATGAGACCCTCGAAATTGGCAATTTCGTGTGGAAAACCTCGTCGTAGTCTCGCATTGAAAAAAGCTTCGATTTATTCGCTTTTTTTATGAAAAGGCAGATATAAATGAGCTCATCATTCGGGCCAAGTGTGTCGTGCAGAAATCCAATATTGCGGTTCTTAACGTGGATCATCCAGTCCACGGAACTCGTATACAGTGCTGATATACCCCGAGGGGAAGGAAAAATGTGCACAGATGCAGAGGAAGGAGGGCTGCACAAGACAAAAAAGAGAGAAAGGGCATGTTTCAATCTTCGTAACTATAAAACTATGAGAAACGGGCGACGTTTCCTTCGCAGAGTTTACACAAATAGGACAAGTTTCACGTCCTGCTTTTTCGGTCTTCCGTGCCCTATCTTTGGTTACTTTTATTCGAAACTTTCTGTTTTCACCTTCAATTCTTCTTGCAGCAATATTCCGTCTCTCTTCCTTTCTCCTTCGTCGTCGGCGGACGCGATACAAGTACACTGTGAGAAATGCGGTCACAGAATGAGATATACGTATTCGTATCATTCTTTCCTAAGCTTCGGCCATGTTGTACCGCGGAATTGCTCTAGTCGAGGCTGAATACGAGAGATGTAAAACAGTCGAGGATAAATGGAATAGAGCCCCGAGGAGAAAAAACGAGAGAACGAGAGAGTGAAAAAAGGACTGAGCGAGATAGACTCCGGAAAGGAAGAAAGAGAGAAAGAGGGGAAACAAAGTTTTCAGAGCAGTTCAAGAGAATGAAGAGGTATCTCAATCTTCTTCTTGCCAAGTACCAGAAACATATTCATAAATGTCGTGACGCAACGACTTAACCTCCGACCGAAATGCTTGTCTTTTGACACTGAAAATTGAAATTTCCGCAGTCAACTTTACCGAGCGGTTATAAAAGAATGCTCGAAACGATTAATCACTCCGCTTCACGGACCAAAAATAAGATCGTTTTGAATGAAAATGAAATTTTATGTTTCTTCATATTATACGAATTATTAAATCCTCGCTTTTTTCAGATTCAGAAATACTGATCGGTACAATTAATAATCGTTGAATTTCTCATCAACGAAATTACTGCAGTTGTGCAATACTTTGCCTGATCTGCGTACGAAAATATATTCATTTTTGAAGTTTTTATCCAAAGGAAGACTGTCTCGAGAGCTCGATTGGGATTTCACTTTTACAATCATCACGAAATATTGCAAGGCTGAAGGGTTAGGAAGTGCATCATGAGTGCAAAAGTTGGGTCGGGTCGGCTGCGCTTAGGATGAAGAACCTCGAGCCATGCGGAGCCAGCAATGGCGTGGAATATCTCTCAATCTCCCAAGAAAGTATATGGCTGGGGGTGGAGGAAGGAGAAGGAGTAAATGAGGCGAGCCAAATGGCTGGCATTTCCGTAAAAGTTAAGAAACCCAAGATGCCGGTGTACGCCGAGGCATAATCTTCGCCGGGTATGTGCCCCGCAACTGCGTTGAATTCTTGTTCGCGAACGGGGCATTCCTTGCGGATAAAACCGTTTACGAAAACGCTTGATTGCAGGATAGCACGAAATTTGCCATGAAAATTCATGGTAGTGATAAATCTTCATTGGAAATAAAAGAAAAAGCCATGAGCGGCCGTTTCATTTCATATTTAACTGAGGAAATATGATTGTCCACTTGAAACTGTTATTCTGGAGTGCAAAATGATCCAAAAATGACTCGAGTTATGAGAAAACACCGAAAAAATGATGTTTCTCGTGTTTCTCGACTAGAATGGAATATATCTAATGAATGAACTGAGGTCAACGTCGTTTCGGGGGATCCCGCGAGGGGGCGTGTAAAAAAGTAGGCGTAAAGCTCTTCGGCAACGGATCTCGAGAGTCTATCGAGGCGTTATAAATGCGCACAGACGGGAAAAGAGTCATTCCCTATTCAGGCCTCTTTTCTATCTTCCTGTTTCTTTTCAAGAGTATCTATTTTTCTGTACAGCTCGAAGGCACGAGTAACAGAGCAGAGAAAAGCTAGGGACGCCGCTTAGTTGGCTATGGCGTGTGACGGGAGGCGAGAGTTACCGGTGAAGTCAAAGCGCCCTCTCTATTTCCGAGACTCTTTGCGATATCTCAGTGCATTGTCGAATCTTGGAGTTCGCAGGCGTCCCGCTGGGGGGTGTGTCGTCGTTGAACTGCTCGAAAGAAATGAATGGCTGCGATACTTGCTAACCAAACTTTTCCATCGGCTATATAGATGTTTTTTCATCGATTTTCTTCCATCGAGCTTTCTCTTCGTTTTTCCCCCCTCGTACATCCTTTTCTCAATGCTCGATCTTCCAACGAGAGCCACTTTTTTCCGTTCTCGCTTTTCCACCATTTTTTTGCACGATGTGAACGTGCCACGATCCGCACTGTCTCGAGTTTCTTTCTTTCTCGCTATCTCAATCGTCCCCGACTTATTTTTCCAGCACGATTCTCGTTCTATTTTTAGGAAAAAGCTCGCCCTAGAAATCTTAAACCCTCTTGGAGTTGTCGCATGTGGATCTGGAAGAGTGGCCCCGTCCTCGTCATGAGACGAGTGTACTCGAGTTTTAATATGCAGAGAGAGCTTCTTTATCTTCATCTCGCTTTCTCTCTATTACAGTATTTCACTCAACCCCCCTCGCAACCCTACCCACCTCGCTCTCTCACTTCCTCCTCTGACTGTCTCTTTCGTCCTGGGTGCTTCAATGGCTCTACCTTATTAGTACGAGCTCCAATTTGAAGCAAGAGCAGAGACCAAGCACCGAGATAAATTTTCCGGTGATATTAGTAACTCGTAGCTTTTAATTCGAGCACGTTTTCCTTCTCTTTTTTCATATCTTTTCCACCGAGTTTCCTGTCTCTTCGTTAATCTTGTTATTTCTTATTTCGTCTAGTAGCTTCCTATTCGTATCTCGATATATTCTAAATCATCGAATATTAATTCGAATGGAGAGTATCGAACGAGAAATTATCATTCTCGATTGCAAAATTTGTCTAGTTTTTTCTTACTTTCCTTTCTTTTTTTTTTTTTTTAATGACAAATCTAAGGGTTACCTGTATCTCTGGGTATCCATTTCTCTTCGTTCTTCAGCAATTTCCTCGTTCACTTCACGGTTCGGGTCCGTACCTCGTGGCGTTGGCGCCCCATTCTGCTGGCTCACGTTGCTCACGAATTCCACCTCGACGTCGTCCTCGTGATACGTTTCCGTAAGGGTGTATTCTTTGAGCTGCGAACATTTGGGTAAACAAATGACTCGTGGCTGTATCAAAGGATGCGAGTTAACGACACAGAAATTAACACGGAAAATCGTTCACAGAAGGTTTTCGAGTGAAATTTCTATTGTTTCTTTCGAAGAGTAAAATAATCGTGGGAGTAGCTCGATTCAGAAAAGAATTCACGTTTATAATTCATCCGCTGTTAGCTAGCGACGGGGAAATTGGCGAACGTTCATTCTTTGTCGAATTAACGTCGATGCCAAGTGCGGAATATCGGAGCAAACAAGAAGAGCGATGAAAAATCGTAGAAGTGTTCAGCCCCTGCGATTAGTCACCGAACATTGTAGAGTTCGGGGCGATCGTCCTAGCATCCTCGAATTAAAGGAAGTGAGGATTTTTATACCTGTGTAGAGGAACTCTTTTTCGCTCTCATCTCGAACCTCCCTCCGTCTTCTCGCCCAAAAAGAGATTTTTCCTGTTCGTTTCTTTTCGATTCTCACCGGCCGCATCGAGAGGGGCCGACCGACATCAATTTCTCTACCTCGTGGATGCCACGCGAGAACGCAAAAATCGCATTTGAGAGAGAAAGAATCGTGACATTATACGAAAGGAAAAAAAATGCGCTGAGTGCAAAAACGAAGCCGATTTTTCTTGAACTTTGCAGGGATAATCGCAGCGAAACTTTTCATCTCAATTTTCTTTCGTCACGTTTGAAAAAAAAAAAAAAAAAAAAAAAAAACAGAAAATTTTTGTGAAAGCTCGTCCGAAAGATCGAAAAAAACATTCGCTCACCGTGATTATTTCTTCATTGATTTTTTAAAAATCGTCAATGAAATTCGTAAAACAATAACGCCAATGGAAAATTGAGAGGAATAACGTTAAGACGCGAAACGAAGGAATCCATTCGAGTTTCGGGATTTGGCCAATCTCATTCCGAGGTAAAATTGCTGCAGGGAAGTTGGAAGGGTGCTATAATTAAGGTTCGATTAATCGACCCTCATCGTCGATTTGGAGCGACTGCATCTCGCTCCAATATACGGTGTGCTATGGTAATTGCTATGGCTATTTCCGTACTGGTACGGACGAGCTCCGATCGATTAATTCTGCCCGATATCCGGTGGGAGACAGCCGCCTTGTGTTACGTGAGATCTGCATAACTCTTAGCTGTATAAATCGTTTCCTCTTTCCCTCGCTTCCTCGTGAGCATTCTTATTTTAAAGCTATTCTCCTTTTTCGTCCTTGGATTAATGGATGCTACAGAGAAATTTAGAGATCGAGCGAGGGTGTATAACGACCAGCGAATCGATCATTGAAAAATATTGCTTTAGCTTCGTCTTGATAAAAAAGATTTGAAGATTTCGTTAAATCTTAAAAACATAATTGACTCTAAAACGCATCGAGCAAAACTGAAAAGAAATGAAAAATGTTTCAACCTAATGACTCACTTTTATTCCCAATCCAATTTTTCCATATTTTTTTCATTTCCACAAACGTCGTGAATGGCCGCTCGGAGGAAAAAGGGAAATCCTAAAACCTCGAATCCGCTTCGTTCCCGCATGCCGAGCATGATCCTCGGTTGTTTCCCTCGCCGCGGCGAGCTCCGAAAGTCGTTTACGACGAAGCCAGCAGCTAAGATACGATTTTGGAGTACTACGCGAGCGAGCAGCCTCGGATCGATTAAATTCGAGGCTAGGGCTCTGTATATAGTTTCAGAGAGTTACGTGGATGATGCTTAATTGATGGTAATCTCCAATTAACACTTCGGCGCCGCAGGCCGTACAGATGCGGAGCGGCCTTCTCTCTCTCCTGGAGATGGCATCGGCCTTTAATTATGTGAACGTGCTTCCGTCTCATACACATACGCTTACATGCGAAGGTGACAGGCTCGCCTCGGGCACATCCCCATCCCGTTCCATCTCTAGTGTCACGTGTGTGTAGCTCGACGTGTGATATTGGACGCGGTGGTTACTTCGTCCATCAATTTACAAGATTGAATGAGGAAAATTCCCGATTTAATATTATCAAATTCATCACCACGTAATTATGCTTGATTGGAAATTCCAATTTTCTACGAATTATGTTACAAGACCTCGAGATTTATTAACTGTAATCTTTTTTTTCTAATTAAATAACCCCATCGAAGCGACTTTAAGTAATTAAATTGTCTGCGAAGATTAATCGAATTTAGCGAAAGTTTGCTATACATTGCTGCTGCGCTTATTTATGGCACTTTGTCAAATTTTTCGTTACTCGTTTACCGTTTTTCGGTGGTGGTTACTTTTCGTTATTTTCTTGACGGACTCTCGTGTTGTGAGAAAATTTGATTTTTTTTTGTACACAAGGTGATGATGCAATTTGCGGGAAAGAAATCTGGTTGAAAATGTGGCGAATTGAGGAAAAAAGAAGGTCGCGAAATTCGGTTTCTGCATCAGCAGTATAATCGGTGGGATCGTAAGGAACGATTTCGTGAGGGCTTATGCGACGGATTTTGGAAAGACTGAAATATAAAGAACACCAGTGGCCTTGATATCCGGAATTTTGTGGAGGAGAATTCTTGAGCTTTCGTCGGATTTTTTGTATTCCACTTGGAGCTTTTTCTTATTTCTCTCACGGGAGGAATACGGAGCGTATGGAAGCTTTTTTCCTTCTTTATCCTCGATTTTCAAGGGTTGGTTAAAATTCCGTGCAATCTGGAGCCAAGTGCAGGCCGTCCGCTCGATCCTCCACTGTCTCGTTGTCTTTTACCAAAATTTTTATATCTCTGTTACTTTTTTTCTAGTTAATGCATATATATGAAATCATAAAAGATTTATGGAGACGTAAAAACGTGCATATAATCCTCCACGTATATAAATATGCGTGGCGAAGCTTACGGGGGATTTTGGATCGAAGCGAAACCTCTCAATTTCCAGAGGTCCATCTTCCTTCTTGAGACTTCCAACGTGGATGAATCTCCGGCAAATGCACTTGGATTATTTGCCTAAATTTTATGTTAACTTTGAATAAACTCGTAACTTTAACATGAAACTTTGAAAATTATCCAAGCTGCTTTCGCCCTCGGTATTTATTATTTTTTATTCGCATCGCATACTCCAAATATCCGTAAATTAATTCAGTTTCGTAAATAATGAGGTATCCTCTTTATAGCGCATCTTTCGTCGGCTATAACGTTTTACTGTGAGAGAGTAATAAATACAAGTGAAAAGCACTCTCGCCCGTAAACGCATCGTCAAAAAAATTCCTCGACGCTCCACTCGGAAGCGCGAAATCTTGCGATGTTTGCGAAAATTAAATTAGCATTAAATATTCTCCTTTTGTCGTCTTAATATGGAAAAATCTCATGGTTCCTCGGCTGCTTTTTAATTCGCGCTCGATCGGAATATTCAAACCTTTCGGCACTGCGCGCGCTCGAAATCTAATTGCAATATTGAATCGATGTTTAGCAATCGTCCTACTCGCGTCCTCAAATTTCTCGGGGTCGCCAAATATTTTTACTCCAATAAAAAAGGTGAAAAACCTAAACGTTGTCGACTTTTCATATCACACACGTATAAGTACGTGCAAACTCGCTACGTGCTAGACAATGAAACTCGCTCAGAAATGGAAGAGCGTGAGAGGGTTTAGGGAGGTTAGGACGGGGGAGAAAAAAGGAAAAAGTAAATAGAAAATGCTTGCAACCGGAACAAAAAAGTCTTACACGTGCTTTTCTCTTTTTACACTCGTTTTTCACTGGCTATTTATTTTTAACCTCGGTCTCGGCACGACTTTCTTCCACTCCCTTTTCCCTTAGATTCCTCTCATTTTCGTCTTTTTCGTTTGCCTTTTCATAGCTGCTCGCTGCCACGATTGTCATAAGCGAGTTGTGCGAGAAAATATACGTACGGTATGCACCCTACGACACACGTAGTAAGTAACCGCTTGCGGAAAGGTTACGAGATAAAAGAAAGTGAAAAGGGGAACCGAGAGGCTTGTGTCTCTCGTTTCATTAACGAAGAGAAGCTCGAGTTCGTGCCTCGCTTACGAGACGCTTCAGGAATTTCGCGTTATTATGGCTTTCCGCAATCTCACTTATTTCTTTGGCTCTCTTTTTTGTTATCACAAAATGCTTGAACTTTCGTATCCTCCTGGAGCGAGTTTTATTCGTTTGGGAATTGGGGAAGTTGGCAATATTCGTGGGTGACAATTAATGAGAAAATTATATTTAAAGCGGAAGTTTTTATCTCGAAGCCCAGAACGACCGAGAATTTTCGCAGTACGGAAATTGTTAATTAAAAACTCGCGTGCTGATTCACGAGCGAGTTTCTATCAAATTGAGCCCTATGAACCAGGCCAAATTTTCGTGTGAAGTGGAATTTCTTTCTTTGAGCAAGCGATTTTTTTTCATCAAACAAACGCTCACGATTCAACAACGCGTTGTCACTGACGAACGAAAAAAAGGCAAGTACTTTTCCCATTGGAAAATCTCTCGCACAAAAAATGTGGGCAGACCGAAAGAGAATCGCTTCTCTCCCCCGAACGCTTCAGTTCTGACACACATTACTATATGCATGTGTACGTGTGTGTAAAGTGGTTGAGTATACAAGAGGAGGATGAGGAACGCGATGGGGAAATTCGGAAAATTTGCCTATGGCCTCGCAAACCTTTCGCCGCTTTCTCTCTCGCTCGCTCGATCAGAGGCGAATCGGTGGCGTTACAGAGTACGGGCAATCTCCAACGCCGCGTGTAAACGACACTCCCGTTCATTAGCGCTCCGTGTTGTCCGAACGATCGCGCGGCTGGTCTCAACAGAACTAGCAAGTCCGTGATATCGAGAGAGAGAGAGAGAGAGAGAGAGAGAGAGAGAGAGAGAGAGAGAGAGAGAGAGAGAGAGAGAGAGAGAGAGAGAGAGAGAGAGAGAGAGAGAGAGAGAGAGAGAGAGAGAGAGAGAGAGAGAGAGAGAGAGAGAGCAAGAGAGCAAGAGAGAGACTGTTCTCCGCGCGTGTATTGGTCCGTGCATCGACGAACATTGGCTCGCGTAGCATATGGAGGAGCTTAAATTGCCAATGCGTGTTCCCCTCGATTTTTCTCCTCCGCTGTTTCTATCGTTCTCCATTTTTCCTATATTTCTTGAACTTGTTTTTTCGTGTTTATCTATTCAGCTCCATTTTTCACGTTTCGTGTCTCTCTTTCTCTCTCTCTTTCTCTATCCGTCTCCATTTCCAGCCTTTCCTCATTCTCTCTTCCATTATTTTTTCCCTTTTTACACGTGCTCGCAACGGAATCGACAAATTCATACTTCATTGCACTGAAGCGCAATCAGTCGCCCACACGTGTAGCAATTAGGTCGTACTTTCGTGTGTGCTATATTTCAGGGAAAAAAAAACATCATGTATTCGGCCTTATCAATCTATAGGATATGCCTACATTTTCGATCCGGCCTCCGCGGTATAACTTTGCGATCTCATACGACTCCGCGCAGCTCCACTTTCGTGCTGTCCTTCAGTCCTGCATTTCCTGGAGAGTCAAGGGAAACTGTGCAAAATACGACCACTGAATTGCTGATGTCCATCGGGTTCAGTAACTCAAAAACTGTTTGAAATCGTCGAATCGAATGCCGATGTCATCCGGAACTGTTTAATTTTGGAACAAGCAGGCTCGTTGCAATCATTCAACCGAGAGAACCTACTTTTTGTTTCATTTTTTTCCGAGATGGAGGAGAAATGAATTTTGAAACGATGCTTTTCATAAATCATTCATTCTTGATCGAAATTGACGAATTTCAAACGTGAATTGGGATGATTAGAAAAAGTGATTCTCGGAAGTAGAACAGTCCCTCTTTGGTCAGCCAGTAGGAGGCTCGGAATATAATTTAGTGAAGGAATGACAGGGAGATTTGTATGAATGGTATTTAGAATGCTCACTCGGATATAGTAGGATTTGAGACGAGAGCACAGATTCGAAGTTCAAGTAACAAATGGCACGAGATAAAATGTGAAAATGCCTACTTCAAGTAGAATAGTCCCTCCTTGGTCAGGCAGTGGTGCAAATCTCTTGTATTTACCGGGCAAACTTTCAACGAACTGGCGTAAATTTAGCCATTTCGTGACACGCCTCCGGTTCTTGGGATCACCAACATTTTCCACTGCGAGTTTCCTGCTCCCTCGCGTCACTTTCTCACGCTACACACCTATAGAGCGAAGTACATAAGCTCGTTCTTTCTCGTTCAGGGATTAATAGATCTGTCCGATCGAGCTTTAAGCTCCCGTCGGGTCGGATGCATGAGGCTTTTTTCCTTCGCTCCCGGATAGGCAAAAGACAAATAGCCGATGCCCCGCTCGATAGATCCTATAAATTTATCGACATCCGAGTCGCCTCTTCGAGAAAAATACGTTCACCCTGATTCAATATTTTTCCGTTGCACACGTGTCGCGAGAAAAATCGACAGTTTTTGATTTCAAAATTCAATCCAATCTCGTATGGCCTCGTTATTCGGAAAGTAGCTGAAACTTTCAGTGGCCAGGAAGTTTATGAGGGCGAGAGCGGTGTCAACAAAAACGAGACGAAGAGAAAGCGAGCACGGGGAGTCGAAGAAAAGTAGAGAAGGAGAGAGCACCGAGGCGAGTACAAATACTTCAAAGTTTTCGCATTACAAGCCAATAGAGAAAGGCCGGAAAGAGAAGCGTAAAACCATTGTATTATGTAGAGTACTCGAGTCAAAAATCGACTCGACTCTTTCGACGTTCGATTCGGTCAAGTTTTTGCCACGATCTCCGCAATAATAATTAAGATTAAGCAGGTAATTATGGAAAAAGGGAGGTGAATTTCAGAGCAACAAAAAAAAGTCTTCTGAGTGTACGAAGTAGCTTTCCAACCGGGCTTTTTTCTCGGACAATCTTATTTCATAACTCCAGACGAAACTCAAGAAATTTCATCATTTATATAAGCTGCATCCTCCGTCGCTATGCGGCCCCATAGATTTATATAAATCGAGGAATTTCGATTCCGGAAATTTTTTGTTACTTCGTGATGCTTCGCACGATCTTCCACTCTCGTTCCTTGCCCGACCTTTCTCCGTTTTTTGCGATCTCGACGCTGCGCTTCCGCTTGACCGCGCAAAGCTTGTGCTTCTTGCGAGCTCCGCTAACTCCGACAGAGCCGAAGGAAAGTATGTTCATATTCGGGCCCTGAGAAGCAGAGAGCGAAGGGGAAAGCAGCGAACCGCGTGGAGGGGAGGAGTGGTCAGTTCTATCGGGAATAGAATGTGTTATGTTTGTAATTCTAGTGTATGCTCCAGTCGGAGGGATAAAAGAGAGAAAAGGATGGAGGATCGGTAGAGCCACAAAACCACCCCTATATCACCTCGTGGTTACGGTTATAGCGACGTGTGTTTGCTTTATAGCGAACGAGTAAGAGAGTGAAAGAGGAGGAATGAGGAGGCGGAAATGTTGCCCCATGATCAAGGTCCAGTAAACCACTCCCGGAATATATTATCCTTTTCCTATTACCACGTATATCTACCCTACAACATATGTGTATATCGCGTAGCTCGAGTTACCTTTTGCATGCAAATAAAACTCGTGTATAAATTATTCTTTCGATGCAGCTTCACGATATTCTTATTCTCATCTTTTCCAGGGGGTTTTCCAGGCGAAGGAAAACGTATGTAAAAATCTGCTATTTCGACGAATTCCTCTGCGAAGATGTTGATTCCTGAGCTTTGGTGTAGGCCTTGACGTATCCTATGATTGGAGCCATCACAGGGGAGAATGAAAATTGGAAATTTTCGGCGAAGATTTCGAGCTCTTCTCGCTCTTTCCTTCCCTCAGCTACTTTCCGGTGCGTACACTATTTTTTCGGAGCCTCGTTCGTACGTTTATTCGTATATAGAGGAGAGAAGAACGCTCGTAAATTTCTCGACGGGGAAGAGGAGGGAGAAAGGGAATGTAGAGACGGAGTTGCAGGAGGAAAGAAAAGGTAGAAAGTTCGCAATACATAAATGGGGCTGCCCGAGGGTAAGGGCAGGAGGATAGCGATCGTAGGTTCGATCGAAGATTCTAGGAGTTTTATACCTGTATATTGAGGGTTGGTGGATATGGAGCGATGGTGGCGTCTGTGGCTGCCCGAGGGCAAACAGCCAGGAAAGAGAGCGAGGAGGAAAGAGAAAGAGAAATGATCGGCGTGGCTGGCGAAAGGAGGGGCGGGGGGGGGGGGGGGAGAGAGGAAAGGGAATTGTGGTTTTTCTCGTCCGGGAGTATCAGAACTCTGTGGATATCTTGGCCACACGCGGAAATACGGCAAGCTCTTCCAGTCGATAAAGAATTAATCTCTTTCGTGTCCGAATCGAGGAAGAAAGAACGAGAAAGGGAGAGTGAGAGGGTATGGATTGTTGAGACCTCGGTTTGCCGGCAAGTCCCCTCCGGCATTCGACGATGGATGGCTCTTTTCACCCCTCCCCCGATCGATATTATACGGAGCTAATACGAAGACACTCTACCACCGAACAGACTCACTGTATTTATAGTGCGAGCGTAAAAAAAAGGTTTGGTAATTGTTATTTTGTGAGCAACGCTCGAGCGGAGGGAAGTAGAAAGTACAACGGAAAGCGCGTTGTTCGTAGGTTCTTCGACGTTAAATTCTTCCCCTCGGAATCTAATGAAAAGATTTTCATCATTTTGATTATATTCGAGGCTCGTATCAATTGTAATTTCGTATTCCATTCCAGAAAAGAGATTAAAAGACAAAAAATGATGGTTTTGTGAAATAAATATTGCTCTCTATTTATTTAGTCTTCGAGCTGCGAGGGAGTCGGTTTTGGCTTCCTACTGGAGCAGGATACTACAGACATTATCCGGGAGAACGAGGATGATCGAGATCCCAGTGGTTAGTCCGTCGATGGTCAGACAGGCGTGGCGTGTCTCGTGAGAGTTTCGAAGGTAGAGAAAACAGAAGTTGCACGAGAGAGAGAGAGGGAGAGAGAGAAGTCACGTGGTTTGCCACGGGAGCGGTCGGACGTGCGTCAGTAGGTGCGATCGAGTTTGGTCGAGCTCGAAACTCAAAGCTAGCGTAATTGCGCAGGTGTTCCTCCTCCAGTTGTCCGTGTCTCCGTTGCTCTTTGGTGAGCAACATCGAATGGTGAACGTACTTGAAAACATGCCAACAACTGCGATTACGCAGTTGCCACTTTTTTGTGTCCGCATGTAACCTCCGGAATGGTCGTTAATTATCGATGTGAAAAAATGAATGACGAAATATTGAATTTCATTGCTGCATCGTTGATATTTGAAATAACAAAGGATTTTGACCCTCGTACAAACAGATGGAAAAACAAGGAATTTAAGGCAGTTAAATTGCGAGGATTAGCGACAATAGCGAGATTAAGGTTGCAAAGCGTTACTCTGATATTTCCGCTGAATTGTTCCAGGTACGTTAGCTGGACGGAAAATAAACGGATTAAGCCTAAAAAGATACTCGGCGCCGCGATGATTAAATGAAAGAGCGTTTTCACTAAAAAGTAATCCCATAAAAACTGAAAAAGCTTACATTTTTATGGGTTATAACAATCCAGGAAGACCTGATTCAATGCGATTTACCGTATGCTTCGAAATACATAAATAAACACGTACAATAAATGGATGATACGGAAATGTTCGAGGCGATACCGGATCGTCGAAGCGTGTTCGCCGCACCTATCCTCGATTTCGCCTCGCCACGCGATACCTCGAATATAGGTATTAGAGCGACAAATCGCTTCTTTGGTTCGATTGGCCACGATTATCGATTCCGCGAGTGAGGCAGATCGCGTACGTGCTCAAATTCTGTATTACACAATTCGAAATCATAGCCGCTTACACGCTTTTCCCATATCATTTCTAAACGTATAACATTTTAATGTTTATCTAAGCGCGACGTGCTCCTCGATCAATAAACGTGTACTTTCTCACAAAAACAGGAAAGAAACGCGGCTGTTAGTTCAGGATTTTTCTCCCTGTCAGTTGCGAATGAGTGACACAGTCTCGGAGGAACCGTCGGCGAAGCCTGCGTGCGATAGAATCGTATTGGTGCAAATATCAGTCCTTTTGACTCACTCTCCCGCATACCCTCGCACATGTATAATCTTTATTACATATCCTCATGCCTCATATAGGTGTGCATGGATATATGTACGTATTAAGGTATATATTCGGAGCCTTATCTTGTAACACGTTGGCGTTGATACGAGACTCTCTACTCCAATGGGATGAAGAGAGAAATGGATTTAGCAACGTCGCCGTCGCTGCCGCCAGCCCCCAACCGCAAGCAACATTTCGGTCCTCTCTATTGCTTTCTCCTAATCTCGCTAATCCGCTTTCCCGAACGTTCCACCAGGCCCTTATGCTCCGCAGGCGCTCGCAAAATATCTATTCCCCTATATATTTCTCCTTTCCTCTATCGTTTCGTCCCCCATATATTTCTCTTTCGCTCTATCATTTCGTGCTTTTATCTCGCTCCTATACGACGACCACAATAACTCAACCTTCCTCCTCTTCCCACAGTCCCTGACTCGTGCGCATGCGGCGTTAATAGTAACCTCCTTTATCACAGATCATCCCATTACATCTCGCTTAATACCTGCATACGTTTTCTCCCCCCACATTTTTTTCATCTCCGACGTGTATTTCATTTCCAATTGTCCCGACACAATGGCCATCCTGATTCCAGGCGTTGAATTTCCGCCGAAGAATCGTCTCCGCTTATTACTGACACTTGGACATTCTACGCTGTTGATTCTCTCGCAAACACTCGTTTTTCAGACGAATATTTTCAAGGACGAGAATAAAAACGATTATGGAAATGGGTGCTGCGAAAGTGGCGACGCTTTGCCCGAAAATCATTCTTACTTTTGCGAGTTTCGCTCAAACTTAAGCTCCCGCCCTTTGGTACGAGCCAACTTTCTCAATAACACGTCGAAGATCGAACGAAAGTTTTGTGTCGTGATTCTAAAAAATTGCTGAACCATTTAAACGTTGTGAAAAAAAACGATTCGAAGGCGCAAACGGGGGAAGAAAAATCTACAAAAGGGGAGACGCATGGTTACACGGGCTGTAAATTTAAACTTTGAAACTTTCAAATAATTAACTAACGTACATGTCTGGCGACGACAGTTCCCTAACTACTGAGACACGAGACGACGAGAGGAGCGTTTATATACGTGTACATTAGCCATGAGCTTGGGGAAAGTCTGTTCTGCCTCACAGGCCAGATTGCTTTTAATTCTGTCGACGTGATATAGTATGCACTTTTACAAAAAGAATCAAGTCAAGTATAATAATAAGAGGCTCGCGAAGGAGAGAGATAAAGAGGCTTCGGTCGAACGGCCTGCGACTAAAGTTTGGTAATTAAGTGGTCGGCAAAGTCTGTGGCCACAGACTGATCGAGAGTTCGTCTTCTCGTCGACCGAATATTCCACGAGACACACGGATCAGCAGAGAACGAAAAAGGGGGAAAGACAAGAGCGAAGAAAAAATAACAAAGAGAGAGGGAGAATGAACGAGCTACGGACAATTAGCACGTTAACACGAGCTTCAAATCTCGTTACTCTTGGCGTCGTTTTTGTTACCCGAGATATCACCCCGCGTAGAATGTACTCAGCATTTTCTTACCAAAGTGACGCTTTTTTTCTTCAGCTTCATTCCTCCCTTCGCCTCTCTCTGAACTTTGGTTTTTTTTTCTATTAAGGAGGAATACCAGCTTGAGAAAAATGATGATAGCTTAATGAAACTTTTGGAATACACATTTTTGGATATATTTTCTAAAGCCTCTCCAATTTTTAATCCATTTCATTGAGCCATTTTTTGAACTCTAAAGAACATGTGTGCAAGATTGGAGGTCGTTTAATTCTGCCATTTTTTTATATTTCACATAAATTCCACCCAAAAATGAGGTATTTAGAAATCTCGTATAAACAAAGCAAACAGGTTTTATATAACCGAGATAACTTAGAGAAAAACAATCAAATTCGTATTTAGATAACCTAACTTTACGTGAATGTTCCGCCTCAATATTTCTTTTTCTTTTCTTCTCCCTCTTTTTGTTTTTTACGAAGAAATATCTGATTCTATTCGCTGAAGCTCAAATGTTCCTTTGGAATGTCTCGATGGTTAATCGACTCGAGGTATGATAATTTAGTATGACTTTTAACGAGGAATCGCAATCTCGCGACTCCCAGTTTCGCTTCGAGCACGATCTGAAACAGAAACAACGATCCGCGGAATCCGATTCAATGAAAAAATAGTTCCAATGCACGCTGGTAGTTTTATCTGACGAGTGAATACAGTGTCATCATGCACAGAAGAACTTTTGTGTACGGCGACGATTTTGTGTACTCTTTCATTGCGAGTGGGGTACGTTGGGTCGGAACTTTCCTCGCATAGGCTTCACGCCGCGGCGAGTATGAATTAGTTCGTGGCTAAACCAGCTCGGTGGTTGGAACGAATAGCATCAAATAATTTCGTAACGAACTTTCATTTTAACCAACTTTTTCATATCGTTTTTTCAAAGCTTGGCTACGACACGGGGCACAGGAATTTTACCGAAATGCGTAGAAAAACAATCTATTCGACCGAGCTTTACATTGAATTTCATAAAAAAATCTATTTCCAAAGCAGTTTATTCTTGCCTTTGTAAGAACGGTGGCGGAATAACGACCGTCCTCTTTCCGGCTCTATTCAAAAACAACGCTGCTCCAAACTTGCAGTCCTACTCTCAAATTTGCAGAATCAATACAATCCAATATGTCTCCTCTTTTGTCATTAATAATCTGTCTTATCTGCCTAGACATGTTAAAGCGTAGAGACGTTATTCATGCATAAAATAAAAATCTTTAGAGTGGAAATGTTATCGAGTAGATTCATAAAAGTCGAGTTTTCTTGCAGCAAGTTAAAAATTCTACTCTCAGTAAATGTATTCAACAACAGTTCTCCTCTAAATACATGTTTAAAGAGCGGAGTCGTTATCGAGTAGAGCTGCGGTGAGTATAGTTATAAATAGCTGCTAGTTAACAACTTTATCGCTAGCCCTCCTCGATGACAACTCCGCTCCTTAATAACTGCGGATCTACGTAGAGAACGTCGACGGTGAGATATTCAATTCCCAGCATCTCTACTCATGATGATTTCAGAACACATCTCATGAGTAGAGATATTATCGAAGATCATGGATTATGCATGAGTAAACGTAGAGTTGTTATGAATTTTGGAGTGAAGATTTTAAAAGCAGAGTTGTTTTCGAGTAGAGGCGTAAAGAGGATGGTTGTTATTCAGCCAGATCGATAAGCTCGGTCCAGTGGCACGGATTGGTCGAATCTGTGTGGCGTATGTTGAAAAGTAGGCTTGGATGGTACGGTAAAGAATTGAAATATTCTCATCCCGATGCTAGGTATGGCGCTGAGAATAACTTTTTTATACACACACACACACGTTTGAAAAGTCCTCGAATTCTCGAAACTGGCTTGAAAATCGCATTCTACTTGGACATTAATCCGCTGGATTTCGGACACCATCCATTGGATTATTTTCTTTCGTGCATTGTCGTAAACCAACATTGACGTTAGACGAGAAATAAAAACGAAGCTATCAGTACTTGACAGCATATTCCGTCGTTGGAAGTGTATTTAGCTTCGGTATCCATTTCTCTAGAAGTATAGAGACACGGAGAGACGAGAGAAAAAACGAGAGACAGAGCGATATTCTTGTCGATCGAACGGTGAAGAAGAATACAAGGGGAATGAGAAGCGGAGAAGAAGAGGAGGTCGCGACGAGAGAAACTCTGTCCCGTATCCCGTTTTCTCTCCACTTTCTTCGATATTTTTTCAAATCTCCGAGCGCATCGGATCCTTCGAATAGAATCGACCAACACTAGAATTCTATTGCTTCAAGCATAATTTCATTCGAGCTCATCCTTTCCAACTCCTCCTCGGACATTTTATCTTCAGCGTATCTCGTGAAAAAATTCATACAAACAATTCTAAACAATCTTTCGTATCGCGTTTCAAAAGACTTAGCTGAATCGCTCGACAAAAATGTACTCCAATGAAAGAATACGCTTCCGAAGGTAAATCAATTATTCGTACTCTCAATCCCCGTCTCGCAGCAAAGGGATTTTTATTTGAGGGGAATATGTGACAAGAAGGTGTAGCGAATTTCACAGAATACGAGCTGTAAGATATATACAAGGCACGTTGGAGATGCAAAAGACTCGAGGAGAAGGGTCGCGACTAAGTAATTCGAAACGGAAACTGAATTGTCAGGCGTTCGAGTAGACGCGGCGAAGAAGACGCTTTCTTATTTCCTTCTCGTCCCAGTATTCTGCCTGCGTCTTACATGTATATTCATACATCTATAAGATAATAAATATACAGATATATGTGAGAAGGCGTAAGAGAAAACTCAGTTGGGCTTCGGCTGAGTGAGAGCATATTTCCGGAGGCTTCAGTGCACAACGAGATTTCACTGCGAGGGATAGTATCGCGACGACACAGTCAGATATTACGCCCATATACAGGCTTCATATATGTGAAAGCAGGATCGAAATTACCAGACGAAGACCCCTCTAGAAAGGCTTTTATGAAGGCATAAACACATCCTGCGATATTTTATCGATGCTGTTATCCGCGTGATTATGCTCTTTTTTCTCTTCAGTGTACATCGAATCGAGGTTTTATGAATTTCCTCTTGGAAGATTCGGTGCTTCGATTCGTACGCTTTTCCACGGTTTTATCTTATAATTTTATTGTTAAATTTATTCTGGAGCATCGATGATCGGAGGGCAAATTCATTCGTTCACTCGTGTTATTTTTTCGAAATTTATTCTCTTATTTTATTATTAAAAAATATGTTTAAATTTGCTCTTATTTTCGTGAGTAAAAAGAGTTTCCGATTATTTCGATTTTTTGACACTCCAAACACGTTTCTAGATGATTTCGAAAAAATTTAAGCTCGAAAGCGAATACGAACCTTCGTGAAGGTTAGAGTAGCGATTGGCGGAAGTCTCGGAAGAATCGGATAATAAAAGCTCCCTGCAGGATGAGCCGGATAACGGGATGTTATCCTGTAGACGATTCCCTGAGGTCGGGTCGGCCAATTGGCTGCGGTAAAGGTGAAGCCATTGTCGGTACCACCGTCGAGTGGGTCCAGCTGTTGGACATTTCAAAATCGTCCAGGAATTAACGAAGTAAGGAAGCCATTTCTTGCTACAGCTTCGATCTTCTTGTGCTTTTATTTTGTCGCTCGGTATACGTGGAACATCGAATAATATTCTTTGCACTAACCGTAGCAATAAAATGGGTCTTGACTCTCAGCCAAAGTTTCAGCTCAAATCGTTTTCTCGCAGATATAGAAAATTTAATGGCTTCGTATTGATGGGTTTCGCGAATAAATGAGTTCTGAGGTACGGAGAAATGTAACAAGTTTATTGCTCGATCAAACGAGCGCAATCGGTTATTAAATAAATATTAATCGAGATATTTTTTCTTCCCTTCTTTTTATTTCCTTTCTCTTCTCATTTATTTTTGCTGTTCATCTAAGTATTGAGCTTTTTATATTCTGATTTTCTCGCGGTGAAAGTAGAATTTAAACGAAAGTTTCAGTGCGAGTGGATGATTCTCATTTCGATAGCTAAACATCATTGAAAAAAGTGATTTTTCATATAATTTTCGTGACGTAAGTTAACGTGAAATACCTCAACGGTCACGGTATCGACCCAATTGCCCTCGACGCAGAGTTGGAAAGAATCAACTCCGACGAACCAATCGGGGCTGGGATTTATTCTGGCCATAATACTGACGAGACTGTGATTGCCATCGAGGAATGCCCTTGCGATGCTGTTGCCTTCGCCTTGTGGAATTGACGGGCCGGTAAAAGTGTTTAGAATACTTGACGATTCGCCGCCGGTGTCGAGACCGTCTGTTCTTCCAGTTTCGACGTATTGAGTTCCTCCGGCTGTTAATCTCTCTCCCAGACGATACAGCGAGTACGTCGCATCGTGAGTTCGTCCTGAAAATAGAAAAAAAATGGTGGTTTCATTTAACGAAGGGGAGCATTGGTAACGGGGAGACTTTTGTCCGACCGTTCGTTGACTTTTCTACTGACAAAATAATTCCTATTTTCATGAGCTTGTTTATTCGTATTTTATGCTGCTCTGGACTGGATAATGAGTGGCTTTATTGCGAAAACAAAAAATCTCTTTTTTTTTTTTAGTACGACGAATGTTTTGAAATGTTTGGAAATGGTTGAAAATCGTGACGTTTTTGGGAAGCTCGAAAATTCCTGAGAGCGCGCTTGGATTTGGAGGAATTGTCGTAACCGATGATAGAACTCGGTTGCTGGAAGGAGTTAATCTTAAACATGGTAAATGAGCACACATCGGGGATATCGAGAGAATAATATTCGAGGGTTTTGCTAAGTTATGTAAAGTGTAAAGGGGCTACAGTACGGGAGGATCTTGTCCAGAATCGCTTAAGGGGATCGTTAGTGATTCACCCCTTAGTTGGATCGTCTTTCTTCTTCTAATTCCTTCTCGTAGCATTCCCTCGTCCGGCAGAACCGGAAGCTGGGCGAGATAGTCGAATTAATGCGAGCCGGAGGATTTATAGCCAATTAATGCACACCGCCCGAGTCTTTCGTGCTCTCCGTCCCTCCGCCTCTCCTCTCTCTCTCTCTCTTTCGTTCCTCTCGCAGAAATAATTTATGGGTCTAGAGCCGAGGGCCAGAGGGCTGGTAAGCTCGTCCAGGAAGAGCGAGGACAGAGAGCGGCTCGGCGACGAGGGGCGAAGGGGAACAGAGAGAGAGAGAGAGAGAACGGGGCGCAAAAAATGAAGGGACCAGAGGAGAGACCGGTGGATGAAGTGTGCTTGAAAAATCGCATTCTCGTTCTTTGTCGCGCGTCCCAGCAGTGTCTATCCAAACGGTTCATCTTCACGGACGATTTCATCGCTGACGCCGCACACTGGATAAAAAACCAGCCTACCCCGGAGCTTTTTTCTCGATAGAGCGAATGAGGCTCAGGCCATGTCTGTGTATCGATTGGGAGCTTGGCGAAGGACGCAAGTCTGACTATTTTTCACACCTCAAAGGATGAGGGCTGAGCCCTTTTGTTTCCTAGCAATCGGTCTGTCTAATATGCTTGTATATACCGCTGTATACCAGCCCTGTGCAGTTTATGTATGGATACGCCCTTCCGACTCCCTTCCCACTCGCTACTCATGCGTCTCTTTTCCTCTCCGCATCGCACGACGAATATATGACAAATAATCTTTCGACGCTTTTCTCTCTGCGAATGATAAATTTGTGAATAAATTTTCTTCTCCAGCGCCATTTTTCTTTGGACTCTTTCATTCGACCAATTCGGTATCTCATTAGTCCAGTGATTTATTGATATCGATTCCCACAAAAATCATATGCTTCGATACGTTTCTTTTTTCACAAACTTTTTTCCATTTACCCACGGAAAGTAAACGCGTAGAATTTCTTTTATGGAACGAGAAATACCTGCATTGAGCACAGACACGGAGAAAAAACTTGCAGAGCATTCAGCATCACAGGATGCCTACACGCATGCATGAAGGACGAATGTAACGCGCCTTTACGAACCCCCTGCAGCCTTGTGTTCTCTCACTTCATAGGGGCAAAGAGGAGGAGGGAGAGTAGAAGAGAAGAGAGAGACCGCGCAATCTCGACGTACCGGAAAGAGACTTAATTAGTCGCGAAATTAGCGAGAACCACAGGAATGAGAGGGACGAGTGTTGAACCGAGAGACGAAAGGACGGTGGAGTATGCGGTCCACGTTCATGCTTTTTGACCCTCGACGAACCTCGCTCTTCTCCTCTCGTCATTCATAAAAGGGATGCGAATTTCATGCTCAAACCTAATATTTTTCTCCTTCTTGTCACATCGGTGCCTTCGACTCAGATACTTCGGTTCGTCCGATCACCTTTTCGTCTCCCTTCGACGACTTTTATCTCGCTGGAAGTACGAAAAGCCTCCGAAACTCGAACCCTTGAAGCTTCGAATCCGATTTTTCCAGCAAAATTGAAAAAATTCAAGTTTTGTTAAATTTCGCACTGACCCTTGTCAACGAGCATCGCCAACAATGTGCTTCTCAACCATGACAATGTTTCACCAAGAATTAGCACTCGGCACTTTCTCTCTGTTTTAACTGCTTCTGTTTCGACGTTTTCGCTAGGTTCGTTCATAAATTAATATGCAAACGCTACACAGAACGAGTAAACTTGATGTAAAATCTGGAAAGAAATGACAGCCCGAGCCATAGAAGAATGAAGAGAAGCGGAAAACGAATATATGATGAAACCCTCGGGAGTAGACGAGAAACGAGGCGCTAGCTCTCAGGCTATTCATATAGGATTTACTTCTCCGCTCTCTCCCGTGTGGCCAACGCTGGAAAAGTCTCGTAAATGCAATTATAAGACCGTCGGGGTCCGTCAGCAGGACGTCCTCAAATTGGCTTCGTTAATTAGATTGATTAATAACCTTCTACACGGTGAGCTCATACGACGCACAGAGCGTGTGTATATAGCGACGACGGTCAAAAATTCTCGTCAGGATCCCCCGGACGTCGCGGAACATGAAATCAGCGATCGCTGCTTTTTCTTCCCGTTATTCTCTCATCGAATTGCCGTCCCGAGAGAATATCGACAATTCTTCCTTCGGGATCGTAATCGCAGGGTCGAATAAAAGTGTTGAAAGATATCGACATTTTCGATCTACGGAGGTTGGAAACATTTTTTTTCCAAAGGTTATTTGCCCAGTAAAAAGGTTCACGATGCGATGAAAACGAGCCTTGGGCGGGTACAGAGTTTGATGACAAAACGAGGAAGCGATTCATCGATTACATTTGAGATGCTGATATTTTTTTCAACGTGTTTTGAATCAGACAGCGAAAATTCCAACGATTTTGTCTTTCCTTTCTCTGGGTTTTGTGCTTGAGAAATATTCCTTTGGGCGCGTTTCCGCGCGACGTCGAATTATGATAAAAAGTAAGGAAAAAAGAGCCTGATCTCGAGGATAGATACGCAGCATGACTTTTGTCTTCGACGGTGCCGCGTTCTCCAGTTCAGTCGAGATATGCAAGGGGAACGAGCGTTGAGAAAATAGCGTATATTTATAGCGAGGTAACTGAATAATCTAATAATGCTATATTACATGGCTGCAATTACGATCGCTATTGTACCGCGTCGGAATACTTCCTTCGCTCGGTAGTTTCGTGTACCTTTCGAATAAAGACGAAACACGACAAATATATAATTCAAGAGGGTTCTCGTTCGGTCGGAATAATAATTCGTGGTAAAACCCGATTTATAAGCACAAAACCACCCCTTTTCCATTGCCACGACTATGATTTACTTTTATATGAATGTATACACATACCCAGGGGCTCGATTGTTCAAGGAGAGTCAAAACCACCGAGTGAAATTCCCTTCAATTACCCGGGCGATGAGAGAACAGTAACAAAGGAGACTTCGGCACAATATTGCTTGGCTGTAATTGGCAAAGGCCCGTAGACGACGTCGTGGCCGAGTCCCATACATCGACGTTGCTCAGCCAACACCAAAAACCGCCCCGTTGCCTCACGGGGAGAATGGAGCTCTGAGCGAGACTAAGAACAAACATGCCCTCGCTATATTTCAGGGGGTGAGACGATCTTGCGGATTTCTTCCCCTCGCCATTCTCCCGCTTTCTTTTTCCTCCGGCACTTCTCGAACTCACTTTCTCTCTCTCTCTCTCTCTTTCTATTCTTCTTTACCCCTGTCGCACAAACACCTTGACAAATCGTCGAGCGACGTTCCACTTGCGTGGGAGTAAGATCGCTCCCTCGGTTTCTCCCACGAAGGCGGTGTTTGCCTCCTATAGATGTATCTAAACAAAAGTGAGGGGTAGCTGCGAGATGCCTCTTTAGGAAATTGATAAATTTAAGACCTTCGGAAGGGTGCGCCCTTGACTCGTTTGCTCTCTTTTTTCCAATCGTGAGCAATCGCTAATCAATTTATTGTTTACCAAATTTTTTACTATTGAATCAAACAAAACTGAATGAAATGTAGCAAGCCAATTTTCTATCATAGTCGAGTTCTGTGCCCATTGCCTTTTCCATCAAACGAATGTTGCTTCGAGGCTTTCATTATCAGAAGGAAGTACCAGTCGAAACATCGGTACGTGCTGTCGAATTATTTGAGTTGTTCCAAACTCGATTTCATAGGATATGCAATAGCAACTGGGAATCGGTTAAATCGAGGCCATAGCCAGAATGAATAAACTAATATCATCGCGATGCTCGTCATCGTGTATCCAAAGTTATTAAATTTTCGGGCAGACAGATGAGAGGGATATCGAAACCGTCGCGGGAAACAAGGAATTGGAGAGCTGTGGCCTGGAGCATGGAATTTCGAGTGTCACCTTCCCTTCTTCCCAGGAGTTTATTTGGGGATCGTCGACTTATGGGTATACGGAGATTGTGCAATTTATATCGAGCGATGATATATCGAGCATTTGTATGTACATAGTACATAGGACCAAGAGGTGTTGGAAGCATAAGCTAGAACAAGGAGAATCAGAGAGAGAGAGAGAGAGAGAGAGAGAGCGAGGAGAGAGCAGGAGTTAGTTCCAGCTTGAGACGTCTGTTGGTGGATCCTGTTTGAAAACTTGATACGACTTAGTACGTTGAAGTTGCCAGTGGGTCGATATGGAACTTGAGACTTTCACGAGAGTGAGACCGAGCGATTCCCGACTGTGCTCACCTTTTATACACACGGAGTTTTGCCTCTTTGAGCAACAAACTGTGGCTGCTTTCATGTTTCGCCTTTATCCATTATGTTCTTTATTTCAC
The DNA here is from genome assembly GCF_019457755.1 of Venturia canescens. Classification (NCBI taxonomy): domain Eukaryota; kingdom Metazoa; phylum Arthropoda; class Insecta; order Hymenoptera; family Ichneumonidae; genus Venturia; species Venturia canescens. Next base: position 2,116,824 of record NC_057423.1, on the reverse strand, counting down.
ATATGTGCACACCCTCATATGCGTGCATGTGAGTATATTGTTACCGGAAGTTGGCTCGATGCTCGGACTAACCATTTGGACAATAGCCATATGGTCGTGACGTTAGAACCAGAAATTAATCGACTGAAAGTTAACTCCAACAAAGTATCATGATAATCCCACAGAATTTAACCAACGGCAGCTGCAACATACGAAAACTCTGACGAGTGTCGTGGATATCGATCAACAGATTTTCACAAATGCTGCCAAGCTCCATCGTTGTAATTTGATGAAAAAAAATGTGACATAAAAATAAAAAAATGCTCCTTTGAATTTTAAAAGTTTTATTTTTATTTCAAATACTTGACGTCTTGATTATAAATTTCAGGCTACAATTCACCGTTTCATAGTTTTCAGCTGTGATCACGTTCATTTCTTCATATATTTAAAGAAGATAAAAGATAAAATAAAGCCCATGACAGATCGAAAAATGATGACTTTTTGTACACGTTAGGCGATTCGCTCGGATTTAGGAGCTCCGAACACGAGGGCGTTAAATCATTAAGGGAAAGAGAGGGAGAAAACGGATTTAACCTCGTTGACCAGATAGGTCGAACGAGTGGTATGTGGCTCGAAATGTATAACGGTAGTAGCAAACAAATGAGCCTCTAACGAACTGCCGGTACGTGCAAACACGTATTATAGCAAAACCCCCGTTGGCAATGTCCCTCTGTTGCAACCGTTCATTCCCTGTCCCTTTCTCCGTCCTCCTTCTGCTACCTAACACAATTCCTCTTTACCCCGTGGTCATTGCTGTTCGTTCTCTGTTTGAATGGAACACGTTATATCGAATCTGCGAGCTGAAGCCCGGCGAACACGTACTACCTTTAAATAGGACGCATTAGCCAGGGCGATTCACAAAACTCAAACGGTTTCGCACAATCTTCGTGTCTTCCACTCTCACGTTGTTACGAGCTGCCAGCCCCTTCTGAAATTTTATTTCGAGCCTTTTCGACTTTCCTTCATTCGATGGATTCATCGGCCGGTCGTTTCTACCTTCATAAAAATCCTAGTAAGGTGGGATAATTCGAAAAACTTGTGCCTCGACTCGACGAAAATTCAGCGGGCCAGCAATGAGGCTGTGAACTGATTAAATCGGCAGAGAGCGAGAGAGGGAGTTTGAATTAGAACATTTTCGGACATTTGGAATTGTGTATCGTGTTTTCTGACGCGTTGAAAAAAAGTCGTGACGCAATGAATTTCGGAGATTTGATGCGACAGTGAAAATAAGCTGGCAGGAAAATCACTGAGTTTTCAAATTGTAAAATCGTTATTTTCGTTAGCAGACAGCTGTAACGGATGGACTTTTTGTATGGGAATAAAAACTGCGAAAGTGATTACCGGCTGAAACAAGCACTTGAAAGTTCGCATACGGTAGAGAAAGGGAGAGAGCGAGAGATAGAGAAATAGAAATAAAAGATTGGGGAACCGACACGAAAGGTGCAACTACGAAACGTTCGCGCCTCGTTAATTCTTCGCGAAGCGTTGCCGTGATGCCAGGCCGAAAGAGGAGGCGAGCACGAGATCGTTGCTTCCTGAAAATCTCGGGAAGCTCCCGCACCCGCAGATTCCAAATGGAGTGAAAAGATAGGAAAAAAGGGAACGCACGCGGGTGTGTGTTTGTGTGCGATCTTGGGAAAACCGTGCGGCCTAGCCAAATAGAAAAGCGTGCGAAGAAAAAGGGCAGAGGTACGAAAATGGGAGGGTTACACGAGGACCGGGAGACAAGCGAAAGAAAAGAGGAGGCGAAGTACGAACATAAAAGGAGAAAAAGAATCGAGAGCGAAGAGAGCATTGCGGGGGAGCGAGAGCAGAGGGCAAAAGTGTGGTTGGTTGTGAACGGGCGAAGAAGAGCGGAGGAGCAAAGAGGGAACTTTGAAATGACGGGGTTACTCTCAACGGTACTCTCTCAGCAATGTTAGCCACTTATGCACGCCACATTTAACTCCATTCTCTGACTGCGACTGCGAGTATGTTCTTCCTTTTTCTTTCTCTCTCGCCCACACTTTTTATTCTTTCTTCCCTTCCGTAATTTTGTTCTCTCCGTCTCTCTGCCGGGCTGCTGGGAGGTCACGAAATACGTGTTCAACTCTCCGTTCTTTCATCATATTTGGGACACTCTATGCCAGCTCAGCCACCTCATTTCCTTCTGACTCGTATCAAGTTCTGAACTGACTCAGATTTTTTACACTCCGACTTTCAAAAAATATGCCCATATGTTCGGTACCGTCGTCGCAGAAACGACGCTTTATATTGTTTCGAAATACTTCAAGCTCTGAGGTCATCGAGGTCATTCTTCTCTAATGACACTTATTCGTCGATGTATCAAAATGGCACCAAACTGGTGGTTATACTTCATATGAAATATCCCGTATAACGCTGGCCCGCACTATGTGTGTTTACACATTTATGAACCGCGCACGAATATATTGGCGAAAATTCATACACCAGTTTCGTACGCGCTGTGTGTACGTATATGAGGCATTCCAGGGCAGATGTGTCATCCATAATTCAACAGTAATTTGAGACATTATTCATTCAACGAAATTGAAGAAAGATGTAAAATAAGTTCTCGCTCGAGAAATCGTTGCTCTGGAAATGTTTGATGCGCAGCTTCTCCGTTACTTCTACTTTGCGAAGGCCTATTCTGCAATTAGTGCATGAAAGTTCAAGGGAGTCAATGTGAAACGAGAATTCGATGATTGAGAATTGAGAATTTACGCCACTTTCATACTGATCAGCGCAACTTTTTAGTGAGTTTCAAAGTGACACTTGAAGCTGACACATCTCAACGTTCAAATTGGCTGAGAAATATTGACACTTCATTTTTTAATATTTTGCATTCCAGCGGAAAATGGTTGGGTGATAAGTTTGAAAAAGTTATTAGAAGATGAGTCACGCATTTGAGTATTCGACTCGAGTCTCTGCATGGATTTATCTCCACGCATCTTGGCTGTTTTTCCTACGCTCGTACACAGACGCAGACATCGGACTGCAGCAGTTCGTTCGTTCCGTGGAGACTCAACGTGCTCTAGATATATGGGTGGGAACATGGAGCGAGAGAAAGGAGGGAGCGTCGGTGACTTTGAGAGCGATAATGTAGGCATGTAAACACACATACACGTATATGATGTGTAACGGTGGTATTTATCATGAATCTATAAATGTGTGTCATCCTCGGAGGGTTTTGAGAGCGTACATTGAGAGGGTGACTTTCAATGCATCATCCGAGTATTAAAAGGACGCCTGTGAGGCGATGTCATGTAAGTAAACACGAAGTTTGCTCGCGAATCGCGTGTCAAATCCAGTCAGTGAAAATACTCGTTGAAAAAGGCCTGAGAATATTTTGAGGGAACGTGTATTTACGAAGTTTTCTTAAAAATTAATGTCACGAGACGGAGCGGTGAAAAAAAGCGTACCGATTATTTGTGATCAGGTGGAGGCGGGTTCAAAAAGTCCAGCGAAAAACGTATGGACGCGCACGATACGATAAAGTACATTTAAATATATCTGCATTGGAGAAAAATAAAATTGGAGGGAACTAACGCTTTTACGAGTTTTCGAACGAACCTGTTTTTTCATCCAAGATTACTTGCATGTTTTATGTAATTGTTCGTTTAAAGCATATTCATAATCAATAAAAATTTCACGAGTGCAAGCGACGTTTTTTGGAATAGGGAGGATGCGAAACGAGGTATAAGGCCGAAGGGAATAAAAAATTTATGGGTGCGGGGCAAGGGGGCGAAAGATCGAGTCGGGTGCCCGGATAGTGTGCGCTGTACGTCTATAGATATGGACACAAGAGAGGCAATACGTGGCACAGGTGCACCGTTGGAAAACTGGTTCTGAAAATGCCAAGGGGTTTTCTCCTGCAACGAGATACACCCATCTCTGTGTTCTCACACACATGCACTCGTCTGTGCTTCCACACGTATGTTTGAGACTGACTCGATGAGAATGAGGAATGAAATTGCCTTTGGTAACATATTTTGGAGTTCGGAGTATAAAGTCGAGCTGATTATTTCGTGTTTGCGCAGTAGTACAATTTTCTATGTTAAATGAGACGATAATAGTTATCGCGTAAGTATAAAGTGTTGGAGTTCACGAAATGTGTGTGGTACCGTTCTCCATGATCGAAAAACCACTATGCGAGCTCATTACTTAACGATAACAAGCCTCGTGAAAATTCAACATTGGCGCCAAAATCGTTGTACGAAGGAAAGACTATTGGACATGATGGTTGTATACTTTCGCGATGCAGTTTGCCATTCTCCAAAGTTTATTGCTAACATTCACTGCTGCACGTACTTCCCCAACAGATGTTATGTAACTGTCATGAAACATATGATTCGTAACAGCATGAAAATTCAAAACTTTGAAGGATTATTTACCACACGAAAACGCGTGTCATCCTTTTTGATGTTTCAACGAATGACCGAAGTTGTTAGCACCTTCATAATGTTTTTCATCGACATTGACATGACATTGACGCTGCACTTCTTCCACTATTTTTTAATCCCAGCTGCCTCTCGACTGACTGTGGGTTTTCTCTGGTAATAATTTAGATGTTTGGGCTAAAAATTCTGAATAAATTACGAGAATCGCGTCACTGACTTCCGGCTCAATTTCACGGATCGATACTCGATTCATCCAGTGCCTATGCCCAGATATATAGGCGTATATCTGTAAGGCTTAGCTAACATTGCCCATTTGAACGCACATATACCACAAGCATAGGCTTACACATGTCCTACCATAGAATACTACGGTAACCAACATTCCTCAGGCTATATACTGGCTTTCCTTCTCTCCCTCGCTCTCCCTCCCTCTTCTGCACTCTCAGCCTCTCTGTTTCGACATTCCCCTTTATGGTTTCGGAAAGCCAAAGCCGAGTCCCAGGTAATCTCTCGTGCACACGCTCGAGCCGAAACGCAAATGACTATATCCTTGGAGCATCGAGAACAGCGAAATATATAGGCATTAGAACACGGAGATGCTGTTTTCTTCGCCTCGACTCCTAAACTCCACGACAATATCCCATTTACTCGAGAAACTCGAGACCACCGAGGTAATTTCATTCATACACGAACGGAGAATTCTCAAACTGGAGCTAATTAACCTCGCGGGAAAGGCGATGTGAACCAAGAGAAAATTGCCAAATAAAATTACTTCGCGTCCGAATCATTTCTGCGAGTAATGTTTCTGTTCGCTTACTTTTAGCATTTTTAAACGAAACATTTTTCTCGAGGAAGAACAAGTGGCGAAATGAAGTTCGTCTGAAGCTCAAATCGATCGGTTTCAATATTTTGCCTGGAATTTTCGGATTCGTTGGAATATTTATTCCACATAACACACGAGCATATGTGCTCCGGCGAGGTACAGAGTGGTCCTGAGCCTCGTGTTTCTGGCATTTACTCGGTACGCGATTGCAAGCCACGAGACACCGTCTAATTAATCGTCGTTAGGTAAGTTCCTGGACCGCAGATTTGCGTACAGGCAAATCCGTACACGCGTTCGTGGCGAAGCAGTGACGAGGAGAGCTCCGCCCATATCCACCAATGCTTTTGGTATATGCTCTCCAGTAGAATGGGTCAGAATATAGTCAGACGTTCGACTGAACTCCGTCTGTAAATGCTAAGGATTTATATACCTATTACCTCCTTACCACTCTCCGTAATCTGTGCCCATGCTTTCCGCACATCTATGCAGATTTATGCGATAGAAAGACGTTTTCCGTTCGTTCTTCCAGACACCGGACGTGAGCGGTTCTTCGGGCATAAATGTCCGGACAATACTCATTGTAAAGGTAGCACGTCTAAATATCACATGAAAAAATTTCACAGATCAAAAAATCAGGCACACAGAATCTCACGCGAGCAAAAATAACTGTGGCAAAATATCACGTCGATAGTATACGAAGAGCAGACATTTATCACGAATTAATCGAAGCTCAATGTTGTGGGTGTTTATGTTTTGAGTATTGTCCATGTGTTAAAAATATCTGAAAGGAAGCTGCTTACATAAATGAAATATGTTTAGGAGGCAATGATAATATAAAAGAAAAATGATATATGTTTTGACGTTGTTTTTGGTTTTTGGTTAGTTACGAAGTTTGTTATGGTTTGGTCGATGAGTTTTTCCAATTAATGTATTACGAAATATCACAAAATAAACGACTTTAATATAAATAAAGAATATATCTTGATCATTATAAGGAAAGATAAAGCTGAATATTTGGTCGAGAATCTTCATAAAGTTACGGTCTTGATACAAATCATCAATAGATGATTAACATCGGAAAATGATTATATGATGTTGAGTCGTGTGAGGGAACGAATCTATGGAATCAAAAGTAAGTTTTATCCTTGAATTAATGATGGTCATAGTTCACTTATTGATTTTCATCATATTTTCGATTACGCATCTTAGAATTAAGAACGATTGTCATCAATTTATCACTCAATCAAGTGTTCATCCATCATATTCATCTTTTTCATGTCATGGATTATATCAATTCCAATAATTCAGGATTATATCATTTCTCATTATTTACCTCACTTGTATGCTACAAATTCATCAATAAAATTTTGTTACGAACTCATTTGTTTTATTTTTGAAGTTGTTATATTCTTTTGCAATACGATTTAAGTTCCGATCATGATTTTAACACCATGACAGAATGAATAGCCAACGGTTAGCAGTAACGTTAGAGTGGGGGGTAATGTCTGATATACTTTGTCTATTATTTGTAGATAATCATGATTGTAGTTTAGTATCAACCGCACAAAGTGTGTGTCTGTTTTTTCTGTTTGGGTTTGTTTTTTGGTTTCGTGACTAATCGTTACAAATTCTTTACCTTTACCTTTATCTTTATCAAAATTATTTGATGGTGATATACTGTCTATGTGATATTTTTTCGTGTGATTCACAGTCATGAAGCCATTATAAGAAATATTTGAAGCGACTGGCCTTCCCAAATTTCGTACATTATTCAGCGAATATTGAATCGTGTGCAAAATTTTCGTACTCTACAAAAGCACGAGATGGAATTTCTGACGAATATGTACAAAGTTTAATTCAAAATATGAATAAAAATGAATTCGTGAGAGTTTTCTTCAAATAGAATTTGTTGAATTTGCTCGATTCTTTGAAACGAAAAGTTGCTACGTCTGATCTCTGTGAAGTCTGAGAAATCAAATTGCTTTGAAAATGGATCAATTTCACTACACAGAGCTAGCAATGGGTGCAGATCGCATGCAAATTGAAATCTTCAAAAAAGCCGAGTTGGGCATTCAAACTTTTTTAATCTGTGCAAGCTGTTCAGGAAAAGGTTTGCCCAAGCGAATGTTTATTGGGCCGAGCGAATATGCAGCAAGAATCATTCGGATGCACTTCGTTATATATTTTCTTCGAATCGTCTTGAATTTTCTGGCTTCCCGAAAACGTTTTCGGCCCAAAGTTCTGCGTGCGCTTATAACTTTGAATTTTCTTCATCGCTGATGAAGAACGTTATCGCTCCCGCCGGTGCGAAAATTCTATCCGAAGAAAACGTTCACAATTCTTGACTGTTACCCTCAGTATTACAGTACGATATTCCACGCAGTGTAGTATGTTGGCACAAGGCGCGTGTGTACTGCATAGTGTGTCGCCTAAGGGGCATAGAGTACAGCGACCTCGTACAGTGCGCCGATTGGTTATTTTTAACGAGTACAGGAGCGCTGCCGAGCTGCTGCACCTCGAAAATTTATTAGCTCACCCCTGGACTGCCGCCATCGCGTTATATCGACTTCTGCTGTGGTACGTTTACGTATACGTCCATGTAAAAGTTTCCATTCCCTTTCTTTCCCGTGTAAAGGGTGACTCGAATCAATAGAGCGATCACAAAGCGACGTTGTTTCTTACCGTTAAGAAAGAATCCGGATTTTTTTCCGATTTACAGTCGTTGGAAAGAATTTGGAGATTGAAAAAACGAATTTGGGACCGTGTTGCGAGAGGATTTCATGGAACCAGGGATCCTGGGATCTTCCAGCCGAATCGGTCCACCCTGTAGATCCTCTGTATACATATGATTTCGATGTATGAGCACGAAATAGTAGTAAAACAAACATGTACGAGTTGAGAGTATTTGCGAAATGTTTTTACATCGGTGGCTCCGCTGGCATACCGCTAGTTTGTTATACGAAACGTTGAACAAGCGATCTCTCGCCTCTCTATCGTAAATATCGATTAATCTGTACAAGCATAATTTGCGCATCGTTACGAGCGCAGACAGTATATGGCTTTCTCTCTCTCTCTCTCTCTTTCTTTCTATGCTACTGGTTGATGGTGAGCTGTATCGATGTATACATAATTCTACGTTACTATCGATCATTCCTTACCGCCACTCCATAATCATCGCTAAACACTCCATTCCAAGTAACTTGCAAACAGATAGACAGATATAGAAGCGTTTGGAGTTGCTTCGGAGAAATGCACTTCCATTTAATTACCAACTCTCTCGACCTATGTGCTGATCGATAATCGATGTTAAGAGTGATTTATCACCTGTGCACATAAAGTGGCGTTGCTTAATATTACATGGTAGAACGTTGGATGAATTTTGTCCCAGCCTCTCCACCAGAAGAGAACATTCACTTTACACCACTTGCATTCCTCTCGTTCTTCTGCTTCGTTTCGTTTTACAAAATGTTGTCCAAACCGAGTTGATGTACTCGTGGTTGGATAGTCCATTATTTGGCATCATTTGCAAAGTAGGCGAAGGCTTTTTCGAGTCTGACCCACTTGCCTTTCTGGTCAGCACTCGCGATCCTTATGATTTATCTTAGCGGCATGAAAAATTCATCTTCTTAGGCTAAACTTATTTGAGTTGGCGTAGGAACTTGAAATTCCCTTGGGCGTTTCGACTGCAAATAGCGTAGCGATGGTTAAGTCGATTTCTAGTTGGGAAGGGGAGATAATGTTGACGCACTTTTGCCTCACGAGGCAAAACCCTAGTTACGTATTCCTTTGGCAAGTCTAGCACAGCATCAGTGTCACGCTTCGGTCTTTGGCCCTCCGGGGTCCTTCATCTTCCAGACTACAAATCCACAGAGGGAGAGATAGGGAGCTTGCGATTAATGGACTCTTGGCGCTTTGTGGAGAGGTGAATGCTTAATTCTCGCTCGTTCTCGTACAAGAGGCGTGGATGCAGTCGTTAATACTCTGAGTGACGTCGTCGTACGCCCTTAATGCTCTGTCCTCTGTAGTTCTTGATAAGGCGGGCGTTTATACCATTGTTGTTATGAAATCATAGGCACGAAGAATCTTTATTGAGAGGAAGTTTCGTTGAAAGATTCGAAAAATTCATTCTCTTCCATCAGATACGCGACATTCCGATACGACACGACGGTAAGGCTGTGTCGCTTGCACACGGTCCATCCAATCTCGACCAAATTCTGTTGACGACTGGATAACGCTGATACGGAAGTTCAGCCAGGAGGAAGCCAAGAGGCAGTTGTTTCACCATGGATTTCACCGCCAGTTTGTAATTGCGGATGTAACCGAATAAAATGTTCAATTCCGATGTTTCAGGTGAATGCAACAGAGGCTAGAGGGTTTAGGGATATTCAGGATGACTTGCGGACCTTCTCGGAAACCACTGGCATGAGCCAGTCGTTTACAATTATTTTGCGAATGAAAAATTTCGCTTAACAAAACATCTCTTGAGCTCCGCAATTCTAGAAAATGACATGCCAGTTTCACCCCCACCACCGCGAATCGTTTTATTCAGAGAAAAGATATAGTCTCGGCGAGAGCCTCAGGCCAGCAGACGACAGGGCTGTCAATGTACTTGTCCCGAGACTCTACCGAGTCTCTTGATACTGTCCGATAGTTGAAGGTATGGACAAATAATACCCGAAGTTTTGAGGGTTCAATAAAAAAAATTAATTCCTCTTCGCAAAAACTTTAAAAATTTAGATGGGGATCTACCGCGAAAAGGCTGGACAGCAATTTTGTTATAAAAGGGCTGCCATCGTTAAAGAAAAACGTTTTTTAGCGAGTGTTTCGTTTGAGTGTACGCGCGAACGTTACAATTTTCATGGTTGTTGTGCCCACGGTTGTGCAGGTGCCTCCTGGAAATATAATTTTCCGCTGTGTTTTTAGGACACCCATGATGTACATTAAAGCCATGTATAAACGGCAGCCCACTCAGCCATAAGGTTGATGGTCGTGTACAAGTAATGGCAACAGGGGATGAAGAAGAGAAGAGGGGATCGCCACCAGCGGCTAATGGTTGCGGGATTTTCGCTTTAACACGCTGCTGGTAAGCTCTGGTATCCATCCTCAATTGAGGAGGGGGGAAATCATTCGGTCTGCGGACTCTCGGAAGCTCTCTGCTCGTGACTCAACGTGACATTTCTACGGCCTCATCGTCCTTCCTAAATCTATTTCGATCTCTCTCTTCTCTCTCCCTCTTTATCTCGCCACAACTCTTGTACCAGCTATTCCCGTTTCCCTTGGCCATTGGACACTATACTCGAACACATTTCTCTGGGAGTCCTGTCCACGACTCCAAAGAGCCTCTTCCTCTATCCCTCCCCCTGCGCTCTCCCTCTTTCTTCACTTCTCTTTTCCTCCCTCGCGAACTGGGTTGGCTGGAAATGTTTCGCGTCTCTCTGATTCGACTGAAAGGCCGCGAGCATCTCTTCAGCAGAGAAGCCATTTGCCAAATGATTTTGCTCTGGAAGACTGACCGACGGGAAAGTGGAAAGAGCAACCGACATTCCCATACTATTCTGTGACTCGTACCAGTACACGAAGAAGGAGAGAGAGAGAGAGAGAGAGAGAGCATTTGTGGAGCTTTCATTATAGTAGTATATTTGCCGGAGTATCGAATGGAGGGTGCTATAAAAGGGCGAAGCCTGCCGCTGCTGCTGCTTCCCCGGTCTCGAACCCACCATTCAATCTCTCATTCAATTAACGCTAATTTGGACGAGGGGACACAGAGGTCGCTTGACCAAACGTGAACTGAGATATTAACGTTCTACTCATTTATATCTATGGACTCATACGTACGTGTCTAACAATCGGGCCCCAACGTGGACTCTCTTTATTCAGGGCTTATTGCACGACCTTCTTTTTTTCCTCATACATGAATTCATGACACGTTCACGTCTGTGTGATCATCGCGTTGCTCCCCTGACACAAGTGCCAGTACTCGTTGCAGTAACAAAAGCTCGCAGATGTATCATAATGTGGCAGACGTTTCCAGCAGAAGTTGTTGAACGCGATCGTTTTCAGTTGTTTTGGATGTCATTTGGGAGGCCTTTGTGCCAACGAAGCGTTTCGATTCGAGTCTAAAATCAGTTGCATCTTTCAATCTTTTGTTACGGGAGTTTGATACTCTTCAACGATTGATTTCGTGAGTAGGTTTCACGCGGAACTTCTCGTACGTAGTACGTCATAAGCAAGTAGCAATTAAGAGAGGAGAAGCCTCATAAGTGTTGCAATAATGAGACCGGCGGTAGGTGAGCCAAGAAGAGGGGAGAAGACCCATGCGAGCATGGCCGAAGTATTTTTTTCCCAAGGCGGAAAAGAGCCTCGTTGGATGATCCCTGTTGGTGTCTTCGGGTCTCCCAGCGGAGTTTCGAATTCGTGAAGCTGACCCTCTCGAGTCACGCTTGGAACTAGAGGACAGAAGAAATTGAGTTTGCTGCGAGAAATAGGAGCGGATAGGAAAAAACAAGCCGGAGGAGGAGAAGGTTAAACCGACCGCTCCATTTTCTGAGTCGCCTCCAGCCCCGGATGAAAGTCAAAGTCTCTCAAAGTTTAGTAAAAAATGTACTCTGGCCGTCGAGCGGAGTGAAAAGGACAAAGCGGGGTTCGCCGGCGGAGGAAAATAGTGCGAGGTGACACGCTTGACTCAGTTTGCATCGGAGCTCATCAACCTTCCATCTTCCGTCCTCCCGTTTCTCGGGCTAGTTACTCACTTTGTCTTTCTATGTCATCGCGAAAACCCTTGATTTTCGTCTCCCTTTTTCGCCACTTTGCACTATTCTCGTCCAGCAGCGTATCCAGCAGCCCTCGACCTGGTTTTGTGATTCAGGAGTCGAGACAGCTCGCACGAGACATACCGAGCCAAAGCTACCTTTCTGGCCCTTGATGTTTTATTCAAGGCTCTCTACGGTCGACGCGACGCTGGACTCTCGGGCTCCTGGTCAATGTGCTAGCGGATTAAGTTTCACCAGAATTCCACTGTCTCTTTCGAATAATGTAAGAGCGTGTAACTTTCGAGCGCTCACGAATCCAGACCCGTTTTCACTCCAATAACTTTCTGTTGTACCATCAATTTCCACGTTATTAACATTATCAGATATTATCGCGTTACTAAAATTATTATCGCGTTGTTGTACGAAGCACGTTCCGCGTCAGCGGAGCTCTTGACCATCGGAATTTCAATTTCACTCATAAAATCATGATTCACGATCACTCGTATCGGAAATAACGCGGACGATAACGATTCCGAAGGTATTTGGATAAACATACAGCGAGGACCGTCATTTATGCGAACATGTGAGATCGCGACTGCGATCGCATTTCCAGAGGATAATTAAAACAAACTTACGCCATCGCGAGTGCGGAATTTGAGGCAGGAGAAGTTTGCAAGAGAGGGAGATGCGTGCACTCTCAACCGACACGCTGCTCGAGTCCGTGCGCGCGGTTGGAGGAAGAATTTTGTTGCACCAAGATCGCTCCAAGCACGACACGCAACTAGGGTAATCAGGCTTTTGTTCATTCTGTTAACGAGGCGCAGAGAGGATCGTCCATAATGCCTCCATCAGAAATGTTCTCTCCTATGGCTGCAATGACGATCGTAAACATCAGCCTGTGTGTATGCAGGCGACACACCGCCATTCAATGCTGCTGGATGCTTCCTTAGTCATAGACGCATTCACATACGTGGACGCGAATGGTGAGCGAAATGGGAGACAGCGATGGTGGCGAGATTCGTACTCTGTTCGGTGGCTCTGTGCGTGAAAATTGGCTGATCAATCCTTAATTAGCGGTTCAGTAGTTGGAGTGCTATTTTTCCTCCGTTAGGGTTTAACGAACGTGCAACCACCTTTTGGTGAGCGATAATGGCGGTTGAAAGAATCGTCGATCATAAAAATCTTCATAATTCGGAAAATATTGTGTGGGAGTTTTACTTCCAACGTTGGTCCGCGTATCTGTAATTTATTAAGCAGGAATGTCTACGTGTATGAAAAAATGATGCTCCGTCAGTATCCATATCTTTCAGTTAGAGTCTGGAGCAGAGTCGAGCATAAGGGGATAAAACATTTGTAACTTTATATATATAAAAAGGGCGACGAATGGGATACACATGTAGTCGTGGTTGCGTATACGAGAACATATCTCACCGCACGATTTATAACGTTTGCTGAGTCGTGAGGGGATGACATGTGAGAGGCCGGGAGGGCAAGGAAAAGTGAGGGATGCGAAAGAGAGGGCACGAGAGATCTAACAAATCGCCAACGAGGGAAAAAAGAGCCGAACGTTCCGGTGGTTTTGTGGCCTCTTTTTTTGTCTCGCACGCCTTTTCCATCCTCATCGCAGTCTTCTTTTTCCTCATCCCTCATCCTGTACCGCCGCGTATTCGAGCACGTACCACAGGAAGAAAATCCACATTGAATGGAAAATCTTATAACTCTGCTGCTGTTTCTTCGACTTTTATTCTGGCATCCGGCACCTTCGCCATTTTTTTCAAGCATAACATCTACTGTGGCGGGGACAAAAAAACACGCTTTCCTCGAGCGGAGGCACTTAGCGGCGTCTATAATTATGGACAAAAACTTCGAGCCCTGAGTGCAAAGTTTAGTCCCCGCGCCTTATTTAATGGACTTGGAATTGTCGGTGCAGAAAAATTCTTCCATCCAGAACAAAGTTTCCAGTTGGTGAACCACCCAAGATTGTGAGAAAGTCAACCTTGCACCTTCACAACTTTTGCTCTCCTCCATGAGGTTAGCTCCGAAAAGGGATTAGAAAGAAAAAAAATAACTAAAGCCCACGATTCGAAGTCGACTTAATACACATCCCCGTAGAAATGTTGATCTTTGATGAGAATAACTTCAGTTCTCAAACATATATACGTGTGTCTTCGATGCTTCGAGATTTTGTGGTCGAATAGTTTAGGATAATCTTCCAGGCCGTAGTTAGGACCTGGCTCAATTGCGTTTTCGTCGCTCATGGATAATTTATTCATCGAAAGATCAACGAATCACCCTTCCCTGCTCGAGTGCCGAGATACGAGAGTCTAGATCCCGCGATCATAGTTCGCTGTACCTGGCGTCGTGTACCGTATGTACCTCAATATATACGTGGATATATATATATATATATATATGTATCCCCGTAACGACGCCATGGTCGTTCCACCATGCTTGGTTGTCAGGGAGATCGAGTTTTCGGATAAACCACGACGTGGTTGCGTTACGGTTGCTCATATATATACGTACAAACATGTATAAAGGGTGGGAATGCGAGAGGAGAGAGAAAGATGACGTCTGCGAGAGAAGGAGCGCCGAAAATCCGTTAATAAATTCCACCGGGTTGTACCTGAAGGAGGGAATCGATTGAAGATCCGTGGGATTGTAGTGTTCGGGGGATGGAAGAGCGTGCCACCGTCATCGCTACTGGATTAACGTACTTGAGGTCAAAGTATGGGGAGAAAATCAAGTGAAGTGACGGGGGCTCAGAGGCTGTCTCGAGTTTCCAGATTTCTCTGGAGCCGTGGCGACCGACCCTCTCGAAAAATCTATCAACAGTCTTTAGTAATAATCCGAATTCTCTTAATTGTGCACTTGAATTTTTTGACGAGATTCCATGCTCGCCAGGGGAGATGAATCATGCCACGAATTGTATCGATTACGCCTTTTTGTTGGAGAGCAATCGATATTATACGGAGAGAGCTTGAATCTGACGAACATACAGATTCAAGCACACCGCCCCTCAGCCTCTCAGTCGATCCCCCAATAATTGCTCTCTAATTTAGGGTTGCACCCTTCCGATTGCTCTCCTTGTCTGCCCACTGCTACTCGGATTCCGGTGGCCCTCGAGCAAGAACGCGGCTCAACGCGTTTGCGAGAACGAAAACATCGATAGGATCGAGAGCAGCGCGAAGGACCAATAAAGGGATGCAAATTATTCGAGGGGCGCGAGAGAGATTGAGGGTGCGGTTATATGCCGTTGCTCCGTAAAATCTCTACCAATATAGATGAGTGGACTGTGGATTTTACATCGTTTCAAAGTACGATTTTCAATATGAAATCACTCCCATTTCCAAGGGGGGAACGGCGTGTTACGAGACTGAGGGATCAATCGGGGGGCTTTACGAGCT
This sequence comes from Venturia canescens, assembly GCF_019457755.1. Classification (NCBI taxonomy): domain Eukaryota; kingdom Metazoa; phylum Arthropoda; class Insecta; order Hymenoptera; family Ichneumonidae; genus Venturia; species Venturia canescens. Next base: position 2,101,409 of record NC_057423.1, on the reverse strand, counting down.
GGGAAATGTATCATCGGTATGCATGAAGTAGAAATAAAATTTACGAGGAGACAATTCAGGCTTGTTTTCAGCTGTCATCGGACCGGAGTAATGCACCTTCTTCACGAATTCGGAGAGGGGTTCGTCATGCTGAATTTCGGGTGTCTCCAGTCACCTGACTCCACCATAATGCAATATATTACGTGTCTACTATAGAAGGTAATAAAAAGGTAAGATTGAGGTAATAAAAGGACGTGGAGCCATCACGTCCATCGAAGGGCATCATACACTCGTCTGCTCGTCATACACTCGATTTCTGTCATATCGAGTGGCACGAGGCCGTCAATTTAACACGCACGGTAATAAAGTGTGAGCCCTACAGGCACTAGAAGCTCATGGATGGGATAGACGCGCTTGTACACTGAAAAAAAAGGATCGGTAAATTTGACTCACCAAATGCGATCAACAAAAAAGTGTTAAAATTTATCAAATTCAGTTGAACTTTAACGCGTTGATCTAACAAAACGATGAATTAAAAATGAATTACTTCATATTTGTTCAATCCAATCATGTTTCGATTGTTATACAATCAATTTTTTTTAAATTTATATTCTGCACGTGGCAATCGATATACTAAAGTATTTTGTTGAAGTGAATAACCAGCAGTTATATGCTGTCGTTATATGTTAGATGGCGGACAAAAAAGAAGGATGTAGCATAAAAATGACTTCTCTACTAGGATTTTGAACTACAGAGAATTTACAGAAAACTGATTCAATTTTTTTTTAAATGTGTTTGTTTTTTTTTTTTTTTTTTTAATAAAAAACTATTTATATATACTATCACGAAGAAACATGAGAAATATTGTGGGAACCAAGTCCCGAGATTTTTTGGCCTGCAGTACAGAAGAGGATTGTAAGGACCGAAGAGACGAAGGGAATGTATGCCGCCCAGTCAGTACAGAAGGGCGAAGCATCTCGCTGTTGAATTATCCGGTGGAACGTGATAGCATATAGCTCATGTCGATCGGAAAGCCGTGGAGTGAGAACGGAGAAAAGGGCGAGTGAGAAGGAGCGAGGGAAAAAAGGGAAGCTCACTGAAGAAAAACCACTGGATTTCCCACGAGCACACCGCATCGCGGAAGCCACGAGAGAGTTAGGGAAGTGGAAAACTCTGAGGGGCGCATCAAGCCACCTTTCTATCCCTAGGAACCGAAAATGCGAGAAGAATGCTTTTTTGACCTCCACAAACGAGATTCCACGTGCAGTACCTTCAGCGTCCCTCAGCATGTATCCATTCGGTTTTATTTTCTCCTACGTTTTCTCGTTCCCCCGGTGCACTCGCCGGCATCCCTCACACTCCTACGTTTCCGTTCCCAAAGACTCGAGAAGACTTTTTATATCGCATCTCTCGCTCTCTCTCTCTCTTTTGAGGGAGAAGATGATGCGCGAAATTGACAATTCGGAATAGCGGATGCGGAATAACCGAGCACTTCGACGAAGGACGGCACGGAGAGGGGAGGATGACGGAGGGTGGATGCAGATAGACATAGGAACCGCAAACGTGGAGTAAGACCGAAGAGAACAGTTTTTTGGAAGGGAATATTGCAATTGACGAGGAGCGTTGAAAATACGCGTCGGAGAATCCAAATAAGGGTCTCTTAGCCCGTGGAACAAAAGCTTCTGTTGGAGTTATACTTTGTTCTGGAGTCTGATGGCGTTTCATACTGGAACGAGTGTTCATGCCCTTATTTGGTGAAATATTCTTGTCTCATTATTAACTAAGCTCGTGAGGATGTCCACTTGTCTTTTGAAGCGTAGCTTCCCGGCCGCTTTCTAATTCATAAAAGACGCTCCCACAGAAAATTGAAGATTCCATCCGTAGCGTAGCTTGAGATGACGCGAGGGCAGAAGTCTGCTGAGTGTATGTGTGTGTGTTGGAATAAAAGTACTTGATAAAAAAATGGGATCCCTTCTGTCGCGTGTCGGAGACAGCTCTCCCTTGACTCGATCAAACAAAAACCGCCGGGCGAGAGACTCGCGTCTCGCCCTCTTCAGCGGAGACTTCCTGTTCCTTCTATCCGCTGTCACGTTTTGGCTTCGCTATTTTTTCTTTCCTCCTTTTCAATTCTTTTGGAGAACATCGTCGTCTCTTTCTCCGCCTCCAAAAAAGCGTGCTCCGCATAACTTATTTCAATTCCTCCCCTCGAATATCATCGGCGGAGGGAGGGAAGCTCTTCAATTTTTCTGGCTCCTGCGAAGACAAATAAGAGAAAAGCGCGCAGGATTCTTGCAGGATTTCGTGTTGTCGGTATCATCAAACATCCAGCTCGGGGATCCGGGGCTTCATGAGCGTCGATGAGAAACAGTACGAGCATGCTCTTCGCGTGATATCCTGAATGGCTGAATCTTTCTCTCATCCTCTCCCATCGCGGCTCTCCAACATCAGTTGATAAAACGGCTCAGGGGCAAGTTCAACCTTTGCTTACTCTTTTGCCCCTCGTCCTATTTTTATTTCTCGACTTTCTTCCACACTGCTCGCTCCCTCTCTACCAGGAAACTTTTACAGCTGAGATTGCGAGGGAGTCCGCAAGCCTGATGTATCTGTATGTGTTTACGCAGAGGAAAGAAAAGTGCGGTGAGACGCACGCGAGCGCGCGTCCGTGCGGAAACGAAACTTAAAACGGATGCCCACTGCGAACAAACGTGCGAGCGTTGCTCCAGGATGCTCGAGGTGAGACGTTATATATCTTCCAGCGCGCTATTCACACGAGTATGTCTGTACTCATAGTATATGCGCTGCTCGCTGGATACACGCTCGGACCGTAGACGGGCTCTTCCATCTTGCAGCTTTGCTGGTTCCAGCGATACTTCCGCCTTTTCCGCTTTCCTTCTCCCTTCCTCTGCTCGCCTTTATTTCTCCTTCTTTTTATTCCACCTCACCATGGCTCAGGGGTATACACTTCCGTACAACGGCGCAGCTACCCGAGGACGAATCTTGTTTTTTCTCCTATCTCGTTTACTCCCGCAGAGTATCGCGTACAAATGCATGCATTGCTTGTACCAAGGGTGCGGGGTGGATGTAACCAGGGTTATTGCGAAGCCCGCGGGCCAGCTTTGCCGTGGAACACACACGATACACACATCCGAAGTTCTTGGCTATCCCCAGTGATTCCGCGCCTTTCCGCACTGTACGTGCGAAGAGAAACCATTTTCGGGTTATTCCAGTCATACTCGTATATGCCTCGCTACAAACTACCTTCGCAAGAGTTAAGGTGAACTCCGCCGAGCAAGAATCCTCGAAAACTATGGCCTCCCAAGACTCGAAATAAATGCGCCGTCGCCAGAGGGCGCCTTACGTGCAATACAGTACTCGCAAGTACCGCGTGTTTGAAAAGTTTTAACCTTCTTGTGCGTTCGCATCGATTGCTCCCGAACGAAAGGGCGAAACGAGGGCCAGCCTGAGATCTAACGCTGTACACGATACGCCTCTTTCTTCGTTCCTATCCTCGGCACATTTGCTCCTACGACCGAGATAAGTCGAGGACGAGTTCCTCAACTAGTACGGATGAAGCGGCCGGAGAAAAAACTCCCCGCCGGATAATGCAAAAACTTTTCACACAAGAGCCCAAAAAAACAGCTATCAGCTCCGGTATTTTTTTTGCTTCTTCATAATAGACGTTATGTAAACAAACGAATCGAAGCTCATCACTAGAAATGACTCTCGATTCAAAATTTTCACTGTTAACCACTTTCGATTCAGGTTTTGTCGCATTGATTTATGTAAATTCCAATTGTGGATGGAGAAAATGTAAGGCTTTTTACGTCTATCGATGTGCATTTCCAAAGCGATGTTTTTGAAAAACTGCCATCCGGGGCAACGGGAAATGAAAGGGAAAGGGAATGGCAATAATCTCAGAATTAATTTATTATATGATCGTGAATGAAAGGCATTTTTTAACGTCGATTCGCGTTCACAGAACGTCGACTTGCTTTTCCTTTGGCTTATTATTATTTGAACGTTTGAAGGGGGTACAATTTGTTCAGTGAATATAAAAATCATGCTCCTCGTAACTACGAGTGTTTAAATCTGTAACGATATATTTTAAACATGGCTTTAAATTTGGTTGAAATAGCGAGTGTATAATGTAACGGTCTAACAGCGAAGGGACACTTTTACGGCGCTCTCATCCCGCTTGCCATCGAGACTTTTCCTCGTCCACTGTAAAGTTGGAAGCTTACGAGCAATTGAAAAAACTCGTTGCTCGTACTTTTAAGGGATGCGACCCCCGCTGTGCAATATTTCAGGAGCGTCGTGTCGCCCATTCGGTTGTGGGGGGGGGGGGGACCGAGTTTTCACCACTCCGCTCGCTGCATTTGCCTTTTTCCTCGAACAAATTATATAAGAAAGAGCGAACTACTGTTGGAATGATTTCGGGTGGTAATTTCGGGGTTTTCTGATATCGTACAAGTTTATCGTCGCTACTAATGCTATTATTCTTTACGCCCATTATTCCAGTCTCTCTCCTAGCCCTTCTCGGTTTCCCAGTATTTTCGACTTTTATTTTCTGCAGAAAAAATTCACTCAACGGAAACGCTCCGTGTTTGATCGTCGAACGAATAAAAAAGCTGTTTCACCGCGTGCGTGTGCATGCTGGATCCCTCACGTCGACAGAAATAAATGTAAAGATTTGCTGTGCTCGTAACAAAGCTTGTAACATGTATTTATTTACGCTCCGGTACAAGCTTTCGATGAAAATTCCCATGGAAATCCGAATGCTCGTGCCAATAGTAAAAAAAGGGGGGCGAGAATTGAGGGCGGGGGGGGGGGGGGGGGGGGAGGACGAAAAAAAGGCGATTGTATGGGAGGAAAAGGGACTAAAGAATAAAACAAAGAAAGGGTAGTGGAAAAGTATAGTCGGTGGAAGAATATCTCTTGGTAAGTACTTATTTTCGCGCATTTCCCCATGAACTTCTCCGCCTTTTCTCCCCTGTTTCTTTCCCACTGTCTCGTTTCCTCTCCTTTTTCTTTATGTCGCTGGTGAAAAATTCAAACTTCTTCGCAGTGGTGAATGGTCGCGGAAGCTCTGGGAAGAATGAAAAGACGCATTGGGCTTCGGGACCTTTGGGCTTCTCTCCCTTTTGTTCGGCATCGCGACTATCCGTCTTGGTAACCGATAAATTCATCCTCGAGCTTTTTCCCTGCAGGATCGAACGGAACGATATGACTGAAAACCATCAGAGAAATGGTCCTACGGAATCCTCCAAGTTTTCTCTTTCCCTTTTTTATCGCCCATCTCGGCCTCTCCCTTATGGACTCCGATGAGAATCGTGCCAAAATCCTATGACGAGGGTTTCCGAAGGAATTTTCATCAAGACGAAAGATAAAAACAAAAAGACACGCCGAAATTGGCAATTACCGGGAGTTGAAAAAAAACGCGGATTATTCGATGTAGGAGAATTTAGCTCCCGCCGAATCTTGACAAGCTTTTATGACTCGATAAAAAACTTTCACTGCCAATTAAAAGTTCATTTATCACCTTGATAAATGGATGATAATTAAGCTTCAAATAATAAAGACGAGACACTTTTCCGCAGTGGCTTAACGTCGTCATGCTCCTTCAATTTCTCTCCCTTCCATCTGCACTTTCTCACCGTCTTAGTGCCATAGTGAACGCAAGATATCGGAGATCCAATATGACTAAAATTTATGTTTGACGCTTATGAAACGTGAGCTGCCGAAGTGATTGTTTTATTCTTCCGCTTCAAACGATTATTATATCGATTTTTCGTTGACCGAATCAACCAAGATTTTGCCGAAAACATGGCGTTACGTTTCGATTAATGGCTCTGAATGAAAAAGGCTTCGGAAATATGGCGCATTTTCAAAACGATCGTTTGAATTTATGCGTGTGCACTTTCGGCTCCCATCAAGATCCACCGAGAGCCTTGAATAAGGAATGCCCCAAAACCGACACATAAATTCAAGTGTATTAGCAGTCCCAAGACTGCTGTTCAAACTCCGAACGGTGTGTTTGTGCGTTAACTTTCCATCGGTTAATTCCATTTACATAAAGGGTGTGAGGTGCTCGAGGGATAGTGAGGGCGGAGTTTCAAGATTCCTCCGAGCGTCTTGCTCATCCCGGAGTTTCTCATCGAACGGGTCGATCCATGGTTTGTGCTAACGGAATAAGAAACGTTGAATACCCAGCACAAATTTAGATATTAAAAATGAGTTTTCTCTCGAATAGAAAATCAATTATTTGTGCAGGGCGTGAACGAGCCCACAAAAATGACTGTTGCCCTTTCAGGTATCACTAATGCCCTTTGAATGGAGCTCCATATCGAGACCAGGTAGAACTCCAAGTACTGCACAAGTTCTTAGTAGGCGGTGTATTTTCTCTGGTAGATACACGACTGTGTTACGCCAGAACTTGCTATCCAACAAATTCTCTCAACCTCGTGACGACAATTACAAATTCTCCAAGGTATAAACCTCGCAGAGAGAGAGAGAGAGAGCACCAAGAGAGAAAGGAAAGCGTTGCACACTTAGCTAATGCAAAACAAGCTACAACAACAACAATAACAAGGAACTACGATGAGACGAAAGCTGGTGCAGTAATCCTCGAGGCTTTCGTCACTGTGAGCTTTGGTACACATTATCTCTGCTCCCGGTTCGGCTGCTTCTGTCATCTCCATATCGAAACTTCCACATTGAAGTCGATTAATTAATCATCGCTGGATTTCTCCACGCGCTTTCAACTCTGGAAAAAGTGAGAGCAGGAATGAATTCTTTCCAACATTTGATCGTTGTACCTGTCACGCCTGGGGACACTTTCGCTCAACTTAATTTGCTGCGACTCGTCGGATGGCTAATCCATATCGTGGCGGTCAATTGGACCGATAGTTTTAGTGCATTCACTGAAAATAGTTGCCAGCTCCGTGGCTCCAGTCACAGTCGAATGGCGAAGGATCCAACACTTTTGTTGACGCGATTCCAAAAAAAAAAAAAAACAGGGAAATTGGAGCAGGTTGAACGAAAATTCAGCAATTAATTTCGCACCCATTGAAGGAGGTCTCTGATGCAAAAGAGCATTGCTAAAGTGATTAAATTTCGTATGGATTCCGTAATGCGTAGAAGGCAAGGATCGATGAAACTTGATAATACGTTAAACACACTCTCGACTATTGTTATTGTCGAGCTACGCTTCTTGTTTCCTCCCGACGCGAGTGTGTTGTTTTTAGCTCAAAGAGAGCGAACGGATAGAACAGGGCGGAAGTGCGAGAGCACGGCGAGGCTCGGAGAACGGGTCTGTCAGGACGCGCGACGAGGGTGTACAAATTGAAACTGGTCATTTGTAAATCGACTCTCCCAATGACCCTGTACCCTTGGTTGCCTTAATACATGGACGTACAAAAACTTGTACAAATGCATATACCTGTGTAGGTGGATCGAGAGCTACCGGAAATACAAAAGCAACCCCTCGCAATAGACTGGTCATGTTGGCTTTCCTCGCTTCAACGAAGTGGCGAGAGCGTGCCTCGAACCCTTAATACGCACGTTCGAGCTGGTTCCGTCCCTTTTCGCTCCGCAGTCAAGGTAGCCCCGGACTAATGGGTTCCTCTGTGCTCGTGGAGGGTACACGAGCCTCATGAAATTGCGACAAAACACATCAGCATACGTTCTCGGATTACCGGATCAGAAATTTTACCACCAACGCTCGTCCTCGCCCCCCGCGCGAGAACAACTTTCACCGAACTCTCGATTCGATGAATTTTCCTCGAGGGCGAAATCCGAGATCCTCGTAAATAATAACAGTGACGAGCGGGCCCATTGTCTACGAAATTCATGAAATATAATAGTCGTCTCATTCCAATTATGATAACGTTCCATTGTCGGTGGCAATCTCAAGAATAATGACGAGGAAAATAATAAGGAAAAAAGAGTGCGATGGTGGCACACAGTTACGTTTCAAGGTTTATCTTCCCCGTGGATATATAAATGGATTTATTTATTTCTTCGGAAAGTTCTTTTCCCTGGGGTCGAGGCTCAACGATCTATCGAAAAACGTATGAAGTTCTCGGACTCGCTATTACATCTTGTGAGTTATGGAGCTTTTCGCATTTCTTCCTTTCGACAATCGAATAATTGGAATAAATTTCATGCAGCAATCGTCGAGGGAATTTTCCTCCACTTTTTCCCACGTCTTTTCTTGCTCTCCCTCAATCCCGCGCATGCGCCCACGTGCCGATACACCTTGGAACGAAGAAGGTATTTGCGCCGGTGTGCGAGGGCATGGAAATGTACGGAACGAATGAGCGAACAGCAGGATCGGAAAGTGCGAAGGGTCTGACTTTTCTCTCGCTCAAAATTTCTTCACGCCCTTTCTGTAAACTCCCAAGGGCGCTATCAAACAGACACACACTTACGCGCATCCACACGCACGCACACACGCGCAAAGAGGTTTCCTCTTTTCGTTCACACATGAAGTATACTTTATGGAGGTACGGCAAACCTCCTTCAACCTTTCACACCTCGTTTCGTCCTCCCGTTCACTGAATTTTCAAGCACCAAATATTCTTCTGCGCTCCCTTTTTTGTTAATCCAACCGTCCTTATGAAAATCCATCTTTTTTTACTACCCTACGCTTCCAAGTTAATATTCTGTGCTTTATACTTCGAACATGTTCAATCATAATCGTGTACGTGACGACGAAAAAGGTACAATAACGATCACAATGTCAGTAACATTAAAGAAGCGAGTGTCGCGAAACGAATTCAGGAATTTTCATAGCCTCCTATCGCTTCGGTCGAAATATATTCACCGCTCAATTGCTATGACGTTGAAGTTTGCAACGTTGGAGTCCAACGAAATGATAAAAAAAAAACTCTTCAACAATTCCAGTAATTCTCCAATTTTCTTTTCTACCCAATTTGCAATTCGCAGTTTTTCAATCCACAACAATGATTTCGCGAAATAAAAAATTAGTGAATTAGACATTTTTTTTCGTTTATTCGCGTCAGCCCCTCAAGCTGGGTCCGCGATTGAACTTCGCGCCACGATGAAATGCATAAAAAAGAAGTAAACGAATCGATAACTTCTTGATTGCCGGCGTAGCGACGCGTCACCTTGAGAAAATGATGGATGTTTGGCCGAGCAAGATTGAAGATTTTCGCTCCTCCCGAGTCAACGTACCGGCATCCGTGCTCCAAATCGTTGCAACTCAAGGGCTTCGCTTCACGCTCCAAGATCACAAGAAACAGCTCCGCGAGGAGAAAAAGCTTCGGATTGACAACGAGCGTAGGCAAAATAGAAAAATAGAAAAAGAGAAAATGCGGCGGCGGCCGCGTGCGTGCCCGGCGCACGTCCGCCGGCCTCATGAATCATTCATCGACGAGCTCTTCCTCTGCCTACCGCACACAACATTTCGCGCATCCACGCACACCCGTGGCCTATCTCCCTCCAATCCTATCATAGATTATGCCGAGAGCGCGCATTCCAGCCGAATGTTCAATTTTCCTTCCGTGTATCAGTGTGTTAATGTACGAGATCGCTCGGTCTCTCGTGAATTCAGCACGATTGCGGGCTGAGCTTCTTCCGATCCGGGCAGATATATATTTTCGCGTTTCCGGCTTCCGAAGACTGCTCACCAAACCACGACCGATTTACAACCTTCTCGATTGTCAGAGTGACTTTAGCGCTCTACGCAATTCTTCGTGGATTCATTTCACTCGGAACTGCGAAAGATCGTATGAAATACGACTTTTTTCTGTTGCGAATAGTGTTTTATTTGAATGATTATATCACAGCGCAAGAATAACTGCTCATTCGTCGAACGAAATTCAAAGTTTCGTGGTATCGAAATCCACGAGTCGAGTCGTACATCGATTGGAGAAATTCTTACAGCCATTTTCGACTGATTGATATCAGTGTCGCATTTTTTCAGGAGAAATCCATCAAGAAATAGAAAGCTTTGAGAAAAAAAAGACAGATGAAAAGCAATAAAACGATTTCGTGGCCGGACGTTCGAGCGTGAAAGAGTGAGGAAAAGTGAAAAAAAACCGTAAAACAAAGTAAAAACGATTGTGTAGGAGAGGGAAACTCCGCGGGGTTTGTCTCGGAGAATACCGCTTACGACACGGCGGTGAAATGAATAGATCGCGATGGATTCGCTCCCCTCTTTCCTTTTTAGAGAGAAAAGAGAGAGAAGAGAAAAAATCGGTATCCGGGGTGGAGAGAACCGAAGACTATATCGTTGTACGTCCATCCTCCAAAAAGATTCATTTCAACAATTTAAAAGCTCATGCATACATGCATGAGGTGTTCGATGTCGAACGAGGTCAGCGGAGGCGAAATAAGTCGAGTTAAGAGAAAACAACTTTAGCCCAATACCTATATTCATCTGCTGGTTACCTTTGAACGAGTAAAATTCATTCGGAAGAGAAACGAAGACGCGAATAAGGCTTAAAAAATTATTTCGAAACGTTTTTATCGATTAGAATAGAGAATAAAAATAAAAATTTGAGATTTTTCCTCGACTTTAGCTCGCTGCAGGAATCTCGATATTTTGTTTCATCGTATTGTCGAGAAAACTGAAAATATTTTAGACGAAAGGGAGGCACGATTCTTGGTGAAACGTCCCGTATGTACAGTGATATATTATAGATATGTGCGGGCATGTATGAATATAGAGCTTTCGCTCTTTCGGTCAGGATCCTCAATCCGTAGAGTTTCCGGTCAGTTGGTCGGTGAGCACGCCGCGGGACTAACGGAATCCCCAGGGATACCGGAAGCGACGGACCGAAAACTCCGTTCCGCCAAGCACCGCCAACCCTCTTTCATCCATTTCAGCTCCTGCCCGCTTTCCATCATCCCGCTCTTTTTTCTTGATAGGTGTCTGTCTGCTCCTTTGGTTTCCCTCTCGGCGAGGCTCTCTGTCGTCGGTTATCTCAACGTTCGTAATTCTCCTTGGAAATGTCACGTGAAGCGGGTTCTCTCTGCATCCGTTGAGGGCTGTTCATTGATTTCGTTGCAGCTTTTTCGAGTTGGACGATTCGTAGTTTTGGGCAAGGGAAGAAAAATAATAGTGAAAAAGGGGGGAAGGAGTTGAGTGAATTTTGGTGCGAGTGAGCGGATCTCCGGAGGCGAAAATTTCTGTTTTTTCATCCTCTTTCCCCGGGTCAACAAAGCTTGTTAATTTTGACGAAAAGTTCTCTCTTCTCGTTACTTATGCCCTTCGAGCAGCCCCGGCGCGTTTGAAAATGGCTCAACTTTCTTTTCTCTTTTTTATTACCTCCGGTCTTTTCTGATCGGGGACAAAAATAGCGAGTGTACGGGGAGAGAATCCACCAGGAGATAGGAAGACAAAAAAGTAGAACGAATTAAAGCCTTGAGTCCGATCCGATCAGAGGGGGTTACGATCCATCGACGGGCTACTGGTCTCAGCGGAGAGGATTTCCCGGTTCGACGAGAGAGCCGTCCTCATTTTTCTCGAGCGCGGCGTCGAGCTCACGTGAGCGATAGACCGTTTCGGAGGCTATGATAGCTATACGTATATAAACATAGCGGGCTTGATCTCTCTGTCCCTGTGGGAACGTAGAATGAGCCGAAGAGCTTTCCAATGATACGAATTGACGAAGCCATGGCAACTGTGCAGGAGCATAAAAAAAAATCCTCATCGCATCATCTCCGATTCTATTCTCGTGTACCCCCTTAATCCGTTCATCATCACGCGATAATTGGCAGATCAGTCCGGAGCCAAAACATTCGCGGTATTTTATGGCACACCGCTCTTTGAATTGAGAGATTCCTCGACGTCGTCTCAAGCCTCGCTTCCCCCGAAGCTGCCAATAAACCGAAGGATCACTTTTCATCAAAAATTCAATTCAACCCGGGGCCTCGGGACCGCGGTTTCACAAGTTTTTTTCGTCGAATCGCGCAAAGATTTAACAGCTAGCTCCGCTTAAGTAACAGTCATCGACTTTACGTCAGACGAATATACAATGCCATGCCCCGAGTAACTCGCGAGTCGTGTCTCGGTGCTGGTCGCTTTTGTTGGAGCTCAAATGATCTAGGTCAGGTTTGAAATGTGTCCTATTACAGAATGCTATCTGTCAATCTATCCGTAACACCGGTGAGTACGGTCGCGAAATTTCTAAGCAGGTTTAATCGGAACAGACTGAGAGATCGCTACGGCAGTATGAGAACCCTACGTTACTCCAATCTGCATTACAATTGGGTACGTTAGAGGAGCGAGCGAGAGAGGTAGGGAGAGATTGAGGGAAGCTGAATCTCGAGATGCATCGGAGATACACGGATAACGGGACGGAGGTGAGTCAAACGCAGCTGCGGGAGACGAGCCAGTAGGCCAATGTAGGCAGACACGATCAATGGAGAAGACACGACGACTGCCATAGCGAAGGGAGCGAGCAGGAGAGATGGAGTAGTGACAGACTAATGTCGATTGATGGCTCTCATCGAGAGATATATGACGTGTTACATTGGCTCGATAATGTAATTTAAGATGACGCTGGCTTGAATCTCACGTTAATTGAGCGATTGACTCTTCACCGCGTTGGAAATAAATGTGGCTCTCTGTCGAACGATGGTTCGGGGTGCTGCAGCCCAGATATCTCGCGCATCGAGCTTGCCCGATGCGACGTTACAATTCCGGAACGACATGATGTTTTACGGAGTGATTAGAATGCAAATACGATTGAGTGGATTTTAAATGAAATCTGGGAAAACGAGTGTTTTATGTGTGCTAAGCCCTGGAGACCCGGAAGCATTCGGGTCGAACTTTGATATTAATGATGCGTGCGTTGGAAATGTACAGAGAGATGCTAGCGCCGAAAAGGCTGAAGAAAGTAGAATTTCTGTTTAGTAGCAATTTATATACTGCGTAAAGGAGCAAGGGAGCAGGCGACTTTAAGAAAGTGACGCGGTCTCCGAGCCAAATGTCTCAACACTGATGATACTGCAGCGGGGATCGCACAGAAGGATAATAAAAAGAGTAAACATAGCGGAGACCATCAGAGGGTGAGATGAAAAGAGTAACATAGAAAAGCGTACAGAGTCTTCATTTTCCTGGAAAAACTTTTGGTAGACTTTAAAGCCAGTAGAAGCTGCTTGGCAAACGATACCAAAATAAATAGCACGAGGAACACCAGTTTTTTCTTATTTTTCGTCAAGGGACGATCCAAGTTGAGCAAAGTCAGTGTAGCCAAAAAGAGAAAACTTCAAAGGATAGTTTAACTTTGAGCCGAAGCCCGTTTGCTGCCCCCTCCTTCTGCTGGCAAACTCAGTGATTTTTTTCCTCCCTAGAGCATCACCATTCTTTTTTTATCCTACGCGAATATTAGGGCGAATCTTAATAGGAGCCTTCGAAATTTTAGCACATGGATTGTTACTTTAAAATTTCAATTGTTCAGAGCACCAGGAGCTTCGCCTCGGTATGCGAGGAGCACGCATTCTCCTTGAAGTTTTCCAATATTGTTTCCTCGATGAATTGATCTCACAAGAGCGGTCAGCGATTGAAAAATATTTTTCAAATTTTTCTCGAATCGTGCACTCTCGTAGAGAGCTTTTACTCGAAGGACGTTCCCCCTCGAATCTCGAATCGCTTTCATTGCCGTCCGCACTGATTTATACTCGAATGGCTCTTGCATCTATCTAGAAATCTTTTTGTTTGCCACTCATCGATAGCTCGCTCACGAAAATATTCCGTATATCTTTTTTTCATCAGTGTGGCCTGACAGTATTACCGTAAAACAAAGCACGATTATTATAGGGACGGAATTCAATACCAGGGGGAAATCGAGTCCGAGAGGATAACCAGGAGGATGTTCAACGGCTGGCAATTATTTGCCAAAAAGCAATTAGCTTGGACTTTCGTGTGCCATCGCCTCTCATTGAATTCTACTAAATATCAAGAGAGCGAGAAAGAGAGACGACGCGGTAGCACAAACGACGGACACGCATTTGTACGCGGAGGCATATTGGGGTGTTTCACAATCGGTAATAAACGTTCATGAAAGTGACGCAAAGGGGATCCCCAGCATATTTGCAGTCGTAAATATACAACAAGCAAATACACACGAACTTGACGGTCGAAACGCTTTGGCTATCCCTCCACACAAGTAATCCATATACTTTGAAATCAGCAACATTTAACCTCCTATGAGTAACGATGCACGAGCCGAGGAATACGCTACAATAAAATGGTGACGACAAATAGTCTGCCCTGGGACATGTACACCATTATTTATTGCGATGGAATATTATGCATCGCGTATAGTTGCGGTCTAGCCGCAACCATTCGGTATTCCGCTGTGCCTAACAGTCTATCTCTTTAACGCATCATTGCATCGGTACGAGTGATGAAATCCCAGGCAATTTTCTACAAATTATTAACTCCGATGGTCTTTACGAACGATGAAAATCGAGCGCTGCATTTATGGCATTAGCTGCGTTTTTGAATGTATTCAAATGAAATAATGTTTCAGTCGGTATGAAAAGAGCTCACAAAATGATAACGAGATTCGAGCTGACTATGTTGGTACCTCGTCGCATCGCTGATTTTTAATTAAATATTAAAACGCCAGACGATAAAATGACGGTGCTCTGCTTCGGACCAGAATTTCATTATTATTTGGTTATATTTTATCCAATTATAGGACGACTATAAATGATTATTTATACATTAAACATGCAATTATGATTTATTTTCGTTGTAATTATGAGTTGAAGAGATTCCCAGACTCACTCGATAAATCATCGTTCGATCTGATTCCGGAAGGCAATCAAATGAGGAAACTTACCTGCAACACAATAAAAAAACAAAACAAATATTAATTATCACGTTTGTAAATGAAACTCGTGGGCAGACTCACAGTATTTTGAACGAAATTTCGTTTTTTTTTTTTCCACCGGAGTTGTACGGAATATAATTCGTCGCATCGCTGCTGCCGCGTCCCTCTGTCAGGCTTCCGCTTTAATCTGACTCGTTTAAACTCTATTTCCATTCGGTATCAGGCAAAACGTGCATCCATTTAACTGACGATATCGAGTTAGGGAGTTTGATGTGAAAATGAAATAAAATGCAACAACAACAAAAGCAAAGGGCACGTTCGTTTGGAGGCTACGAAGGCTGAATGTAAATCCGTAATAATAAATTTGCTCGGAATTGCTGTTTGGGGTACAGTCAACTGTGCAGAGGTCACCCGAATTCGAGGTGGACGCTCTCTTACTGCGCAGGCCAATCGATGCTCTCCTTCGATTTCGAACATCGATTTCGTTCAATGCGACGTTCTACATTAAACTTACGAGCCACGCAGTGTGGATTAAGAAATTCACACACATCGCCAGTTTTAATTAACGCTTCGCAAGAAAAATTCCAGAGGCAGCTTCAATGGTTCAGCAGGCTTTTTCGAGCTTTTCACGCTATCCAGCTGGCATTTTGTTGATGAAGAATATCACTGTTGAGCTTCCCAGAGACTGTAGCGCGTCATGAAAACATTCGGCGAGTGAATTATTGCTCCGAAAAGGAGAAATTGTTGGCTCGAGTCAATGAAGATAAAGTCAATTTTTTCCTGATTTAATTCATTCTCCGTGGCGGTAAAGTACTCGAGGTATTCCCATATTTTGTCGAGGAATGTAAAGGTAAGAGAATGGACGTCTTGAAAAGAGCACAACTTTCGACGGGTTAAATAAATCACGTTTCCCTGGGGGATGAACCTTCGAGGAATCCAGACAGTTATCGATTTTCTCTCGCTCCTACATTTCACTTTCTTTTTGTGGGGAGCGGGATACTCGCAGAACGGATGGAGTCCAGTAAAATCGACTTTGCCGTGTCTCGCCTCTTCTGTCCTCCTGGATCGAATTTCGACGCTTTCGACGATATCTCCGCAGTCGACGCACGCTGGCTTGGCTATCCGGAGGGATATGGGGTTGACGGAAATGAGGAACAAGAGCGTGGGACGCGGAGGAAGAGATAAGAGCGACGGAAGGGGAGCTATGAGCAGTTTCGTCAAGAGACTCGATCTCAGATTTAACGAGTTAAATAATTATCCCCCTGCTTAAATAAATGCATTCGCAGACAGGCGCTTGGTTCCCCTCAATATTTCTCGCCCTCTCGGAAGCAATTCTAGTAATTAGTCGACCGGATTTACGCTTGCAGAAGTTCAATCATTTTTATCACATTCTTATATTCAGTCTCACCGCAAGTGCTGCATTAACTAATGTCATTGGTGCTCTATGGAAGCGAACAAAGTTATGAAATATATTACCAATGGAAAATCTGACAAATGGTTTCTCAATTCCCTGCTGGTTGCGATCAGCACACTTGAACGTTCTTCCAGCAAGTATGCATTTTGCGTATCGGAGTGAGCACTTTCTTGTTTTTGATCGGGGTTTATGATGGTGCAAGACAAACAGGCTTCAAGATGTTGAACCATCGAAAGCAGCGAGCAGATAAATTAGGAGGGTAAGAGCGATGTCGAAAGCTCGAATGCCAGTTGGCAAATGGAACACGAGCTGAGCTAACTGAAGCCCTTTCCGCTCATTACTTTGACGTAATTATGATTACGTTTACGTTTATTTGACGTAGCAAATATGCACGGCTGTATTATTCGAGGGGTGCATGTGTATAAAACCTGGTGCTATATTCACCGACGGCAAGTCAAACGCCCGTATGGAGCTTAGATAAACAAAGATACTCAACATTCTACTGGCGCGGAGCCAAAAGTAGTGTATCGTGTTTCGGCAAACATGACAGTTTAACGTCGAGCATCCATCGTACGAGAAAACAACCAAATCGATTGAAATCAAATATCGTTTTTGTAATGATTGCTAAAGTTTAATAGCGATTAAAACTTTTATTGCACCAGTCAGCAGAAAGCCGATCGATGCTTCGCGTTGGGCTCGTACTGCGAATATCCTGTTTTCATAACGCCAACGTTTCATAACGAAAAGACTGGAATAACTGATCTACGTACGATCAACAAGTCCGAAAGTGGCGATTAGGGGAGTAGCCACGACAAATATTGCGAGTCATTATATAACCGGTGTGCTCGTCGAGGCGGAGACCAAACATGAAATAATTAATCGAGTATGAAATGAAGAGGTCGATCTACATGTGCGAGCATGTTCTCAACTACGTGGACTACTGCCAGCCATGTTGTTTGAACAAACTTGTTTGCACGCGGACTGGTAACTGGACATTCCGGGTACACAAACATTAAGAGTCTCATTTATTCCATTCGCTCTTAATGTTTCCCAGATAAATAGTAATTCATCAAAGTCGTTCGACAGGAAACACTAAGGGGACTGAAATACAGTTATTTCAATTATAATGCGAAGTAAAATGAGAACGTGGCATTGGATTACTGCGAATTCAATCGGCAATCGATCATTTAAAAAATCTATAAACGTGCGGTGTGGTCCGAGGCAATAATTTAGTAGCCTTTATGCTGATGCAGCATAAGTTGACCGGATGAAGGTTATTTGTCAGATGACACAGGAGGCATGACTGGTGTACTCGGAGTTCTATATTTGTTGGATGATTTTTGCAAGTGAAGTTAAGTGAGGGTTTTCCAGGGCGAAGCACAGTAAAAGAGAGTGGGTGGCTCGTTAACTCGACTTCCGCCTTCACCCCGGTCATTTATCTTTTCCGACAAGCTCTTCGAAGTATTCTCGCAGCGTGGAATCCCATCGTTTAGTATCTATACACATTGATGCGTCGCTCTTTTTTCTATCCCTCTTTTTCTTGGAAGCGAGAGGGCTTCCATTACAGCGAGTTGGCGTCCTCATCCGCTGCAGCGAAGAAACTTGGGCTCTCCGGGGTGCACGGGAGGACGGATCGGGAGAAGTATGAAAGCTTTGGAAAAAGTAGCTAAGATTGAGAAAACGAGAAGCGAAGGATGGAAGGGAGGAAAAAAATGAAGTGGAGCGAAGAAGAATTTGAGTGAAAAGGTTGGGCCGGTGGAAGAAGGAGTTGAAAAAAGCGTACGGCGAGCTCGCACGGCCGGGTCAAAAAGTGAAAAAGGTCGATTGGCCAGGGCCGTCTCTATAACGAGTCAAGATCACCTTTTCTCACTCGGTGTAAAAGTACTTGCTAGCTTCCGCCAACAACCCCATCCTCGGTCTCTTGCAACGAGCTCGTGAATGTCCGCGGAGGTCCTTGTCGCGTCTCTTTTGTTACAAGTGTTTCCTTCCAACTGGGAGCAGACCAAGGACAAAAGAATGGAAGAAGAAGAGAGGCAATATCAGTAGCAGAGTTAGCTCTCATTGTTACTGCCGCTCGTTAGCCAAGATGAGGCCGGCTTGTTCGTAGTTAGCAAATGTTTGTTAAATTTGTTATGTGTTAATATACTCGTACGAAAAAATGTGGCCCAAGAATGGTCATTAAGAGAATCGAGAATAATGTGCAATCATAGATTTTCCACAATCACCATTAATGCTGTTCTCTTTGCATACTAATTCGTAATTGTAACATAAATCTCGCTAAGGTGGACTCTCAGACTAATCTACAATCCACATCGGATGCACACGCGCGCACACACAGACACCGGTGTCTCTGCTTCTACCTCTCACGTCCTTAACCCATTACTGGAATCAAGCGGACACGCATATAGACCAAAGTAACGTGCACCAACATTGAGGTACTGCAGACTCCTGTGCGGTTGCCACTGCAAAGCGACAATGGAGACGGTTCAACACGGATGGCCACTATCGTGGAGGCCCTCTGTACAGAGAAGCCACTGCACACTTGGATGATTACCCTTTCGATCGTGTACAGTTCGTGCTTGAATAATCATGCTCCGGAAAGGCCGTTCTAATGGACAAGTCAACCTCGACTGAGCACACTGTGTCATACAGAATTCGAAGCTTAAGAAAGCTTTGTAGGAATATTTGAAACGGTTCAAGTTTCTCAGCACTTTTGCTAGCGATCATCGGGCCACTCTTCTGGCAACAACTCCAAGCATCCGAGTAACGGATAAACAATAAGTACCCAGAGAATGTGGTAGAAAGCAGTGCAAAATGTTTCGTTGGTGTGTCAAATACGAGTTTCTGCATCGCACAACTAATTTTGACCCGGCTAAATTCATTGCCAAATAAAACGGTGGGGAACATGAAAGCGGAAGTTAGACATACCGGAGAGTGTCCCTCGGCGATATAAATTACCAAAATGCTTTAGCGGTATGTTGAACCAACTCTGGTTGTATCTCTGGAGAGATCCCCTTCTACCTCGAGGCCGGAAAGGCGAGAGACATCGTCGACGAGTTCCCGATAAGATTCACGCCCTTGGGGCCGAGGTTTCGTGCTTCTAATGCCACGCGTTGCCATCTCCGTCCCCCCTTAACCGGTGCCTAAATTAAACTAAGCTCTCTGTGCAACGAGATCGCCGGCTGGCGATACACGCGCTTGGCACCATACTCAAGCCTGTTAGGGTGGCTCCCGTCTTACATTGCGATAGACTCTTCGCTCCCTTGCCACCCTTTGCTCGGACGACTTTCCTTCAATAGTCGTAAATAACACACGAGTGACTGTTTCTACGAGATACCAACCCTTTAGTGCGAGCTGACACGTATTATCGAGCGGCTTTGAAGTTAAGTCAACAGACTCGAGGCCTCGGAATCGCTGGAATGAGAGCGCATCAATCATCGGCTCGCGTTTAAAAATCCGTTGAGCTCTGCGTTGCGTTGAAGGACAAATGGGTGGGGTTAACGCTGCGTCGAATCGCTTCATCCTTCGGTGTGCAGTGAGAAATAATCGCACCAACATATTCGCCGGTGGTCTTCGCTGTGCAGCGATCCCCTGCGCCATCTGGTGCTCATCGAAGGCCGGATATTCTCGTAAAAAGTGATTAGGATGATCGGTGTCACGAGCGTTGTGACGGAATCGTCGTTTTTAAGCGATCACGTTATATTGATCGATGTCCAAGGTCCGAAGCTAAAAATTCATCAATTCTTCTAGTTTCTTCGTTTTTTCATAAACCCCCGATTAAATAACGTTGATGGATAGTGGAACGACGAGAGCGAAGCAGGCTTGTCATTCGTTCATGTAAATAACCTGGGAACCTCCTTCACTGCTGTGTTCTTATTTCATCGTCGATCATCTTTCATCGCGTCATAGAAAATGGTGCATTTCGGAGCCGCGCGATTCGCCAACGGGTTATATTTGCATGGGTAAAGTTCATATCACGATTTCACCCTCGCTGAGTTAGCCAGCACCGTGTAACATTCTCATGCAAGCCCAGCGATCGCTCAGTGATTAATACGAATGCGGAACAGCGCACAGAGCTCGATGCTCCGCGTTTACATGATCTCTCGAAATCCCTCGGAAATCCAAGGCTCGGGGGCGAGACGTACCCCCGCGGGCTTCAGTCTCGTGTCCAGCGAGGGGGTAGAGCCGAGAGAAGGAAACACGTCGAATGGGATCGGGTCTATAATTTAAGCCCGTGTATCAATCGCCGTAGGGCGTCTGCGAGCTGGAGGAAGGGCCTGGCTCGCTCGGGAGAGCCCGATCGCCCATTCGAGTTTGTAAGGCCTAGGGGATGATTTCCCGATGGATCAGTTAGGCCTGTATATTAGCCAGGGAATACATGACCACATCGTATCAATGCCCATATAACTAACCAACGAATTAAACGTGCTTCGATGTTTGGGAATGATTCATGCTGGTACAACGAGACTCCATTCTGACTCTATGCGATCGTTGATTTCGTTGATCCAAAGCCCAAGATTAGTTGATCGTGAGGACCATTGAGGAAAACTGCATAACTGGAAATATTCAGATTTCCAACGTCACAGTCGAACGATAGCCTGGACGAATGTCATTCTGCGTGCTCGGAATCGTTTCAAACTGTACGATCTCATGGCGAATTGAGAGGCTGACTGTGAGGATGAACGCAAAGATATTACCATGCAAACTATTTCTGCCACCCCTCCCAGTGTTGCAACCCCCGAGCATCGAACTCCTTGTTTATCTGCGAATCTGGCAGATGCTGCGTTCAGTACGTTGGTAAGAATACGAGAAATACTCCGCAGACGAATCGTTCTCCATTATCCATCGATCCATCAATCCGTACGTCTATCTCGGAAACCGCGCGACGTCGGGATTCTTTCGATCCGTTTATCCCCGATGGAGAGACGAGGATCCGTGCCTCTCCACTTATCCTCGTAGTTACTTATTTTTTTACATTGTAGTACGCAAGTGGGGAGAGACGACGAACGAGGGAGGAAGCAAGGAAGAGATTTTCGAGGGAGCAAAATGCTTGCTTTTCTCATACACTAAGGCCAAAGGCTGCAAAACTCGAGTGCAAGAATCACGAGAAAATAGGGGGAAAAAAAACGACGAAGGAGAAGCAAAAAAGGTAAGCGAAATGGGATGAATGAGGGGTAAAAGCTCGTCGGACGCGAACGTTGTAACCCTCATCTGGATTGGATTGGAGGGTTCGAGAGGGGAGGATGAAACTCCGAACTGCGAGGGACGCAGTAGGACGCGCTGAGCGAGATTGAGTTATCCTGTAGTCCGCCATATTGGGAGACACCGAAATTTAATAAAGCTGATTGGTAAATTGCCACTGAGACCCGAGGCGGAATGAGGAAAGGTTTGAGAGCGGAGTTCGGGAGATAGCTGAAGAGAAAGAGAAAGGATCGTGAGGGAGGAAGAAAAGGCTATGGCAGCTGGTAGAGAAGGCACTGCATGAAGCTTGATACAACACTTGAGATATGATACAAAATAGCGATCGGTGGTATGTGTAGTGTGGTAACACAGACCAAGAGAAAGTTTAGATACTGCGATGCCCTCGAGTGGAAACTTGATTCTCAGGGACGTCGTTCCTTTTCCCACGAGAAGAAAGTTGCCTCTTTGCACTTTGCATAAATTAGGACTAAGAATCATCATAAAAGTCACGGTAATAACGTTAATGATAACAGTTATAAACATTGTTGTGTTATCAGTTGCAAAAATTTCCGCAATCTTTTGCTTCCTCAACGAGGTGCTCGCCACCAATATTTCAATGAGGCGTTTGAAGTTTGTTATTCGCGAAGTTTGGCTCGAGAGATGAACAACATTGGAGCAAATCGCAAATGACAGAGTGTTTTAAATAAGGAAAAGGTCGAGACGAGCCGGAATCACCAGATTGACGGATAAATAGATACTCGAAGGGGGGAGTGTCGCAACGAGATGAGAAATAAAAGGAAAAGGCAGAATACGAATATCGGCGTGTTACTCAAGGGGGAAGAAAAAAGCTAAACAAATGATATATAGTGAATCTGGAAAGAGGAGGAAGAAAAAGTGGGTGATGGGGCACCAGACGATCGAACAAAAACACGACTGGATGATGGAGCACACACAGAGAAAACGTTGTCTCTCACGCTCGTTAGATGAACCAGATGCGGCAGCAGGGAGGGTACAAACTGGTGGAGAACACATGGAAATGGTACTCGCGTATAACTGCACACAAACACGTACGCAGCCGCGCTTGCTGGCTTTGAGGCAATGCACTTTTTGCCCTCGGTAGTGGACTCCATTTTGTTTTTCCTCTATTTGAACCACGCGATCACTGTGCACCTGCCACGAGCACGGGTGTGTAGTCTTGACGAGCAACTCGATCAGTTTCCACCCCTGCGATCAGTTTTCAGTTTCTCTCGTCGTCTCTGCTCCCCCGCCCCCCCTCTCTCTTCCTTTCTGTAGCACTTTTTTGTTCACTATTCCCCCCTCGCGTCAGACGCGTCATTGTTGAAAAGGAAAACACGTGATGAGAGAGACTGTGGCGAAAGGACTGCAACTGCGCGAGAGCCTCCAAAGTGCGAGAGAGAAAAAAACTTTCGGGGATATCTGTATTGAACGGAAAGGGAAAAGATAAAACAGACTGAATGCACGCGTCAAATCCACGTATCCACGTCGATACTTCCTCGTCATCCCTTATCGACTTCAGCTTCGTGTTACTACTGTACATAGGACGACCCTCGCATAAATGTGTACTGAATTTTCGCTTTTTATTTTTTTCCCTCACGTTACTAGCCACGACTCGTGCCCACGAGGGTCTCTTGTTTCGTGCTGTTGGTGTATTGGCTCTCGTTCGATTTCGCAAATGTTTTCCTTGCTAGTTATTCTCTTCAATTTTTCAACTCTCTCTGTTTTTAAACTCAACCGGATTGTAGCAGGGATTTCGACACCCCGAAAATAGACGTTTCATCAGTCTGTTATATTTTCATCCAATTGTCAGCGATAACACGTTGCTTATCGTAATATTTTCACAGAGCAGATCGTACGTAGAACGAGATCCCCCTTAAGCAATGAAGATACAGATTGGA
This sequence comes from Venturia canescens, assembly GCF_019457755.1. NCBI lineage: Eukaryota > Metazoa > Arthropoda > Insecta > Hymenoptera > Ichneumonidae > Venturia > Venturia canescens. Next base: position 2,078,109 of record NC_057423.1, on the reverse strand, counting down.
AGACTGCCATTTTCATAATGATCTACCAAGATTGGGACTTTAAAACAGATTTAGAATATAAAAAACTCAAATTGATTTGGAAGACGAGTTATTCTCTATAAAATGAAGAAAAAACGTGGGGGGTCGAATGCGACCGCGAAAAAAGATATAAAACGGTTCGAGGAGCAAGACGAGCGAAGCTTTTCCAGAAGATTTGAATTTTGAAAAGAGCTTTCGATCGAAGCTTTTTCAGGTATTACTTTTTCTCGTTTTTTTCCTTTTCTCGTAGCAAAGACCATCTGCAATCCCGCAGTCTCGGGCCCCCGTGTACATTATTATGTGTGCGTGCGACCTGTAGTGCGAATGGTAAATTTTTTCTTCTCTCTTGGGCCAAGACTGAAGGAAAGCTCCGGGAAATTCGAAGTGGAAAAAAACGTTTCGGTTAGGCATAGGAGGAGAGGTTTTTCGAGTAGCCAAGAAAATATTAGGGTCGTTCCTGTCAGGGCCTCCACGTATTTTATATATACATATGTATTTATGTGCGTATATATATATATATATTTGTATATGAGGCTTTGAAGAACCCTTAGCTCTCGGTCTGGAGAGTATCGAGAAAAATATTTACACCCTTACTTTTACGAAGGGTGGCACAAAAGATCTGAAGTGTGCCTCATGGGCGTGTTTTCGTGTCAGGATCTTGCCTCGAACGTCTATTTTGACGAGATTTGTGTTGCGTTAGGAAAATAATAAATATTGGTTTGCCAATGGATGGCTGCGGATGAGCGTCAACGAAAATAGAATTTATCGTATTAGAATTGACTAGATTTTCTTTCAACCTTCAATAACTGACAGATTTGAGAGATACGATCGGTTCGTATGTTTACTTGAAATTCAAAAGTTTTTACGCTTATTCGTATAAAATTCAGATTTCCAACGCTGACCTAACTTTGAGTAGTTGGGTATATTATTTTTTTCGTGAATCAAGGCAGTCGAGCGTAGTAACTTTAAACGATTACGAAGCAAAGATAAACTTTGGGCAATCATCGAGGGAGGAAAAACGATGCTTAATTGTTCGAAGCTTTTGATGACCTCTCCTTCCGGAGTGAGCGTTCGACTGTCGAGCTGTAAAAAGTTGTTGAACTTCCATAATCGCAGAGCGACTTGGTCGAAACTCTCGTTAAAGTGGAAACTAGTAAACTTGGCTGAAAATCAATTCGGATCACGAAGAGGGTTTTGATTATTCCAATGATTAGCGTGTTCGAGGAGGAAGCATAACAAGGAGGAAATAAGTGGTAAAGCTTCTCGATAATTATGGCCGATCGATACCGGTGACGAGATACACCTGGCTCAGTAGTTAATTCAACTAAAACTCCGGAGCACATTTTGTCTTCCAACAAGGGTAAATTTCGACGCGTCTCAAGGCCCTTTCCCGGTCTCTTACGACCGCAAACTACTGCTCCCGTTTGGTCGTTGAATTTCGTCCGAGATGCTAGAAGGCTCCAAGATACCACCCTCACGTATATGTATAATGACCCTCGAGGCTCTCGGAGCGAGTGTACTTTTGAACTAGTGCTTGTGCTCCTGTACACGGTACACCACAGTGCAGAACAGGAGATCAACGAGAGAGCCACGACCGTTTCGCGTTCTCGCAGTTTCTCAACTGGGTCGTGGCTTTCCTCTTTCTCGTCTTCACCTCCTCCAACTGTTTCTCCCTCTCCTCCTAGCATCCTTCTCTTTTATACTAGTCTATGTGTGATGGTGTCCTGAGGAGAGTTCTTGTAATTCCTCCCGTGCCCTTGCCCCATTCCCTCTCTCTCTCTCTCTCTCTCTCTTTCTCATTCTTTCTCACAGCGCCTCTTGCTTTCTCGCTCTCTTGCGATCCTTCGGGTACGAGGAATCAGGATTTTGGATTACGAAGCTGAGGCGGTGTGTAGGAATGGAGAAATGGGGATGAGCGACCAGCACTCCAGCCTCGGTCTCCAAAGTTTCTTCTCCAAAGCTCCTTCTCCCTCGCTTGTCCGAGCGAATAACGACCCTTGCCACTGAATTCATGGGCTATCGCTGAATTTACTAGCGGCCACTAGATTACGCCGAGTGAATTTTCACAGAATTGATTCGAGCGGAATAAAAGAAACAATCTATTCCGGACGCTTTCGCTCCTTCACAATTAGCTCCGACGATCTGAATAATTTCTCTAGACCGACGTACGCGCGTCGCACGTCAGCCACAACCATGTCCTGTGGCTGCAAACTTTCCACTTTGTCGTCTTTCATTTCCCATCCCTTTTGTATTGCATTTGAGCACAACTCGAGACAAAATAAATATTGACAAATATATACCATGAAGCTCTCGTGCTGCTGAGAAAAAAAAGCATTGTATTTACGAGAAATATTCTGCTTGTGATCGCCGTACCGTTCGGTACCTTCTTCTCCTTCGACCCTCCTGCGCATATACAAACAAATAATATATACGTTTGTTCGTATTTCTGTTTCTATACATTCGGTAGGTCAGATATACACACGTATACGTCCCCCTGCAGTTCTTTATTCCTCGTTTTATCGCATGACCTCGCTACATCCATCCTTCCTCGTGTATTTTATCTCGCGTTTTCCTTGGTCACTGGATCGCGAATCATTCAATGAATAGTATATCGAAGACACGCCACGTACAACCCTCCTAAACTCTAGATATCGAATAAACTCTTGTCCCGGTTATTTTTCAAGCTCCCAAGACGAATGTCGCGCCCACTGGAGTCGCACAAGGAATAGAAAGGTGAATCTCGAAAATGAAAATTTTTCAAGCCGCTCTCGTTCGATCGGAATGGAAATAAACGACTCGGTCCACGTTCGCCATTTTATCGCCGGGGACTTTCCCATTCAGATTTTCATTTTCCAAAATGAGAAGCAAGCCGGACGACTCCATGATTTATTCTCTCAATACGTGAAAGAGATCCACAGATAAGTGGAACGATCTGCGTCTGGAGCGAGCCATCAAAAGGTCTTTGATTCCAATCGCCGTTGAGTCGAGAATCTCGCTTTGCTTTTTGTCATTTGAAAAAGTACGAAAACTATGGATCTGCTCCAATTCTCGAGAGTCTGCGGGTTGGAGAAACCCGTTTTTCAACGATCGATTACACGGCAGCTGGCAACGACTGAATTTCGCATGAGACACTGCTTTATTGACAGTGGAAAATCCGAGAGCTGCTGGACACCACGTAGTTTATGCGGAGAGCGGATAAACTCAAAAATTCATTGGCTAGCGAAACAAATAACGTTGCGCCGGTTGTTAACCTCGTAGATCATTTTTACAATAGTCTTTTGTAGATCTACGAAATACGAGCGGATGGTACAGAAGGCTTGCGGTGTGCGGGGTCTAAGTCAGGCTGTAATTCACGATGCAATAAAATATTAGCGAACAAACAGGGCGAGACGTTTATGGTCGGATACCTGTGTCGGTCTCACTTCGTCCGATGGTGCGATAGCACAATCGTGGGGCACAGTGAAAGGGCGGGGAGAGATAGTGGAAAGAAAGAGACGTATGAGGTGTCACGCGGGGCCATAAAGTTCCCCGTGGCATTAGTTACTTGGAAGTCATAAAAAATGTAAAACTCCATTCTTCTCGTCAAGCGAGTGAAGATCGCCATGCCAGAATGCCAGAATGGTAAGCTCTACGCCGATTTCATACACAGTTTCACGTCTGGATAAGTCACGAGCGGTTGCCGACTCCACCACGTTTGTGTCCCTTGTTCTTGGTTCTCGCTCCGGAAGGGCAGAAAAAATTCTTTACACGTGCCAAGAAACACCTCACATTTTTTTAACACTCCCAGTTTTATTCTCGCATACTGCGAACAAGCTTGGATGCTGGAGGCGCCAGAAAGACACGAGAGAAAAAAATTTATTTATCACCGCGTACGTTACGATGAAAGTTGAATTGAATTTTTTACGGTGTACGTCTGAGTCGGGGAATCATCAACTGTCAGGAGGAACGAGAACATTTCGAAAATTATTCTTTTTCGTGATCTTATTTTCTCTGTCAAATAAACGGTGCAATTCCACTGGGTGTAGAATCACTCAAGGAACTTCGATTGGGGAGAAAAAATTAAAAAATTCAGAGTCTCAAAGTAAACGGGGAGTATAATTTGCAGCGGCCAATTACAGCGCGTTGTAAGACGAAATTCGCATTCAGATTTTCACAACTTTTCAATAAAAAAACATTCAAAATGTGGAGGATTCCGGAGGAGCTTGAACTTTCGTTCAACAAAAGGTCAGCTGCAATTCTGTTGCAATTTTGCTTCGCCGTCTGAGAAAGTTGGAATTTCATTGAAAACTTTGCGGTAATTGGGGTCTTTAAGAAAGTCCTATAAATCTTCATAGTGTAGGTCACCGCGTCGTTTTGGTTTCATGGAGTTTCGTACTTTCATTGATTCCGACGATAAAATACGGAGGAAGCTTTTTTCTAGAGAAATTTTTCTCAATGAACTAGTAATGAAGGAGCGCAACGATTGGTGCACTCTCGACCGCGTTACTTATTGCCTGCTTTTCTTTCGCTTCGCGGTCGTCTCGGATAAAGAAACGTACCCGGAACATACGTAACTAATCTGTACACATCACAAAATTTTCCTTTTTCTACCGGACCTACACACACACACAAACACACACTCGAATCCATCGAAAGAACAAGTTTTTTTCGAACTTCAGTTTCTACAGCTCAAGAAGTTCGCGCGGGAACCAAGTTGTTGCTTGGGATCTTCGAAAGTTCGTCGGGTGAGTTCACACACCCATGCGCGTATTCAGGTTGCTGCTTTCTATTGAAAACTCTTTTTCAAAAGGCAGCAGGGAGCAAAGAGAGGAATTCTTAGGGAGCGAGAGGTGAAATCGTCACGCGAAAACTCCAATTTTCGTGGACTGGTTGCACGTGCCTTCTTGCCATTCCCTCTTGCCCTTTCCTTTCCCGTTTCGTTAATTTTCCGTTGCTTTTTCTGTTTTTCCGTCGTTCGGATCACTCTTGGTCCTGCTCCTCGCTTCGCATTCGTGTTCGCGTGCACGAGCAAGTTTCCTTGGCGAAAAACGAGTGGCGAAAGCTACGAAAGCCGCGAGAACAAGAGCGTAAAAGGGGAAAGGGAAACAGCTCGCTCGCTTTCTTCATCTCGTTTGAGAAATTGAAGCCTCTGCGTTGAGGGGCTCGCCGGAGAGTTTCCGCAAGCTTCGAGCACAGACCGGAAGACGCTAATTGACGTAACGAAATTAATAAGGAATTTACGAGGGAGAAACTCCCCGAGTTTGCTCTCCTCTCCTCATCATCCCCCGTTATCCCCACGGTCCCTCGTCTCTTCTCGTCGCTTTTCACGCTCTGATAATTTGATTAGGATCACAGGAAGCGTATTGCTGTTTTACAAATTGCAACGATTAAGGGCCGTCGGTTCACAGTTTTAGAGTCAATCATCGCGGAGAACTTGTACGATGCGAGTGTGACAACACCAAAATCCAAACTAATTAACATCAATTTTTCATCAAAATGTCTCCCCAATTTTTAAAACTCAACGAAAATCAAATTTAAAAAATATAAAGATAACGCGTCAAAAGAAATTGACCATTTTCGAGTTTTTCAGCCCGATCATCTAACACGATAACTTCAAATGGTACCCCACGTAAGACAACGATTTTCACAGGTTCGCCAATGAAGATAAATCGTTTGATTTTTTTTATAAAGTGCAAGTGCGAGTCGAACAAGATTGCTGAAACTGAATGCTGCAAAAAACTGATGGGAATAATCGTCTGAAAAAAAAGAATTAGAAAAGTGATTGAACGTTAACGCGATCGCTCGCCAGGGAGAATGTTTTTTCGCGTGGCACAAGAGCAAGGAAATTGTTCTTCTCTCTGCAGTCTCCCACTCTCTCTTTCTTTTTTCATTAGCCAATTCAATTTATCGGAGCTTAAATAATCAAGAGAGAGAGAGAGCAGAAGCGGTTCAGTGCCTAGAACAGCAAACGAAAGAGGAGTAAATATTTCCGTGAATGATTTTCGAAGCTCTCAGAGTCAAGCGAGCTCGTCGTTCTCGATTACGAAACGTCTTACAGTTTTCTTAAGCAAGAGAAGCAGTGTGAGGAAAGTGGAGCAAGGAAAGGGGAGGAGAAAAACTGGCTGCACGTCGAGAGGATTCGAGCCGGTTCCATCTCGCACTTGCAGAAAAGCAAAACAGTGAAACGAACAGAAATGAAGGAACGGCAGTCGGTGTGTGTTCGCGAAATGCGCACTTTTTGAGGACGAAGAGAATTTCCCACGGAGAGTATTAGCTGCTATAGTAGGAGCCTGAGAATCTACGACGGTGGCCCGAGTTATGAGCCAGTATTTATCACTGCTTAAACCTCCACTGAAAACTCTTATCGGGCGTCTTAACTTTGCCGTGCTTCCAGCAGTATGCATGTGAGTTAGAGAGCGACGGTGTTTCCTTCGGGGGAAGCCCAGCTCGTTATAACATTGGTGAGGCTGTGAGAGAAATTTCACTCGAGCGTAGAGATGGATAAATAAATGCCAGAGGAGCGTGTACGGAATGAGCAGAAGCGACAGTTGCCGGTCGACGCTTGCCGGAGCACACACTGACCTAGTCTACTACTTCTCGAGATCGAAGCTGGGTAAGCCCGTGGGAAAACTGGCATCGAGCGTCCTCCAAGAAAATACAATAATATCTTCGCTCTCCGCACTTGGCCCGATTCGATTTAAAAACTTCAAATTCCATGACAAAAATCATATTTTCATCGGAAATCGAAGAAACAAATCTTCTTCGAAAGTCGTTCGAAGTAACTCGATAGCCAATTTGTTACAGAAGTACAAAAATTATAGAAAATGAATCCCCCAAAACCTTCTGTTGAGTAAAATTCTTCACAATTCGAATTTTTCGCGCATTTTTTCGAGTTTTTGTTTCCCATTAAATACCGTGTTATCGATGTTTCCGGGTTTACCGTTCTGTATAAGCGATATAAAAGAACGACTTTCATTTGCACCAGCGCGCGAGGCTGCCGGCGAGATTCTTCTCACCCTCTGGATCAAACTCGGTCGCGCACGTGCTTTTCTCGAGCTCTCTATATCCATCGGTAAAAGCTTCCCTCTTTCACGTATTCGCGAGAGTTTCCATGGATACAACTGCGAGCTGGTGTGTCTTCTTTTTCGTGCGTTCGAGAACTTCATTCTCGTCTCTTCTGTATCTTCACACCTCTCCTTCTTTTTATCCATCTCTCTTTCCTTTTCGTGTACACCATTCCGATCTATTTTACCGCTCGTATCTCGCGCTCACCTGGTCTACGAAAGCTTCATGAAATCCCTCTTTTGTATCGAGCTCTCATTTGTTTTTCTCGTCCTCTTTCGAATTACAGAAGGATTTCGCGAACCGTAAAATGTAAAATTTATTCATGAATTCCTGTAAAACATCGAATTACACTTTTTTCCATTATAGTAATGACTATCTCGATAAGTTTTCCCGACTTCACGTCGTGCCTTACAGAACCCGCAATTTTCATGAATATATTCAAAAAAATATTTCCCCCAACAAACGAGAAGTGAAATAATCATCGCTTTAGCACTGAAAACAACGAATGACGTTGCTTCAACTTTATTCAAAGTTGAAATAAGGTACCAAGATTATGTTTTTCATGCTGTTCTTGTTATTTCGAAAAGAAGGTATAAAGGATGGAGAAACGAGACACGAAAGATCCGTTTTGTAAGCCAAGATTATTCGTTTCACGTCCGACGAAATATAATTCTTCCAACAGTTTTTCTCCTTCGGCGAGTTATCTTTCCTCGAGCTTTTCACCTCTCGTGAAAGATCTCTCGTTTTCCCTTTCTTCATTTCTTTCTGTTTTCAAGACTGTCTCTTTACCATCGAGAATGGCGGAGGAGGTGCAGCGTGCTAGCTCATGGTAATATTATGTTTATGGAATTCGTGCTACCACGTCCGGGGATGCTGCTCTTCGTGATACTAGAAATATATACATACATTTATAACGAGGGCATTTTCACTGGAGCACACTACAGAAAGCAGAGCGGGAAGAGAGCTTTTCGCTTTTCTGATCCACCACGAGTCTTCTCAGAGCTCGGAATACCAACATCCGAGCAGAAAGGGCGACAAAATAAAGGGGTTGAAAGGAATGAAAGTCTGGGCGCGATTTGGAGGCTGGTCGAGGGTCCGCTTGATTGTGACTCGTGAAAAATGGATAAGACTAAATTTCGGGTGAGGTAGATACAAAAGTGGAGGAATAATTCATTTTAGCAAGGAACAAGTTGAATAAAAAACGTAAGTTGCACTTTGAAAAAAATACTTTTTCCATTGCACACAACGAAAAATTTCTGCTTTACGTTGTCACAGACACTCGATGGGTAATCTTTATTGCTGGGTACGAAAACTTCATGACCAACGGAAAAATACTTTATCGTTCTACGCAGAATAATTTCTTTTGTAAATGGTTTACAAAATCCCATAAATGAATTGAGTAGAAAATTTATTTACAACAAATTCAGGCAGAGTTCCGAGAACGGAAATGCATAAATTCATGAAGAGTTTTCACGGAAGAGGAATGCATAAATGTACAGCTCGTATACATTCGAGTTTTGCACGAAGGTACGGAAAAAAGAAACTGATATAAAACGCTTGCATTCATAAAATCGTTGTCGCGCATTGTTAATTGTTGATTTATGGACTAGTACCTCGAACGAGTTCGGCGTAATGGGCCGAATAAGTGTCCCGTGTGTATTTACATGAAGCGAAGTTGAAAGAAAACGAGTCAGGCCAAGTGGAAAAAAGATCGTAAAAAACGCAGTTCACAAGGGCTCTTGTCGTATCGCTAATTGCCGCGGTTTTTTTCACTCAGCTTATGAAACAAGCTTACTCAATCGGTTTTCTGGAGATGTTTCATGTCTTCGTAGGTTTATATCGATTATTTCATTCTCAACGGTGCAAAGTCATGTCGACGAGAACGGTCGGATACAAAGAAGAAAGGCAGCGAGAAGGAGGGCAACGAAAATAAATAATACCGCTCTCGTTAACAAAAAAATCGTAGCACGAACGTAGAAAATGTATAGACAAAAGAGAAACAATCGGCACGCTCGGCACTGTTTTTCCAATAAGAAATATGCGCAAGCTGTAAAAAATCTCGAAAAGAAAAAACAGGGGCGAGTAGGGAGTTCCGAACAGCATTATTTTCTCCTCTTTTTTTCTGCTTCCACACAATCCATATTCTTTCTTATCGAATTGTTTATTCGCTTAGCTCTCCGAATGATAAATTGTCGGGCTCCGGACTCATCTTCACAAAAGATCTGGGGCATTACATCAACCTCGGAGAACATTTTGCACTCGTATTTCTTCCCACGCGTTTCGGGAATATTGCGGTGAGATCGAAAGGCAAAAGTGTTTTACAAATTAAATCGCAATTTCATATGAAAGAGAGAGAGAGAGAGAGAAGGGGAGAGAGGAACGCGAACGGCGAATCATTCATTCCCCGAAAGCGGAAAGGAAGCTCAAACGAAGAAAACGCAAACTCCATCATTCGAATAAGTTATGCGTCCTATAAAGTTATACACTCGGAGCTATAGATTGGCTCATAACCATTGAACGTGTGCTTGAAAATGTGGAAAAACTGAAAGAAAAAGGGCCGATGGGGGGAGACGTGGGGGCGGGGAAAGACACGAAGGACTGAGAGATGAGCAGCGAGGAAAAATCGAGGCCGTTCCCGGCGGTTATTACGGACTGGGAAGGGAACAATTATATTTGATGGACGACTCTTGAAGGCGTATCCCCCGATATACCTTCTCTCCACCTCCTTCTTTCCGGTGGACGAATATTTGCTTGAGGCGTTAGAAATATCTATGTGACATGGGAGGAAAGCTTTGGGCGAAGAATATTAGAAGATGGCCAGCGAGCAGGCAGCGAAAAATTGTGAGATCGATCGAGAGCTGGTTGAAAAGTAATTTTCAAACGAAAATTACGTCGGAATGAAATATGAGTTAGGCGTGAAAACTGAAATAATAAGATTTTTCGAATGCTCCACTCGAAATTCGGTGTGCCGATCAATCATCCTCAATCATCGTTCCGAGAAGAAAATAAATTTTCAAATAAATCAGACACGCAGCACATATTCCCGATTTTTTGCTCGCCTTCTGAATAATTGAATTCCATACGGTTTGAGAAGGTGAGCGCGAGGTGTCCAAACCAGAACACAATGTAGCGTAGGCAATTGGGTCAAGTCACTGGATGACAAGCTGTACGTTCGTTAAAAGAAACAATAAACATACAGACACGAAGACAAAGTAAGAAAGTGACAAAGAGTAAAAGAAGAGTTCTTCTGAGGAATATATGTATACAAATGGCTTGCGAAGAATGCATAAAAAACGAGATTAAGGTTGACTCCAATTGGAGGTGAAGTTGACTAAACAAATGGGTTTCACCGGCCTCCTTGATTGTCCTTGTCTTCCCCAGGCTTCTCACCCACTCTCGTACTTCTTTCTGAAGCGGTTGGCGGGGCCCGACTACTTTCACAGACCTGAAGATTCGCTCAACCTCTTTTTGGCCCTGATGCATTCGTTCTTTTGCAATTTGTACCCAGTTTGTATACATGGCTGGCAACTCAACAGGAGGAGGAGACGAAGAAAGAACGAATACACTACTAAACTAAAGCAGTGCTTGTGCGAGGCCGGTTCAATGTGTCGGCGCACACCATTGCCATATTCAACCCACCTCCCTTGGGAGTTTAACGCTTCGGAACTGATGAATAATTCATTTCATTTCCTGGGATTGCTGTTCGCAGATGAGAGTCGCCGTGGAAGGGAGAGAGAAGGAGAAGAGAGATGGGATGGAGATTTCATTCGTCGTTGACCCAGCAACGAATTTAGCACCGAGCCACACCGAGCTCACTGGCATTTTCTCCCCCCGGCGCTTCTCTCTCTCTCTCGCGCTCTCTCGTGTTCTTTCTCTCTCCCTTATTGACTACTATTACGAAAATGCACTAACAATAACAATAATTGAACCGCTAATGGGCCAATAACCACCCTCAGCCATTCAACTTCATTCTCAATTCCTCTCGTTAGTTTTATTTCGCCAAGATTGCGTCGTTTAATGGATTCCGCGATTGTTCCAGTTAGCACAAACAGCGCTGTTTCCCACGTAGCAAGGAATTTCGTGTTAGGTCAGTGGTGCATGCTTCCCGGATAACTTTTCGTTGTTCATAACCATCACACGCTGCCACGAGATCGAATGCTTCGGGGACGAGAAATATATGGTTTTACAATTAGCAATATTAAGGTCGTATTTTGTCATTCAGTTATAAAAATTCGAACGACTACGATTGTTTTATAACGTATGATCCATTGGCGAGCGCGCACGATTTTTGTCGGTTGAGTACGAGTCGAATGGTTCCTTTCGGAAGTCCTCATGCGTTATTATATATCGATACAAATGGGACGATAGTAAAAAAGTATTTTTTGATGTATCGATTGAGTAATTTTTTGCTGTCGAATCCATCGCTGTTATGTGCAGGTTAATTAAGTTTGAGAGCAAATTTTCATGCATTCTCGATTTGTGGGGACAAAACAGGGGGAGGAAAAAGAGAGGAAGAACGAAAATAAATTGATTATTCATCGTGTCCAGCTAAAGGCATGAGAGAACCGTTCGATCGACCGAATAAAATCATTCAGCTGGACACGAAGGAGAAAAAGAGAGAGCCCCGCACTCATAATTGCTCTTCGGACTATTTATGTAGCCCACGTATATGTGTATGCGACTTTTGAAATTAGTATACCACGTCCAGGAAGCTGTATACCTATGAGAATCAGATAAATGGAATTAGTTCAACTCCGATTCTGTTGTTGGACCGCTTTCCTCTGCACAGTTATCTCCCTGACCACAGGTACAAATGTGTATACGCTGTTTCACATCGAATCGGAAGATTTTTTAATCCGAAATAGTGGAAGGATTTTCTGATTTGTGGTGATCCGGTGAAAGCTCTTTTTCTCTTGATTTTCGAAGCTCGAACCATCACTTGAAACGATATAGCACAAAGTAGGTTGAGGGAAAAATTAGAGCGCTAAAATAATTTAGAAAAACGATTTCCACGGAGAAAAACAACGCCCTTTCAGAGGCTCTGTTTCTGCGCCTCCGAGATCGAGATCTGGAACGATCAATTAGGAAAACAATCATGTTGGATGAGCATCGCTGCGGCAGTAATAAGGGCGATATCATGTGAGAACGATGTTCGAGATAATTGTATGGAGGGGCCGTCTCGAGGACAAATTGGCTTTTTATTCCTTGAAGAAATAAATCTACTCCAGCACCCTAAGGGACGTGCGCAAACATTTTTGTTTCTCCTTATTCCGAATGCCGGAGCAATTGATAAAGCGACGATAAAAATGGAAGAAAATTATTGTGCTTGTTCGTGGGAACGCGTTTGGAAATAAAAAGACGAGAATACGATTGAAAAAATGGGGACTCGAGGAATCGATCCTCGCACGCGAGTCCCTGCATTCATTATTCATCAGATAAAATATTAAATTTCGAGTGTCAAATTGAATATTAATTCGTACGACGATGCGGTCGCTCCAAAAACGTTCAGCATTTTTTTTTTAATGCATCGGGCCAACGAAGAATCGGAGCACGGAGAGTAGCTTGATTAAAAATATTCAGGGGCTTTTGAGCGTTAGAATAATGCTGTATTGAAAAAAACGTCAGAATGAGCCAGCATTCGAATTTAAAACTTTTGCATCGATTATTCGAAGCGATTAATCCTCGCCAATCAAATGAATTTTGCACCAATACAGAGCGAGGTTATAAATATCTCTGATATACAATTGTCCCTGCCAAGAAAACTTCAAGATAAAGTGACAAATCGTTAACGCGAGGGCAGACACGCCAAGCTTTTTCGGATTATCATGAAAATAATGGAAACGTGCGAGTAAATCCCTCGAGACTGGTGAACGAAACGTCACGCGTTGGAACTCCACGTTTCTCCAAACGGATCAAGTGTCAAATGCCATATTCTCCGAACGTGTCTATTAATCTCTCTTTCTCTGACTTCCTATTGCCAGATAACTATGGAGAGTCTACAAAGGAGAGTCACAAGTGAAATAAAAATGAATTTATCCAAGATTTTGGCTCCGTCGAGTGACAATTATTACTGAACAAAATGGCTCTGGTCAAGAGAATAAACTTCTCCATTTATTTTCCCCCCATCATTTAATTTTTTCGCTTTTTATTCTACCTTCGTTAATTAAATATTTTTGCAGCAATGTATCCAACGATCTGTGGCAACGTTTAATTGACAGTTTAGTGAGACTCGTTTGGCTCAACGATAAATAAAAGGCTTCATTTATTCCATGCTGTAAATTATTTTATAGCTTACATATTGAGCGATAAAAAATACGACAGAGTGAAAATCCCTGGAACAATTTAACGATGCTGGTTTTCGTTTGGCCAACTTTTTCAATGATCTCGAACCAACCAATTTTAAACTCTCGTCGCACTATCGACTTGTCGAGAAATTTTGAAACGAGGAAATAAACGGTCAGATTTACATTTTTTTTTAAATTTTCGTTTCTGGCAATGAATTCACTTAATTCTTTGTAAGATCTTCGGTGTCGTTATTCGTTATTTTTTTTATCTACCAACTAGCACTCTGATCGAGTATGAAGCACAATAAAATCCTTCATTTTCAACAATCAAGGTGATTCAGCGCGTAATATGACACTTGAGTTTTGGCATGTGCTCAGTAGGGTGTCAATAAACCCATGAAAATTTGAGAAAGAAGAGCCGACAAGAAAAATCTTGCGTGGCACACGCGGCCCGATGGCGAGTGCATTTTTTATTCGTACTGACGGTCGTTTTTTCGTATTTTATTTCTCATCCTGTTGATGTTTTATTATTCTGGCATGTGTGCTCGTCACTGTACGTTCTGCATCGGGAATCATTGCAGAGGAACGTTGGGGGGCCTATTATTTTCCGATAAACTCAACTCCCTCTTGCTCTCTCGCTCGTTCGTTCGCTCGCTCTTTAAATGCCCGAATGCAAAAGTGAAGGGGAGTTGGCTGAAAATGGGAAACGTTGGAGCTTCGTCTACTGGCTCGTGTTGAAATTGACGGATGGACGAACGATATTTCGAATTCAACGTGGGCATTTACTCGCTCTCTCATTCGCCATCGCATGTTACATTTTATAAAGTCTGTTTCTCTTTTTCTCCCACTCGCTCACTTTTTTTCTCCCAGAAGCCGGATGTCACGTGTCGACGAGCAGTGGTAAAGCTGGAAAGCCATGGACGACTGGCAAGTGGCCCAAACGGGCTTACAAATGCATTTCGATACATCAATATCGTCACGTGTATGTGCATGCGGACGAAAAATTCAACAACTCTGAACAACCGTCAGGCCCGTGCACTCGCCCTTTCCCTCCACTCTTTTTTCCTGTTTCCACTTTTATTTTGAAAAACTACGTAATGCTCGCCATCAACCGGTTTCCCTGATATGGGAAAAAAAACTTTTAGTATCGGGTTCGTTGATCAACGCAACTAAATCGCGTGTAGAAAAAAATCCGAAATTTGACGGAGATCGAGATGCTAAAGAGCCCGAAAAAGCGATCGAATATTTGATTAAAGTTCACTGCCCCCCTGTGGGTCGCGCTCAATTCATTATTTCAAATGAACGTAACATCTCCTTTCCAGCTTGTCGAGGGGACGTGTGTAAACGGATCTTGCCTGGATCATCGAGCGTGAATGCACAAAACGTTTTTCCTCAGAGATTCCATCATAAGGTTTTTGCCCTCCTCCCTTTCTCTTGGCTTTTCCTCGTTCCTACGTTCGAAGCTTCTAAAATTAGTCCTCGAAGGAAATTTTCGATCGACGCAGACGTCGCGACGGCTGGTACACGTTAACACGAGCTGTCCTTCTCCCCTCTTAAAATTTTTACCGCCGTGTCTTCCCTTCTCAAACTCATTTCTCGTGTCTTTTACGTCCTTGCTTATTCTCGACTATCTTTCATTAGAGCCAACTACGTATATCCTCGTGTCAAAAACGTCTGAATTCTCAATTTAAATACGAGAGGCAGCTGGGAACATCGAAACGAAATTTCATCGACGCCAATCATTCGTCAAGGGCTGAAAAACGCTTTCGCAAGATCAGCCGTAGGCACTGTGTATTACAGGATTTCGGAAACGATACTTTTAACCGAAATTTAATCAACGATTCCGAGATTTCTGATGTCGAGACACGGCGTTTCCAGGATCTGATTAAAAGACCACAAATCTCACCGAGAGTTGTAGCTTTTCAAACGTTCGCAACATGAAATTTGTTATCATTCAATTGCTTTACGTCAAACGAACAAGATAATTTTGCAGAGCTTCCGCATCGCACAACGAATTTTCGAGGCGACGTTTTTCATCGAGTTTTTTCTAAAAAGTTTTTTCAATTATGCCAACGATGTTGACAAAAATCTGTACCAGAATCCCTCTGTTTTTTCCCCTTCGTTGGCGTTCACCACACGAGGAATATTCCGGCGACGTTGCTCCGTGTGATGTACTGCGGAGGACGAGAAAAATGGGCAAGCTTTTAGTTGTCGTTGTTCGGGAGATTTAAATGCACCAGAGATAAAGAGAGGGAGATATTGGCGGAGAGAGGGAAGGAGGGAAAGAGGCGAATATACAGAACCGAATTCACACCGGTCCATAGTGATATTACGACGAATTTTGGGGAATGAGGGTGGATCGTAGATATGCTCTCGATTCGAACGACAAGCGGATGGACGAATGGTGAGATAGCCCTATACTTGTCTCGATGTAGAGGCGGGGTGATATGCGAGTGAGCACGAGAGGGAAGAGAGAGGGAGAGGACCGACGCGTATCATTGAAAAGCAATAACAATTGGTCTCCTCCCGGAACCGGAAACGGACGTGACGTCAAGAGGCGCACAATTTGCCTCTGTCGGTTCTACACGAGAAATTGGATGGTTGACTCTCCATCGCATCCACTCACACGTGTTTAACTATATATCGAGAGCTGCATGACACTATCCTCTATTAATTCGCTTCGAAATGTAGCTATTTTCATCAACGAGCTCTCCGCTCCGGGGCATAAAGAAAATAATCGAGTGTGCGATTGACATCGTACATTCGATTCAATCACGTGTGTCGTTTCATTCACGACCGCTCGCGGTTGTTTAAGGAATTATAATCGAGACTTTCGAAACCGCAGCGGGATTGACGGACCGTTAAAATGGAGACTTTTTATTTTTCGCTCATTCTTGTTTATCAAATTTCCTCACGACCTCGAGTCGATGATGAAAATTCAATCTTTTCCAGCCTCATTTGAGGCTGGAGGAGAAAGTACTGGCGCACGAATGTTCCCAAGCCGAAACTTGGTCAAAGGTACTGAACTGTTGGCAAAATAAATTCTTCAATATATCTTTGCTTCCGATGTTGTGCGGCCCGCCGACTTTTCGAAACAACTCTCCTCCCTTGCACCGAGGACTATTTGGCTCTGCGTTGCGAGACCGGAACTGCAGTAACGCGGATCGAACCCACAAGCTCCTTTTTCGAAAAACACGCTTCCAATCGGTAGCGGGCAGCAGCCTCGGAGCCACGTAGCCAGCTTTGACTGCTACCGCAAAACAGGATTTCAATAACGTAATGCAGATCCATTTTCAAAATTGAAATTCGCCTCGATTCTCAACCCTCCATCTCTCACTCTGCTTACTCTTCCCATCTCTGGCTCTGGCAGGCTCGATAGTTTTGCCATTATTACAGGCCCACTTTCACCATCCAATTTTACGGTCGTCGATATGCTCTTCCTGCTTCGAAATGCATCCGCTACAGGATTTTACGGGAGCCCTTCCCCGAATCCCCAATACTTTTCCATCTAAGTTGTCATTCGTTTGATCTCGTTCTTCGAAAAAACCGACGTGTCAGCCCCGCGATAGAACGAATTTCTTGTACAAATATGCGAGCACATCGCAAGTGGAAGGAAATCGGAAATTCTTCAGGAAATAAAGTAGCTCGCGCGAGGAAAGGAAAATCTAATACCCGAAATCCAAACTTTGGCGCATCCTCCTCCCTGATTCTTATACGGCTTACAAAAATTTAAACAATTTCTGCAAACCCGGTCGACTTTAATGAGCTCGAAGCAGTGAGGGATTGCTCGAGGAATATTCCATTTTTGCTTTATATACAGGAAAGTAGAAAATTCCCGGAACGGAGGAAAAGGGTGAATGAACATTCTTCGGAGATTAATTCAAAACAATTTTCAATGGATCGTCAACTTGCCTGCGGGCATGGAACATTCTTCTCGAAAATTTCCTCTTCTTCTGCCCATCCCGAGATTGATAACGGGATCAAAAGTTATCGCACAAGATTACTCAACACGTTCATAAGACTCGTTTCAAGGAGAAATATTAAAAGGCGACGAGAATAACGGTCAAGAAGACTTTCGGTCTGATTCGAATGGAAGCTCGTTCGTTTTGTTGTCCCATCGATTTTGATTATCAGATCAAATTAATAGCTTTATCAATCACGTCGAACCTGATTATCGGAAAGAATTAATAGCTTCGTTTGTCACGGCGACTGTCATTATGCAAACTGAAGTAAAACTTTGTTTATCGCACCCACCACGAATTACCGATGATCGGGATAACTCCAATGAAATTCTACATCGATCCCATTATTTTGACAGAATATATGATGAACTGTACCGACTCGCACCAACGAAATAGAATGACCGAGCTAATGGAGGTAATGAATCGAATGAGTTATTTGATGAAAAGTTTAAGGACCATGAGTCATGATCGATCATTGATAAAATCTTGGAATTACGAGTTTACGCTACGTTACCAATCAATGAAAAGATTCATTTCCTCTCATTCGATTGCAGTATTAGCGATTTCATTTATTACTCATTGATTTGAGTTCAAAGCGAATCAGCGTAACAAAAACGTTATGTGTTGTGGTTTTTCGATCATTAAACAACAAATCGTCATCTATAAATCGCAATACAAAATAATTTTGCGTAAATACTCGGGCGGGACCAGTCTTCCAGGGGACCAAATGAAAAGTGATAAAATTTATTTGAAAAACGAAAGAACCGACGGAAAATGCTTGAAAAGTATTAATCAATCTTGTTTTATCCTTTTTATTCGTAGATTGGGGAGATTTCGCTGCAAAGAGGGAAAGCTAACTTGGCTCGAGGTTCTGCTGATTCGATTATGCGAAATCAGACTATTTCGCAATCTTTTTTCCAATTTCTATGTGTTAAATCTGTTATCCCTTGGGAAGGATTCATTTTTTATCCGCGCCCGATTCGCAGCCAGAAGAGTTTTCGATTAACGCGATTTGTCCAGGGTTAAATTTGTATGAACCAAACGAATCTATTTCGCTAGTTGCACTCGCGCTAAAAACTGCATTCAACGGTAGAAGTAGAAGCGGGTTCGAGCGACTTTGACAAAACGAAAAAACGTTAATCCGGGTTCTCGCGAGTACGAGCGTGCACAGCCGAACCTCGCATGCGGAAGGGCGCAAAAGAGGAAATCCGAGGGAGTGAAGCGGCAAGGACGAGATTATCCTCACGAGTAGACGAGCAGATGCCGTTGGATATATACAGAGTGGGAATACTGAAGCGGATAGAGGAGGAAAGAGAGGAGCATGGAATTCAAGAGGAGCGCGAAGATGCGAAGAAAATCAGAAGTGGCAAATATCCGACAAATAGGAATGAGAAAAGGGCAAAAAAACGTGTTTCTCGCCGGAGTAAGGATCGGCATAAAGGCGAAAATGCGAAGGGCAAAAATTCCTGAGCGCAGCCAATTCGACTCTGAATTGTGAAAAAGGTTTGAGGAAAGGATTGGACGAAAGCGAAAGCACTACTAAAAATTCGGAGGGAAGGAACGAAGATTTGTTGGCTGAGATGTTTTCTTGAACGTAAGAAGCCCAATCGTCGGCGAAACTAACGAGGGGTCTGCGGATCGGTACTTTGAGTAACCTGGGCAACGTACGATCCTCATTGCCCTCGCATTCTTTGGTGAAAAGAAATTTATTGAGGAAAATGGTCGCTAATTACTGAGTCTGTTCGAACGGTGGATAATTAATGTACCGAAAAATCGTCGCAGAACGCAGCTCTGCGACGTTGATCAAGAATGATGAATAATTTTGAGAATTTGTCTTTGTGCGAACGGGCAGAGCCTTAATCCATCGAGTCGGAAGGAATTACTGCAATTTCCTTTTAAGCTCTTTCTCATTCCAGAAGGCAGCGAGTAAATAGTTTAGGGATGGACATAAAAGCTGCACAAGAAATATGTTAAAGTCCTTTTTCTTATATTTCAATTAGAAATAATTTCTCGGCTCAGGAATAGCCCGAATCACCTGTACGCAGCGTCTGCCCGAAGAAAATGGCGGGTACTCCAAGAGGATGAGGGAAATTCAAGATAGGACAGAACGAGAGCCAAAACTGGGAGCTCCTACGTACAGATATATCCGCTCCCGCCCTCATTCTCGTTTACTCGCTCGGTTCTATGTTCACAGACGGAAATTTTGCGATGTGGATGAAAATGTCTGAGAAAGGAAAAGAGAGTCGTGGAGAGAGATGCAAGTTTTTTTACAGCTGCATATAGAAAAAAGGATGCTGGAGATGAGATGAAGATGGAGGAAACGCGCTTGGTTTGTCTGAGCCAATCAGTATCTGGCTCAGAGCTTTTTCTACTTTCTATTTTTTCACTACTACTGCGAGTTTCACTTCAGCAAATCTAGAGATAAAAATAACATAATAAGCAGCGTATATGATTTCATTTCGCACCTTCTACGTCTATGAAAGAGATTCGTTTCAACTTAAAGAATATTGTAACCATTCAAGTTTGTGTTTGATCATTTGGGAAACCTTTTTTACATCCGAATTTCCAAAAAAATATGTAAGAAAGTAGAAAATGGTGCTCCATCTACATACTGCTCCATCTACAGCTGTGGAATAGTCCGGCTTTTACTGGCATTGTACTGATTTTTTTTTTATTAGCCTCGATCGAAATGTGAGGCTGAAACCAAACGTAACGTAAGTGATTTGGTCAAGGTTCTTACCAATAATTTGCAAAATCGTCGCTGTATGCATTGTGATGAAGATGCCCAATCAATTTGAGGTCAAAGTTGGAAAAATTGTTTTTTATTCGATGGCTCAACACGCCAAAGTCGAATTGAAGGCAAGTTAGTCGGAAATATTTGGTCGAGCAATGGAAATGGGTCTTCGAGAATTTATTCATCCTGGACACAGTATATTTATATATTTATACCGTCAACTTACGAAATAGTGTATACACATAAGTAAGGATTTAACGAGTTTTACGACTTTTACGAGAGTTATGAGGGCATCGGGGCATTTTTTGCTTGTGACGTGAATATAAAGTAGGAAAATATATATCCATAGATGGGTAAATGGTGTAGGAAGTTGTATAAGTAGGATGCAGCCATGTACAGTTTGGCTCGAGGTCGATGGCAGCTGAATAAATTTCTATGGAGTCCAACGATAAAAAATGGAAAATAAAAGCTTCGAGCTTTTACCTAGGGGTTCGAGAGTTTTTTCGTTGTCATCACGGACATGAGAGAATAAATGGGAGAGGGAGGGGGAGCGAAATAGCGAGAGAGAAAAAGGGAGGGAATTATCCTCGCGAACGTGGTTTGCCACGTAATCGAATGATATTCAAATTTTAACGCTCCACCCAATAAAGTGTTTAAGACTTTTAAACTTTATTTGACTTCCAAAGTGCTCTTTTTCCCTCTCACTCGTTCCTCCATTTTTCTCAACACTCCTCCCAAATGCCGTACTCCCTCGAGAGGAAGGGAGGAAAGGAGCTCATGACTCCGATTACCGTCACCCTTTCGACGCATCCTCGCTTCGTCTACTCGTGCCTGTACACCCCTCGCCATCCCTACTATATAATCCCGACATCACTACGAGGAGATGAAACTCCCATCAGACTTAATTTCCCGTTTCAACGCCCTACTGGGAAATTTGGCGAGTTCTAATGTCCCCGTATACCCAACCGGTTAATGCATGTTTATACCGATTTATGCGAGGGTGCGTGTTACAGTATATTTGCAAATGTATGTGGATGAACAAGTGTCTCGGAACCTTTCATTAATTCATTAGCCATGGTACAAGAGTCCGCGACCTCATGAGCGTTCGGTTTGAGCATAGCGAGCAATGCGAGAGAAAATTTTCGTACTAAAATTCTAGGGTATAAATCGAGCTCCACAAGAATCGCATCCGTTTCTTCGCGGGTTCACGAATCTCTGACATAATTGCATCTCTATTTTGTCCGGAAAGCGGAAATATTTATTTATTCCGGAGGATGTCATATTCACGTTTCCGTTGAATAATAGCAAGAAAAAGTAGCGCACGGAACACAAATGTACGCCGGTGTAGTAATGCGCCGAAAAAAAACGATAGAATGACAGAAGACGAGGTCGCAATAATTTCAGAAAAGAAAATCCAATTTTGCACTCGCGCTTCTCTCCATTGTGCAACATTGCTCTTTTCGCTTGGTTACTCCTTTTCCCTGCGAGCACGCGCTTCCTCTCACCTCCTAAAAGCCCGTGTAGGGAAAATCTGGTGCATCGTTTGCTCATACATTATGCGAGGCTCGTAAAATAAATGGTTATATCAGAAATGGCGAAATAAGCTGTACGTGTCTGTGTGTGTGTACATGTTGCAGAAAAAGAGAGGGAAAGAAAGTGCAAGTGGAATAAGGGTGAGGTGGATGAAGCAAAATGTAGAGAGCAAGAAGGTCAAACATCGTGCGGAGGTTGAGGATGAAAGAAAAAAGAATAAATATCGGCCGGAAGTGCCTGCGCAGGTTAGTCACAGCGTGTCTGAAAATGGCGAGGGGATGCCACCCATTTTCTCTGGATTTTCACGATTTTCCTTATTTCGGGGTGCCAGCAGTCGCCGGGGACCTCTGACTTTGTTCTTTTCCCACTTCCATTCTCCTTTTTCTTTTCTCCCCCTCCCCCTCGCTATCTTTAGACGTTCAAGGAGTCCAAGAGCGAAAGCAAAAGCTGGGGGTTGAGCCTCGAGGTAATGCAGTTCTTGGGTAATAACCGGGGAGAATAAAAAGAAGAGTGAGCTCTCCTACAGGAAGAAGCGACTGCATAGAGTACTGCGCCATTTCCCACTGCTTTCTTCCTCTTTGTCGCTCCTCTCCCCCTCGCCCGTAATACTCGGCGGTCCTGGCACCTCGATATACAGTTACTTCGGAGAAACCTGTACACTATTTTCCTCGAGAATCCAGA
The DNA here is from genome assembly GCF_019457755.1 of Venturia canescens. Classification (NCBI taxonomy): domain Eukaryota; kingdom Metazoa; phylum Arthropoda; class Insecta; order Hymenoptera; family Ichneumonidae; genus Venturia; species Venturia canescens. Next base: position 2,055,853 of record NC_057423.1, on the reverse strand, counting down.
AAAATTCGTACCACTCTATTGCCCTGGGCCTCTCCCGATTCTTTATGCTTCTTTGTGTGCTTGATTAAGCCAAAAATCCTTTTTCCTTTCCCTCACTTTTTTCCTCTTTCGTACCTACATGTGTTTACTCTCATTGCTTGTTCCGGGGTGGGCTATATTCTTGAAACGGTTAAGGGAAAATTGCAGCCTTGACGGTGAAAAATTGTTTATTTCTAAATGAGGAACCAGGCGTCGTAGACAAAATGCGTCCATTAAAGTGCCAGGCTCTGGTACCGCCCTGGCAAAAATCTCTAGAAAACACACGCGTTCGCTTCAAATATTTGACCTTTTCTTTTCTCCGTCCATGAATTCATTCAATTTTCGTAGCCAGTTGGAGGAATTCCTCAAACCTCATTATTTTCCATCACGGATTACGAGGGTCGTGTTTTATTTGAAAAAATAAAATTTCTACTCCTCGGAAGTGGGGGGCCGAGATTTTTTTTTATTGCCGTTCTCCTTGACACGACTGCGGAGTTGGGCCTGATTCCACTAACCAGTTTCGCGAAATATTTCACCAGTTGAATTAACGACAAGGGGAAAAAACATGTCTGTCAAGAAATGAGGGAGAATACAGCGGAAAATGTTCTCCTCGCACTCGAACATTTACCACGTTGTCAACCCGCGTGTCCTTCGAATGTCAGACTCGGAAGCGTTCCTCTAATAGGCCACGAGATATATAATGCAAAGGAGAGCGACAGCAATAAAAAACAGAAAGGAGAGAAAAGGAGCGTACTTTTTGCTCCGGTGGAAGACCGCAACCCCGCATATTTTTTCGTCCGGATGGTGTGTACTTGTTTCTCCACCGACTCGTCGAATTTTCCCCTCCGGTGACGTTTTTCCAATGTCCCAATGAGAGAAAAAACGATACACGGGGACATTTCCGCACGATAAACTCCTGAGACTCCCGGTGCGAGAGAAATTAGAAATAGAGGTACAGAGGACAAAAAAGCATGGTACCAAATGAACGAGCGTACGCGAGGTGAGCGAAAAAACAGGGAGAGGGTTGAACCGAGATATTTGAGAGCCTGCTGTACTGCCCGTGCACGAAGCGTTTTCCCGCCACATGTTCCATCAAACCACAAATGTTTTTCCGTAAATCAGTCCGAGTAACGGTCCTCGCGCATGCCGGAGAAGAACGAAATAATGAAGAAAAGGTCATCGGACGTTCGAAGACCACCTGGGAAAACTTAGCAGCAGCACGCCGGGACAAAAGCACTGAATAAATTGCTGGCAATGTCGACCACTACCAAAAAATATGTGAAAACAATTTGGGATGTTGAAAACAGCAATGCGACTCGAGTCCATCACTCGAGTGCGATCCGAAGAATCGCACGAGATTTTCATCATGGCCGAAGTTCTGCTCGAGTGAATTTTATGACACTCTTTAGCTCGCGGGAACTGATCAATTACCCGTGTTGAAATAGCTCCACCGGCTGAAAGGCTGTGGGGAAAAAAGGGCAGACACGCATGCCCAGAGTTTGTGCAAGAGCTTTTATTAACCACACGTTACACGGTTCGGCAGGCATAAAATTTATCATTGAAACGTTGTCCGCGAAGTAGCCTCGCGCCAAGAGGCTTCGGAGGGCGTTGGTGAGCAAAACTGCGTGAAATATAAAATAGTTGGAGGCTGCAACCAGCTCAGCAACATTTTAACGGTTCTTGCATCCTCCGAATGAATTTTGTGCAGGAAGATCCGAGCTTTTATCCACTCTGTACAACTCCCGATTATCAGCAGTTATAAAACCAGGACCGTTATCACCTCCCCTCGAAACAACGGAACTTTCTTCGTCTCACAAATGACGAACGCACTCCCGGATGATCCGCTGTACCGAAAATAATTGAAGGAAACAAAAACAAGTCGAAGAGCCCAGGAAGAGGCTTTTCCATTGAAAAAAGTCGAGGCGAAATGACTAAACGAATAATCGAGTTTTTCGAGGTAAAAAGCATTCGGGAAAATGGATACCGGAGGTCACGCTGCGCATATACCCTCACAGGATATGCCTGGCTTCGTTTTACCTTCGCTTAGTAATACGATATTACATCCTGTGCAGATACGTCGTGAAAAATATCTATATTTCTGACTTCCGTGTTAATTCAACGTGATATTAGCTATTAAGGGCTGTAGCCAGGGGTTGGCAAGGTTTCAGGGTTCTAGACCAGCTGTACGCTTCGATAACCGGACTAACAGACTAAAAAACTTCATCGGTGTACCGCGGTATACATGCTCCATGGCGGATGGAAAAGCTTCGGTATTCCGCTGTTCGTTTACCTCCATAACTGCTGGTCCTGAGCTAGCACATTCACGAGAAATATAATATCTCTGTATTTTTATTCTCTCTCTTATATTTTCACCTTCATCGTGTCCATTTGACCTCAGCCGAGGCTCAAAGGCTATCGCTTCTGTTTGATTATTTTCACTAAAAATTTAATCATTACGGCGTCGAGCCTTGTGCGGGAAAATCGCATAATTTCGTAACAGCAACATTCCAAAGAGCGTTTTTAATGTGCAATTTTTTATAAACAAAATGTCCATTGTTTTGCTTAATTGCTTCGCTGTGTTGATTATTCAGAATTCAATCGGCTGTTTGTAGTTGGCAGGAATGAGGGAGCGTTGGACCGCGCGTTGAAAATCGCGGTGTTTTTCGGCCTGTGCAAGAAGCCAATACTTGGTTGGGTGACTGCTCAATCCTACAGCGGCTTGCGCATCAACCGGCGAGCTGAAGGAGGTTTTTTTGAGTTTCTATTCGAAGAATAAACTGTAACTGAGTTTTAATGGGGCTCGCTGTATCGAGCGGGTCTCGCGTAGTTTCCCTTGACCCTCGAGCAATTTGATACAGCGGCGTACCGGGAAAAGTGGCTGCGAGCAACACACTTGGGGGGTTCTCACAGGTATACGTGGAAGTTAATGAAGCGGGCGTAAAGTGGGGTTGAAATAATCGAACGGTCTCCGTGAAGCCTGCGACAGCGTGAGCGGGAACATTCGATAAACAACAAAATGGAAAGTAATATAAAGCGACGGTTGAGGAGTCGTTGGAAAATCCATTCGGAAAGTCATCAGGAATTTGAGGCAGCTCGGAAGTTTCATGATCCCTTCATTGTTGAGATTCACTTCTCTGCAATCGTGACAACCCTATTTTTGCGGAATCACGATCCTCTTTTTAGTGGGAGTTGAACGAGTAATTATTTTTCAGCTGATAGCACAATAAAATGGAGTAGACCGGAGCCACAGCTGCGGGGGAATCTCGTGTGTGGTCAACCCGACCTTACGATCCCTTCGTTTACGTAAAGTCTCTTTTTTGTAAAGGGTTCGACTGAATTCATTCGATCTTCAACCTCTACAAGAGATCGTTTTCTACCCACCTCCAGAAATCGTGCGTGTTTTGCTGGTATTTCGAGCCTTGAGCCTCTGTCACTATTGACACTTCGGTTTGACCCCGATGTTCCATGAGCATCCTCTACACGCGGCGTTGGCTCGGAAAACTTACACGGCGAACATCGAGTTTCGGACTGCGGAAAACTGCTCTCGTGTCGGCTCCGGGGTCCGCCTGTTTATGATACGAGGCTGCATCGATTCCAGATACTCTTGTATCACTCTTTGAATTTTTCAATAATGGAAAAAAGCTGGTTCACGAACAGCAACATTTCTGAGCCTCGGCACTTGTGGATTTTGGTCGTTTGAGAAAAAAGGTGCGCGCTTCGATCTTCATTAGAGCCACACCGGATTTGGTATGCAGCGAAGGGTTTAATCGCTAAGCCCTAAATCGAGCCCTCGGTGTAAACGGGGTCGAGTGTAAAGCGTTTTACTATGTCGGGGTCGAGAAATTAACGATTGTGCGAGCGGTAGAATATTGGATCGTTGAGAAAAACTTTGTGGGATGGGATCGCACGTGGGCACTTGAAACAGTGAAAATGGGCGCGTGGTAATAAGAGGGCTCTAACGAAAGCACGAGCAGGTTGAATTCGAGTTTCACATCCCCTTTCGCTCCCTTTTTTCCACTCTTTCTTCCTCTCTCCGCCCTTCCCCGCGGAGCCTTCGCTCTTTTTCTCGCGCTCTCTCATTTGGAGAGACCCTCGAAAACCACGGTGACAACGAGCAGCACAGCACTCGACCCAGTAGATCGTCGTCCACGAGGGTTTCAGCGAAGAGCGAGGACTTTGTTCGTCACGGCGGTCGTTGGCACAGATACACAGTTGACTGACTCTCGTCCGACAGTAGCAAACGCGAGAGAGCGAGAGGGAACGAGATAGAAGAGACAGCACGATTGCGCGAGCACAAGAACTAGACTGTAAACGAATTTTCCACAGGGATGTGCAGAGAGCCAACGTCAACGAGGAAATACTCAGTCGAGAGGAAAGGAACTGCCCCGAGCTTGACTCAAGCGATATTTCTGGATGATGTTGACCCAGAGAGATAGATGGTGAAAGTAAAATGAGGGGGCGAGGGAGAAGAAACTATTTCAAAGAAAACTGTTTACGAAAGTAAGTGCTTTTTGAAACATTTCTCAATGTTGACACCAAAGTACGTTAACAGAATTCGTCCATAGCTTGAGATCAGGGAGTTTCCATATAATTATTTTAACAACCCTTAATCAGTCTTGATTTCTGGTTTATGTGCACTCATTTTGGTTGGGGTTCCGTCAGAAATACACGAACCGATAATCCATTCCATTTCCTTCTCTATAAATTGACAACCATTTCGATCAAATCCCGTCTGAAGCACCTGCGTCGGTCAATCCTCGAACTGCATTCACGACCCGCACGAAGAAAGTTGACCTTCCCAAGGCCCTCCGAAGTAACTGTGCGTTGTACGCACGAGTGAATGTAACTCCTTCGTAGCAGCACATAGTCATGAGGGATGTGCAGAATTAGCCATAAACCTTTGAACAGTAGGGAATGTGCCACAAAATGTTGAGAAATTTCGTTTGGCTTGGTTCTCACAGAAATAGAGTTACAGCGAATGAAAGTGCCATGGGGGTACTTAACAAAGATACGTATCATGAGACACAAAGCACTCTCGAAGCGACCTGACGATCCATTTCGTCCCTCTGAAACTACCTTCCAGAATTACGGACGTTTTCGAATAAGCAAATGGTCCCTACACCGCAAATTAATACTCTTACTTTTACGAGGATTCTCTTATGACAGGCCGCGTGGAGAAAGCTCACGATGCTTCATATTCTTCAAAGTTAACGACAAAAATAGCGGCTATTAGACGATAATTGAGCATTGTTTCCCAATGAGAGATAAATACAGTTCTATCGAAATTTCGGATCGTCCATTTTGCGGCCATGTTTGATCGTTGTTCGTCGATGCCGGAGTGCTTAAAGCTCGAGGATCGGCTCGTTAAATTTCTTCAAGAATCCCGTTTCCTTCAGAATTGTTGGTAGAACGAGATTTTTTTCTTAAAGATTCGTCCTCAGGGCAGCTGGCCACAAAGTCCCACTTCGTTGTTGTCGGTGGCGCGTGACTGCGTACCGGAGCTTGTAATTATCCGCCATAGCAAGCGCCTCTGGCAAACGGCCGAGTGGGAAATTAGACAAGGATTTTCTCGTACTCGTTACAAAAACGAAGAAACACCGAGGAAAAGAGGAACGGAGAGGATAAAAAATAGGGTCGCGAAGAGAATGTTGTAAAATATTTTAACACCCCTCCCCTGGTGCTCGAGCATCGCGATCGTAAAAAAAAACCCTTAATCCTGCATCGCCCGAACGTGCTTTCCAATTTATGTTACCCGACCAATGCTCGAGTGTTGATCAAATTTATACCTTTTTCGTCCTTGTAAACCCTACACCCTTTTCCTTTTTTTCGTAACTGCTTCGCTGTAACTATCCAGCTCGAACAGTGCTTTTTTCAACACACGTTTTCAGCGAATTTCAAACGAAAAAGAGTGCAAGCCATCGCAGCATTTTTATATCTACGAGTATCATTATTTTTCTCAAAAAAATAAAAATAAATAATGTTTTGTAATCGCGAATGTGATTTTTGAAACAATCACCGGAGTTTGCACAAGTACGAGATCGTGCGGAATTACCTCGAAGCGCCTCTTTTTGAACTTTGACTTTCCCCCAATCCCAGTAACCTCATCTTGCGTCCTTTTTAAGAAGGTCGTGGCTCATTGTTAGGTCCAATGTATTCTTGGCCCGAGCGTCTGAACTGCGTGAGCAGCAAACAGTTGGTCGGATATGTCAACGGTTTTGAATAAGGATTCGGGCAAATAGCCCCTTTATTCCCTCGGCGGCTTCTCTCCCAGCTTAAACTACTTTCTTGGTGTTACATCTTTCGCCTTTAAGGGCTAAATTCTAATCGCATACTCGGTGTATTTATACAAACTACTCGGGATACGGTACGAGCAAGGAGACAAGGCACTTTGTATTCTCCTCTTAACTCTGGGACATAACTCGTTATTGTTCATGACACAAATCAAGGGATGCATGCAAACTCGCTCGAGTCATTAAATCTCGTAAGTTTCAATGTACCAAGTAATACGAAGACACTCTGTGCCCCACTTCCGGCTTGGCTTTGTAATACGAACTCCCAAAGTGGTTCTGTTTAGACAACGTTCTGGTTTTAGGAATCGAAAATTTATAATACCGAAACCACATTTTTTCATGAAAAAAGATGCTAAAAATGTTCGAAAAAAAGAATATTCGTGCATATGACATTTTGGACGAGCGGTAGTTATAATAATGATGTTTAGTGGCTGGAAATGAGGAAGCAAATTCGACCGAAGTGTACTTTTATCTTCGCACGAATAATTAAACGGGATTGCACATGCGTGTATATCCCGGGAAACTCTCACCTCAACTTCCGGCTTTTCTCTTTCCCATCTCTCTTTCGCTTCCTCGTTTTTTTTTTTTTATTTTTTCGTCGTGTTTTAACGTTCGTTACATTCATAACTCGTGTCTTGAGTGTTAACCGCGTTATGGCACGGATACAGAAGACGCAGAGATCCAACGGAAAAGCAAGGTACAACCGCAGCTTCAGCAAAGTTATCTGCTTTCGTGTGCGCCTCGTAACGGAAGTTGAAACGCGAGGGAAAACGAGGCCGAGAACAGCGTATTATTAAAGAGACTTTTTACGCTGTTATTCGAGGGACAATTTCAACGACGTGTAATACGATGAAAAACATTTCGCGGATAAACGAAAACCGTTTTTTTTCTCTCTCGTATACGAGGAGGAAGAAAAATGATAAAGAAGGCAAAGTGAATGCGCGACGGTTTCCTATAATCTTTCTCAGAATGTGGTGAGGAGCCGGACAAAGATAAAACCGAAAAACACGAGGAGAAAAAAGGTGGAAGTAAAAGAACGAACGGAATGAGTAGAATTTAAATTTTCACCGATTCGATGGCGGATCTAACGACTTTCTTCACGACACTGAATACTGCAACGCAGGCTTTCTCCGGCGCTCTTCATCCTCATTCCTTTTTACTACCTGAAGAAGATTACGAGGACTGCAAGCGTCGAACGATCGCTTCGACGCTTGCATATTCCGACGATTTTGCGTACTCCTGAACTGACCTTTATACTCAACGATTCCAGAATTTCCTTAAATGTATTATAGAGTCAATTTTTCAGAAATATTCCATGTGCTCGAGAGCTCCACTTCGATATCGAGCTCGTGAAAAAAGAATTCTAGAAACAGGGTCATTGGTATTTGCTTCAAACGCACGACTGCGGTCATTTGCTCAAATAGAGGCAAAGTTTTTTAGTGATTTTTCTAATCCAGCCCTTCGATATTAAATGTCATTCAATCTGCGCTTCGCTTTAAAGCCGATAAATGATGACACGAACGTTTCGTCAACGTGACAAAAATTTCGATCCCCTCTGATTTATAAAAAAATATTCAAATGCGATTACCACGACGGAGCGCGGAATAGCAAAAGGGATGGGATCTGAAAGTTGAACAACTGTAAAAACTGTTTTTTTACGCGCCAATGAAATTCCTCGTACATTTGTGGATAGAGATTATCCTAAATTTGTTTTTTCCTCCTACGGAGATGGATTGACCTCTCGGAAATGTTGATGCTCGTAACTCCCGCCCCGTCGCTTTTGAACGCTCGTAAACGCTTATACGCTCATACATTGATTTTGCTTTTTCACCGTTGAATATGAAAAAGCTTTTTACGTTTATATATAAGCCGCCCCATTGCGTCCCGGTGTGGCCTCCTTCGTGGACCTATACGCTCGAAGAAGCTCCAAACTTTTCGCACCCTTCTTGAAATATCCCCGGGGCGCTTACCGGAGGAAAAGGGGAGAAAATACTGGAGGAGAAAGCGGGATGGAGCGTCAAAAAGGGGGGCGAAGGGTGAAAGAACGATCGAGAGACCTCGACGAGAGTGAAAAAGGGTTTGGAGAGAATTTATGCAGGAAATCCGTGGAATTCGCTGGCTCGTGCTTGCTGCTTTTCTGACTGGTATGTGCTCGGATTGAGCTCACGAGATTTACAAAACGTCGCGGTCCTACGTATTCCCGGAACCTCCGCATCGGAAAAGTTGTAATTCACTCGTTTTCCATACCGCCTCACCACTATTCTCCAAATTTCCACTATCTCGTTAAATTCCGAGCGTTTTACGGTTTTCCTTCTTAGCGAAAAGTTTTAAAAACACCCAAAATGAAGTTGAACTATTTCGGGATTGAAGTCCGCGTGCTTTTCGTCCTTCAAATTGTCCCGCGGAACAATGAGCGCAACAAACCTTGAGCAGAAACGTTCAAAAAAAAGAAAAAATCAAACTCAAAATCCTCCATTTTTGCGTCGTAAAATTCGAGAGTTTATATCAAATATTACAAGCTGCCAAAGAATGCTTCGAGGTACCACACGATCAAAAGCTTTCCTCGCCTTGCTCATAACGCATGCCCATTTTTCACGACTGTTCCTCGTCCGCATGGAGTCTGGACAGAGCCTGTAAAACCGGAGACCATTCATAAAGGATGCGGAATATTCTCTTATTTATCGGGGACAGTGGGAAGAGCTAGAATGCCTGAATTAAAAAGAAAAAACTTTGGACACGTTGAGAAATATTAATAACAGAATGATATATTGTTCCGCGTGGAACATTGCTCCCTCGGTGAGAGTTTGCGTACGAACATTTTTTTTACTTCCTGTACGTTTCCCCTCTCTCTTCACTCTCTCTCTCTCTCTCTCTCTTTCTCTCTCAATGAAAATCTCTTTGAAAGTTCGTTACCACGAGAGAACGCAACTCGGTATGCGATTCATTATCAAGCCAGGTATTGTCCCTCTTTCTCTCTCCCTCGAACCCTTTCTTTTCTATTTTTCTCTTTCCCCTCAGCTCTCACTAGATCATATGTATGAGCATATGATACGCGAAAACCTGATTTATCTCGCTTACATATAGAGATATGGGAAGTGAATGCTACATCAGTGAAAAATATACTTTTATGCATTATATCCATATGCTCGGGTCCCCGTATAGAGCGAACGGTAACACACGGACATCTCATTCAAAACGAAGATTCGTTAGTTCCGATTCCCCGGAGCAGGGCTTTGTGGTTCCGAGATATTTCCATTATTTTGGTCGGCCTGACAGCGAGAATATTTGCAAAAGTTCGAACGCATTGGACCCTGCGGAATTTCGTTCTAAATTTCTGTGGGTCGAGGATAAAAGAAGGTTTTTTTTTGTTGAGGCGCGCGAGTGCTAAAATAACTCATGAATAATCCAACATCCACGCGAATTCGGTGATGCCGCATCGAAATTAATTGGCAAACATCTGCCAGAAGGCCAAAATCCTCTTATGAATAATAATTGCACAAGTTTTACAATATACTCAAATTTGCAAGTCCACGTTTGCTCTTCGGATCATCGTAACAAACGTATATTAAAATCTTGTCTTTTTTTTCACCTCGCTTCCATTACGCTCATAGGCAAGGAAGGTTGAAGACTGAGAGACTTTAATAATACCAAGCAAAATGGATAAGGGATGCAAGGGGGTGTATCAATCGAGTTTTATTGGATAACTTTCGTCATAAACAGTTTTCTTTCTGACTGCGGATATTTATTATATTTTTATAGCTCTGCGAGAGAGCGAAAGGCTGAGGAGAAATTCTGTCGGGGGGTATGGATTGGGTAAGAGATTACAATCGAACCCTGGGGACTAGCTTCGCACGATATAGGAAAGCACGATAATTTATTCACGAAATAAATGTTTGTTTGGAAGTATTTAGTAAAGCCTAAAAATGAGGTTGCTTTAGGGCATTACGAGCGGCACGAAAGAGGAAAATTAAGATAGAAATAAATGCGAAGTGAAGAGGCAAATATGGTAGGAAGAGAGAGAGAGTTATTAGTAGGACTGGAATGAAAGCTCTCGTTTCGGAACACAGTCAGGCTGACTTTAATTGGCAAACAAGTATGCAGGGTTTACGTAAAAAGAAATGAAAACAGAGAAAAAAGGGGCGGAAGAGAGAAGGCGAGTGAGAAAGAGCGAGTGTAAGCCTCAAAGGACGAGAAACTAGCTCACAAAACCAAAGAGTACATATTCGTAGAGTTCTCGCGGTATTCATGCTCCAGTAATTTGGCTAAAGTTTGAAACGCAGCTGTGTGTGAGTGACAGAAATGAAAGTTTTCTCGGTGCAGGGTTGCTTTCGAGAACGCGCTGTATCAAAACAACAGAGCCATTGAATCTCCTGTCATAATTACCTTAATGATAGAGTATCTTGTTGAAGGATATCTCGTGAACAAAATGCCGAATGGCGAGATCACAGTGTCACTCGCTCGAGGCTCATTAGTCTCTTACTATGAAATCATAGAGTGCACAGATACGATACTCTACCGATAGATCTCTTTGCTCGAGTCCATTTTTCACTGAAGCCTACCAACAAAAGGTTTCTCAGCAATCCTCGTTTCCATGTACATCGAACGAGCTTCGTCGTTCTCGCATTTCTTTTCCAACTGACGTTTCTCCACAGTTTTATTCTCCACCTACACGCAATTTCTACACTGACCTTCAACTTTATAGGTTTACGGCGTGCCCACTTTATTTCGAAGAAAAGTGGTCGATCGCCCGACTGCTGAAATAAGGGAATCACGACACGTGACAGTCGTAGAGGGTAAGTTCAGAATGGAGGGGATGGAAAGGGCAGGGCTTGAATTTCTTGTATCATTTGGAGGTCTTCTCGGGTCGTATCTCTTTGGTGCTATCTCCCTGAGGCCATAGCCAAATTTATGAGCTGCTCGCATTTAGATCCACGACGGTAAGAAAAAGGAGAAGGACGACGACGACAAGGAGAGCAACGGGGGCGGTCTAGTAAGCCGATTCTCCGGCGTAAATCACAGAACCCTCGCACAAAAGCCATCTCTCAGTTTCACAAACCTCCTCAGAGATGTATATATTCACGTGTTCGAGCTCCACACTTTAGCCATGTCCTCCTTTGTATGTTTAATATACGTGTAATCAAAGAGCTGCGCCCCTATTTTTATTTGAGGCATAAAAGAGTACGAGGGAGAGAGACGGACGGTTAACGATGACGATGAAAACTAAAGAAGTAGTACACAAAATCTTCTCGTTATGCTCAAAACTTCCTTATCGACACGTCATTAAAACTACCCCAAGTTTATACAACTCGGGAGAGAAATATTGCAAAACTCTTTTACCGAGACGTATAAAGCGTCAACCGGAGTCTCGGACCGAGTGAATCTTGTGCACAAACTCGTCTATTAATCGACCAAGTCTCGATCCTCGGATATATGGGATAATCCACCAAAAATTATAGCAATTTCGTGCCAAAGGAAAGCAACGTTTCTATAAAAAAAAAAGTAAATTACCAAGTAAAAGTGTGCGCAGCAAAGAAAATAAACGGCAACACTAAATCCAGTAAAGCTCAAACCGAATTGTGTTTGCACTCATTCTTGATGAATTGTAACCAAGCAAATTTGGTGTCCCTGAGGTTCGCCGTGCAAGCAGCCTCAACTATGCTCTGCACACCGCTTTGAATTCTTTATCACAGTCAGTGTCTCCTGCGAAGCAGAAATTCGAGGTCTCTGTTCTATCCGGGGATACGGAGACTGATGAAATCGTTGCGGAAAGAGGCGGAGGGAGGTGAGAGAAATCAAGTCTTTATAACGGGGATTACGAAGAACCTGGCTCGAGAGATAAACGAGCGAATGCAGAGCTGCTAAGCATTCTACAACAGGCGAAATTCCGTTTAGCTTAAGCAAAAGTGAGAGACGAGCATGACGAAGTTGGCCAGAGGGAAATGGGGGGAGGGACGAGCGGATAAATAAAGTGTGAAATATTCACTCGGAGACCCGCCTCCGCGGACCGAAGCGTAGGCCAGATTTTAGAGAATGTAATGAGGCCGTGCAGAAGCTAAGGGTTGAAAAGGATGCTCTTGAGGTATGGAAATAGGGAGTCAAGTGAGCGTGGAAAGCGAGCGGAAGATGGTGGAGTGAACGCGCGGTGTGAAGAATATCGGTAAAAACGATGGTGAAAAAGGCCACCCTAGATGTTTGGCTCTCTGGAAAACTGCAACTTCGGTATTTCAGAAATAAAATATCCGAGTGAATTTGAGCGGTGGGAAAAATCCTTTCGGTATGACCAAGTTGAGAAGCCTCCCTTAAAGTCCCGAAACGTCTGATTTACTGTGTAAGCAGGAAAGGCAAACTTTCCCGCAGGTGTTATATATATCGTTAGAGAGTAGAAGATCGTGGATGCGTGCACAGTGCAAACCGCCTCTGGAATACACCTCACAGTTCGTAGTTTATGGAGCTTGATGTAATTCGATGGGGACGGAACGAGGGGTGGAAAATCCGGGCGAGAACGACGAGCGAAGACGCTTCAAACCAGATGTATTTGGGGAATGATTCATCGCGAGATGAAGCGCCGAAGAAAGAGCTGCCTCCGAATGGCAAAGCCCCGGAAGGAAAGTGTGCGGAAAGGGTTTTGTGCACTCGGATACTAAGTGGCCACGAAAGCAATGCGAGCAAGCGGACTACCACTACAGAGAAAACAAACAGTAACGGCCTTTCGGCTGCACGCGCTCGCGAATCCCAACTGTAACGCAACATTCAACTTGTTTGCACGATTGAAAACTAATTTCTCCAAGCACATGGAAACTCGGAGCTTATAACGCGCGCAGTTACAATTACGCTGCGGAGTCGAGACAATTCGCGCAACTTGATAAACTCGCGAACGCGTATCGGCTGAGAGACAGAAACCCGCTTGTGTATTTCAATTAATTCGACTTTGATGGCTCCGAGGGAAGAGAAGAGGGGGGAGGCAGAAGCGTAACGTTCAGTTGCGTGCACCAGCGAGAAGGGATGTTACAGAGAAGATGAGACATCCGCGCTAGCAAAGCGATGAGAGCAGAACACAGTTTCATATGAAGTTTGGATCAACTGTATGTGGTAAACATTAAACTACGTATAACGTTGGAGCTATACGAACTTCGCCAAGATCTTAAAGACTAACTTCCAGACCCACTTTAACCGGGTCATTCGGGGTGACTGGGGTTGACCCTTGAAGGATGCCCCGAATCAAATTGGGACGTGAAAAACTTGGAAATTCTATTTACTTTTCTCCTCCGGGGGAATATGAGAGCACGCGGAAGCGTGGTGCATTTTCGTGAGCCGAAGAACTTGAGCGATTGATAGACAGAAAACAGCCGGAGTGACGAAGGCGCAGAGCGTCGGTGTCCCAGCGAACCGGGGTTCCTCCGAAGTTTAAACATTTGTCAGAAATTTAACCGGCTTCTCCGAATTGACACGAAGAGTCAGGCATCAACTTAATCAGGAGAGATTCGGTCGTCACGTTTTTGGGGAATTCCAGTGGAAATGTAGGCGATTGAAGAAAAAGGTTCGGAAGATGTTCGCGGAGGATTCATTTCGCGTGGCTCGTCGTACCGGTGAACGACAATTTCTTTTTCCCCTTTCTGTTTTCATGTCTCTCTTATGTCGACGCGAGTCCCACGAGTCAGCATTTCTCACTGACCTAAAGACCAATCGAACCCAAAACCCTGGACCGTAACGCGTTGCGAAACGTTTTCTGGATGAAAAGCTCGATCGCCTTGAGACACGACCGAAATTCATATACCGGAGGACCACCTCAACCTCGAGCAGAACGGTTCGATGGAGCAAAAAAACATTTGCTAAAGTTTCGAGTCGATTCATTGGATGTTTGTGAAAACAGAATCATCAGGAATTGAAGAAAAAAAAAATAAAAAAAATAAAAAAAATATGAAAAACCTTCGTAAGTCAATAACTTAAACGATAGAAAAATACCGCGATGTGGCTCGTATGGACGAGAGCAAAGAGAAAAATTGAATCATACGCCGAGCGCACGAGCATGCACACACACACGCACACACACACACGAGTCCATGCGGGCCGGTGTTGAGTCGCTACGTGTGTTCCATTTCCGTCATGATCAAGTTGATGACGTTTATTAATTATTTCCTGGAGCGTAATTCACTCGACTGCGAATAAAACCAACAAAATTCATATCGGCAAAATCTTTGTCGGGCGCGAGAATGAAAATTTCATAATTTTTATCCGCGGCGTTCGTGATGCGACGAAATATCGGTTTTTTATTAGCCATGCGAGGGCGAATTGGAAGCAGCGAATTTAGTGGCGGCCGTCTCGTCTTTGTTTTTTCTTCATTCCTCGAAAATGCACTCGTCTTTATTCGCCGCGGTGAACCTGCCATTGCTGTTTTATCGAACAACGGACAAATTTCAATAAAACGATCTTCCGACCCTCACATTAAAATTCTTCCGCAGCGTTGCGTCCAACGATATTTCCCCGAAGTGTCCCGAACAGCGATCGCTCACAAAATTCCAGACAATTCTATAAAAAAAACTTCTCCCAACATTGATAGTGTTCCAACAGCTCCGCAGACTAGCGCTCGTCTCTCTTTTCGAACGTATCCCTCAATAAAAAAAGCAACAATTAAATCCAACGTTGTCAAACATTGCCTCATTCCATCGCGTTCGAGATTTACGCGCCTATTCGTCGACCTCGCGGAAACAAAACCTTAATATATCTGTATATCGATGTAAGGGACCTGTTAACGAAGGCATTCTCCTGTCGCGTGTATCCGCGAATTTTATCCGTCTGCTCGACAAGCAGACCAAAGTCCTATATTCCGTCAAACTCTGTTCCATCGATCACCACACGTGAACACATTCCTCATACGTTCGCAGGTACAAACAGTGACAGAGGTGCACACATAGACTCGGGAGTGAGACGAAAGGAGGAGGAGGGGGGACTGAAAAAACGAACGCAATCGTACATGGGACACGTAATAGCAGCCGCGTGTATAGGCAACAGTATTCTGTACGCTTGTACAGCTTGTATCGAGAGAGCTGCTGTTCTCGAGATCGTATACAGGCAACGCGGCAGCCCCTATTCTCCTCTCCGTGTGTTTCTGTCCGTACATGTACGCGGGGGCGCACACACTTGTATATATTTAGCCATCAGCCTTCCACCGTGCTCGTAGTGCGGGCCGCGACCGCCGCGGCGTCCGGCCTCCCTGGTGGGTGAACTGCCGAGCCAGGGGATTGAGAGGAAAAATTCTACACGCAACACGGTGGGTAAACACTTATACGAGGTGTGTCGGGAGCAGCGGATCGAAAAAGGTTGAATTTCGGCTCGTAGTTCTTCGTCATGGCAGGAGACGGGAGAAGCAATGTTGGCAGGGACGATCGACGAAGCCTTGTAGTCCTGGCTTTTTCTCGAATGGTTTCAGAGCTGAAGCATGCACCGAAAGTGGCGAAGTGTCGCGAAGAGGTTTTTCATAAAACTTCGTTTTCGTTCGAAGCAACGAGAGAAATCCTGGTCACGAGATACCTGGAACTCGGAATTGGAATACGAACTGGAGCTGAGCATGGATGATTGATCGTCGCGGACACCCTGTACATCGAACGTGTAAACATATATGTGTATATGTCTATCGGTTGGAGGGTGGGTTCATTCGCGAATGAATTCGTCGTAACGAGGCGCCCGAGTGAGGTTTCCTGAAAACCAGCATTCCCTCCCGCAGATGTTCCCCCATAGTGCACTTTTCCCTCTCCTTTTCGTGGCTCTCTGACTAATGCAGTTCACGTTCTCGATCCACGTACATCCATACACGGTTTGCAATGTGTTTTTTTTTTTTTTTTTTTTTTTTTTACTATTTTTTCAAATGCTTTTACAGTGTTCTATTTTATCGAATGCACTCGGACCTCCATTTGGCATGTAAAGCAGCTATGAATATTGTGTGTATCGAGAGCGAGGTCAATGTCCATCGGGTGTAATTTCAAAGAATTAGTACGATATTCCATTTCACGGGCACATTTTCTTCGTCATTATGTTTCGGATCATTCACTTGCCATTACATCAATTTTAAATCCGAAATTAACTTGCTTTTTTGCACCGCGTATCGCAACGACCTTCCAATTGATTCGATTGTAAATTCAATGCCCGGCAAACGCGTTGCAAATGCACTGCACAGAAATTCCTCATAATCGGTCCAGCAATATATAATCATTATTTACACGTGCCGCTGACCGGAGTTTACGAGTGCATGGACTCGCATTTGAGCCGGTTTAATTAATCACAAATAAATCAGTGATTATCATCGTAATGTATGAAAATTACTGTCTAAATTTTCCCTCCAGATTCCAGATCGCTCGCGATGCCATCGACCCTTCGATGACAGAGACTCGCAAAACTCGCTGAGAAAATTCCTGATCGTTTTCATTTAATGCTAAATCATCGAAAATTAAAGCTCGGCTCATCATCGAATAGTTTTTTCAACACGTCCACGAACATTCGCGCGGAAGGCTCCCGTTGACTTGTACACGTCGAGGAGTCTGCAGTACGAGAGAATTATTAGGCACGCACTCTCATCGCACTACCAGACTCGCAGAGTTTGGATGCACGAGCCAACGGTTACGAAGTGATCAGGAGAGAGAAGACAGAGGGGACACTAGGTGGAGAGAAAATGAGAGCAAGTGCTAGGGACAGAGACGAGAGCAGAGGTCCAGTGCTCGACCAACCACAGGGACCTCGAGCCCTCTAATCTGCATCACTAACTAGCCTCGCAGTTTATACCTATCCAAGAGAAGCAGGAGATGGCGTGCTTTTGGCTTCGGAGAGAAAGAGATGGAGAGAGAATGCAGCAGTATAACTGACGTCATGCACTGGATGATGGCTTTGCCACCAAGAGCGCAAACGTTGTCACCCATTATACATAGCTATAGATAGATAGACCTCGCACAGAAATACGGAGAGTCGCGTCTGCCGAGTGAAGTCCTTGGGGAAGAGGCGCGTCGAGTATTTAAAAGCCTCGCGCACCCTGCACAGAGGCTTCGACTGTGGCGTTCCGAAGCACCTCCCCGCTCTCTCCTTTTCTCTTCGTAGTTCTAGCCTCTCTGTCGTCGTTAAAGGATTTCGCTATCTCACCGCGCGCGCGCTCGGCAAGCGCCAAGCCTTGCCGAATTAGCCGCGTGCAGCAAAAGCCTCGCTCATATTCGCTCCGTCTCGTATTCGCTATGCGAGCAGCTTAATCGGAATGTTATCGGGTCGGATTAGTACCAGCCACTGGAACGAACGAAACCGACCATTTTCGCTACGTCGAACCGCCTGCCCAACGTTATCTTCCTTCGTTCATACACCAAAAACTATTCCTCGTCCCCAGACACCATTTTCCATGCCGAGAGGTTTTTCCTCTCTCTCTGATTACTGAAACTAACCCTTCGCCAGAGACTCGACAAATGATCGACGATCCTCGTTATGACGCAGTTGGAAGTTATTTTCAGTACTCGCTCCACGAGGGTAGCTAATCGGAAGATAAATATGTCCATTGATCAGGACGAAATATCCAATTTGGGGAAAAATTATCAATGTTTTCAGAATTCAATCGAATTCCTAAGTTTCGGTGAAATTATTCTCCTCCCCAACTGTGGCTCTCCTGCGCGATCCAGTTCTTCATGTTCTCCAGTTTTTTCCTCATTCCATACGCGCTGGCCATTTCCGATCGTTACAAAGCACTCCATCGATGTCTCGGCGTCTGCCATACGACTCCACTCTACAACGATATTTAAACGAACGGCCCATGCAAATTGCTGTTCGTTCAACTTTTTCTTTCGAGAATAATGAGACCGAGGAGAAAAACGTTCGACTGCAGAGCTTGCCGAGTCATTTTTTCTCTAGCTCCTATGATTTCAAATATTCCCGACACAAATAACCCATCGTCAAAGGTCATTGGTAAATGCATCCATGAAAAATAAATGGTCGAAGAAAAGTTCGAGTCGAAAGTACCATTCCAACAGCAAAATACTCACTTTATCAGTAAACTATCATAAAAACGCTTATTCACGATCCTAATAAATGATCAAAGTCCTCGAACATTTTTAATCAAAGCTATTTCGACTCTCAGAAAGACACAATAAAAAACAGAAAGAAACGAGCGACTCATGAACTCGCGCGATTGAGGTCGATGGGCACACTTTTTAACGCCCCATTAACCGGCTCTCTTCACTCCCAAAGTTACTTTGTCGCTATTTTTTGTAGAGAAAAAAGGTCACGAATCTTCCGGCCTCAAATATTTCGCTTCATCCATTCGTGCTTTGCTGTTATATTCATTAACCCCCCCGAAAGCTCCATTTCCAACGAGACGGTTTTGCTTCCCGGGTGAGAAAAGTGTCGATGAAACTCTTAATTGCCAAGCGCGCTCGAGTGCGACTGTATTGAGAGTATCCGCGAACGAAGTAACTTTATATATAAACACGCTTACATAGGAATAGTTGAAGCCTTGGCATATGGGTGTATTAAGGGGGATGAAAAAGCTCGAGTGTCGTCGAGTACTTCCTCGACTATACATACTCGGAAGTGGCTCTACATCGGAGCCTCTACACCCTGATAGCTCTTGCCTGAAGTCTCTATTTAAGGCTCCGGTAACTTTAATGATCGCTCGATAATTATGAGCCTAAAAATCCCTTTGAATTATGAACCGGTTATAATTATCACGAGAATCATAATAAACAGTCGATGCAGTCCTAATTCGACAACGACAAAATTTCATTGCCGATGATCGATCCAAGTTTTGATTTCGACAACTCGAGACCGTTTCTTTTGCCCTCAATAATTGCAAGATACTTTCTCTTTCGATCGAATGAAATTTGAATAAGTTCGAAGGGCTAAATTGGGATTGCAGGTGTTTGAGTTTCACAAATATTAACAGTCACAAACTGGTGGCTGTGAAAAAAAAGAATACACGTAAATCTCATCGGAAGGATATTTTTTCGGGAGTTCATTAGAGGAAAAGAAGAAAGTTGGAAGAGAAATCGAAATAGAAGGAATTGAGTTTACGAATATTCGCAAACAAACGACGATTGTTGTACGAGCATGTGACACACTCGGAGGGCTGGCTGGAATAATTCAACTTCGGGTGCGAAAAAAAGTTGTTCGAAACCAAGGCGAATTGAGAATGAGAAAAACTTGGGAGAGAGTGGCTCCGGGTTACAAGTTTTAAAGGAAATATATATCGAGAAAAAAGGCCATAGCATACTCTCTGCTCTGCTCTGCTCCCTCGTTCTCTCTCTCTCTCTCTTGTTTCGAGAGGGAAGTTAAGTTATCGAGGCACTTTGCATAATTTATCCGGCAGCTACTGAGGCAAGCACTTCCAACTATACGTGTATAGTCGACGTATAGTGAAGAATGTATACACGTATACGAGCTATCCGCCGAGATAACCACGATTATTTTTAGAGTGTATTAAAAAATTATAATAACGAGATAGGAATGGTCTAGACGTCACTGTAAGTGGTATCCTTGGCAAAGGAGAAAAGTACGGAAACGAGAGAGAGAGAGAGAGAAAGTGACCGCGGGGGAAAGCAAAGAGAGTGAAATATATTTGATATAAAATCATGGTATTCATCCGATATCTTTGACTGTGGAAAAGCACCATGGAAAATCAACGAAGAGGAAATTTGAGCAATTTGTAGAGGCGTCACTATTTGCATGGCAAATATATTCGCATTTATTTTCTTAGAATTTTGAAAACTTGCGCGTTTACGGATCGTAAAGTTTCTAGCACAAGTACATTTCATTGTTATATCGGGGAATAGATTGAATGGAATTTAGATTGATTCGATGAAAATTTCCTGGCAATTTTGCATTAGAATTTTCTACGAATTTCATGCTTGCTTGAATCGACGTCTGTTCCCATTCGGAGCCAAGAGATTCTTCGTGTTCCTGTCTAACGTCAAATTTGTGACGTCGCATTCGGAAAAATGGCGAGAAAGGTCTAATTTATGCTGGTTATATTCGTAAAATGAAATGGAGGCAGATTCAAATGTTTAGCGATTCAAATGGAAGGTACAGAAAAAGAGAACATTATCGCAGCAGCGAAAGGTACGTGAAAAGGCGAAAAACTTGGTGTCTTCGTGCTCTGAAAAAAGTGGATTCGAGGTACGAATGGAGACGTAAAAAAGTGGATAATGCACTGCGCGCCCTCGGTGTCTCCTTCCTCCCGCGTTCTCTCTGTCCTCCCCGTACACATCCGTTGTTCGAGCACGCCCAAGTGCACTTTGGCGAATATCAAAAAGTTTAACGACCAAAGCCTCCCCTGGCTATTATCCACGGAGCACAAAATTCTTATCCGTCCCAGTGAGAGTTTTTATTTCAGGCTGCATAACCTGAAACAGTTAGTATCCTCCTGGATCTTTTTCTAGAGGATGAGTGTAACATTTTGAAAAATGTGAATGCGGGACGTTCCGGAAGATTATTCGAATTTTTGAAAATTCGTTGAAAATCGTGCGATTTAAAAAATTGGATGAATTTGATAAATTAATACGACAGAAAGGCTTATTTTTGGAGTAGAAGAAGAACGAAGTATCGAGGGTGCCCAATCAACGGATTTATCGACAGCCGCTCATTCGGCTACTTTGATGTGATTTTGCGGGTAAGCCGAAGCGAAGGCAGGCCCTCAAGAGTTTTCCATTGAAGTAATGATGATTCTTGGATCAAGAGAGGCTGAGAGGAGGCTCCAGACAGAATTTATCATTATCATTATTATGATTTTTGCAAGGGCGAGCCTTCGCAAAACGTGTTAGCGTTGCAGACATTCGGGAGACTGAAGAGAGAAGAGAGGGGGAGAGTACACAGAGGCGAACGCGAAGGAACAACGATTCCCTTGAGGAACGGATAATGCTTTCGTGCTTTCGAGGACCGTAGAGTGTTTACGCGGAGACTCTCGTCGAAACGTTACGAGAGAAATGCCTGAGAGTTGGGATGGAAGCCTAGAAGAGGTCTGGAGGGTACGAGAGACACCGAGGAGAAAGTGAAAGGGAGAGAGAGAGGGAGAGCGAAGCTTTGGTAGGAAATCTCGCGGGATTTTCCGCGGAATCTTAACTACCCTTCTTGCCATTCTCTCGTATTGAGCTCAAAAGGAACGAGAGAGCGAGACTGAAACGAAAGGTGGAGGAGAGAGTGAGGTTGAAGTAGAGAGAGAAAGAGAGATCGACGGAGCTGATGGAGAAAGGGACGAAGATACAGAATGAGAAAGAAAAAGAGGGAGGGAGAGAATGGCAGGGAGGGGGATTTATCTCCAGAGGCACCGTTCCTTCCCGCGTGAACTCCAATACCAACGGTGAATAAGCCCTTTCACTTGGATCTCTCGAAATACGTTGTTACGTAGTAGTCAAAGCCAGTAAGTACACAGACACCGCGAGTCACTTCCCTTTCGCGAATTTCTACGAGTTTGCCGTCTGCAATGTGCTCCGAATAGTCGACCAAAAGTACTCAACATGTGCTTCCATCCTCGAGGAGATACTTGGGGAAAACAATCCCCCGATGTCTGATGATAGAGACGCATCGTTCGCTGCTCTACGACCTCGCAAGAATTGCCGATCAACACGATTATCATCGACGTTTCGATCTGTTGTGGACAGATTTGGAAGAACGATCGACTACTTGAGTTTTTTTCTTTGTCGCGATCCCGTTATTTTCCAATAAGCTTCGCAAATTAAGGTGAAACTACCTCGATATCGATAACGGTTTTCAAATTTATTCATTCTTCTGCTTTTTTACGGAAGGAATAGGGCCAACTTTAAAGTAGAAGATGATGTGCAAGGACACACAAAAAAACACATTTATTGTTCAAAAACGAATTAAATATGGCATACGATTTTTTCCCCTTTCTGTCGATAAATTTTGCGGAAATTGGCAAAAAGATAAGTCATACTCGAAATCCCACAGGTCGAACACTTGACCCATTGAAAGAACACTCATATTCAACGTCACAGCTTTCGCCGATGCCTACTAGTTTTATTTATTTATTTTCATTGATAAGGAGTAATCAACGTTAATGCAAAAATACATTTTGTAATAGATTTTAATGGAAAAATAACAATAGAAACATATTAACATTTTATAATTATTCATCAGTCATTTATTCAATGAAAAGTGCTGAAAAACTTGAATATTGGACAATTTTATTCGTATATTAATTGAAACTTTTCATTAATCGTAATTTTTTTTATTGATCTGGCTGATCGGAAACCTTCGAGATCGGGTCTACTATTGCAATTTACCGAAAAATGAGCTCGTTGAGTGTTTTATTTTTTTTACGCGCAGGATCAAGTGCGCTCCACCAGGGCACAACACAAAGCTGTTGCGAGCATTGTAGAAACTGTAGAAAAAAGAGATTATTCGTTTTTAATAATTTTGTTCTTTCAATGGCGGGTGTTCCGCAAATGGACGATTCACCCTATTCGTTCGTGTGAATGTTATCGAAAATCATTCGGCAGCAGTACATAAAATCGATAAGCTCACAGCGAACACTTAACCTAAAAGTGAGTTCTAGAAACAGTTCTTTCGTCCTCGGATTTTCCAGTTTCATTCGAACGCTCTCTTTTACGACTCGCGACCCGGCTAAACAATCTTCCTGCGTCCACGTAGGGGGGGGGTTGTGCATTTGAAACGGAAGCGCAAACCTTCGCGAGCCGTACGCCTATTAGCCACGCGCAACTTTCCTCTTCCTTTTCCTTCCATTACAGCGAAGAGCCCTTCCGTGATGAAACGAGAATTCACATCCACCGGTAATTCTGAAGTTGAGGTAACTGCTCGGTGGCTGCTGCCACTTCTATTACCTTTCGGATCTCATTCAACGAGTTTCTTTGTCTCGAACTGGTCGAAAGAATTTCGGCTGCTAATTTCTTCGTTCGTCTTGACTTTCGAATTTCATATTTCGTTAAATTTCATTTGATTATTCATTTTTCAAGCTTACTTTTATGAGAGGCGATTTCTCCGAGAAACAAAATGAACCGCAAAGTGGACGTCGAAAATACACGCTCCGAAACACAGAGAAAAATAACCGCGCAGCATGTTTTTCAGCGTGATAGGTATAAGAAAAACTGGAGTGAAAAAAACGAGCTACAGGGCAGACGATTGTTCACAGCCCGGTAAAGCAACGTCGTACTTTTTTGATAGATCGCTCGATCTGTCACGAGAGCAAAGATGTGGTTCTCCTCTTCTCCTTCTTCTCACATGCTCTTTTCTGCACATTCCCGTTCGGACTCGACGTAAAGGGTGTTTCATTCAGATCCGTTCCAACTAAACGAATCCACCTGGATTAAGATGATGGATCAGTCGGTAATCACACCTCGAATTTTTGAAATTGAAACTCTTTGACATCGTTCGTCCGATTAAAATAATAAAAATGTCATCGTACGCAGCACGATCGCAAAAATCCGATGACATTTTTATTTTTTCGATCAGACGAACGATGTGGAAAAATTTCCTTTTCAAAATTTGCAGCTATCTCTCTCGCACTCACGGTTGTGATTACCGACTGATCCATCATCTTAAGCCAGTTGCACAAGGCTCGATCAGTAGTTCGACACATTCGTAGAAAAAAAAGGATCGAGAATATTGATTTTGTGGTGTAAAAACACCGGGAAATGATGAAGTCATCGGAAATCGAAGGATTCGAGGAACTTAGTTTTTGACACATGCCCGGTCGACGTAACAACGTGATTCAATATCCAGCAGAGCTTTCCGAACTGCGGAGATTGCTGATCGAATCGGAATAGAGTAGCCCATAAGTATAGAAAATTTAAGGGGTGAACGATCCGGCAATAACGCGGAGCGAGTGCGGCTGCATGAAACGCAATAACCAGTATACAAGCTTTCGGCTCGCCCTATCGCGTAGCGATACACACCCGCTGGGGCATCAACTTTTCAGAAGCATACGCGTACCAAGCGTCCCCCTCCCCCCCCCTCCCGCACCTCTGGAATTTTCTACACTCGCCTGCAAAATATTATATTTATTTCCTCATCCATTAATAAACGTATATTCGTGCTACGATCCTTCATAACGTTTTTCTACCAGCGAGTTTCTTCATCCCCCAAGGTTCAAATCTTGAACGAGAAAGAGGCTGCTTAATCTTGATAATTTTCCCAACGAGAACGGCCTGCTCTTGTGTGTTTCATAATTATACCAATTTCCTTCAAAACCTTTTCGATTCCTATTGCGAATCAGCGTTAAATTCTTTTCTTCGAGCTCGAAAATTTAATTGAAAAAACGTTTGGAGACAATGGGAGTGTCCATGAATTCCTCCATTGTCGATTCGGTTTTTATTGTCGTTATTTTTGTACCTCGCCTCGCTGACTGGTCCAAGATCCGAGGTGTCTTTTGATCGCGAGGAGAGTGAAGAATGCATGAGGAAAGCGAATTAGAGACGAGACGCTGGAATCTCTCTAATGTCTCGGTTTCGTCGACGCTTCGCAGGATAAGAAAACGGAAGCGAAGAATATCGCGTCGCTCGTGGCTGGTCTCTCTACATTTTTGCATGAGTAAACGAACACGAGCTGGCACTGTACGTCTGCGTGAAGAAAAAAAAGAGGAAACGCTTCTGTGCACTGGAAGAGGGTGCAAAAGGCAACCGTGCCCTGGCGCGGAGTCACGATTTGAATAATTTCACGGGAAATTACCGCTGTGACACTGGTTGCTTCGAGAAATGAATGTATGCGAGTGTGTACGTGAAAAATTCTCGTTCTCTCTTCTCCACATGCATTTGGATACCAGAAGGCACGGATCGGCGCTCTCGCGACGTCGAGCGACGATTGCTCTCAGCTTTTTTCCACGTCTCCACATTTGAGAAGAAACGATACATCCCGAGCGGAAAAATCTTGACAAATTCGTTCATTTCTTATGCTAAATCACTATCGCAATGGAATGAGACGTTTGAGGGAAGATTTAAAATCAATGACAAAACGATGCGTCCGAATCGAAAAGCTATCACGCGTTCGAGTTTCTAATTAAATAACGAGGGCGAACGAAAATTTGATATGAAAATCATGGAACTTGAGATGCGAATGAAATGTCAATTCAATTTTCCAATTATTGAAATTACGCTTCAATTTTTGGAGCAGAAAAAAAAGAAGAAATCGGAGGTAGAACGTCCTGCAGAGTTTGTCACGGTGACCAATATTCAAATACTAATTTCGTTCGTCATTAAATATTAATTAAAATGTTAATCGTAGAGAGCTCCGAGCGCCGAGAAACGGAGGTCTCCGTATATTCTTTTAATTGTTTTACAAGTCAAACGAAAGTGGCAAGAACGAGAATAAAATGAAAAGCTGTTTGAACGAAGCGAGCTTCTGGTTATTCCGTGTAAGGGCAGGAGGGAGATTTCCGACGTTCTCTATTTATACTGCTAATCCTGAAAACCGCAGAGTACACTCTGTTTTCTTTTAATCCGACTACAATTGCGATCACGACGGAGGCGATTTTCCTCTGGGTATTTTCCACTCGGGTCATATAGTTAGAACCATCTCATTTCTTCGTCCCCCATAAGTATTTCTATGTACGTAAGGCGATTATTCCGGCTTAAGTTCGTGGTTTTCTTTGACTTCGTGACTGGTGAGCAAAACTTTTCAATTTTTTTATCATTCATGGGAAACTTTTAAATATAAATGACTGAAAATCATTGGGGAAGCTAAATCTTTTCTAAATATTTCAAAATTTCGGTATTAGAATGGCGAATAAAAATCAGGTGAAAAAAACCATCCCAATCATTGGAATGATCGAGCATCTGCCGAATTCGTAGCTTCGATCGGTTCTGTGTTTTACAGTATTGATTTGAAAATCCGAATAATACACAAAATTGTTCAACGACCTGCTACGGAGGAAGAAAGACAAAAGTAGGGACAGGAGAGAAGTGCAAGCAACAAACGTGTCTTTCTTACCCAAACTCGATACATTCCTATTGGTAATAGAGGGTTAGTTGTGGATCGGAAGGAAAGTAGGATTGAAAGCTCGTGTAGTCAGCGGCGAGGGGGGGAGAGGGGGGGGGGGGGGAAGCCACGAGTGATGTAGAATGGAGAAAGGAAAGTTGTGAAATCGAAAGAGAAACGTAGCGAGGGGAGGAGAAAAAGAGGAAGTAAAATAATGGAGGAAGGGAAAGCGCGCGCCGCGTTTAACAAGAGTTGAGGATTTCGGAGTAGCGGTGAGAATAGAAAGTAAAGGGGATGAAGAGAATCGCAGCAACGTCAGAGACAATGAGAAAGAGAAGAAGATATGAAGCAGAATGAAAAAAAGGGAGGAACAGGAAAGGAAAGGGGGGAGGGAAGGATGATGAGGAAAGCCAGAAACACACAGAACAGGAGAGTTGGGTGAGCGCAAAGGGAGAAAGGGAGAAAGAGAGTCGAGTGTGAGTGAAGCTGCGTTTATTAAATCAACAAAAGCCCCGTGAGGGTGGAGGAGGACAGGACGAGACTGGATGGAGTGAGAATGGGATGAGGAACGCGAAGCGAAAGGTTTATATATTCCATAGGGCCAAGAGCACATCAACCCCTGGAGCGAGAAAGCGAAAGGCAGTGTACAGTGAAAAAGTACGTTATGATGAAACCCCGTACAGGAGCGGCCGTCGCGGAATAGTGTGTAGCCCATTAAATATAGATAAAGCCTGCGAATGGGAATCCGCATGGAGCTATTTTCGCCAATCGTCCTCGCCTGATTTATTTATACAGACGAAAGAAAACAACAAAACATAAATTCTATCGAGAAAAAAAACCTCGCTGACGAATCAAGCAAAATATTCAATTTCACCAATTCACAATGCCGCCTCCTCCTCCGGACCCCTTTTGTTGCGGCGAAACGACTCTGACGTTCAGGTAAAAACATTGAACCGGGCTACGCCCCTTTTGTCATGAAAGTCGAAAACTCTTGCACGACAATCATTTCTCACATAATAGTCATCAAAATCAACGATTAATACCACATCTGATATTCCACAAGCAATTTATAGGTGCAAATAAAGCAAAGAGAGAAAAAGTAACATCTCGATTCTCTGTGCATTCAGGTGGTTTTCTAGATCGTCGTTATACGAGAACGCTCGCTCCTCGCCGGTTCTTTTTCCATTTGGGATTCTCTTTCCAGCCTCTTCTCGTCGAGCTCTTTCACTACACGCTTTCCCAAGACCGCTATGTGCACACACAGCACACATGTATATACACGCGAACAGAAGAATCGTGTTCTATATTTGGGCAGGAGAAAAAGCACGGGGTAGTTTCATCTCGTATATACATTTGGTGCACTTTACAAAAGCTCTCTTTCACCGGAGCATATGAGAGGCCAGCTTTCTCAACTCTTCTCTCATTGCGCCCTCGTCCGAAAAAGGCACGAGTGGGTATGCGCGAGAGAGAGTTCCTTTCACGTCGGAGTAACGGAAACGAAATAAGAGGGGGGGGGGGGGAGAGGAGGGGAGAAAAAATAGAATATGAGAAAGAGACAGCGGGAGGATGAAGCAGATGAAAAAGCGAAAGAGAAATGCACACTCGACCTCGCGCCAGAGTCAAAAGCAAGGGCCAAACTATAAATTGCTTCGTGTGTTTCGTTACGAAAACGAGGATGCACGTACGTTGAGAAACGTGGTCCACGGATTCGCCCCGCTCCCTCTTTTCCGATTCGGGACTCCCTGTGACTCCAATAAACTTCTCGACAACGCGAACACAATTTTGGGGCTGGGAACACCAATTTTAGTTATGAAAATCGCGTTTTCTTCGCCCGTTGATCTCCCCTCTTTAACTGAGATTCTCGTGCGCCTGCAACTTTGGTAATTTGAGTGCTTTCGCAGACCCTTCGTTCCCGAAGGAAAGACAGCAGTAAAAAATACACGCGATTCTTACGGATTCATAAAATCTCGTTTCGAATGAAATTCTGGGTACGAATGCGCCGTTCGGGAAGACGTTTTTGTTTCTCTTCCTGGATTCAGCCTCCCCCAAACAACAAATTATTTCGTAGTTTTCTTTTGTACCATCCGATCGCCTTTCCCATTCACGTTCAGATTGTTTATCTCTTATCGAAGCGAATTTCCTCGCATCAACATTTCAGAATACTTGGCTCGGTGTGCTGTTGCTGCCCGACTGCCCGAAACACGCTAGATCGTTCATCACGGAGGCGGTGGAGCGCATTTTCTTAAATGCCAACGCACGTACGAGTCTCAATAGTAAGAAAAGGACGAACAAATAAAGGGGAAAAGGCACCTCGTGCTCGGGCATTCGCACCCCTTCCCTTGGTATGTTCTCCCTTCTGGCGCGTGAACCGGAACATTAAACACGCCTGCGATCCTGCCGACAATGGCACGAAGAAATTCGGCGTTCCTTCCGCCCCAATTACATGCCCTCGCTGAGGTCACTTCCACGAGGGTCAAAGTTGGCACACGATTTTATAAACGTTCATCCGCGGCAAACACGTGATTCCCTCTCTTTTTCCCGCCCCCAAAGAAACGAGAAGAAAATAGATTAACTTCTTTACGACGCGAATATAGAGCCTGGAATGAAAATAGTTTCAGCAGCCCGTTCTCGCTCTCATCCGCTCCTCGTTCCCTCTTTTACGCGACTGCGCAAGTGGAATTCGTACGCCAAACTTGCCCAAGCCACATTCTCGATCGTTTTCGATATGAAACGAGACCAAAATTTCAAAATTTTTCCCAAAGCCTCAATAAAGGGAAGCACTTCCGAACGAGGTCGATGAAGAAATAATGAAACGAAAGCCCCGCTTCGCTCAATGGAAGTGCAGGGTTTCGTCTACGAGCCTGCACGCGAGCAGAGAAAAAGGAGTCGAAAAAAAATCGACAATCTTTGTTGTAAAGTGTTCAAGGAAACTTTCACGATTGAACGAATAAGTTTCGCTGCTCAGTCTGAGAAGAGAGGGTGAAGAATTTCGAATCAAAATCCCGCGATAATCAAGCTATTTTGTCTGAAATTCGAATATTCGGATTCCCGATAAAAATTAACAAAATTTGACAGCTCTTTCGACTCGATCGATTTCGCTTCGATGAAAAAAAGTTTGTAAAATCCTGCAGTTGGTCCATTTATCAGAAACTTTCGTGTCCGAATATCGGAAATTCGTGAGACACTCTCGATGTACATAAATCGAATATGAAATAAAGTCTGGCGAAAGTTGCGAAAAGCTCGCTCCTCGAAGATCCACCGAAAGTTTATTTTCTTTCTGTTCGTCTCGTGCACGACAATTCGGTCACACGTTCGCCACACGTGCATCCCACTTCTCTTTTTTCTCCTCGCTCGCTCGCTCGCTGTCTTTCTCGTTTCCTCTGAGAGAGTAGTCTTGAGTCGTGCTAGGAATTTAACGAGGAGGAAAAGTGAGAAGTAGAGTCGCAGAAGAGAAGACGGAAAGGGTGAGAAGGAGAGGGAGAAAGAGGGCAAGGAGAGAATAGAGAAGGAGACAAACGTGACTCTCGATGTATATGTGACATGGCCGCGAAATGATTGTATGGCCACCAATTCTGGTGATCCTTTATCTCGCGGGCCATTTCACACGAGAGATCGACTCGATCGACGTGAGCGCCCTCGAGTCTGTATTCATTGAAGCCTTGCAAATAAAAGGGCGGAACTCAAAGATGAAATCGGTTAAGCTGGGACCTGCTGCTCCCGGGATGCTCGAAATATCTGTGGACGTGTGTGTCTTGAAAGTCTCTTTAAAGTAAGTTCAAAGTAGAGTCGCAATTTCGGTAACGATTCGACTTCCGGCTCGTTCCGTTACAGCTGCCCACTATTTTCCGTAGAGATGTGAAAATCCTGAAGCGGTGCAGATGATTAAAGTACTCTGGAGAACTCGTCTCGAACGATGTCGACATTTTCAAGTATTTTCTTTGAATTATCGTCGAGAAAACGTTGTTAAGCATTTCATCGAATTCCATTCGCCCAAAAATCCCTCTGCAAAAGCTTTTTATTCGCAATATAAAGCGGCATCCAAAATGTATATTCATGGAAATCACACGAAAAAAGGTAGAAGAAAAAATTAACAAAATATCGATTGTTTTCTTCGTCGGCTACACACGACGTTATAGCCAAAAGAACACACGGAGAGACTTTTATACGAATATTTCGGATGAATTTGCTAGAAAAAATTGCTATGTTTTGTAGCAGCGCTGTTCTATATCGCCATTCTGTTACATCTCACCAAAGTGCATAGTAATTTTGATGCCGAAAGCAGCTCTCTCAAATCTTACTATTTACGACAGGCAAAATTTAGGTCTGCGACATTCTTACATTGAACGATGCCTCGATATCCGAATGTCACTCGTGTCTTTGGCGAAATGTTAAAAATTGGTCAATTGGACTGGACAAATTGCTTAAAATTTTACTATGTGTCACTCGTTAATTTTCATGTTTAAAATCGCAACGCCTCATATAATTGATGGGGGCATGAATTTTGCTATGTTATTGATCAAAATTCGCTCGGTGTTCATTTTCGATGTAGTGTACACAGCGCGTTATTTGCTATGAAGTGTGGTAATGGTTCCCCAAACTTTTACATTATTTGACACACTCTGTAGCGATTATTATTATAATATCGATGTGGTCCGCGACGTTATTATAAAAACATAGTAATTTTTGTTATAAAAGTCTCTCCGTGAATATTTGATGAACAAGGAAAGGATAGCAAAAAGTGTTTGAGAGAAGAAAATTTGTACGTGATTGAGGAAGAATAACGAAAATGAAAGTTCAATGAATTCTTTTAACGGGGTTAAAGGAAGCTGAATTCACTGTGAACGGTTTCAATTAGGTTTTGCCTCGCCAAAAACACTCTTGCTCTCAAACCTTCACTCACATCATAAAATTCGGTGTGGAAGCTCGTGTCCGACACTGAGAAACCCCAAAAAGACTGAAATCGTACGGTTTAACAAGCATACGTAAGTAATGTCTGCTCGTTCTCGAGGAAATCGATAGACGTACGTCCACCAAACAGTTATTCCGAAGGAGTCAAAGCCAACCAAGTCCGTGTGCATCTCGCGCCCTCACTCCCCGACTGTGCTCCACCGAGCAGCGTTTCCAGCCGTGAGAAGCCTCCGGAGAGAACGCACACAGATGTTTCTCTCAATCACCGATCGTTTTCAGGATCCGTTTACCCACATCTCTATCCTTTGAATCAGCCATGTACTTTCGAGACATTACAACCTTCGTCCTTTCATTTCTACTCTATTTCCTCCAGCCACGAACTTCAACAGTCCGTTTCCAATGGAAGAATTGAGCGAAGGTGGAAAGAGGCTTGAAGCAGGAGTCAAAAACGATCGGAAATCCTTTCCTGCATGGACTTACGGGGTGGCAAAAATTTTAGAGAAATTGACCCATCAACAGAAATTCAGCAGCAATCTTTGTTCCTGATGGACTCAAAAAGAGTAAAACGTCATTTCCTCATTTGGAGCGCACATTCGAATGAGCTTTGGGAAGAATTTTGAAAAAATGTGGTCGGACATTGAATATATAATTTGGAGGATAAACACTCGTACGAAAACTCTTTCCAACGGTGCATTCCAGTCAAATATGCCCAAAATCAATACATCAACTACGATTATGGAGCACGAATCCCGGAAAGGGTGGAAGGGAGAGAGAAAGAGTGGAAAAGACGAGGTTGGCCTTAAAACGAAATTGAATTTCCCGCAGCGGAAAGAAACCTTCTCGCTCTCGTCTCCTCTCACTCGGGCTTCTAATTCGAATTTAAGGTTTTGCACACCCTCAAGATAGGAAGAGACGCATCGTGCGCTACCGAGTTTATCTCCGATTTATCCGAACGCTTCTCATCCTCCGAATCTCCTCCAATCTCTCTCTTTCTCGCTCTCCCGTTCTTTTCCCTCCTGCAGCCCCTTGCCCGTTTCGTTGACGTTCATTTTCTCGCTCTGCCGAGCGATGCAATCCTCCTCTCTACCCTCTTCCGATCCGGCGAGATGAGAGCCTCGAATCAAGAGCCGCAGGACGCCCTCTCGATCCGGATCTACGTATATTACATACCCAGCTGGTATATTTCACCTCGTATACACTCACCGCTTGTTTCGCGACCCTGTGAAAGCAGAAAGGGCCTGAGCGAGCCGGGATGAAAGGGCAGGCAGAGAGAAAATAAGGAAAATTCCTCCATTAATTTCGATCTTTTATACTTCGCTCTTCGAGAATCGAGGTCACCAGAAACGTGTGTAATAATGCTCGATTACGAATGCTAATCAACACGAGTAGAACTTTCAAAAAAACCTACTACCTCGAAAGTCAATGAAAACGAAAATGAATGAACAATGAAATTCCACATTTTTCGTTTTTTTTTCCATCTCTAAAGCGTTCTCAAGAAGACGTAAAAATATGAAGCTGCTCCATCGTAAGGAATAGCGAGGGAAGATTCAATTCCTGCGACCTCGTTTTTCCCACTTTCGATTTGATTGCCTCGTTAGATAAAATATTGGAAAATAATTTGTTTCCCTCACGCTCCGGTTTTCTTCGTTCAAAACCCGAAAAGTTCATCATTATTCCACGAGCTTAAATTTTGGTCAGTATTAATGCAATTTCTTCAATTGTTTTGCGCACATTAAATTTGTCGATGCTCGATGATTTTCGAATTTCAGTTCCCATTGGCTTTTGGTATTAACGAGAAAATATGGTACGCTGGTATATGTCTCGTTGCAGTTAAAGGAAAAGCAGAGAGCAGGGAATTATTGGGGGTGGGGGGGGGGGGGGGGGCATTATGCAGATATTAGTGCTCCTGAACATCTCTGTTATTATCACATATAACATATGAATCGAATTTCACATTGGCGTATAGAATGAAATATACGAATTTACCGAATATTCGGAAACGAACGAGTTTTCCCTGCGCGTTAATACGACGAGTATGGATTTTTATTTTTTCCCATTGTTTGTAATATTTATCCGTTCCATATGCGCGTATTAATCGAGAAAATCGAGACAAAAATGAGAAAGAACGTTATTAACCGCAGAACACGATATTGAAGGTGGAATTCACACTTGTTCGAATACGCGGTAAAGTACGGATACATAAATACTTATTGAAAGAGCATTAAAAAAGTTTTAATATCTCTGGAGGCCGAGCGCTTATTAATTCATTCGTTAAACGCGAAACCAATTCTCGTTTCGTTAAATATTCAACGGGAATTCATTCGTCGATTGGATTTCCATACAGTTTATGTTTTTGTCCGGAGTTACAAGCGAACGATGAGTCGTTGAATCGAAGGAATATTCGTGAGAAATAAGAGAGTTCCATATTTTCGATAATATTCGAGTTCGTGCAGTACGATAATGAATTTAAAAAAGTACTTGGAAATATTTATTTTCACAGAATTGTTCTCAATTTGTATGATTGGCGATCAATATTTTCCAATCAATAGCAATAAAAGTACATTGTGTAAGAAGAAGGGAATGTGAAATTTTTAACTCGCGATGCTTTAACGTACGACTAGAATAACGATTGAAATTTGAATGCAGTTATTTTAATTATTCACTCATAAAAACTCATCGCATTTTTTGTTCCAAACTCGATTTTGTGAAGATGAGTGTTTTTGTTTCTGATCGATTCTCCGATTCTTCATTTTTAACCCTAGAACGCATGACTGGGGTGTGAGTACACCCCACGCGAACTTCAAACTACGCTCCCGTCCTAACAAGCGACATTATCGACTGATTATCGACGGATTTTTTAATATATAAATTCAATTGAAATTAGTTTTATCGTACATCATTCTTTTCGTTATAAAAAAACGAAGAAAATGGTGTAGGATAAAGTCAGTTTAGCATCGTAGGACCGGATTTATAAGCAGAAAAAGAGTGGGGTGCGTTCAAACCCCGGTCATGAGGTTGAGGGTATGAAAAAAGGTACATGAGGTGTAGGGTTAAAATTCTTCTTACTCCCATGCGCACTTCTTCGTCATCAAACACGTATAAATATATTGTTTGGTTTTGTTTCGACTTACCAACAAGTTTGCCAAATTGTGCCGGGGGTCTCCACTCGGGATAATGCTTTGGAAATCTCGCCCTCGACCAGTACGTCCTCAGTATCACTTTGTAAAGTGCCAATTTGTCCTGGCGATCTTGACTTCCCGGACCGCATTGTCCGGACGCCTGGTGCGAGCACAATTCAAAGCAAACTAGTAGTAAAAGAGAGAAAAGGACAGACCGGCACAATCGTCCGACACCTGACATCTGGAATGTTAAAAGAAAAAAACAACACTGTTATTTTCATGAAGCGATCGCGTATTTGGGTCACCTCGATCCGCACATCTTTGGAGAACTCTTTAACTGCAGCTGGGTCAATGAAAAACATGTTTTTTTCGGTTAACTCAAAATTCATGAGTAATCCCCCTCGCTCCCCCAAACGCTAAAACGAAGCGCTTATGTTAGTTTTCTCTTCGCTCATACTTTGACCGCGCGAAGTGTCGATAGATCTCAGTTCTTGTTAATCTTGAAAGTACAAGAAACAAAAATATCGCATTCCATGATACGAAACAAGCTCGAATAATGGAAATAGACGAAGTGGTAAAAGCCTTCATTTCGCATCACGAATTGATGCTATAGTCATTAAACGTGATTGTAGCACGTGTGAAACAAAACGAAACATTCAGTATTAATTACCACGAGGAGTGACAGGAAATCAATGTTTTTTTGTATAGTTCCAAGTGAAATGTTTCTCGAATACGACTTTGTGATAAAGTAGAGTTAGCCCGATCTCCACAGCTGACTCGTTCCCTTCCCCTGAGTTTTTCGATCCGTCGAGCTGCCAGAGCACTTGGCAGAAATCCAATTGCCCTGGGTCTCTGTCATTCACGACACACGAGAGGATTTGTTGAAAAAAACATTAGATAGAACGGGGGCAGAGAGAGTGTGAATATGTATACACGCTCCAGAAATATAGGACATTCGATCAAGAGCGCCTGCATCAAAATCTTCGCTCTCCGTGTCCTATTTTTTCGTGTACAAAGTTTTTTTCTCACTCGATCCTCTCTTGCGGCCCTCTTCGAGCTCGAGAAGCGTCTGAAAAACTGGTCCATTCGAAGCTGAGTTCGAGCCTTAGGCATCGACGGTAGAACCGATTTCCCAGTCAACGTACTCCATCGGAAAATTACTCTCCGCGAAGGACTTACTGCAGTTCAGTCGAAAACGGTTATGCTGTAACGCCGGCCTGGCAACGCTCGACCGTAGCTTCCAGAGCAGAGATAGATTTTGATAAACGAATATGAAAAAAAAACGCTCGACGAAATTATAAGCTTCTCTCATACTGAAGTCATGAATCTTCACGATTTCAACTAATGTACGAATCTAAAAATGCTCTCGGTTACCAACTTTGTGTACCGATACTTTTGTTGAAAGAATGGCAAACTTCCCACAAATCTCTCTCTGATCATAATTTACCTAAACGAGTTTCCAATGAATAATTATAAAAAATGGATGAGGTTTCTGCTCGCAAAGAATCACAATTACTGTCCTGGCGTCGAGCCTTTTTCCCACTACGGAATAAGCGCTGAATTTATCGTGACGAGTGAGACGAATAAACAGAAAAAGTGATATTAGAAGGAACCATGTGGAAGGTCACGTCGCTTGCAATTTTGTCGATCGAAGTGGACGATTTTATCGGTTGGATGAATCGATGGACAGTGCGAAGGTTGATCGACGCAGTTGGAACGGAGGCCGTGGACATTTTCGGTGAGATTCCGCCTCCACTTCCGTAAATACAAGAAAATGAATAAAAAGAGAATGCAGATTAAAAATATAGATCTATTGATCGGGATTCCGAGTATTTAAAACCGATTGCTAAAGTCCGATGTGCTGGCTTCGTTCGGTGGGCTCCAAGCAGATGGTGGTTGGAATATGATTTTATGTTTGACCGTTTCGTGTAGAAGGCAGCCAACACAATCGTCTATGCAGGCATACCAGAAGCGCGGCAACGGCTTGACCCGAATGCGAATATGTTTGAAAAATCGCAGGAATCGCAACATTCGGAGCGGACTCGAGCGCTGCTTCTGCGAACTCCGACCTGAGTTTTCCCTACTGTTTTTCATATTTTCCAACCGCTTCACTGTTCACGCAGATCCACGATTTGCAGCTGCTAATTAAAATGATGCATCATAAATTGTAACGGAAAGCTTTGTGCGAACTCGTGCACAATTATGATAGAAGCCTCGAATCGAGGCACGCGCACCAGTTCAACCGCGCTTGCATATGCAAATTTCGACAGGAATATGTGATCGAAATTCAAATGCTATTTGAATAGTTGCCTACCGATCGGTCTTGTAACTCGTGGCTTTTCGCACATTCGCTTCTCTATCTCTTAGTCTTTTACTCCTCAAACCAGGATTACTCGGTGCGGATGCATCTACATCTCGAAGTTCCAAGAGCAGTCACGTATTAACAAAAGAGATTACTATCGCGTGGGCTCGTGAATGATTTCCCAGCTACACGCTCGCACTTCACCAACTACTCCAAATTCCGCGTGTGTATTTCGAATGTACGAAATTCGCAATAGTTTTCGTAGATACTGTTATATCAAACTACATAACGGGACGAGCGTGCATTCTGAAATGGGATTTCCCCGTGAAATTGAGAAGGGACAGTGTCATGAATGAAATTACAGGTCTCTCCTCGTTCACTCACGACACTCCGCATGTTGCCATCACAACGAATACTTGTATTTGTTGATATACCAGGGAGACACCAATAGCTGCCTTAACTGTGTTAATACGACGGTTTTTGATGTTTCAATTTTTCAAAATGTACACTTTGTTAACCCTCTCAAACGGGGACCTGTTTCAGGTTGAAGGAAAATTATTCCCTTCATTATTTTATCTCAAAATACTTTCTAGTTTATTAATCCATTGTGACATTTCAGTTTTGCTGTTGGGAAATACGAATTTTTGAATTTCGGGTACGCCCAGCACCGAGTACGTGGGAGGGGTGAAGTCAGGAAAATTTACGAATGAATCTATCACCTGACACCTTAAATACATCGTATGTATTAGCTTCCCACTGGAAGGACATGAAAAACAAATGTGTACTCACTTTTCTTTTGCGATAATTAAAGCATGTTTTCATACAGGGCCAACTCAACACGAAACGCCAGCTTCATATTAATATTTTGGTAGGTTAAAGCAATTTATCTCTTGGTTTAGGGGTATTTATGGTGCAATCTAGCCTTGCTTGATGGAACTAGGCAGTTAGAACCCCGACCTTACTGACCGATGCAGTTTTATGGGGTCTGGAAGCGCGTGTTGCGTAGAAGCAACATACGCTCCGAGAGGATTAAGAAATTGTAAACTGAATCGTGATTTCCTCATTAAAGTTCATTATCATCAACGCAATGATGGCCCTCGAATTCTTTTTTATAACAGCCTCGAGTGGAATCGGTCAGGATTATTCTTCAGTATCAAAGCTGCAGATGATTCACGCGCTGTTTGCTGTTTCATGAGTAAAAACAATGATTTCCAAGTGACTCGGAATGCTTTGGTCTTGCCTGTGTTTGTTTTACACACAACAATATTCCCCGTGAAAGTAAAACGATGATTGAATATGCAATTTCGTGAATACAGAATCAATCCTCAGTTCAAATCTCTCCACCATGGATCGATGTATACACGCGGAATTATAGAATAAATTTTCCCCTTAAATTCACCATGAATATGAGCGGTGCGATGGAGAACCAATGGTGAACCGAGTGTAGAAATGTTTTCATTATTTTTTTTTATCAGAGAGAACCGCCAGTAATTAAAATGGATTTCGAACATTGGATATTGCGAACATTGGTACAGTCCATGGGGAATCAGATCGGAGCATTGGTGCTGAATTTTTTTCCCAGGAACTCGAAGAACAACGTTCATTTCTGTGACGTCAAAAATCTTCATGGTTCGGTATCGCGTGAAAAATTTTCATCCTGGAAACAAGTGACAAGAAAAGCTTCACATTTACGGTTTCCTCCGACGAATGACCAACGTTCCGAGGAACGTTTGAATTCAGTCTGCAGCCAGAAGAGAGAAAAGTTCTCATTTTTGCTGGTTCAAGCCATGAATAAGAGTCTTGACGTGAGAGATGAAAGAACTTGTTTATAATGGCACCAGAACTAAAGGGGAGTTCGCCGATATGAATGGAGAGTAATGAACTAATGATTTTTGTTTGTCAACGCGGTCATTTTCCATTGAACTTTTT
Source organism: Venturia canescens (assembly GCF_019457755.1). Classification (NCBI taxonomy): domain Eukaryota; kingdom Metazoa; phylum Arthropoda; class Insecta; order Hymenoptera; family Ichneumonidae; genus Venturia; species Venturia canescens. The sequence continues at coordinate 2,017,385 of NC_057423.1, read as the reverse complement.
CGAAGCTTTCCCAGCAAAGTAAGTTTGATTCTGAGGGAAACAGCCAATCGTGTTTTTTCCCGTAAACGAGAATAGAAGCGGTAGCGAAAGGGTGGAAAAGCCGCGAACGAGTAAAAGCAATCCAGAGCGAAAGCAAGCCCGCGGGTATAAATGGTTGAAAGAGCGGTTTGTGATCTCACTCACATGAGAAACGGGAAAAAAGAGAAATAGAAAAAAAAGGGAATGAGACAAAATGAATAGCTACTACTTCTGTTGATCGACTGAAAAAGGTGGAAAAAAACAACTTTCCATTTCACTTCATTCCCTGCCACTCTTTTTTCTCTCTAAATCTCTTGATCACTTTACTTTCTATCCAACCAACTATGAGACTCTATTAAAACTTTTTCCTCATAATTATTATCACGACCAATTTCGCGACGTTTTAATGCATTCGTTATTTCGCCCAATAACTCGAACGACGAAGTTGATTTTCGTTCCGGAAACGAATAATTAAAAAAATTCTCATCCTCATTCCGCATTGAGGCAGCTATCGAGTTGAAACAGTTTAAAAGCAATCATGGATTTTGTTCGTTCGGAAATGGTTGAAAATTAGGCGACATTCACCAATAATTAAAAAGAAAAATCATCCGTCGAGATATACGCATCGTCGAGAACGAAATCCCCATTCGCTAGGGGGGACCAAAATGTTGTGTACGCTAAGAGTTGAATTGATGAATTTATAAGGTTAAATCATACAAGAAAAGTTGATTACACAATGTGTGTTGTGTCCTCCCGCGCTCGTCCGAATTGAAATGAACTTTGTACCGTATCGTGTTATTTGTGCTGTTTAATTCAGGCGTGAGGTGTATGTATACCTCCCGAGGGAATATTACGAAATGCAATGCGAAATAAACCAGCAAACCACACTGATCACCGCTTTACCCTTCCCGGTATATATGCGGGGCACAACGGACCGGAGCTTTTCTGCCCCGTGGCGTATTATCGCCCTCCGGGAATGTAAAATTTTTTTAATTAGAGTTAATTCCAATGTTTACGATGTCGGAAACCCTCGACGAGGGAAAGAAGAGAAATAGAGAGACACACGGGGAGTCCTGTGCTCGCAAAATCCTCGGAACATTAATGCTAAACTTTTGCAATGTGTTTAAAGCTCGAAGAGAAAGAGCATTATTTAAGGTCTCATGGTTATTCACGTCCCATAGTACAAGTTGGCACATTTACTGTGTGAACTAATAGACCACCCCATAAACCCTTCTTCGCCCTTATTCCTTGATAAAGTAACTTTTAGTGAAAAACAAAAGAACAAACGCGAAGGCTGATTGAAAAAAAAGGCAACTTTTGCAATTAAAAGTATTCTATGATGAAAGTTATATTTCGTTCTACCACTTGATTGTTTTTTCATGGCAAATATAATCGCTTGGTAGCTCATCGAAATGAAGATGTTTCGCATTATCATTGTAAAACTAGGGGATTCGCGAATAAATTCACTTGGACGTCAAAATTGCGAAATACGCTCTCAGGCAGTTTCATTCAAAATTGTTATTTTTAACGTTCAATAAAAATACGAGACACAGCGCATCATTAAAAGCGAATAACCCACCGGCAGTATATCATATACCGAGTGCAAAACTTTTTGTGTGCTCGCGTTTCTAGTCACTTGTTTCTTCACGAGCTGCGGGCTTTTGTCAATCGCTCAATTGTTTTCGGATAAGGGAGAGAATCCAAGAGCAATATGAGCGTAATGAAATGCGAGGAGGGTGCGACGCAAAGAAAAGTCGACCGGAGGAGAGAGCGAACGTCCCGAAAACAGCGGAAGAAAGGGACGAGAAGAGCGGGAGGGAGAAGACACCGAATACGGGACACTGGCGAGCGCTGCGGAGGGTAGAAGTTATAAAAACTCACTAATACTTTGCGTTCAGAGGGAGAGAAGTGATGAGAAGGCGGGAGGGGGATGTGAGACGAGAGCACAACCCGAGCTTTAAATAATGTTTGAATAAAAAAGTGAAAAAGTTTTTCAGTTATGGCCGTGCGAACGGGGCGTGATATGACCGGAGGTAGAGGGATGCAGGCAAAAAGTATCGGGGGAGAAAACCGAATAAGAGTAACAGGAAAACTCGGTGTACAGCCGCGTTTGACTTGCCCGCTCTTCCCGTCCCATCCTGCACTTCCTATCTGCAATCCCGGATTTACAAAGTCAGTTGGAGCCTCGACTGGCCACATATGCAATAAAACGCACACATCTACAAGCCCCCGATCGTGCCATTCAACTTTTTGATTCGTTGGTGTGCGAAAGCAATTTGATACATATACCCCGCCGTACGGATTCAACGAACTTTTCATTCCGTGCGCTTTCATCCGTTTTTATTTTACATTTCAACATTTTATTCCAAACAGATGAGCAAAGGTCAGAGACCGTGCAGAAAAGAGATTCGTGCAGTAGTATACGATTGAACGAGGCTTTTCATTCGATTTTTATTCGCAAATTCGTACGGTTCGAATGGAATAATTAATGAAAAAATACTTTATGCTTCATGATATCGAACTAACGCGACGAAACCGAATTACGATATCGTCCCGTCATACCCGGGACCTGTTCTCACAAGTTATTCACCCAAACGTGCAAATAATGTGAATAAAAAATATATGGAAAAGCGATTTTTTTCGGTTATTTAGACCCCGGCTGAATTCGTTTGTCCTCACGTCGCTGTATCCACCGGTAGAAATGAATAAATATCCAACGTTTTCGCCATCCCGAAAATATTCCAATATCGCATTGCCCGTTTCAGCTTACAAGTGGGCAAAAAGCACGCAAAGTTTGTTAGTTACGAGAAAAACCGAGCCAGAAAGCTTTTCCTTCTCGTTTCCACAATATTTGCGGGGTTGCTTCTATTTTTCAAGAGATAAAAAAAAAGATCGAATGAAAGAAAGCCAATGTTTTTTTTTTGAGCGAACACACCAGTGCCCCGTTCACTTCCGCGATGAGCAAAACAATGGCCTTCTCGGCAATACGATTACAGAAAAGTTGCCAAGCTGCTTCCACGTACTCACTTTCCAAACCTTCCTTTCTCTATTTTCCTCTCGCTCACTCTTTGTGGTCAACATCGAGACTTCGAACAAAACCCTGGAGAGAAACAGGAAGGAAGATATCTATTTCACTGATGCTTTCGAGCCAGCGATCGCTGCGTGCATGAAAACGTGAAAATGCGTTTATTTTTATTTACAAGTGTACACCGCGAGCGGCATTTTTCTACCTTGTTTTCGTCGATCCTCCTACCGCGCGCGGACAAAACAATCGAATTATCGGCGAGCAGCAAACAATAAATTCCAAAGGGAAGGCACCCGCAAACCCGAAGGGAGAAAAAGCACGAAATTGGAAAAAAACGGCGGCATCGGTTTGAATATAACGAGCAAAATGCAGTCTGAAAAACATGATCGTCGCTTCGAGATAAATTTCCATAGCGGAGATGAAAATTCTCGAAAAAAATACGTTTTCAATTACTCTCCCGCGGCATTCGTTCGGGGAAGACAATCACCGGGTGCACTTTGACAGAAAAACTGGCGAAAAATAGTTGCCATTTCCGATCGAGTCCCCTTTTCGGAGGCTCAACAGGTCAGCGAAGGTACGATGCATTCGAAGATCGACGACTATTCTAATCCCCAGATTTTCAGAACGAAATCGTTTCAATGGTGACTCAAATTTTCGATGGAGTAGTACAACGTGTGCGAAAATTCAAATTCATCAATTCGTCCTTTGCCATCCGCCCGATCACGAGAGCGCCTAAAGAATGAGACGCCAAAATCCCTCCTTACCTCTTTCATCGAGGTATCCGGCACGTTCTCTCAATTTCCTTTTCCTTTGAGAGCCGGCAAAAAAAAATATGAATTTTATTTGCCACGCACAAGTTCGTCACATCACAAAATCACAGGACAAAATCGCTCCCGGATTTATTTACGAGACAAAATAAGAGAAAAGGGGAAAACCTCACGGGCTGATGCTACGATTTTCGAGGGAACGAATTCTCCCGGAGTGTCAAACGCGTGAATGGCACATCGTGAATTCGCGACAGAAAAACACAAGGAAAAAATACATCGACGATCTGGGACAACCACGCTTCACCAGTTTTTATTTAATTCAATGACGTCTGCGAGGAAAACGAGGCGCAATTGGTCTGCGAACCCGAGTCAAAAAACACGAGGATCTAAACACGGATCGACGGTCAACGGCGACGTGTTTACTTCGAGGGCTGACGCGACACTACTGCGAGTAAAAGTAGAGAATACCGAGCGATACCAGCCGAAGTCAGAGACCTTACTCTCCCCCGGCCGCCTCCTCTCCTTCTACCCCTTCCGACTCCCCGACCCCGAGCTGCGCGGCATTTTCTCCCCCACTAGCCAACACCATTTCCTCTTCTCCCTTTTCCCCTTGACAGTTCGCAGTGATACCGATTGATAATAGAGACGAAACGAGAAGAGGAAAGAAAGTTGAAATTCGCTTTAAAATAAACGCGAATTTCTTTCTTAATTACTGACTTTTCAAATGGCTTTTCGAGTGCATGGAATCTCAAAGATTTTTATGGAGGAAAACTTCATCATCTCAAAATGGAGGAAAACTAGCGATTTCGCTTCGTTTTCAGACCAGAAAGGAGGAATTTTCGACACTGATAAAGTTGGAGATTTTTGAGGACGAAAGATTTTTGAATTTTTTATTTGAAAAGAATGAGAGTGTCGGGATATATAATTTAAGAAAAATTGTGCCGATTCGCAGTCGTTCAGAATTTATCACGGAAGATTCGAGGGCGTTGGAAAAGTGTCAAAAATCATGAATTTTATTTCGATAGCTCAATCAGGATTCGATATTTAAATCCTTACACCGACTTAACGCTGAATGTAGGTCAATCGATTCTCCGGATAATCCGAGCTGCAAAGGAACGCGAAATTTCGACTATTCTGAAACAATTTAATTTTCGTTATTGGAAAATAGTAAATTCGATTCGGCTGATGCGAAATGAAATAATGAAACGAAGGAAAATGCGCGGCGGTGAAATATCCGATGGAATATTTTATCTCGACGAGTGTTCGCGGCTATTTCTGGGTGCTTATTTATATTTTTACTCTTCCAATAACCGAATGACGTTACAGCCTGATTTTCATCAAAAGTTATTCTTTCATTTTCTCCCATCGATATGTTTCGCAGAAAACAGTAATCGCTCGATCGAAACACGCGACGCAGTTGGAGAGGTCGAAAGTAAAAAAATTCCAGGGAAAACACACAGAGCTGGTGTAAAAACAGTGCAGCGGGGAAAAGCTCCGCGCGCGGGAGGGCGGTGGAAAGACCGAACTGGTGAAATTCAATTTTCAATAAATTCGCTGGTTCTCGTTTCTCCTTCGGCAGAGCAAAAGTGTTTAGCCCGCGCGTAGGTGGTGGATGTGCAAATGTACGATGTACAATTCGCTCTCTGACCCTCCGTGCGCGCCCCGGTGCGATTACAAATGCGACGTAAAGTCACGACGGGGTGAGTACGTTTCTGCACCCGAAACAAATGAAGTTCGATTTATGATTCAATTTTCGAGCTTCTCGGAGCTCTTTCCATTCCTTCGCTCTTTCTCTCTGGCGTCCGTGCTCTCATACGCGACCTCCCCTCTTCTCATTTCCACTCGTACGAAAGCGAAATTAAGCCATCCATCTCGAAAAAAAGCATGGCGGCAGACGAAAGGTCAAACGCTCGGTACTAGGGACCAAGAGTTTTCCATTGTTCGACGTCGACGAGAAACCTCGGAGAACGATCAAACGCTCCGCTTCTCTTTGAGTTTTTACTTTCCAACAATTACAACTCCTCGGCACAGGTTCGTTGGATAAAGATTCACGTGACTGCTGTAAATAATGCAGAAAATTTGTAGAGTCGAAGCATCGTTTCCATCAGACGTTGACTTTCTTGAGATTTTATCAAGAAAATCGTTTCGTGCATACCTTAATATGGAGTAGGAATTCAACGATGAGTAGTCATGGATTTTTTCGATTTGAAATTCGTATATAACATTTTTACGTATTCGGGAGTAGAATGATGAAGCCGAATCGTTGAAGATACCACGCAGAATTGTTGCTTCGTGCAGAAACTATCGGTACGACTTTTAACTCGAAGAAACAAGAGAAAAATTTATCTCCGAGGAGATGAAACGCGCATAGATGCTCACGGAGGACCGAGAGTAACATTTCGTACGTGTCGTAGTAGCAGGACGGCGCAGGGGCAAGGAGGGCGATGGAAAAGATGGGATGTTGATATAGCCAGCTGCAATTAGTCGGGAATAGAGGCACGACATTAATCCTTGTTACAGGAGGAGCTTCGCTCCGTCCAAGTCTCGGCCAAAAGCGGGCTGAGAATCGCGCGCGCGCGCGCGCGAGTTCGCACTGCCTCGTGTTCTTCCCATATACACAAAGGCCGAGATGGCGTAGCCGACTCGGTGAATGTTACAACTAATAAGAAAGAATAAAGATCGTTTGGCGTCCAGAAATGGGTGCGAGGCTTGTCGAGTTCGCTGGAGGGGGAGGATCGGGGTGAAGTTATACGCGAAGGAAATGGGGAGCGTGCGATATTGCCGTTGGTTATTTCCTGCTTCCTAGTTTCCGCGTGAGCTCGGTGCTCCACCGAACCACCCTGTTAGGTACGTGACCAGAGCGACGTAACAAACCTGGGATTCCTGGTATAGTTCATTCATGGGCTTTCCCACGCGGATTGACCCGAACTTTTGGAAAATGGGGCTGCTGGGCACGTTGATTCGCGGATCGTTTCTGCGGGGGAGCCGCGATAATGGGGACTCGCGGCTCGTCGCGAGCGATACGACGAGGCCTTGGAAAAAGTGAGGCTTCTACGGGCTACGATGGAAAAAAGGGACGAAATTTAGAAGCAAAAAAACGTAACGGAGTCCGTCATCGATCGCTCTGAACCCGGCAGCTCGGACAAGAGCATAACTTTTTAAATGTCGAACGAGAATACAGAAAAATGGAAAACTGCGACTGGATTCAGGCCGCACAAGCCGCGCATCGTCGTTCCCTTGATGACTCCGCTGTACTCGCTTCGCCGCGATGCGAAAGACCAAGAGATATGTTTATTACGTACTCCGCCGCTAACCTCCCAAGAGAACTAGCGTCCCATAGAAAACAGAGAGAGAGGAGCGCGTTTTGCCGATCTGATATACGGTCGAACTAAACGAGAAATAATTGGCGCACAGCTGTACGCGCGGTGTGAAAAATGCAATATCTCACTTCCATCTGCGAGATAAAAAAGTGGCGGGTGAACGGAGTAGAACAAGGAGAATTGGAGAAGAGAAAGAGACGAGATAAACTCCAAACTCCAATCTGCAGGAGAAGATTTTTGTTCAACTCGGAGCATGACATTGAACTTATTAATAAACTGCATTCATTGTGAAGAAATAAAAACACGGTGAAATTCAATGTACCAAACTTGGAAGGAACTTAGGGGTGTTGGGAATAAAATATATTCTTTCTGAATCATTTCGTTGGGACAAAGGGCAGAGAGAATCCATTCGAAGAATTGGATTCACTTTCGTTTAGCCGCAATTTAAAAGATCTTATTTTCGTGTATTTTTCCTCATAGGATTCCGGTACAACGTTCGCGAAAGCTTCGAGAAAAGTTGGGCGAGTGAAATTCGCAATTAACTGCGACGTTCTCGATCTATTTTCCATGGAATTTCATTTTCATTAGTGCCCGAGGTAAAAATGAGATTCCACGGTGCGATTGATGGAAAAGTAAAGGGCAGAACCCGCAGAGAGTTGCAGCCGAAAACGCGCAAGTTGGGGCCTTGTTCTCGCCGGCAATACACACCGATCCCGACTCGCGTCCACAGCCCATGGGCAAGCCCGTACGAAGGCTCCTGTGGTCGCAGCAACGTCCACGGTCCTTCGGGCAATTTCGATCGTAAATGCACGAGGACATATGCCCGGTAGAGTGTGAATCCCGATTGGCCGTGAACCCTGCGAGCTATGCTCGCGTTCTGTGGTCATTCCCCGTCGCCCTCCTCCCCGCTCTCGCTCAACCGCCAACCGTACAGCTTCGCTCTAAGGGACGTGCGTGAAAAGCTCTGCGACGGTGTCGCGCCGAGGTGGAATTGGTCCGAGTATAGAAGAGCGTTCGCGACAGAAAGGAAAGGTGAGAAGTAAAGAGAATGAAAAAAGAGAGAGACGAGCCAAAATGAGATCTCGTAACTGAATTATTTGCCATGATGCATTAAACTTCACACTTTACACAGCTTCGCACTACCACCACTGACGAGAATCCTCCCATTTGTAACACTATTGACCTCCCACACGTGTGCGCGTCTGTGTCCACGACGTGACTTCCAAGTGCAAAAGTAAATTTTCAGCTCTTAAACGTATCACGGACTGCTGAGCTCGCCGAGGTATATCAAGCCTGCGTCAATTTCCCTGAATTCTCATAACCGTTTGCGAGAAAATGAACAGTTTATCGAATCGTGGGTGCATCAAATATTAAGGCAATCAATTATTTTGAAAATGTTGCTCAATGCCCGGAATATCGCTTCCGGGAACGCTGTTGGCAGCAGAGGCATTTCCGGATTCGCTTCGAACTCATGAATAAAATCATGCACACATCATTTCGTTGTGTATCGCGTTAGTAAATTCGATAAATTTATTATGTTGATCATACAATCGCTCTAACGAATAGTGCCCGAATATAAATTTGTAATCTGTCATAATTTAGAATTGAAATTTAGCACAACATTTCTTCAACGTTCTAGTTCCTCGGTCAGAATATTCGTGCGTAAAGTTACTCCGGCACAGCGTACTTTTGTATTGACAAAAATAGTGCTCCACCGGTATTTATGGCTAGTCGTGTATCGATATTTGGCATCGGTGCTGCGCGTAAACGATTGCGTGGCAAAGTATTCGAACGAGATGAGCACGAACACTATCTATCCACGCATGATTGCTTTATCAAAATAATTTATCGTCTATGCTATTTGTATCGCGGTGGATACCGGATCGTTACGACCTAAAACCGATGACACAACGTCCCTCGCTATATATTTGTACATATTGATTATTACCAACACACCAAGAGAGAATCCACACGTAAATTTGAAGCTGCTGGTCGGGGCGGGAGCGGCGGTGTTATTCATGCTGGTATATCCGGCGTGACATCGGGTTTGTTCAAAGTGTGTTTAAGGGAGCTCCTGTAGGCGGCAATTATTTCAGACGACGTCGATTACTTTTATTAGCAGCTGCCACGAGCGGTTATTTCAGTCATATTTTCAGCAGTGCTGACGTCCGATATCGCTAATTTATATCTTCTTGGCGAAATACGAATTCCCTTCGGAGTCTTGTTCAGTATGGCCTCGGTCGCTCTTTCAAAATAGACTGCGGCGATATTTTGTGATGCTTCGAGTGATACCGTTGCGAGGACAAGCTCCGCTGGGTATTGATTTTTATTTCTAATTACCGTTTCCCGTTGGAGGAATGCGAAAATAATTCTTTGGCGGCCTCGTTAATCGGGAGTTTTCAACAGTTTCATTATTTTTGAGATAAAATCGCTTTCCGGGCTGCCGGAAACGTCGCTCAAAGGCCGCGACGGTGGACGCTCAATCGGGCTTTCCGAACTCGTTTCTGTATCATTTCGTCGGGACGGTTTTTAAGAAAAAACCAATAATTAGAAGGCGATGGAGGAAAATAGAGGAAGCTCCTTTTCTAGCCGGACAATTGTAATAATATTCGTGACTCCACTGCGAATACTTTCGAGAGAGAGAGAGAGCACGACCTTTGTTTTCTAGATGAGAGGAAACGGTATGGAGGAGGAAATTTGACGTTTGATCAGCGATGCGGGTCACGAGTGAGGAAGTTCGGGGGTATCTTCAAACAAATCGAATCGGGCTTGAGCTTTTTTCTCCCTTTGCCCAGCTTTTTTCTCCCTCTTCTCCTTCCCAGCTCTTCCTCACTTCTTCTTTGTGAGCCAGCTGTTCCCCGCGTCCTCTACCTCTGACCTCTCGATCCAAGTTTTTCGTTGATCCTGCCGGGAGCTCATGTTTAACCGAGAAACCACGGAGTGTGGCTAAACTGTGCATGTGACATGTGACGACTTTCGAGGACGACGGAAAGGCTTCGGCATTGTTTTAAACTCGGACTTTTGAACCTCCGAGACATCGCGCTCATTCGACTCTCACACACTTCCCTCCTGCACGGAACGAGGATTCTTTCGAATGAATCAGTAAAGTGGGGTGAGGAAGAAAGCGCCGGGGGGGACCGACGAGGAGTTTATTCGGATCTCATCGAACTTTGGTATCAGGACGCCTTCATTACTTATCTCCGAAACAGCACTTTTCGGCACAGAAAAGAAAAATCTTTTCTTTTCAATTATCAATAATATTCTGCCATTTTTTCGACGGCTCGCGCAGACTGGTTAGCTTTTATTTCAAGAGTATACTCCGCGATCTCCGTCTCATTTCACCCTTTCGCGTGCTCGACGTCGTCGTCAGAACGCAATTCGACGAGTAGGGATGAGGGATGTTAAGGGTAAAGTAGTAGAAAGCTCGCTCTGTCGAGAACCTCGGGCGAAGTCTGATGACGTTCTAAAATATGCAAGCTCTCTTTCTCTTTCTCTCTCTCAAGCGGTTAGTTACGCGATGCAGGTTTTCTCGCCCTCTTTTTACCCTCCGAATCTGCGCTCGCTTCGCCTCTCGCTCCCTCAATTTCTCGTTCTAACTCCGGTGGAAAAGCCCCCAAGCTTTTCCCATCGATTTTCTCACCTCTGCACGCCTTCCGAAAAATCATTCGAGCAATGGAAAAATTATAAATGCGGGAAATGGAAGAATTCGAGAAAGGGAGGCACGCAGAGCACGAAAAAAATAGCTTCACTCATCGTTGTTCGGCTTCCCTGACCTTGACCCTTTCCGCCTCTCCATCCCGCGTGAAACTCCCCTCGCCCCCCGCCGGGCCTTTCTCTCATCTCGTTTCGCATCCCAATTTTGCAAGTGGAACTGATAGCTACGAGGGAACTTGCAACGAGGCCGAGTGTGTGTAAAATTCACCAAAGCTTTTGTCGAATAAGGGCTACCGGGCTATTCGTAATGATGATCCCGCCCCATTCCTCACTTTTCTTTCTCTCTGGTTCTTTTATTCAGCATCCCCAATGAGGAAAAAAGTCTTTTTTCCCCTCTCAAAGCATGAATAAATCATTTTTTTTTTTCAGTTCGACACTCTTTAGAGCTGAATTTCCTTCGTTACTTTTTCCTTCGTCGTTTCTGGCACAAAAAATTTTGCAATAATAAAAAAAACGAGTCTCGTTTCTGCGCGTGCAAATGAAATACGGACCTGGAAATGAGCGACGGTGAATGCCAAATTCTGCAAATCTTTACGTCATTGATTTCGAGGTCGTTTCTTTGCCCCGGTAAAATAGGGAACAGCGAATGTTGAACTTCTCAGAAGTGGGAACTCGCCAGACCAGTTTCCTCTCCGGTATATATTCGAACGCTGCTGCAAATCGTTTTTACATCGATGCAAACGCTTTTGCTGTCAAACGAGCAAGGATTTCATAAAATCCTTGGCCCTTACCACATGAATAAATTTTTAATATTCTCCAACTCGTACTTTTGCGCGAGTGGAAAACAGCAAACAGGACCTTGTCGAAGTAGACGCATTGCTCGTACCGAGGAAAGGAAAAACCTCTTCAGAGTACACAGCACTCGAAACTAATGACACAAAGGCCATATTTAGTAGGATAAGCGAGAGCAAGTGGATTCGAATTCGCGGTATTTCTGCTTCGAAATAGTCGCGAGTCTCTTTCATCTCGAAATACGAAACAAAGGATTGCAAACAATGCTCGATACGGGGTGTTATGTCTTTAATGAGGAAAAGGTAAAGATGAACAGGACGTTGGAAGCACCGAGTGCGATAAGAGGAAATATCACCGTTCACTCATAAGTTCAACGAGGTCTATGCGAATGAGAGAAAATATGAAATTAACTGGAGACAGAAAGTGTAACTCTGCTGATCGGCTCGTTCCTATTTATCCGTTTCCATTCACTATTTAAAGACGCGTCAACGTCTTTATTTCCGATTGCTATTAAATTTTATTTTTATTCTCATTCAATTAATAGATTAAACATATAAATAAATATATTTAAAAATTCATTCATTTAATTTAGTATTTTAAAAAATTTATTGAATTTCTACTGAAATTTTGGAGGCTTTTGATGTTCCGCGTGAGAAAAGGTGACAAGAAATTGAGCCAACTGAGAAGGACGACATGATTTTGTGCTTTTGGCAGAAAAAATTTGGTGCGAAGGAGGATCGAATCGAATCAGCAACGAGTTTGAAGCTTTTCACATTTCTCGGAATTGATTTGCCTCTCAACCAATCCATCAATCGTGTTGAACCGTTGAGTTTTCGACTTATGTTTAGTGCGAGAACAATTCAACTACTAAAGTTCTTCGTCAATCGATTCCGACGTTCTCGATCAAACTCAAAGTATGCTGCTCAGGAATTAATTCACGACGCCTGAGTATAGCCAATTTCCACCAATTTCTGTGACTCTCTTGCTGCGTTTGATCTCAGTAGGATTCTGAGTTTCATCATAATATTTCATCAGAGAAAGATCGTCAACGTTGTTCTGATATTTCACAGGATTCTCCGCTTCTCTCTCGAGCTCTAGCCTCTTTCGTTGAAGTTACGATATTCACGGAATTAATTAATACTTACGCTCTACCGTGGAGCGTTATTATGGAACGAGTGCGAGGATCGTAGCAATGAGTCTATTGAAAATTATACTCAGTATTTTCAGCAAACTGCTCTGCTGCGCTCCGCGACACTGAAAAGTGTGACTATAAACGTTGTTACATTACATCTGTTATTCATCGGTGGCATGCAGCAATGAAAACAGCTTCAGCCAGTTTTAAAAACGAACATTAATTCACAAATTTTTTTGTAAGTAATATTTTTTAAATAATTTTTAGAACTAAATAAAATGGGGTTGTTTCGTGTATTCGCAACGAATTGAATTTCTCCGATGCTCCTCACGCGAGCATTCGTTATTTCGTATGTTTCCTGTCCATCTACCGGTCGTCGTTTCTTTTAACTAGTTTGTAAAAATCGTTTGTCCTTTTTCCCTCCGCGTTCTCGCATCCCGCTCTAGTTATTACAGCCGGTCCTTCGGGGATTCGGATTTTGCTCCGAGACTCGTGATCGCGATTTGATGAGGAAGATGATTCAGGGGGATTAAGGCGATTGACATTTGGGGGAGGGGAGAGAGACGGAGGCGGATTCAAAATCGAGGGTGAAGAAAAGCCGAGCAGCATCCGACTGTTGTCGTGGCAGGGGTGACTCAATTTTCCTTATTTCTTTACATTTTTCATCAAGGCAAATCCGAACAACCTCGCGATTCACCCGTGCCAGTGGTGCGGCTTTCTCAGCTTTTTATCCTCGCGTACCGCGTTCCCTTTTCACTCTCTCTTTCCCTCCGTTTCTCGAGGGCGCTCGCGGCGGCTTACACTTATTCTTCGTCCTCGTGCGCCCTCGTCCTCGTTCTTGTCGTTAAACTCATCAATATCTGAGAAACTTTGAGTGGATTATGGCGAACAAACAATTCGTCGAGACAAGAGACCGCGAAGAGAGGCCGCGGGGGTTGGGGAGGGGCAGGGGGAAAGGAATCGAGGAAAAAAGAGAACGCGATGAAAGTCAATTTTTGAAGGAGCTCTCGCGTAGGCGGGATTAGCTCCGACAAAACCCTCCTTCCAGTCGACCTTGTTAGTGCGTATGTCTGTATGATCGATCTACAAATTGCGGGAGGTACAGAAAATCAATTATTCGCCGAACAAATTCCCCCTTCGGCTAAATTGAACAAGTTTTTTTTTCAACGAATTCAGCATGAGAATTAATCGAGGGAGTTACACTGAATTTTGAAAAAGTCAGACGAATAAGAAATTTTCATTGAATCGGTTTTGTGCCCGGTGAACTGATTCGCTCGTTCGAATCGAGCTGACCAATAAAACTAATTCTACAAGCTATAATAGTGACAAAAACGATGACGAATTAGCTCGGTACGTTTGACTGTTGAATGAATTTTTGATTACTCATTCAAACGCACTCGCTGACTGCAAACATTTTCGTCGGATTGCTTGTTTTCGCGTGGCTTCGAGCCGCGTTTTTTTTGCACTCGTGATTAAGCACGTCATTGCTCGGAAAAGTTGAGAAGAAGAGGAAAAAAGGGACGAAAAAAGCGGAGCGGCAGGAGCAGAAAAGAAGCGAGACGCCACGAGGCAGTTGTTTTAATATTTCAATGGGTCTCAGGACACTCGCATATAAACAGGGAGCATGTAGAATTCACGGTGGAAACCACCGAGCGTGCGCGCGACAGAAACTCGTTCACCCCGGTTACGTACGTTAAGGGTGACTTTTTATGTGGATAGTTGAAAAAAAAAAGGAAAAGTACGCACACACGAAACCCTCGCGTTTCGTGAGCGAAGCTTTCCGTCCTCTATCTCTGCGCATAGCTCGACTGAAAACTTTTTCTCAGGTATATAGAGCTCGAGGGATGATGGGGCTTCGATCTCTCCTCGCGTTGTTGGCCGCAAGCCTCCCATAAAACCTTTAAAACCAACCCCCCTGCGAGCCACTCTGTACACGCTCCTGCCAAGGGAAAAAAGAAAACTGCGCCTACACGAGTCTGTATCGCGATCAGAAAAAGCTCCTTTCAACCTGATGAAAATGTCTCGTCCCCTGGACCGGAAACACGCGAGGGTTGCGGCACGCCGGGACTATAAAAATTTTCTTCATATTCTGTTACATAAAAATTTTCAAAATTCTCCATAAAAATCGTTTTCGTCAGTGCGCGTGGGTTCGCGGAACAAGGAAAATATTTCAAATCCAATTCGTTTTCACCGGGAATGGATTGGAGAAACGAAGACTTTTTCGACTATATTTTTTAACGTGGAAGTCCGATTTTACTTGAACACCGTTCAGAGTCGTTGCAAATCTGCCGCCCCGAGGAAGAATCGCGGCCACTTTATTTTCATCTCGTTCCACGTTCCGAGTGAAAAACTAAGAGCAGACTGCTCGAATTATCGAAAAAAGAATGAAAAGACGAACAATAAATGTCAACCTGTTAATCCTTCGTTACAGCCGTTTTTTTTTTTTTTGCCAATTTGTAACTTTTGTATCAACGTTCATGACAGTCGAAAGAATAGCTGCTTATGTCACTCGTTATCCGTGGAAAATAGGAGAGAAAAAGAGCCGAATTACCATCGCTCCTCGGGGTGCAGGGCGATCGAGAAAACTCTTTCACCCTCGGCTTCTTCGTCTCTCTTTGTTCCCGCGATTCTTATATATTCTTGAGAATGAGCGAGAGGTCCTCGAGCCCACTAGCTCGAGCCTGGGATCGGGAGAGCAAGAGAAAGAGACGAGCAAGAGGAAGGAGTCTGAGGGAAGATATGAAAATGAGAGGCGGTGGTACGAGAAATATTTAAAATACGAGTGAAAAAAGCTTCGGAATACTTAAAACACTTTCGTCGGGTCGTCGCCGTCGAAGAGACAAAGAAAAAGGATAAAAGAAAAGTGGAATAAAAATGTACTGAAGGAGGAAAAACGAGGAGTAAAAAGCAGATGGACGCAGAACCGAGAGAAATTGAAATAGTGTGGAAAAGGGATGGGAGGCTCTTGTAAGAGTTGGAAAAAGGAGCAGGAAAAAGTCGACTCGATGAGAGGATACAAGTCCACGGATCGTGAAAATTCGGACGAAGGAATCGGCATAAAGAACGTAAAAACGAAGAAAGGAGCAATGTATAAGAATCGGTTGGAGAAGAAAGCAAAAGGCTCATGGACCGCTGCTCGCCGCTCTCTTCTTCGAAAGCACGTACACCCCCACAGCAATAAAGGAAATTTTAATATCGAACCTTTTGTAAATGCCTCTTCGATGTTTTTAATATCGAGCTCGCGGTCGCGCCTGTCCTTTGTACGTGTGTGGGCTCCGCAAGCTGCGAGCCTACCAGCGGAAATCCATTTTCAAAACTGATTTAAACAGTAAAATTCATGACAAATGCGATTCGAAATCGTCTGCGACTCTGGAATAAAAAAGGACAAAAAATAAGGATTAAAACTCATGAATCGTTTGCTAAAATCATTCGAGCAAAATTAAATCTCAATAGAGGACATCTTTTGTCTCGATTTTCGATGAGAAAGAACAAGTTTTGAAAGTCCTCGAGAAACCGGGGATGCGGTGATGACATGAACCCATAAAAATGAATGCCGGCGTGATCCAGGAAGATCGAAAAAGTGAGGAAATAAAAAAGTAGCCATAAAAATAATCTTAACGGTGTCGTAAAATATTATCAAATAGAACATTTTTTATGACACCTGTATCAATAATTTTTTTGTCTAAAAAACCCTCAGGCCTGAATTCCCTTCGAGAAAAATTTCCCTAAACTGAAACATGGAAATCTGACATTATTTGGCTCGAAAATGTCAGAGAATTGTCAGACGATTTCACAAATATCATTTTCTCCAATTTTTAATCCACTTCATTCAACCATTCTTGGTAAATAATTTCCAAACTTCGAATATTCGAGACCTGCGCATAGGAAATAGCTTCACAGTCCCGACCTTTCCATCCTCAAAAACAAATAAAAAATGGTGATACGTTAGAAAAAAGTACTATTCCACAGTTTGAACTCTAATGAAAACGTGTGCAAAATTGGAGGTCGTTTAATTCTGTCATTTTTTAATATTCCACATAAGTTACTCCCGAAAATGTCCCGATGTCCCTCCTTAAATTGATTCCCAAGGCAGTAAGTAAATTTTATAATGCACATTCGTAATCAATGCTCATTCTAATTGTTTCAGCCAGCATCGTTTGGATGCAATCGTTCAATTATTCGATTGTCATCACTGACCTACGTCTTGGAACGTATCGAAACTCTATTGCTCATTGGGTTAATAGAATTTTTCAGTTACAACAGGAAGTTAGTGTATGACACAGTTAAGTAAGGCGAGAAGAGAATCGTGTTTGAGGATTGAGGGTGAGATCTTAGGGAGGCCATTTGCGAGGTTCGAGACTCTCACGTTCTCTGTAGTTTGGGCTCTCTGTTAGGAGAGTGTTGAACGCCAGAGATGCACCGAGAGCTCCAGTGGAGAGTTTACCATCGGAATTCAATCTTACCTTGCCATGGAATTCAAATATATACGTACATATGTATACGCGTGTATCTGCAGAAAGGCTTCTTCAAAATAGAAGGGCCTGAGAGTATCGAAGCTGCATGGAAATTCGCCCGGAGGTTGAGTCTTTCTGATCCCAAGTTGTTCGCCTGTACGTGGAAGTTTCTCACGAGGACGTTGCGATCTCCCAGTATGCGTTTATTTCCAAAGATCTTCCCGGCCGGAAGGAGACCCAAGGCAGTTGTATTATTGTACGTATACAAACGCTCCGAAGCGTAACTGGCTTGTTCGATGAGAAATACCATTCTCGGAGCTTGGGGTTTCGAGTTTCTCCGAGCATCGTGTCGTCTAAATCGAGAGGATCCACCTGATTTACGGGAGAAATGCGATCTTCGAGGTTCCAGAGAGCTGCGAAAGATTCCTCGATACAGACATGATCGTGGCCACGTATATACGAGATTGTGATTGACCAGAACGCCGAACTTCCATTTCGGCCAATGACTCATTTACTGCTTCGTCTAATTAGTGATTCCATCGTGCCAAATGAGTTTCCAAATTAAGTCGACGTTCGAGATAGCTCGATGAGTTCAGACCTATTTAGAGAGCATGGGAATAAAAACATTTTTCTTTTTACAATGATTCCATAGAGGCGCAATTGCGAGATAATTATTATCATTCGAACAGAGAAGTTCGTTGGCATGAGATACTGTCGTAATTGGGGCGTCTTATTGGCATTGAAAAGCGTAAATATAACTGCAGCAGGGCCTTCCAGGGCCGGAGATTCTGCCAGTTTCATGAAAACTCCTTATTCACGTTCGCGCGAAGGGCCGTTGAGGTTGTAATAAAACCGCGAAGAGCGTCCCCCCGGCTTGTTGGCCAGCGAACGAATGAAAAGAAGCTTGAAAGACCGCGTGTGTATGTGCGCGTGGAAAGGGAGAGGTTAAAATTTTCAAGCGAAAAGATTGAAATGGAGAAAGATGGGCGGGGGGGGGGGGGGAAGAAGGAAGCAGGAAGTAGAGCCGAGGAATAAAGGGGGTTGAAGGAGAAGGTGGGGGGAAGCATTCATTGATGTTGACTCGCAGTGGCCGTGCTGCATTGCGCGAGAAAAGAGAAAGAGCTAGGGGAGACAGTCTCAAGAATTTGTAGGCGCGTTATGGAGACCCGAGAGACTGCGGTCGAGCCATGGACCGAGTGTGTGCGAATAAAAAGACACGAAGGGATAAAAAAGGATCAAGTGAAACTGGATAAAAAAGAGGGCGCGCGGATTCTCGACGAAAACTTGCGGTGAGGAGACTAAGAAAAACCTCTGCACGGATTCCCATGTTCGCGGTGTCCTGGAAGTGCAAAGAGCGAGGAGAACTCGAGGTTGAGAGTTCATCTTAAAGCAACAAGCCGGTGGCAACTCGTGTCCTACTTTGCTGCCTTCCATTGCATATAAAATGCACACTTTTCATCGAGCCAACTTCAACGGTTGAGGAATGATCGAAGCTCCCTCAGAGGCCACACGAATGAAGCACTTTTTGTAAGAAAGTTTGATCCTCGATCCGATTAGCCATTTTGTTCGTCCAGTTCTGCAACATCCTGTAAGCAAACGTCAGACAGTGAGCACCGCGTGAACAGAAGAGAGGACGAGTAACGCGGTGGCGACGAGAGTTTTTCAGCTTCGTCGCAGTCTCGAGGGTGGACGCCGAGGATTCTGTGAAGGCAGTTGAGAAAAGAACGTAACCAATTGTTTATGAGCGGCCTTCGCGGTGAAAGCACTGAGCAATCCAGCGGCGAAAACTTTTCTTTTTCTCGCTTTCGTGTACTTCGAAAGATGAAAAAGGTGTGGAATAAAGGGAAGACCGACCGAAGGTTGGTACGAGTAGGTCAAATTTGTAAAATGCGCGCGCATCGAAGCGGTTTGATGTCCTCGACCCGAGTACTTACATCAAGGATATGAAAAAGCCAAAAACGAATGCTCGTTACTCGGAAAGTTTTCGATATCCAATTTAGCGATTCAATGAGAATCTCTGTGTCGATAACGCTCCGGAAATTCATTCGAAAATGATTAACCGACAAAGTGCAAACACCGTTTTGGAAAGGCAGAGCGAACGAGACTTGCCAATATTTATAATTAAACGGATCAAGAGCTAGGACAATTCGCCAACGAGAATTCTCTAATGAACAATATAATTATCCGATCGTTACGCGATTTAGCTTGAAAGAAGGAAAAAGAAGATCGTGAAAGTTCTGTCAATTGAATTCCTCGGTTGAGAGCAATTTAAACATAGATCAATTTCGCCGCGAGCGCTCGTACCGAAATGTCTGTAGTAAGAGACATTTTCACCTCGATTAAGACTCCAAATAAAACCTTATCCATCTCGGTATCCGTGGAGCTGAACCGTAACCGGATTTTCTGATGGGGTTACACGAAAATAGTGGATGCAAGAGAGATTCCTTGATTTGCTTGCATCCTCTCGAGCTCTTTCGTCCCGGGTTTGCTAAATTTCTCGTAAGATGCTAGCGAAACGTGAAAACCGGATGGAAAATCGTTATTCTGTGAATTTTCGTAGGAGGGGGAGCGAGAGGGAGCGAAAATATCAAGAGCGTCGGGGATCGAGTCGTTCCCGAACGTAGCGAGTCCTCTATCCCTTCATTTCCTTCCTTTTCTTTCTTCGTCCGTTCTCCCTCCCTCTTGCCTCTAGCTTGATCTCCTTCGCGGCCTTTCCACTGTTTTCTAAACAATTACCCGGCTCGTCCGAGCGACAACGTCGAACCAAAAACGAGCCTGTGCATCCACGTCTCTCCCCTGCTCGCTGGCTCACGTATAAGGGTTGTTTGTAACCAGAAAATGCGCGCAAAGCGCCTGGAAGCGTGAAAATCATGCAGGGAGAGAAGGAAGGAAGGCCGTAAAAGTGGAAAGAGCCAGAACGCAATGAAACGCCGACGACCGTCTGGGGGCTCGAGCTTTCTCTCCCTCACACGTCTCCCCCCTCAATAAACTGCTTTCCTCGCACCTCCGAAGATGTAACAGAGAAAGCCAAACCTTCCTCTCCGAGGAAGGAGATTTGGCATTCTCCGCGAGGTAAGAAGAGACCGACGAGGTTTTCCTCCCTCGGTGCGAGGCTCGAGACTTTCAAGGGGTGTCAGTTCGAGCTGAATTACACGAGTACATAGAGAACCCTGGCTTTGGCGCTTCTCTCGTGGACATACCACGAGACTATGCCCCTCGCGCTAATACTACCAACCATTTTGTACTCAGCCACTGTATAAGAAAGACCCTTAGCCACGAGGGAAAGAACCCGAGGGTTACTTTAGCGCGAGAGAAAGAGACGGGAAGAGAAATGTTGCGTCTCGGAGGTCGTCGTCCCTCGTCCTCTTCTAACCTCTTGAAGCACTGACTTGAAGCACTTTATACGTGTACATCAGCCGTGAAACCGTGTGACGAGTCGACCTCAAGGGTTGCCAAAATACGAGGAGAAGAGCACCGTCAAAAAGGCCTGTCGAGAACCAACGAAATAATTATGAATAATTACAATCTGTATGCATTCATATTCTGTCTCATAGAATAATTATTAACAAAAATATTCAACCTTCCACCGTGAAAATTATGAATGATGTGTTGATTTATTCATCGCTCGAGATTCTTAGTCGAAAATATTGAGGCGAAATTGCCACTGGCCGGCCATATCGAACGAATCCTCGTCTTCTTCCTACAATTTGTTAGTTCAATGTGAATAAAATCATGTTTATATCTACAGATAACGCCAGTGATGCCTGACTCGAGGCTTCGAAACACTCAATTACTAGTTGAACTTTGCTAAAGAAGTTGAGAACGAGGTCTCATTAGTAAAATGACACCTGGGGAGCTCCGCGATTCAAGCCATTGCCGAATAACGCGCGGCTTGCCAACCCTTTGCACGATTCTAAGAGATGAAAGGATAAGAGGAGAAAGCTCTCGTGTATTCGAATTTGTCTTTCTGCTCGTGAATTCGTTCTCTTTGATATACCGAGTCGAGCAATTGGCCAAGAGGGTGGTTTCATCGGAATGAGGGTACGAGCATGTGATCTCGAAGATTAGACTTCGCGTTTCACTGAGAACGAAACAAAGAAGAAAGAGAAACCCGAGCAAACCCAGTGCACATGGAGCACCCCACTAAATATACGTATAGCTTGCAGAATCAGGGTTTAAAAAACGCCGAGCGTTGTTCAGTGTAAAAGCTAAAATAGTCCTCCTGAAGGCTGCCATTTGGCCAGCTTTTGTCTCGAGCGTGCTCAAAGAAACGAAAAATGAAGACGGCATTGTCGTTTTCACGAGTAAACAGTGCTAATCTCGACGTGCCCTTTGCTGTGGCACGTTCCTTCAATCCCAAACCGCATGCGCATCTACGTGTACCGATGTCGGCGAGAAACCGTGTGCAGAGGACATTCCACGTCGAGCAGATCGACCTCCAGAAAGTTTTTTCAATTGCAAATTTTCAGTCAAATAAATACGAACTGAAACTCTAACGAAATTTTACGCGAACGCGAGGATATTCTCGACGTCAAAATGCTTATTTAAATAAATTTGCAATCGTCGTTTCGTTTCAGTCTGTAATTGGATGACGCTGAAGTTTGCAACTTTGGAGTCCAACGAAATAATCTAAAAAACTCTCCAATAATTCCAGATATTCTCCAATTTTGTTCCATGCCGAGTTTGCAATTCGTAGTTTTCAACCAATGATTCCGTGACATAAAAAATTGGTGAATTACAAATGTTTGTTTTGTTAATTTCGTTGGACTCCAACCTCCAACGTTGCAAACTTCAACGTCGTGTAATTGGTCATCTTTTCTTCTACGCTAGTATTAATAAATTGATTTTGAAAATGAACCAGTGACAATATTTTTCAAGTTTCGTTGTTGGAGTATTCAAAAATATTCTTGAGAATGTGAAGAACAAAATTCGACAGAAATGAAGTAAACGATCGAAATTTATGGGGCATTCATCCCAGAAGGAAAGAAGGAAAGCTCGATAGCCAGATCTCTTTTGAGCTTTCGATGAAGCAGAAACCCTTTTCCACAACCTTGAAGACTGCTCTTTCCTCCCTTGCTTTGTCCGTGTTCCCTCATTTCTTTCCGAGTGTCTACGTAAGGTGATACGAGGTCCATGCTGACACGCCGTTCATCGGATCTTCTGGCTCTCTTTCCTCGTCACCTAATGCGAGATCGGCAACACGAAGAGGAGGAACATAGAGCAGAGGAAGCGAAGTACGATCGTAAAGACAACGAGGGTTGGCGGGAGGCTAGCATTTTCTCTGGTGTCCTAGGACAAAAAATAAAAATAAAAAACCGGCGTGGGCAGCTTTACGAGCGAGCCTGTTCGGAGATCGGATCGCCTTCTATGGAGTGTCGCGAGGGGAAAAAACACTGAACGAAACAGACGAATAATAGAGCTGGAGAGAAAGACATGCGCAGATGCATTATTCAGAAAGTTATAAATCCGCAAATACGCTCGTTTTACTTATCGAATAAAATTAATGATGAGCCTGAGAAAAATAGCTCGGAGCCCGAGTATTCGGGATGCTGGACATCGTTAAAATTGAAAATGTTGCTCTCTCGGAAAACGGGGAAAGCTGAATATACTTTCCTGCCTGGATTCGTTTTACTATCTCCTCGTAAAAACAGTGACTGGTTAGTGCAATGCTTTTACGTGTGTACAGAGAAAGCTGATAGTTGTAAAAGCAGAAAAATCTCACAGCTCGAGATCGATTTTACATTGCCTTTTTTCCTCCGCAATGGATGGATAAATAAAAAAATGTATTTAATTAGAAAATCCTTTCATTGCTTTACTCAGGACTCCCATTTGCTCCGATGCTTTTCAAAACTCCAAAGATTTTTCGTTTCTCCTTCCAACAAAAATAATCCTTCCTCGTTCTACAGCAAATTTCTATTAGATTCGAATAGCGCGAGTCCTAAAAAACGAGAGCAACGTTCCATAGAGTCGAAAAGGCGTTGCCTCGAAATCTGTTTGAGTGCCGATAAAAAACGGCAATAAGGCACGTGAATAGGCAATCAACGGCGCGATAGTTTATCGAACAAAGGTAAAAACACGTGCTAAGTTTATTCAATAATCCGCCTCATCCCCGCGTGCAACGGAGGACTCCGGTGGATTATTGCTAATGGAAGCTTTTCCGTTTCTCTTTCTCTCTCGCTCGATCGTTCGTCAATTAGGTTCAGAGCCATGGACGCGTTAACGATCAACCATTAACGATTAATCCGTGAGAGGGCCAGTATCGCGAGTCGAAGCATAGGAAGCAGGAAGCATCGTCAACGAGCCATCTATATATATAAACTGTAATCCACAGAGCTCTATATGTTCATACACATTCTGGCTCGGCATATGAAGCTTCCTCTCTCTTTCCCTAAAGCACCTTCATTGGAGCCTATAACCAGGACCATGAGCAAACGAGCGTGCTTGTGTTTTACACCCTGCACAACCCTTTAACGCCGCTGCACTCGATCCCCTGCCCATCTATAACCGCCTCTTTTCCACCCTCGCGAAATGTCGACGCCTATACACATTAACCCGAACACGCACTATGCGTCACGAATAATTTTCCGCGCACACTCGTCCGACCTTTTCTCCTTCCACAAAGTGTCGCTGGAGTGACAAGCACCGGCAAAATCATATTTGCGTCTCGAAGATCCATCCGCATCGAGAAATTCTCGGATGATTTCCTTTCGGTAAGAGCTTTCGGATTCGTCGTGACCGATGATGAAAGTGGAGGCTGCGAGTGACTTTCCCTCCTCGTCGATGCGCTGCAGTCCCGCAGCGATAAATTTACTCGCTTCCGTTAATGAGGCTTCGCACCGGGGCATCACCAGAGACTTTTCCCACTCGGTCTACCTGAGCTCATATCCAGGGTCGTTTTCAGACCACTCTGTACGTGAGTCCGTCGCGCTCTCTGCATAGCCATCTCGTATCGTAAAGCAACGCACAACGATTATACAAGCCACCTATCCGAGGAAAGGTCTTCAAAATCTACATGCACTAGCGATATGTACGCTCGACGGTTTATAACTCGGAAACGTGTCCGCGCTCTATACATGCCTACGCAACATAAATACTACTTGGACATTTGCCGCTCTTTAGTGCCCATAAACCCCTCTAAACCGAGGGGAACGACGTCCTATGACAGTGACAATTCTTTCTCTCCCTGCGTGACGAATTTTCGATATGCAAATTCTCGAAAGCGAGACGAGCTACGGAAATATTACTCTTGGCGATTAAACACCGTTTCGCGTGCTAAGAAAAGCCATGAATTCTCATTTAATTCTAGCCGAAAACAATGTTCGTCTATTCGTATTGTTGCGGAAATAAAGATTGACATAAGAGTCAAGCTGGAATGAACAAGTTTTCGAAATTTTTGTCGTCCACTCGCCTCTTTCCTTGCCAGTTCTCTTCCCCGTTCATTCGCAATCATAGATAGAGGGGTTCGAGTGATTCGGAGACGAATTTCTCTCCCAATGATGTTCGAGTAACTGCTTTCGCTTCCTCTTTTTTCCTTCCGTGAATAGACACATCCGGGGTGCAGGAAAACACGCGAGGCCACGATGTCCAGCACTCTGTTTTCCTGAAATGAGAACATTTTAAAACCGAGCACGTACACTCTGTTTATTCAAATTTTCAACACACATATGAAACTCGCTTTCTCGTTTCTTCGGCCTGGCACACCGAAAAATCTTTCGCCTCTTTTTACCTCTCGCTTCGTTTTTTCTGGTTTTTTCTGCTCCCCCTCGTTTTCCAGCTACCCTTCGGCATAATTCTCTTCACTTTTCTCCTCGCACGCCTATTCTCGTCAAGTCTCGCTACGAAATCGAGTGCAAACGCTTCGGGAGAGGTTTCAACTTTTCCGCATATTTCGAATTGCTTTTTTTGAAGTTTCCAACGGCGCTCTCGCGAATGGCGAATTTCGGCAAAGATTATTTCTAGCTCCACAAAACCAACGAATACCTGAAATTGGAATTCCGAATTTCACCGTTACGTGCAGACGGGAAAGGGAACGAATTGGAGCAAAAGGACTCGCACAGATTGACAAAAACTATGAGAGTTCAGTTACAATCAACGAGAATTGTAAAAAAATGAGATTAAACAAATAAATAAGATCCGAGAAGCTACTGCAAAGGGAAGGTCTTTGAGGAACAAAGGAATAGTTGAACGCGACGTTAATTGTCGTAACGAGATAAGACGACGATCTCTTTTTTTTGCGGTCGCCGAGCGCGCATCTCGCCGAGGAATTCGGTTCGAAACATTTGAAGATGCGACTAGAAAAAACAAAGGAAAAGGGAGAAGGGAGAGAAAAAAGCGGGATTGCGAGAGCCAAAAGCGAGACTCTCGTGACGGTATATCTCCTTTGTTCACGCGGAAATATCTTCTACTTATCGTCCGTACGAGATGTGCTACAAGGAGGAGAACGAGAATGAAGGAGATAAGACAAGAGCGAGACTCTCCGCTACAAAGGCTCATTTGTTTTACTCCTTTCGTTCGTTCCCTTTTTTCATCCAACCCTTTTTCCCTCCTCCCGTTATTCGCATTGCCACGACTAACCGAGGGGACACTTGATGCTGCAACGTTCCTCGTCTAAAAAATAAGAAAAAAGTCAAGAGTCGGTCGTTTTCTCATTCGGATTCTTATTTTAAACGAAAACCCATAAATCACGTCGAAACTTTCGGTGGGAAGAATTTACTGAACTTTGGAAAAAACATTACTAACGAAAATATTATTAATCAAATTTACCTGCACCGTCACCGCAGTAGTCACGAGATCTCATTTTTCCTCACTCTCTTCTCCATCGAATGATTACGATTTAAATATTCTTCTACCGATGAGAAAATGTTTAATTACAATATTGGAGTTCAAACTCCCGTAATAATTCGAATGCGCATCGTTCGTTGACGAATTTTCGACCTGAAAGCAAACAAAACTGCTCGTTTTTCCTCCCTCCTTCATTTATCGAATGAATTTTCATCGCAATATTATCCTGCGCTAATGAAAATACTTCCATTGAAAATATGTTTGTGATTAAAAAGACAATAATAATACAGGATTGGCATCGATCGTGCATTCGATCATTACATTTTTCCGCGCTTTTTTCTCCCATAAATTTTGTTCTCTCGTATTACGAATTTCAACGACTTTTCGAGTGGAATTTATTGAAAAAACGTTCCTTTGAAACGGCGTTCAATTTCGCATGCGACTGTCGTTTTTATAGGGCCGATTTCATTGAATGAGAAAAATCTAAAATCGAGCGAAAAATCGAACAATTTCATTGGATTGCGGAGCTGTTAAAAACGGTTTTCGAGGCGATCCAAAACGCTGCGAATTTCAATCCCATCCCGTCCAATATGGAGAATATTTTCGGAGAGCGTAATTAAAATAATAAGAGCTCGGAACGAGAGCGAATGACTCGCGACTTTTTTCTCGAGGAGGAGAGAAATATTTGTTTTCTTTGGTTGCCATGCGGTCGGTGAATTCCCTCAATCACGATCTACTCGAAGAACAGTGGCTGGCGAAGAAGAAAGATTCAGGACATCGGAGAAGGTTGGAGAATTGAAAAAGGAGGAAAAAGCGGATCAAAAAGACGAAAATTAAAGAGCATTTGAGTAAACAAACGACGCTAGGAGATGGAAGCGGCGCTCGGAACAAAAAATTATTCCGACGGAGCAAACAACACGAAAGAAATTTCTTCTCCGCTGCAATGAAGAGGATTTTTTCGTCTCTCTTATATCGTGTCTTTGCGAATAAATATTGGCGAGAAAAAAATGGGGTCAAAGACAAAACACAAGTTGCCGGGAGAAAGACCGGAACGAATAAGGAACGCAGCTACGAAAAAAAAAAATTACCGGGGATTTGACGGAGGAGAAAAAATACAACACAAGAAAAAAGCCGTACGCAACGGTGAATGAGAAAATTGAATTTCTTCCATTTGTCTCTCTCGTCCACGGTTCAGTTGACTGAAGCACTAAAAACAACTCTCCGAGCTCCAATTATCATTATTCTGTCTCAATATTTTCCGAAATACTCGACACTCGTATGAAAAACGTGTAGAAAAAAAAGATCGGGGGATTCGGAGCCTCGGGGTTTGTAATAAAAACAAAAAATTCCAAAAGACACGAAAGAACGAAGATTCGTTGAGTTTCCACAGTATTTAATTGTTTCCTTACTTCCGGACAACGAAATCCGCCGAAACGGAACGAAGGACACAAAAGAAAGGGAGAATTTTCCTCGTCATATTGCTCGCTGTCGATTGCTGTCGATACACGTGTGAATGATTGATGAAGAGACGCAGAGAAGAGTGCCCCGCGATGGAGACACGAGAGAATCGATTCCCATCCATCCTAGTCCATCGTATGAACGAACGAGCACAAAGGGTTATCATTTTGTCTTATGCCGGGAGCCTGACAGTTTTGGTATGATAAGCCGCAGGAGAATCTCGAGGAGATTAAACGATCACCGAAGTTACACATTATCCGTCGCCGGTTTCACTGTCGCGCACTTTGGAAATCGTGGATTCGACGCACTCGTGAGAAATCGAAGTTTTTTAACGAGTCCATTAGACCATCGATGTGCGTTTGTTTTTGACAGTCCCCGACGGTTCAAAACGAGGCCAAATAAAGGTCCCGGGTCGCGACTCGAAGTTTAGTGGCCGAATGAAACCCAAATATTCCCGAATCGACATTTTTCCTTTCGCGGATTCACGAATTGGACGTTTTTCGAGATTTCCCCCTTAAAAAGTCTAGCTGGGATTTTTAGTTGGAGTTTGAGACTCGTGACGTCACGTTTGGTGTGAAACCGAACAAGAAAAATCCCACTTGGAACTCAATTCGGGTATAAAAACGCTCGGGCGAGTGTACGCTTTGGAGGTTAGTGCTAAACCACGACTCTCGATCAACAATTTTTTTCGGGCTTGAATAATTCACTTTTATTACTTAATCAAATGAAAATTTATTACCGATTTAGGAATTTTCTCAAGTGAACTCAAGTGCTCGCGATCTCAAAGAACTGACGTCGGACGACACGAAAAGCTTCAACAAAACAACGCGGACGCAGCTCACTAAAAGCCGTTAGAACTAAGGAGAACAAAGGACCTAAGAGATAAACGATTCGTGAGAACAAAAATCGTCCAAGTATACCCTTCGAGAAGGCTTCGCTTTCACTCATCTGTTTGTCCGAGTTTGTCGTCCTATGTCTGTTGTTGTTTCTATACGAAGCGTAATCGCAAAAAGTGGAGGGGGGGGGGCAGAGAAAACGAGAAAAAAAGCGGATCGAGGAACGGCGAATCTATTCGAGCGTAAGGATTGCGAGTGACAGGCAATTGTTATCCTACCGTATCCGCGCGCGAGCAACGACCGCTATCCGCTATTGCCAGTCGGACTTCATTGATCCTCATGTTTGTCGTTCAAGTTCAGTCAAGTGGGGATATAACCGCGTGCATTTCGGGTGGACAGGGATTCTCTTCTTTATTTTGTTCGAGGGTCAACAATAAAGAGCATAAAGCCGAGTTTTTGGCTCGTTATTGAACGCCATCTTGAAAGTAAACAATGCATTGTTCAGGCAAACATGCGGTTAATTTTTGGGTACTTTTTTCACCAGTTTCTCGAAGATTTCATCTGTCTAGTTGACATTCGCGAACTTCCCAATTTCCCAACTTCTCTGATAAAAAGAGCTAATGAATTTGGTACAAGCAGAAAAAACCAGGGTAAAAAGTATTAAATCCTTTACACTTTTTATTCATTTCCTATTTCCTCTAGCTGCTGGCGCGCCACGGACCATAATTTTGTGTGGAACGGGAACGCACTTGTTGCAACATGTCTGAAAATGCAGCCCTGCTATTGTTCTCATTGCCAATCAATGGAGTGGGGTTAAGAATTTTCTTTTCAATTCATGTATAGAAGCAAATAATTTACCTTCTTCAGCACGCTCTGCCACGGTACTCTTAAAAAATGCCGCATTTTTCGTTGAACACCCGCGCTGATCCAATAATCTTGGACGCGTGATGGCTCAGCGTAATAAGCGTGATTGAGTGGTCGTTGCAGGTCGTTGGTTGCATGAGTGAAGAGTGACGCCTGACGCCGGTGACGCCACTCAAAAAGTTTCAACGACGACCGCAATGGCCGCGGTCGTTGTTTTTGGGCGCTGCGAGCATTACAGGCGGTAAAAGGAACGCGTACTCTTGATATAAAAGTAAAATCATCATAATTAAAATTAAAAAATCATCGTTCATTCGTATATGAACGATAATTTTGTATTTTCTTTTATTTCGCGACGAATATTTTCACATGGTTAGTCAAACAACCGGCGAGTCGATATGTCAGAAACCGGATTACCATGATTCGATCAATGGGAATAATGAACAAAGATTACATCTTGAAATTGATTTGTTAGTAATGAGCATTTTCGAATTTTAATTATTTTATAGTCGTTGGTGGCTTATTGTAAGACCACATTTAATGTTTATGCAAAAAGCTCGTGTTTATTAAATGAAAAAAATAATATACTTGTACATGGCACAGTAGACAGTAGCGCCAAATCGTTGGCACACAACCTCTGGTACAACCCATTTAAAAAATCAATACTTTGACCGGACAATACTTTGAACCGGCTTTTCCGCTTTGGTTTATATTCTCACCCAATTTTGTTAATTCAACCGCGAAATAACAACAGAGTTATCAATGAAAAAGTGTCCGAGTGTGAACGTTTTGACACATTAATTATTAAACCCGAGAATTAAAAGCATACTTCGACAAGCTTAAGCAGTGTAAAAGTAACCCCGAAAATTGTTCACATGGGACAAAGCCAGTAATACAAACACTAACTTAAACCCTTGATCCAGGAAAGAAAATAAAAATGACAGAAATTTCGCATTCCGGTTGCAAATTATTGCTCGGTGGACGAATGTTCGTGGCGATGGTTTCGAGCATAGTGGTGCAATTTATATTCATGAGTTTCGTGATACTGATAACGAATCTGAGTATAATGCATCCACTGTCCTGGCTGCACGACACATGGTCGATAGTGACATGTTTTCGAATGTGGTGTTATTTCGTCGTACTAGCAACGGTGATAATTTTACAAGGAGTAATTTGCAGTAAAACTTATTTGAATGCTCCGGTTTTACTGAAGAGCAGATTTGATGCATTTTGCGGAATGTTTACACCGCACAATTTTGTCGTGGGAGGTTTACACGTCGCGATTGGAATCGTCCTAGTGTGGCTGCATCTTTCCCTGGAAGGAGGAGCCTGGAGCTCATTAACCGAAACCTGCAGAACTGTTCATGGTTACTGTCTAATCGAAGAACATTATTTCCTTTTGCTCGGCGGGCTCTGGACCGGAATATACCATTTCGGCAGAACAAATTTTTGGGTTCTCTGCTATTTGGAGTTTTCACCAATTCCCCAATCAAAATTCGTCTATGTTAAACGAGGAGTAATGGATTTGTTGCCTCGTGCAATGGTCATGGCCATTTGGCCTACGCTTTATTTTCTTGGCTTGTACTACTTCCTTGGAACATATTTTCGGTCAATTATTTTGTCCATACTTTTTCTGAGTTTTGAAGCTGAGCCTTTGGACACTTTATCTGGACTGTTGAATCCGTCTCTCATCTTCCACGCTTGGCTGTACGCAGCTCTCTTCATTCTCACCATTGACACGATGCATCTCTTGTTTCAAGCTTCTCTTACACAATGGATGCGTTTTGAAATAGCAAACCAAAATGCTTTTAATGAAGAAAGCGTCCATGTTACGTTGGCTGAAGTTCTGGCAATGGATAAAATCCCTATAATGCAACATCTCGGCTACCTGGATCTTGTGACTTTGGCGCAAAAGGACAAAACTCGGAGAGCACGTCTTTTTGATCTTAGCCAACCTGGTGGCCATCCTTACAATTGGAACAGCGTAGTGGAGAAATGTTTGGATCTACTGAAAAAATTTGCAGCTGAAGTCGATGGAGTCTCCTCAGCTAAACAAGAAGAAAATCACTGTGCGTTCAAACCGACCATTGAAGATCAGGAAAAAACTTACACTTATCATATGCGCAACTTAATTGATGTTAATTCTACGAGTTTGAAAGTTGATACTGAAACTGCAAAACCACATTCTTCTATCGTCGTTGAATATCTGAAAAGCAAAAGAGATCTCTTTGTTTCTTATCTCTTATCCAAACCTCTGATTTTTTATTTTTTTGGGAAACAAAGCGACAGCAAAATTCGACACGTTCTGACCAACGGACAAACTGTTGTATGGGCTGCAGATGCCATTTCCTCGCTAGCCGTTATTTCCCTCAAGGAAGATCCTTACGGCATTGTACAGAAAGATTTACCTGCCATTGTAGAAAATCTTTTTGCGCTCAAGCAAGCTCTGGATAAAGTGCAAAAAACCAATATCCTTATGAGAAAACCCCAAAACGACGACAAGACGATCAGAATTATTCTAGCTTCTTTGAGAATGGCTGTTAAACGAAGTATCTACAGAATTGTTTCGAGCTTTGGTGATTACATTGAAGATATTCCGCTCCAGAAAACTATTAAACATCAACTTGAAAGCTTCATTGTTTATAGAGAATAAAAGGTGTGAAAAACGATTCTCAGGAAAAGAACTGTTGAACATTATAGTGAGATCGAAATTTGAGTCGGGATAAAGGACACTTGAACAATTGAGTCTTTATTTTTATACTTAAAACGACCGAGTGAAAATATTGAAAAGTTTTGGAGGAAAAAGGACTGGGATACGTTTTCTCAATGGATTGAGATCGACGCAAGAGTCATGTAATATAAATATATATATTTGTAATAAATAATAATAAAAAATGTTAATTTTGTACAATGGATTTGATGGTTGAATATTTTACATTTTTTTCAAATGTTGTACCACACTCAAATTGTAAAATAATTTTTCGCGCAACGTGATCCAACTTTTTGATTGCTCTTGCTGCAACTCTGGCAGATATTTCCACAACTGTTTATTTTCGGCGATAGAGCTACCATGAATTTTCAAAAATATCGAAAGATAAGCTTGGCACAGTTCAAAGTCTTTCTTGCTTTCCATGGTGTTTTTAATCATTTTCATAAACTGTAATGCAAGCAATTGGAAATACGTTTCATCCAATGACAACGATTGAATTTCGAAGTCAATGGCACTCGGTCCTAACGATTTCAGTTTCTTAAATGCTTTTGAAAAATCTTCGTTCTCCATGGACTCGCGTAGAAGTGTTCCAAACTGTGTAAGATTTTGAAAATCCGGGTGTACGAGAATTTTGTTGCTCGAATCCTGGAATTTTTCTTGCGAGATATCAAATTGTATATTCAAAGCTGGAATCGTGGGAAGAAAGAAAGGCGCTGATTCCGGTGCTTTCGGTGCCTCTTTTGGCTTGTTTCGCTTTTTCACTATATCAATGTTCAGCAAATTTTGCCAGCGCGAATTTGCCAATGATGACATTGTTATTAAATCAGCATCCAGCTGCTCAGGTGAAACGTATTTTTCCTCATTCTCGTCTTCCTTTTCGATCACCGATAGTTCTTCCAAATCGCTCTCCAAATCGATTTCTTTCGTAGACCTCGGAAGTCCTATCATTGGTACTGGCGCATTCGGCGATATGGCTTTCAGAGAAACGTGAGAGTATAAAGTTTTGTTTGACCAGAGATGAATTCCCAAATTGCACACATGTGCGGTCACAAGAAATTCTCCAGTTGGTGAGAAGTGCAGTGAAATACAAGCCTCAGGTACCTAAAAATGAATTTTCATTCTTTATTTCAATTCATATTGTATTGACCTTTAAATTTTTAGAACGAAACCAAATAGTATTAGCCTTGAATTGAATTATTTCAAAAGTTAACAATTCTTTCCAAATAGAAATTCGTGCAAAGGAAAAGTGGAACTTTAAACATACCTTGAAGGCATCGACGAGCTGACCCGAAGGAATGTCCCAAGTTTTGACAGTACAATCCATTGAAGCTGTGACAAGCCACCTGGCGTCAGGGCTGAAAGTAGCATCAGTAAGATATCCTCTGTGGCCTTCAAATCTTCTAACGAGAACCCTGGTGTCAATGTCAACAAGAACCAGACTGAAATCATCGAGAGCTAAAGCAATGAGCGAATTCTCTCTGTGGCTTCTGAGCCACTTGACAGGTTCTTTGACATCAAGAACAGCTCTGGGATTATGATCTCTCGAAGGCTTGAATGGCCAAAATTTGAGAAGAGCATCTTCTCCAGCGGAGAGAACAACTTGATTAAGCGAGTCAACGATCACGCCTCGAACAGAACCTTTGTGTCGATTACTCTCAAGGCCATAACTGGCTCTATGAATTCCAGATTGAATATTGAATCTCTCAATATTCCCAATGTTATAACCAACAACAACAAAATTTCCACATTGAGTAATGCACAGGCAGGTGGCTGTGGCGTTTTTATGGTTACGTATATATTCAGTGATGAGCTTATGTTCACCCATTTTTAATTTGTCGTAAGACCAAGTGGTAACGACTCCTAATCCTAGATGAGCAGCAGCTATGTTGTCCCATTCTTTCTCCCTGGTTGTTTCAGCAGCAAGCTCTACTATCGGCGGCATAATCATAGGATCTTCGATCAATCGGCCTTTTTTCTTAGAAGATTTTCTGTTAAATGAGGCTCTACCCAGGCTCTTGTTGAATGTTTCAGTTATGGTGGAGAATATCCTTAGAGAAGAATCTCTTCCTGCTGTTAAAATATTGTGACCATCCGCACCGTAAAACCTCACAGAAGTAGGTGGCTCAGCATGACCTTCTCTTATCCTCAACAATCTTGCGCCACCATCAGTTTGATCGAAGATCCATAATTTTAAACTATTGTCCGGTGAGGAAGAGACCACAAGTGGTTCATTTGGCAAACATTTCAAGCCCGCTATTGCTGCGAAATGTGCTGATGTTATTTGGCTCTCAATCCTTCTCTCCTCTAAATTCCAAAATAATACATGACCAGCCATCGTTCCTGTAGCCATTATAGGATTTCCATCGGTGCGAAATGATATCGATGTCACGAAGCCCCAATCTTGTATCAACTCAAATATGGTTTCGTCCATTCGAAGATTGTGTAATTTTATTCTCCCATTTGCCAATCCTATAGCGGCCACATCTAATGCTGGGGCCTGCTCCAAAGCTGTTATCGGTGATGACCAACCTTTGAATGTATATATCACCTTTGTTGTTTTTATGTTCCATAGCTGTAAACTACCCTGCTCACTTCCGAGTAGAATTTTGTTGATGTACGTGTTTGGATGTAATATTGTTGTTATTTTGAAAATTTCATTTCCAAAATTCAATTCCAAAAAGATTTCCTCTGTTTTTATGTCCCATATCTGTAAAATTGGAAGACTACATTTGGACTTTGCTTTTTGAGTATAGATATTAAGTTCGATAAAACTGTTTGGGAAAATATTTTATTTAATAAACAAGTGTTACCTTAATGTTGCTGTTCTCATCCACAGAAATCAAGTGTGCTCCGAACGGTAATAAAAGATGAACTGGACAGTCGTGCCCTTTGTAAGTGTGTTTGAGCTCGGTTCCTCTCCGCCAAGCATAAACATTGTTTTCACTGGC
Source organism: Venturia canescens (assembly GCF_019457755.1). Taxonomy (NCBI): domain Eukaryota; kingdom Metazoa; phylum Arthropoda; class Insecta; order Hymenoptera; family Ichneumonidae; genus Venturia; species Venturia canescens. The sequence goes on along the minus strand of NC_057423.1, from coordinate 1,982,629 downwards.
TGTATAAATGTGATAAGTATCTGCGGCTAAACAGGTTATATCACCAGGATGAGTGCCAGAAACACTAAGAAGCGTAAAATGTGAACATCCGTAAGTGTGAAAAGATCTGCCGACGCATGTTACAATAAGATTTTCTTTTCTGCGTTGAATGTATCTCGTAACAAGCGGTATATGATTGCTCACATAACCAAGAGCCCGATTTTTCAAGAATATTTTACTTTGCGACATTGTCGTTAGGCGAAAAACGTGTTAAATTTACTTGATTAAAATTTTTTATCACACGAAGAAGATGAATAATAAGTTTTTCTTTTCATAAAAATCTTATCAAAAACCACGTGTAGTACTACTTCCGTCGAACGAATCCAACCTAAATGACTGCAAGCAGTGTAAGCGAGCTGCGCAGCTGCGTAGCGTGCTGCGAGCACGCTGCGAGCTGCGAGACGGGGTTGACGACTCTCACGACACGCACGGCGAGAAGCAGTATTTTTGATGCAGCCGTTTTGGCGGGATCGCTTCATCAGCGCGGCCGTTTTGGCGGTAAGGGCGCGTTCGGGGAGTCGCTATTTGCGCTACAAACGCTAACGTTATCATTGAATGATATTACTATATCTTATATTTTTAGCGCAAATAGCGACTCCCTGAACGCGCCCTAAGTGTGTGTAAATTCTTCTTCGTCGTCAAAAATGGCGTCATCTATATTTCCGGTTGGCCGAAAGTCACTAGCCGAAAAAACAACAACTATGGGGGGGGGGGGGGGGGGGGGGTCCAACAACAACAACTCCTCGAGAAGAATAGTTCTAGATATCAAGTATAGATGTCGTAGTAAGCGTTTTCGTCGCTGACGCTTGACGTGACGCCGCAGTTGGCGCAGTTCACTCCTCCATCACTGCTTGCCACATGTTTATTGTCGCGTTTCCCTAACCTAAAACTAAAGTACTTCTATTTATTTATGATATTCGAAGAAAAAAATGTCGGTACCGGACAAAGTGTTGATGAGAAAAATCAAAAAAAGGGAGAAAAATAAATTGAAAGTATTACAAAAACGGGAGCAACCAGAAACATCCGGTAAGTTTATTTTGAAAGATCGTGATATAACCTCAACTTTTCCCACACGCTCATTCGAAGTGTTCACGCATTTCTAATGCTAATAATAATCGAAAATTTCAACTATGAAAGTAAAAATTTGAAAATATTATAGAAAAATGTACAATAAATCTACTATCGAAATTATGTTGGGTCCACTGTCTAGTTGACAAGAAAAAACAATTTATAAAAATGGTATAAAGGCATAGATTCTAAATATAAGTCTATAGGTTAAGGCTCTCACATGTAAAGTCTGGGTGTAAATATATTTTTTTATGCTGTTCTGAAATTTCAATTCGCAAAGTGAGACTTCTAGATTATTCTTAGAAACATAGGAACTAGATTAATTTTTCACAAACACATTTCAGTATCACTCATTCAAAATTCATTATTGCAGAATCAATTGCGAATGCAACAATCAAGGAGAAAACAGATGAAGGACCTGTCAGGAGTAAGTTTCCTACATTCTTAAATTCACCTGTTGTTTTGTTTTGTGATTATCGATTCAAACCGGCATGTAGGGTCCCAATGAGATGAATATGTGATATTTTTCCAGAAAAGAGAAAAAAGATTCAAGTTCCAGAACCTGTGACAGAGGAAGGACCCAACGAGTCAGTCAGTAGTAACGAGGACAGTGGAATCGAAGAACAAGCTAGCAATGGAAATGTCAGATCCGATGTGTCAAAAGGCTGTAAGTCTAGAATAACTTCGAAAATGTTCTACCAATTACTGTTCCAATTTCAATGAATTTTGATAGAAAGAAAGAAAATATTTTTAAGAAAATTTTCAACTCTGGATGCATGTTCTCAATAAAATCTCAACAATAAATAAAAATAAAAGATAATCTCAATGGCTTTTCTAGTTGTATTATTAAAGATCAATTTCTTGTAAAATTAAAAATTTAATTTTGGACACTCGTACTTGCATAAACAATGATTTAGTCAAATCGCTCACGATGTTTTCAAAATTTGATAATTTCAGTGCCAGGATCGGCTGTGGGACTAGAAGTTATGAAAACTGCATCATTTTCGACTTTGAAGGACACAGTATGCGAGAATACGTTAAAAGCCATTGTGGAGATGGGTTTTGAAAACATGACTGAAATTCAAGCTCGTTCGATACCTCCGCTTTTAGAAGGTAGAGATTTGGTTGGAGCAGCTAAAACCGGGTCAGGAAAAACATTGGCTTTCCTCATACCAGCGGTGGAATTGATTTATAAATTAAAATTTATGCCTCGCAATGGTACAGGCTGTATCATAATATCTCCGACTCGTGAATTGTCAATGCAAACGTTTGGGGTTCTGAAAGAACTCATGAAATACCATTATCACACTTATGGGCTGTTGATGGGTGGTGCAAGTCGACAAACAGAGGCACAGAAATTAGCAAAGGGTGTAAATATCATTGTTGCCACCCCTGGACGATTACTCGACCATTTGCAAAATACTCCAGACTTTCTGTACAAGAATCTTCAGTGTCTGATCATCGACGAAGCTGATCGGATTTTGGATATTGGTTTCGAAGAGGAGCTCAAACAAATCGTCAATATTTTACCGAGTAGGACTCATTCTTTATTCTTTAATAATCTCAGAATTGTTTGACATTACAGCAGTCATGTTCGTAGCATTTTGACATTAACTTTATTAGAGTTATATCATTTCCTATTTTCTATTATTTCTGCACCAGCTGTATTTGAATTACGACTGTTCAGAATCATGAAATTTATCTACCTTGGTCAGAATCAATAATCGCAGTTTTCAATGTTTCTTATAAAAAATAACAGAAAAACGGCAAACGATGTTGTTCAGCGCGACCCAAACGAAAAAGACGGAAGCTCTAACATCATTGGCACTCAAGAAAGAACCAGTTTACGTCGGCGTCGACGACGAAGAGGAAAAAGCTACGGTCGAAGGTCTGGAACAAGGTTACGTCGTTTGTCCCAGCGAGAAAAGGTTTCTTCTTCTTTTCACCTTCCTGAAGAAAAATCGCAAGAAAAAGGTCATGGTTTTCTTCAGCTCTTGCATGTCCGTTAAATACCATCACGAGCTTCTCAATTACATCGATTTGCCGGTCATGAGTATACACGTGAGTATCACATTCAGTTCTGTCTTTTAACCACTATTGATCTCAAAAACCCTTCCTGAAACTTTTACTTCAATCAGTTATTTCTTGACTCTAAATTTAAATACAATTGTAAAATTCTCATTACACTTTTACTGCAAAATAATGATTCGAAAAATTTCAACTGATTTGCATGTGCATCGTTTTCGATCAAAGAACTTCGCAATAAGTCAAGGAATTTTGAAAATAATACATTTTCTTTAATAACAGGGAAAGCAAAAACAAACGAAACGAACGACAACTTTCTTCCAATTTTGTAACGCAACTTCCGGCATATTATTGTGTACGGACGTGGCTGCGAGAGGTTTGGACATTCCAGACGTCGATTGGATTGTACAGTACGATCCTCCGGACGACCCTAAAGAGTACATTCATCGTGTCGGTCGTACCGCACGTGGCCAAGGCAGCAGTGGTCACGCTCTTCTCATTCTCCGACCCGAGGAGCTCGGTTTTCTTCGTTATCTCAAACAAGCTCGCGTTCCCGTAAACGAGTTCGATTTCACCTGGAATAAAATAGCTGACATACAGCTTCAAGTGAGTTGGCTTTTTTATTATACTTTTTGAAAAACTGAAAGACTCGGCTTGATCAAGCTAGTGAGAAGAACTGAGTCAATTTTGCGATGTCAAAAGAATCAAAAATATTTAAACAAAGACGTTTATCAGCAACAATATAAAATTCTCGATTACCAAAAACCAAATTTTCGTTTTGCTAATAACAATGTCCAAATTTGCCCAAGAAATTCGTAGGGATAAAGAATAAGAAATAATAACATTTCCTTGGACTTGACAGAAAAGTAGAGAAAAATTTTAATACGAAGATTTGAGAAGTAATGAAACGACAAATAAATAGATTTATTAAAGCTCCATTAGAGGTGACTCATTGAAAAAAAAAACGAGTTCGCAAGAGAAATGTAAAATTCGTAATGAAAAAAGTTAGAAAGTGATTAAAATGAGCGAAAAATGGATGACTCTGGCGCTCGTTTTATCGCAACATAAAAACTCGATTGTACTGAATCGAGAGTTGAGTCACGTGGGTAAAAAAGCCAGAGCGTCCTTCATCAGTTATTCATAACGATTACTCGCTAGTTGACCATAAAATTTAACGCATGATTTATCCTTGAAGACATAAAGAAGGCAAAACGAAAAGAAAAAAAACAATCGCAACGGATGTATTGGATCTCGTACATAGTAGCGCGAGATATTCTATTGTTGCATTGTTTGCACGATGCGTAAAATGGGATAGCTTCGACATATTTTTTTCTTTGCATAGACAAAAAAGCGCGTGTCGCCATTCGTGAAACAAATGAAGCGAGCATCTCCTGCTCGTTATTTTGAGCTCGTGAGTTAGTTGACCTTATTAGCCGATAGTGTCTAATTGAAACTAAACCACTTGCCTTCTCGGGACTGTTAATTGCGCGGGGGTTTGGCCGAATCGATTCTTCTCATTGGATAAACGCATCTTCGTAGACCTCTCTCTTTATTTGCGTGGGTGTAAATCGCAGGGACCAATATTATAATGATGCTCAAATTTTTAATGAATTTTTAACAAAGTTTCAACAAGCGTTCTCAGTCATATTCGACAGTCGTTTTCAACTTTTCAAGCCAAGTGCCAATTTAAAGTGTCAACCCGGACATTCTTTGAGAATTTCCATTTGTTGGAATTTTAAAAAATATTTTGAAAACTCGTGTTTTTCCTTTTTGCTAACAATCTTTAAACACTTAAGTTCTTGTTACGGTTTAAATGAAGAAAAACAGACATAATTGAGAACTAACGTAATGTTGAGAGCTTTGACTATTTCAGGGCAGTAATGTAATTGATGATTATCGAAGTTTACAGTTCGGTGACTGTGTGGGCTCGCGAAAAAGAGTTTTTCTTTTTTTATTGGCGGAGCTACGCAACTGGAGCATCTCGTTGCAACTTCTCAGAGTTTTTTCTTCGACATCGTGCTCGTCTTGGATGAAATGAAGGTTTTACTTGTTCCGATGTGTCTCATGATGATCTCGTGAACGACCAAGTAAAGTTGTACTACTCAGCCATGAAATGCAGAGAGTAAGGAAGAGGGAAAAGAGCAAGAGAGCGCGGGGAAAAGGTGAAGAAAGAGATGAGAGAAAAAAGAAACAAACGCAGATGCAAAGATTGGTGTCTCACGAGGAGTGTAACGACGAGAAACTCGCTTACGACGCCTACGTGTGTGATTCACGCCGAACAGTGTACCACTTCCTTTTCTCATTCGTTCTTTCCAACACACACACACACACACACACACACAGATTCTTTTTTCTTTCAAACCTTCAGGTATTTGCGCAGTTGTTCGGATCTCGTTGATCTTCTTTAAGAAGTTGATCAATCCTCACTAATTATCAGTTACGAGAACGAAGTCAAAGATACGAATTAAACTTAACATTGTAAAGCATTTTTGATTTCTTCTCCAGACATAACACATGACGTAACCGAATGAAAGATTTCTCGCGAATATTCCACTTTTTGTATTTCGTTATCCAATCTTCAACTGAATTGAAAACATTGAACTATTGATGTCATTCAACTATTCGTATTGCTTGTTTTCATTAAGGTTCGATTCGAAAATTTAGAGAGATCAGTTCATTTCGATCGCTGAAACGGACTTGGAAGGCATCGTCGAGTGCAAAATGCACGAATTTTCTTTACGTTCAGATCAAATTTTGGAATAGCCAAAAACTTGAGTTGCGGACATGTACGTGAAAAATTTCGTAAGCATGAAATGATTTAATTCGAAAGATTTAGGAATATTTTTCAGCACAGAAAATAAATTTGGATTCGTGTGAAATAAACTTCAACCACAAGTCAACAGTCGAGTGTTTTCAAACTTTCGAACGTTTCTGTCTATATATTTTTTGTAAAGTGGCTCGAGGAATACTGCAATTGGATCAGCTACCGGTTTTCTCGTTTTGTAACGCGATCGCCTTTTTTTTCAAGTATAGAACGTTCTGTGTACTTGGCGTTGATCTCGGCGAAAGGCCAATTTATGAATCGTTGCCGAAGCCACACGAGCCTGGATGCTAATCCAACTCGAGCGCGACGAAGATATTTATGCCTCGCGAGCACGATGTCCACATATCCGCTTGTCACGTATCCTCCGGTTGCCGACTTTGTACGGAGACTGGTCATTCCCTTCATTTCTCTTCTCTCTGTCTCTGCTTGCTTCGCTTCGCCTCTTCTCATTGAGAACGACGAATATATGCATTATACCGTTGGCCAGACATTCCAGCGATCATCTGGCAAGACGAATAACCGAGATATTCGTTTCGTGTCACAATTTCTATCCTCGGTGGAATCGACCACGATTCCTCCCTTTGACGTCGCGATAATTGGACGTTTATGCAGTTGCGCCAAATCTTGGTGCGGTTTGGAGTTTCCAATCATTTTTAGATTATTATTTATCTCGACGATTGTCTCTCGATTAAAGAAGCCAATTTTTTCGAATTTTTTTTTGTAGTTTCTTATTTTTAAAAAGTCTCCTGAGTCGAGTCAGGTTGCATTGAGGTGGTGTGCAAAGTTTTCGATTTTTTTTCCTTTGCCTTGGAACAGGATTGTTCTTTATCCTTCAAGCGCACTTGGTATTTAAAACGCGTGCAATGATTTTCTACCGAAGAACGCACCGACTCGAAATGTTTCCGCATTGAGATTGCATCCGACACTCTTCTTGAGTGGAATACAAAGTGTAGCAGATTGATATTATCGGCGTTTAGAAGCCTCCGAACGTCTTTATTATCGCTATCGTTTTATTTTCTTAAAGTCCATTTTTCGTGGAACAATTGAACGGAAAAATTAAAATTCTTTTCCTTACATTTCTTGTGCTAATTATTAACGGGATATATTTTTCGTTTTACAGCTCGAGAAATTGATTTCCAAGAATTATTTCCTCAACATGTCAGCCAAGGAAGCTCTCAAAGCATACGTAAGAGCTTACGATTCTCACCATCTGAAGCAAATATTCGACGTTGAGACCTTGGATCTCGTCAAGGTGGGCAAATCATTCGGATTCACGGTGCCTCCTGCCGTCGATTTGAGTATCCTTTTTAAACGAATAAATAAGCCAAAAATTTATATTAAAAATAATGGCGTTGAAGAAGCTTCAACCACTGCATTATTTTCATGAAGAGTTCATTATTGCCATTCGGGTTTCGTATAATTTTTAGTCATTTTTTCGTCGATCCTCAAGTAAATACTCCGGAAAAAATGATTTGGTTATTTTTTCTTTTGTAACATTGAGTCATTTGTTTTTGAGTTTTTGATTGAATTAATTCGTACTTTTTGTTATTTTCATATCGATAATTCATTGTACAAGCTCATTGAGCGATCGTTCAAGTTCGTGAGAGTCGAACTTTCCTTTATTTTTCATAGTCGAGCGTGGGAGCCAGGCATTGCCGAATTTGGACCGGTCCTCGTGAACTTGCCGAACTCGTTGACCAGCGAGCTTCGTGTTTTAAACGTGTACAAACGGATGTGTTTCTATTTTATGTCTTTATTTTTCTTTTATATCTCCCACATTTTTTTATCTCCTTCATCTTTTGCCTATCACGCCGTGTTTTCCTTAACGAGAATATCGCGACGCAGAAGTGGGAGTCAGCAAGGATTCGCGTCCCCGCAAAAGGCTCGGCGGAGGAGGTTACGGATACTTCAAGAACATGAACAATTCAAGCGGTGGCAAACAAATCGAGCGTAGCAAAACCTTCCGACAGGTGGGAAAAAGAAACAAGGACTCGCGACAATTCGCCAGATGAGATTACACACGCTCCACAGGACTGTCGTTACAGGCGCGTCCTCCAATTTCTCCGATTTCTTATATACACCTCTATCATTTTCTCGTTTCCTTAAAAACAGGATGTACAGTCGAATGTTGAATAAAGGATTATCGCTACGTCGAAGAAATTTTTTTTCGAGTACATTTTTTAAAGTCATTGAATTTCGCATTAAGGAAATGAAGCAGAAACCGTTCGACCTCGAGTTCAATGCCACGATTCGGAATCGGGAAACTTAGTTATGACTAATGCAATTATTACTATCCATTTACAAAACGCAATGGGCAAAACATTGTTTTTTTTTTTTTAATGACAGCGTTGCAGAAAAAAATGGAAAAAATAAAGAAAAAAACAGGCGATTTGAAGAAAAATCACGAGAAATTTGTTGCGAGCCAATAATACGAATTTCAATAGCACGATTAACAACATTTTTTTGTACAATTAATACCAGTATGTTTTGTTCGACAGTGAGGAAACGACGAATGTTCGGGCATGGAATCCACGGCATATTTGAAGTGGCTTTCAATCGACAAGAGGCGTAAGAAACTTCATTCTCGAGTGACTTCTGCTAGAAAATCCGAAGGAAATCGAAAGCTGTTGGACGTGTTTGCCACCGACAAAGAACGGCTTATTCGTTAGAGATCTTTGCAACTCCTTTACGAGAAAGAGAAAGAGCAAGCAAGAAAAGAGAGAGCAGGAGAAAGAGAAAGAGAGCCCACGCATTTTCAACGAGCGTCGCAAGATACGATCATACGTACGCACTTGGAAGCGAGCGTTCGTCGAACACGATTTTTGTAGGTCTTCAGGGGAAAGGGAGCGCCGGGAGGGAGGGAATAGAAGGAATAGGAGGGCAGGAGGAGAAATAGGCATATAATTTATATCGTTCGTCGCGCCCACGATATCCAACATCGTGGAGCCATTTATGGCTCGTGACGTGACGTCAACGATTTTACTTTGCATTTACCAATGTACTTGTGTAGGCGCCGCCTGCGTAGCCCCTTTACGGCATCCCAAACCACGTGGGTTATGTATCTCAGCTTCTAGTCTCAAGCAATCGATATTCGGATTGAAGAAACATCAATATTCAGGAAAAGTTGAACGAAATCGTTCTCCCACCGATTGATTTCGGGAATTCTTTGGTGTTTCAGTGCATGTTTCCCTCGCCGGAAGCCTTTCCAAACGGGAAAAGTATAATAATTTTTATGGAATTTTCTTCTTCCAGTTATTTTCACTAGAATTGAATTGATCTTTAGAAAAGTCGGTTCGGTTTCAGCGCAATTTTTTATTTTGATTGCCATGTGGCAGCTACGAGGATTGAAATGTTCGCTGTTTCACCTGATTTCGTTCTTCCCCTCCGTTTTTCTCGATTCATTCGAAAAATCCCTTCAGAGAAGCTGTAACGGGTCGAGCCTCGAGACGACGCGGTATTCATAAAACGAGGGTGAAACTTGTTTCAGTGAGTTTCAGCAACCTCGTTCACCTTTTCCTCGAACGGGTATGAACAACTTGGAGCTTATGAGGCTCTTCTCATTCCCAGTGTAATTGCACACTGACTCGGTTAATCCCAGCTCTATGAACAATTGTACCATCACGAAATAATCGTAAAGCGAAAACATGTGACGTGCATCAATTATCATCTTGGCTAAACTCATTTTTATCGCGTTTTAGTGGATTCAATTTCTACGGGACTTTCTGAACACTCGTGTAAAACGTCATAGAAACGACCTCGATTTTCTCTCCTTTGTACAGAATCCACTGCTCGCGTCTCACAGAGCTTTAATTATAGCCCATTCTCTTCGGTTTTTTATGAGGGAAGAAATGGTGCGCGTTGCAGCTGCATTTGCAATAAAAATTGGGCCATCAATTCGTTAGAAAAACCCCTTAAATTTCCGAATGAATACAGAAAATAATATTTTTTCTGAATCAATCGTTTTCCACGAAATCACTTGAATATTGGATCACGGTGACTGCACAGCCAGGCTATTTTCCAATCCATTTTTCATTCTCATTTACTCGAGAGGAATTAATTTCGCTCCTTTTTTTGCTCTTCACACAAAAGATGAAATTTCCCTGCGGAAAGCTCGCGTTCACTCATTTCTTTTATGTATTTTCATGAAAAATTCACGTAAAAGGGATCTTTGGAAGGCGAGCACGGATATTTATCTCCGAGGATAAATAATAGTGCGGTCATGTATGAAAAGAGCCTGCAGCTGGTGATCTCAGCTGCAATTACGATCCTTATACATTCTGAACGCTTACGCGTCTATGACATATGCCCCTTTCCGTTCGTGTTCTCAGTAACGGGAGCTCGTCATACCAGAAAGCGAGTTCAGGACATTCGCAGGAATGTCCACGCCTCGGAATCAAGAAAAAAAAAATATTTTAATCCTGAAAAAGCGCTGTGGAGAGCATAATTACAGGGATTCGAGACGATTTTTCACCCACAGAATGTTTCAATTTAAAATTTCATTGATACCGTTCACAGAAAATGTTTTTTTTTTTGTATTTTTTATTTTATGCTCGTTTATAGAGCACAACTTGGAGCCGAGCAATAATTTTGTTCTGGAAATAGTGAGAATACGAGTGAAAAATATTCTGACGAAAGTGAGAACTTTCAATTGTAAATAAAATGACGAAAGTGAATCGTTAACTACATTTTAACGAATAAACATCGACGTTTATAAAAATATGTAACTTTTTTTAGTTATTCTTCACACGAACTGACGTCGGTCACGCCTTTTTTTTCTATCATTATAATGTAATTTCAACATAAAAGCTTATACATGCTCAAATTTTATGATACAACTCGCGAGAGAAGATTTTTTCAACTCTCTCGCTCTCTCTCTCCCTCCACGAAACAAACACACATGACCAAGCACTTGGGACCAAGGCGATAAAGAGCCGCGAGAACGACACAGCTATACCCACGCATAATTTAGCTTTCTCCCACCTTGGATGCTGTGGCTTTAAAAGGTAAAATCTCGGAGTTAACTCGTCGCGAACGACGACGATCGCTATTCTCTCGTTCCTTCGTTCTTTCTCCCTCAATGACGCAGTCCTTCGCTCATCGAGCGATCCAACCAAAACTGGAAACTCTTATTTCTCATATGCACTTTGATTCCTCTCTAAATTCCATACTCAAACTTTCAATGTGGAGTTTAGAAATTCTCTTCTTTCCAATTCACTCACATTTGGAAATTATGATTCCTTCAAAAAAAATAGATTATTGCAGTTCATTACTACCGAAGGCCTTTTTGTTTCAGAATCGGAGAAAATTAAGCCATTTTCGAAAAAAAAATATTCTCTCGCTCCTTTTTCACGTTTTTTTTTCATTATAAAAAAGGGGGCTCCCTTAAATTTTCTTAAAAATGAATTTTGCGATCGGGTTTTATTATTTTTTTCCAAAAATTTGTGTCTATTTTCAAAGGAGCCAGAAAGAGGTTGACTAAATTTTGAGGTTAAGAGTTAAACGGTACGTTTGATGAAAATTTTCTGGTCCCGTCTGGACCGCAGCATTTTGTTTTTATTATTTACATGGAAAGAGGATGAAACGAGAAAATGTTTATGATTCGTGATTGCAACACCTCGGTCTCTCGGGAGTAATAATAATACTTCCGCGGTTAGTCATCAACGTGTACGTAGCGAAAACTGAAAATAATAGTGGAAAGTAGAGCTCGGACACACGTACAGTGAAAATGTGGGTGTCCTATATAGCGAGAGCGAGCCACGAGTCCTTAATATAATCTCTTCTCTCCCTTTCTCTCTCTCTCTCTTTCTGGCCCGCCCGCGCTTGAAATAACTCTTCTTGTTTTTGAGGTAAAGCATGCCTCTCGTACCTACGTATATTTCCATCGGGGAAACCTGAAACTCCTCCGCTAGCATCCAACCTGAATCGTTAACGTCCCGACACGTGAAAATCTCGAGAAAATCTCTATGAATTTTGGATTAAAAGCTTTGAGAAACTATCGGATCCGGCATATCTTTCACCTTCCCACGTACTCCACTCGATATTCCCGGCGAAATTTGGAAAAAACGTTAAGGTTTTGTCGATCGCTGTTCAGCCGAATGAAAATTCATTTATTCCCATTTTTTAATACTTATTTTAGGTTTTATGAGAATTTTCGTATCGAGACTTGAAAATTTTACATAATTTTATGGGAAATAATTAAACGGGTTATTATTTCACTTATTAATCAATCGATTATCGAGTTAAAATACCAAACGTTCCATAAATTAATAAAACATTAAATTTTCAAGTAATTATTGTGGGAGGCGTAACTCTCATCAGTGGCGAGGTTCATTATTAATGCGAGCGATATGACGAAGAGTTTCTGGAGCGAGCAAGTCGTCATGAACGCCCCTCGTCTTGCCTTCTTCACTCACACAGGTGGATGTTATCCCGCAGTCGCCCCGTTTTTCCTTTCTCTCTCTTTCTCATCGTGAAACTGACAGTCGGTGGGATTTGGGTCAACAACGAAAGCTCTTCCACAGAATAAGAGGAGCACGCGAGACAAATATACCAACATTCGTTTCCTCATAATAAATGGTCCGCGACCGAAAATTTACGAGAGATTTCATAACCAACAAATTTAATGGAAGAAACGAACGATCGTGGCAAAGCTTTCATTTGTCCGAAAATCAAGAGGCTCTTTGGCTTCTTGACGCCAAGTATTTGAAAAAATCTTTAATTTAGGAAGATTGGAAGCTTTCTCGTTTACGGGGAAACGAAATTTATAAACCATTTCTAACCTTCAACTCAACGTCACGAGAGCACGAGATATGACTATAATTGAAAATCTACAATTTGCCAAATGTAATGTTTTCTTTTTTCTGTATTGTCGAAGTTTTTTACTAATAATGTTCAAACGAATAATATTTTCCGCACGTACCCATAACCAGTGAATCATGTATAATTGGTGTTTTTGTAAATAAATTTGGGATTGCAAATTACGGACCGAAAAAATGGCGCCACTGCGTCGTCGGATCGAATAGCGTTCAACATCTTTAAATTTTATTTTTTTTCGAAGGTCATTTACCCTCGGGGGGGATTCTATACCTAATACCGGCTCGGCTACCGTGCTGTGATTCTCTTTCAGACCTTGACATTTGTCCCCCAACAACTCCACCTGTTACAGAGCAACACGCGGTTTTCCCTTTATGTATAGAATTCGCACAATGGCGAAGGTAAGCTGCAAAAGTAATCAGTGCGGTCACGCGGTCTGTCGTTGCTCTGCTCTGGCATTACGCCTCGAAAATGAGTTCATTATTTCGAAGCAGGATCGCGATATAAAAGTGTAACTTGATTGACAAATTGTTGGGAGATTCACGAGTTTTTCCCCCACTCTCGACTGGTGGACAATTCCAAGCAAATTCTACTCGAGAGATGATCGCAAACATGTAAACATACACACGTGTTTCCAAAGTCAAAACACAATCGAGATTCAACTGTAATAAGTGTAGACGCGAGAGAACAGCTCGTTTCGTTCATCGCATTTCTGTCTTACTCGGTACTCGGTATATACAGACGAAGAGAGTTGCAGGGGGCATGGAGCAGCAAAGTGTCGAATACATGCGAGAGAGGGAGAAAGAGAGGGCGATAAAACGCAGGAGAAAGAAGAGAGAAAAGAAACATGTCCATGTGTCTCTGTCGGTATGGCGCGGTATCTCGATGCTCGAGCGTATGCAGAGGCCGTATATGGTAGTGGGCGGGAAGGCACGGCGGTGGAGAGGAGAGAGAGCCGCGTCGTTTGTTCGCGCTTGCGCGAGAATCGTTTTTGTTTTTCTCTCCTATTGGACTGGCGCATGCGCGTAGCGCAGTCTTGTCGTGGCACGGGTGGCACGAGCGAGCACACGCGGAGCAGCGCAGTAACGAGCCGAGAGTCACTTAGTGCGCGCGCGTTTCTTCCGTAACACGTTAATTTGGGGTAAAATTTTGAAAAAATACCAAAAAGTTAGTACGGTAGATCGCAACGAGGCGCTCAACGCGACAAGCGTCGTTCAATTGTACAAATAAAGAGCTTAAACGAGAGAAGTTAATGATTGGAAAAAAACGCACACGTGAAACCATCGCAAAAATAAAAACGTTACTACAAAAACGGAGTCGTTAGTACGAGCGATAAGCGCGAAATAGCGCGTACGTTTGATCGTCGCGCGAACGCGTTATTATTGCCGACGATTATTACTGTTGTTCTCTTTCAACGATTGTATACCTCCATTGCCCGGTTGACATTAACTCGGCGGTGATTCGTTTACTAACCAAAAAATAGTGAGAAATCAGCAAATGATTAAATGAATAGCTAATCACCGAAGGGAGCTAAAAGTGCGCGACGAATAAAAGATATTGAAAAAGTAAACAATAAACGAATCGAAGGAAGATACCTATAAATAAAAATAAACCCAAATAATAAATGCGTAGTATAGGCTCTTGGACGGAGGCTGGTTGTTGTTGAATTACCTTTATTATTTAAAAAGTTGTATATATAAATTTATTTATATAATTCATTATATATATATAAACACAAAAATTCACGACGTTTCGCCAAAATCAACCGTTCAACATGTGTGATAATACCAATTCGACGACGCAAAGTATAGCTGACTATCTGTCACAACTTCTCAAAGACAGGAAGCAACTAGCAGCGTTACCAAATGTATTTATACACGTGGAGCGACTTCTCGACGAAGGTGAGTTTCTCATTGACGCATATTCCCATTATTTGTTACGGGGCATTCGCGACAGATGTATCTGCGGCAAATCCGGAATCGAAATTTCCTTTTTAGATGTTTCCAAACATTGACAGACCCCGCTTTGCCACTAAAAATCACTGATTTCTCAGTTTATATATTTTCTTCGCTAAATTTATCGAGTAGCTGAAATTTTGTTGATTTTTTTGAAAACAATTAACTCGTTGGCGAATCGGAAGAAAATATAATGTTTCGGAGCTATCATCGGATGATCCGTGAGCAGAGGAATGTATACACAGCGTGACACGCGGCCGAATAATGCAGGAAAAAAGAAGTTTTGATAACACGAATTTGTTCCGCGTCGCATGGCAACGAAGCCGCGTTTCTCGAAGTGAAAGATTCGCGTGGGTTTAACGAAGCAAATTTACCTACTGTGGGAGTATTCCTCGAATGTGCTTATGTCAGCCACTGCTCAAAACGACCACGTAGAGTGGGGGAAATTTTTTTGCTCCCCCGAACAAGGTCGATTCCAACAATGCGAACAAATTTCTCTGCCTTTTTCGCTTAACATTTTTATTAAAATATTCGTCCGTGCGCCTATCCGCGCGTATACACTACATGTGTACAGATATTCGACTGCGTTGATAACGCGACGACGCGCCTGTTCAGTTCCGTCAGTCTGTACCGCGAACCTTGGCCTCGCCAATACAGACCGCCGTGTGTCACGCGTGCATGCAATCCCACCACAAGCAGGGACAATTCTCTCTCTCTCTCGATCTTTCTTCGGCTTCCCCCTCTCCTTATCTCATTATTTTACTACGTGTGTCATGAGCTGCTTTTGATAGTGATCGTGCAGCGAACAATATCACGTCTATTTACATAAATCAATTTTCCAGTAATTGTAGGTTGGCCTACTTGACTAATTAGCGTACACGAGTGTGCGACGAGTGTACCTTTTATTCTTGGCTGTGACGTTCGACAAGGAGACGACTTTTTTTCACAAAATTCAAGATGTTGCTTGAAAAATACAGATTTTTAAACGATTGGAATTTTCTGTTGAGCTCTTACGGGAAATTCTATTAAAAATTTCTTCTAACAATAGAGCGATGAACTGAGCGCAGAAAAAATGTTTTCACGAGCTTGTCCTACCTCGTCGAAAAAGTTTGTTAAGAGTGCCCCATCAGAGGATAAACCCGGAAGGCATATTTTTATCCACGCGGCCTTATCGTCTCACTTTTTTTTATAATAAAAATGAAAATTCGCAGTGAAATACTTCTCACAGTGATTTTTACGACCAGGAGGAAAACACGTTGAACATTTGTGCATAAAAACTCCCAACACCGGGGCGTTTATCTCCAAACAGATTTTTTTACAGTCATCATACAAATATCGTCTACCTGCGTGTACACGAGGCTGGCTCATTCGATCGAGTCGCGAGGTCTGTTTGCACTGTCAACATAAGAAATGAAGGGAAACGAAAAATCCCTCTTCCAATTCGGAATATTTTTTAAATCTCAGCACTTAATCACAGTGGGCAAAAGCTTCGACTCAACAATCGAAATTTCAGAGAGAAAATGTCCGAAATCCTCGATACGAAACGAAAAATCGATATTAATACGAAAAAATTTCGAGCACGCTCACCGGGAATGATTTTTTTTGCTGCCCGTGTAACTTAGGCGGATCGTCCGCGTCCACGTGACTTTCACACTCGAGATAAACAGAAAGTGGGCGTTTCTTCGGCGCAACGACACTCGATACTTCACCGTCGGGCTCCCAATGACCAATATAATCATAACAATCCACACGAAAATACGGAAGCATGGAGCGTTGACGAAAGTTCGACTCCCCGAATTAAGGTATAACTGGATGGATAGGCTCGACCAAAAATTATATCTGATAGGAATTTCCGTACTTCGCGATGCAATAAAATCTGAAAAAATTCACCAAAAATTCACCAAAAGTTATTAATAAATTGTTTAAATAAATAATTTTTTAACAATTTTACAGTAAACCCTTGTTTTTTTTTTTTTTTTACGAATCGAATGTGCGCGTTTTTCCGAATGCTCATGATTTCTTTCAGAATTTTCATGGATTTTTGAAATTCTCTTTTTTAAATTTTTCAAGTGGTTCTATTTGTACATTTTTGATCCAGTAACCTTGAGAATTTTCAAAACCGATAGTAAATATGTCTTCTAAAACATATCCAAAATTCAAATTAAAAAAAATTTTTTTCAACATTTTTTCAAGAAATGTCAAAAATCCACGAAAATTTTGAAAAAATTCGTGAGCATTCGGAAAAATATACACATTTGATTCGTAAAAAAAAAACAATAGGTCCCCGCAATATTATTGAATAATTAATTGTTTAAACAATTTGTTATTAACTTTTGGGCAATATTATTATTGATAATTGTTGTTCATAGCTTTCGAAATGTTGTTGAATTTTTTCAGATTTTTATTGCATCACGAAGTACGGAAATTCCAATCAGATATAATTTTTGGTCGAGCTTATCCATCCAGTTATACCTTAAAATGTGTACTCTTAGGCTGAGTTCATTGAGCTCATTGAGAAGCGAACAAAAATTTACGATCTTGTGAAATTGCCCGAACCCGTACTTATAACGGGGGCTGCACACGTCGCGGGGAAATTACACGGAATCTAGAAATTTACGTGGTTGCAGTATCTCAGTGAATACGAGTGAAAAAAAACTTTCCTCGATGAGCATATTCGTTCGTTTTCACCGTTTGGAAAACGATTTGTTTATTCCGCGTCTATTTGAAGACAAATAAATGGAAATTAATGAATTTTTCGTGCTTATAGAAAACGAATTTTCATCGAGCGACGAGCTCATCGGCGTTTCGAATTCAGTCAACGTTTTGGTTAATTTTCTTTGTTTTCTTGGGCTGCGAGCCTCCCGAAAGTCGAAGAAGGGAGGAGAGAAAATCACACGCGCTGGACGCGCGCGGTGTGTGATTGAGATTAAGGACGCGGTCGATCGATAACGTGGCTCAAAACATATACACGCATTCACTTTCGAAAGTCACAGCACATTTTACATGTTGTTCGGTCAAACGGCCGAGGAGAAAGTCTCCGGTGCATTTATTCACGTTCTTTCATCATCGTTATTATTTTTATTATTGCCATTTTTATGATCGTTTTATTTCTTATTCCCTTTAACTGCGTCACGACGTTGAAATTTTAGCATGCAGATGTTTCGCTCGTTAAAATCCTGGCTCGTTATTTCCCGAGGATTTTTAAGAAGCGAATTCATCATCGAAGATATTCGTTTTAATATTTCTTCAGCGTCATATTATTCTTTCGATTCTCCCTGCGCGCTCGAGGCGACCCGGAACCCACGTGTGCTCGCTCTTCTCGAGGAATTTCGAGAAGATCGTGACTCACGTCGACTCTTTTTTCTTTTCCAATGTGATTCGAAGAAAAGCCTCATTGTGGCGAGCGTCGTTGCCAAATATTGACAGTGTCAAGGCTTCCAAAATAGCGGCGCTCGGAAACTCAACCGAGTTTTATAAATCCTCGGACACGGGGAGAACATAAAAATAATCTTCTAATTTTCAGCTACCGAGGCGGCGCTCGAGAGGGCCACGTGCTCGGCAAGACGCTCGTGCAACCGGCGTCCATTTTTTTTCACGCTTCATTGACGCTCTCTTACTTTTCCTCTTGTTCTCGCTAGCCGTCCCTTTTCTCTCTCGTCAAATTCTCCACTCGAATCCTCCACGTTTTTAATAGATGCGGAGAAAAACATTTTTTTTAGACCCAAATTTTTGTGATCGCACTGATTTACAAAAGAAATTGTGGAAATAAAATTAATTTCGGAGACGACTTTTTCGTCGGTATATTTAGTCTTGTTTTTGTTTTCTTTCCTCAGCATTTTCTAGACCGTCCCTGAAGGGACGATTTTAGAATGCAAGTTGATAACTGTGGCTCGCTCGTTTGGGAGGCCAACCTGCTCTCGCGCGGTCGAATCAAAGACGAGTTTTCCTCGGCTGACCCACTGGCGCGAATAGAACTCGTCGTCAGGCACACGTTGCATGCGCTACATTTTATAGCCTCGTGTATGAGCACATTTTGTACGTTCAATCATTAACAAATATTTGCCTATTTTCGCTCTTTTCTAAAAAAGCTACATAAATTTGTTAGCTGAACAAAAAAATGTCTGGCTGCTCTTCAATCGAAAACCGGTGAACCAGTGTCGATTAATCTCTCACGAGACGAAAGAGAATTTTTTTTTCTTCTTCACGAAAACTTCGAAAAAAATTCGTTTCCTTTTGTAAGATCTTAAAAATTTGAAAATTCATCGCGGTAATTCAACGATTTCCACCGTCAAAAATGGGGCTTAGAATTGTCCACGGTTCTTTCAGCAATAAATACGTTTTTTTTTGAAAACCTTCAGCTCGATTGAGTCATTAAAGTGAATAGAGATTAACGTCAATTAGGAAGGCCGAGTCGAGTTTTTGTGTCGAAAGGAGCTCGAAGCAACGATCGAAAAAATGACGACACGGCTGGAGCCCAACGAATTTAACGAAAAAAAAATGTTTATTTGACGAAATCATTGGTGTAGATCGAAAAACTGCGAATTGCTAATTTCGCAGGAAACAAAATTGGAGAATTACTGGAAAGTTTTTTTAGATCATTTCGTTGGACTCCAACGTTGCAAACTTCAACGTCATAAAAAATGGTGGTTCGATAAATATTTAAAAAAAACGGTCTTCTTGTCCAATTTTTTGGGATTGTGCTCATTCGAAGGTTTACACGAAATGACAGGGCCACTCCGGTGGAAAAGTGTTGACATTTAATGTGGGATTTTAAGAAAAATCAAATTTTTCGAGATTAAGGTATCGAAGGTTTATTCATCCTCGAGACTTTCGAGACATTTTAAAAAGATTTCTCGTTCCAATTAGTTCGAGTCGAATTAAGCAGATTATAATGAGAGAAGGGCGACCTTCGTCAACGTTATTTTCGTCGTTTCTCCCCCCACTTTATGACTCTCGCATTGGAATGTTGATGTTCATTAAAATTGATTTTTAATCGAGCCCGAAATCCGTCCGAAGATCCGTTCCTGGAGAAAAAAAAATATTAATCGAGGTCGCAACCGCTCGAAAAGAAACGCAGTTGCACTTATCCCCCTCGGTCCCAACAAAAAAACGAAGTTGAAGTTTGCAACGTTGGAGTTCAACGAAATGAAGGCAAAAAAGATTTATAATTAATTATTTTTTTATTTCACGAATTATTGTTGTGGCTTAAAAAATGACGAATTGGAAATTCGGCAGGGAAGAGAAAATTTGAGATTTACTGGAATTATTTGAGAGTTTTTTTACATTATTTCGTTGGACTCCAACGTTGCGAACTTCAGCGTCACACAAAAAAGCCTTTTTCCTCCTAATTTCGCTTCGAAATCGCCGCTTTTCGCTCATTCATTTCGGGAATTCGCGATCAAAAATTTTCCACAAAATCCTCGGAGTCTTGCCAAAAATACGACGCTGAAATTTGCAACGTAGGGTCCAACGAATTTGACGAAAAAAAACATTTGTAATTCAGTAATTTTTTATTTCACGAAATCGTTGGTGCACATTGAAAAACTACGCATTGCAAATCGGCATGGAACGAAATTGTAGAATTGCTGAAACTGTTGGAAAGTTTTTTAAGATCATCTCGTTGTACTGCAACGGTCTGCAACGACATACTCTTTTTATGAGGTGCACGGTCCACTGCTTGGGCGCAATTCATCCACCTCTTCGATGCAAACTTTTAGCGTCTCGGAACCGATTTCGTGCTCTCACGTGCTCCTCCCTCTTCCACCAGAAAATGCTTATGACTTTTATTATTATTACTAAGATAACGAATCTCGAAAACTTCACCTTTGAGTAAGTACAGAAAAACCTCGGATTCCTCTCGTCCTCTTTTCTCTTTTATTTCTTGCTTCTGGAGCTCACGTGGCTCCCATTTTCCTCGTGGAAGCGGAAGACGACAGTTTCTTCTCACCTCTTTGCTCCTCGGGTGATTCGTCCGTCAACGGAACTCGCTGCTCGCATCCACTAATGCACACGCGTAGCCGAGAGGCATGGGACGAGTAATTTCGTTTGAAACAAACGCGTGTACATGAGAGGACAGACTTTTGGGAATGGAATTTCGGGCCTCGCGAATGTGTTTTCCTTTACCGTTGGGATCGTCGTTGTTTCAGCGTTGCATCTGAGTTCTTCGTAAAAATCCGCTTCTTTTTTACGTCATGAAAAAGGAAAATACGAATTTTCAAAGTTTCGTAGTCGTTGATATTTTTGGTCTCGAGATTGTTCCTCGCGAAGTGGTTTCTTCGTCGTCTTCGTCGGCCCCAGCGAGACTCGCCGGGTGAATTTCGGCTCCGAGCGCAGGATGACGAAGTAGTTGCTCTTGAAACTTCGATCCCCGCCGCAAGTCCAATTAATCAGCGTTGGAGGCGAATTAAACGAAAAAAGTCGTGTTCGGTGATGAGGCAATTGGTCATTCGTCGAGTACCGAAAGTGCAGTCTGGGCTTCGGATTTCGTACTCTGCCTCCGCTATTTATCCTCCGGAATTTGACTTCTCGATCGAGCTTACGTTTATTTCGCCCATTTTTGTGGATCCTCGCTCCAAATAGTCGAGAGTCGTCTTCGTTTTTTCTCCCTCTGGAGTCGGAGAGATCGGCTCTTTTTTATAGCCTGAATCGCGGGGAGGGTTTTCGCATAGGAGTCGACTAAAAAGTGGAAAAAGTCTCGGGCCCCCCCGCTTTTTTCCCCTCCGGAGTGTCCTTCCCGTTTTCAACCAAGTCTCTCAAATTACGCTCGCCTTAACGAACCTCAAGCGAGTGCGTAACTCATGGAATTTATTCAAGGCCGCGTTTCTTGAAAAATTCCACTAAAAGTGCGAGATTTTCGCTCCGCACGGTGGAAGCGGAGCTCTCCGCAGGCTCTCTAACTCTAACGTTTTAATTATCGGGAGATGATACGCGTAGCAGGAATTACGGGCGAAGGGACCGGCCAAGGAAACAGAAGATCGCTGCGCTCGTCAGTGATCTCCATCCCTTCCCTCGTTCTTTTAGTCGCATCGTCATGCGAGAAACGGAGGGCCAGCGCAAAAGTAACGTCGTGGACGCAGGAGTCGGTCCTCGACCCCTCTCGCCCCTTAACCCGTTGCGCCCCTCCTCGGAGGCTCGATGCTCTCGCTCGGTCTCTCTCACGCCCCGGCCTTGCGAACGGTCCGTCCTATCTTTTCGTCTCTCTTTTTATCTCCTCTTTCTCGCTCTCTCTCTCTCTCTCTCTCTCTCTCTCTCTCCCGCTGTAACGTAACGTCGAGCAGCGCGGCCGCATTCCTTCTCGCGAACGCGGTGTGCAGAGAGGCCCCGACGAGCTTGGAGCGGGTTGCCTGCCCGACCCGATTCTCCCTCTCTCTCCCGCCCCCTTCCTTTCTCGGTCACTCGTGTGCAGGCTTGTTACTCTCGACTCTGTTTACCGAGTTTTATTCCCTCTCTCTCTTCCCCCCGTCCCTTTCTCTCCCGCTGGCGCTCTCGCGTATCTATTCGTCTCTTTCTGCCTCCTCAGATCATCGCCGCTCCGATACCCCTCCGCACTCCTCCTCCCGCGCTTACCGCACACAACGTCTTGGCCAGATCTTCGAAGACACGAACTCGACAAGTAATCCAACTTGCATTATCCCAGCGTTCTCAATATTTTCTTACTCCTCTCGTGCATGTCCCCTTCGTCTCTGCAGCTTTCTGTGGCTCTCGTTTCGCGAGGGGATCCAGCTGGGTCGAGACTTTTCTCAAGAATTTTCGAGAATCTTGATATTCCGTCGCGCGGCAACCTTTTCACATCGCGATCCTCGAATCAACGGACCTCGAGAGCCTATTTCGATTTTTCGCGAGGGAATCTCTTCAGTTTTCTTTCAAAGAGAAACGATCGAGGGAACTCCATTTTTTTCACCAATTATCTTATGAATAATGAGAAACTTGGGCATACGAATCAACAACGTTTCAATTGGCGTTTCCATGCCCGCGCGCGTGTCACAATAAAACGACTCTGTTTCGCTGGAATTTCAATGGGAAAATAAAAAAAAAAGGAATATGACACGGAATTAATGCATGTTGCATTTGTGTTTATGGGGTGTGGGCGTCATGGCGACACCATTTTCTGCTTATTTCACTGAACGCCATGTTATGCACGCGCTTGCCTCTTTCTCGCTTTCTCCTTCTCTCTCTCTCTCTTTGTGGGAAGAAAGAGACACACACGCGTTGCGATTTTCTCGCGAACCCGAGAGAATACAGAAGAGCTCGTGCGCGAGATTTCCTCGAGAAATTAGTATTAACCTCGCTGAAAACGTCCGCCGCTGCGGCGAAATTTCTCGCTCATTTGCATGCCTTTTTTGACTCGGCGTGAAGAATTTCTGAGCTTTTTTATTCCGTTCGAAAAGACTCGGAGAAAGGTTGCTTTCTTGATCGATCGGAAACTGCGAATTTGAAATAATTGTAACGACCCTCGATCCCAACGTTAGTCGACCAATTTTTTCGACACGGACGAATAAAAAAGAGGCCGACGAAAAATTCTCGCCGCCCAACGGGGATCTATTATTAAAAGGATGCTGACAAAATATAGAAAAATGTTTTACTCTCGTCAGAGACCTCGCGAGAGTTTCATCTCCGGACTAAAAAAGCTACGAAAAGAGGAATTTTCGGCTCTCGCTCGCCGCGGGTATTATCGGCTCGAACGGAGAGGAGACTCGCGACGGGAGTCGTCCTCGGATATGCTCCGAGCTTTGCCCTAAAAGGACATCGCTCGTCGACGCGCTCCCGAGCCGCCCTGTCCCCGTTGCTCTCCCTCGTTTTTTACTCCTTTTACCAAGTACTCGCGCGGGTCATGTGCCCAGACGAACCACCGGCGGAGATGATGATACTCTTCGGCACGGTTCATCGTCGCATCCTCCACTTCTTCCTCCTCGAACTTCTCTCTTTTCGTTCCCTCTTTTCATCTCTTCTCGTCTCCGGGATGCCGCGACTCGCCGCTTTCTCCCTAACAATACGTGTGCGGAGACGTGAATGGATGCTCGCGCGCGCGCGCGTAGGCGGCGAGCACCGTTGCTTCGAATTTCTCTCTCCCTCGCGTACAGCTGTGCTCGATCCCCTTGGACACATTTATTCCGGATTTTTAATCCGCCTTCAAACTTTCTCGAAAACGGTGTTTTACGGAACTCGGAAAGTTCCATCTTTCCCGACTTCGCTCTCACGTTCATCGTTTCTCTGTGCAGCTTTCGACGTGGCGAAGAAAATGGAGGATTTCCCGTCTATTCTTGCTCCGCCGACTTCCTGCTTTGAGACTAAGGTCAAAAAATCCTTTGAAATCTTCAATTTTACGTGAAACTTTATCGTATCGATGCTCTTTTTTCACAATTCGAACCAAAGCAATCGAAAAGATCGCAATCGAATCTGATTATCGAGAATTTGGCATTATTCCTGCACTCATTTTCTCGATGAGACTCCGCGAGCTTCGCGCAAATACGATTCAAGGCAATGGTCAACTTTTGGCTATCGATGCGCCTTCAGGGCAGAGGCGTCGGTGCTTTTTGTTTTTCGAGTTTTTTTTTCATGATTTCTATGAAAATGACTTACATATACACGAGTTTATAGCTTGAATAATATGTACTCGTTACACGTAATCGAGATCGTGGCTCTCTCGCAGTCTGTCCACGTACTCGCCGGCACACAACCTTCTTGAACCCAGCCCGGCGAAGCCTGAAATTAATATTAACGAGGCTGAATGAATTCTCGCTCGTTGTTTCTCGCTTCGTTTTTTCTCTCTCGCTCCCTTTTTATTTTATTGTATTTCATTTCGTCTCGCTCACACGCGCTTCTTCCTCCTCCTCATATTTTCTTCCTTTTCGTATGCGTATTTGATGATGTGAAAAGTGAACTTTGTTCTCACGCGAATTTCGCTCCGCACCCTCGGACCCGAGCGAAGCGAGGCGCGTTAAATATCTAGCGCAAAATCATTTCGCGCGAGGAGGCCTGCGCGATTGACTTCGCAATTGCGACACAATCGTCATTTCATTCCCTTTTATGAGCTTTCTCGAGGACGTCTTGATCGATCGCGCGCGTCAACGACTGCCTCGTGGTCCTCCGTGAGCTGGAAAGTGTGATGAATCATAAAATGCAGATGAAAAGCTCATTTCCCCCCCGTTTCGTTCGAACCCGCGATTCCCACCGTTAGGCTCGTCGTAAAAGTAAAATTGTGTTCGGTAGCCGTTAGAAAATTGCATGGGAAAATGAGCAGTTTGGCTCGTAAAACATTTACGACGAAGACGAAAAGAAGCTTGACCGTCGCATTCCGCTCGATTGGGACAACCGTTTTTTTCTCCTCCGCATACGTCAAATCAGCGCGTCGTTCCCCCGGCTCAGTTTCCGCGGCGTGTCCAACGCTCAAGGAAATTCAATGGACGGTGTCCGATGTCGAAACACGAAAATGACGATTTTCGGATCGAAATTAGTGGCCGAGTTTTGAACGCGTTTTTCGTTATTCATGGGCCGATTCGCAGCTGCCATATCGCGAGCGACGACGACACATTTTCAAATTGAACCATAAACCCGACCGCGGCTCGAGCCTCGCGGGATTTCTCTTCTTTTTATTACCCATCAAGAAGCATATAGAAAATAATGTCGGGGACTTGATGTTTCTTTCCATTTCTAAATAAGGAAATGCCTACGCTCGCGAGCATTCGTGATTGCGCTGCTCGAACGCACTCGCGCGTCCTCCTCGTCCCGTTCGCTCGCGAAAGTGTCTAATCAATCGCTGCACGCGCTTCTACCTACGCCTTAAGACCGTTCCTGTGATTTTAAAATCCAACGACGCCACTTTTCTGTCTATTTCGCGTTTAAGGGCTCCAGCCGTTCTCAAACGCGTGTGAAATTTCGACTGCGCTGTTATCCCGACTCTGAATCTTTTTCAGTCAAATGAAAAACCTTACGAACTGCAAATTAGGCAGGTTACAGAATTGGAGAATTATTTACTGGAATTATTGGATTTCGTTGGACTGCAACGTTGCAAACTCCAGCGCCATGTTTTGCTCCTCTCACCTCGGTCCTGTGATTTCTCCCTCGAAAGTTCGCATTCGCAAACAATCCAGGCTCGAAAGCGCATCTCCGAGGTGTCGCCGAAGTTTGTTTATTTGTTGAGCAAACACGCTGACGAAATTCCGAAAATGACGAGAGCCCTTGCCAAAGGGATCGCTGGCTCTCGTCTCGTTCTTCGCGGGGGCCGATGACCGGGCTGACCCGCTCTTCACCGTTCTCGCACACCGCGCACAAAGTGCTCACACATCGCACGGGTACGACGACTCGTGCCGCGTCTGCTTCACAGTCGATCCTGCTGTGTCCAAATATTCATGAATGTTCCTACCTCTCCGTCGAAATGAACTTGGCTCGAACACCGTTTCGTCAAAATTTAGGACTTCAGTGTTTCGAGACTTTTTGGTTCCTTCTCCTCATTTTCTGCGGCAGAAAATCCGTTTTCGTCAACCGAATTCACGTTCTGATGACGCTGAACGCTTGACGATCGCGATGATCGAACGCGCGTTCCATGCACGACCGATGCTCGTCGTCGAGCTTTCGTTGTCTCCTGCGCCGCCAAAAAGTCGAGTTCCCCCATCCATCGGCCCTGCGGAAAGGCCTTCGGGATCGGATGACGAACGAAAAAATTGAAAAAACTGAAGACATTTTCAATCCCCTGCGCCTTCGTTTGCGACGACGCTGAAGCTTGCAGCAACGTTGGAGACCAACGAAGTGATCTAAAAAAATCTTGCAATTATTCCAGAGCTATTGTCCAATTTCGTTTCCTGGCGTATTTGCAATTTGTAGTTTTTCAACCTGCACCGATACTTGGTGAAATAACGACGCTGAAGTTTCCAACGTTGGAGTTCAACGAAATGAACGAAAAAAACGTTTTTAATTCACCAATTTTTTATTTCACGAATCGTTGGTGCAGCTTGCAAAGCTACGAATCGCAAATTTGGCAGGGAACAAAATAGGAGAATTACTGGAATTATTGGAGAGTTTTTTTCGATCATTTCGTTGGACTCCAACGTTGGAAACTTCAGCGTCATGTGAAATAAACGAATTGGTGAATTACAAATGTTTCTTCCGTTCGTTTCGTTGGACTCCAACGTTGCAAACTTTAGCGTCGTCGTTTGCGAGACTTTTTCCACGATGTATTGTTTATTCGGTGAAAAGCAGAATGGAGGGCATCGAGGAATGTTGCGGTTTCAGATGGTCTATATATACACTTTACATGGTGCAGCCACTCGCGCATGGGCCCCGTAAACTCGTGCTGCGCAGCATCTTAATTCTTCCTCTCTCTCCTTGTTGAGATGAAATGCATGCACGCCGCGCACACAACGAAACGTACTTTCAGTCGCCCTTTCTCCTCTTTCCTCTCGCTCTCTTTCTCCTTCTCGTTCGCTCTTGTTCTTCCTATATCTGCGCGGTGGGAGGTGAAAGGAATCTCTTCTGTGCTGGGCACGTACTTTTTCAGTATCTCTTTCAGTCCCTCCTGCATTTGCTTCTGCGTTGAGATTGAGAGGGAGCTTGTGATAATGGGGAGTCAACGAAGCGTCGAATCTTGTTTGGATGCGTGATTTTCGAGGGGTGTTTAAAGGGGATGGAAAAAGCAGGATTTTGGGCGGGCGGGGTTTAGCGACTTTCATCCAACGAAGCTGGACTTTGCAACGTCGGAGTCCAATGAATTCAACGAAAAAAACATTCGTAATTAACTCTTTTTTTTATTTTTTATTTCGCGAACTTGGTGTAGGTTGAGAAGCTGCGAATTGAAAATTCGGTAGGTAACAAAATTGGAGAATTACTGGAATTGTTGGAGAGTTTTTCTACATCGTTTCGTTGGACTCCGACGTTGCAAGCCTCAACGTCATTTTATCCAAGCTTCAACATTTCTCGTGTTTCTTGCGTCATCGAGTTTCCGACGTCCAAATGTCCTCGATGGGGGATCGAAGGTAAAAAACGTTCGAGGAGCGGTTTTTGTCCTCGGGAATGAAGCGCGAAGATTTCCCCCAACTGGACGGTGCACTTGACGTCACATTATTTTTTTCGGACTCGTTTCCTCTCGTAATTCCACTCGCTCCGAAAAGACTCGGAACGTTTGGGCCCCCTGGCCGAGAGAGCGGAGGGAGAAAGAGATGAAAAGATAGAGTCAAGGGCCCCGCGGAGAGCCCGGCCGAGCCTACACACCAGACACTTCACGCTCCCCCAGAGCGAGTAGCCGCGAGGGACACGCCCAAAAATTCTATCTTCGGCGCTCATCTTACAGCAGCAAAGTCAATGCCGAATGTAACTGAGCACACGAGTCCCGATGCGGACCCCCGTTAAACAAACGGTGAAAAAGAAAATACCCAAAAGAGAAGATAATATTTGTCTCCGGGGCATCGTTACGGTAAAATAAACTTTCCTATTACTGAAAACATTGCCCATATTGCCGAGCCCGCAATCTGCCTCCCGATTCCTCAGACTCCAAAAAATTCCATCGTTGTTCATTCAACGAACGAATTCAATTAAATTCAAAAAGTTTTTGCTCCAGCAGCCTCTTTCGCCAGACCCACGGTAGGTTAGTGAAGCTTCAATCCTTAAAATCTCACTTCATAACGTAGCTCCAGATTTAATTGGAAGCAAATCCAGCAGCAGCATCAACGCGACTAAAAGTAGCTTCGTATGGAGCATGAAGCATAAACGACAGCATGTGCCTGACTCGTGGCTTCGGTATAAACACGAGAGCACTTTGTGCAGAGAGCACTGTCGAGCATTCACACCCACACACACGATTCGATCTCAAACGTATTCGTTGACGAGGAGACTCGTATCAATGTGACTGGTTATCCCGTAGAACTGCCCGCGAGGATTGCTACCCGATTACTTTAAGAGCATGAGAATATTGCCTGTAACTCCCTCGACCCACTGACTCTCGTGCTGGATAAGAAAAAGGGCAATGGACGAGGGAAAATTGGGGGACTGAGAAACGAGAGGGACCAACGACGCGGACGTCTCGTTTCTCACTGAGGACGATCACATGTTTTCTCACATCTTGAGACTGGGAAATTGAACGAAATTTGTTCAAATTCCCACTGCACGATTATCTTTTATCTATTTCCTGCGGAATAATCCCTTTTTTTTCCTTTTTTTTTTTTACTTTTCATTGCATTTCATTAAGAGTTGAAGGAGAAACTACGGCGGGGAAGTCGATGCGTGGGTTTGATTCGAAAGTGCAAGGAGAAAATTAAACGGTAATATTTAACGTGAAATTCACCGTAAAATTAAGCGGATATATTTGACTGCGGGGACGAGACGGAAAATATTTATTCCGGTAACGCACTGTTAAGTTTTTCATATTTTCCGGAATTTTCACTTTCATAATAGTAAATATTGCAGTTAGTGAATTTTACGGCGCATCACGGTTCAATGTCTTTGCCCTACACGCAGGTATCGATCATTTATCGATAAGTTTATTTATAAATTGTGTATTCGTGGCGTCAAAATTTACTAAATACTCCGGCAAAAGTTCCTACTGCGAACGATGAACATTATTTTTTAATAGGAAAATTCAATTCCCTTTCGCCATAATAAAACCATGAATTGCAGCTCTCGTCGCCGCACTATCGTTACTGGACGCGGTAACTTTTCAAATTTGATTCGCTCCGTGTACGACTTTCGGGGCGTATTTGCTGGAGCAAAATCCGCAAAAAGGTTCGCTCTTTTCGTTCGGTGCTGCGAGCGCCTTTTTGACCGGGATTGTACGTCTCGAATGTGCTCCTCGGACAGATATGCACGAGATGATACTCCGCGCGCCATTTTTTCCCCATTAATAACGGTACTCGAACGTGAAAGAATTGAAGTTTAATCAAAGAGCCCGAGGAGGAGTGCTCGCCGTTTTTTCAAGCCCCTCTCTCTCTCTCTCTCTCTGCCTAGCCCCGACGGCTCGCATTAGAAAGAGATAGAGGGGCCGAGATCGGGGAGAGTCATTGAACGTGCGGAGTCGAAGAAACTTCCGTCTGGGGACGCTCTTGAGCATAAATTGTTAACTGTAAAAAGCGAGTCGATGCGCGATCCTCGCGGGAATAGACAGTGCGATTTTTCCATCGGCGCACATTCTTCTGCCTCTGTTTAGTGCTTGTTTTTTACCCTGAATTCTCATTCCCGATGATTTATAATCCGATAATTCCGACTCAAAAATCCAATCGCAGGCTCAAAGTTATTTACATTCGTACACACGGTTCGTTGATGCATCGAGAGCCGGAGGAAAAGTTTGACGTTTCGTTAAAAGTTGAAAAAACAGCGGAAAAATGAGCGGACACTTGGCCAATCGATTCTAAATGCTCGACGTATTTTCTCCCCTCGAAAACTATGCGCGTGTGCGCCATTCATTCGTACGCAAATAAATGAAATCAGATACGTAGAAAGAGTGAGAATAAAAGACGCTTCGTAATCGCAGCCGATCGAGAGATAATCCCATCGATATGTTTGTACGATGCAAACACACTCGGTAGCCAATCTCTTGACTCTATTTGTGTGCAGAGAGAGAAGAGAGCGATTATGCTATCGCTCGAACACAAACCATCTCGACAAACTTCCCAGTCAGCATACATGCTTGTCCATTGATAAGTTCGTCACGATTCTCACGCTGCGACACGCGTTACCGATTCAATGTTTTCATCAAATTATGTGAGTCTCCTTGACAACGTACACGGAGAGCATATAAAACGGTAATATTTATCATGAAATTCACTGTAAATTTTACCGGACTGCGGGGACAAATGACGGAAAAATATTTATTCCTGTAACTCGATGTAAAGTTTTTGTAAGTTTTCATTCTCCAATTTCGATTCCTGCCGAATTTGCAATTCGTAGTTTTTCAACCTGCACCGATACTTCGTGAAATAAAAAATTGGCCACTGACAAATGTTCTTTATCGTTAATTTCGTTGGACTCGAACTTCGCAGACTTGAGCGTCGTCCGAATCGGTGATTTGCACACTTCAACAAAGTAATAAACATTCGTACTCATTTAATATTTCGAATATTCATACTCCGATAAAAGTTCCTACGTTGCTGAACAATGAATATTATTATTGAATGTGTAGGAAAATTCAATTTTTTTCCCATCGTAATATCACGAATTACAACTCGTCACCGCGCTATCGTTCTTGAACGGTAATTTTTCAAATTTCATTTCATCGTGATCGAAAAATCAGTAAATATTCAACTTTTTTTCGTCACCTCAAACACAAAATGCCTAGAAAGGGATCGAGAGTAATGTGACTAGGGAAGAAACGAAACGTTTTCATATCCCATCGAGTACCAGCATGCGTCGAATGCCCTTCGATTTTAACTGAAAAAACGAAACAAGCAACCAGCATCGTCGATCTTAGGGCTTTCGACTAAAATTTTATTGACTTTCCTCCAGGAAAATAAATTCTCAAAAAAAGAGACTTTGAAACGAGTTATTTTTATTGCGTGGGAAAGCTCGTTGTTTCTCGCACAGCATTAACACGCAGCCGGGCTCGAAAGACTTGGCTCGCTCAGCGTCTTTGCGTGGGTGTATTTTTCTCCTTGCGTTCCCTCATTTTTTCTTTTTTCTTCGCTGCCCGTTAACGTTCGATCGGGATAAAGTATCCATGCATTTACGCTCTTCTCTCGATTTTCCAGCGTGCTCCAGACACGTTCCTTCACTTGCGTCACAGCGGAGTCTCAACTTTCGTGCGTGTGTGTGTGTGCGCGCGTGTGTGTGTGTGAAACGTGCTCGGCTGCTCTTTGCCTCTTTCTCGTGACGTTGACGTTACCTGAAAGGGGAGAATGAATGGAACCTGTTCGTCGTTTGGTCGACGCACCTGAAGAGATCCACGCACGCACTGGCTCTCGCGGCGTGTGTGCGAGGCAACGGAAAAGGGGGGGGGGCGAGGGGCGCGAGAACTACATGAGAATATCAAAGAGGGGAAGAAATGGAGTTTTGTACGGTGGTGCCTCTTCCTTCTTCAGCCCCCCTCCGGGCAACCTGTAACTCGAATTCTCATTTTCTTCGTTCTTTCCTTCTCCTCTCGTTTTTTTATTCCTCGCGCTCGTCCCTCGCGCGCTCTTTTCCCCAATACTTTTCTCGTTTTCTCACACGCTTTCTTGCGCGCGCTCCTTTCCAACTCCGAATCCAATGCTCCGTCTCGCTCCCCCTTCTCGGCTGGTGCTGCCTGCTGCTCCTCGACGCCGGAAACCCTGCGCGCGTTCCTTATTCCCGAGCTCGGTTTCGACCTGTCCCGTGAGACTCTCGCCCTCCCCGCGCTTCGGTGCGCTCGACGAAAAGTCGCGCTCCCGTAATGCGCCGACACCCTCGAATTTTCACAACAAAAGCAGCCACAACCTGTAAGCACGATGATCGATTCGAGGAGAAAAACGTGCCTCTTTTGTAACACGATCCCTGTGTGTCACGGATTCACTCCGCACTCGTTTACGTTTGCCGCCCGAAATAAAACCGGTTGCGTGCGCGCGGCGAGGGCAATTAGCGCGCCTTCGGATAACGGAATAAAAGTGTTGCGACTCGGCGCTTACGAATTTCAAATTTCTCGTTTACGAAACTCAAAATTCGACTATCCTTCTTTCAATTATTTTCTCAACGCCCCCCTCCGCGGCTAAGAAACCTGCGAAATTGCTTGCCCCAAGAATCTCCAAGCGCGATCCGTCCACTCGTAACTTTAGCAAAACGAAACATTCGCACGCGAAATGAAAGCAAAAAGTGAATTCCGACTAACCGGATGAAGAATACGCGCTTAAAATCTCGCGCAAAAGTATAAGAGAGCGTCGAGATAGAAAGAGAAGCAGATGAGATTTATAAATACGAGGGCTTGAGTCACAGTGTGAAAATAAGCGAGTGCTGCCCAAGCTTACACACCGAACGTTCTCTCGCTCGCTTCGTAAATCCACGCCGGAGATGTTTCTTCTCTAATGCCTTCACCCGCGTTGCGTCTGTTATTGCTCCTCTGTTCTTTTCCTTCGAGATACACGCCGCTTCTACTCGCCGAATTCTCGATACACATATACGCGCTTGTGTCTGCCTCCGTTTCCAAGGATCTCGAAGAATTCCACTCAAATAACGAATCTTCATCTCGAAAATACTCGAATTTTCGCTCAATTCCTATACCGGACATTCGTCGACGTGAATCGGTCCAAGCAGGTTCCGTAGTTTCCACCCCTTCGAATCTCACGCAAAGCATTTTTTCCCCTTTCCGCAGACGCTGCGAGAAGTGGCATTCCCGAAGAAATCCGCTCGAGTATCAGCTTCCACGAACAAATTCGAAGCAAAGTGCCTTTTCCTCCGGATTTTTGGCTGCACTTCCCTCGAGACTGCACCGACTTTATGTTCTAATAATTCAGCTCACATTGTAATCGAAAGTCTGCACCTGTCGAGGTTGGCCACAAATCAAATCTTGTGTCTCGAATCGCTGCCGACCGAGAAGCGCGCGGAGCCCGTTTACTTTCTTTTGTCTCCTCGCAAATAATATAAGTGCGGGCGAATGGAGGGAAATCATTTGGAGCCAAACTCCCTGATGCGGGCTCCAAGAAAAATGTGACAACTCGTTTTCGGCGGCTCCTCGGTCCCCGGCTCGATGGCCGGCTCCGCTTTTCCTCCCATTCCTTTTCACCCTCGCGAGCGCTTGCACACGCCGAGAGAAAAGCAAAAGAGCCGATGACGATGAGGAGCGATCGAGCGAGGGAGAGAGACCGCGAACGGGGCAGGGGGCGAGGGATTGATGCGTTTACGGTTCTCCCATAGGAACTAAATATAGAAAAAGTCATCTCTCTTTCGAGAAAGCCCGAGAACGGGCAAATTCTTGAAAGTTTTTCTCCCTGCGATAGATCGGTGCCAGAACGAAAGACGATTCTTGCCTCTTGAACGGCTGCGCATACGCGGGGACATTGGTGCACGTGAATAAACGAAGTTCCCTCCCAGCAGCGGCGATTCTCTTCGAGCATTTCATTTCATCCTGAAATCATAAACGAGGGGGAGAAATATATCGCGAAATTACAAAATCTCACGAGCGCGCGCCGCTAAAAACGATAAATGGGAGCAGCATTAAGGGGGCACTTCCTCGGGACCGTATACGCGCGGTGCCCGTTCCGAAATGGGATTCGAGAATGATATTGTGAGCGCGCGCTAAAAAGACGCCACGAGGTAAAAACAGGAACGCTCGCCGGCGACATTATACTCGCGATTATCTAACGCGACAGGAATTCTTCGCCAACTTGGATCTCAGCCTCCCGCACAAAATGCAAATAAATTTCTACACATTTATGCATTTATTAAGGTGCAGCTGCAACTTGTCTCCCATGCGTGAACAACGCAGATTTCCTCGAATCGTAGACTGATGCTGGGACACATTTTCAGCAAATATGGGGCGCGTTTCGCGACACGATTCAATCTGGATTATATGAGGGAAGGCAAATTCCCTGGCAAAACATTTTTTTTTCCTAAATGTTTTATTCTCATATTTTGTTTCGACGCGAAAGATATAATCAATCGTCGATTTGATTTTTCACTCCGAAGATTTGCATTCTAATTTCTCATGCAAAATTAGGATGCGAAGGATCAGAGCAGGAGTGGAAAATATAGCAGAAAAGGGTAACACAAGTGGAGCGACGGAACAGGAACTGCAATTGAACTGGACAGGGATGGAGGAATCGAGATATTGCAGCGAATATAAAAAGAGAAATGGAAGAATATTGGCAGACTAGCAGAGCACAGTCCCAAAAATGAATTTACTGTAAACCAAATTGAGGTGCTTTTTATGTGCTACAATTAAAATTTTTGTGGTGTATTTTTAGCACAAAGACGGATAGTTGGTCGCAAATTCGATGAGCCCAAATTTACAGCGCCTGAACGTTGGAGTCCAACGTAATTAACGAAAAAAATATTTGCAAATCACCATTTTTTTATTCCACGAAATCATCGGTGTGGTTGAAAAACTATAAAATTGAAAATTCGGTATGGAAGAAAATTGGAGAACTACTGGAGTAAAGTAGTTGGAGTAAACTAACTAAAGTCGATTTTTCGTTGCCTGCTTTCTTTGAAAGCTGCAAGTTGTCATTTATTTTTAAATTCGCATTAATTTTTGTACTTTTTTTTCATCAGCTGTTGCGGAAGGTTATGAGTTTGTTCGCACAATTCGGCACTTATTTTCCGCGAGATTGTGAAAAATTGGATTATCCCTGTTGACGTTCGAGTAGGAAATATAAGCGAGTTGCACAAATCGCGCTCTGCTCGGCATTCGCTCATGCAAATCGAATCTGCTTACTGACTCTTGCATACGCCTCGCGAATGTACGCGTATCGATAACTCGAGCATCTGCGTTTTCAATTAGTTCCATCACCCACACGCTTCGTCTCCACCGCGTCACGCTTCTCCCTGCTCGCTCTCTTTTTTTTCTTCCCCATTCGGTCCTGATTTCTGGCTCTTTCTCTCGGCTAGCTCAAGTTTCTCGTTTTACTCCACTTCTGTTGGTTTTTTCTGAGCAACAACGATCGAACGTGCAGCTGCTCATTTCCGGCGCCTTCGAAACGAGGCGCGCGCACACATGCACAGGGATATTTAGAAGCGCGCTTTCCTCCGTGTGTTTCTATATTTATACTTGTTCCTCGTTTACTCGTCCATCGACAACGTCGTATCCGCACTTTTTTATACGCCTATAGATGCCGCTGCAGTCGGAATTGCTGCAATAATACTTTTCTTACACATTTATATCGCGCCTCGAGCTCTCGCTCACATCCTCGCAGGGGCCCAAAGAACTTTGCGTTTTTACGACGCAGCGCACTCAGACACGTGCCTTTCCCTCGATATTTATGTACGTGTGTGTCCGCCAGTCGTTCCTCTCGCCCTCCCCCCAACACCCGGACCGGAAATGACAAATTTATATTCGTAACGTGTAGGATTATCCTAACTTTCAGAATGAATTATCCCTCAATATCTTCCAGCACGCGATCCTCAACTTAACGAACTGAACGCTCGAGTATCCGTTCCGTTCTTTCAATATTATCATCGCAATAGATTTTCCTCGACGGAGAATCCGCAGCTGAAGAATCTCATGACTCTGCGCAATCTTGCTCATTCTGTCACTCGATACTTTTCGACGTTCGATCAACTTTTTCTCCCTTCCACGCGAGTCACTGCGGCGATGATTAACCGAAAGGAACTTTGCC
Source organism: Venturia canescens (assembly GCF_019457755.1). Taxonomy (NCBI): domain Eukaryota; kingdom Metazoa; phylum Arthropoda; class Insecta; order Hymenoptera; family Ichneumonidae; genus Venturia; species Venturia canescens. Next base: position 1,946,705 of record NC_057423.1, on the reverse strand, counting down.
TTTACCGAAACTCTTATCTTGTTTTCCCTGAGGAATTCTACGGGGTTTCCTGTTTTTTATTCATCCGCGTGCCACGAACAGTTTGTAACGTCTTGTTTTTCATGAAACTCTTCTCGCGTCCATTTTCATCCTCGATCGATGAGCTCGGAGAAAAAATTTGTTGGAACAACATTTTTTATTCAAATAAATATTTCTACGACGAAAACATCGCTGGTGCAAAGCTTCGTTGAATCAACAAATTCAATTCATTCGCCGCGATCTGTTGATCCAACAAATGAATTCGGCGAATCAGCAAAGTTTTTTTCGCACGCGCGGAGAAGAACAATTTCACGGAATAACCGTGCTATCCGCAACAAACTTACCGCGAAAGAGTTCACTGAATTCTTTTGTCCGAAACGAACGCGCGAAGAATTCTGACCCAGATGAGACCAAACTTGACGTTTGCACAGTGAAATTCGTTGCTTTCAAGGAAATTTCGGATTGGCTTTTTTCATTCCTTTGCCACTAACCAGCTCAGCGCAGCTCGTCACTGCCAGGGTGCTGTGCAGAGCACGTGAATTTCGCAATATTTTTCATTCCGGGTCCTGAAATCGAAAAGTTGAATGCTTTTTATTGCGGGAGTGCAGCTCCTCGCATAGAGAAAGTCAACTCGAAGATTTCAACGTCCTCGGATTTAAACGACGTTGAATGCGGATTCCACAAATTGTTCCCACTAATAACGCTCGTTCTCGCAATAATCTGCAGCGACCAATTAGACTGATCGATTCAGCTGATATATTCGATTACAACAATTTACCCAGCTGCACTCGCGCTGCGAATCTCATCGTCACCATGCCAGCTCTTGGCACTTGAATACGAAAATTTTTTCAAATCGTGCGAAGCCTATTTGTAAAAGAATTTATAAAAGCAAACTTCTTCGTTTTCTCCTTTTTTTTTGCAGCATTGCGACTGGAAATACTGAATAATGTAGCTCCATCGATCGAAGTTTTCTAACGTGGATTTACGGCTCATAAAAATGAACATTTTGTTCAAATTTTGTTGCATTTATTCCCGGTAACGAGAAGCCTGTCGTGCACTGATTATTTTCTAAAAAATCTTATAAAATCCAACAAATTTTTTCTGACAATCTTGTGTAAAGGAATCAAATGAATTTAGAGAAATGATTTTCTACAAGAATTTATTGTTGTTACGTATTCGAAAGTTTCCCGATGTTTCTTCGAGGCTCCGCGTGTCGACACCAAATCCCTTTTATTGTTGGAACAACGTTTGACCATTTTCTCTCATCAGAGACAAATGAATCATCCAACACTCGCGTTTTTTCTTCTCAATACATTTATCCAACTTTGTCATCGTCGGTTCGAGGAGCTCGTTACGGTGTTTCGTTTTCTCACAAGTTCTTCTCGCCCTTGTCGCTGTGCTTGCCGTGTGTGATCCTCTATGTGTCATGGTACGATGCTTGCTCTCCGGATTACGACATCGATGATGATCTCACTGCTCGCCTGACGTATTATAATTTATACCGAGCAAAATATATGCGGGCTCCGGAGACGAAAAGCTTCACACCTTCGAGGGAAAAACACAGCTTCTTATCGAATCTGAAAAATTTTGCAAAACTTTACGAAAAAAAAGTTGTGCCAGCGAATATGTCTCCAGCGAGTTTGACGTTCATCGCGATACGTTTGAAGAACTTTTCTCAATTTTCAATCGATTTTTCGTTCCAAGAAATGCACACATTTTTATACCAAAGAAATACGTACAGAGCTTCGAAGAAAAAACTCTGGAGAAGGCTGGCATTCTTGGAATCATTATTTTCACAAAAAAAGCCAAATTTAAACTCGAGGTCGCGCTAAAAAACGTCATTTTCATTCAACTTTTCAAGCGTGAAGATCGATTTTGAAAAAGTGAGAGCGTCGCCATTCAAGGTCTTTGACTCTTTGATTAAAGCATTCGTACGAGCTTAATTTTGCACTTGAAACGATACTAGATAAACGGGCGTTTTGAAGGATAAACAATCGAAAACCGCGAAATCTTTTCATTCATTCGCAACTATTACGTGCTTGATCGAGGCCTTTAATTGCGCTTAACACTCGAGGTTTTCTCCATTAATTAGGGATAATAACACCGGCGATACTTCTCGAGCACGTGAATCGAAACGCGCGGCGTTCAATTATCGCTGAAATATCAGCCGCAGTCACTGTGATTATATCGCGCGTTGCTAGTACAATTAATTCGAAATAATTTAACACGTTTACTCAATATTTTCGTTCCGTGGCTAAGCTGTTGAGATTACGGCCTCCAGACCCCTAATTTGTCTCTTAAAAAAACTGTTTTTAAAGCAACTCGAGTCAGTCCCAAAGTGCCCGGAATCGTTTTTCCCATTAAGCGTTGATTTCTCGACGGACAATTTAAAAGCAGCGACGTTCAATAAGAATTTTTTCGTCGTGAAATTCCTCAAAACTCTTGCAATTCATTCGATCGAAAATCTGAAAGAACGCATTCGCTTCCAAAAGTAGGATTTCGAGGCGCGAAACAAAATGAACGATTTCTCGAGCGCAAGCACAACGATCGCACACACGTACAACGAATTCGGACGTTATTCCCGTGGAATCCTTCAAATGAATTTTCTCAGTGGACTCTGAATATTGCCGAAGACCAGAGGGACGCGCGAGGGCCAACATTCGTCGCGATGCACACTCGACATTGCCAGCAGGCAACCACTCGTCGTAACCCCCGCTTGGTAAATAAAATTTTGATGCCCGTTCGACGAAACTTTTCACATGTACGCGCATATATATTCATCCACCGAATGATGATGCTGCTGCTATATTGCCAGAGATTCAACGACGCTTGCCAACTCAAGCGCAGCGTAATGAGCATGAAACCTTCTAATCGTGGCCCTGAACGAAAATTCGACTGGGAAATCGCTCCTGAAGTGACGCTCTAGAACTTCGAGAAAGCCGGAGGTAAAGCGTGCTTGATTTCGCGGTGACAACTCGTGTTTCGTATTTTCCCTCATTTATATCAACGAATATTTGTGCAAAAAATGCAATCTCACTGCTGCAGCGAATGCTCGAATTCCTCTTGACTTCTTCGGAATTAAAAAAGAAGCGAATGTTTGATCGATCGAGATCGCATCCCGATTCGGTGATTCAACGAAAGAAATAATGATATTAATAAAAGCTAAAACGTTGCTCGCGAAGGCGCGCGTGTGATTTTCAAACGAGTTGACAACGCGTCCGCTCTCCCGCTGTACATCACCGAAAAGTCCGCGGGCACGATAAAAATATCCCGTGGCACGTTCCTTCCTTCGACACCGTCCAAATCTCCCGTTATTTTTGGAATCTTGAAAAAATTTACGAAACAACCGCCCGAACTTTTACCGAGCACCTCGAAAAAGCCGAGCGATTCACAATAAAACGAATGGAAATAACAATATTTATAACACTGAAATACCCTCGCGCGGGGAGTTTGTTCAACGCGATAAAACCCCTGAGATACGCCCCGTTTTATTGTATTTATCGTTAAATTCACAAGATACATTTATTACCTGCGTAACGAGATTCGCTCCGTCGTACGTGTTTATCGCTCGCCATGTTTTTCGGCCGCGCTTCTGTTTCGCGTTTATTAAAAAAAATTATAGCTGCTTTCAAGCCAACTTTTTCGGCTTCTCTCTCGTGTTTCTGGCCCTCGCCGCGTTCCTCGTCCTTTTAAAGCAGCGTCTGCCCCAGCCCGATTCTACTTTCTTATCCAGACCGAGCGTTTTTCACAATATGTCGAAAGGGTCGCTGTGACGCAATGCTAAAAGTTGTTCGAGAAAGGCAGAGGACATACGCAGCAGGAAAACAGTTACGAAATTCTCTCGCCGCCGCAAAAGAAGTCTGCGGCTTCGCGCCTCCAGTTTCTATTTTCGGATATGCCTCGCTGCTGCTGCTGCTGCTGCTGCCATTGCTGTTGCTTTCAACTAAAAGTGCACACGTACTCGAAGGTCCAAAATTTCCAGATTTCTTCTCTCAAATTCCATGAATTCCAGCAGTTTTCTTCAATTTTTGCTGGACTCGAGCTTTCGTGTTCACCAGCGAGCGGTCCTCGGAAATTTATATTCTATTTCTCAAGCGAGAAGAATTTCTTATTTTTATTGACATTGGTCGGTTCTTACTTTATTCCATTGTCGCGGTTTTTACTATTCGCGTCTTCTCGTGAGACCCGATGCTAATGTTGAGACGTAACAAGTGGGACGCGCTTATAGAAATCATGTGAAAAAATGCATTCCTGCGAATGACGTTGCGCAACAGCGATTCATGATTTGTCGATCGATCGATTGATCAGCGCGCCCAGCGCTCGAGTTTTATTCAACCCACCACCAATAAGATCGACAAAAGATTATTGTCGAAGGAAAGTTGCGGCGGTGCAACATTCCCGAGCAACATATGACAGCAAAAAATATCATTGCTCTCGGAGGCGTTATCGCGGTATCCGAGTGTATATTTAAGCTCGACGGAACACACACGCGGTCTGGCTCCCCGCAACAATGACGTAATCTACACAGCCCGAGCCCTGTTTAATAAATTTATAGTGCGCTCGTGCCGCCGCACAATTTTCTTTCGTCTCTCCGCTCCATACATTCACGACATTCGCCCCCCTTCTGTCTAATACACTTTCAAAACAAACCTCGCACTTTAGAGGTGTTAACATTTATCACTCCGAAAAACGAAGGATCGATCGAAAATCGCAATTTCCTCTTTGGATTTTTAGCCACACTTTTAACCTCATTTTCCAGTGCTTTCAGATCCTGTATTTTCGCATTTCATCGAGCTTGGGTTCATTTTTTCGTAGATTTTCGATTCCGGGAGCACTGTTTTTTTTGGCTTTTCAATTCCTTTGCAAATGGAGAGTGGAATCGACCTTTTTTTCTCGAACGAATGACCTTGAAGTCTCCAACGTTGCGGGGCCCAACGAAACGATCTAAAAAACTCTCCAACAATTCCAGAAATTATCCAATTTTCTTTCCTACCGAATTCGCAATTCGCAGTTTTCTACACCAACCATTTCGTGAAATAAAAAATTAGTGAATTACAATGTTTCGTCGTTAAATTTTCTCGTTAAACATTTTCTCCTGAGTGCTCACCACGTGCGACGATATTTCCAAGGGAAACGTGAGTCTTTCCAGGAAATTCTAAGTCATTCATATTCCGAGGTGTGTGAGTAACCAATACGAAATCGATGACGATGTTTATTGTAGCTGATGGTTCAATAATAATCTACGGATCACTTCGCTCCGGCGACTACAATTTTTATCTTTATACGCAGACACTCCACACGCGACGAATATAGTTATCGCTTACCGAAGCACTCTCATACTCGTACACCAATCCCCGTATTCCCACGTCTACGTATGCAAATAACGATGCGTATAGCGACAGACGAATTTCGTATTTATATATCGCTCACTTTCGTACGAAATTGTGAAAATTTCTTACAGAAGCACAAAATAATCGAAATTCTTGCTTCACTGAAGAACTCGCTCGAATCTCGATTGTCAAATGAACAAATCGCCGAAACGTTTCGGTCACAAACGAAATTCTTTCGGGCAACGAGCCTCGAAGCTACCGATGGAATGGACAATTGACGTAACAATAAATCCGAGCTTTTACGCCGCCTGAATAAAATGCCACTCGACGCATCCATCGTGCTCTTAAAATGCTAAAATATAAAGCAATTCGTATAAATTGGAAATAACGATTGATACACAAACGTTATTCGATGCATAAACACGAAATTTATTGACTCGTGTAGTAAATTGTACGATGATTCGGCTTATCGACGACGTCGGTTGTACGCTCGTATTCGTCGAGCGTTACAGAGGCCACGAGAGTCGTCGGCTCTCATCTTGCGCTCGTTTCATGAGCCAAGATAGCAGCGAAGAGCCAAGAGCCTCGGTCAGCTGATGTCATGTACAGACTCCGTCTCTGGCTAGCGCTCGATGCTGCTGCTTTTCTCGAGATCGTTCAAGAGGCATGTACACATGTATATGCGGACGTGACAGCGCCCTCTCGAAGATTTAGCTCGACTCGTGTTAACCGCTAAACGCGGCTATTGCGCGGATGGCCCTCAATCTTCTCTCCTCCTCCTTTTTATTTTCTCTTCTTTGATCTCCCGTGTCTCTCGCTCCCAATTTCGTGACGAACCTAAGATCCGCGTCGGCCATTGACATCGCTGCCGATCCGAGATAAGGGCCGCCGCGCCAACTTTCGCCGCATACTTTCCTGTGCAACGGGAACAGATTAATTGTCATTCGACTGAATTTTTATCGCTTCTGCGCGCGGTAACACTCGCGGATGGAAATGCCGAGATTTCCTCAATCAACGTTTTTTTTTTTTTCATTCTCATTTTCTATTCATAAAGATCAACGTTTTTCCAGCATTTTCCCCGGCCGGCAGTCGAACGATTCCTCTTTTCGTTCAGATTCACCCAAAAAATCGATCGATCGCCGCGACAACTTTATCCTCGCACTTGCGAAACGAGAATACAAACTTTCCCCAAAAGTAAAAAAGGGAAAGTTGGAAAACGCTCGTGTCCGAGCAACAAATCGAGCACTCGCACGCCTCCGCCAACCTTTCCGTTCCTCTCTCTCTCTCTCTCAAATCAATTCGTCGTTCATATGTACGAACACCGATGAAGGAACCTCGCAATCGATGAAGAAAATAGTCGAGCATCGCAAGTGAAATGCGCGAAGGTTTTCGTTCATGCGCCGATGAATGACAGTTTTCGTTGCACAATATTTCACATTGAGCCATCGTCAGGAAATCCGCAGCGGTGATATTGAGTCGTGAAATAAATCGAAAGAGAAGATGAAACGGTGATTCGATCGGAGTTTAATTCGATCGTTTCCTCTTTTTTTTTTCTGTATTAATAATTGTCCGACAGTGATTTACCGACGCCAAGTTGGCAAGCGTCGCCGCGCGTATCATTCTCGAAATTATATATCCTCGGCGGTGCACTCCGGATATATTTATATACGAGGAGGAGCAACTTCTCCGTTTCGCTATTGTGTATTTCGACGAGTTTGTGACGATGGCACGCGCGCCTCTGTTCCACCGCGTACCATTATAACCATTCAGGAGAGATTCTATTATTCGCCACGACCTACTTGCCTCCATATTTCCACTCGCTCTTCCATTTTGTGTACACGCTTGCCGCGCTTGCCGCAGTACATCTATGTAACGCATCGGCAAGAGCTGGACCACGCGAGGGGACGAATGCGCACTGCGGTACGGGGCGTGTTGCAAAGACACGCGTCAGGTAAGTTGTACGCGCGCGAGCGCTGGCACCGTTGCGCTGGGAATAAGCGTCGCGAGGCGAAAGAGAAAGGTTTTGTGCGGAGAACCGCCGCCGCACGCAGTGCAATGAGAATTTTCTTAGCACGCACGAGACGATTTTAAACGTGCGTTTCCAACGGCACATAGTTCTTCATCGTCCGGCTGTTTTTCAATGAAATTCACCGTCGCCTCGCGCTCCTTCGATCATCGACGACCGAGCTTTCTCTGCTCGGCTTGCACCAAAGTGATCGCTGCGATGCCCGGAGAACGCTCCGCCGTCACGCGATTGACAAATGCTCGGCTGACCTCAACGGGCCGAGGAAATAAATATAAATACGCGCTCTTTCGAAGAATTTATCGAAAGCCATTGTTTCTCCCCGTCGATTCTTGCGGAATCAATGAATTCGTCGTTCAATTGGCAACGCACTGAGGTGCTACTGAGCCGTATATTTTTACAGATATATTTATATATAGCTACGATGCGCTCGTGCCTCTACCTACATTTGTATGTGTGTTTATTTGCAACGGGACGGCGACGGAGAGGTCACAGACACGCGAGAAAGTGGGCCACGCCACGGGAACGTTAACCTTTACCGCTGTCGTGTGTTTCCGTAATGCTCTTCTGCCGTTGCACACACCAGCTGCAAAATCCAACGAGCGAAACCGCGCACGGTCGTGCTCTCGCGAATCTCCCCCTCCTTCAACCCCCCCCCCCCCCTCTCCCTCTCTCTCTCTCTCTCTCATCTCTCTCGAGATGAGGATGAATAAGCATCGCGGAACATTGCAGCATTATAGGCAAAATTGTGACCTCGGTGTGCACTCGTTTTTACACTTATGCGTTTGTCTCTTTCGCTTACACTCGCGCGCACGCAGGCGGCTCGTTCGGAAAGAGGATATTTTCACGTGACAGTGAATTATTCTCGTTCGGCTATTGGCCTCGCGACGAAATTCAATGTCGCGCATGAATCGGAATGTCTCCACGGTTATCGACACGGGAAAAGTCATTTTTTTTTGTCACCGTCGATAAAAAATAGCGTGTTTTCGTCGTCATGGAATTTTCGATGGCTTTTTGGAGCCGTTTTCGAGCCCCTTTTTCCGACGCCGAAATCCTGCTCCTTTTTTTGGCTTTCGCGACTCTCGAATTTTCTACCTGCTTGCAATACTAAAAACACGGTTGCTGCCAAAGCTGCCATGCATTTTCAAAGAGAATCGATCCGATCGCACGAACTCTCGTTCGCCAATGAGTTTTCCAAGGCTGCCGGACTGTATTAACCCAATTTTTTGACTCGCTCGTCTCGCTCGAGTCGAAACGAGCGGAAACGAGTTGTTGTCGCGATTATCTGCACACGCCGCGAGACCGGTTCGCGCCTATATACGAACATGCAGAAACATAAAAGTTATACAAATGCATGCTCGCCACGCACAGGCGAGCTCCGTCGCCCCGAGAACATCCCCAGCAATCGACTCCGAATCCTCCGTTAGTCTCCGCTCTCCGTGCGCCCACTATCTCTACCTCATTTTTAGCGAAACTCGCGCCAGAACCAGACGCACGGATTAATCAAACCAAGCGGAACGTCCAAATGTGTATCTCACGTGGTGGCCTCCAGCGCCTTGGGAGCCGGTTTTCTCTCATCTTTCTTCAGGTCTCTCGAAACTCTGCCTCATCGAGGCTAGCCTCGTGGCAGACTTGGCAGGAGACTCGAAAATTTGGAATAAAACGCGAGGAGATCTTTGCTGCCGAATTTTTCTGGACATTTCACAATAACGTCGGTTTAAAAGCGGCTCTGAGTGCTGCTCGCACGATATAAAAGTCGAGCTTAGACAGGTGCTCTGAAATTTTCTGAATGTGCACTGTTAAAAGGATTGAAATATTGGAAAAGGAGTTTCGAAGTGTCCTCGGAGCGCGAGGGGGCAAAATTTATCATCGTTTTGTCTCTTTTTCTCTTGTCCCCTCGTCCTCGCCGCATCGGTCGAGCAAGTACTTGGCGATCTTGCGGCAACAAGGTGCGCCGCGCCGCGTTTACGCGATATATATCCGAGTGACGTCAGAGCCCGTCGCGGAATAAAAGTTCGTCGCGGGACTTGTGCGGCAACGTTGAAGCCCACGCGACAGAGACGGAGATTCCGAGAGCGAAAAAAACACTCGCGAGTGAATGTTTCGCGTCCCTCCTCGTGCTCGTTACTGCTGCGCATACTTTGTCTTTCCTCGAGCGCGATTCAGGGGGAAAGAGAATTGCACACCTCGTCGGTTCCTCACTTGGAACTCCAGTCCTCCGAAGCACAGTTTTCCACCTCGCGGGTTACGGTTAGATGGAACGCGGGAGCCACGCCCGCTCATTAAACTTGCAACGACGCAGCCAAATATGCACGGTGCGTTAGTTTCCGTGCCCTCGAATCCATCTAAATTCCATTTTCTTCCTTTTTATTCACTATTTTTCATCGTTGCCAGACTCTCCATCGAAACTCAAAATCATCACGTAGAAACGAAAAAACGAAAATGGTTTTTTATTCGCAAATTTAACAATTAATGACCTCAAAATAGGTCACGATTTACAGGCCTGATTTTCTCCTGTGTAAATACAAGTGTTCCAATGGTAATCGAAAGAAAAAAATCAGTCGTTTTGCTTCGCTTTTTTTTCTGGGGAACATGCAAAGAAATATGATTTCGATTAAATAATAAAGTGTGGAGGAATAAAATGAAAAAAAAAAACGAAGATTTGCGAAGCGGTGTAAAAAGTGTGGCAGGAAGACGCAACGCCGAGTTCCTTCTTCTCATTTGTACAAAATCACTCACGCTCGACGAATCGTTACGCGCTCTCATACAGATAAAGATCTTTCTCACACGTATGCACACTCGCATTACCGGCACTTTCGTACATGATGCGGATAATATTATGTCTCGTCTTCCATATCCAGACGAAAGTACTTGGAACACGAACGATTTAATCGAGACAAATATAAATTGGCACTTGGCATCCTCCGGCTCCAATCCTACCTCGGCGGACCTCGATTCTACGTTCGTTGACGTCGAATATCTGGAGGAATGGGAATCGTTCGGTCGCTGCTGGCACGCGTTGTGAAATGAAAACGCAAAGCGCGAGACTTTTGTTCGAAACGTTGATTGCCCAGTGCCTCGCTAATCAGCTTGGAATTTCAGCCCACGAGTGGCCACAGTTTTCTCGATTTGCAAAATAGCAATAATAATTGTTGACTATTACCGCAATCTTTTCATTAAATCATTATGCACGCGGCTTCGAAAGAATTTTCTTTACTGGTCGTTAAAAAAAGTTGGACGTTAAACGCTCCAAAGCGATGAAAAAACCGTTCGTCGGGAAAAAGAGATTTTGCCACGTTCCAACCGTCCGGTGAATTACTATCAGGGCTCGGTCGAAGACACGATTCTACTGTTAGGAAAGATCGTACATCGGAAAAGGAACGCCAAGTGTTTTATGCCCTCTGTACTCGTTGTCTCGTCCCGATTGGGTGAGCACATTGACGAGAAGCAGCTTAAGTGCTTGGGTTGGGCTCACTTTTCAGTTCCTCTTCCCCTTTTCCTCTTGCTCCGTCTATTTCTTCGCCCACTTCCTGTACCTGGCTCTTCCATCACCTTCGCCGCATACCCAACAGTCCCGAACTTCGATTCTTCAATCGCAACGCTCTAAAAGCGTCGTTTCTCGCTTTTGGCAAAGAAAAACACTCCCTCGCGGGATTATCATTCCTCTGCTAATTGCTCATTGACTCGTCTTTTTCCACTTGTTCCCATTCCCGAAGGCTCCTGGGACGGTGCTTCACGCGAGGAACTAACGCCTCGCCGATCGGCCTCACGCTGATTCAACGGAGTCGACGAATCTAATCTTTTATCGACAGAAGTATCACCTAAATTTGTTCTAAATTGAATCACCCAAATTTTTTGCTGCTTTAAAATAATGTCGTGAAATAAAAAGATAGTGAATTACAAATGTTTTTTTCGTTGGACTCGAACGTTGCAAACTTCAGCGTCGCGTACTTGCTCCTCGAAAGGCCGGCAGCGCTGAAGAAGCATTCCAGGAAGATTGGTCCATGAAAATGCCTCGAAAAGTGTTTTTTCCGTCTCGTTCAATGCTGCACCGAACTCAACGTCACGATCAAAGGCGAAATATCGACGCTCCATCGTCAAACACGGCTCACATAACTCGGGATAATCTGACCGCGCAGTTACATTATCGTGTCAAGGACGCATTCGTCGTCGTATATTCAGGCTCTAAGCGCTGAACGAATACAAGGGAACAGACTGAAACGAGCTCCGTGTATAATGAAATAATGCATTCGTCGTGTGTATTCACACATATTAAGCGTTGCGAGGAGTGCAGTATGCGAGCGCAACGGAAAATCCATTAACCGCGTGCGCGAATCTCAGTCACAGAGACTCGACCAAGACGATGAGCCTCTTAGACGCTCATTAACCACGCGTACATGCGAGCGTTAAGGACGCTAATGACTTTCATTATCTGCTGTGTCGAGTTAATGCTATGAAATTCCTTATCACTGAATGCGACTGAATTGTGTATTGATGCATTTAGCTTACATTGGGTAACAGGAATCGTCCTTCGCGGGTCATTAGCGATCTTCGTTCCGAGAGTTTGTTTCTTCGCGTCCAGCAGCCGCTAATTATTTTCTCACGCGTAATTCAGTGGTGAATTGAATCCTCAGGAAGCTTGGACCCGGGATTCGTGAGTCGTTGAAGCCCGATTACGCGCCTCGTTTCTGTTCGCTTTGTGGAAATATCATTTTTGTTTTTCTCTCTCTCTCTCTTTCTATTGGCTGCTCCGCTGGCCCGTAATGTGCCCGGAATGCCAGCCGAATATTTGCAACGCTTGAAACAGCTCGGCACACAGAGATCGTCACCAAAGTCACACAGATCGAAAGCACGCTCGTGTGTCCCACGTTTGTTCGTTCTCGTTAATTGTTTCAGTCCCTTGGAGCCCTGAATTGCCAATTAGCGACATCCGAGCACACACGCCCATCCTACATTCGAAATAATACGTATACACGCACCCGCATATTTATACGTATACAGAAATAACGACTTGTACGCTCGTCGACCTTGAGCTTCGCCAACAGACTTTTTCGAGTGCTCCGAGAATGAACGAATGAACCGAGCCCTCGTTTCTTGTGTTTCAGAAATCGCGAAGGTGCGAGCGAGTCTCTTCCAGATAAGCGGAGTCAAAAAGGAGCCGCTAATACTCCCGGAACCGGAGGGCGAGATCATGACGTTAACGGAAAAAGTTTACGTCCCTGTCAAAGAGCATCCCGACGTGAGTTTCCACCATTATTATTTCACTTTGAACCCTCCCCTTTTTCTTCCAACTTTCAATCCATTCTCCAAATGCGTTCGTTCTAGTCGCCGCTAGCTTCAACATTTCGTTCTTTCTTAGTCCGAAAGGAACGATTTATTTTTGTGAGTTCCCCGCAGACGCCCGATTTCCTCGACTTTTTTCACCTTCCCAACAACCTCGACGATCCTCTGCAATCGCTTCGCATGAAAATAACGCTGTCAAAAATAATAATAGTAATGAGTTTTATTTGCACGACCTTTGTGGCCTTTTACTAAATTTACGTTATTTACAGCCTTCTCTCCTTTTTTACATTTCTCTTTTTCTACGCATTATTTCTATTTCTCTAAAAATCTGACACAGGCGCACATTCATTTCTCACGACGTTGAAGTCTGCAACTTTGGAGTCCAACGAAATTAACGAAAAAATATTTGTAATTCACCAATTTTTGATCTCACTGTAAAACTGCGAATTGCAATTTCGGTAGGAAAAAAAATTGGAGAATTACTGGGATTGTTGGAGAGTTTTTTTAGATCATTTCGTTGGACTCCAACCTGTTGCAAACTTCGTCGTAATTAGATGTTCCAGCGTTTCATTTTCATGCTTGCCCATCGTCCACATTTCGCTTTATCTCTTCCTTCAATATTTTTCGCTTCCCAGTACTTCCAAGGTTTCTCTTAATTTTCAATGATTTCTTCAAATATACACTACGTCGAATTTTCTATCTCTTATTTTTCAAGCTTTCTCGATTCGACCGTCCTTAGACAATTCGCGTCGTCCTTAAATCCCCGTTCCTCTTTCCGCTCTCTCTCCTGCGCCAAAGTCCAAGAAAATGATGCGTCAGGCCGTTACGCGTCTTTTATGTATGTCGGACGACCCGTGTGGTAATTTTACCACGACGTTTTTTCGGTCCCGCGAAGAATTTTAACGAGTCGAGCAAGGATAGGATGGAGGAGCGTTGAAACGCGAGTTTTTCCACTCGGCTTGATTCGGCTGATCGACGATGAAAAAAAGGAAAGAAAAAAGTGTGTCGTGTAGGCATAATAAGTGATCGTAGCTCGACAGAGAGAGAGAGAGAGAGAGGGGCAGCGGCAGCGCAGCACCGAGAAAAAGATCGAAGCTTGTCCACCCACGCGTCCTGACATATATTCATTTGTCGCTCGACACGCCTCGTCGAACCGCGAGAGATCTCGTGATTAAAAAACAAAAATATATTGAAGAAAAGAAAAGCAAGAAAGAGGAGAAAAAAAGGCAGGAGGCATCGCGCGCGCGCTCGCGATGAGACACAAAAGAGGAGAGACGCGTGTAGGCCGCCCCACGATGTAAGCTCATGTACCCGAGCAACAACATCTCTCGAAGCGTATTCGAATGACTCTTTTCGTCTTTTCGTACTCGCCGAAGATGGCTATCCGCACACGAGATTTCCCGCGTGACAAAATGCCTCGCAGAAAGACGTAATACGCGTACGCGGACACATATTTAATCGTGTGCGAGGCTGTGCCAGTGTCCTCCGCTGCATGGGTGATGCTTTAACTCAAGAGCGAATAAACGACGAGCGATGATCATTGCGAAGCCGATTAATTCGACGCGCTCAATATAAATGGCGTTCTCTTTTGCTCTCCCACACAAAATGCCTCGCTACCCCGCGCCTCCCGGGGTTTTCACGATCTAAGAACAGCACCGACCTCCAACGTGCATTAGTCTTTCTCGCAATCCGAAGACATTAAGAGCAACGTATAAATTGCATTATTTGTGGATACTACGCACCGAAACAAAAGACTTGCTCGAAGTCGTTTTCAGAAAATATCAGACATGCGGGCACTTGTGCTACGATCCCGTTTGCCTCGCGGCTCGCCCCCTCAACTCTCGGAGCAGAAAAATCGAGTGAATTGCCTCCTGCGACATGGCACACGCCGATCTCACGATTGCCTCTCATCGTACTTTCTTTCGGGAAACGAATAAACGTATTCCCATCGCTTCGAGGGGCTGCTCAAAAGAAACTAAGCTACTCCGGACTCGTGCGCTAGAAAAAATTCAGCTCGAAGGATCAGACTCTGGAACATACGAATGAAGCTGAAAATTTATGAAAAGGGGGATGAAAGGGCAGCCGGAGAACGAAGATCGTCGAAGAAAGTGGTCCGTATCGCTGGCGACGGTCTCGACGTCGCTCCCGAGGGTGCGAAACGTCGGGAGGGCCAGAGCCGAAGGGACGGGGGAGTGGAAACGGACCGAGTGGTAAAAGGCTGAGGAAAAGCAGCACGAAACGTCTATAGTAACTTTCTATTTTGGTAAGACGCCGAGAATAGACGCTTCTTCGTTTCTCAATCTCCTCTCTCGCAAACGCTCGCGCACTCCCCGAGATCCACACGCCTTCAGATTCTCTCGCTGCTCGTTTCCTCTGCAACTGCTGGCAGCGCACTAGTATGCAAGACTTTTAATAACGAGGCCGAAATGGCCGTCAGCCTTACACCTTCTGCCAGAGCTCCCGATCCTCCCTTCGAGCTTATTCTCACCTATTTTTCAATTCCCGCTCTTTCAACCCCACCCCGGCTCATACGTTCCGCCATTTCGGATCGAAAGCTCCATTTTCGCGATATTATATTCTCTTCCTTCCGCGTTGAAAACACGCGTGCTTACGATTTTACGAGCCAAATGCACCTCGGAGGAACCAACGAAATCGATTTTCCTTGTACCTGCATGCGACTATGAATTATCGTCGAGATTGAAGTGGCAACGAAATATTTTCATCATTTCTCTTTAACTCCTTCAAATATGAGGAAATCATGCTCGGAGAAAACGAGGCTGAAAATTTTAGAGGGAAGTACTTGAAATATAGTATCTCGGGGACGGTACTGGATTCCAGCATTAATTCGAAAAGACTCCAGAATTTTTCTCTCTATAAGCATAGTACAAAATGTTTTTAGGCACTTCGAACGTTTATATTTTAAAGTATGCTCGGGCGACCCTGAAAAAAACGATGCTAAATATTATGCTATTTGTAATTGATGCTTAAATACTTTGATAATGTTTGAAAAATAATATATTCCTCACTGTACAAAACGAATTTGGTTTCTCCGCGTGTGGGACTCCCGTGGAAATCGTTTTTCTTGCTCATAGAGAAAAACGGTGGCGAGTTTGAAGCTCAATCTTTTGATGATCCAACTCTCAGTAAATTTCCCATAAAGTTTCATTGATTTACTAGAATTTTGGGTTTGGAAGAGCGTTCGCACGAGTGTTTTTATATCGAGGCTGTATATCAAAGGATTCGGTCGCGCACATACTGCGAGATATTTAACGGGAATTCCGTACACGGTAGGTCTCGATCTTGGGAAAGTGCTTAGCACGAATTGCGCCGTTCTCGTTCTACGTTCACAGCGAATAAACAACGCGCTGGTTTTTATTCCATAATTACGCGGAGATTCGAGGAAACGTCGTTCGGTTTTAGAACGCGTCGCGCACTTTAGCGCTGACGATGCCCATAAAAAACAAGATTTACCATTACGAATGAAAGGCTTTTCGATCATAAATTAAGAGCTCGCATTCAGCTAGCCGTTTCGATCCTTTCCAATCCTCGTTACGTTCATTCCTCATCGATATTTTCAATCCTCCGACTCTTTTAAGGAGGGTGGATCGCGACGATACATTGTTGCCATGCTAAATCATGTTTAAAATATTAAGAATTTCAAAATTATAAGAATAACATTTGGTAAATGCATTCTTTCAAAATATATAAGACAATATCAATTTTTTACATTTTTTTATCACACAGCTCTCGAGTAATTGAACACTGAAGCTCACGTGTACAAGCATAGAATCTACATGTATATATAATTGTACATCTCGTGCATAAGAACTTCGATTTAACGCTCAATTACTCGATAATCATGTGGTCAAAAAATTTGAAAAAATTGAGAAATCGAGAAGTGCCTGCACAGTCGAATCGTTCCAAAACTCAACGCGAAAACCGGGGGCTCGTTCGAACACTCGATTTCCTAATCAAAACGAATATTTATCGCAACGGACGAAGACATTGCTCCGTCAGCAAACTTTTGTCGAACCAAATAATTTCGCTCTGTTCCTGGCACACTTCCTCGAAACCCAAGATTCGGAGCAACAAAGTTTTTTTTTCTCAGACTCTCTGAGATCTCGATTTCTCTCAAGCGGACACCGATCCCAGCGAGGCGGGCGCACCTCTCGAGAAAAAGTGAGAGGGACAAATGATGTGTGTACGCGGTTATTTATCCCCTCTCTTGGCTCGATTATCCTCGAGAACTCGGCTCAGGGCTGAGTGAAAAGGAAGTTCGAGAAGATCGAACGCCGCTTCGCATCCTGAGAGCTGAATAAAAGCGTTTCGAGTGTCGTGACGAAACGGAGCTGCGACGTAACTTTGACTCTGATTTAAATTGTTCTCTCTTAGATTCGCTGCTACGACGAACCCGCACTCGGGAACACACAATCGTCGCCAATTTTTTCTCCATCCCAAATTCGCGGCGAGCTTATTCCCGGCTTAGAACACTCTCACTCTTCATGCTTTTTCTTTACTCCTCTCGCTCCGCACGCACCCCCTTTCAGTAAATTCGCGGTGTTTGACAGGAATCTATTGTAGATATTCAATCGAACCGAAGAATTTCACACCAAAAGTCGTTGAGAAATACTCGGAGTCTGGTTTTACGATCTCGCCTAATCTTTCCTGTACTTCCGGCCTCATGGACATTTCTCGGATCTTTCGATCGTTAAGATCCGCCGCTCGAGAATATTTTCAGTACGGATTTACTCAGTTGGAAAACGAACGATTAGCTCTCACGGGAAGAAACTCGCGAGCAATTTTACATACGAAATGAATCGTTTTTTTGACCATTCATTCAAAATTGGCAGCAACTATAAAACTATTGGAATTTCTTCGTCTCCATTTTCAATCGCGTCGTTATCGATGCTCCCGATTTAATCGTCTCGCTACTCAATTGGCTGAACAGATTAAAAATCCTCCGTCGCATATCGGACGCGTTTTTATCTTTCCACATATAGCGCACTCATTGGACTTCGGGAACGTCCACGATGATTTGTCGACACTCTGATAAATCTTGAAATCTGATTTCGCAATCCGAGTCCACCTCGCACTCACACAAGTCTCATTTGTTTTCAACTTTTCCCAAACTTCTTTCATTACGACCCTCAAAAATTTAAACTTCCTCAACCCCTCAGTTCTATCAAATTTTTTAAAATATATTCGATTGGGTAACTTTTTGGAGTAATGTATGAGAATAATAATAAAAATGCGAATAAAAGCGATTGAAAGGCGTTCCACTGCACGAATTTATGAAAAATTCAAAAAATTTCGAATCAACGTTCGAGTTTGTTTCTCGAGCTACCCGATGTTGATTCTTGGCTCTTCGTCGAACTGAATAATCCGAAAAAATTGTACTCGACGATGATAAAACGATGAAAAAATAAGTTAATTTTTTTCGCAACGACAATGATTAATAAACGTCTCAAATGATGTGAATTTCAGTTCAACTTCGTTGGAAGGATTCTCGGACCTCGGGGTATGACTGCGAAACAATTGGAGCAGGAGACTGGTTGCAAAATCATGGTACGAGGAAAGGGTTCGATGCGAGATAAAAAGAAGGTAAGAAAAAACATTCGCGATTTAAATGATTTCTGTAAGAAAAAACATTTGTCCCTGGATGAGGGAAACGTCGATCGTTTCGACGGAAAATCGTTTCACCAAGATAGAATATTTAGCGTTGAAAACTCGAAGACAATCAATAGAAAATGCGAGAGCTCGTTCGCTCTCAACACGTTCGCCAGAACGAGTTTGGCTTATTCTACCGCTGCATGAGCGCACTGGCGAAGGAAATACTTGCCGATTAAGGCATGGCCCGGCTTAAGCTGATGAGCAAAGAAGGAGGTACGAGAAATTGGAAAAAAATGGTAGGCACAGAGACAGAAAGAGACGACGGTTCCTCGGAGTCGGCGAGCCCGTGTGGTCACTGACTTTTACCTTATAACGATACCATTCCAACTCTCAAGAGATTCTCGACTCTTAACAACGAAGCTCGAACGAAGACTGCGGACCAATATTAACGCCTGACCTCGATATCGTTCCATCGATCGTTGACGATTTTTCGTCTAATTCCGTGCTGATTAATTCTCGAAAACAATTGGATCGATTCGATCAATTGGGATCGCTAGGAATCATTTTGACCCTTTTCGTTGTTCGTTTTTACGCGCGCGCGCGCGCGCGTTTCGTTGGATCCGATCGGAAGCCACGAGCTGTCACGATTATCTGCTGGAAAAAGCGTTAATCTTTTCAACATTCGAGAAATGGTCTGCCGCGAACCTGGACCCATGCTTTTACGCAGCAATTCATAACCGTCGGCTCAATTACGAGGATAAATGCGAGATTGAAAACGACGCTGTCGAGTTTCGTAAACATTCTTCCTCCCAGCGTCGACGACTCTAATGCAACGACACTTGTTCAAAGACAAAACTGACACTCGACGACGAATGTTTAGCCAGCTGCGCTCTCGCGATAACGTATGACGTCGTTTTAAATCCCTCGTTCCCATTTTTTTGTATTCCCGCATTTATTTCTGCTTTTTACATGCACACGAGCAGAGTTCTCGTTAACCGTCCTACCGAAAAAACGAACTGCAGTCGTTTTGGGTACGTTGCACTCGCAAATTCACTTCGAATCGTTTCCCACTCGTCGACTTTTCAACACTGCTGTATCGCGATTCCGTATAGAAAATTTCCTGCACAAGATTCACGAGGAACATTCGATTTAGCATAATCTTATATAAATAGTGACTTTTTTTTACAAGCTGCGATTGAAGAAATCGAAATTGGGGCTTTTGTAAGTACTATGGTATAAGCCCTCTGTCGAGCGATTCGCTTTTCCTTTTTTTTTTTCTTTTTCACATCATTGAGAGTAATTTCATTTCGATGTATATTCCTCAGAATAAATGATTTTATTCTCATCGCTTCATCATTTATTCGTCGTTGTATCGAAATATTTGTTCGTACGTTTTTATAGATTGTTATCATCGAATTTGAAATTTTTTTTATTATTTTGTTCATACTTTTGAGCTTGAGCATTCATCGGACTGCCAACGAAATCAGTGATTAATCTCGGGCTTGTTACATCGAAATAGGAGGAGCAAAATCGAGGCAAACCGAACTGGGAACATTTGACGGACGAGCTGCATGTTCTACTCACTGTCGAAGACACCGAGAATCGTGCAACCCTCAAGCTTGCTCGCGCTGTCGAGGAAGTCAAGAAACTTCTCGTGCCCGTGGTGAGAGAGTTCCAATTATTTTGCTTTCTTTTTCTATTCCTTCTTTTTTGCTCTTGAGAATTTGAATTTAACATTTTTGACGTTTTTTTTTCTGCTCAACGAACCATACGTTTCGCGTTTAGCGATAAAAATTTCGCATTATAAATACGAACTAAGTTTTACCAAGATCCTGACGGTGATGTCGATTGTTAGCAGGCCGATGGCGAGGACGAATTGAAAAAGAGGCAGCTCATGGAGCTCGCTATAATCAACGGCACTTACAGAGACTCCAACACGAAAGTTGCAGCTCAAGCAGGTAATTACCACGATTTTTCGTCCTGTTCATGCCTCCTCCGAATATTCAGTGCTCTTTTCATTTCCATTCCGCCTCTTATTGAAACGGAGTTGAAACTCCTGAAAATGATTTGAAACGGAGCACTCTCAAAATTCAGGAAAATCCTGCAAAAAATTGGAATCGAGGAGTTTCCACTGAATTAAATTCACCATAGTAAAAGACTGAGTTTTAAATAATTCGAAGAAATGAGCTCACTTAAAGAAGTAAAAATGTGCGTGCGTAAAGAGTGAAATCGATGCTTGAAAAGCGGTAAACCGAGTTCAGCCTAAAAAGTGAGTACAGCGTTTGACATTGCAGCATGCGACGAGGAATGGAGGCGCGTGGCGCAAGCCGCGGCCGAGTCACAGCGTCTTTTACCAGGGCTTGGTACGCAAATGCGTACGCAAAACGCACCGCTGGGGGCGCCGTTGATCCTGTCGCCGCGTATCACAGTACCAACGACCGCAGCGTCGCTGCTGAATGGCTCAGGTCCGCCAGGATCGTTACTCTCGGCGGGTGATCCACACGGGCTCATCTACACGCCGTACGCCGATTACGCCAACTACGCGGCACTAGCCGCATCCCCGTTGCTCACCGAGTACGCCACTGCTGACCATTCTGGTGGGTTGTTTGCTCGCTGACCCTGGGCTCGAGCCCGAGTTCTTTATAACGCTTACACATTTTACGTCATTCAGTACCAACGTTTTCTTCTTTTTTTTCACGCCATAGGCTCACTTCCAAACGATATCGGACGATTATCACGAATATTCAATTATTATTATTAACTCCGATCCTTTGGGGCTCATTTTTAGTCGTCAACTCCAGAGTGTAAATCCGGCTCGTTCACGTTCATCGTCCGTTGGAAACTCTTTTCCAACTTTCCAACCGGAAAACATTTCTCTCTCTCTCTTTTTTTTTTTTTCTTTTTTCTTTTTATCTTTGTATTTTTTTAAAGCTTAATCATAAGAACGATTCTCTTCTATTATATTATTCTCTCGGATTAGCTTCTCTTATCTAGTTTCATGAGAACCGACGTTTTTACCAGCATCTGAATTTCAACAGACACGAACGAACCCGGTTTACGAGATTGGGGCTTATGTTACTATATTCGTATTATTACTGTTACTATTGTTATTAGTCCTATTATTATCGATATTATAACGAGTATTATTATTATTTTGCGATTATTGTTTACGCTCGCGATGCGCCAGAGCTCCGTTCGCTCGCAGCCCCATTTTACTCTATTTATCCAAACCGTCTTCCACGCGTAGGCCACTGTACGATTTTGCCTATTTTATTCACCACTTTTTCTCACCTCGTGCTATTTACATTCGTGACGTATTCAGTTTTTTTATTCATATTTTCATTATTATTGAGAAATAGATTGAATCAGTCATTCACTAGTCGCGTCTCATTGATCGTTTTGCCACGTACGTACGGATTTAGCGTTGTGCCCAGTCTGAGGCCATTTTTCACGACCCAATATCGAGCTGGTTATCAAATTCAAAACTTTCAGAGGCTTTTCGTTGGAAGGGTATTTTTGATTGACTGGGCCGTGAGATTCTTTTCGGTCTTTTTGTGTGCGTCGGCGATATTGCAACGTGACACCTCGTACAGTCGGAACGTCAGAACTCCGAGCTTCGTTCACACTTTAACGAAAAAAAAAACACAACTTTCTCTCATTCGCAATCGCATTGGAATAATTGTGTTTTCGTTTTGTTTACCATTAATATTTTATCAACGTCCGTTGAATAATCGTGGCACTTTAACATATTCATTTTTATTATGAGATGATTTTTTTTCTAGTTTTTTTAATTATCGAGATAGCTGAGATTTAACAATGATCGAACGAGGATCTTTATCGGTGTTTACACCTGAATAGAGAGCAGAGAAAGGAACTTGTGAAAGACAATAATTAGTTTTCGCTTACGAAAGATCGAGCATGAAGGATTTAACTCGAGGGGATGATAAGACACATACTAGTCGAAAAGTCTCGTGTACAGGACCTGGTGAAAGTTTTCATTTAACGACACATCGCGCTCTTTTTCTTTTTCTTTCTCTTTCTCTGTACGCCTATTAACAATGTCACTTTGACGTTCTTTAATGAGTAACTCGGTGTTTTTGCCGCATGCCTCGTCCAAAACAAACGAACTTGGGCGACCATTCGCGTTGTTAGATACGAAAAACGTATGAGCGATGAAATTTTCTAGCCTTTTTGCTTCACCGTTCTCATTGATTACCAATAAATGTTACTATTATTTTGATTGTTTAATTAAATATTAATGAACTCGGGTTCGGGAGCTGTGTGATACGATTCAGAGATCGTACATTGACGTTTGCGTTCTCAATTGACACACCAAACGTTCGTGTATCGTCTGTGTGTGGAGTGTATAATGGAAAAAATGTTTGTTGTAAAGACTATGAGAAGTGGCATGGTAACGAAGATAGTTGAACTATATTTTCAGCAATACGTCGCGCATCACACAATTGGCAGTGGGATAACACAAGAAAAAGCCCGTATTCTCCGCGATAACGCAAAAGTATTCTCGTTATCCTTCACCGTAATGCAATTGATATGCAATTATAGGTAGAAGCATGCGCGAGATCCGCATACTTAACAATAACTTTAAGTAACGCTGTTCGTCACGTTTCTTAATTTCTTTGATTTTTTTTTCTACCGTTTTTTTTTCTTCATCGTCTTTTCGTTAATACCAAACGGACGTATACTTTCTTTCTCTTTATCTTTCTCTTTCTCTATATATATATATATATATCTAGATATTTATAAATACGTATATAAAAGCGGCTCTTAGGGGCATTAACGCGCTTGCGAAAACGTTCAGTCGTCTGTGTGACACATTTATCGTGCATTACTCAATGCAATAATCAAAGGCCATTCGTTGTTTTTAGCTCTCATACTCGTGCAAACACATTTAAACGTAGATCCACTTATGATATGTATAAATATACACATTTATATGATTTACACGATGATTTATATTTATATTTATTGAGAGAAGCAGGTTAGCAAATTTTTTGAACATTAGCTCACGCCCATCGTTATTTCTACACCACATTCGTTGGTTTTGCTAATCACTCTTTGCGATACGATCAATTCGTTGAGATCAAAAACACTCTTTAATATTTTTTACTCTTTTTCATTAATCGCGCGCACACTGTTGAATCCCTTACTAATGAGAAAAATACTCGATTATTCATGAATTTCGTTATTATCGTTTATTCGTCATGCGGTGATGGCACGTCGATGAAACTTATGGTACTTTCGCACTCGTATCGACGTTTAACTTTCATTTAATATCTTATATTGCTCTTTTTCGTTGTACATCAAAGCAAAGGCATTAAATTAATACTTGTCAGTTAACACCACAAAGTACCTATACTAGAATCTCGAGCTGATATCCCTAGGGTCGGTCAAAAATACATAACTAAAAAACCAGTGAGGTTATCACTTCCGGAAGAATAACTAACACACGAAAAATAAAAGAGGCTCGGAAGCTCGGAACCGCTCGGGCCACGTTCCCATTTAATTTCGCTTGTGTGTTAAAACCAACGAAACAAATACATGTCGCGTCCTACGAATTCGAGTTAATCTCCTAATCGCTCGTGTCCCCCGGCTTCATTGAAAATAATATTTTATCACTGAATTATAAATAAAAAGTATAAAATGACATTTTTCACGAGGAGACAGAGAAAATTGCACATTTTTTTCAATCGCTACTTTTGATCCGACAGATAACTGCGACGAGGATACATCTCAAAGTGTTCGTTATGTGGTTCTGCACAACTGCTGGCGCTACTGGGACGACTTTTCGGTTTATACTTTAGTCCGGATAACGTAGCACTGCGCGCGACAATACAGACTTTCAAACGAACGATAAAAATACTAAAAAAAAAGCAAACGAACCTTTTTTAATCCAAGCGACGATAACGTTTTTGCGACTCGTTATTCAAATAAAAAACTGTCCTGTTTACCAGCCCGAACCGACCAAAGGTAAAATCAATAACGAAATATAATTTAAAAAATCACGCTCATGAACAAACATTACCACTCGTAAACGTAACACTTCGGGATGTCTCCTTGTCAGGTTCTCACATTCTCACATTCTAGTTACAGTTTTTCCATCTCCCCCCAGCCCCCCCCCCCCCTCCCCTTCTCGTATTTATTCGTCCATCATCTTTAGTCGTCGATTAACTTTTGCCGGTGATAGGTAGGCGTAGGATTTTTCTAGGCAGACGACACTAGGCTTATAGGGAAAGTAAATAAATGGAAAATCAATAAAAATAAGATAAAACACAGAAGAAATTGAAAAAACAAAATCTACCCAGGGACCAAAACAACTGCGTTTTCAGGACTGATGGTTCTATCGTATACTTGTAGGTATTTTAATGCGTATCGAAGACCATACGTTCAATCAGATCCGATTTTCCATCGCGTATGTACGTCGACTATGAGGACCCGAAGGAGGAAAAGTTTATTAAAGTAGTGTATAGAGGAATGAAAAGTCGATATTTCTAATTTTAAATGGATTTGGAAGAGAGAGAGAGAGAGTGGGGAAGAACTACTCAAATGCAGAGTCGGATCTCTTTGCAACGTTCGATCTTCGAAGGAATGTTGAATTTATGCTATTACCAGAATCATGTACATTATTTTATATTATTTTATATCGATTATTTAATTTTATTTTTATAAAGAGATTTTAGCCATATTTATGCGTTGTGTTGACGAACAAAAACATAGGAAAAAGAAGAAAATAAGAAAGGAGAATATGAAAACCGTCCACGATCGTAGCTCCGCGTTTTGAAACTCTCTGATTATTATTATTATTTTTTTATTTTCTTTCCTCTTGGAACGAGTGAAATGGTTCGTTACGATTGAAGCGGCTCGTATTGCGACCTTCATATTCTCTCTTTCTTTTTCATAGTCTCTCTAAGAATCGAAAGTACGAGAGAAAGTGACGAAAAATTGGAGCCCGCGATGGAATATTGACACGATTATATAATCGAACGCTCTTGTACGATTCGAAATTCTGTTTGTCGGGGCTTCAAACGTTGTATTACATCTCGTCAATCCGTTGCCGTGATTCGGCAACTGGAACGTGCCGTTGCAATTAATTGACATCTGAAAAAAAAAAAAAAAAAAAAAAAAAAAAAAAAAAACGAATCGCTCGATCAATAGTTCGAAAGAAATTTCATTTCTTTCCTAAGTTTGCCAAATTCGGAGCATATTCACGCGTGTGCCATTTTCAACCGGGCGTGAATTGCTATACGTGTCGCCAAATTCTTTTTGGCCTCTCAGGTTTTATATCCAACAAATAAAAACGAAACATTAGCCTCTTTCATTACTTGTTTCAAACGTCAAAATCTCCTTGCAACTCACGCTCGGTTATGGAAACGAAGAAAATCTATTTCTTTGTTCTCGCAGTGTCATCTTTTAAATATAATTATACATTATTTAATATAAGGAAGAAAAAAGGAATATTGTCACATGCATCGTCAAGATGAGAGAGAGAGAGAGAGAGAGAGGAAAATTGTAGGATTTGGCAACGGCTATGGAATGTCAGTAAAAACTGTTAAGAGAGTATGATTACTCACGTTTCTATGTTGGCGAACAGGTGCAGCGGCCGCTGCGAAGCAGCGTAGGCACCTGGGTCAGATTCGCGAGCACCCTTATCAAAGGGCCGGCGCACTCTCGTGAATACAGAGATTACGAATCGCGGAAAGGTTAGTTGTGCCTCCATTTATCAATATCAATATTTTAATGCGTATATATATATATTTATACGTATATATATATTTACATTGTACGTCAATATGCATCACGAGTTTTTCTTTGTTTTTTTTTTTCATATTTTTTCTGTAAAAAAATCGTATCTGTAACGCTTACCAATGTATGCGACAACGAGCTCGCTCAGATTCTGGCTATATTTCGAGCCGAATAGGAGCGAGTTGGTATTGCACTTTTGTACCTGATGAAAAAAAAAAAAAAAAAAAAAAAAAAACACATCCACAATCCGTCAATTCCGGTGATCGGTGGAAAAGTCCCATTTTGTAGTGCTTTCCATTTGATGAAATAATGCTAAAAGTATATTTTTTTAATTCTATCTCGTGTCGGATCTCCGTGCCTGCAGTATTACACGAGTCAATCTCGTTCGTTTTATTTTTTAGTCAATACGATTAAGAGTTCACATGTCATGTCGCTTTTCGGTTGCTGGGACACTTTTCGTCTCGCTCCAAAACGCCGTTCTACCGATAAAATTGATTCGAGTCACTTTGCTCTTTTTTTTTTTTGTTTCAAATTTTTTTTTTTTTTCATTCATCCATTGTAAACTCTACAATGCTAGAGAATCCGTGCCAAGTACATTGGGAAAGCAAACGCAGTGTATGAAATTTGATAAAAATAGTCCTTGTTTTGTACTGTCAATGGAAAAAGAAATACGAACTTGATGAAGCAGCATAATCGAAGCGGCTCTTGGTATCAAGGCTTTTGACAATTTTATATTCCATCATTTTTTCTTATTTATATGCATATATGTATAAATATATATAAATAAATATATATATATATACATATTATATACTTTTGGCGCAACTCCCCCGCTCTTAGGTCTAAGCAGCAGTTTATGATGCAGGAAGTATGTGAAATTTTGTTGAGATTGAGATTATTCGTATTTGACTTGTTTATCTTTTTATTTATATATATTTATCTCGTGCCACTGTTGATTATTGTACGTTTGAGCACACGGTGAGGGTGCGCACCTCCTCACATCATAGATCAAAAACAGAGGAAGAAGAAACGACTTAAAATTTATACCATCTTTTCGATTCTCACTCGTTCTCGAAGCACTGCCCATCTACGTGGGGAAAAAAAAAAGAAAAAAAAACCCCCCCCAGGGAAATATTCTCGTGTGCAAATGGTGGCATATGTAATTGCCGAGTATCGTTGATCGATTTCAATGAAATTTTGAAATCCAACGAATTAGGGGCAGTGGTGGTGTTGGTGCCCCAATTCAAATTTGAGCAACAACCATTGTTGACCAACTGGTGCTTCATGTATCGAACAGAATTTTTATGAATTTTTCTTTGTTTTTTTTTTGTTTTTTTGTTTTTATATATGAAATAATAGGAACGACAAATTTCCAGGACATTGTATACGTTTTTTTGCATTTGTTTCGGTTTTTTTTCTTTTTTTTTTTCCCCCCCCCTCGTTTGGCAACTTGTGCCTGTGGAACACTTATCGAATTTCCATTTAATCTGTATATAAATTTATATACAATACATTATATATTTATATATAAATATATATATATATCATTATTATTATATATTATTATGATTTGAATAAATATTTATAAAAAAAAAAAAAATGAAAATAAATGAAGACGAAGACAAGCATTATTTTTATTACGAATAAATTACAGGGGTGGTAACGCGGGTGGCGACGTGACGGTTTCTTCCTTTTTTTCGTATCGGTCATTGTGTTGATTTAACCAATCGAGAAGACACACGAATCGTTGTTATCACCTGAGAAAGGTGTTTTGATTAGATAAAATCGTAAAACAATAATTGCTTCCCATTTTCTTCCTGGTTCGAGTATTCGATTGATTTGATTTTCAATTGGAACGATCGAGTTGTTTCATTTTCGATGGTTGAACGATAAAAGTGATGAGCTCGTAACGAAAAAAAAAGAAAAGAAAAATGAAATGATCCTCGGGGGCGAACGACGTTCAAAAGACGGCGCAAATAAATGGAAAATTCGCTGCCTCGAAAGCTGACGTCCCACCCCCTTTTTCACGTATTATCACTAACATTCTTTCGTAATAATAATAATAATGACTATTTTTTCCATGTTCACACCCACATCATAGACGCAATTAATTTGTACTTTTATTAATTTACGACTCATTTATTTATTTTATTTTTTTATTCTTAATCATATTTATCTTCTCTTCATCCGTTATAGTCTGCACAAAAGCGCGCACCATCTTTTTATTTATTTATCGAACTAACAAAAATGCTCCACATGGCCAAGTTGACACTAACGTCTACACATTTATTATTATTATTATTGTTTATTTATTTATTTATTTATATATTTTTTCTATCAATTACAACTGTCAAATAATACAATGATATTCATTCATTGAGATTTACATGCTTCATGAAATGCCTGGAATTGTATGAATAGTCTGTCCTCAATGGCACGTGCCTAACTCAGTAAGCCTTTTGCAATACCCGCTGGCTGATGGGAATTAATGATTCTGTTATTTATTATTCATCATCATCGTCATCATTATTATTGTTATTATTATTATTATCAATAAATTTATCTGAGAATTAATACGAAAGCATCATTAAAGTGAGGATAACTGTGCCTGATTTAGGTGCTAGAAATTTTTTTAAAATAAACAATTGTATAAATAAAAAACAATGTCACTCACTTAGCACTGCTATGTTGGTGCGGCAGGTGCACACCCAAGCTGCCTCTAAAATCGGTGGATAATTCGGTACAAGCGGGGTTCCTTTGACTCTTGGTTTAAAAATTAAAAAGAAAAACAAAAAAAAATCCATTAATTACTCGCCAATAACTGTATGCATAACAATCGAGCCAAAAAACAAAACGTAGACGAAGAAGGTTCGCGATCTCGTGCATAAAATGCATCCAATGGGCAACGAATATGCAAAGCTACCAAAAAATAAAAAAGACAATGTTACGTTCTAATCGCAATGTTGAATCATTTATCTAATTAGTTCAAACGAAATGTTAATCTCTCACTTTCAAACGTAAAAAGCTAAAATTTCAATAATCTCGACATAACATCTTTCACGATTGCTAGACGAATTCGTTTACTCTTAGCCTCTTTTTGCCTGTCCTATGCGCGGGGAGGGTACACACGAGCCATATTTATGCTATTTAATTATTTATGTATATATAAATATATATGTTCAAACATTTATATATATTTATGTATATGTTTAGAATGTAATTATAATAATGTTTCTCGATAACTGTTTGTTGAAGAAAAAAAAAAAAAAAACGAAATTTTATTATCTCGTTCGCCACATTCCATGATACTTATTTGATTTTGTTTGATCGTTCACTCGATTTTCATCACGTGTCTCAATAACGTGTGAAGCAATGCATTTTTTCTTGGTACGAAGAGATGAATATCATTGACGAAATTCGAACACGCAACTTTACTCTCTATCTATCTCACTTTCTCATTTGTTCTAACGTGCAATTTGAATATATATATATATATATATTATTTTCATTGATTTATCATTAACATAACTACTCGTTCTCTCATGCGCAACGATTCCGATGGCAAATTGTTTTCGCATAAGGAACTGTTAGTCAAAACGCATTGCTTTTCACTAACCAATATTTCTCTCAGCTGAATGCTGCTATTTTAGAGAGAGAGATGAAAATATTAAAAAAGAAAAGAGAAAGAAAAAAAAATAAACAAAATCACATGACGGCAGCATATCGAAACAAATGATAAATAATATAATAATATTATTAATAATGTTTAACGTCGATCAGTCATGATCAAACATACTAACAATACTGTTTTTTTTTTCTTTTTTCTTTTTCTTGTTAACCCTGGTTGTCCATGGCCTGTAGGCTTGGAGTGCTAACAATGGAATCCACTCGCCCCGTGCTAACACCTGGACTCTGGAACAGCATCCGCGTATGATATGGTTCACCAATCCGAAGCCGAGCGTCTTCGCCGTCCGCGTCACCAGCCCCTGTTCGTCACAAAATTATCCATCATCCTCCCCTTTCTTTCTCCTCCTTTCTCTCTCTCTCTCTCTCTCTCTCTTTCTATCTCACCCTCAACGATCCCGCAATACAAAAATGTCCGAAGGATTGTACTTGCATTCGTTGTCTCGGATTTTTCGTTCTCTTCAATTTTTAAGTTTTTCCATTTCTTTTAGTATCCTCGCGGTTCTCTCTTGGTACTTATTTCATTGAGCAACAGCTTCAACGTTGTTTCTCAGTCATCGGAGAAGTGCAACCTTCGGGACATAACATTTTTTTTTTCCTCCGATCCTGCGAGTATTAGAAGTTTCTTTGAGTATAGAAAAAAAATGGACGAACAATGAATGATTACCGTGAGGAGAGTTCAAACGTGAGGTGTTTTTTCAAGAAAATCATCGTTTTGTTCAATCGGAAGACTATGATCGAGAGAACCTCTCCCCAACCCCCTCCCGACGACCAGCAAATTATTATCACGACTGGTGATTATGAGGTATTTTATTAAGTTTATTAGTACGTTATTAAGAGTTGCGAGTAGTTTTTTTCGGGCTCTCGAGGTAATTAGCCAAGCAATATGCATTTCTGAAAATCTGTCACTCTCCTCTTTCTCTTCATCTTCATCTTCTTCTTCTTCTTCTTCTTCTTCTTCTTCTTCTTTTTTTCGGCTAATTATTGCGTAGAATTATAATATCACGAAAAGATGTCTGTTCGGCGTAAGATTCGAACTGTAATCATTCGTCGTTCGGGGCCACACAATGTAAACGTGCAATAAATCACCAAAATTCAACGTTGCGAAATACCATCGATTTCAGATCGATTTCGCCTTAATGTCCTCTGTTATAATGCAAATAAAAATAAAACGTATTTGAGTCAAGAACGTATAAAACACTTGAAAAACAAGAGGAAGAAATCATCGTTTCGAAATACTTGCAGAGATATGTATATCAAGAATTTCTATTAAGCAGATAAAACAAGAAAGATCGTTTATTTTTAATCAATCATTATGTTTAGTGGAAACAGAACGAAGAGAGAAATAACGTGAATTTGTTGGCGTTACGATTTATAAAGAGATCAAAAGTATGAAAAAAAGAAAAATAAGAAAATGATATTTATCTATGTTGTTGACACTCGTCACTGCGAAATTATTAAGTTCATAAGTTATACAGTTTTAATTAAAATTTGTATGTCATTTGTTTCACAAGTGCAGGGTGCGGAGCGATTGTGCGAGAGATTGATTTACTTGAATGTTCATTGAAATCAAGGAAATTAGAAAAGCAAAGGGAGAGCAGCAAAAAAAAACGGTGAAAAAATAAAAGATTAACGTTACAGAAAAGAATAAGAAAATACACAGAAAAACAAATGATCGATAATCAAGAGCAAATAGAAAAAAAGAAAATTAACACTCGTTAATAACTTTTAGATCTGCCATATATATGTGACTATACGAATTTTAGTTGTATGTTATATATCTGTACAATTATCAGACGTGGAAACAATTGTGACCATCGTTCATTATTAATATTATCATTATTAATAATATTTTTTTTTCTGCTATTACGCCCACTTTATTATTTCGATTCGAAATGATTCAATAGTTCGATGTTATACGGTAGCTCGTCTTTTGTGTATATAAAAAAAAAAAAACAAAAACAAAAAAACAAAAAAAATGCTTAAAAAATATGAAATAAGCATCGTCGTGCATAAAAGAGTGATCTGCAATTTACTTAAGTTTATTCATTTGGAATTATATTTTATTATTGTACGTAACTGTTGAAAGTATAAAAGATGATTATATAAAAATATATTATTAAACGGAAAACGCACAAAATATAAGCTCGAATTTATCGACGAGTCAACTAATCAATCGATTGAAATATGAATGAACCACCGTTCGACAAGTTCAGCTATATTTTGCGTCGATAGATACTCACGTTGTGTTGTCGTGCGCTCGTCACGATCGCGGCGGTTAACACAAAGAAGAATTATAAAAATAATATTTTCGCAAATGACAAATAATCGGTATGGAAGTACTGTTTTTTTCTTTCTCGTAATCAAAATTACGTCCGCAATGCGTGACTGAAACGAAAATAAACGCGATTGAAACTTCGCGTGCCTTAGATTTTCCATGCAGGATATTTACGTGGCAATATTCAATCGAATATTAAAAATGCATAGTATGATTATAAAAAATAAAAAATTTTCTTCTCATTCTACTTCTCCCTCTCTCTTTTTGTACCTATCACCGCGGAGATCCGATTACGGAGTTGTAGGACTTTCTTCAAAGCATGGAATCAATAATAGAATCGAATTTGTAGATATAAATAAAGTATTTCGTTAATTGTCATCGATGTCACAGGTGACTTACGACGTTAAAAACGGAACTGTCATCAGCCCCAAACTTTCGAAATGATGCGATAATGCATCAAGCATTGAGTACAAAAAGTAATGAAAAATTGAACTTAAATTATAACTATACCACAATACAGCCTCAAACTTTTTGCGAGTAACAAATCTGTCTCGTTTCTTATCGACGAATTTTCGAAACTGAAATTCACAGGCTTACTACAATTTCTGTGTCTACGTGATACGAAATTATTTGCGAAAATGCATTAGACGATTGAAAACAAAATATAATCAATCGCCAAAAGCATCAACTTGTATTTCATCGAATCATATTGCACATCTGCGATTCACTTACACCCCCGCATTACAATAACTATGATGCGAAACTTTTCAGCTCCTTTTGAGTTTCAATCAATCACGTTGAACTCAATAAAGCTTTATTTCTGTGGTCAAAATCCATTACACGACATTACCGTACAAAAGCATACATTATATCCGTGTTTCATAAGGCTAAAATTTATTGTCCATAGGTGCCACCGAATTACAAACATATATCTTTATGTATAGAGCATAGAACGCGCGTGACAACTCCCACGTTCCGTTCCCAAGAACGGTAGAGACATATTTTTAATACTCTTGTTACACTGCAACCGTTCAATATCCATACTATCATTATTATTAATCCTACCATTATTATTATTATTGTTATTTTTAGGAATAATAAAATGAAATGAAAAAACGATGGTCGTTTATTTCCCAACTATGCGGATAAAAATGAAATATCCACAGATCTGTAGTTTCATCAAGTTGTTGCTGAATGCAGTGGAAATCGAAGCAGCATTGGCTCTATCGTATCAATTAAATCTTCGGATGGCAATAGCAGGTAAGCATCGTTATTTTTCCTCTGATCGATTGTGCGTATTCGGAGGTATGCTTTCGAGCCCGGAATATTTTGTTGAAAATCATTTTTTTAATGCATTTTTTCTTATCATCAATTTCTTTGATTATTCCGACGATAGAAGTTTCACCATTGTTCGAATTTTTAATCATTCAGGTCGGAGAGTTTGAATTGTTTTTGAAATTCCCACTTCTGCTCGACTGCCTGAGGATCGCACTTGGCCAGTATCGGTCGTGCCAAATCGCCGGATCGAGGTATCGACAAACAGTTACCCGTGATTATTTGTCTTATCATTTTTGTCTGTAATTAAGGTGAAAATACTTTTACAATCTTCCATTATATCGGGCACGCAGTATTATTAGAAACGGTATCGTTACCGATAAATTTCTTTCACCTGATTGCCAGTCAGTTTAATCATTAAGACAAGAAATAGTAAGGGAACATCGTTTGGAGCTTTTCATATTTAATGGACTTTGTTATTTCTCAAACCAATTTGCAAGGTCGTAGACGTTTATTGTACGCCTCTTCAACAAATAATTGGAGTGCAAATTCTCCTACGTTCGCTGGTGGCAACATTTTCGAGTATCGATTCAAAGGCGTATGAAAATAAACTCACGTCTCCGTCGTAACTCCATGCTTGATCTTTTCCTGAACCCTGACAATTCTTCATTGTAACAGGCTCTTTTGGGCTCGCCACGTTCAGACACAATTTATTACAAATGATTACTTGATTCCGTTTCTGGTAGATACACATCTGAAAAGACCCGAATAAGCGACATTTACTTTTGTTCCACTCGAGAAACGTTCGAGCATCTATAACCCTCGATGAAGTGCAAAAACTGTTTTTTGGGCTGCTTTTTTATTAGTCCTGAGAATAATTAACTTTTTCACCTGCAAGAAATAAGTTTCCTGGCACTCTTGGAGGCTCACCTTCGCACCATCTTTTTTATCGTATACAACAAAACAATTTTGTGTATGAGCGTTCTTTAGAGTACCGAAATAATCACCGTCGTATGGCATAATAGATTCCGGATAGATATTTTCGAGGTACCATTTGAAGCTCTTGCACTTGAGATTTTTTCGGAGTTTCACTCGTTCGGAAATGTCTCCAATCGTAGAATTTCGAGCAGCTGTAAGATCATCAGACTTCAAAGTTGGTTAATCCCTCCCAATTTCCAACACCAACACAAGCTACATTAAACAATATATTTAGAGAGATTCACCGTGAGCTTGGGGAGAAAAGTTTCAAGACATTCGAGAAATTCGAACGTTATCGTGCTCCTTAAAAATGAATAGTCGCAAAGGGAAACATCTTTGAAATTGATGCTCGTCAATTTTTAAATATTGATGATTGAACCAAATAACTCAAATTCATAGACAAACCTGGTATCATTGTATAATAAAAATCTCTCCAATCGTCGATCCAGACCTCAATTGTCCTGCCTGTATTGTAGTGAACGATTTTATCCGCACCACCGGGAAATGGATATGGGGAAGCGTCACGAAAGACATGACCGACACGGGAACAAGGATGCATTTCTAGTGTTCCACCGCACTGCCATATCTATAAAAAGAGCTGACAAGATGAAAATTTAACACCCATTTGACTAGCACGCAGTACAGGAGTCACCTTGACCGGTTGACTGGTGAGCTTTTTTCCAGTTTTTGTGCCAAAACTGGTACGAGCCAATATGTTACCTAAAATCACGATAATTTATTTCTGAGGGTTTTCGAGGTTGCTGATTCCATTTTCATGTGATAAAGCATGCAATTTTCCCAGTGAAAAATTAACAAATTTCACCCTGAACCCTTATTTTTCACATTTTTGGGGGTAGCGAATTTTGTCTGATTTCGATGAAAGAGTCCAGTGTGCTAAAAAACTAAAAATTTTCATGTCATGAAAATCCATTGAAAAAACGAAAAATTTCACGCTAAACCTTCGATTTTCCCCATTTCCAAGGGTACTGAGGTGAAAATTAAGTTCAAAAATCGACTCAGCGACCCCAAAAACCATTGTATACCAAGTTTTGTTCAAATCGGTTGAAAATTGAAAAAGTTATTTCAATATGTAAACATATGATACAAAGCCAGAATGGGCCCGACTTTTTTTTGTACTATATGATTCAATACCAGTCAACCGGTTAATAGTATCGCCCGACGTGTCCTCGATTAATTCGATTAATCATGTTTTTTTTTTCCTTGCAGCTTTCTCAAATGGAAAATCTAAAGTTTACAACTGTAGGATGATGGAGAATTATATTTGTGGGGATAAAAAAATGTATGGGTTTTTATGACGACACCTAAGTAATCAGCAAATAAAACAAACTTACCCTGAAGCTCATTTCGATATTTTCCCCACCCCAAATGAGCATTTTCTCGTCATACGATCCTATTTCATAAAAATAATCTTTGTCTATCGAAAACAATCCGCCAGCCATCGTAGGTGTTCGAAATGGTGCTGTATAATCGCCGTTTATTCTTTTTTTTTCTCTTTCGGGAATGAAAAACCTATAAAGATGGCTCGAAATAACATCGATGTAAAGAAATAACAACGCGATTTCAAGGTAAGTGGTTGAAATGCATCCGCAGAAGTTCGTAAATGATAAAGCCATATTCTCGATTGCAAAACATGCAAAATTGAACCCCTTCGAACGAATTTTTGTCTGAGAATTTGATTTTTTTGTTTTATTTATTTGTTGAGAATTTCTCAACAAAAAATTATTCAATCATTTCGGTTGTTTTTTTTTCATAATTAATCATATGCGTTATATTTACCAACTGAATGCGAGTCGCATGTCAAATCCACCCCATACCCCAGTTGCGCTGCTACACGTGTACGCAAACGTTTCGTAATTTAGTGCATCGATTATCGGGACAACAACAGTCCTCCTGTCCGCTGCTATTCTCGCGAGAAGTGGCTCGAGCCATCCTTCTGAACACTCGCAGTGAGAATCGAGAAACGTTAAGACCTGCCCTGTTGCTCGCTTGTGGCTCCCGACAAACGAGCTTTTATCAAACCAGTACGATTCCGATGACGGTGTACGAAAGTCGGAACTGGCAGAGTTTTCACGTAATTCTCCAGTTTTTCTTTCAGATATTCTAAAAAATGATAAATCATATGTTTATACAATGATAGCGCGTCGATACTCGAAATTTTCATTAATTGGACGACTCGTCGACATCATTTCACGAAATCGAGGTCCATCGCATCGAGAGAGAATAAATTCTTTCCTACTATATGATTGACATTGTTCAACGATTGTAAATTAAATCAATATTTTAATGTTGAATTAGCAATTTCTTCAAAGAGTTTATGGATAATACACATTGAGGGCGGAGTTACGTCAATTCGGTGAAAGAAAATTTGAGAATTTTTTTAAACGCCACAGATAATACGAATCTGTTTTATTGATTGCGACATCACAATACAATATACGAACAAGATTTCCTGAATTTTAAAAACTCCCATGTCGATAATTAACTCGACGCTAGCAGAGGCACTCCGGAAAAAAGTTCCTTCCTTACACAATTGACCAGGTATCTACGAGAGCTTTTATCTAATTTTTCATAGTTACACCTAGAGTCGCGGCAGCGACTCTGAGACAAGTACATTTATATATATGACGAGTTGCTGCCAGAGACTCTTTACCGGAGCGATAGCGTTTCCAATTGTTTTCGAAAATTTTCAAAATTTGTTTCTTCAATAATTAATTAATTATAGCATTCCGGAGATTAATTTTACAATAAGATGAAACGTTTCGATATTCGGGAGGTTGTCAAAATCCCAAATATCGGAACTTATAGGATTTTTTAGATCCTCTTCTCTCACGTAGGAGAGATGTCATTGTGCAGGTTCGTGCACTGACCGGCGGATTTTTGCCAGGAGCGGGTAAAGCCTTCCGATTTCCCCATCTTGCAATTCGAGGAGCTTGGCTCGAACTCGACCTTCAAGAACGGATACTTTCGTCCGGTATAGGAGCAGCTAGTGCTCTCTGTATTGCTTCCTCGCTACGCAATCGGGCTTAGCCTCGCTAAAGCGTACTGCGAGAAGCAATCTTCTCGTGATCGAGGAATGATATGCTCCGTTATTGCTTTGTTTGTGTACAATTTTGGTAGGAATAAGGAGGAGGATGCAAGAAAGGTTGGGAGGCTTATTGTCGTACGGGCGGTGCTCCGCTGACGCGAGAGCGCTCCGTCCGTAGCCCTCTGACAGACTTCTGTCAAACCAGAAATCGTACCAGGGGGTAAGGCTTTTATCACGAAAGATAAATTTGAAAATTTGATAATTAAAACTTTCTCACGAAAGATAAATTTGAAAATTTGATAATTAAAACTTTCTCACGAAAGATGAATTTGAAAATTTGATAATTTAAACTTTCTCACGAAAGATGAATTTGAAAATTTGATAATTAAAACTTTCTCACGAAAGATGAATTTGAAAATACAAAGAGATAGGCTCATTTTTTAGACGAAAATCAGTGTTTTCACTTCTAAGTGTCACAAAAATGCGAAAAATCGAAAAAAAAAAAAACATCCTCTCGTGGATACTTGGTCAATTGCGTGAGGAAGTACCATGCCAAATTTCAAAAAGATCGGTCGAGTAGATTTCGATTTATAGTGTTCACCGATGGACAACTTTTTCTAAAGTGCCTCTGAAGATTTGCTACCATCGAGTCAATAATTATTGATGTTCGTCCGCTGCCTGTAGCGTCTAAAAAAATTCTTAAAACTTTTTCCACCGATGCATCGATTTCACTTGAATCGTCGATGTGGCAATATGTGAAAATGATTTCATCACTTTTCAAACGTTTCACAAGAATCTGAACAAAGATTGAAAAAATAAATTTTGCCATGTTTATCAACGAAGTAAATTGCGACACGAAGGTAAGTTTCGAATTTCAATGGGACAGTTACCTCGTTCACTCGCGTCATCAACGAGAATAATTTCTTTTAGAAGACTCCTCGGTGAACGATTAATGACCGACCAAACGGTTCTGAGCAAGGTGCTCCAGGCTTCGTTGTAAAAAATAATAACGACGCTTGTGTCGGGAAGGTATTTCGGATATTTTTTCGATTTGCAAGCATCGTTTCTGACATCTGTCAAGGAACGATTTAGCGCGATCATATCGCTCGCCATCAGGTTGAATTTATTGAGCTCGAAGAGTTTTTTCATTTCGCCTTCGTCTTTCGGCGGTATAAGCACCTGTTTACCCATTTCGCCGGGACTATTTTTGTTTTCTCTCACGGGCCGAGCGGGTCTCCACCGGTGTAATTCCGTTTGAGAATAACGCCTTTGTCTGTTCTTTACCGGTGGTGCTGCTGCTGGTACTTGTGCACTTTCTTCGCCTCGCAATCTCTCCACAGACAATTGTTCATGGATATTTCCACTACGACTCTGACTGTATGAATAATTCGCGAAGAAAGATCTCATCAGAACGACGGTAAAGAACCAAACAAACATACACAACATCAGCATTAATATCACAGGATCACGGTAATGAACTTTCTTCGAGCGAAGCATTTTTCCAAAGTTTTACAACGTGTACGTTACGTCGACGTTTTTCGAATTGCCACTGCGTTCCGAGTCAGCTGATTTTCGTTTTCATGTCAGCCATACCCTCTCTCTTTTCTCTAATCTCACTGTTTTTTAGATTTGCTAAGAGCTTATCTCGGGCTAAATTCTCTTCGTGCTTTTGGACGGAATCGTGTTCCATGTAGACCCAAAACAAAGCATTGTCACGTGCGAGTTTATCAGCACGTTCGTCGGTTTCAATTCGAAACGCTCGAAAACTTGAAAACCGTGTACGCGGACAGAGGTTTTTTGATGAGTCAGATCGATTATTTGAGAGTATTCGGCGACAGAAATTAAAGAGAACGCGATTCCACCGATATAGGGAAGACCGGGGCAAAAAGAGAAAACAAAATACAAATTTAGCTCATTAATAAGAGTGTCGATTTTTTCAATACTTCTGAGAGTCTTCCCTCCGTCGAGTTTTCTGCAATAGTTGCGAGTTTTTGGCGGATGGAGGGGCGCTAACATTCTCACTTTAGTCGCAACCTCAGTGTCGAAGTGTCATATATGTAAGTCACCCAGTAAATAAGAAATTATTCCGCGACTGGGCGATCTTACCGGAGGGCTGACCTCGAACTGACTCTTTTTTCCAGTTTTGTTTAATAAAACGCATTGTGTTATCCATAAAAAAGTATTTTTTACCTCATTCGTTTTAGGACATGATCAACGTTCGCATCGTTAAAACGCATCGGAATTTCTTCAATCGTTATCGAAGGATAACCTGCTTCGTTTATATACCGAAGCCGTTTATATACCGTTTTTCGAAAACTACTATACCGACTGAGTCGATAGAACGCTTTTATGAAGCACACTACAATAAAAAAACGCACGTTGACCCGGTTCGCCCACATGAAGTGTTTTCCTATTTTACAATTTCAATAATTTGTAAATCGTAAGGAAATCATTGGTAGACTCAGAAAAGTTTTCGTTCAGTTGAATCGTTGACACGAAACATTAGTCATTGGAACGTTCACTTGTTAAAGCTTTTCCGTTTTCCTTTCAAAACTTGAGAGCGGTTTGACTGGAAATCGTTCGTCGGTGACGGATACTATACCTGAAGTATTGATCAAATGGTCACTGGTATTCAAAAAATCAGAATTGGAAAAAATTTCAAACACGAATGTCACGGGGATGGGGAACCAAGTTCATCCAGTTCAACCGCCTCAGCTACTATAAGGTCCAAAACAAAGATCCCCATCTCCTGTCTCTCAATATAAACATAACGTTTCCATTGAGTTTGCCTCGGCCCTTATCGACTCGCATAATGTTTTGTTTGTCGAAACGAATGTTAAGGTTGAGAATTATCGCATTCGAGCTCGGGATATGACAGTCATTGTTTTTTCTCTCGATCGGTGTGCTCCGATTCATTTTATGCAGTCGCATCTCGAAGTTTGCTATTTGCTGTATTTTGTCAATTGTTTTTGCTCGTTCGAAGCTTCGTGGGTAGGCTTATGTCTGTGTACATAGAGATCTGGTGTTGTATCAAAGAGGATTTTGCAAAGGTTTAAAGGAAACTGCATAAAAAGGAAAAAAAATAGAAGAAACAACGCTAAAATGGAAGCAAGCGTCGCAGTACAGGGACAAAATCCAAACAACCTTGAAAATGACAATGTTGGCAGGTAAGCGAAATGTTTTTGTTTTTGCATCTGTAAAGAAAACTTTTCAGGATGACAATCGCTCAAACGATCCTGGATTATATACTTTTGGGTCCAGAGAATCTCTGTTCTTTTCGTTTTGATGTTTCAATTAGGAAATATTTTTCTGTCTTAAGTTGTCAAATATTCATACCTCTGAAATTTTATTCTTTCTCATGCACTTATCTTCAGGCAAAATTTCATAGTTCAAATACATAACACGTTATCCCTTATTATATAAAACTCATGACAGTTTTGTTAGTGGATAAGATAATAATAAATAAGAGTAATGATTTGAGAACCTGAGCAAATTTATTTTGCTTATTTTATGGTTGTTCCAAAATTTCATCCTAATTATTTTTCATTATTTGATTCTTCCATTATTGAAGACGTTTATGGCAAATTAATTTCATTTTTATTTCTTAATAAATGATTTCTCGATTTATTCTTTATTCAAATTTTGTCATGAGTTCAAAGAGTTATTTACTGGACAATATTTTTTATTGAAACTGATACTATTTACCTCTGACCCAAGTTTTTTCACAGTCTTTCACAAATATTAGTTCACTGGATGTTTTTTTTTTTTGCAAGTTGCTTGTTGCTCCGCTATGCCAGCCAGAATTCTCTCGATGAGAGTTCCCAAAAGCATGTACCGCGAGAAAGTGGGAAGGATAAACCGCCCTATAGGAATCATCATCATACAAACAGGGCATTTGATGTCATGAATGCCATGAGAAAGTATGTTCACAACATATTGATTTTACTTACTTTTCTGTTAACACACAGTTGTTGCAAACTTTTGTATTTATTTTTTATTTTTTTAAAAACTCTTAGTACTAACGATGTTATCGGCCAATGTTTTTCTGTTACTCAGTGATCTGTTTAAATAACCTTTTCCCAAATAAACTATAAATGAAATCTCTCATAATTCAGGCAGAATTTTTTGTGCGACGTAACTCTCATGGCGGATGGAGGGAGCGATGTTCCTGCTCATAAAATGGTCCTTGCTGCCTGCAGTCCATATTTTTATGCTATGTTCACGAGTTTCGAAGAGCGAGATCAGCAGCGAATAAAGCTGCAAGGTGTCGATCATTCCGCGCTTGAATTATTGGTCGACTACGTTTATTCCGCAGAGGTTCATGTTACTGAGGAAAATGTACAAGTTTTATTACCTGCTGCAAACCTCCTTCAACTCACCGATGTCAGAGATGCTTGCTGCGACTTTCTGCAAGCTCAATTACATCCCTCAAATTGTTTAGGGATCAGAGCCTTTGCTGACCTTCACGGATGTCTGGAACTACTCTCGCACGCTGACAGCTACATCGAACAACATTTTTCGTAAGATTTTTTCACAAGCCATAACTTTTTATAGCAGTTTTTCTTGCATAAGTATTCTCAATTCCATTAACAAAGTTCTTAAAACGAAGTTGATTTACAAATGGCTACAAACATAAAACAAAATTGTAATTTTTCACAGTAAAAAGTTGTATTTGATATGAAATTGTCAAATTAAAGAATTGTTTTACTTCTTTTGACTTGATTCTTTAGAAGAACTTTTCTTTGTCATTCGAATCAAAAAAATCAGTGTTTTTAACAAAATATCATTCGGTTCAACATTCCAAAGTGAGAGAGTATATATTTTAGAACACAAATGCTATGAAACGCTTACCGAAACTTTATAATTTTTCTTTTCTTCTAGTGAGGTTGTTGAGGGTGAAGAATTTTTAACACTGGCTCCGCAACAAGTGGCTGCTCTTATATGTAGTGATCGTTTGACCGTTCCATCAGAGGAGAAAGTTTTTGAATGTGTCATTTCGTGGGTACATTCGGATTTAGAAAAGCGTCAAAGCTTTTTAGCACAATTGATGGAACACGTGAGATTACCGTTATTGTCACAGGATTATCTCGTTCAGCGAGTCGAGGAGGAACCTCTACTGAAAGCTAACTTGCAGTGTAATTAAGACAAATATTTGGAGCTATAAAGATCCCGTAACTTATACGAAAAAAATATCAATCAACAGTTCATCACTTGGTAAAAACTTGTCAATTAGATTTTATATAAAATCGATTAATTATTCGATTTAGGCAAAGATTTTCTCATCGAAGCTCTGAAGTATCATTTGCTCAAGGGAGAGCAGAAATCTTTGTTCAAATCACCTCGAACGAAACCACGACAACCGCGTGGTTTGCCAAAGGTATTACTGGTTGTCGGTGGTCAAGCTCCAAAAGCTATAAGAAGTGTGGAATGTTACGATTTTAAGGAAGAACAATGGTATCAAGTTTCTGAATTGCCGACACGTCGATGCCGAGCTGGTAATTTTTTATTTTTCTATCCGAGCCATTTGACTTTTAAAAATTTCGCCGAATTTTTAATCTTAAATCTCACAACGTGATGGAAAATAACTACATTTTTTTTATATAAAAACTTTTGTTCAATTATTTAACCAGAAATTAATAATACCGTTACTCAATTCAGGATTGTCGGTCTTGGGTGGCCGGGTTTACGCCGTCGGTGGTTTTAATGGATCTCTGAGAGTACGAACAGTTGACGTTTATGACGCGTCTGCCGATCAGTGGTCAGCATGTTCAGGGATGGCGGCGAGAAGATCGACTTTGGGAGTCGCCGTACTCGGCAACTGCATTTATGCCGTATGTACTTATAGTCCTGTGCCCCCCCCCCCCCCAAATGAAATAGGGATTAAATTGTAAATCTTTCACAGGTCGGGGGTTTTGACGGTTCGACGGGTTTGAATTCTGCCGAAGTTTACGATCCCCGTACCCATGAGTGGCGCGACATTTCGCCGATGTCTACGAGACGCAGTAGCGTCGGCGTTGGCGTCGTAAAAGGACTTCTTTATGCGGTAATCAAATGTTATATCCAGAAGCGTAATGGCAGCTGAGAGTCAAATATTTTTTAAAATTTTGCACAAACTGGAGCTGGGCGATACTTTTGTAATTTTGAATCGACGTTTCTCTGATATTTTATTTGCTCATACTTGTCGAGCAGCTAGACCATAAATTCTTAGCCAACAACATAACTGTTCTCAATTTTTTCTAAACAATCTGATATTGGCACAGAATTAAAATCCGAAAGATAGTTACTCAACTAACAAAGCACCAGATTGATAACTGGCATTATTTGCATCTGTGTGTTAATACTTTATCTCAATTAATGGATTGGTGATCTCAAAGGTTGGTGGTTACGACGGTGCTTCAAGACAGTGTCTTTCGAGCGTAGAGTGTTATAATCCAGAAAAAGATAAGTGGAAACCAGTACCGGAGATGTCGGCAAGACGAAGTGGCGCCGGTGTTGGCGTGCTCGATGGAATTTTGTACGCTGTTGGTGGACACGATGGTCCGTTGGTGAGAAAAAGCGTCGAAGCTTTTAATCCTGATACCAACCAGTGGACTTCGGTCAGCGACATGGCTCTGTGTCGCAGAAACGCTGGTCAGCCTTTGTTTTCATATTCATTTATAAATAGTACTATTAAGTACTTCATTATTTTGAATTCCACGCTAAAATTATAATTCGAATGCTCAATCCCGCTTTTGTCGAGAAATTTTGGTACAATATTTATTAATTTTTGTTCATTATCAAGTTACGAATTCAAGAACGGAAATTCGAAAGTTGTGAGGGAAAATGTCAAATCTTTCTGCGAAGACAAAATAAAAGTACATGACATACGTTAGAAAATCTATAAAAAATCCTGTCGCGTGTCAAATTTTTACTACAAATTAGCTTTATATGATCCATTTGATGCAAATCTATGAAAAATTTGAAAAAAAATGTTTATTCTCTTCATTCTAGGTGTCGTAGCACTGAACGGTCTGTTATACGTGGTCGGTGGCGACGATGGCTCGTCGAATTTGGCTTCAG
This sequence comes from Venturia canescens, assembly GCF_019457755.1. NCBI lineage: Eukaryota > Metazoa > Arthropoda > Insecta > Hymenoptera > Ichneumonidae > Venturia > Venturia canescens. The sequence goes on along the minus strand of NC_057423.1, from coordinate 1,902,360 downwards.
TAGAGGTATATTCACCACGAACGGATACTTGGACGACATTGCCGAGTTCTATGGGAATCGGTCGAAGTTATGCAGGCGTGGCGATAATCGACAAGCCACAAGCGCCGCCGGCGACGATGTGAGGTCAACAAACCGCTGGGCACAACGTGGAACAAAAAAGCGACGACCCCGACTCGTCAGAGTCGTCGAGAGAATCGGTGCCCAGCGGTTCCCAAAATTACGAACAAAACGGCATGATGTTGCAAGTGCAACAACAGCGGGCGAATCACGTTTGTGATGGAGTTCGATGTCCTTGTCAGAGGTATGAGAATGGCGAATTAGCTCTAGTGGTGATGAATCGTAACAGAAATCACGGCAATCAAGATCGCGAAGATTCGTACCAGAACATCGGACGTGGACAGCAGAGACCAGCCCCATCACCGAGGATGAACAACGGGTTGCCGGCAAATCCAAATTTTTTGAATCCTCAGTACCAAAATCCGGTTGATCTTTTAAGAAATTACAATCGTAATGGAAGAATTAACGAACCAGAGGAAAATATTTACGAGAGATTGGACAACGATGAGGACGAAGACGGAGAGGAAGAAGAGAACATGAACGAGAACGAAGACGAACAGCGTGCCGAAGGCTTGAGAAACGAGAACGCTTTAAATCCTTCTTTGGAATTGCACAATGCTGATAACCACATGTACGAAAGAATCGACAATCGTTCGTGGTATCGAGGTGCGATGAACAATCGTCCTGCCAACGAAACGCATGCGTCATCAAATCTACCATCCGCAAATTTCTGGAATTTCATTGAACCCTCCAACTCGAATAATCATTATGATCATCCTCGCTACGTTTACGCGAGAACGATCAATCAATCGTGTGTCAATCGGCTCGGACGCCTCGGTAGAAATTGTTTCTCCAGCGAGAATATTGCTGCTGCCACGAGCACGAGACGTTACGTTTATCAACTTGGCCATAGTCGAATGTGTCAATCCTGCACGAGATTTCCCTTCGGTCATCGCGATGTACGCTATGCCTGTCATTATTGCAATGCCTTTCACGATCGTTTTCGATACTACGAAAACGGCAATTCAGCCAGCCAATTGGGCAATTCTCGACATTACATCTATCAAGTAACGAGGTCTTGTCGATGCCCCTTTTGTCGAGGAGATTATCATTATACAAGGTTCCCCATGAATACCGGACGTCTCGCGGAATCTTTTCCCCGAGATTGTCAGTGTCGCAATCCTGGTAATTGTAATTGTCGAGGGAGAATGATTTCTAGTTCGAATTCAGCGATTTATATTGGCAGGATCGACCGCATGGGTCTCGTTCAAACGGTCAATAATCCACTGTACTCCAGCCCAACCATTTACATCGGCAGAATCGATCGATCATGTGCATCCGGTTTGAGCAGCAATTCCGGATTTTCCGGAATCACTGGAAATCCTTCAAACTCCGGTGAATCCAGTAGTAACAATTCCGCCGGTTTAGCACCGGTCCCGTCGGTTTCTGGTGCTTCTACGTCACAAAACGAAGCTGCCACCTCCGGCAGCCAACGCGGCAGCACTCTCAATTCTGCTGGAACCTCTACAACTTCTGCCGTTTGCTCGATCGCTGGAAATTCCGAGAGACAACACGTTTGCGATGATTCTTGCATCCGTACAAACTCCGGAAATTTGACTGGTGTTTGCCAGTTTTTGGCTCGCAACGAACGCTCCGAATGCCAACATGGACGCGTCTCTTTTCACTGGTGGTTCGTCAATCGGTGGCTTCCACCTTGGGGCTCCCAGAGCCAAAGCAATGACAGAAACCAAGCCAACCTGGAACCGCAGCAACCGTTACAAGCTGCTCCCAGGATAGACGAAACCCGTGAACGTCACGAAAGTGACACCGAGGAATCGCGTGATTAATTCAACGACGATTCATTGTTATACCGAAGTTTGCATCGTTTCAAGGCAACGGATACCTTCCTCATGTTTTTATTCTTTTTAATTACCGATGTTCTTTCATTTCTTGCAGTTCTGGGTTTCGGGAAGAATTGACCAAATTCTCGTAACCTAAGACTTGAGAAAAATAATGCAAAATATCAAGGGTTCCGTCGAGTGTCAATAATGCCAACTTCAAACTCACGGAACTAAATTTAGGCAGTCATAAAATCGTCAATCGGGAGAAGTTACTTTTCTCAATTCGAAAAACTGCTCTCTCGGTCATGGTTTTTCCGTTATCCAATCATGCACCGTTTTTACGAGAAAGTTATGTTGCTAACTGCGAACTTTTATACTCGAAACTAGGAATGAACCCGAGTAAATCCGATTTTATTTGACGAGCAAATTTTTGAAAAATTTTCTCTTAAATTTTGTGTTTTTTAATCAGATTTACATGACTAAGCAAAAAGTCAGCGTTTGCAGTCACCTCTTTTTCAGTGACGAGAAATGGTCGCACCGTTTCGAGTGTATAAATATGCGTGTACATGTCGGTGTGTGCGTGATGTTTTCGAAATAGAAAATTTATATGCGAAAATGAGTGTTTTTGTTTTTATGAAAGTCGTAATTTATTTCTTCTATTTTGAATTCAACAGATTTGTAATATAAAGCTGTTCTTATCGTTCGCAACTGGAAATGTCATTTTAATCGAAAGTTTTAGGCAAATCATCAATTCTTTGTTTACCGAGTTATATTTTCGCATATCGATTTTGTCGAATGGAGCACGATGCACGGGAATGAGGTCAAGCTTCGTCACAAATACTCGAAAACCGTTTGGCAATTTTTCGTTCGATTTGTACGACGAATGAAACTGTGAACATTTCGTTAAATTAAATACTCGATAAATAATAATTCTACGTTTACATTGGCCGTGAATTACAATAGTGAATAAGACTGAAGATCGACAGTTTTCAACCGAAACATTGCCTGATAATTTGAACAATACCTAATTTCATTCGTTCTTAATTTTGAATTGTCTAAATTGGACAAAAGTCTAAAGAAACTGCAGCGTTTTTTCAAAATTCACGAACATCGATTAGCGACAATGAATACGATAAAAGATCGTTTAATATTGTACAGGCAAAACAATTATTGATGGATAATCAGGTTACTTTTATTAAGGCGTGAAATTAGGTTGGTGTCTATTGAAAAGTCATATGACCTCTGAATTTTTTTCATTTGTGTAAATCATTTCAGTCATCGAAAAAACGTGAACGCTTCGTTTGTTCTCTTGGAAAGATTCGATGCCATGAATACGAATTTTCTGAGTCGATGAACGAGCGATTTTTCAAATACCGCCTCCAGAAAGAGTCGAACAAAAAAACAAATTTGAAGTATTCTGGAAGTACAACTGTTTCATTTTCATTGCTAAATGCAATTGATGTGGTTTATAAACTTGTAATGACGAAAAATTGAACGACAATATCAAGGAACAAAATTCAGCACTTTATAGAATTTTTATGAAGGGTTCACGTTTTTTCAGTGACTTTTTCAAATAATTTATACAAAGAAAAACTGTAAGAGCTGCTGTTTGTAACGAATAATTTTGTGACGTAAGACATCAAGAGAATTTAAGACTACAGAGTTTATATAATGATGATTTTTGCTTGAATCGGTCGTTCGTAGCTTACGATAATCTTCCGTTACAGTTGTAAGCTACTCGACGTTATCTCGATGTTGGTTATCGTTGAATATCATTCCGTCAGAGATGGGAAAACGTGGTTGTTGGTAACAGTCGAAAACGTGCAATAGCATGGCTTCAATTTGCTCATATTTAACATTATTCTTACGATTAATTCGTTGGTGCATTGACTATTCGGAGAATTGGTTCTGGTAAAAAAGTGTACGATGGAGACTAAAATTCCAAAGATTTACGGGTAATTAAAAACATTAATCGTTCATCCCATCTCTGCGTGTATTTCGTTTTTTAGTGCTATTTCCTATTTCGAATTAGTAGATAAACGATTCAGCTTCTCCCTATCATCGAGTTAATCTTGATCTTTGTATATGTTGAATTTTGACAGCTTCCATTATTCAGCATCGATTTTACGGGATATTAAATTTTGTAGAAAGTGAGAAAATCTGCGTGGACGGAGAAGAGCGACGGCCACCCTTCGCAAGGCTCGTATAAGCAGCCTTGATTTTTTTTTTTTTTTTTTTACCAAGAGTTGAGCAAAAATGTACGAAAATACAGCTTTTCTCAACAGTTGATTCGTCTCCGTAGGTCCGGAAGCGAATTCCAAAACGAACAAAAATAGAAAATATTTCGAGATGCCGTTTGCGTATTTTTTATGTTGACAATTAAACTCGAATGTGTGTAAACGTTATCGCAGTAATTTGTAACATAAATTCGACTCTCCATTGTGAATTTGTAGAACTTTGTATATAGGGGAAAAAAATTTAGGGAAAATAGCTTTACGCAAAATTTTCTCAGACAGACGAGTTATCGAAGTTGGTTTTTCCATTGAAACAAGTTTGTTGAAGCATGCGGATAAACTATCGTAAAGAAATTAGTAGACTGAGATTCATTTGATTCACATTACAATGAAAAATAGAGAGCTCGAATTGTAAGAGCGGGTTTTGACGCATCTTTGAACTTTTATGAAGATACGTTGGGAGTGTTGGTAATGAATTTTTTTCAGATACTTATGACTTTGAATATGAGTTTAACATTTCTGGTTATATTCGTGGTTTTACGATCGATAATTTAGCTCGCTCTCGTTTCAGTAAATTCGATCGATTTTTAATATCTTTCTCTCTTCGGACGATGCATGATTTTCATATGAAATGATCTGACTGAGTGGTACGAATCGTTAAACCAATTAATCGAAAAAATTATGATGATATTCATAAAAAACAGTCAATCCATTGGATTATTAGGACGATGTGAATATAATCGGTCCTAAACATTCGAAAAAACGAGTTTCATTTGTCGATTCTCGCTTACAGGTGAAAAAAATGTTATGGAAGATCCTGAACGGTATATTTCGACGAATCATTGGTCCGAGTGCAGAAAGTATGAAAATTATCGTCTTGAAAATTTCAGAGGAACCACAACTTTCTAAACCCCACGATCTTTCGAATTTGCCAAGTCTGGGAGGATCGTTGAACCAACTTTTGAATGATTTCTTAACTCCTCAAATGACAACAAAATGACACTTGGCTAGCGAATAGTTTTCTAACGAGCCCTCAATCCCTAGTCGTATTTTCCTTTCCCTCGAGGCATCACAGGCAACGTTGATTAAAATACTCGAGACGATATTCCTCGTGTAAACTGTCAATAGCGTGTTACAGTCAGTATTAGAAAATAACGAGGATTAGAGATTATTGTAAAACAAAATTATTCGAAAAAATATCGTAACGATAACAATAACGATTATTTCATAAGATAAATTGATCAGCCGAACGGATTGTAATGTTTCGAGATATCGCACATTTTCAGCACGCGTCTCACGACGAAATAGGAATAAAGGCATCGCGGAACGAACGAGTTTGTGAAAAATATGGGAATAAAGAGATAATGTTAGATTTTTAAAAGACATGGATATTGCGGGAGGACAGAATCTGTCACATGTATATTTATTTTTTGTATATGGAGCCGTTGTCCCTTGCATATAAGGACTGGAAAAAGCTCGTGTCAATAAAGAATAATCTTTCTTGAACGTATACAGAGTCGAACATTCGTTGAATGAAGCCCCAGCAATCCTCACCAGAGGTTTCCAATTTCCAATTTCATTCTGGAAATTGCTCTACCAAAAATATCAATTCTTCTGATTTTTCTCACTGACGTTTCTCATGAATTATAAGGAAAATTGTAATAAAATCTCAGCGAGTTCTCGCCACCGACGTTTTGCACGATCAACTTTTTTTTTCTCGGCTTCACTTATGGCTACTCCTTCCTCTTTCCTCGAGAAGGTGATTAGAGATAGAGAAAAAAGTACAGTGAGAATAACGAATGACGATAAGCCATCTGAACAGTCCAAAATTTCAACAGTCAAAAGTTCTCTCAACAGGCACATTCTCAATGAAATTCAGAAATTCTGTGCAATTATAAGGTGAACCTTCCCTCGCTACACTGACAAAAAAGCATTCGGTTTATCTGGAGTAAAAAAGTTGAAACACGAGGCACTATCTAGAGTCGCGGCAGCGACTCTGAGACAAGTATACATTTATATATATGACGAGTTGCTGCCAGAGACTCTTTACCGGAGCGATAGCGTTTCCAATTGTTTTCGAAAATTTTCAAAATTTGTTTCTTCAATAATTAATTAATTATAGCATTCCGGAGAAGATTATAAGTTGGCATATTTTTTATTTTTTTGATTTAAAATTAGTCTCGAAATAAAAAGAAGCTCTTTTCACAACTGCGACTGATTAGTTATGTTTGCTAATCCCTGTTCAGAAAATATGTTCTTAGCTTGTTGCAGGTGCTCTGAAAAACGTATTGAAGATCTCTGAATTTCCGATAAATAGCGAGGCAGACAAAAACATAAATTTAAAAAAAGGACAAAATTCAAAATACTTATTTTTTATATTTCTGTTTATTTTCAGAGTGCTTAAAAGCGTTTGATGAGTAGATAAAATACAGCGATAAAAATTATACGGCAGCTGCCGGGAGAAAACGAATTACAACGTCTCATTATTTATTAATTTGATCGAATCGTCGTTACGCCTTGTACCTCCTGTGAGATCGGATGGTGGAATCTGATCGATATTCGGTCTATTATCGGAGAAATTTCATCGACTGGGGTTCACTCAATTTCGACTGAGTATCCGACCTTTAGCCGCGTAAACCGAAGAAAGGTTCTACTTGTCGAATGAAAGATAAATAAATTAATTGTTAACTCGAATATCGTTATCGGTCATAACATCTTTTTTGACGTCATGCGCACACACAAAAATGATGTTCAAGTCGTTTGAATACTTTCAAAAATCTTACCATCGTCTGCATATTTGCAGGACGGGACGTTTTCTTCTAAATCACATGTAGAAGTTATAGGATTGAATGCCAACGGAGATTCACATACACTCAAGATAGGGCCAAAAGGCGTACAAGTGATGTAAATGTGGCAGCGCTTCGGATCTTGCACTTTTCCAATCCAGTTGGGAGGACATTTGGGAAAATCAATGTCCTTGGAATTTAACAACATTTTAAACGTAACGAAAATTTCGAGGGAAAAGTGGAATATGAAAAAAGTGCATTTCTAGAAATTCTATTTGATATACATTATTGGCTGTGTACAGAAAAAAAATGGGATTGAATACTTTTATAATTAATTTCGCTTTCATTTTTCTAGTGATTTAGGTCAATTTACCTCTGCAGAACTCATGTCTAGGCAAGCAAGAACTAACAGTCCAGCTAGTACCATTTTTGTTGCTAATGCCATCGTCGTTTAGCTAGTTTGGAGTTAACCGTTTCTGGAAAATTGAGAATATATGTGAGATGTTTCATGAAGCTTGCATCGATTCATCCACGTTTCAAATATTATCGATGGCACCCTGAGACCAAAAAGTCGAAAAGTCAGTTTTTCTCCATATTTTTGGTGAGCATGTGGGGAAAATTGAATGCTGCAGTTTCAGGTTAAAATTTCGAAGAGTACGTATATGAACGAATGGATTTTCCTGAAAGCCACGGTTTTTTAGAACATTTGAAAATTGAGTTTTGATGAAAATTAATTTTTGCTTAATCAGCGACAACCAAGCAAGCACACTCGTACGTTTAACCATTTTTTGTGATATTTTTTCTTTTCGTTTCGTAACAAAATGTAAGAAAGAAAAATTTATTTCAGGTGCTTAAAATATATACGATGGACAAAAAAATATTTTTCTCATATTCAGTGTGGTTCGAATGAAAAAATATTCCAATTATTACGCAATTATCAAGAGTTCTGATCGATAGACGAATCGTTCTCAATATTTAATCATTATTCCGATAATTATTCCGATACGAATTCATTCGGACAATTTTGTTTGAAATTTATCCGATGATTTTTTATTTCAATTAGATTGATTTATTATTTAATTATTTTTATTACTTGTTATATTAATATAATTGATAAAAATGATTTTTAACCCTTAGTGTGCATCTGGGGGTCAGGTTGACCCCAAAATTTTTTTCTCACATGAATAGCATTTACAGATGAGCATCTCATAAGTAAAACTCCCAATATTAAGAAATCATTATCTCTTCTCTAAAAGTAGGGAGCATAGCCACTTCATACTCCAAAATAAATACACTTTTTGGAACGGTTGCAAAGTGGACTATTTGCCCCTTAAAGCATGGACCCTTGTCTGTAAAACTCTGTAAGGATTTTTTTCAAAACTCAAAATTTAATTTTTTACGAGAGATTTAACCGAAAAAGTGCTTTTTACGAGCACTATCAACTTTGAGCACGTTTTTGAGCAATGAAAAAAGATTTTTTTGGAAATCCGACTTTGCAGCCTTAAAGTTGGATTAATTAACTGCAAAACGTGACTAAATCTTTTATTCCGAAAAGCGCATAGTTACCGAGATATTCGATGTCAGAAATGACCTGGGGTCAAAGTGACCCCATGTGCACGAAATGTCTCGCTCTGAAGGTGTGCACACTAAGGGTTAAAAACAATTATAAATGAAAACTATCCAGCATATTTAAATAATACGAATAAGTAAAATACAATGATATATAAAATTTGAAAAAGTCTACTTACGCGAATGACCAAATTCCTTCGTAGAAATACTGATTGTGATACAACCGATGACTTTTCCAGCCTTTTATACTCCACTTTATCTCAATAAAATTCAAATGAAATAAAACTCCAACTGTACAAACAATTGTAATGACGTCTTTAATTTATACATAGATCCGACTTTGATCACCTGAATTTCTAATTGGAATTTGGTGATGACTCAAACGTGAGTGATAAACGAGAAATTATCATGTTCTGAAAATTATTCAAAATCGTTTTGACAAATGTACCATTTGATATCTAACCGCTTTGCATGGTAATTTGACTTTTTATCTAATTCGTATTCATATAATTCTACAGCGGCCGAAAAATTATATTCGAGAATTGTGGCATGAGTGAGAAATTATTCATGAATTGGGAGCTGCAATTTTCGAAATTGAATATGTTCGACACGGTTCGATCAATAAAAAAAAGCCCCTGTCAGCGTATTTTTGCCATCTTTCCGCGTCCGCTGACAGAGCCTTTTTTTGATTAGTCAAACGACAGCGGAGAATTTTCATTTCGAAAATTCGAGGTGAGGTTAGTCGACTGATCCATGCTCTTAATGCACTGGAATAATTATATAGTCCTCTGGCATACTACCGAATTGACATTTGTTATAAAATATTTTATTAACCTATAATATTTAAGTTTCATCTTAAATCATTTAAAGTAATTTGTCCATTAATTCATTCTCTATTAATTCACGAAGTGAACCCTTTTTCAATCTCAAGCCATTTTCTGGAAGCGGATTCCAAAGATCGGCCTCTATATTAGGCTAAAGGGATCGAGTCTTTCGTATTCCGTTTAGAAATAAGGAACTTCCAAAAATTTTCCATTGCCCCCCAGTTCTATTTCGCTATTCCAACTTCGCTATCACAATAGAGGAGGGAGAAAGAGAGAAGAGAGTGTACAAAAGAAGCCTGAGCCTGAGCATCGCTTTTATCGCTCATCGCTCAACGCTCCAAAAAAAATCATAAAACGGTGTGCGGAATAGCAGAGCGGTTTATTTATTTATCGTTAGCCAATACAAAAAATCTAAAATATAACCTAAAATATATCTCCAGAACGCTAATATAAAAACTGTGCTTTTATATTACATTACGCCTGATGCCCGTTTTCACCAACATTCATCCAAAGTAAAACTCGGGTCACTATGTCAAAATTAGATGAAAAAAAACTTGACTGAGGTTAGGCCGTGTCCGAGACAGCAGGAGCCATAAAATCGTTGGCAACACGTTTCATTGTTATATAGCCCTCGTGTGCGTGCTGGTGGCCGCTAATGCACCTGAACGCCCGAACCATCCTTTCGATCCTTTATTCTTCAGAAAACAATTACTCGGAATATACGACGCTCAGCGACGGCAACTCGAATGTCGAATAACAAAAGTAGCGATCTCAAGATTAAAATCTCTTTTCCTTAAAATTCTAAATCGAGTGAACACTAAATAGAAATAATGAATGATACTGAAACGTAGCAATTTGACTCAAATAATTAAATACTTTATTGAGACAAAACCAAATATTACAAATTCATTTGCGAAAGAGAAATTCGTATGATCGATGAATAAAGAGCGTTGTGTGTGACTCAAGAGATTTTTCGAGATCAAGTGAGGTTATTTATTCTATGCAATGCAGTACACTCGACATTAAAGCATGATTCATAAAAACTGCCCAACCCTATAATTGCCATCATTCCTACGCAATTCGTACGTAATATGATAAAAACCGTCGATTTGGAAACCCTAACCAATAAATGTCAGTCCTCTGTATGAACGGGGGAAAATAAGTTCTTCCAGTTTACGCGTCTTCCGTACTCTTCCCACTCGTGAAAAAGTGAGGAAGAGCCGACTACCAATAATAATAAAATAGCCACCAGTTGAGTGGTTTGCCATGCGCATGATTCCGAACAATTTCGAAAAACTACAAACGTCAGGTATACGAACATCCCCCCGAATCACACTGTGCACTACCGCATCGCATGTATATATCAACTTCGGTCAGTGATCAGTGAGAGCAGGTACAAACGTATTCCTAGAATTGAACGAAGTAGGATTTATAGGCAAATATAAAAGCATAAGGTTCTTGAGAGAAAATGCTTAATGCAATAATGGGGTATTAAAATGGCTATTCCAGCGCTAGTTTCAGGGGACAAAATTCTGATTCCGGTTCTTTGAATCAACAGGTATGAATAAAAATGAGAATGGCGTTCGTACCTGGCGTTCGGGGAGCGCTTATGCCCGTTTTCTCCAACGTTAATCTGAGGTTAAACTCGGTTCATCCTGTATAATCTCGAAACTATATGAAAAAAAATTTACCGCGTCGGAGAAAACGGCCATTAGAATAATATTATGGCTCTTTATTTCTGTAAATATTTAACGAGTCAAACATAACTATCCTTAATTTTGGTTAAGAGTCCATAGTAATACTTATTTTTATGATCAATGACGCGGTTCAAACTCAGTTCAATTTTTTCATATAGTTTCGAGATAGGATGAACCGAGTTGAACCTTAGATTAATGCCCGTTTTTTCCAACGTTAGTCTAAGTTTACTTGATTCATCCTATCTCGAAACTATATGAAAAAAATTGAACTGAGTTTGAACCGCGTCGGAGAAAACGGCCATAAGGAGGGTGGCTAGCGACGATACAATATTGCCATATGTTAAACCATGTTAAATACATTAAAAATTTCAAAATGATAAGAATTTAATAAAATTTGGTGAACATATTCTTTAGTGCCAAATTTGAGAATACAAATTTTTTTAAGATTTTTCTTCTGTACGCAGTTATCGAGTAATTGATCACTAAAGTTTACGTGTATAATTAATGGCCATTTTCTCCGACGCGGTTCAAACTCAGTTCAATTTTTTTCATATAGCTTCGAGATAGGATAAACCGAGTTTAAACTCAGATTAACGTTGGAGAAAACGGGCATTAGACTTTTGTACCATACATCGTTAACGTCGGAGAAAACGGGCATTAGTCGCCGTAAATCAAAAAATATGGCGCCAACTACGAGATTTTGGAGCGAAGAGTAATTGACTGCAGGATACGGCAGAGGCGCGATGATCGCCGGCTCTTCGACCTCCTCCTTCCCCTTCCCGAAACAGCTCCCTTCCATCGCGCCATCGCCATACTGACGACGACGACCGACTTGACTGGACTCGACTCACTCGACCGAGTTCTGTTCTTGGCGTGTATCTGCCGAAATCCGAACCTATAAAACTCGACGGAAAAGTTTTTATTTTAGCAATTAAGAAAATCGTGATCGCGTCGGGTGAAATAATCTAGAAAAAAATAATCGTTTCAATCAATTTACTCAAATAATGGCAGACTTTTTGGATTCAGAGGCCGAAGAGAGTGAGGTAAGTCTATGTTAAACACGTATAGATGAAGACACGATTATTTTACGGATGAATCGAAAATCTGTCACGAGCGTTTTTTATCGTGCTGTGTGTAATGCATTTTGGTTCGGTTCTTAATGCTCCACTACCGCGCGGTATTGATCATTTGCATCAATTTAAAAAATAATGCGTTTATTATTTGGTAACTTTAGGAGGAACAAGAATTGGATCACAGTGGAAAGAAGAAAGCTAAAAAAGCCAAGGCAATGGAGGAAAGTGATGAAGAGGAAGAAGGTAAAAAAGAATTCGAAACTTTCATTTCTATGAATTACTCATTTTTTTATCTATTTGTCTTGACAAGAGCATGTTTTTCGAAAATGGAGTCATAGAGTGATAAAAACAGACTTGGGTAAAAGGTATACACGAATTTTAAAAAATTGATGTTACAGAGTCTTGTAACTCGTGTAAAAAATGTGATTCCCTGTTACTTTTGGATATTGACCAGTTTTATGAATTTGAGCAAATTAGCACATAGCAGCTGAATAATGTCTTGCAAGCAAATTTTTTTAAATCAATGTTGTAGATTACGCAAGTGCTCGTAGGAAGTTGCTGCTCCGGTTCCCATATATATTTTTGTTTTTTATTCTCAAACGAATTGTGTCAAATTGAACATTTGCATATGAAATCTATGGTAAATAATAATTGCAAAGTGTTTTCATAGTTACTGTTTTAGCCATATCTGCATTGTGAGCAAAACATTTCAATCAAAAGAAATCGAGGCGTATTAGTTGGAAATTGCAAGCATTATATTTGTAAACCTTATTACATGTGTAATAAAGCATAGATTTACAGGCTTCCCATAGTTGCCTTTGACTCTACTGTTGCAAATGTAATATATGATACTGCAGTACACCAGAAATGAGTGTCTGTAATGCCTAACATTCTATACGGGTTTAGGTAACACAAAACGCACGAACAACTAGCACAAAATTATGAAACTTTTATTAATGCCAGCATACCTGGGTGATTTCACAAACAATGGCAAAACAGAATGCTAATATTTTGTTTTTACCACAGATGACGAAGATAGACTGCGAGAAGAGTTGAAAGATCTTATCGATGACAATCCCATAGAAGAAAGTGACGGCGAAGATAGTGATGCATCTGGAACTTCCAAAAAGAGAAAGAAAAGCGACGATGAAGATTTTGATGATAGGTTGGAAGACGACGATTATGATTTAATAGAAGAAAATCTTGGTATAACAGTTGAGAGGGTGAGATTATATTATAGAAATATTTTTTCTTTACCTTCATCTTGATTTATATTGCAATATTTTTTATTTCATGTTTCGAATATCTATAACTTTTCAATGTTTTATTCTATTTAGAAACGTTTCAAACGTCTCAAACGTGTGGAAGATCGAGAATCCGATGAGGAGCAAGAGCAACAACCCGGTGAAGAGCGTGACGCTATTGCCAATGAACTCTTCGAAGGTGGCTCGGGGGATGTAAGAATATTTTCCAGTTCTTACTGTAACTTTTCCAGAACTTACTAATTATATACGAAATATGAGTTCAGATATTCGAAAAACATCCACAAAACCCCAATAAGTATTTTTACGATTATCTTACAAAAAAGATAGAAGAATTCATGATTTCCCTAACGGTGTAAGAATTGAGTACGAATCAAGAGCCGCAGCAACCACTCGCTACTAAATTTGAAAAAAAAAAGAAAAAAAACTAACGTGAGTTCTGCAGCCCTCTTGTATTCTTGAATATATAGGTGTTATACAGTAAAATGCTTTGAATATAATGCAGAATACGTTTTGGTATTTAAAAATTGGATGTAAAAAATCTTCGACGGTTTGAATCGAGCGCCCGAAAATATAAAATGGTATTACGATCTCACCGATTTGATCGATAAATAGGAAAGGTTCAATGCGTGTTTAAAAGGTGAAACAGACGTATTAATCAAGTCGTACCAAAGCATTAATTGAGGATTTAAGGTTTTGAAATCGGAGTAAACGATTTGAAATGGGAGTAAATTCGTTAAACGATTGAACAAACGGTGATTTCTTGAATTGAATGAAGTGCAGCAATTGGTAAAACTTATTCTCGTGTTCATTTCGTTATTTTTAATGCAATCTAATAATTGAAGGAGCGGGAAGGTCCGACGGTATGTGTGAATTCAAACACACCCGAATCGTTATGAAAGCTTATTCAAGAAAATTTTTCTGTTATATTGTTCTTATTTGAGTAACCTGTTATTTTTATGGGACAGGAGGATGAGCGAAGAAGCGAAAGAAGCCACAGACCTGAAGCAGAAACATTCGACGAGGAGGGTAGCGAGGGAGAGTATTCGGATGCCGATGATTTTATTGTTGACGATGACGGAAGACCGATTACTGAAAGAAAGCGAAAGAAAAAGCCAATATTTTCGGACGCGTATGTAAATTTCTTTGGTTTTACAAGAAAGAATTCTCTTGAGATTCCGGTGTTCCGGAGTAAATATTCATAAAGAAATTTCTTCATCCACGCTTTTTCCAAACCCGATCACTTTCATTTCATCTTTAAATTGAAATTGGACATTTTTTGTTTATCAGTGCCCTCCAAGAGGCCCAGGATATATTCGGAGTTGACTTCGATTACGACGAATTCGACAAGTACGGTCAAGAGGATTACGAAGAAGAGGAAGATGAAGAGGAAGATGAGTATTTGGACGACGACGGAGACGGCGAAAGACCCCGTCGTCCGAAGAAAACGTCGAAGAAAAGACCAACTAGAAAGAGCATCTTTGAGATTTACGAACCCAGCGAACTTAAACGTGGTCATTTCACTGATATGGATAACGAGGTGAAATTTTATCGCCTGCTTCAAATATCATAATACAAAAATTCAGTATACGATGCAATATATAGCTCTAATAGTTTTGGCTTTTTATTTCAAGAATTTAATGAGTAATGTATTGCTCAATTCTCAATTTTTTCGTAGATCCGTAATACCGACATTCCGGAACGCATGCAGCTCCGATCAGTGCCGGTGACTTCAGTCCCTGAGGGTTCGGAAGAGCTCGATCTTGAGGCTGAATGGATATACAAGCAAGCATTCTGTCGTCCAACGGTATCGATTCAAGACGCCCATTTGAACGACGAAGCAAAAGAGCGTGCTCGAAAAGGTCCCCAAACAGTGGGGAAAATAAAAAAAGCACTTGATTTCATGAGGAATCAATACTTCGAAGTTCCTTTTATATCATTTTACAGGAAGGAATACGTACTGCAGGAATTGAACATAAACGATCTTTGGAAAGTGTACAAGTACGATGCGAAGTGGTGTCAGTTACGTCAGAGAAAAGAAAACTTGATGACGCTTTTCGAAAAAATGCGAAACTATCAGTTGGATCAAATAATGAAAAATCCAGATGCACCGCTCCCCGATAACGTTCGGGTTATAAAAGAAGAGGACATTGACCGTTTGAAAGGCGTACAAACGAGTGAGGAGCTTAACGACGTTCATCATCATTTTATGCTTTATTACAGTCAAGATATCCCGAGCATGCAAGAAGCGGTGCGTCAAAAAGAGCGAGAAGCTAGACGCGAGGCTAGAGCACAGAAGCGCAAACAGCAATTGATCGAAGCTGAGGAAAATGGAACAGATCCTCCGCCGGAGGACGAAATAAACATCGATGACGAAGAAGAACCTGACGAAACTCTGAAACAAGCAGTACGAACGGGGCCTTATTCGATATGTAGGAAAGCTGGTCTCGATACATTTGCTAAAAAGTTTGGTCTCACTCCCGAACATTTCGCTGAAAATTTACGAGACAATTATCAGCGTCATGAAGTTGATCAAGAGCCGGTTGAGCCGACGACCGTTGCGGCTGATTTTTGCGGCCAGAAGTTTCAAACGGCTGACGAAGTGGTAAAAGCCGTACAATTGATGGTCGCATTTCAATTAGCACGAGAGCCACTCGTCCGAAAGTGCGTTCGTGAAATGTACATGGAAAGAGCAAAAATATCGGTACGCCCAACGAAAAAGGGCATAAAAGAAATCGATGAGAACCATCCAATTTACTCTATGAAGTACCTCAAAGACAAACCTGTACGCGATCTCGTCGGTGATCAATATTTGAAACTTTCGATGGCCGAAGAAGACAAGCTTATCACGATAACGCTTAGCGACGCTATCGAAGGCAACACTAGCAGTAACTACGTCGATGAGATAAAACAGCTATATTACAGAGACGAATTCAGTAAAAATGTTCAAGATTGGAACGCCCTCAGAGTCGGAAGTGTTGAAATGGCAATGAATCGTATGGTAATACCGGATTTGAAGAAAGAGCTCAAAGCCAATTTAATCACCGAAGCGAAAGAGTGTGTTATGCGAGCTTGTTGTCGAAAAATGTACAATTGGATTAAGGTTGCGCCTTACACGTGCAAATTTCCTGGCGAGGAGGACGAAGAATGGAATACGAGTAAAGGAATTCGTGTTATGGGTGTTGCCTACGTGCCTGATTATTCTCAAGCAGCGTTCGCTTGTATCGTTGCCCCTGATGGCGAATGCACCGATTATCTGAGATTGCCACATCTTTTAAAGCGGAAAAATGGCTTTCGGGAAGATGAGAAAATTATGAAAGAGGCCGATTTACTCGCCATTAAACATTTCATTGCAACGAAAAAACCTCATGTCATTGTCCTCGGTGGTGAATCCAGAGAAGCAACGATGCTCGTCGAGGATCTCAAAGAGTGCGTCGCTAATTTGACCGAAGAAGAACAGTATCCACCTATACAAATCGAAATATGCGAGAACGAACTGGCCAAAATATATGCGAACAGTAACAAGGGAATTTCCGAATTTCGTGATTATCCAATATTGCTGCGGCAAGCAATATCATTGGCTCGTCGTTTGCAAGATCCTCTCGTCGAATTTTCACAGTTATGCACACCCGACGAAGAAATTTTGTGTCTGAAATATCATGCTTATCAGGATCAATTGCCGAAGGAAGAATTGCTGGAGAATATTTATCTCGAATTCGTAAATCGAGTCAACGAGGTTGGTGTCGACATAAATAAAGCTGTGCAACAGGCTTATTCCGGCAATCTTTTACAATTTGTTTGCGGTTTGGGACCGAGAAAAGGCCAAGCATTAATGAAAATGTTGAAGCAAACTAATCAGAGATTGGAAAATCGTACGCAGCTCGTAACGGCGTGTCACATGGGTCCTAAAGTTTTTATCAATTGTGCTGGATTTATAAAAATCGACACGAACAGTCTGGGTGACAGTACGGACGTTTACGTCGAGATACTCGACGGTTCCAGGGTGCATCCTGAAACGTACGAGTGGGCGAGAAAAATGGCTGTTGATGCTTTGGAGTACGATGACGAAGACACCAATCCCAGTATGGCACTCGACGAAATTCTCAGCGCACCTGAACGTCTCAAAGATCTTGATCTCGATGCTTTTGCCGAGGAGCTCGAAAGGCAGGGATTCGGCAACAAATGCATAACTCTTTACGACATCAGAGCTGAATTGAACTGCCGATACAAGGATCTTCGCGCTCCCTATACCTCACCGAGTCCTGAAAAACTCTTTGATATTCTGACGAAAGAAACACCCGAGTCTTTTTACATCGGCAAGTTAATTCTTGCCACAGTTGCTGGTATAAGCCACAGAAAACCACAAGGTGATCAACTCGATCAAGCCAATCCTGTGCGTAATGACGAGAGCGGCCTTTGGCAATGCCCGTTCTGTTTGAAAAATGACTTCCCCGAACTCTCCGAAGTTTGGAATCATTTCGACGCCGGTGGATGCCCCGGAAAGGCAACAGGTGTCAGATTGCGTCTTGACAATGGCATTTCTGGATATATTCATATTAAAAATTTGTCTGACAAGCACGTCGCCAACCCTGAGGAAAGGGTTACTCCTGGACAGATTATACATTGCCGTGTTATCAAAATCGAGGTTGATCGGTTCAGCGTTGAATGTACAAGTAAAAGTAGCGATCTCGCGGACAAGAATCACGAGTGGAGGTAAATATGGATGTTTTTATATCACATTATTTTCATTATTGAAGTTTCGGGTGAAAATTTGTCTATTGAAATTATTGTTTAATGAAAAAAATGTTTGTACACACAAAAGGTAATTAGTTCGAATCCTTGGTTCGTGTTTTTTTTTCTCAACGTATCTGAAATATGTTTCAGACCACAACGAGATCCCTTCTTCGACACGGAAGCCGAAGAGAAAGATACGAAGGTTGAGGAAGATGCGAAAAAAGTGAAACAGCGACAGACCTACGTGAAACGTGTAATCGTGCATCCGTCCTTCCACAACATAAGTTATTCCGAAGCTGAAAAAATGATGAAAACGACGAAACAGGGCGACGCGGTAGTTCGCCCGAGTAGCAAAGGTGCCGATCACCTTACGGTCACGTGGAAAGTAACCGATGACATTTATCAGCATATTGATGTGAGAGAAGAGGGCAAAGGAAACGCTTTTTCTCTTGGGACAAGCCTGTGGATTGGTAACGAAGAATTCGAGGACTTGGACGAAATTTTAGCGCGTCATGTCAATCCTATGGCTTCTTATGCTTCCGAACTCTTGGATTATAAACATTTCAAACCAACGGTAATGGGTATGAAGGACAAAGCTGAGGAGTTGCTGAAAGAACAGCAGAGAGAAAATCCAGGTGGCATTCCTTACATTATTTCAGCCGCCAAGGTGAGTCATTTGATCACTGTGGATTTTTCGCACTATTTTGTTTTTCAACTTTATATATGTATGTTTTTTTTTTTTTTTTCAATGGATTATCTCCTGCAGAATTACCCGGGAAAATTTCTACTCTCCTATCTACCTCGCTCAAACTGCCGTCATGAGTACGTAACCGTTTCCCCTGAAGGCTTTCGGTTCAGGGGTCAAATGTTCGCTCGGGTTGGTGATCTTTTCAGTTGGTTTAAAAAACACTTCCGGGATCCTGTACCAGGCCAAACTACGCCAAGCACCCCTCGGGGTGCTGCTACTTCCAGAACGCCATATCATAACACACCCGGTGCTGGTGGTGAGTTCAGCTGGTTTTACACAGCTTATTTCGAATAGTGCATTTATTTTTGAAATCACACTCAATTGTGTATTCCATTTTTTAAGGTGTTAATCAAGAAGCTATACAAAGGGTAGCTCAGAATCTTCCACATCACATGCTTCACTCGCTGTCGCAAGTGGCTAATCAAACGCCTCATCACTATCCGCCTCATACTCCGGGAACTGCGGCAGCTGCTGGATACGGTGGAATGCATACATATCCAAATACGCCGTACACCCCATCGGGGCAAACTCCGTTCATGACCCCGTACCAAACTCCTCATCACACTCCACATCACTCACAGCCAACGCCAAGGTACGGTCAACAGACACCGAGTCAAGGACAATTTTTGCATCCGGCTGCCGCTCAAGCTACTGGAGGAATGCATCACAGATCGACCCCGTCTCACAGGCCTACTCCTCCTATAACTAATTCCTCTGGCGATCCCATGGATTGGAAGAAAGCTGCTGAAGCGTGGGCACGCTTGAAGCAAACCGTGCCAAGAATTTCGTAAGTCAAAAATTCTTCGCAAGGCATTTCCATTGGACTTTCATTAATCTTTCTGTTCATTCTTCTGAGCGTCAACCCTACATAATTATCAGAAAAAAAATGAATTTTCCCAACGCTTTTCCCACTTGTAGGAACAGCACTCCAAGATACGACGATTCTCGTAAAACTCCAAGAGGTTACGAAGAGTCATCAGGCCGAGCGACTCCGCGAACTCGACCACCTCCAGCACGAACTCCATCTTACAAATCGCCACGTGGAACTCCTCATACAAATTCCAGTCCACGGAGTATGTCGCTAAGTGGAGATGGAACTCCACTTTACGACGAGAG
Organism: Venturia canescens; assembly: GCF_019457755.1. Classification (NCBI taxonomy): domain Eukaryota; kingdom Metazoa; phylum Arthropoda; class Insecta; order Hymenoptera; family Ichneumonidae; genus Venturia; species Venturia canescens. The sequence continues at coordinate 1,882,419 of NC_057423.1, read as the reverse complement.
CTAACAGAGTGACAGGCTCTTTTTGTTCATAGTGAATGATGAGTATATTATATATCACGTTACTCACAAACACGGAGATAGCGGTTTTCAATGCATGATCATGAGAAATTGTTATTTCTAAATTGTATGAAATTGGCAAAGAAGAAGCCAAAAGACCGATTTCTTTAGCGAAAATCGAGCTAGTTTTATCATCGATCTATATTTTAACAATCAATTTCTACGTAGCTTCAATACGGTTCTATTTGTGTTTGTACATAATATTTACGTACAACGTCAAAACTATTTCGAAACGGGATTGAAGCTGCTACATCACTTTTATTATACATATTATAATTATTATTTATTCGTATTGGAGGAAGACTACAGGGAGTTTTGTACTTCCCCCACCCCTAAATTATTGCACTTTTTTCATTTGACAATATCAATCATGGAACCGTACTATGGCATTTTTTTAATACATTTTACAAAATATTATTCGTAAAATTGGATTATTTTCGTAGCGTACGATCCGCAGTTTTACTAGTCTCTGTTGCAGAAATTGCTACATGTTCCAATCGATTTTTTAGAGTTTTCTTGCTCTAAATAGGAAAATTGTGCGTAGCCCCAATCAATGTTAAATAATATTTATTGCTTCACCCCTATTCCAATATTTATTAATCCCTCGTTGTTTCATCGTCTCGTACAATTCCACATGCTTTTTTTTTATGTGGAGCTTCGTGTTGAAGAAAGGATCCGATGAAATTTCACTTCTCCTTTTTTTTTCTGCACTCACAATTCAATGTTTGTATGTAGAGAAAAAAAATTTCTAATCATGTTTAGGAATCGCACGGAATTTCTTTTATCCCTTATTTTTTTAAATAAATAAAAAAAAAAATACATCACAGAGAAACGATTGAGTGTCTGCGAAGCCTCGATTGAATTCTTATTGAAATGATTTTTTTACACAATCATATTTACAAATTAGGTTTTTATTTTATCGAGACACGATGCAATAAATTGAAAAATCTTACATCACGTTAGTTCTCATAGCTCTATGAGGAATGCAAAACTCTCTAGTCTCTCCGTAAATGAGAATGATATTTGCAAGGAATGAATCAAGAGTGGACTGATTTATATTTTGAAAATTGTAATATCACACTTACGTCTCGTTACTGCAAATCGATCGAAGGGACACAGGGAAACGGAAGAATATACTTTTTTAGTTGTTTTTCGTTTACCGAATAATGCAGGTTTTATTGGAATATTCAAATGAATTGTTAAATATTTGTTACGTTCGTTTACACCACAAGAATAACGTTCGCATATATTTTGTACAATGGCTTGACAGTGATATTAAACGATATATACTCCAAAAGTTTTTTTTTTCAATGGTCTTTTAAATAATGATTTCCTTAGACTAATAAACTTTATTCACTAGAATATTTCATATTCATAATGGAAAATGTGTTATGCAAGTTCGCCTCGAAACTAATGTTTACACTGTGGATAATTGATCTTCTGACAAGTCGTCATTGTGCCAAGGAACGTTCCTGTAGAACGCGCACGTTACTCCGGACGATTTTCTCATCGTCAATCTGAGAGCAAACATCATAATATGTATGAATACATGCTGTACACGCATGAGTACAAATTCTATTCGACAAATCTTACTGTTTCGAAGATCCAGCGACAGCAACGGTTTGAGCTTCATCTTTATGTACTTTTTGACGCTTGCTCGGCTTTGATTTCGGCTCCATCACGGCTGGTTTTTTGAACGAATCTGGTGAGCTCGAGCTCTGGAAGAACTGGAATAGAAGTTTTTTTTCTGGATCTTTTCAGTAGAAAATTTTCATTTTGAAAAACTCAAAACGCTATTAGCGACTGCGGCATTTACTACTCCTATGAATCCGAAATATTACTAAAGGATTACGTTGTCACATACCTGCTCAAAACTCGGAGGCGAAGCTGTATTTTTACTAGTATGTCTCAATATTCGTTTTGGTGCGGTACTGCCTTTTGTCGTCGCATCACTCGCTTTCATTTTTCTTTTCTAAATAGTAATAATAACAATGAGAACGAAAACAATGAAATACATTATAAAAACGGATAAACTTTTACCATAGGTGCAGTTCTGACTTTCGGTTCATCTTCCTCGGATCCACTAGAAGAGTATTGCATTTTTCTCGCTAATCTCCTTTCCATAATTTTCTCCTTCGGTAATTCTTGTCGACATGAAGATCTTGTCACGGACGATTTATTTGCGACTGGAGGTGACACATTCGTCGCATCCTGGCATAAGAAAAAGAAACAATCGCATTAATTTTTCAGCTATTGAAATTTCCGATTCAGTTCTTGAGAGATCAATGCTTCAGAAATAAATGAGAGTTGATTAATGCGAGTTCATTTAACAAAAGAGTTGCTTTTGGCTATGATATTTCTCTAAATTTATCAAATATACGATTACTTTTTTGCTTGTTCCACCTGCGCCCCGAGTACGCTTTTTTGATGCGTGTTTCCCATCAGCAGGGTTATCTTCAGAACTCTTATCGAATGATGAAGTAACGGACAATTCTTTACAAGTCCCCGGAGTGTAAACTGCTGTATTATCTTTTGTAATGATTCGTTCGCCTACAATCGAATGAAAAGCCGTATCAAAGATCAACTTAAATAAACAAGTGCGAAGGAGAAAACTAAAGAAATGGAAATTAAAACAAAAAATAAATCGCTTTTTTCACCTGTCCAATAATTTAAAGGCGGCAATATACGTCGACCTCGAGAACTGGTCGGCACGCCGAGACAGTCAACCGATGTCGAGTGTAAGTCATGTGCATTTGGAGTTCTGTTTTCGTCTAAACGTAGACATTCATCAATTTACGTGGTAAAGAAAGAACTAAACTAATCAAAGTAAGGCAATGATGAACAGCGTGGAAAAATGATCTCACCTGTAGACAGTACTTTCCATTTTTCGCAAAAACGGTTTATATTACTGGGACAGCCGGAGCGACATTCTTTAAGCAATTCTTTCGGGACCACTGAAACATGAAAAAACCTCTAAGAATATTGTGCATGAGAAAATCTCTAATTTGCTTGAAAATTTGAACAAACCTTTTTTATTATCAAATAAATCGCCAACAAGTAAATAATGTACGTTGCTAACTGTTCTCACTAATTTGGCATTTATTCTTCGCTCAACAAAATCAGTTGTAAATTTTCGATTTTCGACGTGATCAGCTTCACTGTGAACATTGAAAAAAAAAAAAAAAACAACTTTATAAACTTTGTTTTCAACACACAATGGAAGAAATAAGATCACAAGCATTGATACAAATTGAATTATTCGATACTATGGCATGGCTTCCTGTGAAAGAAAGCCCGAGGACGATACTGAAAAGAAAAGTTTACTACAACAATGATTAGAAACGTCTGGCACATGGCAAAACGACATAGGATAAGGAATGCTGTTCGTTGAAACTTACTTTAACAATTTTCCCTCAAATACCAAGTGACATTTAGAGTTATTGTCGTCACAAATGACAACGGGTACCCAGCGAGTGAGCTTTTTGGGTTTATCTTCAGATCCGTACTTGGGAAGGGACAAATTTTCAACATCGCTCACTGATTTGTTTTTTGTCAGCTTTATTTCTTCGGTCTCTGCTTTCTGATCAACAGGCTTAATATTTATTCCTTTCTTTGGTGATTGGGAACTTAAAATCTGATCTGTAATCTTGATACGTTCTGTTACAGATTTCATGGAATTTTTTGATTTGTTTGGCAGATTTTTTGCTTCATCCGTTGATTCTTCATTTTCCACCTGTTCCTGACAGTGTCGAGGGGGGCTAGTAGCATTCGTACAATTTTCGATTCCATTTTTTATATTTGCTCGATAGTACTTCCGTAAATCGACATGCACGGGCTCGGAGCTGATGACGACGACAGGCTTCTTCTTTAGAATTTTTATTTTTGTTGGAGACAATGGAACGTTGTTGCGAATTTGGTGAAATTCAGGTCCGTTGGAGGGATCGGCAGCGACTGATTTGTGCGATGCCGTTTCTACGATCGAACGTATGGGGTTCTGAATTTTTTGGTGATTCGGGCTCGGGGAAAAATCAGTTGAGATTTCTTGTTCGTGGGGAAAATTACCTTCGGAAGATCGGGTTTTTTTATTACTTGCGTCTATCGATGTTGATCTTTCGATCGTTGGAGTTTCAACTGGTAACCGGTGAGCAGAACTAGTTCTCTCGATTCCCGAATCGATAGAAACGCAATTCGACTCGTTGTTGCACTTCGAAGAGCTTCTTAGCACATCTCGGGTTTCTATTCTACGTATTTCCGGTTGAACTGGCTGAGTTTGGAGAATTTTTGGAGAATAGTTCAATTTCTCAACATTTGCAAGTCCGCTTCGAGTTTCTCCACGTTCATCTTCGGTTATGCTAACACTCGAGTCATAGTTCGCTTGCCTCAAGGCTTTCATTCGAGGCTTGTAATTTTCTTCACGTTCTTCTTCGGTGAAGCTAACGCTCGAGTCATGGTTATTGATAACTCCACGGACATCGTGTGCCATAATTCTGGGTTTTCCAGAACTGATGATTACTTTATCTCGCGAACTTCTCTTCGTATTCCTTTCATCTAAAAATTCATTCTCGCTCAAACTTAACTCACTTTGGCTGTCTCTATTTGTGTGAGCATCAGTCACTTTTTCTGTTTCAAGCGATGCTCCGGTACATTTGATTTTCGTGATTAAACTTGATGATTTGCTATTTTGATATTTGTGGGATTTCCGGGTTTTCTCTTGGAAACGTGAGTGTACTGATCTTCGTTTTCGTGGTTCGTGACAATCGTTTTCCGATTCAGTACTATCGTAATCTCCTTTCGATAATTTTCGCCGAGCACTTTTGTCTCGTCGGCTTTGGGACAATTTAGCTGGTACAGTTTGATTTTCAGTTGTATTTTCAGGAAACACGTTCTTCGAATGTTGTGCTATGCTTCCGCAGTCAAGTTTTTCCTCTACGAGCTGATTAGTCGGTTTCCGAGTACACGATTCCTCATCGTTTAAAGAAATCTGAGTTTCTGCGTTATTAGATTCCGTTTGATAAGAAATTACATACTTCATGCACTCGAGCATTTCCATGATTTTTTGTATATATTGGAGGGGACAGTTTTTATCCGCTAAATTGTTGAGTATTATGTTGAGTTTGTCTTCCTGAATAATATTCGTTAATGAATTTCCAGAATTTTTACAAGTACTGTTCAAACTTGCAGGGTTGGTAATGTTGTGCATCGATCTATTTTTATGTTCCCGATCTCCGCATTCGCTAGTGTGCCTACTTTGTGTGGTGTTCAGTGGCCAACTTTCTATCGATTTTATCGAAGTTTCGAGGGAATTTCCTGGAACAGGAGATTTGACGTGAGAACAAGCGCACTGATTTATGGCTATCTCATTTTCCTTGTTGGTCGATGTCGAAGCAATTGGGGACAACGGTTTTGAACATCGTGTTCGCTTACGAGGCGATTTTGATTTAGTGTGCTTTTCAAATCTCGGATAACACGAGAGTTCCGTTATTCCACTCTTAATATCGTCGTCGCTATCAGTTATTGCAGTTGGCCAACGAAAACTCAATCTGCTGCCACCACTAACGAAATTTCGCCACACTTGGTAAACGTTCTCCCAGTCGTCCGGAAAACCGTTGTAAAACTTTCCGCTCACGTAATCGGGTAATTCTGGAATATTAAATGGAACATTAAAAATGAAGAACGCGTGGCATCGATGGAGATGCGATTCAATAAATTTAATGAATTGAGATCTTTGAGTTTATTCTGTTGCTATAATTTACATTACATAAACATAATTAAAGTTATTGATAAAGTAGATGAGCACGGAATTTCTAGTAAGACGTTTATTTTGTGCAAGTCGTCTATGAAGCCATTGGGAAAACCAAAGAGATACTCATTTCAAGACTCGATCGAGCAACAATCTTTCACACCCATTTGTTTCTCAACATCAATTTTTCTTTAGTCCCTTGGAAAAATGACAATTGATGCAAACTTCAACGCTACTACACATTACCATTTCGTTCATCGACAAGATTGCCCTGGAGATGATAAGTGTGTTTGAAAATAGACTGAACGCTGGTAGCGCTGAGTCTTCTGATCACAGGTTTGCTCCTAGCAATTTTTCCACATTCCAGAGTTCCTTTAATGATCAACTGGCTCTTGTCGTTCAGTAAAACACGCCATCTTGAGAAAATTCTTTCTTGCGTTCTGTTTCGTTCACCATTATCACTGTCTTTTAAATAATTTTTTCCATGATATTCATTTCGTTCTTCAAAGCAAGCGTTAGGATCTTCATCAACACATTTTAGAGAATGAGTAACCGAGGGTTCGCTATTTTTTGGAGTGGACATTGCAAAAGCTTGTTTTTTTCTGCCTTGATTTGGCAACATTTTTGCAAAAGGTGTACACTGTTTTTCTAACTCAGTTATTTTAGGTTGACCTGAAAAAAGACCTGGCATTCTAGGTGGTGGCATCATCAGACTGTCTTTATCTTTCTTTTCCAAAAATTGAATTCCGCTCGCAGTTCCCACGTTGTTGCAAATATCGCTAGACATTTTTTTGTGCAACAAGTTTCTTAGGGTTGAACTCGACGCGATAACTTCACTGCCATTCCTCGATGATCTGGATGACATTGCGGCACAACTCATATCTAGATTGTCACCAGTTATACTAGAAATACTTGGCCATCCGCCAGTGTTTCCATTCTCTATTGTTCTACTTTCAGTATTCTTCAACAATGCCATTTTCAACGTGCGTTCTAACCTCTTGTACCGCTCGTCATTTTGGAGATCCTTAAACGTCAACTGGAGAAAAAAATTTAATAAAAAATCTTCACTTACAATGATCGACGCAATGGTTTTTGCATGAATGAAGCTGGATCTCACCTCTGCGTGGTTTGACATTATCTTTGCGTGAATTTCTCCTGGTCTCAGTGATTGCGATAAATAAATGAATAACAGAGGAAATAAGATAAATATTTAAATAGTTTTGTAATAAAAATCATAGATTATTGGAAGCTTCACGACACTTTGTAGGATTCCTGTTGTGATCAACATAACTGAAGACAATTAACAAAATTTGTGATTTCTTATTTCAACGTAAATAAACGATAAAAGCCCGCAAATTCCGGATACTGCGCTATTTCTATTTGCGCTGTGAGAACGCTTTACAATTGGACCGGTTGATATGAGAAGAAGGGGAAAGATGTGTTTTTAGCGGGAAAAAACGATCGTAAATATATATATATATATTATAAAACGGTTATTATAGTGTTGCGGTAAGTTGTTAGCCTGGAAAACCTACCTTACCAACGAAAGTGAGGTAGACGTAAAATCTATATGTGGTAGAAGTGTTTTTGGTAGATATGCTACATGGTAACATTTTTTTAATTGTTCGTAGTATTTGGTCATGGTAGCAAGATATTATTACGAGACTTGATTTATTGAAATGAATTTTGGTGTAGATGTTTTTGGTAGATTCCTAGTTTGCTAGTTGTTGGAAATCGTTTTATCGACGGTCGAACAGCAAGATTTCGAAAACATACGTAATAATAACGTTGATGGGTAAAGGATAACGTTGTGGCGTCCCCTTAATCATCGTTCCGTAAGAAATTTTCGACTCGAGTATCTCTTTGAGTTTTTTCAGAAGATTCAAATTTTGCATGGCTACGGCACGTACTGTTCCGTTACATTCGAAATTTTGTTCCATCGTACAAAAATAATTGAAAATTGAGCATTCGAGAACTGAGAGCAAGAAAAAATTCGAGAAGAATTAACCTATTTTCTTTTCCATTCTTTCTAATTCTTTTTTTATGGATACATGAAAAATTTTCAAATATAAAATTCAGAGCCTTATTCAGCATTTAGAGTAATTTTATCGAATGAAAAAACGAACGAACTTAATCCATTGTGTATTGAAATTAAAAAAATGTTAATCGTGCAAAAAAGTACGTTGAACCTCGAGCTGTGAAAAAATATGCAAATTTATCGACGAAATCTCGATGTTGTTAGGATAAATATTACGAAACATATATGGAGCATTTGGATACAATAAAAAAGGGGAATAAAGATAAGACGAAGAATAAAAGCGCGCGAGTGAGAGAGAGAAGCTGATCGGCCGGCACTGGAAGTTGTGTACAGTGCGATGGGTGGGAGTCGTGAGAGAACCAAAGACTCGAGTTCTCGACTCAGTCTGTCCGCGGCCGTCCGTCAAGCCGACTTCGTTCAGAAGGTCGTGTACAGTGATTACGATCGTTGAGTCTCGACACATGTTGCCGAAAGAGTATAAACAATAACGAATGCCGAATATTATAAAAATAAATCGTTCACTAGTGAATCCGTTAATTTGACTATTTTCTGTTTATTTTATTTTATCCTGCAACCGAAAAATATAAATTTCGTCGACGAATGGATAGTTGAAGATTTTTTTAAGTGGTGCGAATAAGTGGACGAAGAGTGTTGATTAAAGTGTATCGAGATCACGATGAATCGTGATATGTGGAATTTTCACGTCCTCGTGGGACTTTTTGTCCTCGTGGGGATTTTATCTTCCAACTGGTATATCGAGGCATTTAACGTCGAGACGAGACATTACACGAGTTATCGCAAAGAGCAGAGTAGCATGTTCGGCTTCTCGGTTGCGGAACATCGAGACAGGAACAAACGAGGCTGGTGAGCGATTAATGATGCTTCTTTCCCTCCCCCCTTTGTTTTCGTCCAATTCCGATAAAAACACCGAAAAATATATACAAAAGCAGCCGACGGCGCTAGTCAAAAGTTCGCGCGCTCCCATCGGTTTGTCTCTGCCTTGGATCTCGAACGGCGACTGAAACTTTTACCGTCCCGCGTCGATTTTCGAAATAATTTTCAGTGTAACTGAATGCATTAAAAACCGCGGTTTGATCGACGAAAAAAACCAATATCGAAAATGTTTATTGTGAACGTTCCCGAAACGCGATCGTGACATTTCGGATCCTGAATTAATGCGACGACGATGAAGCTTTCGTATTCTCGGAACACTGTCTAAATTAACGTTTCACCCAGTCACAGCAGAGTTGCATATAAATATACGAATGACGCGTCGACAATTCGGACGCACGTGAGTCACATGAGCCGGTCATTTGGAAATGGTACGCAGACCGCGAATTCGATGAATTTGATGAAAATTTTCTCGTACTCTTCGCGAATAAAGCGATGAAAGTTCGTGCGTGCTCGGATGCGATAGTGACCGCCTCACTGGTTTTTTCGGCCGTATTTCGTGTCTCGAGAATCTCGGATCGAAATTTAGAGCGTCGATCGAGTTCGCGTCAGTTGACATCGACCTCGCACTGACATTCCCTATTGCAACAAGTGACTGACTCATCGCTCGATTTACTTCCGTAATCTGGTATACAAAAATACCACCGAAGCCAAGCTCATTCCCCCTGAACTTCATCGTGATAATATTGACCATGAAGAAGCGTCATAAAGCACGTAATTTTTTTTTCTTTCCGAACATAGAATTGTTTCATTCGTTTTTGCGTTTCCAATATATAGTAAAAGCATGTCGCGAACAAGCTGAAAAATATCTCGAGTTCTCGTTGAAATTTATTAGTCAATAAAATCAAATGCATCCGAGGCCAGAACGAACGCGGAGCCAGAGTATCAAACCCCCCGATTTCCGGTTGACGGAAGATCGAATCGGCAGAGAATTTGGTCGCTCGAAGAATGGGAACGTTCGAGTTGAGTCTTCGCGAGTTTTAAAAACACTCCGTAGACGTATTTCCCTATCAAGTGTCTCTATTCATATATTTCTAAATTTATACCGTTTTTTTGCTCGATCCACCTTGTACAAACTTTACGAGCTTCGTTACCATTAATCCGACGTCTGCTCTCGCCTCTCTCGGGAGCGGGAAGCCCCCTGTTTCGACCGGGGTATACAAACCTCAGTTTCTTACGTTCTGCAGGCTCCGCATTAATTTTCCAAAAATAAAATTTAGACGAAATGGTTATTTTTAATCGAAGATCGTATGCCGCGCGAAATTTTTTCCAACTTTCCAATGTAAATGTGACTATTTCGACTTATTTTTTTCCTTGGTATTTTTTTTTCAAATGTGCAAACGTCTTCACTCACCGAACTCACCCAGTTACAAAAAAAAAAAAAAAACAATGAAACTGACTTTTGACGTTTATGGTAGATCGGAAGAACCTTCTTTATACTTTTGACTCGATTTCATGGAACGAAGTTCGATTGGTTGTGCCGCCAACTTGCCATCCGTTCTTTCGACCGAATATATTTATCTTTCCCGATGTCTCTATTAAGGGGTTTACTCCAATGCGGAATTGAAAAAAATCGATTTTTTTTACTGCATTTTTCGAAAGTATTCATGTTTAAAAGTATCGACTAAAATTTTATAAAAATTTGAGTAGTCCAAGTGTACTTTTGAGTGAGGCTTTTCTCAAAATTACGTTGCTGGCCGGCTCGTTGATGAAATCTCCGAAACCATTCAACGGATCCTTACCGAAATTTTACCACGTGTTTTTTATGACTATAGCTGCAGCGCGTATCATACGAATTTTACGACGCTGAAGTTTGCAACGTTGGAGTCCGACGAAACGAACGAAAGAAAAACATTTGTAATTCCCCAATTTTTTATTTCACCAAGTATCGGTGCAAGTTGAAAAACTACGAATTGCAAATTCGCCAGGAAACGAAATTGAACAATAACTGGAATAATTGGAAGGTTTTTTTAGATCACTTCGTTGAACTCCAACGTGAAACTATTTTTTTTGCAAAAAAACGATAAAAAAACGTGCCTTTTCGTAGTTTTTTGGCCGTCTGATTAAGGTGGACCCCTCAAGTTTATCGAAAATCTGGTGGATTCGATTTTTTTTAGTAGAAATAACGAAAGTTTTTGCCATTTGGAAAAATGTAGTTGAATCCCCGAAATACGTTCGTTCGAAGATGTGAAATTATTGAAAAATTAGATGCCGCGTAGACTTTCGACGAAGTCGCGACCACGAACTGCAGGACTCGAGCAAATCGTGCTACGAATGCGCTCATAAGACGATCGTCCGGACGGTGCGAGACGACGCTCAGTCGCGATAACGCACACAGGATGTTATCTCGTGTGCGAGTGGACCGAGAGTCCGAGGAAGAGCGAGTCTGGGAAACTTCCTCGCGGCGAGTTCGCGAAGGTTTTTCGCGGCGCGCGTGGGTGAAGCATCGCTGGGCGAAACTTGCGGTAGCAATCGTGATAGTGCGAGAGTGCGAACGACAATAAAAGTCATATTTATTATCGAGGAATCGGAGCGACGAGCGATCACTCGCCGGGAGATATTGCACAATTGTTCGGAGAAAAGGAAATGAAACGGAAACCTACCGGTTGACTCGGGCTGACTTTCTCGTTCGGAGAATTCCTCGCGTCACGGGTGTTAAAACACGCGGACACATGGCTCTCCGATCGTCGAAGAGAAAAGCGTGGGCGAGACGGAAACTTGGAGGTGAAAAAGGAAGCTCGAAAAAGCATGCGATTTCGAAGAGGCTCGTTGGGGAAAATCGATCGAGTCGTCGCGGCAGATCGCCTCTCGTGTTTCTCTCTATGCTAATTTTGACTTTGAAAAGAGACTGTGCTCGTGCGCGGAGCCTTGAGTCTCCTCAAGAGCATGGCAGCGCGCGCGGACTCTCCGGAGATCATAAATGCGCTATTTATTTCCTCGAGCCTGCTCGAGTCTCCAGGCACGTTGCGCAATCCTCTCTCGCCTTTATCGCAACTCATACGGATTTCAATTACTTACTTTTATTACGTTTCGAGCAAAATGACTTTGCTTTAACGTATCATTAGGCCCGACACCTCGCGAGCCTCGAGGTGATCAGGAAAACTGCAAAACGGGAGCATGAAATTAGGCTTTTTCTATCCGCGCTTAATATGCCTCATTGGAACTTTTCGCACGGCGCGCGCTTCGAGAACGCGATTGCCGAGCGACTCGCGGAAACGCACACATATACACGATCGTAAATATACGCGGAGATATCTCTCGCGCGCCGAGTGTATACTCGGCGCGAAGGTGCAGGTAACGAGCACGAAGAGTGACGCGATACGCGGCGAATTTGTGGAAGTGACGAATTATTTTTTCCACTCGATTTCCAAGCGGTCTGTGAATCCGGGCTGATTCAGAGGGTGCCCGATTAAAATAGCGATTAATAATCGAGGCACGAGTGCGAGGGACGAGCGCGAGAGAGCGCGGAAGGTGCGAGAACGGTACTTTTGACATGCGCCGAAACAGCGCCGTCTTACTTTCCGTTAGTGATGAAAGCAGTGAAGTGCATTCTCGAATCGCATTTGCTCTCGTGGAAACGATACTGATCCGCCGTAATGCTCGGTGATTCGACACTGGGAGATAACGCCCGATAAACTCCGTGGATTGCACGTCGGGCGCGCTCTAACTGCAGATATTTCACAAGTCTTTTCGCACGCAACGACGAGGCTCGTGTGTTCAGTCTTCAATTACCTTCACCAGCCCCAGAGATCTCGACCGAATACCCAGAACGTTTTTACCAGACAAATTTGTAGTTCGCTTGTGGCTCGTTCAATGGAATCGCGTGCGAAGCTCAGTTTAATGGAGAGAAATTGATTTTCCAATTGGAAGAGAATGAAAGTTATGAATCGCAGCGATACTGAGATTTGAAGTTTCGAAGAGCGGGAGGGAGGAAATGTGATTTTTGAGGCACGGGAAAATTGTGGATGAGATTTCTGATAAAATCGCTGTGCGATATACCAATGATCAGGTTCGTTCCTCCTCCTGAAGTGAAAGAGCATTACTGCGGGACGTGCCCACATTTTTCTTCGTGTCCGACAAACCTCGACGCCAAACTCTTCTGCGACGAGCGAGACTCGGGGAATTTAACATCCGACGTTTCCGGTGGCCGATTGAATTCAAAGCCCTCGAGTATAGCTGTATGTGCATGCATGCGCGTAGACGAAACGATGTAAGACACCGAGGGCTCGACGACTCGCATGGAAGTCACGATCGCACTCCGGTGCCGCTATAAACGCAGGGGGACGTGCTCGTTCACTCGTTTTTTTACTTTTCCTCCACATATCCGTTGGTCCTAAAGTTGAGCATAAAGTTTTTGTTTAAAAATTCGCCTGTTCGCGCGGCAGCGCGGATATCGCGATTTCAGGCATCCCCTGAAAAGACGCTTCGACGCTATCAAGAGTTAATTAATCTTTACGAAAAATGGACGAAAGAGTCCTCAGGACATGAAGTTTGCAGCGTTGGAGTCCAACGAAATGATCTTAAAAAAGCCTCCAATAATTCCAGTAATTCTCCAAAATTTTCGTTCCCTGCTGAATTTGCAGTTCGTAGTTTTTCAAGCTGCACCGATACTTCGTGAAATGAAAAATTGGTGAATTACAAATGTTTTTTTCGCTCATTTCGTAGCAAACTTCAACGTCGTTTCAAAACTGCGAGAAAAGAGCCCCGAATTTCAATTTTCATCGTCGCAAATCTCACGCAAAAGTCTTCTCTCGATCTGTAGCCATCGACGAGATATCGGCGCGCCCGCGGCCGTGATAAACTGCACACGCGTGCGCGGTCGAGCGCCCATTCGAGGATTATATACGCGCGTGTCGATTGTCAGGGCGTGGAATTCTCGACACGTCGGCTAATGAAAAGCTTGCGGAGTAATGTAAGTTCAACGAATAACGCACAACGCCGATATCCTCTGAGAAATAACGAGCGGCGCCGCCCGGATGTCGAACGATCAGTGTGTCGAGAGTGCTTCCCGAATATCGACTAAAGAATAAATAAATGATTCGCGGGGCTCGCACCGTCGTCACCGGCGAAGCGTTGCTTTCTTTTTTTACACGTGTCATTCTTATTTAGCGAGAACCTGCTCCCTCCAGGCGATTTGAATAAATACTGGGAATCGCGTTGGAGCGGTTTAAGCATCCGGTCTTTGTGCGACTTCGCGCAGCGCTGTTACCCTTCCGTATAAACATATCCGCGCGTCGATACGTGCGAACGCAAAAAAGCAGGGAAGATCGACGAAAAAAACGAGGTTCGACGGTGCGAATTTCTCGTCGGATAAACACGTAAAAATGGATGCCGAGGAGTCAGAAGGATCGAAGGAGCTCCTCGTGCTGTCTGCTACCAATCGATTTATGCGCGAACGGGCCGACGATAGCCGCGCGCGATATATAATCGACGAGAAGGAGAGAAGAAGAGTGCACGAGCGCAGCTGGCGGAGTCGCTGATGCTCGATAAAAGGGGCAATTGGTGCCGAGGCGCGAGATCCCGGGGAAAGGGAGTCGCGTACGAAAAGGTAGAGAAGAGTCGGGATCGAAAGAGAAGAAAAATAAAAGAAGGCTGAGAGCAGGAGTGCTCGCCAAAGGGAGGGTAATGAGGACGAGGATCGCGTGAGGCACGTGCCCGAACCTCGCTGCTCCAGCCTCTGTCATTATATCCGGAAGAGAGGCCCGCGACTGCCCCGAGGCTGCTGGTGCTTCGTATATGCACATGTATATTTATGCCTATGTCTCTTGCACCTTTGGCTACTGAGCGCCGCCGCGCGGTACATGCGATCTGTGCACACACGGAGTCATGGAAGAATAAGCTCCGCAAACGTCATGTCTCCGCGTTTACGTCAACATTCGCGTGCGCTCTTGACTCGCGTGTTTCCCTATCTCGCGGGCTTTTATGCCTCTCGTTGTTAAAGCTCGTACGCGCGAGTGTCTCGTTAAGACTTCCGCTCGTGCTCGCGTGTGCTTCGTACAGAGAGTTTCCACCGGACGCAAAAAGGGAGCGATCGTTGAAAGAGCGGAAGAAAAGAATGAGAAAATGGCCTGCTCTTGGGCGACGAGCCACAGCCTCGTGTCAAAAGTCATGAGCGCCATTCTTCCCACTCGATAAGCAGCTTTTCTCAAGATTGCGAATATTTAAAAATCAGGCAAAATGCCATCTCGACGAATATGCTCGAGGTAATCGTACCCTCAATAACGACGGCGCCGCCGCGAGAGACCTTGCTGAAGCTTTCGTTCCGCTGTATCAGCAATAACGGACTACAGAGAAACGCACACACCAACACGCCCCACGCGTAGGCCGTACAGACGTCGCTTTTCTCACGTAAATCTGAATGGGAATGCGAATAAAGTATTAATGACGAGTTAGCTGGCTCGTATACTGAGCGTATGAAACAGCCGCGACTACACTGCCGCGCGGATGTAGAAAATCCTTTCACAGACACGGACACACACACACGGAGCGTTCATCCGGAGGCATCGCTTGTGCGAGCAAAGATTATTACTAATACGAACCCATCGAGCTCGCCAGTGTCAATGGTAAAGAATTACGTAATAACGAATGAGTGTGGAAGCGATAGAACTCGAGAGCCACATTATTCCATACTCGCTCGCCATATACACGACTGTAATATCTTGTCGCGCATAAACGTCCCCATATAAATACACGTCGCTTTGTGCATATCCATTTGTGCAGACTCGAACTCGCGAACGCGATCGAATGAAACGGATCATTAAGCTATTTGGAACCCGCCTTTCCGACCTTTTTAAGGCCTTCGTTCGCGTTCGCAGGAGCGCCGAAAATTGTTTCCTCGAAACTCGGCCCTTCTAATATCGGACTCGACGCGTCACTCATCGATATTGGACAGCTTTAAAACCGATAAATAAATGCCGGTGGACGAAATACTCGTCTCGTGCATTTCGTAACCGGAACATTCGGTTCGATACGGTAGTGTGGAATATTTTCAAAGTGAGACGAGACGATTTGTGGAGGCTGAAACAAGTTCTTGGGACCGAATCAACGAAACTTTGAAAAAGTCGAAATAATTGACGAACTGAATTAATTTATATGATTAAACAAATCAAAACAAATGATTGGATTAATAAAATTGAATTAAAAACATTGATCATCAAGTTAAAATTAATGAATAAATGAATCAATTAAAACTGTGACAAATCGGAATCATTGTATAACGAGCAATTGCTTTCTCCGACGAATTACCAAATAATAATAATCCAACGATAAAACGTCGCAGCTTGATTACATTGTCCAAATAGTATGAATTGACAGGCAGACAGACAGTACATTAGTCAATTGCTCATGTTTGGAGTAACTCGAGCCGCGCGGGACTATCAACTCGCGTAATGGATTTTCAGGTATCGCATTACTTTATTATCAGCCACCAGGTCATAACAGAAGCACGGCACGCTCGAAGTGCAAACGTTTCGAGCCTCCGGAGGGCGAAAATTTTAGAGGAAACTACTCGGAATATAGCATCTCGGGGGCAGTTATACGAACTGGATTGCAGCATTAATTCGAAGAGCAATAAAACAAGTGTTCTATCCACCGCATAGTAAAAGACCAATATCCATACTTTTTTATTCAAAAGACAAGAGTCTTCTCCTTTATAAGCACAGTAAAAAATCTTTTCAGTTACTTCAAATGTTTATATCGTTTGCTCAGGCAACCCTGAAAAAAAACTGTGTATGGTAAAATGCCACACGTATTCGGTGTATATTCGTGTACTTATCATAGAATTTACCATGCTGACAGTCGAAATTTGTGATTCACAATACATTTCCACTTGTCAGCAAGCGCTAATCTGACACGATAAATAACTCTCGAAAACAAAGCGATTTATAGTTCTGGCGTGCATCACTTTTTGCTATGGACATAAAGCTGTTTGGAATCCAAGGGACGAAAAATAGCAAAATTCAAAATATACAATGCTGTGTGTAATCGGTGGGTAAACACTTTGAAAATTATTGAAAAATATATTCCTCACTATACAAAATGAATCCGTTTTCACCGCGTGCAGTTCTGATTCGATTCTCACGTTACCCTCTCAATAAAATGATCGATCTCCCAGCAAGTAAATATTGATTCGGAAATACACTAAAGGATGCAGTCGATCGAGGGGTTCTTACTTCGGGCGAACCTAAAGAGAGAGGGAGATTTGGTCAGCCAGAGTTCCGCCCAGCAGCGCCATATGCTGCCTTGGGATGCGGAAGGCAAAGGACTGTGCGTATTAACCCGTGTCTTTCTGGCTTTTGTCGAGGTGTGAGCACTCTTGTGCGTGGATATTGTCGCTTGAATTTTTTCGACGGACATATGTTGGCCTTATGACGTGCACACGATCAGTCCAGTCTCGGGGGAAAGCCCGAAAACGTGGAAAAGTCTGTGGAAAACGGAGAAGAACGCGGGGCTTGAAAAAATGCTCGAGCAGATCGTAGGAACTGTCTTCATCGATCTTTTTCCACGTGAGCTCAAACGTTTTTTCTTCGCTACTATCTGTTTTTCCGCGAATGTTTATCTCTAGAACTGCTGTCATCCGGAGCAACATTCCGGAAGATGAACGGTTCGCTGGTGTTTCTGCAGCATCTTAATCCGCGCTACACTCTTGTCGCTTATCTCCGTGCATGCGTGTGTGACAGGAAAGAATTGTCTCTTTCGTCCACTCGATATGCGACGGAGTCGCACACGTCCATGCTCGCCAACGAAACGCGGCGGTTGTCCGCGGCTGACATATCGCGTTACGCAATCGATAGTACAATAATGGTAGGTCGTGATAAAACTGGGTCATTGTATCTCGAAGTCATATGCACGCAAAGGCGATTGGATGCACATTGTAATCTAGAGGAAAAGGAGAGGCTGGGAGAAATGTCAATTTCTTACGACAGAAACGTCGATTGTGTATTAATTGCTGAGATTGCGTTAATTAATCCGTTTAACGAGGCCAATTTCCAAGCACGAAGCTTTGCTGCATCAACGCGATTTTTTTATTTTAATCAACATTTATTTTCCGTTACGAATATGCGAAAACAAAAGAAAAGTTTAGTGTCGAGCGACGACGCTCGTCGCGGTGTGCGATGGAAAGCGAGGAAACCTCTCGTAACTCCCCGGAATATGAAAAGTTTTGCAATTCTTTTTGTAAAATGATCTCCCACATTTTCCTTCGCGAATTCGCAAAATGATTATGATGCTTGAAAGACTATTCGCTCGTCGCTCGCGTTTTGAAAACACTCGGAAGCCAATCGAGCTGTTTGCAAATCTTACATGCAGTCCGATGTATTTACGCGATGATATGAGACAGAACCGCGTCGCTCCGCGTACAGCCATAGCGTCACCCTCTCATTATGCAATATTGCTGTTTGCTCAGCTTTTATATTACAGTACCCGTGCACAGCCGGTGCGCAGTGCTCGCTCGAGCCACCGCGCGATAAGCCACGAAATCAAGTGGGAAACAGGTTTCGGAAACGTGTATCACACACGTCTCGCGGTATCGGCTTTCACACTTTTCAAACAAACTCTTTGTACATGTACATGCGGAACCAGTGCTGACAAACAAAAAGTCATACCTCGACGGGACCTCGACGAATTTACGCCTTTTTTCTTCACGGTGATATCGACACGGGCTCGCCGCTGGACAACAGATGGACGAAAAAGTTGACCTGCCCTCGGGTCCTTTCGCAAACGCATGGCGCCCACGACATCCTCCTTGCAATAACACACGGAACGACACATAGCGATTGCAACATTGCGCCTCGAAAAATGTAGCCCTTTGGCGAGAAGTGGGTAAAAAAATGGAAAGTTTTCTTCCAGATTTTCAAGAGTCTGAAACTCGCCTCAATAAAATCATATTTTTGTTTATGGTCGTATTCAGAATAAACGACGATGGATCGACGATTTGGGTGATGAATGCGTGCTCGTTTTCTGGAATAATCAACAAAGTTATCGTTAAGTAAAGAGCGCAAAAAACTCATCCTTCTTGGACGCGACGAGCCTTGTTTTACGGAGAATGAAAAATCACGGTATCGCATCCGAAGGAGAGAAACAAAAGTAGAAATGCGAAAATATACCACAGATTTTATTCGGCTCAAGTCTCATCGAGGTCAAGCCTTAATTTCAATGTCTCCCCGGATTCGTGTTTACGATTCGTTCGTTAACCGCGATACGCACCTGCTCCAATCAACGCGGTGTGACTCGTTACTCCCGTTGGTAAAAATCTTGGAAAAGCTCAGCTTAAGATCGCACCTCGCAAGATGGAGCGAAATAAAGAAAAAATAGGACAGCACCAGTCGAGAATAACTCGGAGCATGCTCGAGTATTGGTGAAAGCGTCCGCGTCCAACGTATTTTGTATACGCCGACGCTGTTTTTTCTTACGACGTTCGAACTCTCGTTGTCGGTTGTGTTGTGCTCCTTATAAAGTAGTCGAGACTCGCGGCACTCGCTCCTAAAGAGACATATAACTATACGCCTCCGTTCGCCAGTTGCGTCATCGACGCGTGTGTTTCTCTATCGTGGCACACATCAGAAATCTATAAATGTCTTTATCTCGATCCCATACACCCAAAACATCTTTTTTGTGAGAGTATCAGACGTCGATTTCGCGAGGTATATTCCCGGACATTGGCTCGGGTATCTCCCGGTATATCTCGGAAAAATGTATCCAATCAGCGTGTCCAATTGAATCCGAAACGTTCGATGACATTGGCCGATTCGGTCGGGAATCAACGAGAGTCGAGACTTCGATTCACAAATAGAAAAAAGGCATCTTGACGCATCGATTTATGATGACGGTCGACGAAATGTGTGCTCGGGACTTTTTGTCAAACGACTCGTACGCGATGGCGACTCTTCGTACGCTATTTAGAAACTTGGAAGATTTTGTATGCAGTTTGAAACTCGGGATGGAAAATTACGTCACCGACGAGGCACACTCTCATCGCGATATATCTTTCGACGCAACTTTAACGAGAGATTCGCAAGGAGATATGGTCATCCATTTGTGTCATCTTATTTCGTATGCACCTAATAAACAACGCCTTCTTCGTGGCACGAAAGTGCGACGTGGTTAAACTCGTGTTCTTTTATTTTGGAGGAATATTCAGAAATAAAAATATCCATTGCTTCGGAATTTCCAAGTGCGATTCCGCGCTGGTAATTCGAAAAACGACTGTTATTCAGGTCTGAAGCCACTTCTGGCTCATTATTTGCAGCACTGACTTGCTTTGGAGGATTTTCAGACTACACTGAAAAAAGAAATTTGTTGAATCATCAAAATGCTCGTTGGATCGCCGAATACGGTGGCGAGTAGCATGAAATTTATTAGCTGAACGAAAATCTCGTTGATCCGAACACTCAGTTTCATGACTCGAACGAAATATTTTCCGTACGACGACGAAACCGACTGAATCAACAAGAGTTTTGCTGATCCAACGAATTCGATGTCGTTCGTCATCATTCGTTGATCCAGTAAAAGATTTCGTAACCAAAACTCGTTTTTTTTCATACTGAATCGCGCTCAGAAATTATTTCTTTCGAGAAATGATATGAAATTGAAGCGTTGGAGTCCAACGAAATGATGTAAAAAAACTCTTCAACAATTCCAATAATTCTCCAATTTTCTCCAATAATAAAAAATTAGCGAATTACAAATGTAATTTTTTTTTTTGTTAAATTCGTTGGACTCCGACGTCGGAAACTTCAGCGTCGTCGAGAAATGTATCTTCGCAGCAAGCTGCGGAGCACAACTGTGTATCTGCGTTACGGTTGGAAGTAGAGTTCGAAAAATAAGTAGGTAAATTTGGATTTCTGGACACGCGTTTATCCACAGAAATTACCATACGCGTTGTGACCCATTTCGCGATTGTTTCACACAAAGAATACGAGTTCGTTGAACGCGCCCACATTCGGAGAAGAGAGTTTCTTTTTATTCCAATATTTCGGTCGATAGATTTCGGTTTTTTGCGTAACGAGGTTTCCTTAGTCACGGTTCGAAGATGTGTGCGAAGATCGAGTGTCGAGAAGGAGGAGGATGAAAAAGAAGCGAGTATGAATAGTGAGGAGTGTCATTGAATGAAAATTTACGAGTATGGACATTACGGGAGCAGCAGGTATGGAGGGACCCCGGGCAATGTGGTCCTGACGTATTCGTGGCGGGAGAATGAGCGCAAGAGCGAGAGAGAAAGAGCTCGGAGCCGAGGGTCTCTCGAGAGCAGTCAAGCACGTGGCTTGTCCATGCGATTTTATTACACCCCGCAGCATAATGCCGCACATGTATGACGGGGACGTGACGTGAAAAAGGGCGGAACGACGAAGGAGTCGCCGATGTAGTTGAGCCCGCAGATATTAACGATATTGACATTGTACGGCGGGGAAGATTCACGCAGGCGGGACGCTTGCATGGCTCCGGGCCTCTTGAAACGGACAGACCAGCATTCGTTCGTTCAGCCCTCGCAGTTATGGATACATTAGCCCTCGCGTTGCAACCAGCATCCGCTCATTTCTCTATTCAATATAATAGATGTGGAGTGAAAAAAAACGTACGTAAAAAACACATAAATCCTGTGGAGATAAGCCGTCGGGGTCGAAGACGCGTTGGCCATTGATGGAGGCCAATTGTGCCCCACACAAAACGGCCCTTTCAGCTCGAGTCTTCGCCTCCACTGGAGTCGACCCCGTGAAATAAGAAGAATATAATATTTCTCGAAACATCAATGACGACGAAGATTTTGGGAACGATTTTGATGGGGGAATATCGCGACAATGAGAACTCAACATTAGTCCCT
The DNA here is from genome assembly GCF_019457755.1 of Venturia canescens. Lineage (NCBI taxonomy): Eukaryota > Metazoa > Arthropoda > Insecta > Hymenoptera > Ichneumonidae > Venturia > Venturia canescens. The sequence continues at coordinate 1,860,816 of NC_057423.1, read as the reverse complement.
TCTCGCGACTCCTTAAATCCGCCGACTTGAAGTGTTGAATCAGTACGTTTTCCGTGAGATTTCGTACTCGTGGATAATTCTCTTAGGATAAGCCTCGCATAATCGTTCGGCACTATTTTTTCAACCCCGATAAAGAAGATCGTTGAAAAAGACCGCGAGATTTTTGATTTACCAAGCACAACGGAGCTCAACCCTCTGCGCAGGGCTTCGAGTTTTATGATCTACGGGAGCTACCGGTCCATCGATTTCCCTGTAGAAGTATCTCCATCCATACGAGAATGACAAAGTTTATAACTTTCAACACGTTCCGGACGTTGGGTGAGAGCGTGGAACTCCGGAGGTCCGTTGAAAAGTGCGGCGATTCGAATCTGAATGCAAATATATCGCGTACGTTTCAGCTACGCACCAACCCCGCACGCTCGTTTATGTGCGTGCGTCCAAAGATCGAGCCCCATGATTGCACGCCAGGGAAACGGAAGGTACGCGTACGCCAGTCGGCTCGACGTCGTCGGTGATCCCAACCGCTCTCCCCGCCGTGGCTTTTGCTTTTACGTATAAACCGAACGCGAAATATACGTAAAGAGGCTTGAGCAATTCGCCAAGTACGGATGCCACGATGACTGTTGTAGAAACAGCGCATGTCCAGCATCCGAGCAGGAGAATGAGAAAAAGAGGGAGAGAGAGCGGCACGATGGAGCCGTCCGATTTGGCCAAATAAGGGATTATAAATGCGTGACTGTCCCCCGTATCGCGTTGTAATAAGTCAATATACCGCGGTGAGATCCTCGCCGAAGATTCTGTTGACAACGCGCCTGGCGCGAATAGAGAATAAAGGTGGAAAGCCGAAAGCCTACTGTCCAACAGCGCGCGACAAATGTACACGAGCCAACATTTCCGGTATTTCGTATCGAGTCGAACATTTCGCGTGTGACGCTTCCGCATTACAACTCAACGAGTTCGTCCGAAAAATTCGATAAAATGAAAAACGATAAATATCGTCTCGACTAGATTCGATGTAGAAAATAATTGCAGAATCGTTCGAACAGTTTCGAATTGGTGCGGAAGAAAATACGATCGAAATGATCGAGTGTAGCGAAACGGGCGTCGACGTAACTCGATCGAGTTGACGATTCACGAGGCTGAGACTTCGGTTCCGTGCAGCATCGAAATAGCCTCTACGATATGAGCCTTGAACAACGAGGCTGGAAAACTCGTTTTAACGGACGCGTCTCGTATACGTCGATAGGAAGAATGATCGAGTTAACGGAAGTAACGTGAAACTGTTACGCGCGCGGTAAGAACGAATGTCGAAAATAAAATACTCGATCGTTACAAAAGAGGTTGGGGATTATTGAAAAAGGAAGAAATTCGATCTCGATCATCTCGTGTCGCATCAACTTCGGTTTCATTTCTTCTCCCTCGACTCTCGCGTTTATCCTTGAAATCTAGTGGGCAATCGGCGCGGCCTTTCGTCTCTCTCGTTACACTGTACTGCACCACGCGATTGTTTTATTTATAATTCTTACGCGAGAGGGAATGAGTAACAGATTTGTTTTGTTCTCATAAGACGGAGGAACGCTCATCGAAGATTGGAGTACGTACGTGACACAACGAGAGAGCCGATGTTGCCTCGCCATTTAAGGATTCAAAAGTCGCGAGTATACTCGCTCTAAAAAGTGCAACTGCAAGGGACATTAATAAACTATGAACTCAGCCCGGGTGAGAGGGACAATTTATAGTCGAGAGTTAATAACTCTGACTCGGAGCTGTACACGCACGAGGCAGCAAATGAATCATGGTCGCAATGTGACCAAATGGGAAATAATAAAACAATAAATAAGGCACTTTTGGTGGGCTACCGGAGGAAGGAGACTCTCGTATTGCTTATTATCTTCGGTTTCGTGACGAAATACCTTTTTTTTCAATCGGAGAAAATCGGTTGGATGCTGGTAAATAACGTGCGCAAGAGACCGGTTCGCCCATCACCACGCGTCTCGGTATATTCGTGCCATTCAACACACTCGATCAAACTTTCCTGCGCGCATGCTACTCGCGTGTGGCTTCACCAGCGAGCCGCTTTTTTATTCTTATTTTCCCCTTTCGAAAGAATGCAGAATGAAGAAATCGAAAAAAAATGTATTCGTATTGGAAGTGGGCGAAGCCTCGTCATTTTCAACCCACGTGTTATATGGATCGGATCTTCAACGACGAGGATGCCGAATGAGTTCACTGAGGAGCGAGAGCACGAAACCGCGCGTATCGTTCATCTATACGCCTTCCAAACTCGTACACTTTGTCGTCGCATATAGCCTGGTGCGGTTAATGATGTTATGATAATAAAAGAGAGAGGGAGAGCACTTGCGGTTTGTCGTTCTTACATGTGCACTCCTGCTTTTTTATTTTCTCCAATCGATCATTGTGAATCAGGCCCGTATTCGCAGCAGCAGGATGAAAGGATAGTCGATTTGCAAACGAACCTGCGATAGGATGATCTGAAAACAAAATAGAATAGCAACTACTTCAAGTCTATTAAATTGAAGTCTAAATAAATTTAATAAACACTTACATTGAAAATAATTTTATCACGCATAAGAATGTAATAAAATGCTATAAAAATATCACAAAAGATCAAATTTATACTTCAACTTAACCTTTAAATATACACGTATAATCTACGAAACATTTTTAATGTGGGAAGGAAAGTTTGTATCGGTGAAATGGCACCGAGAAAAATAATGCTCCAATTCGTTACAAAAGTGAAGCTGCTAGATGAATCAAAGCACGTGAGTCAGTCTGAAAAATAAATTTGGTGAAATTCCCGCGAAATTTTGCGCCGTGAGAGGCCCCGGAACTGTGCTTATCGTTATCAGAGGACCTTAAACTATCATGTACCGCAAAAAAAGTGGACCTTCACGCGACTTTATCGAACGTCCGAACTACTTTGGCCTATATTTCATCGGTGTTTATTGCTCTGCGAAAACTGACAATATTGACCATAAAAAGTCCGGATGTCGAGGTGAGCCAGTCTCAAGGTAGGATTCACTCTTCTCACTCTTGTGCAAGATTCTCGTTGACGATCATATGCAAATGCGAAGAGAGGGTCAGTAAGCGTCACTCCGAGCATCTTTCGAATTGTCGTAGTTGCACAACAGCGCAATATAAACAGAGGGATAAAAAATGATGCGTTTTTCTCGACGCACGCCGCGGCACCAGCGAAATTCTGTTTTCCTTATACTCGCATTTCCTTTGTACTCAACCTCTGCTTCGAATGTTTGCAAGCGAGTGGTTAAACACGCACTCTCGTGTGTGGGCTAAAGGTTTGCCTACGCGCGAGCGTTTGTGCCGCAATGTTCTAACGAATATACAATCCCGACATGTGAATATCGCGCTCTTGCGTGCACAACCTAGAAAACTCGCGGCGAGTGTGTCAAGGTTGGCTGACATCAATGGGACATTTGTTCTACGAGATCGACCAGCTCCGAATAGATCTTTGTTGAGGAAGATCGATTACAAAATGAGCGGAACATTTCTCACATATTTCCAAAAAATGTGTGTGGGAAACTTTGAAAATTAAAGCGACGTCGCATGTTTTCTGAGAACAGCGTTCGAATTTGAAATGAAAAAAGTTCTCGGAATTTTGAATCCTTTAGAAATGTTCTTTTGATTATTTATAAATACTCGCAATTTCGCTTGAAACTTGGTCAGCATTTTTTTCGAGACACGAGACGAACATATTTGTAGGGTAAATATTCCAGCTCTCCACCCTTTTTTCATTGATCCAATGTGACCGTGAAAATGATCGATCGTTTAAGAATACCCACACACCTCGAGAATGTATAAAAAGAGGGAAAATTATTGGCGAACGTTTCACGATCGCGTCGCCGTGCGTGTACTGTCCCGGGAATCGTGAAAGTCGTCGCACACAAAACGCTGCTTTTTCGAATGCCAAACGCGTCTTTCATTCGTATATAGCGGGTATTATAAGACGCGAGGTTTTCTCATTATATTCCACTCTCGTAGCCCAAGAATATCGGTATACAGCGTCATTTCCGCTGAAAGGGTCTTCGACCCAAGAAAAATTTCGATTCGAGCCAGTGATTGCTGAACCAGGGGATGATAAATGAAAAATTGACGATTTCCGGCTGATCGATTTGGCTGGAGATGGATTTTATTACAAATATACGTATACACGAGGATCCCCCATTCTCCCAATGGCGTGCCAGACATTAGGAATGAGTTGCTAAACGGAAGTTAAATGACGAGGGAAGGTGCAGCTTGTATATAATTGCCACACCCTTTTCCTTATCGCGCGCGATCGCTACCTGACCCTGTCCGTGTAATCATCGTCTTGCCCTTTCTAATTTTCTTTTAACGCAGTACTCTCGTCATTCCCGAAAGTACTTGGTAGCATTTCCAGTTACATTAAATCCTCGTTGCTGATAGCTCTAATGGAAATAAAAAACGTAAGCAAATGAGCGATATTTTGACGACTTTGTCTGTTGATTCTGTATCGTTGAATATCCGATTCGGAAAGGTCAATTTAAAAAAGAAAAAAATCATGAAAAACCTCAAAACTGGGAGTTGCCTCGGAAGAAACGTTGCCGAACTGTACGGAGCAGCGTATTTCAAATTGAATGAAGATCCATGTGCGCGAATTAGCCTCGAATATCGGTACGAGCGCGTACACTTGCATCGGATAAAGCGTGTGAGGCGTGTACGCCATAAATTATATTTTACTCGTACGTTTCGGCGCGTCAATCCAATCCTCCTCGTATAATAGGCCGGCCTGGATGGGTTTTAGGTTGGAGAGAGAAGGACGAGAAAGGAGAAAAGGGAGGGAGGGAAGTGAGTGAGAAGATGACGCGCCACGAATCTCATTACAGACTAAAGGGAGATGGTGAGCTGAAACGTTTCGAAGCTTCTGTGCCGCTGATTGAATCTCCTCGGTCAATAATGACCTAGGGAAAAAAAAAGGTTGGGACAAGTACATTGATGGTCCCTCGTTTGCTGATAATTCCACCCATAAAAAAAACTTTAAAAAAAATTTTTTTTTAATTGTAAAAAAAATTATTTCATAAAAAAAATTATTATTATATATTTTTTAAAGTGTCAAAAGAATCAAATAACAAGTAAAAAATAATAAACCGAAAAATCGCCCTTGAAATCATTTTGGAAACCGATGCCTCATTCTTCTTATTTGATTCGAACAGCTAAATCAACTGAAAAAAACTCCATCTAATTTACGTGGGGCATTAAAATTTATTATATTAATTCGAGGCCAAGTATTTTCTAATGAATTGAAAAAAGTTACCATTTGAATTACGTGCAGCATTAAAATTTATGATATCAATCGGTGGACAAGTATTTTATTAGTAAATCCAAATTTTGACATTATTAAATTCTTCTAAGAAGCTTTTAAATCCAAAAAAATCACATGAAAGCTAGTCATTTCTTACTCTATGGTGGCAGAGACTTATAAGAAAATCGATTCTTCTCAGACTTTCAGGATCCTCTGGTATTATTCACAAAATTCGACGTCGATTGGATCGATACAAATTATGTTTAAATATGTGTTAAAAGTACTTGTCCGGCCCATCACTTTCCGTTTAAATTGTTTATCCAAATAAAAGTCAGGGCTTGTCTAGAACTGATGGATCACAAGTATTCATGCAGAGGGAATTGAGAGAATTATCTTCAAGTAATTTTTACTTAATTGCACTAATTTAATAAAAAACGGAAACAAATTATTCTGCAATATAGAAGGGATATTATTGTGCATCGATAAATGAAAAAAATTGTACATAATGTATATGTTCAAGCTTCCAAAATAACTCTGCAGTTTACATTCGATGACGGCAATTTTTACTTCCCACTTATTCTTCCAGCGAACGAGTTCCATTCGGAATAAGAACTAACCTATACTATTATTAAGAACATTAAATTAATAGTGAATCGCATTTCAACAAACTTTTAACGAGATTCTGCCGTGCCATTTCGTTTTTTTATGATTGATTCTTTATTGAATGAATAGTGATGGGCCGGACAAGTACTTTTAACACATATTTAAACATAATTTGTATCGATCCAATCGACGTCGAATTTTGTGAATAATACCAGAGGATCCTGAAAGTCTGAGAAGAATCGATTTTCTTATAAGTCTCTGCCACCATAGAGTAAGAAATGACTAGCTTTCATGTGATTTTTTTGGATTTAAAAGCTTCTTAGAAGAATTTAATAATGTCAAAATTTGGATTTACTAATAAAATACTTGTCCACCGATTGATATCATAAATTTTAATGCTGCACGTAATTCAAATGGTAACTTTTTTCAATTCATTAGAAAATACTTGGCCTCGAATTAATATAATAAATTTTAATGCCCCACGTAAATTAGATGGAGTTTTTTTCAGTTGATTTAGCTGTTCGAATCAAATAAGAAGAATGAGGCATCGGTTTCCAAAATGATTTCAAGGGCGATTTTTCGGTTTATTATTTTTTACTTGTTATTTGATTCTTTTGACACTTTAAAAAATATATAATAATAATTTTTTTTATGAAATAATTTTTTTTACAATTAAAAAAAAATTTTTTTTAAAGTTTTTTTTATGGGTGGAATTATCAGCAAACGAGGGACCATCAATGTACTTGTCCCAACCTTTTTTTTTCCCTAGGGGAAGTTTATGGTTTGATATCACGTCTTTTTTCTCAAAAGATCCTTATTTATGTTCAGATGAATGTAAGATTTTAGTTTAAATTTCTATGAATTGTTTATAATTTTCGGCGTATAACGTTGGTTTTCACGAAAAAAGACCTATTTTTCGTCGAAATTGTACTGAAAATATTTCGATAGAGGTTTAGTCTTGGACTTTTGTGATTTTTCTCCTTGTCTTCTAATATGTTTCGTCCATTGGGAACTCAAGAACATGGAGCAATGCGTGTTGCGGGCCGAGATATGATTTTCGGCTGATAACGTTAGGAAAAAGAAAGGAAAAGAGGAAAGATAGATCAAATTCAAGACACAACAAATCCAACAGAATTGGCCCTTTTTAAATGTTGCTTTTGCATTCTGAATCTAGACATTTTCGTGTCATTCAAAACGTGTCCCCGATGAATGATATATTTCCAAAGTTTGCAAGTGGCCGCTGAGATCCAATTATCCAGTTTGATAGTTGCTGAAAAAAGGCACCCGGAAACATTTATTATGTCAGAACTCAAAGAAGCAAAAAAAACTGAGCGTACTTAATTCAACAGAGCAACCGAATTCAAAGACGTTTAAGGTATCTGCATTTGTTTTGGCGAAAAACAATTTCAGGAGAATTCATTAATGAATTTAAAAGTTTAAAAACTCAGAATAAAATAGAAAACGGAAAATTTAGGAATTTAGAGAAGCTGAAGACGTTTGTGATGAATTTTTGAGATTACATGTTACGGTTGGAGTAAAGAATTTAAATGATTGGCACACATACTGCGACACAAAAATATGAAAGTTTGGAGGTATTCGCTTCATACGGCAGTAATACAAACTTCAATAGTATTTAAAAAGAAATACTTTAAAACTTACTAAACCAAGTTCTATTACTCATTCTCATAATCAAAGATAGGGGGTGATACTTAACACACATATTTATGCACAGAAATTTCAGAGTTCGCAGGTATCTGCTGCGATTCAATGTATCTGCGCAATAAATTTTGAAGACAGCAATTTAAAATCTATCCATAAATGAGCAACTGAAGACTTCTGTGATGAGTGTTTACTTCATATATATGTTACAGTTAGTTTTAAAAAGTAAAATGAGTGACACAGTATATCAATTTTATAATTCGCAGATTTTTGCTGTATTTCTATAATCCAAATCTATAGTATTATAGAGAAAAGTTGGCAAAAGTCATGATGTTACGTTGAAATTACATAGCGAACATTGTATTCAGAAATTCTGTATGTTCCCATGGATGTTAGCAGGCATTATATTTGATCGCATCCAAAACTGAGCAACTGTAGACTTAGCGTAATGAATCTTTTCACTAATAATTCCACATTTGTAGTTTGCAAAGTGAGAATACTCAATATTACCATAATTAAAGATAGGAGGTGATACTTAGCACATATATTTATCCACAGAAATTTTAAAGTTCGCAGCTATCTGCTGCAATTCAATGTATCTGCGCAATGAGTTTGGAAAACAGCAATTTCAAATCAAATTTCAAAGCATAAATGAGCAACTGAAGACTTTTCTAATGAATTTTTCACTTCATATTTATGTTGCAGTGAGAGTCAAAAAGTAAAATGAATGGCAAAGTATATAAATTTTATAGTTTGCAGATTTTTGCTGTATTTCAATGATCCAAATCTATATAGTATTATAGTGAAAAGTTGTTCAAAGTCATGATGTTACATTAAAATGACATAGCGCACATAACATTTAGAAATTCTGTAGGTTTCCATGATGTTGGCAGGCATTATACTCAATCGCATCCAAAACTGAGCAACTGTAGACATATCGTAATGAATGTTTTCACCAATAATTCCACATTTGCAGTTTGCGGAGTAGGAATACTCAACATACACGTTATTTCATAAGTATTGTTATCAAAATTTGTGTTTGCCTACCGCATTCCGAAGATTCAACTTTTCATACTATCAGCAAAAAAAACATCCAAAGACTTTTTGGAACAAGTTTCAAAATTTATTACTCGACAGACCAGGTGGAAAAAGTATAACTACACTTATATCAACACCAGAAACTGTTTTGAGAATCAGATATACAAAATGTGCGATTGATGATCATAATCGGAAACCACTTGAATTACGTTACCATAATCAGCATGAAGAAATATTAGAAAATCATAGGACACATATTAGGAAACCAATTAATAATATGTATCCATCCGCTGCAAACCGATGGAGTCAAAACAAGGATCGGATAGAGCAGAGCCAAACTCAATAGGAAGCAAAATATGGGAATATTCAAAAATAATGATGACACAAGAAATAAATTAGAAAACATTTATTCGATTGGAGTTTCTCACATTATATATACTAACAGTTCTGTATGTTCTTGTTTTATTAAATATCAACCATAATATTTCAGATCGCAAAAAGAAAATTTGACGTTATAGGTTGACGAACATTTTTTCTTACAACTTCCAGACCTATTTTTGATGAACTGATTTGCCTTATTTATATTATTCACTAACTATGCGAACGTTTGTTACATTTGTCCCGAACTTCGTAACGTCAAACCCCGGCCGGTTCGTTACCACACAGCTATCAAAGGGAACTCGTATATATAACCTACATTATTACATATGATATGTTATCACGCAACTGATGATATATTTACACTGGACAATATTCCGCGAACTCTGGTTTAATTGAAAGATTATCTCAGTTGACACTTATTTCCAATCGAACGAAATAATGAAATCTTGAAAAGTTTCGTTGACATATGCATTGCGCATTTTTTTATATTTTTTAGCACACACAAATCATAGTCTACATTTACGCGGCCGCTTTTATACCGGTTTAGTATACCACAAGTTTTAACAAAATAAATATTAACCACTTTTCACTAACCATTTTCATTTATTAATTAGAGTCCGCACACAACAGCACTTTGGGGATTATAACCTCACCTGTCAAAATGACGTTCAGTATGAAAACAAGTTTCAGGTGGTTTCGGATGTGCGTATCGATGTATTGATATCATATAACCTATTTACAAATGATATAAATGATAAACTTATTTTCAGTCAAACGAATTAATGAAATCTTAAAAAGTTTCGTCGACATGCATTTCATTTTTATTTTATTCTTTTTCACACACAGATCACAGACTACATTTACGCGACTGCTTTTATACCGGTTTAGTTTAGCATTCCACAGGTTTTAATACTATGCACTTCGTTAGATGACGAAAGTTTTTTTTATTTATCCCACACGCATTCCATAGTGTCAAAACTCTGTTTATACGATGATCGAAAACTGACACATGGTTTATATATATACATATAATATAATATTCACGGAGTCTGAGCGCGGTCGGGGTAAGACTCAATAGTTAGAAGGCCTAAAATGGCGAACAGGCATTCTGTATAACGCATATATAGATATACAGAATGCCTGTTCACTATTTTAGGCCTTCTAACACTTGAGCCTTACCCGCGGTCGGCCTAGCAGCTGGAGGAGCCGACATCGTTGAGCCAATCAGAATGCGTAGAGGCAACAACTCTACTACTACTAACTACGTCAAAACGCGTATACGTATACGTCGAACTCGTGATGTGTCAGTAACTTTTGCATAATCTTGAGCCCGTGCAAAGTTTTTTCTCAGCAATTACGCCACCGATCGTGATGATTTTGGGCGCAATCTAAAGAGAATTTCTTAATTAGCTGAAAGTTCAATTTTCAAAGCCTTAGATGACTCATAACTTCGGTAATTCAAAAAAATCACTTGCCAATTTTACCCCCACCACGGCGAATCGTTTTATTCAGAGAAAGTATACTCGGCGTGAGCCTCGGGCCAGCAGACGACAGGGCTGTCAATGTACTTGTCCCGAGACTCTACCGAGTCTCTTGATAATGGCGACCATTTGGCAAACCGCGCGAGCGAGGCTCGGTGAGCTCGGGGGAAGGTCGTTAAGCAAATTGGATGTTTCGGGTCACTCATTAGTCCGCGCACTTATCTGCATGCGCATATATAATCATCGAAAATGCATCCAAATCGGAGTTTCGCGGACTTGTTAACACACGCGCGCGAGAAAAAGCTGAGAAAGTGTAAGAGCCTCGATGAATGAGCGATGCATTTGGAGCCGGTATTTCAGTATCTTTATCTCTCGAGAAATAAATTCATGTTTGCGAATAAGTTTTTCGACGGCTTGCCTGCTCCCCCCACGATTGATTATACTCACGTCAATCCCGATAACCTTTTCATTCGAGCTTGAAAGCGTGTTCCCTTATTTTCAACGTTTTATTACGCCGATGATCTCATCGTCAAGTTCGTTTGATACGAGCGCGTCAAATGATTCGCGTGCATGTGACGAAATTTGTACCGAAATGAGGAAAAAATTAGATCGATCATTGTTCACCCAGCGAATTCATGAAATGACGAATTTCTCGTTGATTTTCAGGGTCATCGTTGGGGCACCGCAGGCTCAAACCGCACAGGTGAACGTCTACAGAGGCGGCGCAGTTTATCGTTGCGACGTTGCGAAAGACGACCAATGCGTTCCCATTGTCTTTGACACCAAAGGTAAGACGAGTGCGTGGGAAAATCGGAAACGCGAAAGCCAAGTTGGAAATGAGGAAAGATTATTCATTAAACTGTCAGAGTTCCCTGCTTCGCGGATGAGTATGACAAAAAATAAACAATTTAATCACGAATGAAGAATGAGAAGAAACGCATTGCTTCGTGCTTGAAAGATAGAGGCTGTTTAAACGAATGAAACGGAGATTATTCGTCGAGAGGAATCGCGTTCACGTTCCATTGTGCAGGTGAATTACGAGTCTGGAGAAGAAAGAAGGAAAAGGGAGAGGAATAATTGAAAATCATCTCGATGCTTCGAACAAATTTATGTTAAAGACGAGAGAGTTAATGGAGAAATGATATTCAACAGCGGCATATTAGTCATGATTTGTCTTGCGCTTCGAGCATGCTAATTTATTTTTCCCCCCTCTTTTCGTCGTTGCCTAGCTCGTTCTCTTCGTACCTTGTATTTCTCATCTATCCGTTGGATCCTTCATTTTTCCATTTGAAAACGATTCGGAAATATAAATATTCACAGAGAGAAGTCCGACAAGCGCTCGCCTCGCGTTGTTCTCAAGACTTTTATCTCTCCTCTTCAATCCCGTGACCCATATTTTCCGTTCGTCCATCATATTATTCCCGCTGCGAGCAGAGACCCTAGAAAATCATTTCCGAGTGTCTAGCCTCGCTTCTGAAACGACACGCAACGTTCTGCCGCCATAATAACACCCGTGAAACGGTGGCGAGCGCGGTACTGGATCTGGAGCAAAGAATGCTATTTTTAGACGCACATACTCCGAACCTCCGTCGCACGGTTTTGAACTTTCCTTCGCTCCTCCCTATGGAACACCGCTGCTTGTTACGAGTATCTCATTTCCTTGACTCTTCAACTCCTGTGCGCACTCGCCTCTCGATGATTGATCAAACCGCGCACCCGATCAGAGAAACTCGAATGACACGTTTATCGTTCCCTCATTATGCTATTTTATTACGAGATTTCCCAGTTGCGGTTTAACTTTCGCACAAGCTTCGAAGAAGAGGCGAGCGTTCGCTGCAATCTTCAAATGCTGCACAAACAGGGAGTTGAAAATATTATTTTAAAATGTATTTTTCACTGGCACGCAACTCGATTATTCCGACGATAAAAATAGAGATTGAAATGTTCCCGGGAAGTCCTGAATAACGATGATTAAAGTTTCTGTAAACGTTCGTTTCTCCAGGCCCAGCGGAACGTCTTCCCGTTAACTTTTTCTCGCGTCCTCTCCCTTCCTCTTTTCCTCACGCACACGCTCTCGCGCGAGGAGTCCCGTGTGCATTAGGACTCGGCACAATGCAGTCGTGTACGCGCCCCTTCCCAAAGTCCAATTAGTGAGGCAAATGGCGTATAACATCCATCGAGTCACTCGCCGCGTCCGAACATCTTGTTTTGATAGGTAATTAGCTTGTATACACATGCAGATATTCGCCGCGATCGCGCTCGTACACGTCGCCTTGTCCAATTATAGGATCGCGGAGTCGACAGAGTCCTGGTAAGCCGGGAGAATCGAGAGGGACTCTCGCGAGGAGGAGCAAGATTTTGTAGCTCGGGGTTGAGGGATACATTTATCTCCGGCTCGACAGAGCTCCGTGAGAGCGGCGCACGTACACGAAGTGACTTTCCGAATCCGCGTGCGTAGAATCTTGGTAAACATTCGATTGCAGTTGTGTGCGACTATTGAAAGGTTTTATTGACAATCGTTTGACCAACGTTGAAGAAAACGTGAGGAGAAGAAACCTGGAGACAAATGACGAGTGACAAGGTGCTAAGTAGAATAGTCGAAAACAAATTTTTGACAAAGTTTCGAACGTTGGAGTACAACGAAATAAACATTTGTCATTCACCGATTTCTTATTTCACGAAGCATCGGTGGAGCTTGAAAACTACGAATTGCAAATGGAGAATAATTGGAGAGTTTTTTTAGATCATTTCGTTGGACTCGAACGTTGGAAACTTGAGCGTCATTCCTCACCGCGCGGCGAATAAGTAATCCATGGGGAAAATTGTCAAGGTGTCTTTTCCACGAGTCCGGGCAATCGCGAGCAGAGCTCTCGTCGCTGGCAGTCATTTTCGAAAATAGCTTCGTCCCGATCTCTCGCGCGCAGCCTCTCATTTTCGTTTCTGTATTTCGAAAGTAACACACAAGTAAAATTTGTCTCCCTCCTTTTTCTTCATTCTGTAAGCGTCGCTCGCGATCGTATATTATTTTTGGATTGCGCGTTCTGGGCCGCGGCTACCGTTCCCGCAATTCGTTTCACTCTCTCCCTCTCGCGCGGCGCTGAAAACAATTCACGGTACGCGAATCCAGCCGTTCCCTCAGCAGAAACTCTAGAAACCAGAATTTCATTTTTCACTGAGAATTTCAAAAATCCTCAAACAAAAAGTCCGATTACGTATCGGATTGTTCCTCGTGCATCACAAAACAATTGAAATTCCATATGCGCGCCCGTTCCTCGAGTGACCTTAGAGGTCACTCACATCGTTCCCTTAATACACATTGGCGAAGAGTGCCGGTTGAAGAAGCAGCCGGGAAGAGAGTCTCGAGTGCTGTTAAACTCGTCACAGAGAAAGAGCAGAGAATTCAGAGGCGCGTATTAACCATGGAGAATGGATGCCGGAGTATACAGCTCATCGGGACGGTCTCGCGAGTGCACGTCGATTACGAGGAATCGCGCTCACGCGCTCGTACTCTCGCGTCTCGCATCACCACCAGAAGAAGAACTCGTACCGACCTAATACAGAAAACACCGTTGACGTTGTGTGTCGTGTATTCACCTCGTGTGCTATACACGTCCGAGTATAAGCAGTCCGAAAGAGAGGAGCAAAGAGATTCGAGTTTTCTCGTCGAATCGTCCGCGAGGCGATGTTGGCCTCCGCACAGTTATCGCACAGACACATGGACGGGGCTTTTGTCCGCACTTGCGTTAATACGTACTGTACGCAGTGTAGCCTGCCGATTCATCCTCGCATTGTATCTAAATATATAAACACGAGTGCCTCCCTCCATGTGGTCTTTGAGTATGTGAGTGATCGAGAAAGGATACTGCTTCCCTTTAAGGAAGTTTCCCTTATCGAAGCGGTTAACGGGTCCATTTCGCCCTCGACGTTTCCTCCTCTCTCTCTCTCTCTCTCGGTCTCTTTCCGTTTCTCGAGGCTCTCGAGAGCGCCCCGCCCGATGCGCATCACTGAGACGGTCCCACGATAAAAAGAGAAGTTCGAAAAAGGCGCGAGGCCACCTAAGCGCTCGAAGATAGGGAAGAGCCTCTCGCGTCACCACCTGTGAACGCGTTCGCGCAGGTGACGCAGAGTCAACGCTCCTTTCAACGCCCGATAAAAGTCTCAGACGCATCGGCAAACCCGCGACGCTCCCCAGACGACGATGGAATTTTCGTTGCTCATTCGTTCTATACTTGGGACTCGCAAGACTCGACCGCTTCTCTCACCAAGCTGGTCCGTTAAAAGTAACGCGATGACAGATGACGAGGGGCGTCGGAACCTGAGAGCGGAATCGGACGCGAGGAGGACCCGCGACACGGAGCTGCCGAATCTCCACAACAATTTGAGGAATCGCCAGCTCAGAATATCAGATCAATGCAACCCGGACTAGCTCATGGCCAGGGCTTACACTCCCCGGACATCATTACCGAATGGAACGATAGTTTGCACTATTTTCCAGTGTCTCCGGGGCCTGACCCAGTGATTAGACGCTCCGGTGACTTGGAAATTGTATATACGCGGTTGAACTTAATTCGTAGCTTTTAAAATAACGCATTCGTTTGTTACAGAACACAATGTGGTAAAACGTCCAACCGAACCGCACGATGTAATGCGAATTGACAACAAGACGCTCCAATGGTTCGGGGCAACCGTTTCAACTTCTTACCAGGACGGTGGACCCATTCTCGTAAGTCACGAACAATTGATTTTTCTTTCACGGATCGATCTATGGATGATAGACGATAAGGAGAAGAAGACCTCGTAAATTAATCTCTCTTGGATCGTCGTATATTCTGCAAGGCCCTTTGTTGTCGAAGAGCCAATTATTCGCGAGCAGTTTCACCCGCATACATGCAATTTGCCCCCCCCGCGGTCTTTCTGCGTTCGTGCTGACTAGTGTAACGATCTTATGCGGTGGCAGATGTTCGCGCGTGCCTTCGCGTCCTCGCACATATACAATGCTCATCATTGCACGTGCCAACCATCATAAATATAATAGACTACATTCCACTGGTTATCTTGTCGAAACAAATTTTTGATCTCGTTCATCGTGGAGTCCAAGAAATGTGTGGCAACTCTCGCTATCGACGGAGATAGTTGGAGTCCGACGAAACGAACGAAAAAAGCGTTAATTCGCCAGTTTTTTATTTCACGATGTATCGGTGCAGGTTGAAAAACTATAAATTGCTAATTCGAGTGGAGGGTTTTTTTAGAACACTTCGTTGGACTCCGACGCGCGCTGCAAACTTCAGCGTCGTACACGGCATCCGATCTCTTGTCTATCTCCCAGCATTCAACTTGACTCCCAGCGAGTAAATTCCCATTATCTGTCGTTGGACTCTCGTCCAACGAGAAAAGTAGCCTTCGTGCAATTTTGGTTCATTCAGTATTTCTCGACGAGAGAGAGAGAGACCAACGGAGAGATTATCGCGACGGTACGTTATCGCTACCGCCGCGATCATGGGACTCCAATTTCCAAGCGGCGATTCTTGCACGCTCGTGAAACGTCTACGATCCGTTCTTAGTTAGTCCGCTCGAAAAGAGACGGAGCAGCCGCAGAAACGTCATTGCGAGACCGGGAAGCTTCTATTTCGGGATTGGAAAACAAGCCCGTTGTCGAAACTCATCGCTTCATACATTTTGCTCAGCTTTCGCGTACCACCAACTCCGCGGTTTCGGAAACCGCGGGCTGAGTCTCACGCTGTCAATGAATCGAATTTAATCGTCTCTTCGAACGATTTTTTCTTCATTTTTTCAGATTTCTCTGTTAAATATTTTTACAAATTTACCGAGTCCAACGAAATAAAAAACTTCAATAATTCCAGTAATTCTTCAATTTCGTTCCCTGCCAATTTTTCAATTCACAGTTTTCCAAGCTGCACCGATGCTTCGTGAAATAAAATTTAGTGAATTACAAATGTTTTTTTCGTTCATTTCGTTGGACTCCAACGTTGCAAACTTATTCAGCGTCGTAGAAGAGCGAAAAGTTACGAAAATTGTGAGTCGACGAAATCCGTCGGATTTCTCCGCAAAATTGTAGTTGATTCTCCACGTGAAATGAGAAGGGTTAAGTCTCCTGTGAATTTCTTCATACTTTCCGCTGCTCCGGCACACCGAAGGCTCGGGTCCGAGCAGCAGTTTCTTAGATCGTCTAACGCGTCCCTCACATACGTATTCCCACTCTATATGCTCATCACGGGTTTGAATGAGGCGCATGTTTTGTGCTCTGCTCTTTCCGTACGTGGAATCTTTGACCGGTCCATCGTAATTTCTCGTCCAACTGTGTGTGCCGCCGCCCGCGCACCTCGAGAAATTCCTTCGTTCTGGTATCGCAGAATGGTTTCTCCCTTTATTTCTTCCTCTCGAGAAGAGAAAATGGATGAGAATACCGATGTGTATATTTTTTATTTGTCCGTATAATAACGCCAATATTATACGTGAGGGATGCGCAACGTCGAGCCTATTTGAGAGGAGTTATCTCGGGAGAGCAGCTACTTTTCGATAGCTCCTTTCCTTTCGAACGATTCCGAAAATAATTCCCGAACGCGGGAGAAGCTGTGTGGAGAACGAGAAAACGAGACGAAGCGGATCCGCATTGTTCGAGGAGGTTCGAGGAATAGCGACTTCCGAGAGAAACGCAACGAGGGCCGTCGTATAATGTCTGTGATATGGATATGAGCGCATAAAACGTACGCCTCGGTGTGAAAAATGTGCATAGACATTGGATAAAATGCGTAGAAATCTGGTAAGGCGAAGCGGCTGAACGGGAGAGTTCGCCTGGCGAACATTATGGAGCTCCGGGGCCGTTTGTTTTTGCGGTGAAAGAGAGTTTCGATACGAGAGTGTCGACGAATCAAAGCCTCGGTAAAGTAAGAACCAGTCGAGTTTATGGTATTTCGGTAAATTCGAGCGAGTACAGAGTGCATTACAAGCAATCTCGATGAGAGAAAAGTCCATGGGTCGATGGCTATAAATAAGAGCGCCGCCTTAACCGCCGCTCGCGGTAACAAACGCTCGACGTATTAGCGCCGATTATCCTTGCCGCGGTGTTGTTTGCCGGAGATGTAATTTCACAGCATCGCGCGGATGTGCGATGCTTTCCAGCAGTTGTCGGCGCGCGACAAATTCCCGCAGCACCCCGCCGCATGCCTCTTTCCGTCGCCCTCCCCGTCGACCGTATTATCTGAAATACTGAAATTATCTACTTACTCCAGAATGCAGGAGACTCCGGTGTGGCTCTCATTCTCTCCGCGTTCCCGGCTAATGCCTTCGATATTTCTTCTCGCTTTGCTTACCCCGCGTCGCAGCGATATGCCTTCGCGCGAACCGACTTAAATGCCCGAGAAAGCGTTGTCATTCGAGCTGGCTGTTGAGCAGGGGGCAACGGCAGTGGAAAGTGAACGAGACCATATAATTGTTGGCTGCGAGTAAGGAAGCAGAGCGGATGGCACGATGATACGTTCGACGACATCGAACGACCCCCGCGATAATCCGCAGATCAAAGTTTCATTTCCTCCTCTCAGCGATCGTTTTTTAACGACTCATCGCCCCTTCCCGAGCTTGGAGCGCAGCAAACTTTCTCTTGGCGAGTCTCCCTTGGAACATTCCCACTGCTCAACCCCGCGCGAATAAAAATACGGTTATTATTCACGCACACGTGGGTGCGAGTGATACAAAGTGTGTATTTGTATTGGAAGCGTGTGCGAATACTGCGTGCGGGATGTCCTTGCAGTTGGTGTAGAATTTCGTAGTAGGCGTATGAGGATCGAGCACGTGTAATAATACCCGCTTATTCCACGCAACATAACGTACATTAAATACAACCTCGACATACGGACGCACGAAGTGTGTGCGCGCGCGCGCCCCCCCGTCCACGTGGTGCGTATTTTCCACGATATCGGCACGCGACCGATCGTAAATGTCTTTTCGCGTCATTGAACGTGAGCACGAATGCGCTCCGCACACTCCTCCGGACCGCGTACACCCTTTGTGTACCTACGAAACAATATAGAGCCCTCTGCCCCTCGGCCCAACAGCATCATCGTTTTTATTATCGTGTCAGTGCAATGAAATTGCTTCGTACATTCTCCGAGCACCTCCCGCTCCTCTCTCCTCCTCCTCCCTCGACATTGGTTATTGCACTCGGAAAGCCGCTGGGCAACTGCGAATGCACGCTCCACCTTTCAATAGAAATAATACCCGATAATAAGGGCCTTTGTAGAGCGATGCCGCCGATTACCCACCGCACTTCCGATCATCCGTTTCGAATTCAATACTCCCCGTCACTTTAGTATTCACTTATGAAAATCCTTTTACGCAGCTAATATCTATGCCGAAGCGTTCGTTCTGCAATGCTCGAGATCCTGCGTTCTTATAGATTTTTTTTGGACCCCACGAAAAGAAGGCCCTCGCGCTCCGCGTCAGCATGCGAAAATCATTTCTTTTCGATGGAGAAAAAAATGACATTTTGTTCTTGGTTATTGGGAGTTTTGGGGTTTTTTTTCTTGATTTTTATGTAAGATTTAAATTTTAGGGAGAGCTTCGCATTTCATCGGATAATACCAGCGACCCCCGCGTCTCGAATAAAGTGTGCGAGTAAATGAATTGTGTGCAGAAAGAAATAAATAAATGAGTATGCGATGGAAAAATGCTGGGGAAATATTTACCAAGGGCATCCAATTTGTCGATTTAATCTCAAAGATCCGCGCTCCCCCATCAATCTTCCATGCGATCCTTCTCAGCTTGCCAAATTGCCTAACACGAAATTCTTCCGAACAGCCATATAGGTATCGCTGCTATAAGAGGCTACGAATAAGCGAAAGGAAGGAGTCGGAGGCACGACGGAGAGAGGGAGATTCACAAGGGAATACGATCTTCATCTCCGACAGACAATTTTGCGGTCTTCAAGTGGATTCGTCCTATATAAGCGCAAAGTCCTAAAATCGACGGTGGAGCGATCCGCTCGAGCAAAAGTTGTCGGAGAGCGAAAGATGCCGAAAAAGTGTGCTCGTCTCGGAATCTACCCCTGTCTCTCCCCTGGCCCCGTCGCTGGCTTAATTCACAGTGGCTTCTTTTCTTCGCCTCGTTCCTTTCTCATCCTTTTCCCTTTTCTTCCTTCTGTTCCTTCTGCTCGCTGCGAGCACGAGCGGGGCCTTCATCTTTCCAGCGGATGTCCGCCCCACTCGCGTTATATTCGCATTTGATTGTCTGTTTTTTTCATATTTTATATACAGAGAGAGAGAGAGAGAGAGAGAGAGAGTCGGGAGGACTGCAATCCATTCGCATCTCTTCGAGTCCCTTCTCCGATATTTTCTCTCTATGATCTTCGTACCTCGAGCCTCCTCCCGTGCTCCTTCGGCCTTCCTCTCTCCGCGTCTTTCCTCCGTTTCGTTGCTCTTCTCTCACACATGCGATTGCCGCTGCAACTCTCGTATTTTGAAGATGCTGCTTAGTAGATTTGCCGACATATGTTTCACGTTCCGAGCCTCCGGTTCTCCGTTCCGTATGTTCCTCCTCCAACCATTTTTTTAGAGGGCCTCTTGTCATTCCCTCTTTCTCTCGGTGTTCCCTCGGCGTTTTTATAAGAGCAATCGAGAGGAAGAAAAGAGTCGCCTGCGGAGAGATGCGAAAGCAAAATGGATTTTGGGCTCGCACCCTGCAGATAAATCGCCTATCGTCAGAGTCCGCTTGTACAATTTACCGCGGGGTTTGGCGAAACGCGCGCGATATCTCCTCTCCCATATTCCCAATTCGCCCGAAAGACAAATCCGGGGGACCGGGACGATAAAAATGTCGTGTTTCTGCAAAAGGAAGCGACGAAAATTCTTTTGCGACGATTCTTTAGCCGGCCGAGACTGAAAAAAGGGCGACAAGGGGAAGCGCGGAGTTTGAGACGTCGCGCGAGGGACTCGTAGATCGAACAATCGCGGCGGAAAGTTGTACGCGCAGCTCGGCGAAAAGAGAGGACAGAACCGTCGCGGAGTGAGAACTTTTGCTCTCCGCCGAGAGTTTTTCGTTGTGTCGTTGTACACCGCATGCGAGAACATACGGAGAGAAGTACATGCGCGAAGGGGGCCAAGATCGCGCGCCGAAAGGAAGGAACAATCGAGGGTTAAATATGGGCGAGTGTCCTGACGATAAAACTGTTTGGCGGCTCTTCCTCGCCCGGCCGTCTGTCGCCTCTCGCGCCAGGAATAAAAAAAGCATCGATTAAAAAGGGCGCGTGGTTCGCGCTCGACGAGGAGGATAAACAAGTGGGGAAAAAGGAATAAAGAAAACGGGAAAACCGATTCAAGAAGAAGTTCTCCGGTGAGCCCACGGGGGCGTTCTCCCGCGTACGAAAGTACAAACACACACGCGCGCGGCAAAGGAGAAAAGACAATCGCGACCTCGACGACCCCCACTGAAAGCAGAGCCTTGTATGAAAACCTTTCCCTCTTCCTTTCGACATCCCCTCGCATCTCTTTCTTTCTCTCTCGCTCTCTTCCGCGCAAAAGATAAGTGACTGAGACTCTACCTTTTTCCTGTCCGTGCGAAGATTCGAAGCGCAAAGCAACGCTTTTGCCTCCACCTATTTCAATCGATCGAAAGAGGCGCGCGACTCGCACCTTTTTGGGAATTCCCCGCGCTCGGCGGATCCAGGAGAAAAGGTCTTCCTCGACTATACATGTATTTATAGGAACATTTAAACTCAATAATCCTGCGCCGCATTGTTCGTTCAACGTGTCCCATTATGCTGCGCGCGTAACAAACGAATTATTTATTTTAAAACGTTACAATAACGTTCAATTCATAGACACGTTCAATTCCCCTGAATATCGAGTGAGCTTTGACGAAATAAATTGATTTGAATTATTGATCAATTGATTTTCATGAAAAACAAAACCTTCTCCTTTCCTTCCACCCGAAGAGAATCTTGCCTATGGAACCGCGAGCCAGAGAAAATAAATAGAGAGGCGCAGCGGGAGGGAAGAGAGTGCTTTTATATTATAGCACACACTCCCTGGACAATACGCATTCCTTTCGCGTGTTTTGTCAGCAGGACAAATTGCGACGCTCGCTAAACGGTTGCGGCTTTTTTGTCGCTGCTCTCCTCCCAACCTTTGCTTCCCTCTGACTCTCGTATTGGTAAAACCGATCGTGGACACAGGCTCAAACTACGGTCAGAGTCTTTCTTATTTTCCCCTTCTCTTGATCCCTTCGCCTCCCCCTCTATCATATACAGTAACATCAACGGCTGCAGAGGATATTTGTCTCGAGGACGCTTTCGGTTGTGCGCTCGCGCATATATGAGCAACCGCGAAAGACTCTCGGCTCGTTACGGGAGCAAATACTGTACGTTCTGAATCCCACAGGGATCGTTACATGGGCTCTCTCAACGCTGTGGATCTCGGTGCGATTATAAATCATTCGCGTTTAAAGCGACGACGGGGGTTGGCGGCAGGGCGGAGTAGCTGGAGAGCAGCGGTTATAAGTCGTTGCGAAGAATGCCGAGAACTTTGTGAAGACTTCCCGGTCTATTAACCCGCTTGACACCCGCTTCAGATCCGTTACGAAAAAACGTATATTTTTCAAAGTCTTACATCGCGATGTCTCTGGAAATCTCACATCCGTATCGTCCCGAACGATTTGGAGGGAATTTTCTTTTGTTGCTACGAACTCGAGTTTCGGATTTTTTTAAACTTTGGAATTCGTTATTCATTGGAGAATCGAAAGGGAACGAAATCAACGATGTTTATCGTTATGGAAGTTTTCCGTTCGAATCCGCAACTAAAGCCAATCGATACTCCCCGCCTATATGTGTTTTCTATAAATAATGAAGTGAGTCAGAATTACTGTCACGGGGTGAGTCAACCTCGAAAGTGTACACCTTCTTGGCCTCTATCTACTGGCTCGCGGACCGACGTAAATATCCGTTTCGTTCCCTCCTCCCTGCTTCCTCCTTCTATCCGCTCCCGAACTCAACGCGCTCCCGAGGCTCACCGATTCCCTTGGGAATGTGTTGGAGTCTGCACTCGGCCTCCTCTATTCTATTTCGTCGCATCTCCTTTTTTCTTCATTTCTTCGCGAAGAATCAAAAAAAGTAAGGTCCACAAATTCACGAAACGCGCCTGGATTTTACGCCGAAGAAATTGCAGGCTTATATATCGCTTTTTTGTATAGTAGGCGGACGATGAAGCACTTTGCTTCTCTTCTTTCACTCGTGTATCCACTTTTTGTTGTGCCTCTTCTTCCCTTTCTTACGATTTTTCAAACACCCAATTTATTCAATTCGAAAATAAATAGGCAACCGCCTGGTAGCCAGAATTGTTTTTTTCCCTCCGTTTTCTTGTTCCGATCTTCAAGCTTATTTATGTGCGATGGGTGCAGTGCTTTACGAGCCGCCATTACCAGCCCGTTCGCCAGTTTGACTGCACTCTCGCCCCATGACATTTCTCTTTTACAAGATTTTCAATACGTTTTCCTTCAGAGAGCATTCAAGAGGGGATTCGATGAGAAAAAGTGACCTTTTGTGCATGGGAGATGGTGGTTTTTTATTCTTTAATGAAAATCGATTTTTCAAATACATTTTATTTACCGTCGCACGATTCGACTCAACCTTGATCGAAATTGGCGATATTTTAACTTCCGAAAGCTCGGAGATCATCTCGAGTTTTTCAGCAGGAAAAAAGGCGCGGAACGAAGATCGGATATGTGGATCGTTCCGACCCCGAGATGACCTCGTTCTCGCCCCAAAATAACTTACCATCGAAAAAGCTCGCTGGCCCACATTACGATGCGCGCGAGTCGGCTCGGTTATTTATTTTTCAGCTGGCAAACCGATCGATTTCGTTTGCAAATTTAATCTCTAATTGATTTTCGAATAAACCGAGAGTTCTCCAGGGCGAAGATTCGCTGCGGGGATATATGCTGAAAACCCGAAAATTTATCACAATGTTGCATTCGGTTGTTTACTGAGCCAAAAATTCTGAACACTTTTACTCCTGCAAGAGAGATGAAAAAACATTTTTTTCCTCATATACCCAACGCATTTTTACGATCGCTCCGAGACGAGCACACACGTGCTTAACAGAGCGTGAAAATCGAGATGGCTTTCGAAACTTGGTATCGCGGTGTCTCGCACCCATGTATGAAACAAGGAGGAGCTCCGCTTCTCCACTCGAAGAAGAAGGAGGGAGATAATAAAGGTCCTCGGGCAGCATTATAATGTGGCAAAACAACTGAAGACATTAAAGAAGAATGCGAGCAATTATAGACGGAAAGAGAGGTACTTTGAATTCGAGAGGAAAGAAAAAACCACCCGGGAGGAAAAAGCCATTTTCGAAGCACGTGCTCAGCCTTTTTTCGGGAGTTCTGAACGACCGGCAACGGCAGTCGATAATAAAATGTGCCCAAAGTGTGCAAAACATCATAATCATTCTGACGCTCATAAACCCTCCAAATTTCTTCAATATCGTGGCTCGACGCGTACCGATGCGTTCTCCATTTGAAGATTATTCTTCAGCATCATCTCACTATTACACTTGTCATGGATCTTCTAAGCTATTCTTTAGTTTTTTTCAATCGTTTAGTCTCTTGACATTGAAGGAAATGCCAAAAGTCTCGCTCGAATAAGAAAAAGTGGAGAAGAATTAAGGAGTTCGGTACAGTCGATACAATGTTGTCATGCTAAGCCATGTTAAGAACAAAAAATTTCAAAAAGTTCAGAATTCTATAAAATTTGATATTCTTTAATAGTAAACTCGACGATACATATTTTTTTTTTAGATTTTTCTTCTACACAGCTTTTCTACTCTACTCTAATGTTTAACTGCTCGATAACTATGTAGAAGAAATTTTTTCAAAAATTGTGCTTTTACACTCCATGTCGAAGAACGTTATAACCAAATTTTGTAAATTTCTTAACATTTATTAACATGTACCGAAACTCCTTAAAAAATCATCCTGTGCAGCTGCAATTCAGTATTTTTAAGTTGAATCGAAAATGTTGATATCGCGATAAAAAATAAGAAATTCGCACCCCTTTTGTTGCACTGCTTCAAGCTACATGGAAAGTGCGCGGAAAAAATGAAAACTTGATAATTCATAACGAATACGATGTTAACACTTGTCCCCGCGTTAAGGTGTATCACGGTAGTTTGAGCGGCGCCGAGCACAAAAATTGACTCAATAATTCCGAGGATGAATATACGAGGAGTAAAGTCAGATCGCGCAGCTGCGCATCGCGTGTTCCGTAACTGTCCGAGTCGATTTATGTCAGGAACTCGATACACGCGGCGCTTACTTCTGACGCGAATGAGCTCTTTGGCGCGCGGTCTCCGCCGGTGTTGATCGATTCCCTTCGGAGAGCGCATATGCACGGCCAGTTGTTACGATCAATAGCAATCTGCTCTCTCAATCTGCCACATTGCGCGAGGAGGAAGGAGGAGAATTTGAAGATCGGAAATGAGATACAAACGCTTAACATGAAAGTTTATATCCGCGCGTATATAAGATTGTATGGAATTCGTGAGATTTCTCTTATTTCCGTTCGTTGATCCAGCAGCACGGAGCGATGAGGGCTCGAGGGAAAGAGACAAATAATGATTTCCAATGAGAGTGAATTCCTGGATCGATGACTAATAAGCTCTCGCCGCGGATTCCGCTGCAGTCTTCGTCGGAGTCTTCAAGGCTCCATTACGCGGACGGTCACTTTTTCAGGACACGTATATATTTCACTCGAGTGTCGTATGTTTTTATATTTTTCATAAATTTAAGCATCGTAAAGCTCGAGGGTCAAGAACGCTTCCCTCTCGCTATAAATTCAAGTTGTATCCGCGCGGGCGCGCGGTTGTCCGTCCCGTACGTCAGTGTCGCGTCGCGGTTTTATATATCCTTGCCCGATTGAGCTCAACTAGCGCAATGGATAAATTGCGCCTCTTTGGACAGAACTCCACCGGCCAGAGTCTCGCTTCTCCATTTATATTTCCTTCCTTTTTTTCCCTCCTTTAGTTTTTATTATTTTTTATTATAACTACTTTATTCACTGTGGCACAAAACTCGCTCGGAGTCTGGGCGCCTGTCGTCGCAACCACAAAGACGAAGAGGGACGCCGGAGAGTAATACCGTCCGAAGGGACAGTGGACAAACGCCCTGTCGTTACGTTCAATTTACTCTCGTTCGCATTGCCATCGGCGAATGTCGAGCTCGCGTACGAGACCGAGAGAGTGCCGCGGTTTACCTCGCTCTACCATCCTGGCTGAAGTCTCAATTCGGATTTAACGGTTCACTCGAGTTTAAAGAATGAAGAATAAAAGAGAATCAAACGAAATGAAGCGAGAACTCAAAGGGTTCGTTTGATCGCGCTTCAAATGAAATTAAATCAGTTCCCAGCTGGCACATATTACTCTCATAGAAATAAGATTATTTTGACTATTCAAAGCTCCAGCTTGTCCCGAAGCAAAATAATGTCTTTTCGTAAAATTCTCGTTTGTTGATACTCATTTTGATTAACCAGCTATCTCATTTCCTCGAACCGCAATTCTTCCCTTCCAGTGTTTTTTTATAGCCGTAGCAAAGGAACGTCAAGCGTCGTTCGGAGCACTGTACGCTTGAAACAATGTTATCGAATGACCGGGCTGCGATAAGCTCCAGGCCCATCTACGAGCATCACGTTCCATTGTAGCTCGTCGCTCGTACTCCCACTGCTGTTATAAAGCACCGCGCGCAGATAACCGAGTTAAACCGACCCGAAACAAAGAATTTCAATAGATAATGGCGACTGTGAGCAAAGGGGAAAACAATTGCATTGAACGTTACATGCACAAAAACTGCACGAATGAAGAAGCCATAGATTACGCTTGACCTTAATTGCATCGATCCAAGCACGCTCGCAGCCAATTGCTCGATTGATTGATTGAATTAATCGTTACGAGTCTCGTGGCTCAAGCTTAACCGCGCAGTTGATTAATAAAATTGATATTTCGCCCGAAGAGTCGTCCATATACTCGAACGTTTATCCTCGCGAGTTATACTTGCAAAAAAAAATAAATCGCTTGCACTATTTTCGAATTAAATGCAGCCCGCGATGATAAATCTCCCTAACAGGCAATGTCTCACGTATGCTTATTCTGTTTTTATAATGAAAAGGAAAAGCTTAATGGAGATATTAAAACGTTGATAAGCCCGTTTCCGTAACATGTTCCAATGGCTCGATCCTCGCCCCGGAGTTTTAATCCCGCAGGATGCACGGGGGAGCCGCGGAGCAGCAGGTATATCATCTTTCGTTCTCCGTACCCTCTCGTTCCAGACGAAGAAGCCACGTCACATAAATTATAATACACGCTGGAGTGCACTACATAAAACGTATATTCATATAATAGCCGTAGCTCTCGAAGCACAAGAGTCATGGTCATCGTTGTGAGGTTGAAAAAAAAGGCGATGTTATGTCGAGACCGTGTCGTCGGCTGGGCCATCCTCTTCGTGCTCGTTTCTTCGCTGTCGGACATCAGCGGAGCTTCGTTATTACGCAATAATCAGCGAAATCATTCTTCACCGGGGCGAAAACAAGCCCGAAACTCGTCTCAATCGCGTTCATATTCTCATGCGACCTTTCGCCGGAGCTCTGAGCGACGATCGCGATTTTTTTCATTTTTCTTTTGCTTTCCAGGCTTGTGCACCGAGGTACGTTTTCTTCGGGGTTGGACCAGGATACAACGTGATGAACGACAGCCACGGCTGGGCTTTTGGCAACCAGCGAGACCCGGTCGGCACATGCTTCGTGTCGACTAATCCTTCAACTCCTTCAACTGTACGAGAATTTTCGCCCTGTCGAACGAGTGAGTTTGCAACTTTTCATTATCGCACTACGCGAGGCCCTCCGTTTGCCTCTTTATCGCTAGAAAATTATCGGTTTTTTAACATCGAAAGAAGCAGCTTGGAAACTTCTCGTCGCGTTCGAGCGTCTGGCTATTCTCAGTGATTAAATTGCTCGGCTTTCGAGCTCTCTATACACCAGACGGAAATATCCTGGATGACGTAAACAATTGTCAAAGTAGTTAGAGGGCGGCGACTGAAAGAGCGGCGTTACGACTCGGAAAACCATGCATCCCATCCAAACAGCCGCTCTTTCCCTACGAAACGCACTTTGCTCAAACTTTCCCTCTCGCTTATTCCATCTCCGAAAATCCACACGCTCGCCGGAGTGAAACGTCACCAACATCTTTCCCTCTGCGACATGTGTCGCTGAGTCTTCCCTCGATCACGTGCATTCCGAGCCAAACCATAAATATACTATTATGTAACGGGATATTTCCTGTCACCCGTAATACGCAGGTCAGGAAAAAACGGCGATCGACGCAATAGACTCAAGATTTTTTGGTCTCTGAAACTATTAATTATTTGAGAGCAAATGTCATTTCTATTCATTGAAAAATTAGTCTAATGTTATGCATTTCAATTTAAGATAAGATTTTTATTGATATAACTTTTAATTTATCCATAAATTGTTTCATTGAAATGGTTTTCGGTTCAACTTTTGAAGTTTCTCTCTTTCTCTTTTGAATGACGCTGAAGTTTGCAAAGTTGGAGTCCTGGATCGGGGTCGTGTGTAAGATTCGAATGCTCTTTCAGACTGATGAGGAAAAATGGAGCCCGGTGTTCGGAAAATTCGATGGTCAGTTGATCACTTGGGAAAGCACTTTCACCCTCTTACTTTTTCCATCCTCGAGCGATAATGTTCTGTCTAGACCAAGTCAGATAATTTCTTGTCTCTCTTCGTCAAGCTCGCGATCATTTCCCTCGTTATCACTTTCGTACTTATCTCGTAACTATAAGTTGCGGGCTCCTGTTCGCAAGACATGTTTATTAGTTTCGAGCGAGTCTTTTCTTCTGTTTTTTCGAAACGGCGTTTGAATGACGCGGATTTATCAAACTCCTGCCGATTTATGTAAGTTCTGGGGGCGTGAGGAACTTTCAGGACTCATTCCGGATAGCGTACGATAATGCTTTTATCTTTTGGCTATTCTAGGAAACAAAAATAAGCGCGTAGAAAAAATCCGTTGCTCTAAGCAATCTCTCAACGGTCATTATTTTTTTTCAACTCAAGTACAGCGAAGCAATCGTGTCAGTTGAACTGTAAAGGCCCTTAAAAAATACTTTCGCACAGTGGTTAGAGTTGCCACTCAAAGATACTCGTTCCACGGATCGAACATATCGCAAACTCGATATCGCTCGCTACTTTTGAGTGCACCAATCGAGCGAGAGTTTTATCCGCAGCACGCAGTCAAGTGCGTGCTCGCCACCATCAGTAAAACTCTCACGTCGCGCTTGTATATTTGTACTTTTATTTTCCGGATGCAAATAGCATCCGGTGGCTTGGTACTTTCTTTTTTTTCGTTATCTTTCGCGTTACAACCCCTCCAACGCACTTTCCTGGCGATTAACAGTCGCGCACATGCGTCCTTCGCACGCGCGACGCGGAACGGAGCCTTCGGCACAAACCATAAAAAACAGAGGCACAGAGAGGAAGAGAGCAGCGGGACCCTCGCCGTTGTGTACGTGTTCAACGGCCCGATTTGAAATACAGTGAGACGAGAGAATTTCCGGTCGAGAACATCGTGCCACCTGACGTTAAAGGACAATAATTGTTTTTTCCGACGAATCATTGTTGCTAACATCAATGAAAAAAGAACTTTTGCTTACTTTCGTTGCTACGGATGACCAGCATTGGGCGAAAAATCTTCTTCTCCGTTCCTCGGTAATCTCATTCCACCGCGACGAGAGGAAAAAATGTGAAGCAACTTCTTCACGTTTCGTGCGCGAAAACGCGATTTCTGAGAGGATGTTAAGGTACTCCTTTCGCATGAGCGTGTTTTTGGTACAGCAAATTGGGCCACTCTGTGAAGACAGGGTTACGTAGGAAAAGTTTCTGCTCCTGCCATTTTTCATCTCTTTTAAGCATTCGGTAATAGCACATGAATTATTGAATAGAAATTCGGTGATGATGAAATCTCCATGAGCTAGAACCATTAATTAAAATTCAAGAGGAAAATGAACCTGCTACTTTCCGATTTGACCGTGGACGCGTCGGGAGCAGTAGTTGATCGAATAAGAGCTACAATATTTGTATTTATTTAGTTTGTGGAAAGGGCGCCATCTGCGTCGTATTTAGAGTTACTTTTCGTGCAGCTCGTAAGAACACGTGACTCCTGTTGCTCATCGTATAATTAATACAAGAGCATGTGTTCCAAGGGATAATACAAACGGTGAAGTCCGTAGAACAGTTGATGAACACGAACTGAGGGAAAAGAAATTTAGAAAGCGAGGAGAGTGAACGGGGAGGGGGAGGGAGGACACCCTTAATTGCGAGAGCATCTATAAATATGAGACTCGGAGATTCGGGAGGCGTGGTGGGCACAACTTTTCTCGCGAGGGGGGAAAAAAGCGCGACCCCTTTTCGCGACCGAGAGAAATGACGCGTCGAGCGTCAAGGCGAGAAGAGTGATAAATTTGATGAAAGTTGAGAGAGAGCAGTGCGCGGCGAAAATTGCGGAAATGAGCTTGGGGATTCTCAAGGCGGGTTCGTACGGTCGAACGATCAAGCTCGAGCCCGCGATACATCGCGAGAAAAGCTTCTTGCGGATATTCTCCAAAGACTCGGTCTCATGTACGCGCGCGGTCTCCGCGTGTACACATTCGTAATGCATTATGTAGAAAAAAAACGATAGAGCGACGCCCGCAATTAAACAATTTGTACGGAGAGTAGGAGGAGAAGAAATATTTCCCGAGAATCGTAGAGCCGGCGGAGGACTTTTTAGAGCGTCTCGGATCGTCGCGTTGATGCACCGAGCGAGAGAAGTTTCTCGGAGGGCGCCGCAATGCTCCGTTTTATTCCGCGTATTATCGCGTCTGTGCTCTCGCTCTGCTCTCCCCACGGGCGATTCTTTCATTTTATTTCATTCCACTTGATTTTTTCGCCTTCAACACGTTCGTCGTAGACACACGCTCGTTATCGTCAATCCTTTTCTGGCTACGGAAAGGTAACACGAGAGTCTGTTTAGCGCGGGTCCAGCGCCTTGCGAATGTTGACGCTTTGCACTTTGTGCGCCGAGATTGCAAGCTCCGTCGCTACGCTAGCACATGTACCTTCTTGCCTACCAACGCGGAGTCATCCATCACCTCGCTTCTCGCTGAAACGCCAGCTAAACTGCGACGACAATTAAACGACCATGTTGCCTTGAAATAATGTTGAAAATCGCGCAAGCATAAATGTCCTTTTTTTACTTTTTCATGAGGTTTTATTTATGTTCGTAGCCTAGGATTATTCCAAGAGTTTTCCACCTTCTGGCAGAATGCTCGTCAAATTTATTCGCTTTCCAAAGTTTCTGTTTTACGTTTCGCCTTTCAGCTAGATCGTCAATCATATTGACGATACTTAGCCTGACTCGCGATTTCTTTCGCGTAGCCTGGCGAGAGCAGTGCAGAGTTTGATTCCAACTTTTTCAAGCCCGAAAACACCGCGGCGGTGCGAAAGTGCGAGTAATGCTCTAAATTTAGAAATGAGGTCTCAAACAGTCGGGGGATCTGCAACCGCTCAGGAAATGCATTATGACGTGCATCCTCCGTTTTCTCGCTCTTCTTCCTCGTATATTACAGAGCAGAAACGGTGCGGAGGATTCGATGTATGCGGATAATCTGGGAGCGTGTGTTTGATCCCCGAAACTCATCTACGTACATTCCGCTCCTCGCTCGTCAAGTTCGACGATCTTGAATGCGCTCGTCGATAAATCGTTCGAGAGAATGGACGTTGAAACGAACACAAAAAACATTGCACGCGGGATCGCATGATGGGCGGCTGCAGGAAAAAGGGGGAAGAGCGAGAACGCGCGTCAATTCGCCGGCGTTTTGCTGACGGCGTGAGGCCAATTAACACTTGATCCTACTTGAATTACGATCGTGTTGGTGATCGGGAGCAAGGCGAATGGCTATGAGAGATCGCGCATCGTCCAACTTAAATTTACGCTGCAGCGATCCAATTCTTCGTGGATCGCGGTGCATCGATGGACTTTCATCGCGCGAAGCCTCGTAAAACTGAGCGCACGTATCGTCTCGACACGTTATCACCGATCGAAACAAGAGCTCGTGGGTGATGATACACGTGAATCGACGACCAGAAACCAGCATATTTCTCTTCGGGGAACGAGGACATAATGCGGGGAAAGATGGACAATTTTTACTCTCATTATTGATTTTCGATCTCCTCCTTTTCGATAGAAGTTCGTCGACGCGTTTGCCGCGCACCCACGCACGCGCGAGAGCGAGGCCTACATTGCTCAGACAATATACATATCCACGTATTCGTGGCCTCTCGCGCATAATACAGTAACTTCATTCATTCGGCGCGTAAAGCGGTTAACGGGAATGGATCTATTACGAATGATAGTTTTCATGATTTTCTCGTGTACTAATCCATAGCCACGATTCACTTGATGGTCGAGACTTTGCGTCCATTATAGAGAATTTTTATACGTTGAGAATAAAGATATTTTATAACATTAGCGAATCCGCACGGAGAGAATCGAACGGTAATTAGCGTGAAATTCACTGTAAAATTTACCGCGGATGTGCGTTCAACTGCGGGGACAAGTTGACGAAGGTGAGACGTCAATATAACATAAAGTTAAAATAACATACAAAAATAACACACAAGAGAAATAACATGCAAGAAAAATAACAGAAAGCAACAAATAAGATAAACCCTCGATCGAGTGTGCGTATCGATTCCATTTTCGTCGATTATTGAACACGAAAATGGACCTATTATATTGATTATGCTGATATCGATGATGGTGATAAAATTAATGTTATTTTGACATCGTGTCATTTTTAACACGTGTTATTTTTACCAATTTTAACGTGTTACTTTGACGTTTTGTTATATTGACATGGTACCGTTGACGAAAAAATATTTATTCCAGTAACGCACTCCGAAATGTTAATATTTTGTCGAATTTTCAGTTTTAAATAGTTAATATTGCAGATAGTGAAACTTACGGTACGAATACTAAAATTTACAAAACGTTTAGTAAATCTTACGGTGTATCACGGTAAAATGTCTTTGCCTCGATGTAGGTATCGATCACTCGCTTTCGAATTCCGTAGCACACTAAATCGGTGATTTACACACTTCGACAAAGGGCTGAGCATATAAAAAGAATGGGGAAATAGGCCGATGTAGCGACAACATAGCCCTGCCGTGTCCGTTGCGAAATAAATATTTAAATAATCTTGAAAAGTACGGCACCTTTGACCGGATATTTCTTTTACACATATTCCGGTAAAAGTTCCTACTTTGAAGAATAAATATTATTTAATGTGTAGGAAAATTCGATTTTTTTCGCATAATAATATCATGAATCGCAGCTCGTCACCGCACTGTCGTTACTGCACGGTGATTTTTCAAATTAAATTCTCTCCGTGCGATTATAAAATTATGATCGATCGTGAGAATACGAGGCATCAAATATCAACTTGTTTTTCTCCGTGAAATAGCTGTAATTGTTCTGTAATAATTAGCCGTATTTAAGGGAGATTTACTCGTCGCGATAATTTTATCTCGCAGAAACGAGAGCTTTCAAGAGGTTCTTCTGCGCGCACGCTTCCTGCTGAGATCAAAGTGGGAATGGTTATATAAATTGAGTTTTTCTTTTTATCGATCCGTTCGCTTCTCCTCTTCGGTCAGAAGCTCTCCACCTCGCTTTTTCTCTCCCATCTTGATTGATATAATTGCGTGACTGGTAATGCATTTCTTTCGAGCAAAAAACCCAAGAAAAAATGCTATGCAGGGCTGGATCATCGCCCTGGAGAGAGCGGCGTACTACGAAACGAACGCGCGTCCAGGTCATGCGGACGAGAAATCGCAATCCCGGTCAATCTCGAGCTGCGTCTCAATCAAACGAGAAATAAAATGAGAGAGAACCTGGAAATGCGAGGCGTGTGATCATCCATTTTTCATCTTAAATTTCCCCATGAAAAGTGG
This sequence comes from Venturia canescens, assembly GCF_019457755.1. Taxonomy (NCBI): domain Eukaryota; kingdom Metazoa; phylum Arthropoda; class Insecta; order Hymenoptera; family Ichneumonidae; genus Venturia; species Venturia canescens. The sequence continues at coordinate 1,827,302 of NC_057423.1, read as the reverse complement.
CTCGATTTCAACTTTTCTATACTTACACGCTCGATTCCTTGTTCTTTTTTCTCTATGAAATACGTCGTCGGTACATTCAACTGGAAAAGTACAGCAGACTGCATTGGCATGCGCGCGGAGGGCGGAGCGACTGTCAGAGCGCCACTGGGCCTGCGTTCGTGTCTCGAGACTCGATGCAGCCGTCGTATTATACGAACGTATTAACGTTGGTAATTAATCCCCGCGAACAGGCAGGCGAGCGCGCAAGGCTAATTATCCATGAGGCTTCATACGCGCACCGTTCTCCGTTTTCTTGCAACAGTGCAGATTGTCATGAAATGTTTTGTACAGTTATCGTTTGGCTAAATGATACACGTTTTATCATTCACGTGCGTATTAACGTCGAACGAGCCAAGTCGAGTGATCAACTATTTCTTAGCGGACGAGAGCTCGCACAGGAGCAGTCAACGCTTCGATCCATTATTTCCAATCGAAGGGTGCTCGAAAGAGATGGAAAAATATCGAAAAATCTATTGATCTGTGGGAACGGAAACGTGAAAGAGAATACGTATTCGAAATGTCATATGCTCACATTGTAAAAAGCAATGAAAAAAGAACAACTCTTTCTCAAAAAATAATTTAAAGTTAAGAAAAATTCAATATCAAGAGGCAGTGACAGTTTTATTCGTGAACCTCGAAGAACGAAGTCAAAAAAAATATTTTCATTCGGTTGAAATTGAATTTGAAAAAAAAGGATTTCGAATTTATATCCGATCCTATAGAACGTACGATGTAACATTGCAAAACGTACGTTCTTCGAAGTCTCGAGAATACACGGAGATAATTAAACGGTAATATTTGCCGCGGGGACAAGTTAACGAAAAGTACTCATTCCTGTAACACACTGTAAAATTTTTAATATCTTGCAGAATTTTCAGTTTTATAACAGTAAATATTGCAGATAGGACGTCAAAATTTACCAAATACTCCCGTAAAAGTTCCTATACTTTGAACAGTAAATATTATTTAATTTATAGGAAAATTCAATTTTTCTCCCATAATAATATCATGAACTGCAGCTCGTCATCGCACTATCGTTACCGTGATTTTTCAAATTTAACTCTCTCCGTGTATTTTCAGATATTTCTCTCTCAGGAATAATTGACTATACGGAGAGAGTGTTTTTTTCGGGCCTCCTTGAAATTTATCGTAATTTTAAGCCGTGGGTCTCCCACAGCTCGCAATTGCATCGGGGTAGTCAGAAAATCTATTCAAAGGACGTAATTTGAGTATTTTTTTTTAGGTAATGAAATAATGAGAGTCACTCCAGAGTGTCTTGTTTACGCACGAGAAGTGTATTTGATTTATCGCATGTGTAATTATGCTATTACAATATTAGTGTCAATCCGACGCTCTCCCCTCGGCTTGGCAGATTTATTATGCTGCATCGAGATCCGCAATGATTCATGCTGCGCGATGATAGCTTCGAGAACGACTTATAAATCTCAATTTATTAATCCTCCCTGACATTTTTGTTTTCCCGTTCTCCTCACCATTGTTCATAGATTTGATGAATTTTAATTCAATCCGATAAGCGCGCTTGACGCTTTATAATTCAGGGAGAAAAAGACGAAACAAAAAACTGCAAAGCAACATTACCCATTCGACTTTTTTCTCCGCGCGGGTAGGCAACCAATCCCGCAACATTTTCAAGCTTCCTCGTACAGCCGATTTCGTCAACGTGAAATTCGTGCACATGTCCGCGTTTCGTGTTGCATCCAGTCCCCCGTGTTACTGAAATATCATACGCAGTGGGAGCAGCTTACGTTTGCAAAACGCACTTTACTCGCGAGCACAAATGTGAAATCGTGTAATTCTTTAAAGGTCAACGGACTCGTAGCGAATGAAAGAAGGAGAGAGGAAATGGGAGGAAGAGCAATGAGATTCTTTTTTTTTTTAATTTTTAATATTCGAACCGCTATAATAGAGAGAAGTAATAAATATCGTTGGACCGTATATCTATGACACTTTTATGCGGGAAATGTCAGAAGCGTCGAGGGAGGAAGAACAAAGAGGATTTCGAGGGGATTGTGCTTCCTTTACGATTGTGAATCGTGAACGTATGCCATACCGAGTACATTCGCACCGTGGAAAACGAACGTGTGCGCGACGTCCAAGTCGTCACGCGGACAGAATCGATCACGGATTAATGACGCGTGCCCTTTCGTGACGCGATTCCTAGCGATGCGTGGACAATTCGAGTTTCTATAGACCCGATTAACATTCGATACTTGAGAGACCCATATTATATCTCGCCTTTTAGACCATCGTGTCACCGGATCCGGGACAATATTTTTATTCTTCTTTTCTCCCGCCTTCTGCATACGTGATTTTCCACTGTATCACGAATCAACGCTTCGATTGTACACTAATAATCTCTTATTTACGTTCTAGAAAACTATGGATACCACAAACAAGGCTCCTGTCAGGCTGGATTTTCTGCCGCATTGTCCAAGGTGAGTGCAATTTGAAAAATAACCATCGCGATTCGCGACGCCGAAGTTATTGCAACGTTGGAGTCTGACGGAATAAACGAAAAAAATATTTTTTTTTATTTCGTTGCAAGCTTCATTAAATTTCGAATGGAGCGGAAATATCGAGGAGTTTTCGGGACCAAATTACGAAACAAAATATTGCCATTCGGTTCAACACGAATAGTCGGTTTTTGTAAAATTTACCGGGATTCGTAGCAATCGCGTGTCTAGAATCAATGAATTTTTCATGCGGATGTTTCTTTTTCGAGAAAGTTCATCGGATGGCTTTTCCATCGAACGGTTTGAATTCACACCGGTTGAAGAACGAATAGGAATAGAGCGTGCAAAAAAAAAGAAAATGTCGACGTTGTATAGCGAACAAGTCCGAAAGCGTTCAAAGTTGTTTGCCATCGAGGCAGCATCTCTCTATAACCCTTCTACGAGCGTTGAATAAATGCGGACTATCGAAAAAGTTAGTGGTCTCCCATGAAACTCTGGTATGGAGGTTTCGCACGCGTTAGCATTGCCACTACTCGACATTTATAAACATACGAGTGACTCTCCCAACAAATCCTTTACGAAGGTACCACGACAGACGCGAGTGTTGCGTTCTCGTGTCGCAGTAAGAGTTAAGACTTGTACTTACAAGCCTAAAAGAACGACGGAGAAACAAGGGGAAAAATAAAGAGAGGGAGAGAAGAGTATATTGGTGGTGTATCGACGCTCCGAATATGGCGAGAAACGCGAATTCCACCTTTACACTCGAGAACTCTCGGATACGCAAGTCTTTGTGGAATATGTGATAATGCGCGTGTGACAAGCTCTGTATGTGCAATTGTGAAATACAGAGTCGATGGAAAAGCGCCCAGAATCGTCACCAAAAGAACGCTTTTTACTCTCTTTTTTATGCTGGATTCATTGAACTGCAGAAAACGAGGCCGAAAATTCTAGAGGAAAGTATTAAGAATATAGTAACTGGATTGCAGCATTAATTCGAACCGCAGTAATACGAAATGTCACCATAGTAAAAAGACCAAAAGTCACACTTTTTGTTCAAAAAGAGTCTTCTTCTCTACAAAGCATAGAAAAAATTATTTTCAGTTACTTTAAATATTTATATTGTAAAGTATGCTCGGGAGGAAACCCTGAAAAAAAACTATGTACGCAAAATGTCACACGTATTCGGTATATATTCGTGTATTTATCATAAAATTTACCACGCTGACATTAAAAATTTGCGATTTCCAATAAATTTCGACTTATCAGTAAATGCTAGTCTGACACGATGTGAATAACATGCACTCGAAAAGAAAACGAAATATGGTTCTCACCTGCATCACTTTTTGCTATCACATAAAGTTTTTTAGAATTAAAGGGACGAAATGTTGCAAAATTCAAAAAATACTATGCCGTTTGTAATCGGTGCGGCTAAATGAAAGTTCTTGAAAAATAATATATTCCTTATTACTACACAAAACGAATCCGTTTTCTCCGTGTGGTAGAAATGAACCCAAAAGTAGTGAAGGTTTTCAAAGTACTGCAAAGTGTGTCACTAGCTCATTCTTCTCAAATTCTCAACCGACCACAGTCTAGTTTCATCTTTTCTCGTGAATCTCTCCGGTCTGAAGGATATGCCGAGCCCTTTTGCTACTGATAAAGCGGATTCTTTCAGCCGGGCTAGAACGGACTTGATTCTTGTCCAGGCATATACTCGAGCAGGGTATAAATATCGAGTAGTCGGTCAGTTCGATCACCGCCAAAGAAATAGTGGTACAATCCCTGAGCACTCAGCCGAGAGCTATCACCGACCAATGTATAATTCAGAATTGACCACTACGCCTGTGAGTGTATACCGTCGAGTATATACACTGGATGTTTAATTCATGTATCTCCGCCCGCGATGGAATGAGACGCGAAGAAGAAGAAGAAGAAGAAGAAGAGAGAAAGCGACGCAGGCACGGGCGAGCTTAGAGGTTCCCTCGTCGAGATTTCTCTCGCGAGCATTCAATGTTAATATTCCTCGATAAGCGCATCCCTTCTCGTATTCTTCATCCCTTAATCCTAGCACGGTGTGGCGACGAGCTTGGACTTTGGTCCAAAAACAGGCAGCACCCTCGATCGGTGAAGCTGGATCTCGGAGTAGAATCAGCCAAACTTATCGGACGTCAATTTTTTTCTTGACAATTTCACTTTGACAATTTCACTTTGACAATGAAAAAACGTTTGACTCGGCGCAGCGAAACGCGAGACGAATTGGAAGAAGTGAAAAATCTTTTATCTTTTTAGTGTTGCACAAAGTTGCGGCCACTCGAGAGCGATTTCTTTAGGCAAATTCAATCTCTGTTCAGGCTTAAAAGCACTCGCAGACAAATGCCCATTGTCTCGTATATACCAAGAGAAAATATACATAATATATTTACGCGTACGAAAAGAGCTGTCGCATTTCGTGAACGTCCAAGCTTTACTCCGCGACTAAATCTCAATGCGAGTTAAGATATGCGCGGACATGCATTCACGCACAGCCGCTATATATATTCAGGGTGATGTAAAGGGACGATCGAAACGATCGACGGAAAACACGTTCGACGATCGATCTACCTCGATCGATCTCTATACTCCGCGTCTTTACGTCTTTCTTCGAGTTATCTAGCCAAGATCAGAGCTTGAAAGTGGATGTTAAATGTCGAAGAATCGGACTGCTTGGCTCGTACCACCCTTTTTTTATCTTCTTCTGTTCTCTTATCCCTATTTATATATAAATATTAGGGCGATGCAAATAAAATCGACATTTTTTTTCGATTAACTTTGAGAGCTTTTAGTACTGGTCAAAAAGTAACGTTTCCAAAATTAGAGCTCCAAAGTTCGATCAACGTTCATGATCAGTTCGATTTGTTTGTTTTACATAAAAAAATATAAGTATTTAACGAATCAATGATTCACCCGAAATTTAGGTCTTTGAAAAAAGATTAACGTCCGAGCAGGCCAGTCAAAATTGTTTTTTTTGAGCTGAATATAGGCCAGAAATTTTGAGGATATTGGCGCTTGTTGAAAAAAGCGTTCTTTCGAAATTTGAGACGTTAAAAAAAATCAGAGGCCTTGCTAACAAGTTTTCACATTTATTTCGGCTAAGGAATAAACAACGTCGTTGATCAAAATCGAAAAATCGATTTTATGTGCGTATCACCCTAATAAATATATATTTTTCATCGTGCGATAAGAAAAGATTGATTTTCTCTGTTGATTCTCTTACGTTCGTCCAGAGAATTTTTCTGCTTCATCGCGCTTTCCCCAATGCGATTCACGATTCTAATCCGCGTTCTTTCTCTCTTCGGAATAACAATGAATTTTCTTCCATCGCAAAACTACATACGCGCTTTTTCTTCATCTTTTTTATTTCTCCGGGAGTAGCTCACGCAGCTATTTCATTCACTGTTTTATAATGGAAGAGGCTTTATAAGCGTATCCTATGAGATGGCGTTTCGCGAAAGATTCAGCGGTACGTTAGAGCGCGCTTTTTATACGTCGCGCGCGTATTCGGAACGTTTCTCTATTTCTCTTTTATTTATGCGAAAGAAATTGAACGGCTTTCTTACACAAGGGTCTTGCGCTTATTTTTCTCAATTCTGAGTTAATCACACACGCAAGACCGCCATAAAATACGAGGACGAATGCAAGGCCCAGCGAAATCCTCGTCATAAATTTGGCTCCATTATTTCTTTCCGTCCCTCCTTATATCTTGAGACAAAACACAACTCTCCTATACATATTTGGAGCGCGTTATATTTCAATCATGCGCTTGGGGACACGGCGAAAATTCTTTTATCCTTTTTATTTCGAAAATATGTGCCGGACGGGAGGAGGCAGAGATAGAAGGGAGAAAAGATCTCGGCGCCAGGGTACACAATTCGTGTGGGTCGTGAGCGTTTCCCTTGTAGACATCAGAGAACGAACAGAGAACAACAGAAGTCGGAGCAACTGCACTTACATAGTTATATATATGCATAAATAAATATATGGGCTATTTTGCTCCGAGGAATCTCAGTTTTCGTCTACTTTGCTTCGCGAACTCCAATTAGCAGAGGCTGAGAAACAATTTGAAATGAGGAAAAGCATTCGTTCAGTTGTCCCTGCCTCGAGGGTGCGATTTTCTCCCTTTGCGTTAAGGAGCTTCGGTACACGTTAATAAATGTTGAGAAATTGACAAAATTTGGTGATGAGGTTCTTCAACGTAAAGTGCGAAGCACAATTTTTTTCAAAATTTTCTTCTGCGCATAGTTATCGAGTAATTAAGCATTGAAGAAACACTATGCTCGTACGCGTGATCTTTCGTGTTTAATTACTAGTTTGGTATTAAAGAATGTGATCACCGAATTTTATAGAATTCTGAACTTTTTGAAATTTTTTGTTCTCAACACGGCTTAGCATGAGAACATTGGATCGACCGCACCGAAACTCCTTAAGCCTTCGAGCCCCGGAAACGTAAGATGGGAGGCACAAAGAGAATTTTTAATCTACGCGGAGTAGCCCATGCACGTAGAGCTCGCAATCCTCAAAAAAACTTAAATGCTCGAGTTTTATATACATGTGTAATATACGAATACGAAAAGCATACAGTTGGATTGCCAAGAGGAAGAAGAGCGCTCCAGCGCGGATGCATTGTTCCAGTTGCAAATTTTTCTCTTGTAAGCGAACACAAGAGAGATAGATAGAGGGAGAAAAAAATGAAGAGGACTCCTCTCCGTAGGGGGTATTTCATGTTCTGTCCTCCCATCCCTCTTGTCTCTCGTGTATTACTAACATGCGAGAACGACAGGAGCGAGCACGTGCACCATTCTCTTCATATTATCGTATACACATATTCGTTTTGTATATGGTACACGCTCTTTCTCCGCTTCCTCCTTCTTCTCTTGCGCCGTCACTCGTAAGGATAAATGTATATAAGCGCGCGAGGACGTCACGCCATAAACGGTAATGATCGTTGCTTTTGTCGTCGCTGTTGCTGCTGCTCGCCGAGGCTGCTGACGAAAAGATGATTCTGTTCACGGTTTTCATCACGTGTCTCATCAGCAGCTACTTTATTCGTCGTTTCGAGTCATTCGCTCGCGCGACGGACAAAACTACTTGCGCGCGAGTTCATCAACCTTTATTCAAACGTCAATAATTTATTTATCGCAACCAGTAGCGCAGAATTTTCAGGAGTCGAGCACAATATGTTATGAGCTCGAAAGAGCGACAGCGAGCAGACGCTTTTCGCGACGAGGTCCGAGACAGAATCGCCTGACGATTAAATCTTTGCAAAAAGTCCTGGCTTTTTGTGCTACGTGTGCTCGCATTGTATTTGGAGTCGTGATGAAAAAATGCGTCTACTGTCACAACACGTAATATAAACGATTTTGGCTCGACAGCCGGCTCTGGCGCCGGTACAGAAGTCACGCTCGATGCGCCCACCGACGCAACGCATATACATATAGTTATACAAATGCACGAACACGAGACAGCTAGAAAAAGAGGCGGAGAGAGAGAGAGAGATGAAGAAAGAGACGGAATACTGCACACACGTATGTTGATATTGTTGTATCTCGGGTGCTCTCTCGAATGCAAAGGTCCCTTCCATTGTTCGAGGACCGTGCGAACCCTGCGGCGAACTCGCGCCACGTACGTTTTCGTTCGTTCCAGGACTACCGTTGCACAAATAATATTTCTGTTTGTCGATAAATAACTTGTGTGCGGGCGTGCGGGCTTCCATTCGATTTCGAACCGTTTTTTTTCGCGTACATTCTCGTGTAAACGCTATATAAGGCCGTATATAAATACGTATGAACGTTCTCTTACGGAGGCCACGCGATTGTGGGAGGGAGAAAACGAAATCGAAGCAAAGGTCCACACATTTGGCGAATCGTGTCTGGCCTGGCGCCGTCCTAATCTACTGGCACCGTCTCTCGAGATTTTCGCAGGTGCTCGGAGCACGAAAACCCCTCGGGTGTTTCGTAACACGAGTGCACCAACATCCGAGACACGCTTCAGATGAGAATTTAAGATTTTTGCCCGAGTTCATTGACTCGGCGCATCGCCGGCGATATCAGTGCACTTGTTTACGGCTGACTTTCGTAATCCTTCGCATTTTCTTGGCTCCCGTTTCATTGCTGGACATTGCGAATTGCACTCGGGGAAAGAGGAACGAGCTGCGACGAATGAAGAAATCGCAACTCCTCGGGTATAGCGGATCGAACGATTACAATTTTCGCCTACTTAATCCCGAAGACTGGAACGACGAAGAGCTACACTCTGTCGAGGCAATCGGGACGCTCCATTTTTCGTTATTTCTCACGAAACACTCCTCAAGCTGCGCGTCGACATTCAGAAAACAAGGAGAGAAATTGTGATTGAGAAAAAAGAAAAAGTTGGGAGACGACGAGAGCTCGAGACTCGGAGAACGAGAGTTTCAGAGGAGGCCATTTAAGGCGAGGACATTTCGCGTTCTGTCACTGTTCCGCGTGTTCCCTCCTCACTGCGGGACCACCTACGCGTCGGGTTTGATCCTCTCCACTGTAAACGCTGCGTTTCTGTATTACTACTCTTGTTTCACCTTTCTCCCTCCCATCTTTTCATCCTCTTTGGGACAAACGCGTCTTATAAACGATCTCGGCAAGCTGCTGTGATAAGTGAAACACGAGACGTTCGAGTCGCCGAGCTCCAGAAGCGTTGCAGGAACTTTCGACTCCGCTGCATAAAAATACGTCTCCGGAGCTTTTGCAAGAAATCCAGCGTCCCAATCGCGCTTCAAAGCGGGGCAGAAGACGTTCGAGCTTATCCAAAAAGTCGGAGAAAAATATAAACGAAATGATTTTCCCATCTACTTTGGCGCTGAGTAACGCCAATAAACACACCGCGAATGCTCGCTAATCTTCGACAACTCTGAATCACTTTTTATTTTTTCTTCCTCGTACATTCGTATACGCGTTATGTATCGTAACACTTTTCTTTTTAGCCCGCGTGGGTAGCCACGCTCGTGCGCTCGAGCTTTTTTAACGCGTAGGCGCATCGAGCCTCGGAAGTATCTCACAACGGTACGTGTGCAGCCTGTTGTATGCGCGGTCAAACCTTAAGGCGAGAGCGAGTTAAATACCGTCGAGAGTTGTGAGCCACGAGTGCCCACTCGATGATGCAGCTCATTCCTGAATATAGAAACACGCATTCGAACCGACTACTGGTTAAATTCAATAAATTTTCAATCACTCGAATGGGGAAAAGACGGAGCCGCTGTCTAGGAAACGATTTTTCACCAGATCGAAATTTCTTGTGACAAAAGTCATGTTTTTTTCACTCACATTCATTGTTTTCGTTGAATTCATCGCTTCTCTCCGGCTTAAATACAAATCCAATGTATTATTTACATCTTTTTTCGGCGTTCAGCGATGATTTAGTGCAAACTCTCGGAATGAAGAGGGAATTTTGAGCGACTGGCATTGTTCGACTGGTTTACTGCCTCTTTTGCTCCTTTCTTCCGCGCTCACACATAGAAATGCTGCTCACTTGTGATCCGAAAATCCTTTGTACTCTCGACAGAAGACGCGACGTGTACTTTGCGTTACCGTTACGACGCGTCAAGTGTAAACGGCAATGCGACATCTCTCAAAGGTCGCGGCCTTACACGTAACGAGCTTACGTGTTTATGCAAAAGTGTACGGACGATGCGTTAATTATTTCTGAGCACATTTTTTGTCTCGTCGTAAACTTCCGGTCAAAAGAAGGTGAAAAACGAGAGAACGAATAAAAAATATCGAACGAAAATGATTATTCGCAAATGCGAATCGTTATCGAATAATTGAAAGTTTTAGAATATTTTACAATCACGATGGCTGATGCCTGGATACTATGGAAACAAACTCCCAGAGCTCATGGGAACGATGAGATCAAAAGAAAAAATGATATGCTTGTTTTGGGCCAACATTTCAAGTGGCACTCGATCTACTCTCCCCCGGTTGGATCGAGTGGTCTCGAAAAGGCTTCTGTGTCTTAATACTGCTCTCAACATGAAAAGTGTGAACTCACAATAGTTGTACAATTTTATAACCCGTCACGTATTTCTCATTTCATTTGAAATAATTTATTTAAAATCGAACATTTTGCATTTATTCTAACATTTTTCAGTAGAATTTAACTTCAAAATTCGCTATTCGAATAATTATTTTTACAGAGAAGAATCAAAACTGTCGAGATAATGTGAATTCAAATTTTCCTGCTCCGGATTGCGTCAGAAATTGAAAAATGAATCATCAATTTTTCGTTTGAAAATCTCAATAAAAAAAGATTGGACGACAAATCTGAGAACTCAATAATCGAAAAAGAGATTGAAATAAAAAATGTATTATTACAAAGGATAATATGAGACAGAAATGGGGGTTAAGAGGATCCCGCATTTATGATTTCTATGAGTCTGCATGCTGAGCCCTGCGCTTCGTATTACTCTGCAATCGCAATTCTAACCACGTATTATAGCGCACTCGAGTATCTCGAGGCGCGAGAGTTTGTACACACGAGAGAGACATGCTTGAGCTCGATGGGCTATAATTAAACGTAACTAGACGATACGCGTGGGCAAGGTTTATGCAGATTTTACCGTGCATGCGTAACTCCGAAGCTTGAACTCGAGTCCCTCACGAATTTTACAGTCTCGTTGTTTCGACAAATAAATCTTTGATTCGTTCTACAGAGAAAACTTGGAAGCGACATCACACCAAAGCCGTTTCGAGCCTTGGAAACAATCACGAAACGTAATTTATGAATATTTTAGTATCATTTTTTCCGTCCCCAGTTATTCGTTTCAAGAACGTTTCACATTTTTCAATCACTCAGCAAGGTTAATTCATTCAGCATTAAAAATATTATGATCAAACTGGTAAACGGTATGATTCATTTTTTCATCTTCAAGTACGAATGAGTATCGATGACGACAAAGGGCAAAGCAATTAGTTCGGTAATTGGGGTTTTGAACTCGTTCGTTTCATTAGCCCCGCTGATAAAAACAGCCTCGAATGTCATTTCCGGTCCGAAGAAAAATTCCTAAACTCATAACAGAGCCTCGAACATCCGACGATCCTCTAATATTTCATCCGAACCGAGAAATCACACGACGCAGTAAAGTAGTCAACGAGTTCACTCGTTCTCGTCTAATCTCCTTCGCTCTTCGAGACTTATAATTTGCCGGAAAAGTTTTTTTTCTCACAAGTGTTCCAAGTACGAAGCCCCAGAGATAACGAGAACACCATGAGAATACTCGGTCCCCGGAGAGGGGTCTCGTGAGAACAGCACAAAAAATCCTCCTCGAAGAAAATTCTATGCGGCTGGGCTTTTTTTTATCGCATGACAAATAATTTAGTTGCACTCACTTTTGAGCACATTATTCCCAGTTGGCTCGTCCAGTAATGCAACAATTGTGTTTATTCTCTTTACAGGATGGCGAACGAGTGTTTGTTGGTGCTCCTGGTAGCTGGTATTGGCAGGGTGAGTCGTTGACTTGTTTAAATATCGACAAATCATTGTTTTTTTCAACGTGAAAAAAGTCACGCGTTTCGTAATGATTATTTCTTGAGGAGAAAGAATAATCACGAAATCGCGCGTTTTTATCGGGAATGAATTTCGTTTCAGGCTTTTCATAATAATTGATTAACCATTTTTATGGATATTATTAAAGCTCGCGAAATAAACGAAGAATCTTTATTATTTAAGTGGCCACTTTTGGAAAAATTGTTTTTCTCACATTTTTGCTTCGGATCTCTATAGCCCAGGATATTCGGCTAGAAAAAGGACACACAAAATTACCGCAATCCTCTTGTTCGCAAAATTACAGGTCAGCTGTATTCGATACTGAGAATTGCGAGAGAATATCCATTTGCACCGCCCGGGCAAGAAGATTTTGGGGTCTTTCCTGGTGAAAGAAGTCTCTCAGGTGACCCTTCAATACCCAAAAGCTCGCAATTACACGCCGCCAAGGCCCAAGCGACCTCTGCCGAGCCCCTTTTAATTGCAAATTAATATTTCTCGTTTTTTTTCTCCCATGTATTTTACGAATAATGCGCCATATTAACATTGTGTTTAAATGCAGGGTGTATCGTTCTGATAATTCGAGTATATCTATAGCAATGTTCGAAGAATTGCTCTCTCTCTCTGGTCGAATGAAATATTTGGAAAAATCCAATTTTCCGAAGATTTTTTTGGTCCAATAAAAATTTTGTTCAGTTCGCTTCAATTAGTGCGAGTAAAATTTGATACTCCCTGCTAATTTGACAAACGATATTAATGTCACATGGTTTGGGGTGCGGCTGAAAAAATCTGGAACAAGATCAGGATGATCCACACTCGTGTCCCCGTGTGTGCGTGTGTGTTTTTTCGACCCACCCTGAACTTCACTCCCTGTCTCATTGATGTAATGAATATATTTATATCAAATCGATTGAAAACCTCCCTTGACACCCTGCTTGGCAGTGCTGCTAATTTTGCATTAATACAGCCATTACGAGAGTCTTTAGCTTTGTATCATTCACGATAGATCTTTATTAACCGGTAACCCAGCTCTAATGAATAACAACTTAACTTCGGTATTGCGAAGCATCTGTTTGACCCGAAGCAGCAGAGCACCAAAACATTCGTAAAAATGTAGTTCGAAATTCGTTTTTTTCTTCCTCCCCGTAATTAGCGACGAAATTAATTAGACCCATTTAACTGCCAGCGGGGATCGAAGTCGAGGGATGGTCTAACAGGTGTGGGCGAGCTTTTCTTACAGCTTTCTCTCGTTTGCAGATCGTGTCGCAGTACGTAATGAATCGGCGTGGCGTTAAAGATAAATCACTCGTTGTGACATTGATGCTTGCATCGTTGCGCTACAACGAAAATCACATTTTCCTTTGTTCGTCGGCTTTCGATATCTAAAGAGCATTTTGCGTTGCTTGTACAACTGCAAAAAATCGATGGAGACTGAAGCAAAAGAATTTCGTTATTAATCAACGATGCAAACTTCAAAATCATAATTATTCAGAATTTATCATTTTTATTTTCGTTCTTTATAAAACGTAAAAAAAATCATCGCCATAGCATCCCATTTTAATCGGGTGCTGGAAAAGTATTGAAAAAATTCATTAAAAATAATACTCTTCTCGTCAATTTTTCATTTCGCGAAATCTCTGAATTGATAGAATTTCAAAAAATATTAAAATATTTTCAACAAATTATTATGTATATGTATTAGAAAGCTTTCGATACTTTTCCAGTCCTCCCGCGAGTCGATGAAACGTCAGTCGACCGTGTAGAACGCTTCCCCCCGGAATAATTTTGTTTTGAAATCATGAATAAACATCGATAAAGCAAAGAGAAGAAGAATGGAAATAATTTCCAACCTTCCGAAAGCTTCGTACTAGAGCAAAACATCAGATCTAGCGCATTAATAGCGAGTACTTTATTAATATGAACCGCACACATAATTGCAGCTTAAAGATGCCCGCGATTAAACGCTAAATAAAAATAGAACAACACATAAACTCGTAGCGCAAATGCTAGCACGAACGAATCGGTGTTCTTACTTTTAAATCGTAACGATCAATTTTCCAGGTCAAATGTACACGCAGCTGGTAAACAATCGTGACAAAGTTCTCATGACCAAAGAATCTCCAAAGTGGGAAGATGACAGCTACTTGGGATATTCAATCACACCCGGGGATTTCGTTGGCAAAGGAGAAGACAATGGGATCGCGGTCGGAATGCCACGTGGAGCAGACCTTCATGGAAAGGTATTTTCTTCTTTCAGTCGTCATCAATGCATGGAATGAATCTTACAATGAGACTTTTTAGGGGTAACAGTTCCTTAGTAATTAAGAAAATTGAAAGATAAAGTTTTTATTATAGAAAATTGGCCAAATTGAAGAAAGAAATTTTGAAGTTGACACTTGAAATTTTTGTGGGTCCAATTGGCACGAGTATTGCACAATCCTCAAAAACTGCGACTCAACAATATCGAAGCTTCGAAGCCTCTGACGATTCGAAATTTTTGGACAACTCACTGACTTTTTTTCACATTTCTCAATAAAAACAGATCGTACTGTTCACTTCGAAAATGGTCCACGTTCGTAACATAACCGGAGAACAAATGGGCAGTTACTTTGGATACGCGATAGCTGCTGGCGATATCGACAGCGATGGATACGACGACCTCATAGTCGGTGCTCCCATGTTCACCGTTCCTGAAAACACCGAGATGAACTTTGAGACCGGCAGGATTTACGTTTTCTATGGCAAGGGACCGGTGAAATACGATCTCTTTCACGAGAGGTTCGTTCATTTTTTTCTTCGTACGCTCCCTGAATTTCTCGACTCAATATTCTGACAAATACTCAAATTCAAACTTTTGGTTACCCACGTCGAGACACTGAGAGCACATAATAAAACAATTTCGAATATTCACTCCGAAGACTTAAACTTTACAACGCGGCTTATGAATTTGCAGAGACGGTGAGTCAAATCGTGGTCGTTTCGGATTGTCGCTGGCCTATCTCGGTGACATAGATCGAGACGGTTACGGTGACGTAGCGGTTGGAGCGCCGTATGCCGGTTCGGAGGGTCGTGGAGCGGTTTACATCTACCAAGGTTCGGCGGAAGGTATTTCGTCGAAATATTCGCAAGCGATTTACGCCGAGGAGCTACCAACGCGCGTGCAAACTTTCGGTTTCTCGATTGCCGGCGGGTTGGATCTCGATGGAAATTTGTATCCCGATATCGTTGTCGGATCTTACGAGACTGGGGCAGCGATGTTTTTCCGATCGCGGCCAGTCATTAAAATGGTCCCGAACGACACGTACGTCAACTTTTACGGTGGTTCGTCTCATCTCATTTCTCTCGACGACAAACAATGCGTTCTTTCGGACGGCACCCGAGTCACGTGCCTGCAATTGAGAGCTTGCTTCAAATATACCGGTGATGGCGTTCTTTCGAGATACAACTTTAATGTACAGTACGCGCTCGACGTAAAGAAAACTAAGAGCCCTCGCATGTGCTTCCTCGAACTCGAGGGCAGACACACGATGAATCAGACGATAACGGTCGATCGAAATCAACAATACTGCCGCACCGTAAAGGTCAGTTCGATTAAACATTTTCTCGTTCGTGCGCGAGGTCGAAATTCTGTAACTCGGTTAAAAAACTCGACTATTTTATCCAAGATAATTTCGGCGTTTTAAATTTTGTTAACTTTCACTGTATTCGAGAGCGTGGATGATTGATCCAATAATTTCCATTCTCGTAGCGGACAAAAATTGGAAAAAATGTAATTAAACTCTGAAAATTTGCAGGTATACGTGACCCCGAATATTCGTGACAAGCTGACGTCCCTCGATGCGGAGATGCGAATAGGCCTCGCCGACGAGAGATGGGTAGACGACCGCGAACGCGACCCGTCGTTGATCCTTCGTCCTGTGATGGCGACGACGTCATCGCGAAAGGACACGGTATCGATATTCAAAAATTGCGGCTCGGACAACATCTGCACCCCCGATCTTCAAATGACCTGTAAATCGAACGTGGCTAAATATCTTCTCGGCTCGGATAAGAGAATCGAGCTCGACGTGACCGTGCAAAACGCGTACGAAGATGCCTTCGAGGCAACGTACAATCTCGTGTTACCGCCTGGCATAGATTACATCAAGATCGAGAGGCTGGACAAGGCTGAGATACCCGTCCATTGCTCAGCGCCGAGGCAATCGAACAACAATACGCTAAAGTGCGATATCGGTAATCCATTACCAAACGGTAACCTTGTAAGATTTACGGTACTTTTGCAACCCATGAGTATACAGGAAGAGATATCCTCTTACGAATTCGCAATGGAAGTAAACTCGTCCAACTCTGAACCATTCTCAACGACTCACGACAACAAGCAGCACCTCTCGTTGAAGATATGGGTAGAAACCGAGATGCTCATCGAGGGTGAGAGCAAGCCCAAGGATCTCTTTTATAACCCTGAAAATTACACGTCTACGAACATCACTACGGAGCTCGAGTACGGACCGGCCTTTATTCACAATTACACAATAAGAAATCGTGGGCCTTCGAGGATCGAAGAAGCCGAAATTTACCTTCGTTGGCCCGCGGCAACGTTGGCGAACGATGATCTCGTTTATTTGCTCGAACAGCCGGAAACTTCCGGCCCCATTGTTTGCGGGCCAGCGAACGCGAATCCGCTGAGTCTGAAACTCGAACAAAAGTATCGAATCTCCCACGGTCCCGGTCGAAACAGTGGCAGACCAACGGAAAAATATCCTGGAACATACGACAGTGGAGAAGGAATTTTACCTGGCGCAGTGAGTCCGAGGCCGGGAGGTGGACACGCGACCATCGGCGGCAGCATACACGAGGAAAACAAAACTCACAGCGTCGTAACAGGTGCGAACGGAGAAGTTACTATAATCGATGACGATTGGTCGAATCGCGGAGGCATCGTCACAACTGTCAACGTTTCAAGAACTCTCTCGCAGCAGGATTACGAAGAGAAAAAGAGGCAAGAAGAAGAAATTGAGAGAATCGAAATCGAACGAATCCACGAAGAAAAAAGGAGGATCGAAACGGAGCGACGACGTCAAGAGGAGGAAGAACGCTCGCGCCAGGGACCGAAAGATTATGTTTACGGTACGGAAAGACATTACGAAAACAGCGACGACTCTCTGTCCCACGGTGTCGTCAGAGGCGGCACTTCGGTCTTATCGACAGGAATAAGCCACAACGAAGGCTCGATAAGCCCTTCCATAAGCGGCAATCGCGAGGAAACCGTGGGTCTTCGAGACTTTGATTACCGTTTGAGAAACATCACAACGGCTCAAGATTTAGACAGGATTCTTGCAACCTTGACGAAAGACGCCGTTGGTTACGAGGTTTACAATCGCGAGGGCAAAAAGTATCTGCAGTTTTTGGGCAGGTTCCGGATTTCCGAGGACAACAAAGAGTACATAGAGTTCAAAAGTGGCGCTATGTTTCCGCTGGAGAACCGGTACGGAGCGCCTAGTTACGCGGACGGCTCGTTAGACGCTCAGAGTCGGTTTCTGAGGATCGAGGGCCTCGTAGTCGTCACGGAAGATGGAAGAGGCTATATTCAGCTTAAAGATGGCAGACGATTCCCTATCGAAGGATCTTACAGCTACACCGAGGAGAGGACTTACACGACTCACGGCGGAGGCGGCGCTGGAGTTTCACAAATTGGTAGTCGAGGATCGTTTACAACGAGAACCGAGAATTATCGCAATGTCGACGGTGATACGAGGCGACAAGATCAAGAGAGATCGTGGCGAGAGGAATCCTCGAATTACGGACGAGAAGGCAACACCGAGTTCGAGACTCATCGGACGGAGAGCCACGAAGAAAAACGTACCTACGATAGTCAGCACGGGTCTCGAACTTATTCGCGTAATGAAAATACAGGTGATTTTGATCATAGGAATTCAAAGTTGTATGGGGCCGAGGAAGAATTCCGTAAACGTGGCCTGCGACAACGGCGGGAGCAGGAAAACGATGATTCCATGAGCGTCCAGGAGTTCCGTAAAATCGAGAAACAGAAGAGACACCACAAAAGAGAAGCTTTTCAACTCGACGACGATTTCTCTTCGTTCCCTGCTTCCGATGGTAAACCGACCGAAGAGACTATTTTGCCGTTGTGCGAAGCCGCGAGATGCGTTACTCTCCGATGCACCCTCGGACGTCTCGAAAAAGACGAGGAAGCTTGGATCAGCGCGAGGTACCGAGTGAAAGCTGCAACTTTGAAAAAAATTGCTTTCCATGAAGAACTCAAAGTTTCGACGCAAATCATCTCGAAAGTTACGAGATTACCCTCCATCGGCAAACCTGCTACTGACATCATCAAGAGCCATGAAATTTTCACGAATCTACAGCCCAAAGCTGTCGCCCCCGAACCCGAAGTTGTGCCACTTTGGGTCGTTGTACTTTCCGCTTGTGCTGGAACGATCATTCTCCTTCTGCTTATCCTGCTGCTTCACAAGGTATATTTCATTCGCTTTACTATTTACCAGTTTATATATTTATATACTTAATTTTGCAGGGTTACTAATTTTCAAAAATTTCCTCTTTTTTCATCCACAGTGCGGTTTCTTCAAGAGAAACAGACCCACGGATGCTCCAGAGAGGCAACCATTAAACAGGAATGGCCATTTCCATGGAGATGATCATCTCTAAGGCATCTCATTTAATAAGTGTCTTTTCAAATCGCGGTTTTCGTAACGAGAAAATCGTTGAAAAAGCAGCCAGCCCGTGCCTTCATCCACGATCTTGTGATTCGTCGTAGCTACGAAGGAGGTCCAAAACTATTTGAAGCAACGATTAAATCTTTGTGAGCTGAAAAAAACGTCTTTCAACGATCGAACGAATTTTTTCTCGCGATTATCATGAATTCTCGATGGTGTAAATTTCTCCTCCGTAGAGGCAGTAGAATCATCACCGTATTTACACGATCGTAAGAAATTTAACAATTTTTATAACGAACGACAATTCTCTTTCTCTATTCTTATCATTTTATACAATTTTACTGCCAAATGAATACTCCTTCCAGCTCCCGCAGCTCGATCTTACAAGTTTCTAGTCAGAAACGGTTTATATATATATATATATATATATATATATATATATATACATTTTATTCGATTCGCACATAATTGGGAACATTGATTTCGAATCGAATCGAAAAAGCATTCGAAGCTTCATTCTTCCAATGGCAAAGTGGGGCCGAAAATGAAAACTAGAAGTATAGTTTGGACGAGTTTAGTAATTAGTTTCTTATCCCTCTTGACTGAAAAATTCAAGATCGATCTGCCATAATATTCGTAATTTTTACGATCGTTCACAATTTTTGTTCCCAATACTCATTAACTTTGTCGTATATGTGACATAACGATAACTTTTGTACTTGTTAGCTGAGGGAGCACACTACGATTATGATAACAAAAACATTTGTTTCTTAGCGAGCTCCTGGTCAGAGCCTGTTCACACTATTTTTTTCACGTTTCATTCTCTTTCATTTCGAGATCTCGCACACTGACATTAATTTTGTCTTATATTTTGCATTTGGAATGACGTATTGAACAAATGAAAGTTTCGTATCGCGAACGATCGAAAATATAGAATTGTCGCGGTGTGAAACAAAATTTTCCAAGAGCATAATCCGATTGAAATGGTATTTCCTATCCTAGGAAATATTATGAGAGTAGTTAGGCAATGATGTAATGAAAATGATTAAAAGTGCCTATTCTCGTTGCAGCACTCGCGAGAGAAAAAATAAATCACTTGGAAACAATTATTTATTAAAGATTCTAGAATTATAACGTTATTTAGCGTTTGCGCCCGAAAATTGTAACGGGATGGAAAAAAAACACTGGACACAGGGAGAGACGGTCCAGAAACGTGTGTACAATCTGTAAATTATTAATTCCTTACTAAACTTACGGGATAGCTTAAATATCGCAATAATAAATCAATTAATTAGTTAAAAAGAAAGGAAATATTGAAAAAGTAATAACTTTCAGCGAGTGTCGGTTTGTGTCGCCGAGTTCCGTGGGAGAACTCAGAACTGACGTGTATATACAGAGTTAAGGTTTTAATATAAAAAATACAATACTTATATTAATTCAAAATTAGTGAAATTTCCTGTTATTTTTGTTCCAAATCCTTCGGAAGGGAAACATTTTTTTTCTTCTTTCCCATCTCCTGCAATTCTCTTGGAAACGATGCACTCGTTAAACACAAGTTATTGTAAAAACATTTATTGAAAATCACAATGACTTAACAGTAACAGATGTGTAAAAAAAAATGCCTTTTCACTATGTACCTTACTTTTTATCAATCTCACTCACTTTAATTAGCAGCCGGTTTTATATATGCTCGTTAGAATCAGCCTGTCAGCGGTTTAAAAAATAAAAAGTCGGAATAAGAAGATCCTCCAAATATCCAAAAATATACTTTACAATAATCTCGTTCTGTTCTGTAGTTTTGCACTCATTTTTTCTCTCTCTCTCTCTCTCTCTCTCTCTCTCTCTCTCTCTCTCTCTCTCTTTTTCCCTCGTACTCACATACAATCGTTCTCTTAAAACGTATATAAAAATAGTCTAGAAGTGTACAATTGTCAGTTTTCCTTTTCTTTGTTATAAAATGTTCGTATTAGGATTTATTCGCGATGATTATTAGTTTTGTTCTTGGAAAAGTCCTATTCGCGTCACGATTCGGAAGAATATTTTGATATCGTTGAATCTATCCAACATTCGGTAGATGTAAAGAAAAAAAACAGTTTTAGTTTTTTCGTTTCTTTTTTTCCAATTTAATTCATTGTAAATTCAGTGTTGTATTATTGCCTCATTGATATTGTTTATTTTTCGACGATCGTTCTACATACCGTTTGCAACTCTTTGGCTCTTTTTTACAACCGATTGAAATATTATTATCTGGGCAGTGTGTCAAAATGTAACAACACCCTTATTCGATAAAAACTATCGAACATTATTTATGTACAATAAACCTGACATCAATACTTATTTTCGTTACAACGGAGGGACAAAGACCGTGAAACGTGATCGAATTTTCAAAATCTTTACCTTGAATCTCTCTTTCTCTCTAACATATATTTTAAACAGTTCATTATATTTTCGACAATTTGTTTCGGTAATTTGTGTTCGTTTACTAAAACGAAAGTTATCACGCAGCGCAGACTTTTAGCAATATCCTGAACAAAATTTTTACATATTTCAATAAAACTTTAAAAACGACTATCAACGGCTGCGAGTGCTTCCGACACTGAAAAAAACATCGATTGCTTTTTTAGAAAATCCATGTGAATAATAATTCAGTTGACAAATAGTATTGGTTAATATAATAATTGAATTGTTCTAATGAAATGATCCAATGAAGTTCATGCAATTGATCATTAAATGATTACACAAGTTGTGAGTTTAACAAAGGAAAAACTTACAGAAATCGGCTGAATTCAGCAATTCTTTCCGTATATAAATATCGTTTAACACAACAGCACATTTATAAGATAACGAATAACAAAAAAATTATGAAAAAAGTAATAAATGTTTTGTCAAAGTGTCGCGAAGCCTCATCTCACGATGTGTGTATGTAAAAAATGGCCATACCAATGTCTGGTTGTAAATAAATTGGTCGTGTGATTTCTCGAAGCACACGAGATGAATATCGCGATTGAATTGTGATTTACCCGTAAATATTGCGTTTCAAGTGATTTTATGATTTGATATTTTTCATAGATTTCGTGATACCCAAGGAAGATTGTCTTAGTTCAGAATTGCTGCAAGTTCATCAGTTTTTTAATCAAATTTCCGATTTTTTGAACCACCGAAAGATTTCAGATGAATCGCAATGTGAATTTGTTTCCGAAATATTTTAACGCGAATGGTTCATGTTTTATGCGTTGAGGATGTTGTATTTCATGAATTATTTTACTCCTTTAATTATATTTTTGGTCAGGGAAACGGATACTCGAATAAAATTCATTTTTTTTTTTTGTAAAAAAACTTGCATATTCCTAAGATAATCATTACTAATGAAGTCGCCACTAGTGCAAAGTGATTAAATTTTCAATGAATTAACTATTATAGACGTATTTCGATGGAAAAAAATAATAGTTTCATGAATACAATGATTGAGACATGGAGTGTGTGAAAATGACTTGCTCCGAATACCGATAATCTAGAATTGATAAAAAAAATTGTTAAAAATTTCATTGATAAATGGTGAACCCGTTGTACCACCACCCGTTCACCACGCGATCGATGGTGAATCGAGAGATCATTCTTTGTTTCTGTAAATAAAAATAAAAACTATCGATTGTTCATTTGCTGCCCTTAAAACATGATTAAAATGGGTCTTTCGCGCGTTCCTACTAGATCACAGTTTCAGGATCTTGAGACGGTAAAGAATTCTCCTCGGATCAGCTTTCCGGTACCTGAGAAAAAAAACAGAATTACTATCAATTTAGAGCTTAAGATTTTCGTGTCACGCTGTTGCACATTTTTAATTATTTAATTAATCACTTGTAAATGTAAATTGATCATTTACATTTACATTCAAAAGTGAGAGACGATAAGTGCGAAGAATTGAGCCGATTACCTTCCACTGTAGCTCATTTCCGATCGTGTACAATTCTTTAAGAGCTTCAAACAATTTTCCATTGTTCTTGAGTTCTTCGTATTTTCGGTACAGCTCGAGTGCCGCTCGAGCGTCCTCTGTAGAGTCATGAGTCTCTGACTGAATTTTTTTGCCGAGAAAGTGCCATGTCAAAAATCTCAATGAGACCATTCGACGATGAGGCAAGTGGAACAACAAAACCGTATCTACAATTTGTTCCGGCGGAACGACCAAGTTTATGACCCTGTATGAAAAAATGAGAAAAATATATTCTTCGCTGTCATTTTCAAATTCATTTTCGGAATATTATAAAAATCAACGATTTTTTGTTGTCGTTAATGCACGGGAATTGAATACACATAACGCAAGGCATCAGTGAAATTTGTAATGCTGAATTGATCGAATCGTACCGGAAATCATTTTTGAGGCCATGTCCAACGAATATAATACCATTGTCAACGAGAAATCGTAGTTTTTGGTATGTGGATTTGAGCGTCGTGAGATGTTTGCTACTAAAATTAGCATCCAAATCACCGGGTTGTATACCGCTAAATTTCGTTAGATAATCAACCACTTGTTCTTGAGTGCTGATGTAATCATCTATGAAAGGCGTACCCTCCAACGGTCCTTGCCTATGAAATGATAAGAAAATGAATTATTGCAATAAGGCGAGTGTATTTTCACAACAAAAGATCATAAAACGTTTGAAAGTTTTTTTTAGAATAATTATGACCGCTTAGCCTAAAAAATCATTATATATTCGTTTATCTTTACCCCCGAATACACGTTATTCTAGCAACCGACATGTGACTGGGTTTGATTGTAGACATTTTTCCATCACTACGAAGCTCGGATTCTTTTTGATTGAGTGTCACAAATTCTGCGTCGATTCCAACCAATTCTCCTGCAAGAACAACAATGTCAAGTTACGAGATCCAGATTGCTATTTTTCCATGACGAAATCAATTTTCAACCATGTTTACCTTTTTTAGGCATTTCGTCTGATGTCAGCGGGGTAAAAGTGATTCCTCGTGTTCCGCCGCTTCGAGCTATACATTTATCTTCACCAAAAACATCGTAAGTCAGCGGACTGACAAATGACGCTGGCTCGGGCGATCGTGCCACGGTGTAATGCAAAATGCACGGCACTTTCCAATCCAAATTAAACCAAACTGCTTCTTGAGGCGTTACCGCTGATATGCTGAGCAATAGAGAAAATTTTTCTAGTTCAACTCCATCCTCGTGATTTATAGAAAATGTATTTACTCGATAATTGCTGGAACGCATTTTTTTTCGAATTTCATTCTACATCAAGATTCAAGGATTTTTTTATTACCTGAAGTCGTTGAAAATATACCACTGAGCAACAGCACTTCCGGTTGATCGCTCATGGTATTCAGGACTGACGCGAACGAGCGCAACAACGTGCCGCCGATCGTCACTGGATTTGTCATCGACGTAACAAACGACAGCGCTAAGTATGTACTGAATTTTCGTAACTTTTCCCGAATATTCATCCGCTACGGATGTGTTGTCGTTTTCTTTGTTTTCGGAATCATTCACCGCCGTGGGCACGGCTTCGCTGATTTTTTGCGAATCAATTTGCGCATCTGAGTGCAAGTTATTGCTACTTTGACCATTCTCAACGAGTACTTCTCGTTTATTTCTATTTTCATTCGCTCCGTCATTCGGACTAAGCTTATCGAGCTTGTCCACTGACAATTCACCATTTTCGTTTAATCTCACTTCGATCACGTGGGGAATCCACGAATGCGAATAGTACAAATGACTCGGTGGAGTCGGTGCTTGGACATTGACTACCGGCGACGTAGATGACGTTTGAATCGGAGTTGGCTCTAAATTAGAAAGTTTTTACAATTACACATATATTTCAGTGGTATTTAAATGTTCCAGAAATCATGAAGATATCAACTCCACGTATCACACAAAATATTCTTAGTATCATGACCGAATAGGCATGCAGCGAAATCGTTTCATTTACGGTAGGAAAAAATATCACTTCCGACTATAAAGTGGTCAGTTTTTCAAAAAATAATCAAGTTTGGTCAAAAATATTTAAGATTTATGTTGATTCAATTTATTTTTATAAAGTGCATTCTGCTGACACTTACCCGCATCTTTGCCGATGTGCCTGAACCTGCAACCAGCTCTTATGCAGTTAATTCCGTAACGACAGAGCTTGACCGTATTTGGAATAGGGCTGGACGAGGGACTGCTCTCTTTGCCATTCAGAATTTTTTGTACAACTATGTCCATCTGCGTTTGCCAAAATTTCTTTTCCTGCAAAGTAAACTCGATATGAATTTCATCTAAAAGCAATTTATTTTCGTGAACGTACCTGTGAAGAATCCAAGCCGCAATTGAGTGCCAAAACTTGTGGTAATTTGGTTAATTTTCTCGACTGTAGAGTAGGCGCAAATTTTTGACAATTGTCGCACCAAGCCGGTGTTATTTTTTCAGGTCTCAAGCTGTGGGCCAATACTTTTGTAAATGGAATTTCTTCATCTGTAAAAAATTTCAACATTTTTTAAAATTAAACGAATTTAAACCCTTAATCCGGACAATATATTATATTTAGGATTTATACTGACGAGGTAAAGAAGCGTTCTTAGTTTATGGCTCTAGATTCATGATTAATGTAAGTAAGACTCACTAGAACTCGTTGTTTCTGGATAAACCAAATTGCACAGTAGCATGATGGAATGTTTCGATGCTTCTTGTCCGCATTTGAGGCATCTATGGATGTGCATTTGTTCGGCTCCAAATGTGCGACTGATGTCGGTTTCTTCGTCACGAACTTCCGGTTCTTCCGGTGATTTTTTGCTGCTGCTGTCTGCGCGCAAAAAAAGCCAAAAACATTCGTATTAGAGGAAGTATTCTGTTGCTAGTCTCGAAAATAATTATAATTTCATTATGTTGGGCAAACATATTGGGGCATAGTGAACAAAGAGTTGTTGGAAAATTTGTCTTCTTGCAAAATTAATGAATTTCGGTTGGCTATTCCAGTACATACTTTTGCAGCTCCACGTTTCGGTCCAATGGGCATCGTTTCGATTCTGGCTTCCGAAAACAATTTCCGAAATAATATGACCAATCGACTTTTTTACCTACCAACGGTGATTCCACAGATCCGAGGCCGAATTTTTCTCGTGGAAAACATGTCTCAGGCAACAAAAGCGTAAGTAGCAAGCTATATTTTCACGTGTAACGACAACGTTACAAATACGAAGCGTTCTACGGAACTAATACGAAAATAAAAGGTCAAATCGACGATGTATTGAAAGCGGAAACGTGTGGATTGTCGGTTGTGCAATTGTTACACGATTGAATTCGGGGTAGAGATGAGGAACGTTGATTTAACACTATTTCGATCATTATTCACAAGTGATTAGGGGAAAACCGTTGCAATATTTCCGAAGCCCTATTTTCGAATATAAGAACACTTTTCCAAAAATTCTCGGGTTATTTACACGAATTTGAAAGAAGGTACTTGAAAGATGTTTGATTCCGAAAATTCCTACGCATATTTGGGGAAACTCTCTTACCAACTTCTTGTCAGGTCGAGTTAGGGAATTCCACAAATATAAAGTCTCCTTCGGACATACCGCAACGGTGACATCGAATAGTGATAGAGAAGTAACTTTCGATTCGGCAGTGTGACGATACAAAAATTAAGAAAAATAAACACAAAAAAAGTGCCCAGTGCCTTAGGTTACACATGAATTGTGTTTACCTTTCGATGTAATCCACATATATTTACCATCCTCCTCTTGTCTACGCCTTTTCTTTTTCTCGATATCATGATTCTTATAACGCGACCCAAGATCCTGCAATATACTAGGAAAGTCTTGCTCGTTGTATACAAACTGGGGACACTTTGGACCAAGTTTCAAACGCGCTGCTTCCTCCTCTTCTTGCTGACGTTTTTTCGTTTCCAATATCTCGTAGTGCATTTGATGCAAGATGAATCTGTTCCAGCTCTATGACAAACCAATCGTTCAATGAAAGATTAATGACTATCGAAAGAATTAGTTTTGTTTTACTACACGGTGGGGGCTTTGCAAAATTTCTAGTGCGACATAAACCATTATTTTCTTGAACTACTCTACTTCAAATTAAAAAGTACCCTTGAAGACACATTGCGGGAAGGTTGAGGGCAACTTTTTCTCATTTGCAAGTTTGAGCTCGTTGAATAAAATATGTTGCAAACCACATGATTGGATTACTCCAAGTTTTTTAATTTTGTTTGAAGAGTCGTTAGATTCAAATTAACGACGATCAAAATTTTACTTTCAGGAATTCGCTACTTCGAACGAGCCTTTTTAACGCCTCCTACGATATACGACTTTATGACGGTTCTCCTAATAAATAAATAAAAGTGGATGGAAATTCTGAGGTGTAAAAAAAGAAGAATACGCACTTGTATCAGTCTTATTAGGCTGATTTTGCGTTTAGCTTCAGGATGAAGGTCGCTGAGAATAAGTCCAAGTGCTGCTGCTTCAGGAACAGTTCTAAAGGCCCTTAAAAAATTGGCTGCTTGACAAGGCACGCCTCTCGAGGTATCGAGCATGTGAAAGAGGAAGCCCAATTCGCAGGATAGGCAAAATTCTTTTTGGCACGAGTGGGACAGCAATCCTATCCTAACAGGATCGCAATAATACAGCAGCTGCAAAAAGTATGGAAGTAAATGATTATTTTATCTCGAACCAAATTATCTCGTACGATATTTCTATTTTCATCACTCTCCTCGAAGATTTTTGTTTGAAGCATCTTTCATTGGACTTACTTGAAGCATGGCATTGCAATAGCTGTTGGGAAGGGTTGCTTCGAGGCCAGAAAAGCTCGTGAGATTGTATTGATCAAAGTCGAATTCATCGTAACCGAGTCTCGAATATTTGACTTCGATTTTGCGGTATCGTTTCGGTATAGCGATGAAGCTACCGTCCTCCGCTTTGGAGCGAGATTCACCAGCGAAAAGTTTCGTTACCAAGCCCCGACGTTTTTCCAAATTGTAAGGAATCTGTAAAATTCGTAGAATTTAGCTTTACACTTTTTTGAAACCCTGGTCGGAACCCATATGATAAGTACGTGTAACACAGAAAAACGATTCAAATAGCAACTGAATTGGCACTTGTGATGGAAGCATATTTTTTTTTTTTTTTTTTTTTTTACTGAAAACAATGTTTGTTTAAATCCCAGGCTAAATTTCAAACATCTTCCATTCGAATCTTCATCAGAGAAGTGTTGAAAAAAATTGTGTATACTTTTTTCCATGTCGGTTGTTCATGGACGAAATAAATTGAAAAAAGAAAAATCGATTCTATTTATTGCTCAATCATCGTATTAATTAAAAAAAGCACACCAATATTCTGTTATACGAGAGGTAAAACGAATGAAACGAAGAGAAAGACAGAGCACGTGGGATTAGCAAGCATTAAAAATATCAAAGTTAGCCATATGCATATCTCACAGAGCCTTTATTGTATCCAAATACAATGAACGTTTTTTCAATAACACATCTTCAATGAGCGATCACGTACACTATGTATTATTAATGCACAATCGTCATTAACCAAAGAGAAAAGTGTATTGCGATTGAAAAATAATGAAAAAAATAATAAAAACCATTACTGCGAATTTTTTTCGCATCAAAGACAACCAGGTATAAATTCACGTAAGTTTCTGGTTGAATCATTATGTTATGTTTGAAGCAACAAAACTTAGCCGACTAGCTTATCAAATTACATATCACAATTTCATTTACGCTCCGCGGATTTTGCAGACTAATATTCATTATTGTGATCAAGCCCGACCAGTCTTCATTAATATCCAATTGAATATTATTTCTCACTTCAGCATCTATCATTTGTACGGTAATCACAATTTTTGGTTCAGCGGTTTTACAGCTCGCTGAATGCCGTTTATATACTGCTTTTCATGCATTTTTAAATGTTTAATACTAATGCTGCTTTTAATTGACAGCTCAACAAGTTTAACAGATCAATAAATACTTTTATTTCTATTTAGTTTAATAGCACGTTTATGGCGCTAAAAAATATGCATCCGCATTGGCAGTATATATCACAATGTCTTGAAAACAAATAACTGTTCGGAAAATTAAAGCATTCCGAGACAAATCACATTATTGATTTTTTTTCAAATCTATTCAAAAAGAGATTATCATATTTAACATCGCAAGAATAAAAACAATTGAATTACAGAATTTTCAACAATGCTAACGTTCTTGCAACAACGAAGCAGCTTCGGAAGAACGTGGATTTTTTGTGTCTGTTGTATCATGGAAATTTGAGGAAAGGCTGAGGCGTGAACGGAAGTAGCGTGGGAGAATATTGTTTTCTCACTTGATTTCTGCGGAACGCCTGTGGATTTGGCGCGTAACCGATCGTTCCTTGCATCTTCATTGTTCGCAATATTTCTGGGTCTATTGCTGGCGATTTTCTGTTGTGTCGTCCACGCCGATTGGAAAGAAAGAACATTCAGAATCAGTTTTGTATTTATTATTGTCTTTTTTTTCGAGAGTCACGTAGCAATGATCGAAATGAATCGACGGTTTCGAATCAAGTTTCTAACGTTTTCTTCGTTAATACCGGAGAGTTTTCGAAAATATTTTCATTCAACTTGTAAAATTTTTCAATTATTTGGCAAAATATTTATTGAAACATCGTTCTTATTTGAGAATTCGACCGCAGCTTCATTTTTATATGCACGTAACTCCCTGGCAGAAACTTCGAGTCTTTCGACACTCGTTGAAACGTACCGATAAATTTTTTTCAAGAATTCCTCAGGCCAATCACTAAGGAGGGAGACACCGGCGTATATCATCGGTACGTTGCTTAATGGCGTTACGTTATCATCGAGGGGAATAGATTCGAGGGTTTCAACCGGGTCAGCAAATTCTGTAGGCCTGTATTGACGGATTCGAAAACATTTTAACAAATTCAATTTCATTTTATGCAAGCGCTTGTTATCAAATCATCGGAAAGCATATTCGGCAGTAAAAAGATATTTTACGTTTTTCGTACCAAATAATTTTTTCAAGACACAAAAATTCATGAACAAAATAACACTGTTTTCCTCGACGAATGCAAACTGAGCTGTAATTCTTGGAGTGCATCGTGTTGAAATAATGAAATGCTCCAAGTTGATTAGGTTTGAATGCTTTTTTGATAAGTAATGAACAAGAATGGATATTGTTCTCATTATAAATAATAAACTACATTCGATGATGTACCTTGGGAAAGCATTGAATTGAGGATCCGGACTATTTGTTGCCATGAGATGAAGAGAACCAGCGGAATCGCCAAAACTGAGACATTTCGATGTGGGCGATACATCGAAGGATAAGACCATAGCGCCACCAGTCGCGACCTTGAAAACGTAAGTAATTATTATGAATAAAGAAAAAATTTAGGCCAAATCCTTGAATTCGAATAGCGTTTATTGAATAATATTTTACCTGATAGAGACAAGTTAAGGATGGTTGAACGTCAGCATAAATAGTGTCGAGTAGTTGCATTTGGCCCATAGGGGATACAACTGCTAGACGACTAGAGTAGCTAGGAAGGAACTTCAGAAGGAGCGGGTATACCAAAGTTGTGACGGGAGTCAATGCTCTCATTTGTCTCAAGTCATACACCATCAAGAATCGATCTACCGAAAGTCCCTGTCGACTACATTCATAAATGCAATTACTATCAAGTTATTTCGTTCGACAATTCAATCGTAAATGCATTACAATACGATTCGATAATTCTTTCGACTAATGCCAGGCAAGTCAACGATTACGGATATTTGGATTAAATACGAATCAAATGGATTGTTTGTAAATGCTCATTCACTCACTTATGAGCGATCATTTTCATTGAATCTTTAAGCAATGACAAGAATTGGGGCGATTGAAACAATTTTTCACGTTTGAAATCGGGAATACCGTTCAGCGCGTCGATTCGTGAAATTATTTTTGTTATTTTGTTAAAAACTAATAAACATGTGCTATAAAATCGGTGAACCTAGAGAGAAGAAATGGGACTTTTTGCGAGAAAATAGCACAAGATTTTCATTTGAGGCGATCTGTCAATTGTACGGGCAGTAATAATCCTCTAGTGCGTCTTATTCAGAAATTTCAAAAATATATGAATTACGCGTTATTGTATTTCCATTAGAAAAAAAGTTGTGTCCTTTGTTTTTCTCAATTTGCCAAGGATATTCGAAGGAACCGTGTATCAGCTTATCAGTTGACTCTCTCAGTTGACGCAATTATAAAATGTAAAGATTTCGTGTAAAAAGGTAGAAGGAATTTTCAGTGCAAACTAGCAATGTAAACTTGAGTAAACTTGAGTTGATTGAAAAAATGAAGTCTAATGACAAATTAATGATACTGGAAAAATAACAATTTTCATGTAATTAGTCTCATATTTTACGATATATTACGAATGAGGACCGAATTACAAAATAAATCATGTGATTGCTGACGAAGCAGTGATTGAAATACTGTTACAGAAGTTTTTTATATGCCTCAGTGGAAGTTACGACAAAACAATAAACACTCAATTTCGTCAGTGAATTTTTTTTTGTTCTTATTACCTGTTGCTGAATCCGCACGTGACAAGGTAGTTGCCTTGTACATCGAAATCACTTAGCGAACCGCTGTGTGTATCTAACGTGTGTTCAACCGAGAGTGTGTTTGGATCTCGGAGGTCAATTCTACCAGCTGGATTACCGGCGCAAACGAATTTACTATGTTTCCTCATGATGGCGCAGCCATGCTCACCGACGTTGATTAATCCAGTCTCTTTGCCTGTTGTTAGATTGAAATCGATTATGTTTTCCTGATGACCGCCCATCAATAATTGACTTCCCGAACTTTGAAGCATGCACTGCATGTCGATCATGTTCTCCGATCTAAATCATCAGTCGCTGGCATCAAATATCTTGTACAATGTAATAAATAAAGAAATTTTTTTATTCCATATGGATTAAAATTGTTCTTACGTGTGGGTAAAGAGAGGGATTCCTCTTCTCAACTGGCATCTCAAACTGCTCTGAGTCAGTACCAAAATTCCTTCATCGACAGGATGAATGTGTCGAACCTCCTGTGTGGCATGGACTTGGAAGGATGTGTATTTTTGCAATCCTGATCCATAATAAGACGTCACGTGACCCTGGAGAAAAAGTAGATAAAATTTAATGAAAATGTTTACAAGAAGAAAGAAATTCTAGCACAGTTAAAATGGTGTTAACTAATTTCCTGCAAAGACAGTGTTCATACATTCTACATTTCTACTGTTTATTATTAAAATAAACAAAAATTACCCCTTGATTTCCCATCCACATAAGTTCTTCCACCGTGTCAAAGGTAACAGTGGAAACTCCGAAGCGGTGTCCTCCATCTGCCAGAATAGTGCGAGTTTCATGGAACTCGGCACCTTCGTACTCTTCACCGAAAGATTCATTGCCAGGGACAAATCCATCCGAGGACAAATCATAGCTCGATTCTTCCCCTGGAATAGTAGAGGTTCTGCGTTAGAGAACTTTTCAATGAGATAAAAAACGTAGGAAAGTTCAAGCTGAAAGATTCTTTCAGAAACATGAATAATGCTAAATTCGCATATTTATTGCATAATTTAATTGTAGGTTATAATTTCAATGGACGTAAAAATCTCTGACAGAAAAAATAAATACGGTACTGAATTTCGGTCGTAATGAAAAAGCGTGAATTTTTTCAAGTAAACATTATTTGATGTTATGAAAAATAACCCATTTGCGACGTGGTATCGGGCCAAGAAAAATACACCTGTACAGCTGTGCATATCTAAGTACAGCTGAGGATCAGCTGTGGTGACAAATGACGAAGATAAAATGTCTATGTATAGATTTATAAATATATATGTGCATATATTTCGTGGAATGAACGAAAACAAGAAATGCGTGTACGCGGCACCTTGACCGATCAATTATTGAGAAAAAAAAACCAAAAAGTATAAGATTGTTATCATTACTCAAGGGCTAATCAGCTGGATAGGAGAAAAAGATATTCATTGACGTTTCATGTCAAAAAGTTACGAGAGTGATGGCGTTGTTGAGCTCCGATCTTCTCTGGCCTCGTAAACAGAGAGAAAGAGAGATGGAAAATGACAAAAGGTATATGGAGAAGAGAGCGCAAGTCGCGGCGTCGTTATGTAGTGACAAAAAACTTACATAGCAAATTTTCACCACTAGTATCAGCCTCGATGGAAGAATCGTAATGTCCCAAGACTGTAAAGTCCATCTTTTAAATCTCACTACGTTATCATTCGAAGCATGGATTCACTGTTCGAAAGAAAATCGAGTATGAAGGGAAAAAACAAACGAGTTCAAATAGTATCGAGAATTTGGTAATCGGCCTCCTTTTCTTCATAGCACACGTCAGTCGCCTTGGCAACTGTGCAACAAGCTTAACCCGTTTTTACCGCCTTTATTATTCACACGTCAAATTTTTTTGTAAACAACTTTAAGCAAGTCACAACTAACGCGTCCGGATGAAGACTTCTGAATCACCTGTAACGAGCATTGACGAAACTTCGATACGAGATACCTTTAATTCAAGATTCCGTTTTTCTGCGCGTTCCTCGTCCGCTGAGGACCAGCTCATAGCTGGCCTTGAGAGGTGGCGACATTTTGTGGACGACCTACGAACCAACAGCTCGATGCGCACGCCGCCAGTGCCAGTTTTCTTGGTCGCGACGCGAAACAACACAATGGCCGATCGTTGAAAAGGACGGAGTTTCTATATGACTACTGTTTTCCAATTTTCTCAATATAAAAAAAATTAAATCCAGATAAACATAGTTTTCCAAATTCATGCATTACTTCGCAGAATCTTAATTTTTCATTGCAACCAGCTAGGCAATTCAATTAGTTTTTCTTTCCAATCTTTCATTGACCGATAATAGGTTATGAGGCGATACGTTGGCGCCAAATGTTGAGTACCTAGTGAGCAAAATTTCGGAAAATAAAAAAAAATTCTGAAATATTAAATGCGATGCATATATATGAAGAATCGAAAAAAAACTAAATATTTTTCATGTTAATAACGCTGTGCTGAATTCAACTGTTTCGACGTTTCCATTGTTGGCATGATGCTTTTCGCGCCTTTTTTTTCGTGAACGCACCTATATAAGGTAAGCTTGCAATGTTTTTCTGCTTTGATATCGAATGCTACAAATTTCAATTTAATACACTGCAAAAGGTATTGTGAGATCAATACTCAAGTCAATCGTAAATATATAATTTTTTTTTATTGTGCGTGCATATATTCCGAAAATATGTACCTTGTCAAAACATATCACATATAGAGAATATCATGGCAAATCACGTGACACAAATTTCGTTACTCTTGTTGTAATACATTTCCGTAGCGTTTTTTCTTCCTCGTCGACCGCTCATTTCGATTGTACGTACGTTCTTTTGTCTTCGTCCATTGAAAAATAAAAATGTATTTCAATAAAATACGGTATGTTAAAATTATTTCATCAACGAATGAATTCTTTAGAGTTTCACAGCAATGTAGAAGAAAATTTGAAGTACAAATATTTCCGATACAGCAATAAGATTGAATAATTTTCGTCCAGAACGGACGGCTTGATTGAAAAGTTATTTCAGTAACAAACATGCGGTTAACATTGCGAATAGAAGTCACAATCAGAGTTGACGATTCACATGAATTTTTCGTATTGACATTACTTTGAAATTGATAACAATTGTGTCCATCAAGAAACAAATGAAAATAGTAATGTTCCGTTCACCGATTACAACGAAGTTCGAAACTCGCATTTTTTTTGTGAAAAGATGAGAGTTGAAAAAGCTTGAGGCTTTTTTCGCCATGACTTTGCATCACGACATTTTTTCCCATAAATTCGTCGGATTCGTTGAAAAGTGTCGTTAAATGTGCATACGAGAGAAAGCTTACAGTTGATTTGAAATTGTGTACCAATAGATTCGTGTCCAAGTGTTTTCGTGCTGCGTGTTTTCTGCGGTCGCTGGCGAGCCCAGAGACAGTAGCAGAGTTGGGCGAGAGGGAGGGGGGGGGGGGGGGCTAAAAGAGAACAGTTTGTCAATAACCATTGTGTTACGTGTTGCGTGTAGGAACAGTGGCTTTGTGAAAGTTTACATCAAAATCTGTTGTATTTCAAATAACACCGCAACCCCGATTCTGTAAACCCTGGTAGATGAGATTTCTCCCCACAATGCGCCGAATATCAATCGTTTTGCTCACAGTAAAGGATTCGAAGCATCCAATGTACAAAGACAGGAAAATTAACCGCGCGCAACGCCATTTCGTTGCTGGCGTCATGCGGAGACAGTCTCGCCGTTGTTTACCGAGGTCTCGGTGGAAAGAAAAACGAAACAAAAATAATGCAAGTAAGCTCAGTGTTTTAGAGTAAAAATGTTTCAAATTCGTTAAGAGTTTTATCACTTTGGCGAGCACGGAGGACGCACGAGACTGTTGAATAACAGTCTTCCATTTTGAAAGAAAACCTTGACATTTTGAGAAAAAATTTTTGTCTTTTTGTACATGAAAGATGGAGTAACTATGCTACTATGCAGCAAAAGTTTGGACAAGAATAAACGAGATGTAAAAGAATTGGAAAAATACATTCGAATCACACTTCTTTGTTTCGATTTCTGAAGGAACGATGTCGCACGTAGCGTCACTGAATATTTTTCTGGTTACAAAAGAAATTTGTGTGGACAAAAAAAATTGAACTCGAGATAAAATAAAATGATCATGCGCACGCGCGAGAAATAGCAGATATTCGAGAAACGATCTTTCGTCGTCAACATTCTGTTCGAATTGAATTTTGCAATTTTACATCGTCTTTGTTTTCGATATTTTAAAGTTTCGTTTTAATCTCCGATCGACGTAAAAATACGCGGTCGATTGTACGAAATCGCAAAGAGAAGATTGTCAATCGGTGTGATGAATATGAAAATGATCGTTTTTCAGGCTCAATGGCGACGAATCAAACGTGCCCGTCGATGAATACTGGCCATTCCAGAATCGGGTGCCGATTCTGGATTGATCGATGTACGTCTGGAAATGGAGGGGTCGTTCGTCATCGCGAGGTCCATCGTCGCCGCGTGGTAACTCGGAAACGACGATCGTCTCGTGAGGGGTGGAGGACGAGTACCTGTAAAAAAATGCAACATCTTCAATCGGCTGCCGTTAACTTTCGTTGTGAGCGTCAATTGAATTTTTCCTAACAATCGATTCGACGAGGATTTCGTACCAATAAGACGTTGCGCAGATCGTTGCATTCCCTGTAAATCAAACGATCTCTGAGGTTTGATCGTGGGACGCGACAAAAAGCGTCCATGGGACATTAATTCAACAGTCGACCCCTTCCTCGAACCGGCGGTTTCGACGGTGGAGGTATCCTGAATTTTCAGGAACGACGATTAAGACACTCCTCGTTCTTTGGAAACAAAAATAGAGAAAGAGGCGCGATGTTATGTCGAAGCTTAATGACAAAGACGGATAGACAAAGAGATCGAAAGAGTTGAGAAAAGAGAGACAAAGATAGCGATAGACGACGAGGACGACGACGACGACGACGACGACGAAACGAGTGAAAAGAGGGGAAAAATAGAGGAAAGAAGAGAAAAAAGAGACGAAGCGAATGATCGACGGTAAAACTTTGGCGCAACGATGATCGTAATTAAATGAATTTTTCAGAGATTATTTCACTTCGATGTACCTTAGGATTGATAAATCGTATGCGTAGTACTTCGACGAAAGCGGCTACGGCCGAAACAACGAGCATCATTGCGAGGATGTGCCCGGTAACGGGAACAGATTTCGGTTTGCTCGCTTTCATTTCCTCAAACGTACCATTGTAATTGTTAACAATCGGGTTGATCATTTTTTTATCCTCGGAACAAATTGACTTATCGGAATTTTTGTTCTCCCCAGCGCGCCGCGTCTCCTTGTCTTTTGCAATAACTCGTTTCCTCGTGTACGTGCAATTTCGATCATAATTACTGAAAAATATGGAGGAGAGCCAGTACTCGTAATTGAGGCCGGGACAGATTTTCTTTTCGCGAAATTTCATCGAGCTGAGAAAGTTTGTTTTGAGTATGGATTTCTCAGTTTCACTAGAATTTTCGTTCTCCCCCACTTCGTACGACGTGTCGAGGAGCATTTTAGCAGGCAAAAAAAGAAGACCGCAAAATATCATGAGAATGATCAAAATGCTCAAATTTATTCCCAAGTTTACGTCCATATTGAATTTCGTGGAGAGACGTTCTTCCGGCTCCTCCGTTCTTTCAGCCTCCCTTAATATTTCCACGTTTTCACTCTCCATACTCGATGAACTCGGAGAACGTACGAAATTGAATGACACACTGCTATCTAAATAATCAATCTTTCCACTCGAATGATTAATTTTTACACTATTTTTGTTTAATTAGTTTCGAGGGAAAAGACCGTCACGACTTGTATCTACTAGCGCCTTCCTCGTGGTATCGTCCAAACTGTTGCGCATATTATTCACCGAAGGGGAGTTACCCTCGAACGTATATCGATTCCCATGGGGCTGAACTCAGTGCGCAAGGCTCGAAATTCCCACCCTCGTGAGGTGAGTTTTTACTTCAAAGTTATCGAACCAGCAAACAATCTTTATTACATTTTTTAATCGAAATCATTTGAGTGAGAGATCAATGAGAATGATGGATATCAATGCCACTTTCATAGACTTCAATTGACTATTCGGTTGACGATTGTTCTGCAGGAAAATGTTGGTTATTGATGGAGCATGAGGAAACGAGAAGTTCAATCATTTTTCAATTAAGCTGTCAATAATTTGGAGAAGGAACTTTTTGTGTAAGACAACTGAAGAATGGTCTTCGTACGAGGTTAAATTTAAAGAGCGATCAAGCGATCTCGAAGAATACGGTTGATCAACAAAGGGAGCGCCGTCGATGCTTCGCTGTCGGTGGCGTCGGCATTTATAAAAGTAATAAAACAATCGAACAACGACTCTACGAAGTGAGTGCGATCAGAGTGAGACGGAGGAGTAAGAGTAAGAGGAGACGATAAAAAATAACAAGTTTCAGAAAGGACACGAAAGAAAGAAAAAGAGCGAGAGAGAGAGAGAGAGAGAGAGAGGGAGAAGGAGAAAGCTCAAGAGTTCGCGATCGGAGGTGAAAATATTGAGAGAAGCCATGGGCGGGAGCAAAGGAACGTGAAAAAGAGATAAAAAACCTCGCGGATAAGAAAATAATAATAAAAAAATGGAGAGAAAATAAAAAGGGATAGGAATGAAACACACGAGAACAGCGACCCGACCCGACCGACCGGTAGCTCAGCCAAGCGGACCACGTGTATATATCTTGCTCCGATTCACCACGCACACTGTGCCCGATTCCTCCTCGTGGTTCTCAAAGACAAACAACACCCTTTTCGCTTCCTTTCGACTTCGACTCGAGCCTTTGTTTTCATTGAACTTGAAAATTGAGCTTTTAATCACACTTTATAAAATTGTCTGCAACTATTGGGTTTTCGCACTAAAAGTCAAAGTATTGATAGTCATGATTGGAACATGGAGATCCTGAAATTTTATCCAAAATTAACAAAAAGCGTAAATACCAATTTTTTTCGTGCACTTTTATCGATCGGAAAAAAACGAAATCAATTCTTTTAGTACTTTAGTATTTTCTTTTTTCGTCATGCCTGGGCCTCTCAAAATCCAAATTTCTATCAAGTTTTCTTTTCGTGGTTTTAATCGATAATTAAGCTTCTTTTTCTATGAAAACGGAAACGCGTTTGCCACAAAAGTTTTAATTTTCTCGTCGATCTAATCCGACTATTGCTAGATTTCTATTAATAACTCTATCGAAGGACACAAAATTGAAAGTTTCATTAATAATTATAATTCGATGAAGTCATAATGAGCTGTGAATCTGAACGATAATGTTTCGAAGGTGATGGTGAATTCGTAAGAAAATGGTCGACAGGTTGAGAGCCAGGGTATGTAGAGCAGATGCTCGGGCATGGCGAGTGCTATAGCGGGGGGTGCGTGATTTTTCATCGCCGACAGCCTCCTCCTTTCGAGACCCCGGAGCATTCCACCTTCAGCTCTGCATACTGCATTTGCCGCCTTCTCTTTCTTCCTATCTCTTCTTCGACCTCTCGTCTTTCATTCTTACTTCGTATTCATTTGGTCGTCGTGTACTTAAAATTACTTTTACGATGTATAGACTTTAATCTTTTTTTCAGTCAGTTTTTCAGATTTTTTTCTCTCCATCTTATTCACGACACACATGCAACGCTACAGAGCTGCGGTCAACTTTCATGCTTCGATGACGAAAAATGTGCTGAATTCTTCAATTACGCGACCACGGACGTTCTCCGCGCGAAAACTCCAGTCCGCTGTTTCGGCTTGGCTCTTGCACCGAAAACAAAATTCGGTAGCAGGACAAAATTTTCCAAGTGAAAATGAAAATTTCAACTGAAACAATGAGCTCCGATATGCACTCAAAGTACATGCGATGTGACAAATCAGAAGCTCGGAGTTAATGAGAGGATGTAAGGAGCACTTGGCAACTCTGCGAAGAGAATACTTCGCGAAGGTATTATTTATACTTTTTCTGACCCCCTGTGCATTGTAAATTCTCGATCCATATAAAATTTGGGGAGGGTTGAGATACAAGAGCGTAAAGAAAAGGAGGAGAGGCCTGGTCTCTTTCTCCGTTTCTTTGCGGGCTTGAAAAAAGGAGAAGGAAGAGAGCTGGAGGGAGAGGGAGGAAGAAAAAGCAGAGGTTTTGCTCGCGAAGAGGATATCGTCGAAGTACCGACATCGCAATTACGCAAATTGCGGCTCTGTTCTCGCCTCTCCTCCGGGCTTCGAGAGACCGGAGAGGAGACTGCACACCGAGCTAGTGGAGAAAAAGCCTTCGGCTATGCTCGAGACTTTGTACACGTACATATATATTTATATTATTTTAAATATATATGTATACAGATGTGAATGAGAAAAGGCATCAAAAGTTTCTTCGAACGAGTACGCCGTCAAATGTTTTGTCGGTTCCGAACGAAGTGATGCCACGGTTGCTACTATTCTGTACAAGCTTATCTCACACTTTTCCTTTTCCATTTCTATTTACGTGTCCGTTGAAAGCAAAGTGGAAGACATTACAACGTTACATCTCGTGTGTGTGTGTGTATGTGTGTATCTTTGCACCTTAACAGAGGGATGAAAAATCTCTTGGGCTCTTGTCCCTGTCTCTCGTTCGCACGTCTTCGAAAGCGTTGAAAAGCAATTTTAAAGAACAGCTTCTCGCTCCTCGGTCTCTCGAGCGCCGAGGGTCTCAACAGAAGTCTGGAACACGATCATTTTGCGCCTGCTTAAAGTAGTTCGGCCGTTCGACCAAGTACGGTGAATGTCCACTTTTTTTTGCGGTAAATGATAGTTCAAGGTCTTCTGATCACAATGAGCCTATTTTCGGGGCCTCTTGCGGGGCAAAATTTTGAATTATTTCATTTACAATTTTGAGCTTTTAACACAGCAGTACCTTATGGAAGAACTCATAATAATGTTAACTGTAAAAAATTTTATCGGTGATAGGGCTTCTGAAAAGGTTTCATCGTATAGAAAATTTATCACAGATTCTGTTTAAAAAAAAAAAAAACATTACCTTACGGCGCTTTTAAAGAAGAAAACATAAAAAAACTATCGTTTTTGACGTGACGGAAGCGGATGGCAGACATTACGTTGCAATGCTGGTAACAGCTGATTGAAGCTTCGGACAAAGTCGGTAATCGCGGGAATTTCAAATTCTTCTCGAGAATCTTTAAAAGTGATAAAAATTTATTTGTATTTTTTCTTGTTTCATGAATAAATTAAGTTTTACAAATAAATTGTAATGCATAATATTTTGAAATATTAATTTTTTAATTACAAAAAATATTCATGTCTTCGGTCAGCGTTGTTTACGTTTGTCTTCTTTTTTAAATTTCATTTTTAAGATTGACTCGCGTGCCTTCATTCGTCGAATAAATTCGCTTTTTCGAATGAATTGACCATTTTTGTTTCTCGGTGCCATTATACGATAAATTTTCTTTCGCACAACACAAATTGTAGCTGCTAGGTTATGTGCACCACTACCGGCATTGCGGGGGGTGAGAGGAGCAGCGACCCGACTTTATCCGAACATTCGGAGTCAATCACTTAACTAGTCAAGTTGAAGTATAAATTTTATCTTTCACGGTATTGTTAAAGCATTTAAAAAGTGCTGGTGCACGATTGTCCACTGTTTTTCGAGACTTTCGATTCGAGCGCGAAAATTTTTTTTCCATTTTCGGTGGAAATTCTTAGTGAGAAAATGTTTCCTCGCTCCTGAGGTAAGCTGCAGTTTTGTCGAGACTTTCGTCCGCGTAGCGCCGCAATTAGGAAAAAGAAGGGAAAGCGTAATTTCGTTAGGCTCGTTGTCAATTTTTTATTCGAATGCTCAATTTAACCGCGATGGGAAAGTTGAAAGGAATGGGATTGCATGAGAGCGTCGAGTATTTTGGCCAGTGGCGTTCTCCGAGGATAAAAAAAGCGTCCAAGTTTGTTTAGAAAATATTTGTGTACTTGGGGAATAAATAATACTCGTTGTTGGTTAACGAGTTCCAGAAGCGAATCTACGCGAGCCGCGGCAAACGCAGCGGTAATGATAATTGATTGGTTGATGAAGAAAAAGCGAATAATTGGCCTGAGGCGGGGAGAAAAAAATGCGATGAAAATAACGAAGCGCGATGTAAAATCCGCGTATTCTCACTCCGCAGTTATCAGTTATTAACTGGCACTCTCTTATTATCCAAATACGCGAGCTGGAGATTGAGAAGAAGAGGAAAGTTGATAAAAAACGGAATGATGCTCGTTGCACGTATCTCGAGCTAATTGGATGGATGAGCTTGATAGATCGTCGATATCTATTTTCTCCCCTTTCGTCCGCGATGCATGTTAAACGAGGCTTTCCCGGGGCGAACGGGGCTGAAAGGGAGGGAGGAGGGAAAGGGTGCTGAGCAGAGCAGGCCGGCCAGGAATCTCCATTTAATCAAGACCTCTTGACGAGATGCGCGTGTACACGAGGGATGACGCAAGGTGCATAACACTCCTTTTTTATTTCCCTCTCTCTCTCTCTCTCGCTTTCGCGTTAGAGTTTATCCACGAGATAAAACAGGCATAATGCCTGTAAAAAATGTCTGAACGTGCTGCTGCTTAGTCGTTCCTCGTGGACGCGGAATTTCTCTATCAGTGGACCGATATCCACACGGGGTAATATCTGAACCAATCGTCGAGAGCCTGTCATACGAGGAATGAAGCTGGGACAGCGATATAGAGATATTTTGAAAAGTGGAATGGATGAGAGAGGGGTCGTATACAGTAAAGGCTCGATTATTCAAATGGATTGGAAAGAAAGAAAAAAACAAAACAAAACATAAAAACAGTCGTATATTTAAATACGTGCGTGTAAAACATATAAATCCAAGTTTTTTAAACTGCCATTATTATTTTTTCGTTTTACAAACACATAAGAAAATGTGCAAATGTTTGTACAGGGATAGTATGAAAAAGGCAAACGTGGAAATTCACGCAAGTCGTAATTAGCCTGGGGAATCGGCTTCTTGGGCTACTCGATAATCGCGATAATTTATGCTCCTTAGGCCGGTGCA
The DNA here is from genome assembly GCF_019457755.1 of Venturia canescens. Classification (NCBI taxonomy): domain Eukaryota; kingdom Metazoa; phylum Arthropoda; class Insecta; order Hymenoptera; family Ichneumonidae; genus Venturia; species Venturia canescens. Next base: position 1,784,870 of record NC_057423.1, on the reverse strand, counting down.
CTCGCTGAGATAGGCTCCCGTACAGCCTTATATCCTCAACCTGCGTGAGTCCTATACGTGTCTTTATATATCTGTACAAATGTCCTACGTATACGCGTATATTTTATATGTGTGAGTTGCGAGTATAAAGAGAGGAGAGAGTATATACGTAAAAAAGCCCCGCGAAATGTCGCCCAATTAACAGCGAATTGGAGCGCCGAGGTCGTGCATACGATCGAGGGACGTTAACGACTCGCTTTTCATCCTCTCCGCGCCACTCTCTCTCTCTCTCTCTCTCTCTCTCACGAGCGGTTTTTTCTCTTTCTTTGACCGAAGCGGTTTGCCATTAACGCCTGAGTTAACCGAGAATGAAGAAGGGCTTAAATATAGCGTTCTCGTTCCACGCGGGGGCAAAATCGTGTCGGGAGAGGGCGAAGCGTCCAGTAAACGATCCGCGGAGAGGGTTGCTTTCCGTTTTTCGCGTTTATTCCCTCTCATACTCAATAATTGTCGACGATCGACCGTATATGGTGGCTCTTCATTTTTGTATCGAAGAGCTTCCGACGTTTAAGAGCTTTACGAGTTTTATTACTCCACACTCATTCGCTCGGTGCACGTTTTTTCAATTGTTTCTCATCTCTGATTTTCAGATTACATCCTCTAGCTCATACGAAATTCACCTCAGCGCCTCCATTCGCGGGGAAATGATTCGTGAGAAAAACCATCCGCTCTCATCGTTCTCGCCACGATGGACATCGACGTGCGAACAAAGATCGATTTAGCCTCGCATTCAAAGTGATTGGACCACATCAAACTCAAGTTTTTCTGTTCACCATAAATTTTGGACACAGTTTATTATTCATCGTCATGGAAAAGAGTTTCTTTGAGTTTTCACACGCCTCACGATTCCCTCACTCGGATCGCTCGATGCCATTACATCAATGCATTTTCCGCAATGGAAAGATTTCCATCGGAATTTAAACTCCGAAATATTGATGTAGCAACGTCGATTGTTGGTGTAATCGACGACTAGCTGGTAAACGATTGGTCTCAACAATGAGCGAGTGCATAATGCTCAAGGGATAATGTTGTTAGCTAATTAGTGAGCATTACAGTTGATCGAACGTCACAAAGCAAAGCGCATACAAGCTGCGCGCAAAACACATGCACAATGACATTATTTCCAACGCAATTCCCACACGGACAATACACATTCTCTTTCGTTTGTCTAATGTTCCATCTAACGACGCGGAAGTTTTTAATTCACGGCCCTGGCAAATGACACTGCGAGATTAACTGTTACACGAGAATTAGATACAATCTGTTCTGCATATCGGATTGACGCTCGTTCGCTCCTTTTACAAAACAGACTATCGCTCCAACGTTTACATCTTGATGTATGTGTATAGCGATTGTGTATCGATATCCACGAGAAAACAACGTTCAAACGTATCGCGGTATCACGACTCGTTCCTTCTTTCACTCCTCTCCTTTTTTCTCCAATTTCTTTTCTCTTTTTTTCGATCAACAGATAATTACTCGTTATTGTGCTAGTTGCAACGCGAAAGCGCTGATAAGGGGTGCGTTAATAGAGCCATTCGCGTTCTGAACTACACAAAAGGGTGGAGAGACCTCGAAAAGCCTTTGAAATTGTACTGCGACAGCAGTGCATCGATATTCTCTTTCTTTCTTCCTCTTTTTCATTTCCTTTTATTCCCTCGGTTTCTGTCAATTCTTCTATCAACTCCCAGAACTCAAATCGACGTTAACACTCGAAGAATGCTGCGAGTTACAATGCTATCTCTGATATTGACAGGACGCATACTCCCATGAGATGCATGCACACAGACAGGTGAACACTGCCCCGTGCGTTTGACAGTACTGATAGATTTTTCCAATAATGGAGTAATTTCTTATCAACTTTTTGTATTTTGACCGGTGTCTGTTAGCTTTCGAGAGGAGTTTCTCGACTGTGGTTCTGGGTGACGATCCGATCTTTTATTTGTTAACTGTAAAAACTGGCAGTCTTCTCTGAACTACTGTAATTATTAAAATATTAATGACAGAAATTTCGAAAGTTATCGACAACGGCTGAGAAACACTTGCTGTAAAGACTCTGGCAGCGACTCGTCATACGGAAATGTACTTGTATCCGAGTCCCTAGATTATGGAAAAGAACTATGGAAAAGAAACAAAGGAAACGGTGGAGAATGAAACTTGGTTGAGCCAGTTTTCGACTCTGGTGCGAACTTAATTTCCGCGGAAAAGAGATTTCAGATCTTCGAGGTTAATTGCGTATTGCTGTAGATGTCAAGTTTTCGATCAGTCAGTTGCGAAGTAATGGAATAAACGTAAAAAGGATAATAATCTGGAAATAATATCATGTTTCAAGCGTTAAGGAAAGGAAATTTTGAGGCAGCGAGAAAATAGCGATATTAAAATGAGCTTGATTAACGTCCTAGAGCACTGACATTGATACGATCCGAGGGTGCGCAAGTTCGATATCGCATCGAGCATCTGAAAGCGATTCAAAGAGTTGCTTCACCCGTGGCTTTGCAAATAATAAGGCGTTATTTCAGAGGCTGGAGACAAACGAACCGCGCCTTTTTCATTGTCACGAGATCGAGGCGAATGTATATTCATTTTTACAAAGCCACACGCGTGCACTCACGTGCGTGTGTTTCGTTCTGGGTTATTACTTATTTATGCGTCGAGGCACAAAACTCGTTTGACGACGGGAACGAGGACGAAGCCGGCCTCTTCTCCGTACCTTCGTGACGCGTCCTTCGCGTCTCTAGATAAAAATAAAAGTGCAATAAATGCGAAGAACAAAAAAGAGAGGGAAAAGAGAAAATCTCCGATCCGAAGGTACGCGCTAAGTCTTGGGATCAATGAGCTCGATCGCTCTCGAGCCCTTCGCGTTCGCTTCGATAAGCTTCGCGACAGGGCAGCCTCACACGCATACTTCCGATCCTGTATATTTAAGACTTCTCTTTACCGACTACAGATGCACTCGTAGCAACATCTAGAGACGCGGCAGCATCTTGACGCCAAGAGTTGTACATACTCCGTCCAAAAAGTCGTCGACCGAATAGAGCACAGCGCTGCTTCGGGGCTTTTGCAGACCAAAACAGTCGTAGACGTGCTTCGATTGGCCATAGGCATAAAACTTTCCCATTTTTCCCAATAAATCGCCGTGTTTAGTCAACGTCATTTTTTATTTTTATCTCATTATGCATTTGCAACTGACAGTTCAGAAAAATACGAACAAAATATAGCGAAAGTAGAACCAGTTTGGGAATAAAATACTTTTTTCATTGAAACGTTTGCTGGATTCTTAAGAGGATGGATCAGTCGGTATATCGCAACCGTGAGTGTTGGAACCGAAAAACGGCTGCGTAGGCTGAGAGAGCCTTTTTTTAATCGGTCAAACTGTGACAAAGAATTTTGATTTCGAAAGTTCCAAGTAAGCTTAGTCCGATCCATCCACTTAAGAGCGATTCGCACAAGCCCATTTTTCGAACGATCGAGTTTAATCGTGATCATTTCCGGTCGAATGACTGTCGGGGATCTCAAATTATTTTTTATCCGTGATTTCTGGGCCACCCGGTATGTTAATTCATAGGAACATGTGTGTTTTTGTACATATTTATGTAGTGTTATATACCGTGAGTGCACATATATCGAAGAAGAGAGGTTCGATGATTTTCGATAAAAGTTCGTAACACGACTTCTATCTTAACGATTCGAGAGACGATCAACGAGCCGAGACGGGAGCATCGAGATATCTTCTCTCACTTACTCGATTGCAGATTGAAGTCTATTTATATTAACTCGTGAAAAAGTACTTTGATAAATGTGCAGGTTTATTAATGCATGGAATATTTCATAAGAAGCTCGCGGTACTCGGAAGTCATAATATTTTTTGATTTTTTGTTTTCATTCTTGTAGCGAAGAGCTGAAACACTCGTCGTGGAAACGGAAACACCGACGGAAAATGACGATAGGGAATTCCGGAAGAAATATTCGTCGGCGCATTCACGGAAGTTCCCGCCAAGTTCATATTGCTCTTGACGGACAAGGAGCAACGAGATAATATGGACGAAGCTCAGAAAAATTCTTCGAAATCGGACGAAAAGGGGAATCTCGTTTGCTCGATTTTTCTGGAGCACAGGTATGCGCTTCGTATCTTCAGCAAACGAACTTAATGCTATGCTCGTAGGATTCTATATTCGAAGTCGGCTCCTGTGGGCGCGGGTGCATTGGGCGCGCACGTGCGCTCAATTTTCTCGCGGTTTGCCGATCGATCTTCGCGATAGCGATGAAAGTAGTTCGCCCCTCCGCACTCGTCGCTGCACCGTTACGATGTACGCCAAGTACACAAGACTTCCGTGTTTAGTTAGTTCTTCGGATGTTGCCAAGGCCTTTTCGCAGCAATGAAGTCCGCGAATATTGCAGTACGTACCTGCTTCACCCGATCGGGTTTTTATGCCCAACTTGACTGTGGGAGTTACAGGTTCGATTGCTGAAAACCAACAGACTTTAAGAAAATCCAACGATCTCTGATGTCCCCGCTGAGGTCGCTTTCTACGAGTATTTTTCTGATGTTGAGGAAGTAGGAATTTAAAGAACTGTTCTCGAATTTCGAGCGGAACACTTTCTTTTTGATAAAGAAATGAAATGTTCAAACGAAACGCAGAGACGTCGGTAGAGCAAACTCCACGAAAATCGAATCTCCAGACTGCTTCAGAGTCGTTTCTTTCTTCGGAATCGTATCATCAGTTTTTTTCAAACTTTTTATACAAATTTTTATGACCGCTGGGTGGATTACACGGAGAAAACGAGCCTTAAAATTCTAGAGGAAATTACTAGGAAAATATTATCTCAGGGACAGTGTGTGTACGTACTGGATTGCAGCATTAATTCAAAGCGCATTAATAAGAATTGTTCTATCCACCATAGTAAAAAGACCAATACCTTTTGTCCAAAAAGAGTCTTCTTCTCTACAAAGCATAGAAAAAATTATTTTCAGTCACTTTAAATGTTTATATTGTTAAGTATGCTCGGGAGGAAACCCTGAAAAAAAACTATGTACGCAAAATGTCACGCGTATTCGGTATATATTCGTGTATTTATCATAAAATTTACCACGCTGACATTAGAAAATTTGCGATTTCCAATAAATTTCGACTTATCAGTAAGTGCTAGTCTGACACGATGTGAAAAACTCGAAAACAAAACGAAATATAGTTCTCACCTGCCTCACCTTGACACGAAGCTGTTTGTAATTCAAGGGACGAAAAAAACAGCAAAATTCAAAAAATACTATGCTGTTTGTAATCGATGGCTAAATGCTTTGAAAATTATTGAAAAATAATATATTCCTCGCCATAAACAAAACGAATCTCTGTTTTCTCTGTGTACTGTGGTTGGAGGAAAATAATGATTAAAATATTCCGGGCCACATAACGCTTTGAAAAAGCAGTCTCGCATTGATAAGTGAGTCGCGGTGCAGCGTTATGAGATTCTGCAGTGACATACCGATGGTATGGAACTGCAGTTTCAGCGGAGTAGAGTCGGATGATCCGTCGTTATAAAGTGCGCCGCAGTTAAAAAGCGCCACGTGGTAACGAGCCGCAACACTGACATTATCTCACCAAGATCTTTGCTGGTATCCAGTGCTCCTATTTAGCACCGTACGAAATATGGAGTTGACAAAAAAATGGGATGAAAAACGGCGAGCAGGAAGGTATCGAGAGAGGAGGTGGAACGAGGGAAAAAATGTTATTCGTAGCTATTGGTGCGCGGCACGTAAAACACGAACGTTGCGCTTATACACACAGCAGTTTCTTATTCTTCGGCTTTTGCTTCGTTTGTTTTGTTCTCGATAACCGCGCTCCCTCCCTTCGTAGCCAACTATTTCCTATTTCCAACTCCCCCCCGGCCCGTACCGACTCCACTGGGAGTGTAATACGCGGTGCAAGTGCAGCGAATTATACGATCCGTGACCATGCGGTTCGATAGGACACGGAGAGAAACCACAATATTCCAGGGCACCATATGTTTCGATATCTCTCGCGATCTTTCGTGAGAGAAATACGTGCTTTTTTCGGTGTTGCTCTCTTTCCGGAGCGCGGCAACGTGGGTGTATATTTATATTTATATTTATAACGAATTGCCTCACGTTCGACAAATCGTTATCGCGGCTAACCTCTGGAACCGGATAAAAACTTCATGTACATGTATACCGTCCTGAAAATCGTAAAGTCTTTGAACAAATCACGTATTACTGAGCAACAATATGCAGCGGCTTGTCCCTCTTTATTTCCTTCTCGGTACTCGTCGCTCCTTCCGGGGGAACCTCATCTCTTTTTTCCCATCCTCACTTCCGAGCTTCTCTTTTTCTTCCTTCGATCTCGGAGTATAACCGCAAAAAAACGTCGACCGAAGAATAGCAGCAGCAGCAGCAGCAAAATGGAATGGAAAATTGTAAAAAAAGGCCAAAAATTCATCAAGTACTCGAGTTTTTCGACTCCTCGTAGATCCGCCCAAGGAAATTGGATAGCCTCATAGCAGATTCGAGTCCCTAGAAAATCGACAGAAAGTAGATTATATGAAGAAGTGTATTCGTGGTGTTAGAAGCATTTTAGCTAGTTTATTGTCTCTCGTAGTCGCCAATTTGCGGAAGTCATTCCGTTTGATTTTTATAGCTTCGCGTGCAGACACAATAATATACACATATTTATTTAAATAGATGGAAGAGCGTACTCGGGTCCTCGGGCTACGCTAACTTGTATGTTTTCCGCAAGTGCTGCTCGTGCATGGACGATTCGCGCATGGCTGACCATAGCTATGCCAATATCACTGTATTGCGCTCCGAAGGCTACTGTACATGATTCCCTTACGGACATGTAAACGTTATTAATACAGATATATAAGCGCAATGATTTTCTTTCTCGTTATTATTATAGTTGGTGGAGTGAGCCGCGGGAGCAAGTAGCGTGCTCCGTATGTGTCTATCGAGATACACAAGTCGGTTGTTTTTATACCCATAAGGATAATGTGCAGTGTTAGAGCCAGCATTGAGATTTTGTTACAGAGAAAATTGCTCCTCTTTCTCTTTCTCATTCTCTCTTCGGTCTTGGGTCTTTCTCCGCTCTCGTTTTTTCATCTCCGCTACCTGACACAAAACAGCGAGCACGGTGTTAACCGGTAATTCAGTTCTCGGGGTCCAAACGGCTGATAATTTAGAGCCCGAGGCTTCGCGGACACGCGATATCAGATCGAGATCTCTCTAAGAGAGCAGCGATCGGAGAGATACATTTGGCGATTTATTCCTCCATATCTGCTTCTGCTTCCTGGTCTTCCCTCCTCTTTCAATCCAATTTTTTTCGTCCTTTCTTTCTCGCGAGTCCTCATTTTGTCTCGCAGATATCGCGGCTCTTTATCCCCTCTTCGAATGAATCATCGAAAATTTGCAGCTTTATCAATCTCGTTACGCTTCGAGAGATTTTACCTCGCGAAAGGTTTATTGCTACCTATGGAAATTGGCGTGTCTCCTTTCCTTATTTCTTTTGCTCTCGAAGCTCTAATCGATTGTCGGAGACTCGGGTAGTATACGGATTTTCTAACATTATCGGAGCTCTAAATCGATCCTGATATTTAGTTGTAACGGTCAAGACTCGAGTGGACAAGAAAATCACTCGGATTCGTTTACAACGCTTTTCGTTCGCTGCACGCAGTAGACTCCGACCTGTGTTTTCTCTATCTCGGAGTTTCGGCTCGTGGCTTTTGTGTCACGTATTACGATTGGAGATTACATTTGTAGCTGATGCATAGGCTGCATGTATTCGCCGTTATTCAGAGCCCGCAAACGTTTCACCTTCTATAAACGCTTTACGCGCCTCTAATCGCTCGCTCGCTCGCTCGCTGCCCACGACCGATTAGAACTAACGCGATCGTGTTACTCCGAGTGAATAAAACTTTGCATCGCTTTGCATTTGCACCCGGCGATAACGCGTTTGAGCGAGGTCGCGATAAGTTCCAACTTGGAGCTGAAATTGCCTCGAAATCGGGCAAATTTTTCGTTTCTTATTTTCCCTCGCTGCACTCTTCTTTGTTGTGAGTTTTATAAGTATTCGTAATCAGTCCGAAATTTCCGACATTCGACACGACCACTGTGTCGTCCAGTTGGTACTTGTTCCATCGAACGTTCGTTGAACCGGGTTGAAAATCACGGATTCGGTTTGCTTCTGCCTCGCTTTCCTCTCTCTGTCTCCCTCTCTGCTGCCTTCTCTCTTACTCTCCGTCGCTGTGCTGGCTCCGCGCTATTTATTTCCATCGATGATGAAGCCCGCCCGCTAGAGCGTCCATCCTGCATCGGGATATGCTGGTCCTAATAGCCGGCTTTCAGTTACCGCGCCGAAAGCTCAAACGAATGAACGTTCTCGCGCTCGTTTCTCGTTCGAAAAACGTGCCTCAAACTTCTTCTTTCCAGTGGGTTCAGTCATTTTTTTAAATCGTGCGCGTTCTCTTGACATTCGGTGGATACGAATCTCGATGTAACCAGCGATTGCGTTCAATGACAATTGTAAATAAGAAGTGTTCCTGACCCGTAAACAGGTCATTCTTCAAAACCTTCGGAAATGCGTGATTCGTTCCATTCGGTTTTTCCAAACTGCGAAAATATGCTCGTTCTCTGCACATCCGAGCGCGTCGAGTGTTCCACGAATGAATCGTGATTAAAAATCAAATTGACAGCAATTGACAAGTGAAAATGGAATTCGACAAGTTTGATGAGTAATTTCCGCTTCACGATTCAGCGTTAAACATACATGATGTGGATATCGATTATCAATTAAACTTTTGGATTCTTTAGTCCTCTCACAGAGGCAGTGTTGAAAAACAATAAGAGTTCGGTAAGAAAACGCTCGATTATTCTTTTTTCTTGTTTCTTTAAAAAATAGTTCTCGCGGCGTCTCGACTTCAGATTTCCTCACCTCCGAACCCAACGTATCGTAATAAAAAAGTACGAATTTCATTCATAACGTAAAAACGCTCGGAGGTTTTGCTTGTCGGAATGTGGTAAAAGAAAAAATGTTGAAAATCTTAGCTTCAATGGTTAAATATCTCAAGTAAAATGGGCAAACTTACGCGGCACTTCGTACACGAGCCCTTGTCGAGTGAATCCATGCGTGAGTGCGTGAATCCACGCCACCCATAGTGCTGCTTTTTGCACACGTAAAAATATATTCATACGAGTGTGCGCGTGTGTCCGCAATATATAAATATATAGGGAACGTATCGCTCGGGCGAGATCGCGGCTGCCGCTGTCGCGTTTCTGTTGCACGAGCGCGCACGTGGATCCATTTAGATAAATATAGAAGCTATAGGGTGTTTGGTGACACTATCGCTGAATAAATACAGTCTGCTGTGCTCTCTGCCGTATATCCACCCACATATTATAGCAGAAAGCGAGGACGTGAGAATGATTGGGACGGAGAAAGAGAGAGAGAGAGAGAGAAGGAAAGAGCACGCGTTCGGTTGCTCGCCTCTGACCACGACGAGGCTCCGCCAAGAGCGTGTCATTGATGTTTCGAGACTGATTTTTCCGGCTGCTTTTCAAAAGTGAAAACGACCATCGCGCTAAACGTTTTCCAGGACGTTCTCGTCGCGATCGAATGCCACTAAATCTGTTTCCAAGTGGTCCAACAAATAAAGCGGACTCATAGTCACCCGATTGACGATCGTCGGAGTATTTTTTTACGTACAATCGTTGCAAACGTTTCTTCGACGAGAGCAGCGAGTTTTTCCCCTCGTTCTTTCACGTTTGTTGTTTCGTGACGACAGTGCCGGGAGAACGTGTATTACTACTGTGTCTGTGTGTCCGTGTTCCCCTTGTGTTCTCGAAATAAAGTCCGGCACGAGCAGGAGAGAAGAATCGCGAGGGCGTGCACCGTGCGCTCTAGTGTGTGCTCGCGGTTATGCAGCGTCCCAACACCATCGCGCCGAGTCTTCGTAATGTGAGGTCAGCGGATATTTCATCCGCGTACGCCTGTGAAACTTTACATGTGTTTCAATTTCGAGTAGGTATAGTATATTTCAAAATTGGAGATTTTCGCATGCTCCTCACTATTTTCGACGATTATATCAACGAGAAACGATGAAAAATCATCACTCAAAAAATGACGTTTCTGTCGTTTTATACATGAGCGAAAACTTCCATTGGTTACACCATTTTTCATCTCACATTTCCGGTTAGTTCACGGCACAGTCGAGAGTCCCGGAAAGGTCATTCGAGCACTCGAAAGATTCGTTCTGAATTTTCCCCTGTCGAAACCCCCTCGAATCACTTTCAGCGTTAGCAACAGCAGCGTTGCACCTAAAGCGCAGATTTCCCGGGCGCAAAGCCTTATCGTGACGTTGGAAATAGCGAGGGACGCTTGTTTTATGCTCGGTATGAAAACTGCCGGAATGAGACGACGGGAAACGGAAGTTTCGTGCACTAGAACCGTGTTCATTGCACCGTCAAATATCCGAGCTCCACTGATATTATGTCATTGTTAATTCCGAATAAAAACGAAGCGAAACAATATTTATACGATGCAAATTTGCGAATAAATCGCCTACGGAGTGCAGCGTTTTTATTAGCAAAGCTCGTGTGCCACTTTTGATAGGCGCTCTCCCCGATACTGCACCGAGCTGCAATATGTCAAAGCTTATATCTATATTGCTCGCGCTATATCGTGGACTTCTGGTGTTCCACTTTTCGCGTGATGCAATCGCGGCACGTATAACACTGTAATACATAATTGGTCTGCCGGCATAACATTTCAGAAGCGAATTTACGCATCGTATACGCAGATCGTTAAAGCCTATTGCACGAAAATGTTGAAGGACGTGAAACTTCGTAATCTCATAGCAATGTCCGATTGTATCGCTGCCAAATATTTTCACGGACTCTGAATTATTTCATAACGCGAGTCTTCTAAACAACTTCTATTTTTACCGTTTTTTTTTAAAACTGCCCGATGGCAATTGTTAGCGTCAGCTTCGTCAAATTCGAGGGTAAACACTTGCACATTCCGAGCCGAAAATCGTTTTCCATGAACGAGTTTAATACATAACCGAAGCGAGGCGAGGCTTTCAGCCTCCGTTCGCTTGACACAATCCAAATCATTGTTGATTATGGGATCAAGCGTCCGAAATAACTGCCCGGTACGCTGACGAAAAAGGCAAAAATAGTTCAGGCTGCTCGGTACCGCTATTTCAGACCGAACATCGCTTTTTGGAAAAAAACTTTCCCAAACAAGAATCGTAGAACTCCAAGAAGCTTTCAGTTCTCCAACACGAAAAAATGACCGAAAAAATAATGAGCTGCCCACCATCGAATTGTCGTAGAAATTAAATTTGTTGCGTCCCCCTAAACACCGGAGATATTCTTGCCAGACAGAGTCATTGCTCCGCCCTGTACATGGATACGAATAAACGTGTACCTACTGGTCAGACGTTAGAATCCGGCTCGATGTTCTTCTATCGAATGTGCCCGTGATTATACGCCTTCTCGTTGTACAATATCGGCTCTCGGACTCTGCGTTTTTGAGATAAGATAACGAAAGCGGTTATCGACTCTTGACACTTATTTCACCTGCCCGATCGTGTATTAACAGCGAGCACATCGATGCTGAAGGTATAAGGTTGTACACATCAACTCGAGCGTTATCTTACCTTTTATCTCTGACCTCTGCTCCCCATATGCTTTTTTCTTTCCATAGAGACGTATACACACACATAAATATGTGTTTGTGGTTAGTGGACGCGATACGACGCCGATGACGACGACGTGGCTGAGGTTAAGCCACCTCGTATCCGGTATAAATGCGCCGCCGCTGCTGCTAGTACTAATTCACTTCGAGCTATACATATATACACGCATATCCTTCCTCGACGATCGGCCGATCGAGCGCAGCAACGTCTACATCTTGGATACAATCATCCCCGATCCTGTGGCCGGTCACTGAGAGAGCAAGCATCTTTGTAAACTTTTTATCCTACGCGGTATGTCAAGAAGGCGGAATTTGAAGACAATTTTTTTATAGCGACATTCTGAAGTTCGACTTGAGACTGGTATTGAGGTGATCGTAATATATTTAGCGTGAAATTCACCGTGAATTTATTCACTGCGGAGACGAGTTAACGAAAAAATATTTCAATATTTGCCGAATTTTCAGTTTTATAATAGTAAATATTGCAGATTGTGAAATTTACGGTACGAATATACTAAAATTTACAAAAAGTTTAGTGAATTTTACGATGAATCACGGTAAAATGCCTTTGCCCTAATGTAAGTATTTCGTAGCGCACTGAAATGGCGATTTGCACACTCTGATGAAGTGCTGGAAATCGGCCGATTTAGCGACAAGATATCCGTACCATGTCCCCAGTACAGTTGCATTCTAGCATAGACATTCGTACGGAAATTTGCACGGTGCAGCGCGGTAAAATTCACCGTAACGTTAAAATTTACTAAATACTCCGGTAAAAGTTCCTACTGTGAACAATGAATATTATTTTTTTTATGGGAAAATGCAATTTATTTCCCATAGTAATACCATGAATCGCAGCTCGTCACCGAACTATCGTTAGTGGACGGTAATTTTTCAAATTTAATTCTCTTCGTGTAGGGTGGATTTAGCGTTGTAGCAGAATCGAGTGTGCAGTTTAGGAAGAAGATTGCGGAGAGTTTCGTCCAGTTCTCTTTCCTGCTGATTAAATTTGCCATCTTCCGAATTCGTTTTTTTTTTGACATCAGCTCGAAATTTAATTCTCGCTTTTAGCCGAAACTTTTTCTTTCTCTTCGTCTCGTTATTTTTCACTTTATTTTTGTCTCTCCTCAGACTCGCCAGACCCTCCGCGCTTTTGCGACTCCGGGGCCCTGCTCCGGACACGATCCACGATCTGACGGAGGGATTTGCATAATTCCAGTATCTCCGCCCATATCGTTCAGCTTCTCAATTATTAGTTGGAATTTAAGACGTGTTTAAGAAAATAGCTCTCGAGCAACGAACACCGCGATCGTGGGAGATGATTTTTTTTTCCTAGTTTTTAAAATTGAGGTTTCAAACAATTTTTCTCCCGTCCATTGGCGTGATGCGCGTTGCATTGGAAGAGCGCGAGTTTCACATTGTCCAGAGAAATAAATGGGCGTAAAAAAATGAGTGAGCTTCGCTACCCGTTCGGCTCAGACATTTTTCATACTCATTTTGACCTTTCATAAGAAACGCTATTCAAATATCCGGTCAGCGTCGTTTATCGAATCGATCGTTGTTAAAAAGCTGTTGCCTTAGATAGGAATCGACTCCTTGCCGTCATTCCCTTGGGGAATGTGAACGTTTGTACTTTCTCGACAAGGTTTTCTCAGTCTCGCTGGGTTATCGTACAATCTCATCGATTATAATTGAAAAGCGCCACACGTGTGCCAATACATAATAAGTATCAAATGATTATTCTCGAAGGGCCAACAATGGGACCGTGCTGTTAAACTGGCCATGAGAAATTGTGCATTAACTGTAAAACGTAGCAGCTTGCGGGGTTTTCGCATTGTAAAAAATGGTCACTCTGTTGGCGTCTTAGCGTCGAGGGGTATCTGCGCGCATAGACGTAAAGGTGTAAGCGGATTCTGTTAAAATTCCCGTACAGTCCTCAGCCTCGCTGAGCATATGTCGTTTCTCGAGCAAATGTCGGTCACGTCCTCTGCTTGTATTCTCTTTGCCCCTTTAAACTTAAGAGCAACTTTTACATCGTTACGTGGCTCATGATCGAGTGCTGAATTAAAAACGAACCATCCAGAAGAGTTTTCCCATTTTCTGTCCGGCTGCCCGCTAGAGAAAATTAACGAAAATTCGTTATTTTTCCAGTTTTTTAATACGAGTCGACGATTTTTCTCAACACACGAGCTTATTTCATCTCTCGTAGCTTCTTGTGACTGATAATCCAATCGGATAGCGAGACGACCGGGATGCATCGCATTACGGCACGTTCTGATGGGGCAGTCATCCACGAAAATCGTTCGTGCTGACGTAATCCAGTGATCGATCGCTCGACACTATTTTCCACTCGTTTTTATGTCGCGTGTGATGTAGCGCACAATCTAACGTTGATCTCTACACACGAATCTTGTTGAAGATTGAAGAGAATGATGTTCCCAGAGTGCTGGTCTGGCCGCACGCTCGTCCGTCCTCGTTGAAGTTCGTGTTTGATACGAACGAAGCAATTCTCCATTGCACATAGCAATAAAAGATTCGTAAACGTGACAAATTCTCGTTTCAACGACATTTCAAAACAAAAAATCAAAGACGAATATCCCATTACCCCTACCGAAGACCCGCACTCGAGCTACGCAGAGTAAATTCTGTACACCGCGATATTGGTATCGAGAGGAGCTTAGGAGGAGGTGCACACATCAGGCATATCGCCGATAGGCTTGTGTGTTGTGTGCTCTCTTTAAAGAACGTTGGGCGTTCACCCCGACCTCGACGCGGACACAGACTCCGGGGCACAAGTTCTTCTTTCCATCGGTGCACAAGTATTCCGGGGTGTGTGTGTGTGTTGCATAGAGGCGGTTTTCTTGCAACTGGTTCGAGTGCACCGTAGTGCAAAGGTTCACTACTGCATTGCGTTTGCTCGAGCTTAGCATTTCTTACGATATATTCATGGAGCATTTTTTCTTTTCTTTGCCTTTTTCCTTCGACTGCTCCTCGATTTCTTCTTATTTCCTTCTTTCTCCACGGTCACCTTGCTCCTTATTTCTGTTGGCTCGACGTAATCGAGTTTCGAACTGCGTTATGTGTTGGCATATAAAGGAAAGAAAATGAACGCATTAGTGTTGGCGGGGGAAATTGTGAAACAAGTGTCGACGACTGTTTCCGCGATCATTTCGGGACGACACAGTATGGAAGGGCAGACTTGTATCGCGAATATTGATAATATTTCGCGAGAATTTACGAATACGGAGAATGGATAACACGCGAAACTTCGCGAACCCACGGGGTGAGGAACGAACGAAAATGGAAGGGAATTGGAAAAATTGAAGGATGCTGGCCGCGCTCTCAACGGCGAGTATAATGCAGAGTCGTTAAAACATTGCCCACGACTTTATCGTCGCGGGTATTTCCTCAAAAACGTATTCTCGGACGGAAGAATTGCATCCTTAATTCCAGGCAAATTGGTAGTCTCCCGGACACATCTCATCTCTGGTTGGTAGAAAATGGAGACGTTGCGCCCCCCGTCCAATCGAATTCTTTCCATTTGGAAAAAGACTTGAATGAAGAGAGAAAAAAGAGATAAGTGAATAAGGAAAAGGAAAAGGAATTGAATCGAATCTGCAGAGGAGATAGAGACGGAGAGACGGACGAGAAGGACTCGATGAGAAATCGTGCTCCGAATGACAAGAGTGCGGAGATCTCGTTGCACACAGATCGCAGCTTCTCAAGAGCTCCTTTGAGAAAGAGAGGAAAGAGAGTAGGAGCAACCTCGCGACCACCGGCGTGCCGGAGGGTTGGAGAAACTCGAATAACGTAAAGGCGCACGTCTACCTACCGCGTGGATGAGCTGATTGCGAAAATAAACATTCATTATTGTAATTACTTTCCGCGACGTGGCCCCCGGGAGCCACGATCGAACCCGGTGTTCCTCTCCACCTTTTCTCTCTTTCCCTCTTTCTTATTATCTATAGTGTACCGTGCACTTACACAAGAGTACTCGTCCTCCGTACGTGCATCCACACATTCGGTAGTATAAAAGCACATAAACGCCTGTAAATCGTGTGCGCGCGCGCGCGCGTGTGTGTTCGGCTCCGAACGATAAAAGAGACGAAAGGATGAGAATATAAATTCGCGAGAGCGAGCTCGCAGAGGAGAGATCCGAGGAACATTCAAACTTTGCATATGTCGATTGCTAAATGCCAAAAGGGCGCAACTAATATTACTTTATCTGGTTGGCCGGTCGGGATCAAGCCTGTTTCTTGGCAAATCGATGCATTCTCAATTCTCGAACGTCGATGCAAAACGCGCAGGCCAAGAGAATTTCATTGAGCGTGCTGGTCGCGCGCGCTGGCTCCTCAACGACTGGCCGTTGTGCCGGGTTAATTACAAAGTCGATCCCTGAGAGCAGACGATTCCTTCATTAGCGAAGAGAAGAAATCGATTCCCCAGGTTCGCTCGTTTGCGTCGAGTACCTGCTCTTCTCTCTTTCCCTCTCTCGTTCTCAAACCTCCGCCGCTCTCGCAGCGATTTGGGCACATTTTATTATCCGCTGTTCCTCTCCGTTCACCGCGCGGATGCTGGGAATCAGCTGCGGTCACTTCGCCACATTAAGGTGTGGCGATCTCGTCATAGTTTTCGAGCTTCGGTTCCACAGTTTGCTGGTTAATCAAAGCACCGCGCGCATCCACGATTTTTCGCGAAGCCAGAATTCATACGCCACTTTTGTCGCGAGAGAAAATTTAAGACTCTCCCTCGTCGTCCAGTCTTCCGAGAGATCTTCGCTGTCCTTCTCCTCCAGTCTCTCCTTTGTAAACTAAACATTCAGTATAATACTGGCGGAATACACGAGCTCGGGCTTTCAACGGCTGCCCGCTATTGCCGTCTTTCATTCTTTCTCTTCGTCGTCGAAGTAAAGTTTCGCGAGAACCGCGATAACACGTCTATCGTGTGTGTTGGCTGGACGAATGCCGTGAATTAATTATCATGGGTGCACGCGAGAGCCCCGTGCGCGGATTCACGGGTCGCGCATCCCGCATTACAGCGCCTTACAAGAGCTAACGACATTGCAATCCGCCGTTCGAGATTACCCGCTGCTGCCGGGCAAACGGAAGTGACCCGCGTCGATTCCCGGCTCGTGCCTCCGCGGTTACGCCCTTGTTGAGCGCTGCGTTCCGATATGCACCGGGAGTCGGTGTATTTTTAATCGTTTCGCCAGGACGCATTCCTCGTCCGCTTGCACTTTGTCCCGCTCGGTTCTCTCGGGACTCTGACTCGCCTCTCGCCGTGTCTCCGTCTTCTTTGCTCTCCGGTGAAGCGTCGATCGTGCGCTGCAGTATTTCACGCCTGCCCACGCGTCCTCAAGAAGTCCACGCGGTGAGAGACGCGCCGCTTGAAATCCCCCGAGCGAGCCGAGCGCGCTGCCGACCGCCGGAGAAGGACGGAACGACTCGCGTTGTTGCTTTTGCTTCTGCTGCTCCTGTTCCTGCTGTTATTGCTGCCGATCCAAGTCTACACGTATAAGTATTAAAGCCAGCGGAGGTGAGACGCGAAGGTGGAGATGGAGGAGGAGCTCAGGCGTTCCCCTCTGGGAACGACCGTAATATCATACGGTTATACTTCCCAGTTAATGATCCGACAGCCAACATAGAATATCCTCGTGGCTGCGGTGTCGCATGTACGCTCCTTCGTTATAACCCCTATTTTCCCGAGCTACAGCCAGCGAGCGAGCCGCATATCCATATCTCCGTGCGCACAGCGATTCACGTTCATCCGCACCGTTTCATTCCCTATATAATAGTTTTTGATTGATATTCATCGGGGATCTCTACCCGATAAAGTACGCTCGTTACCTTCTACGACGATTACGAATATCGAAGTTGTTTACTTTCGTTGTTGCGCAGCCGATTAAAACGTGTCCTGAATCCGGTTCAGGCTCCGAATTATATTCCAGAACTTTGTTCATTGACGAGCAATAGGTTTTGTAACGAGTATAGACGGGATTAATCATTCGTAACGGACTCGAAATAGGCTCCAAGGTGCACCAAATTGAGGGAATGGCAATCGGTTAATATTTCAATAACTTATACCCCATTTACACTCGATTTATTCAAGCATGGATGTACTCAACCGCGCGAGTAAAGTTGGCTCGCAGTCACCACTCAAATATATGGGTAGGCGTCTGAGAGAAACCACGGAAAGGTGCCCTGTTGAATCGAACCCTGGGGGGTCTTCTTTTCCGGGCTGCAATACGCGCTCCAGGCTTCTCACTCGCGCGCGTCTATATATTCACTGCTATCTATACGACTTTGGCGAGAAACTGCGTAATCGTTACCACTGCAGTGTTCTCTTCTTCTTCTTCTTCTTCTTCTTCTTCTTCTTCTTCTTCTTCTTCTTTTTCTTCTTCTTCGTTTTATTATTCCATCTAATGTGTAAGCAGTGAGGAAAAAAGAAAGGGCAGAATGGAAGAAAGAAGAACTCGCACAAATACGGGTCCCCAACGACAAGTATACGTGGCAATAACTCGAAATTACATCGAGCATTCTTTATGGAGTTCTGATGTACACGCAGCTCTGTGTATTATAGTTGATCTTCCGCGTGAAATACGCACGAATTGTAGTAGTCGAGTAGAGACCTTACTCGTTTTATCGCTCATTTCATTCGTTAAATGCATTCTCGGTTGTTTGTATACTGCATATTTTAGCGATTTCATAGCCTTACATTTAATTGTTAATTAAAAATTTCTCGTGCTGTATATTCGTAGGCGCACAGCAAATCGATTGAATCCGGATAAAATTTGCACAAGTTAAAGAACCTTTAAAACTAAATCTTCGTCCACGTTTTTTTTTTCTTTCTTACAATTAACCGAAACTCAAATTCCACCGGGGTAATCTTGTACGGGATTAATTGATCTTGGCTCTGGAACTATTAGCTATCGCTTTAATGTATTTCCGCGCTAGGTCCATTACAGTCGATGAATGAGGCGATCGCTCAAACAGATTTGCCACTTTTTTGCACTCATTATTTTTCTATTTCCACGAGAGCCAATAAATTGACCGATTAATCATTGTGGAAGTGAGCGAGGGAAGAACTGCAGCAATGGGATGTAAGCAAGTGCGTTTGGTCGTAACAGTCGCTCCTACGGTAGAGTCTTCACGCCCCCTTGTATATTATACCCCGTCTTGCTCCTCAACGCCTCTCAAGAAATGCACCTGCATCAACAGCGTCGACATGCCCATTCACGAAATTTTATGACAATCATAAATAATCGGTCCCGTCATCGTGGGCGCCACGCGAGAATTAATTCCTGTCAATTGCCTCCTCACCGAAGAATTGTATATTTACGCTGGTCACTTATTTCGGGACAAGTGTAGACGTCGTGCGAGAGCATTATATTATCTTGTTCATATGGATCCTCTCCGATCCGTACGCGGCAGACGAAACCCAGAGATTTCAATATAGATATAATTGTTGTTACCTCGAGAGCCTGCGCTCTGGCAAACGCGCCAATTTCGTCGGAGTAATTTGAGTAGATCAGAGTCAACGAACTCTGCAACTCTCTGCAACTCCCGCACGAAAACACCGGCGCAGGCTGCTCTTTTTTCGAATCAACCTTTCTTTATCGGACTTTCGATTTAGTTTAAGATTTTTCATTCCCAATGTTTGCACGCAATTACGCAAGTGCAGGATTACCGAGCAGCCCAATTGAGTATCTCGTTTTAGTTCGCAGCTATAAATTCAAGTGGAATTTCACTCGCGTGTAACACACCAACGCTCGCTAAATTGTTTACACAACTCGCTGCCAGAAACCATGGCGACTGCGTATACAGCTGTGGGGAAACCCACCCGCAATCATTATTATCCCGATCGTATTTGTGTCATTGGACTTCTATATTTGCCCATCGGGACAATGCTTCCCGCGGTGATGAGGCGACGTATCCCAAATTAAAGGCATATCATAAGCATCGTTTTCTAGTTACTCTTCCGATCACTCGATTGCTTGTAATCTATTTTTAGAACAAAACTGAGCAACGAAGATTACATTAATTTTTTCAACAATTTTGACGTCTCTGACGCTCGGGAAGTTTATCGAGAATTTTTAGTCTTCGAGCCTTCGATTGGTTGGGATTCGACCGAATCGTTGAAGCTTCCGGATTTTTTAAAGCTGCTCGCATCCATCGTATCGCGAGTCTTGTAGAGTTTTGAGGTTTTCTTGATAAGTCTATATCCAAGTATACAGCATGGAAATGAGTGCGGGAATCGGAGAGAGGAAAAGATCGGGGATGGAAACAAGCCGATCGGTCGCTATCCTCTCGTTCCGGGATCGATACAAAGAGCGCAGGCCGCATGTCGATAGCGAGCGGAAGAGAGGGTTCGCGTTGGGATACATTACGATGAAATTGCGCTATCCGTTTGACCCGCGTGATTCGCTACCAGCAGCACCGAGACAGGAAAAAGGACGAGAGAACGATCGATCGATCGCGATTTCGATTTCTATCGACGTTAACTCGAGAGAAATCCTCCTCGTATATTTATTCTCGCGAATCTCACTGCGAGAAACTTGTTCGAGTGCGTAAACATCGCTTTACAGGAATCGTAGCCGGTAAGTGGAAGGAATTAGCTCGACGACTAATCGCGCTAATTTCTTGGCCCGAGAACAACCTGTGTCCGGGACTTATTTACGCAAGGCATTACGTACTATTAACGTTCGTGTCTTATTACTAAGGTACGAGAGAGTAATCAGAAGATTTTGATCGATCGTCGAATCAAAGGGAATCCTGCATCGATGATTTTTTGCCCTCGATACTTTAAATCGGTAATAACAAAATAATTAAGGAGCTCGTAATTGGGTTTTTCATTTAAATGCGAAATAGCGGTATTTTCGAGCACGAAATATTATTTACGAAATACAGAGACAAGTCCGTAAAAGTGAGGAGAGCGAGTAGGTAAAAAGAGGTTACGCGAGTCGTGTCGAAAGTGAAATTAGCATAGCGAGGATCGTGACGAATTCGGAGGGTCAAACAGAGAGGGCAGAGCCAGGTCGGTAGACGCGGTTAGAGATATTTTGAGAAGATTTTCTCAGGGAGAGATTGTGAGGGAAAACGAATGCGCGAGAGAACGTTGAAACGAGGATGAGTGCGAGAACGCGGGTACGAGACGAATACGAAATACGAATAAGAGGAAGACCAAGAAGAAGAGGTCGAGGGAGTATTGCAAGAGAGTAAACGAAACGACGATCTCGCGTTCGGGTCAGCTCTCTCGTGTCGCTCTCTTTCTCCCTCTCGATTCCCCTCAGCAGCGAGCTCTTCCTCGCTTTTCTCTTCTAAAGCTTTGCTCGCTCGTCTATCTGCATCACCCACGCCAAAACTTTTTCTTGGCCTCACGCCAGATTCGAACGAGAGTTCTCTCGCATTCTCTCTAACTCGTTCCGTGAAAACGCGTCCAATGGAATAATTCGTGTATTCGTGTATGTGCAAGGTGCGATTTCATCGCACAAAGAGCGAGGAACAACCGCGAGTAAATTGCACCACCTATCGTTGTATTAACCGTTCGTTTATAAAGATAGCGAGACCGGCCGCGGGAGGAAGAGAGCAGGCAAAAACTACGGTACACATGTTTAAAGAGCCTGCAGAATGTTGAACAGTCGCGATTTCAGATAAAAAAAGAAAGTCGACTCCCGTAAATTACAACTAAGCGATATCTTAACGAGCTCGAAGACGATCATTTTCGCACCTCGATATAAATATTTAACGCTCGTAAGTGCACCAACTATTCGAGAAATTTTGCATACGCCTGATTTTCCTGCGCACATGTGTCCAACGCGATAAAATCTCCATCACCGGCATATAATAACGATAAAACTACGCGTTCATAGAGACCGGAGTAGCTCGGGGTTCGAGTATTATTACGATTTTGCTTCCTCCTGCGCAGAACGGCCGCGTCCACTTATTTATAAAGCGTTATACGTGCGCGTGAGTAATGTGAAAGTGCGAAGTGAATTTTTGAGTTTTCCCAGTTTTTCCAGTCGAGTCGTGTTATCTAAATATCGATCGTGATCGATGACGAATGCAGCGGAATATCTCCACGACTTCGTGTGTTCTGCTCGTTCGTCTTTTCTCGCCTGCGAATAATGCGCGAGTGCTGGGCGTCGGTATATTTTCGTTTTCCCCAGATAGCTCGCGCAGCCTGAAAGTGTGTCTGCGGATCCTTGACGCTGGAATTCGTTAGATGGCGAAAGATCTACAAAGCGACTGTGGATCGCGTGGCCAGCCCAACAACCCTATTAAGCTCAGTAAAGTATATTGGCGACGTCGAAGCTTGTTTTTCACCCTCGATGCGGCGCGTGGGCGGTGTTGAGACTTCTCCATCCTTCCCTTTCGCCCCTCGTCGTTTTTTTTTTTTTTTTTCATCAAATTCTCTTCCTTTTTATCCGTTCGTTCCCTTTGCCGAGCGATAAGCGGCCTATATGTGTGTATACAGATGGCGCTCCCGAGCAAAGATCCAGAGATCTACGAAAGCAAAGGAACGAAAAAACAAATCGCACACATATACGAGCCGATCCTCTCTTCGCGATCCGCTCAAGATCGTGTCTCTCGTCTCGCGCCAACTTACACGCGGTTATATATGTGCCACGTGTGTGGGTGGAGAGAGAACGATGGACACAGAAGGAGGAGACGAGAGGGAGAGAGAAAGGGAAGAAAGAGAGGAAAGAGTTGGCGCGAAGCCAGAGGATCTCGTGGGAGGCTGACCAAGCCGATAGACTGACCTCAGCCTCTGACCTCTCCCGAAATAGAACGTTACATAGACGTATACACGCAACTCTGTCGTACATACTCTGGTCGAATGAGCAGTAATTAGAATTCGTAAATTTGGATAACGATTGAAAATTTCTTGAATCAATGATTCGTCGATCCAACTCGACTCGATTATTGCAATATTAATAATGACGGAGTCTTAGTTTTAGAAAAAAAAACTAAAGAAGAAATGCGATTGGGATCATTCTCATCACGCGATCGTGTGATTAAGATTGTTGTATCGCTACACAAGCTTATCTTCAACGACGTTTCCACGTTCTCGTATTTCGAACATTCTTATTTCCGTTCCTAGTTTCCTCTCGCTCTCTGCTGCCTCGCTCTTCCAAACCATTGGTCCGAGAGCGTTTCTATTTTCGAGTTTGCCTCTTCAACTCCTCAACTCTGAAGGCGCGTTATTCTCACGGCTGGCGATGGAGCGTGTATAACGATATATTTTCGATGAAGGGGAAGAGGCACGTAAGGTTTCCGGAAGTGTTGAAATATCGCTGTGCTTTTTAACGATTCGTACAAAACCGTTGGAACTATCCTTGTCTCCGTTTTGTCATCGACTTGCACCGTAATCCTGTGCTTCCCTCGTCGTATTTTTCATTCCATTGAAAGTCGCGCCAATAAACGAGGCGCAAGTCCCCGAGAAATTATGACGTGTGGTTGTTCCATTAAGATGCAAATAGGCTAATAATTCCAGAGCACGAGGCCCGCGGTCTCGAGCAGGCGAGAGGCGCGAAAAATCCCGATGAGATTCACCGAGAGAAGTGCCCCGTTGCTGGCTCCTCCGTCGTTTTCCAATTCCCGAGCTTACGGCGCCTACGCCATGAATTAATTATTGTCGGTGGCGATTTAATTGCCAACCGCCGCGGTTCGCTCCGTCCCCGTATAGAAGCTGAGAAAACTCGCTTCAGCTTCTGATATAGCGCGTGTGCAGCATCTCTCGTTCGTCACTGACGCGCGACCCTGATGAGCCATCTCTTTCTCTTTCGCTCGCTCCCTCCGTATATCCTGCGTGGATATTACGCACCGATGTACTCCGTACAGTCTCTCTCCACATGTCCGACTACCGGGCACTTCTCGATCCAAGTATGAGCCGCGTGCAGTAATTGAGGTACCTGCTACCTTGAGAGCTTGAAAACCGGATCGAATTTATTTATTAATATGTGAAAATAAAATACGCCAAACATAGCTGACGTACGGACACAGAAACGAGAAAGTTACCGATTCCTTTTATGCATATGCATTTATACGTATATGCGTCTGACTTTTCAAACATATTTTCACAAGCTTCACTATTTTCCGTTCGATCCATAAAACATTCGGCGCACATGAATAAGCAAATCGCTGAGCCTCGTTAAACTCATAAATACGAGAAACTACTCGTGCACGCAACATAGTTGTGATCGCTATTATACGATTCACCGTCGCGCGCATTGAAACAAAAATTATCCTAATGAAACGGCCAGTTAAACGTGAATATAAACGAGCATGCTTGTCAAATTAAATATGTGCAAATGGGATTAGTTTGCCTGCGTGATGTCGCTTTCGATAAAAATTCATCGGGAAAGTGTTGCTCATTTATTTATGACATAATTGTACATTTTGCGCGGTGTATCGGAGCGAGGAAATCTTTTTGAGACAGAAGCTCGTACTTTAAGCTTTTCATGCTGAACCTCGAGCGTTTGATACTATCTCTGAAGCAAGTTCAACTTTTTCTTCGTCTCTCTAAGCCTGATTCCGTACACAAATTAAAAAATCAGTTTCAACCGAGTCTATATGCGTATGGAAAAATCAGCAATTGATTTCGTTTGAATTCCCAAAAGAGTTTTATCGCAAAAGGTGCACCAATTAAAATTATGCATAATTAGAATATTGATTTTATTCTAGTTTGTGACAAAACTCGAAGCGCGTATTCCGAGCAGCAAATCAGATTTCTGGCTTCGCGTACAGAATTGTACGCAAGCCGACTGTAGAGTTGCGGTTTGGAGCATACATTTTATATGTCGCTCTCACATTGCGACTCTCTGTGGCTGACTGACCGGCTTACACCTGACGTATTTCCAGGGATATCTAATTACCGACTGCGAGCGTGTACGCGCGCTTGCGAATGGAAGAGTGAGACCGCGACCTGTACAACTTTTCGTGCGAGAAAGACGTGGACGCGAATGCGTTTGCGCGTGATCTCGT
Organism: Venturia canescens; assembly: GCF_019457755.1. NCBI lineage: Eukaryota > Metazoa > Arthropoda > Insecta > Hymenoptera > Ichneumonidae > Venturia > Venturia canescens. The sequence continues at coordinate 1,760,143 of NC_057423.1, read as the reverse complement.
GCACGGGCTCTTTCTGTTCTGCCCTTTTCTGCGCCATTCGCAAATCAATTGGAATTTTCACTTCGACGCGAGCCATTGCGTCGAGACAAATCGTCAATGGCGGGATAACGAGGGGCAGCAATCTAAAGTCCATTATTGTTAGTTGTAATTTCTGCTTTCTCGAAGGTGCTCGCACTTCTTTGTACGCAAATTTTCAAAACTGCGCGTCGCAGCGGAATACGAGAGATCATTTATCAATTTTTCAAAACTTCGTGCTGAGACGTTTGTAAGAATTTTTCAGAGTACGAGCCGCGCGTATAACACGGGATCACTTTACGGTCTGTTACATCTTACGAACTTCTTATCAATCGGACATTTTAATTTGGCAGTCGATCATTAATAACCCGAAAATCATTCATCTACGTATATGTAAATGTAAAATCCTACAGCGAGATCGATAAGGTACCATTTCACGGACGCGTATCTTCCCCGGTGGTTTCCAATCGCTCGGTACATATTTATATTCATCTCGTATACGCACAGGTTTATAACGCCCATGGGCAGTGTGCGCATATCGATAATACGCCGCGTACAAAAAACCATCTAGCACTTCCGTTCTGAGAGGCGATGTATACATATACTATACGGATTATATATAAATATAAATATACGTACAAGTTATATGGGTATGTATATTTGCTACGAGAGACGAGACGACGACCGTGAAGAGAGACTCGGAGATCGTATCTCGAGCGATATTTACTGCTTTCCATCTTCCTCTTTCTTCTTCTCTCTCTCTCTCCCTTGGCTTTTGAGCTTCGGATGCACCGAGAAGATGATAGAGAGCGAGAAAGAGAGAGAGGGAGGGGGAGAATGAGAGAGATTGCCTCTCGGCTGCTGCCGTTGGTAAGGCCCGGTTTGCTACTCTCTGGCTGCTGGCTCGCACAGATTAATGGCGCGATCGGTAATGAACGTGGGGCACAGCAGCCTCGCCGACCATGGCAATCACCCCGCGGTCTCACAAATCCTCCCTCTCTTTCCTCTCTTCTTTTTCTTTCAACTTTTCCTCGTCCCTCTCTCTCTCTCTTCTCTTATATGGCCTCAACGCGGTTACGGATATCGGGGTGCGTAGACGCATGATACGTTGGATGGACTGCAGATACCGGTAGTACGGTGTGCAATTGAGTGGGACTTTGGTGGTTTTGAGAAAAAGCTCTCCTCCTCGGAAAATCTCTGGCCTTTGCGGATGAGTTTCTTTCAAGCCCTTTTGCGGGGACACCCAACGAAACGAGGGTCCAAAGTTCCGATAATTTTCAACCGCTCACTTTTCACGAAACTCTGCACCGCAGTCTCATCTCGCCTTTTAATTATACTTTTTAATCTCGTTCTCTCGGAAACTGAGTCTCGAATATAAGTGTACGCGGGGATATTACACGTGGTGCGTGTATACTTATGGTATCGCGAGGCTTTATGCATCGGCTCGGCATATAAAAGGCCGCATGGAAGAGACTCGAAGAATTTGCACCAACATCGCGTCGCAACAAGATGCACGTCCCTCTTTATAAGGAGCCCGAAATTCTTCGGCAATATTACACTCTGCGGGGAATAAGGAGACCACTACCTCGCAAACTCCTCGCTTCATTTTTTTACTTTTGTTCTTACGCTCCTTTTTCTCCTCCCTGTTAATACGCGAGCGGGTAAACGAAAAATCGCGTGCGTGTACCCGGACATTAATACGCAAACGGAGCACACGCACGCATTATTATGAAAAGAGTGCGCGCGCGCGCGCGAGCCTGTATCCTTATTTCAGTCGCGCATCTTTTTCTTCGAGTGCTACTATACATGTGCGTATATTTCTAAAGCCAAAAGACGAGAGAGCGTGACGCTGCATGCTTTCGGAGAGAAAAGTGCTCCGGGTACGATCGTAACTCATTTATCGTGAGCTCAGCCTCGTTTAAACGATTCTCATTCCTCGCATTTTCACCTTTGAGTAGCTCCGGTTAACGCGCCCGGTGACCTCGGTTTATGACCAGGATATTCAGCAGGACCAAGAGAAGTGCCGGAGGCACCAAATTATTATCGGAGTACTCGCGGCACCGACGCGAATGTTTCCTATACACTCGAGAATACCGCGGATTAAAATATCAATTCGCGTCTACCGCGACGCCTCGCGCGAACCTTCGTTTGTCCTTCTTCCTACTCTTTTCGCGAGTGTTGGAATACTCACGCACAAATATACGTGCGAGCAGTCTCGCTCAGCGTACGGCGACCTCTTCTTCGCCAATCCTGTGCGTTTGTCTTTCTATGCTCTCGCACAATAAGAATACACGGGATAAACGAAGGGCGAACAAGTTCCTCGCGTGTATATTCGCAAGACAGTTTGTTCCGGATGGAAAAGACGGCGGCACACGGCATTTGTTCCAATCTAAGCGGCCGGCCCGAGGGTCATAAATATGCCGAGAACTCTGGCTGATATAATGCAAGCTGCGTGGGTCGATCCTTACTGCTCTTTTGTATATATCTATACAAGATGTATCGCCGCATTAGTGCGGTAAACTACGTAATGCATACAGACGAATTGCGTTTATGCGTGCGTATACGGAGCTCTGAGAAGCAAAATGGCGGGGTCCCGATTTGATGAAAGTCCGCAAAGCCAGTTACCGGGACCTTCTCATTGTCCGCGTTCCCATTCACTCACGCGTACGGAAACTGACCGCTCTGTAGAGTTCTCGCGCTGAATCACTCGTCCGGGGTCGCAGCTGCTTGATTTACACCATCAAAAACGTAACACACGCGAGCCACGCTCGCTCCTATCGTGGGCGCTCTCCCCGAGGATCCTCTTATCGTTATGCCCGATGCATTTTGCCGAAGGAAAAATAGTATCGCGACTCGGGATATTTACGACGGGGGACCGCGGATAGCCCGGCGGGACCGGAGGCAAACACGTGCATTTCCGCGTGATCCTCGTTTTATACGTGCATCGTACCCGAGACCGCGCGAAGACGTTGTTTCACGAATCCGAATTGTGTTCCATTCATCAAACGTCTCAATGAAAAGTTACATCACTTTCAAAGAATTGTGTTACGATCTTCATTCACACAATCATAAAATCTCGATGCAACCGCATAGCAATCGGTATCCTCCCGCGAGACAGATGTTACCCGGCAACGTTCAATTAAAACTTTAATTGTTTTGGTGGCTGCAAGCCCCGAATCGACGACTGGATGCTGCGCGATGATTCTTCGGACTCTCGACACATTATATACGGAGGCGGTAAAAAAAGCAGCGCGCGCCTCTTATAGCGGGGACGTTCGTTAGGGGTTTTATCTCAGTCAGGAGATCGCCAACGGCCGTAATATTTCGGCGGGAAAAGAAAAGAGAAAGATTAAACGTGAATTACGGGAGAGAAAAAGCATCGTGTGAGACTGAGCGTTCTGTCGTACTGGCAAACTGCCACCGACACATAGACTACATAAATATATAAATATATGCATTTACAAGTTCGCATGTTAATGTACGTATATATCGAGTTGATGCGATGCTGCATGCTCTTTTCTTTCTTCTCTCTCTCTCCCTCTCTCGATAGAACTGCGTGTGCTCATCGGCCGCCGGGGCGTTTAGCATTTTAATGGACTTTCTCTCGCGCGGTCAGCAGGTATAGAGAAGCTCTCAGAGCACATGTACGCAGTAGGTTTACAACAGCGGAGAGAAGAGTTCGGATATTCGCGTTCGCCAACGACGAGAACGATATGCGAGAGCCGATTGCGAGGTGGACAACTCTCGGAGCCCATCTCATCGACTCTTCAAACTCTCCTTCTCCCTTTTTCCCATACGCGCGCGCGCAGTTTCATCTTTTTTCTTTTCCATCCCTAAGTAGACCGGTTTTAAGTACACGCCGAGTGAGCCAGACGATGACGTCGCTCGGTAAAAAACCATTGAAAATTTCAAACGATCATTACCTCGATACATTTTCATTCCACTCGTGAGGATCGACTCAATCATTATCTCTTCGCTGTGGGCTTTCAGCAAACGATCCGGTGGTTAGAGTCCTGATGATAGTTTTCGTCCGTGGCAAAGTCGAAAAGGGATATTTCGTTGAGAATTCAGTTTTGTGTGTTGCCGAGGAAAGGCTCTCATTGGCCTCCTCTCGCACCAGGAATAAGAGAAAAAAGAAATATTGAAATAGGGGAAGATATGACGAGTGGGAGGAGTTTCAGCGTGAAACAGTTCGCGCAATCTTCAAAGATCCGAGTCTCTCTTTCATTTGATAAGAATTATCAAAAATCTCTGCCTCTCCTCCGGTGATTCCGAAAGAATAAAAACCCTCGAGGTTTTTAGATTTTCCTGGATTACGCATAATGAGCTTGGAATCAGAAATTAATCGAACCGAAGAGCATTACGAGGGGAAGGAGCTTGCACGAGCGGCGTTGAGATGCCGCCTGTAATTAGAAACGGCGCCACTCAGACCAATTAGACATTCGTACAGAGCGAAACTTCATTACAGGCAAAAAGCAATCGAACTTACGCTTTGCCGGCAATCTCTGCTATATCCAGATAACTATTTCTGTTCAGCTTATATCATTGCGACGAAGAGGATAAAAATGAAAATAGTTCCAATTTATCTTGCGCGCCGGTGTAATATTTTTTTATGGGTTTTACAACGATTGAATTTTTCCCATTCGTTAATTGATACTCGCGCATAGTTTGAGCTGTCGATTCCGATCGCGTTCGCGCACTAAAACGTTGACAAAGACACAACTGAAAAGACAACGATGACAAGCGCGGGGCTTAAGGCGGGCGAGTAAACCGCAACAGCATCCATAAACCATAATGCTGTCAGCCGTATTAACGATCGGCAAAGTATATATCTATAGGGCTGTATCATAGGCGTACATACAGAATGGAACGAGGCCCGCCGCCACGTTCCGTCGCAAAAAGTTGTTCCGGCGAGTTTATTTCCTCCGAGGTGCTCTCTTGCGCGTACGCAGGAAAAACATCGAGCCAAACACACATTACCGTGGAAGTATCAGACGCGGCAATCGCCTCGATTATTCCCGTGTAACGAGACAATTAGCAGCGAGAAAATGGGGTGATAATGATGGCTGATTCACGCCGCGTCTCGTTCACTCCCCTTAAATTCGAAGTGTGCACTCGTTGCGCCAGGACTGCGCGAAAAAACGTTTCATCAGAAATATCCGCCTTCTTTTCGGCCAAATTTCGCATACGTCGAGTTCCACACACGGCTCAAGTTATTGGAGCGTAGGTCGAGCTGTCTTATAGAGCGGACTTTCAAGAGCTATGAATAAATGTCTATGATCCGGTATTTGAGAAAGAGCGCGAGAGAGAGAGAGAGAGAGAGAGAGAGAGAGAAGAATGGATGGGAAAACGGTACTTATGCAGCATCGGGTGGTCGTTTACAGCGAGAGAGGCTGAACGACGTTCTCTTCGGGAATAGTGCTCGCATTCTCAGCTGTGTTCGTGCGTCTCTGTCCGTATATGTGCAGAGATGCGTGCACACGTGTGTGTTCCTAAAGAGAGGAATGAGAGAGAGATGGAGAGATGTGTTCACGATGCTCTTTTCAAGGCCGCAGTGAGCCTTCACCTCTTGACACGGGCTCGCGTATAATACATATAGAAATATATATATATATATATATATTTATATATTATAGTCATGTTCCACGAGCTTTACTCGCTCGACTACACGTGCACGTACACACCAGGAAGCGTATGCATTCACATATGAATCGAGGGTACGTAAGACCGTACGGAGAATGCTCGGAGCCGAACATATCTATATAAATACATGTAAGTATAGAAAAAAAAAGCGAGAGGCAACTTTTCTCTCGATCTATAGCTCGGTACACACCCGAGCACTTAAGTTGCACCCCGCCGGGGGGTTATATGCACCGGCGTCGGAGAGCTCTCGCAAGGGGCCCAATGTATACGAATACCAAGAGGACGGCGACGACGACGAGGACGAGAGGCACGATCGGAAAGGGCAAGGGCGAGAGAGGGAACGAAAGAGGAGCCAGAGATCCGAGACGCACTTTAATCGCAGCCCGAGGATCGTCCGCTCGAGCATGGAATTCCTTTAATAAGTTCGGGACCCTTTATCGCTAGGGCCCCGAAGCATCGCGCCCCGAACCGCAGCCTCACAACGTACTTTTATATCTATAGAAATTTTCATACACATCACGCTTTTTCGCGTATATATACGTGCTCGTGTTCGCATATAGCGAGCTGATATCTCGAAAGATTCACCCGAGAACTCGACCCTTGCTCACCCGAGTCGCCGCCACTGAAGAAGCCAAGAGCATCGCAGCAGCAGCTACAGAAGCCGGTGCAACACGGCGCAAATACCTTCCTTAAAGACTGCTCTCTCCCGCTCTTTCGCACACCCGCTTATATCGACGATGCGAGCATATTATAACCACTCTATATGTATATATTTTATACAAATATATATATATATATACGTATATTTGAGCCAGTATTCTCGATGGAAAGGCATGAGAGTTTGCCGTATACACACTAATCGACCGGGACCACCTACCAGTTTATGATTTCATAATCGACTCGCAAGAGCGCGTTTCTTCAGCTCGTGTGTCTGTCCGTACGTGTGTTGTGACGCGAGGCATATTCCGGGCCTTCGCATCGCAAACATACGCTTCGTCTTTACGTCAACGATCGCATCGCGACTCCTCCCTCTGCTTCGCCTCGTCCACTTTTTCCCCAACTTTATATTATCCAAGAGTCTCATTTTAATTATTGATTTTCTCATCAATCAAGTCGCATTCGTTCACGTTACTTTGCTCGAAGGAAATTTCTTCGCTGAGCGGCGGGTAACGGATTGGCGAAATAAGAAGGTATTCGAAAAGTCGAAATTAACAGGCGCAGATGAACATTATGGAAAATTCGATCACGGATTCACTGTGGAATCACAGTGACGGTTATAAGTTTTCGATTTTTTTCCAATCGGCATTCGTGCGATACGCCGTCGAGTCTGAGTTTACTATTGAGTTTATTAATCTCTCAATAAATGAAGGCAGTTACTCATTAAATCATACGGAATTATGCTCCGATGTTCACAAACGTGCTCTGTAAATATGGCGCGCTGAAAGCTCAAAAGAGGCGATTCTCTGTTGCCACGCGATCTTGTTGGCTCCACAGTTTATATCGCATACACGTAAATAATGTACCTTCAAGTATAATGTTCGCGAACTCTCTTACTTATATTTCAATGCGTGTATATACATATTGCGATAGTACGGTAACGAAAAGCAAGGAGCAACAGCTGGTGAGAGGTGCAGTAGCGAGAGATAAAAAATGCGAGATAAATAGAGTCTGGCCGAGGCGCGCGATGCACGAGGCCCACTCGGTGTGACCAATCATCTCATTACCGGTAAACCTCATTGGCGCGAGCACGAGGCATCACGCGGTGATTCCGACCTACGCATATCAGCTCCTTTATGGAGAGCTACCTGTCTACGCTTTCTTACGCGTACGCTTCATTTGATGCAAATACACATTTACAATGGCATCCTGCCATTTCAAATATTTTTCAATATCCCAAGAGTTTTTCAAGGTCAAGTTGCCCCGCGAGTAACTGCCGCTTTTTGCCCGTCTCTTAAAAAAACACGCTTTTTTTTTCATCCTGCAAAGATACGCGCTGATTTTCCGCGGAAGACCGTTATATGTTCTGGTGTTTATAATTCAGGAGGCTGTGTAATTGAAGCGTGGTGTAAAACTAAATTGCCCGGTTGTTTATTCGTTTACGCGTGCATCGAGAGATCGAGAAGCGCCGACCGCGTGAATACTACGCCTGCTGGGACTTTTTATCCTTTGCACGATAAGAAGAACCGACGCGCGTGGAAGAGACAGCGACTGAGAGACTGAGAGTAGTTAACTCGTTCGGCATGAAGAATTCTAATGAAAATGGCCCTCGTAACTCTGGTGTTCGACAGTGAGCGAGCTCACCGCGAGATCGGGACGCGAGGAAAATGCACCTCGCAGTTTATTCGATCGGCACGTCACGTTGGATTCTCTCGTTTTAATGTGCCTTATATATTTATAGACATGTCGTTAGAGGCAGTAAAGCACGAACTAAGTAGAGCAATTGTGTTGTACCGCGGGGTAATGCCAAACTGCGTGGTGGATTGTGAGAGCAACGAGAAGGGCACCGTAAAAGTAAATTCGCAGACTCACAGCTGAGGCGCAAACATAAAAGGCCTATCCTGACGACATTAGAGCCACATTAGCCTTCTCCTCGCGTCGACCAGCTGTGCTATAATCCCCTCCTCAGGCCCCTCTTTCTTTCTTTTTTCTCGCGTACTTGCAGGTCACCTAATTAAATCTCGATTCTCACGGAGATCGCTCTCACAATGGCTCGCTTGATGAGATTGCGAAGTGTGCTCGGGACTCTCGCACTTGCGCGGTGCCGACGACCGATTTCATGCACGTACTCGTGCCAGCATTATATTTTCATTTCATGTACTCATTTACCGATGAACGAAGCATTAACGAGGCAACAGCTTCTTCACGAAGATTTCATCTTGCGATCGAGACCTCGAATGAAGCTGCTTAAAAATACGGTTGAATGACATTGCGAATGACAAATATATTGATCCGGTCCGTTGCTGGTGTCCAACTAAATCGATCAAAATTCGACGGAAACCGAGGAAGAGACGGAGAGGAACATGCGACCCGGAAGTTATGGTCAATTTCTCGCTACACTATCCGGTCAAGACTCTCCAACGTAATTACTACACCAGAGCAGATCGGCTCTTTGCGTATACGCTTTGTGACGCACTCTCGTATATCTCGGTACAAGAAGCTCTTCGCGTTATTGGCAAACCTCTCGACAAATATGCTCGGGGCTGTGTGGCAAACACGGAACGCACGATTGAGAGGACTCGTCGTTCTTCCTTCATCGGAGAATATTTTTCTCAATCCTCGTATACGCGCAGCTGTATTCGTGTCTTCGAACATATGCATGTATATACGGGATTGTGTTAGAGGTGGATCTCACAGTACCGCGATGCTCGATAGCGCAAAACTTGAAGTGCACCGAGACGATCCACTTGAGAGCTCGCGTTGACTTCGAGCTTGGATCTCAAGAGTGCCAGATTGTTGCGAGCAATTTTCTCTCGAGTCTTCCATCAGGCAGGTCACGTCCTTCTGCTGTTCAACTCGTCCGAAGAAAAATCAGTTACTTGGAAAAATATGTTGTTGCAAAATTCCTGTATAAGTCGTCGAAAAAACCGATGACAACGAACAACGGAGATGGAAGAGCGTCGAGTGTCGGCTCGCGCCTCCGCAGCAATTATTTATCACGAAACCCCCTCGCATACGGAACGCTGCTCGCCTTCGTTTTGTGTCTTCGGACGAGTGGCTCCCGATTTCCGTTTGTAAAACCCTCGTTCTCTCTTCTTTCTCCTCTTTAAGGTACAATAGAATATCGTCGTCATTCTTCCCGCCGCGACCCTTGCAGATTTTCATAATTTATCACGACGAGTGTTACGCGCTTCGGAGTCTCTTCAGATATCTCTCGCTTCTTCGATGACAACACTTCGAGCTCTCATGGAATTATCGTGACTCTCACTTTACCCTGCAGCAATCTACGTTCTACAGAATCTCAATTATTATTCATCGACCGTACGACACTTTTGAAATAAAATAAGACAAATAACGGCTAAATTTGATGCCTAACTTTGTTCAAATATAGACTTGAACAGTTTCAACGATGTCGAGTTGCTCGATGCGCGCAGTCAGCGCTCTTGACCGTGATCATCGCGCACGTCTCTTGGAATATTAGCACTCTTCGAAACCGATTTTTCGTACTACGTTTGTCATCGTCATTGTTTTACCACTTGCCTCGCGTGCATGCGTATAAATAATAGCAATAATAACTGCAACACTTGTACACGTGAATGTTAAAGAATCGTGACAACCTGGCGGACGGCTCGGAGCGTGACTCCCCTGGGAGCTGTGGGGGTGGAAACGCCGGTGGACGAAGACCTCTCGTCTCCATCATCGAACACCTACGCTCATCCAAAAGCAGATTCTACAATGGTGAGTCCGGTTATATGCTATTGTCGTACATTAATCATTCTCGTATCGCGCGTGCGATGACCCTGAAACACTAAATCTTTGTTGATACGAACTTACGAGGCGCCCCAATTTTCTTTCTCGAGGCATGAGATAATTCAGAAATTTTGTGAAATAATTCAGCCGAGTGATCATCAGCCTTGAGAATTGATCGACGAGGAAAGTAGAAAAATAATCTTGTTGATTATTTCATTCGATAAATAAGCGAATTAAACCTACGCGATGATTATCATTGAGTTTATAAATCGCTGTGATTCGGTCCGAAACGTCGGACGTTGTACTACGTGGCATGTGTAGAAAGAAATGGTCGACGGTAGCGGGGAGGCGAGGCGTGTCATAAGACGAGAAGGATAATTGAAGGCGACAGAGTCGCGAGGACTCTGCCGGCGTTGATCACCGGCTTCTCTTCATTTCTTTTGTTACCCTCGCCTCGTTGGTCTCGTTCTCGTATTTCGTCGCAACGATATACAACGATAGTGCGAGGGAGGAAGACCGCCCGAAACGGGGAAGAGTTACGGGGGAGGGAGCGAGAGGCGGAGGAGAACTGAATGAATTCTCATATAATCTTATGGCTTCTGTTGTTTCTTGCTGAGAGCACAAACACACCAAGTTCTTTCGTACCGAGGGCATGCGCGGTATCCTCACGAGAGACATGCACGCGGGTGTGTATTCCTGCCCGTCTCTCGAGACTGCTCCGCTGCTGCTCCTGTCAACCTACTCAATGGGAGATCGTTAGATAGGATCGGAGAAACGCGTCGTGCGCTCTCGACTTTACTTATAAAGCGAGAGAAAGACAGAATGAAAGAAAGAAAGAAAGAGCGAGCGATCTACACACGTAAAAGTTAACACAGATGTACACATAACTATACGAATAAACGTGAATGTGTGTATGAGCGTCCAACGCGGTATACGAAGGCTGTTCTCGTGGACCTCGGTGAGTCTGGGGCTGGACCTCACCGCTCTATAAATCCTCCGAGGGCACAATTATCTGCCGAGGATAAGGATTATTGTTGCAGAACCGGGTTCGCCCTGGCTCGCTGTGGCATATACAGCGAGAGAAAGCACAACGAAGATCAGCGGGGTTGAAGGGGGCGGAAAGAGGCTCGGGTGGAGGAGGAGGAGGAGGAGGAGGGGGGGGGGGGGATTACTCTCGTAAATATATTCCACAGGGCCGCGGGGAGTCAGCATTATTATTACTGTATAAGCGGGAATAACGCGAGGGACGTTGATAACGTAATAACGAGGGCGTGGGCTAATGAGCGGCCCGTGCACATTTATTTTCCTATGTGTATTTTATACGCGATACCGATGAAAAGTCCTCGCGAAATATAATCTCGTAAATAATCGCTCCCGAATGAGGAATATGATATTTGCAAAGAACTCATATTCTTGGTATTGGGAGATTCGTGCGCAGCTTTCTCTCGTTCATCGCGATATGAAAAACTATTTTCGGTCGCGATACAAACGTAAGCGTCTCGTTACGGTGAGAAACAAAAAATACATATATTTGCATAATAATGAAGCGGTAAAGGTCTCCAGAGCGGATCCGTAAAGCGGCGTTTTTATCACGCTCATCTGCATTTCAGCAATGATCTTTATTTTCAATCGCTTTCACCGAGTGCGTTTGTTTAACAGTACGCAGTTATCTTCGTATTTTATTATCTTCATTGCAAATGCGGAATAAAAATGATACCTTTATTGTGTCAATTAAATGTTTTTTGTACGTTTTTCGAACTTATCGAAGTGGCAATTACGAGAAATTAACGTCTTAAATTCCCATTCACATTGTACACACCCAGATTAATTGTATAAATGATCACCGCGTTAAGATCGCTGTTCTCATAAACGTCGTTAACCAGTTATTTGCCGCACTGCTTAACCGGTTGTTCGCAAAGCCTCGCACATACTCGATCACAAACGCACAAATATACAATCGCGCTTCGAACAATAATGGAAATAGAATTTACCTGATCACGGCAATCCTACCGATCGGAGTTGACACGCCCGAGGATTAATCGGCCGATAAAACGCAGCCGAACTTATTACCTGTCCTTGCCTCCTGCTTCATTCTCAACTTATGCAAAATATGTGTGCTATCGAAATTAATAAAAAATAATCGTATCGCGCCCGCGCGCGAGCGCTTTTATACCGGTAATTCTATCGTCCGGTATCACGCGAGCCGCGCGTAATAAGGTATATACCCAGGGTGATGAAATTAATAGCGGGCTCTCGAGTTGCCACGAGAAACTCTCCCATTTTATACCCATGCGCACCCGCCGTCCGATCTGTATGAACGATTAAGGCGAGAAGCGTTAAAAAATGAATAATAACGCGACGAGCTCCGATATGGACGAACGCGGAGGAGAGGGCGTCGTCTTCGATTCGCGTTCTCGCGCCTATTGCAGTTGCAGTTGCAGCTCGGTGGATCTCACTCGGCGATAGATAGCCGTACGAATGTGTCTGTATACATGGACGAGTATAGAATGAAAAGAGGTAGAATATGCGCATTCGATCCACGAGAGAGTTCGCGTAGGCCACGGCGCATGCACAATTTATAATGCAATTAGAGCCTCGGATAGTAGCATTCGGATTTATGGCAGTTGGAAAGAGTTAAGGGAGCTCTCGGCTCGGGGGAGGGGAGCGAGAGCGAGAGCCATTTGGAGCAAGATAGAAACATCCCTTCGTATGTGTATATATATGAGAAGTGAGCTCGGGGAAAGATCGAGCCAGAGGAACTGCCGCAAGCGAAATAAGAAGCAAGCAGAAGCGAAAGAAGTGTACACACACATTTATATGTGTTTATCTATGTGTGTATATCGTGTGTACAGAAAGGAGAAAGATACTCTTGGTTGTGCTCGCGATGTGGAGAATGAGTTATATGCCTCCCTGAGCTCGGTAGCTTCCGATGCATTATTTATTGCCGGCTTTTCATTATTTCTCGGGGAGGGCCTTGTGGCCGAAGGTATTCCGTTCGTTCGCATCCGACGAAACTAGTTCGAGAATATCGCGGTGGAAAGAGTTTCGAGCTTCCGCGCGACGACGACGCCCCCTTTTGTCTCTATACGCGCGGGCTTTCATTATGCCTTCAATTGAGTTCAATTTTCTCGTTATCCTCGCGTCGAAATCGAAATTTTACTTGAATTTCGAGTTTCGAGTTTTTTTGACGCCGTTATATTAGACCGCAGATGAAGAATGTGGACGAAATTTGCCTTACGAGCGTTTGGTTTCGATGGTATTCGCGAGAACAAGAACGAGCGTCATTCTGTTCTGACAAATCGTTGTGAATTCGTGTATAATTTTATGGAAAAAAATGTTTACAACGTAATTATTCCGACCGCCGCCACCTTTCAATCACTCCTCCCGATCGTACTCCTGCATTTACGGCCCTAGCTGATTTCTTACAGAGATAGTTCGTTACGGAACATCGGTAAAAATGACGCGCATAGAACAGAGAGCGCGAGAGCGGGGGAAAAACGTTCGCTCGTATTGTATCGGAGTATTTATACTTGGTACGTTGTTCAGCAGCGAAGAATCTGTCGGTTAACTGCCGAGTAATCATAGAGTGGAATAGTTTTATTTGAAATAACTTCGAATCCGTTCGAGCGGAGGTCAGCTGCCCAAGACCTTGCGCAAACGCGGTTGCCCGAAGTTGGGATAAAAAGAATTTCGAAAAAAATGAAGAAAAAAAAAACACTCGCCTTGAGTTTCCTAAGACCTATAAAAATGATTGTTCTCGTTACGCGTTCTTTCATGCAAAATTGCTCTTGCCTCGGTGAACGATGACTCGGGGATCCCTCGAACGCCGTAGGCCACCGGTGAGAAAAGTGGCGAATGTACGTACATATCCCCTGAAGAAATTGTAAAATTCTCGGTGTTATTCCTACGGATATATTTATTATTGCTCGCCTCGGAATTCGCACGTACGGAAGCAGAAAAATAAACAAGTAACGCCGAGGCCCACTTTTTTTTTAACCGAAAAACAAAGCTGCTCGTGTCTCTGTACGCGAATCACAGTTCTAGATTCTTCACCCTTTTCTCCTTCTCTTCATTTCGCTCATCCCTCCAAACGCACATATGCAACAAACTCGGTACAACATTCAGGAGCACCTCTATCATTAGGAGCAATAACTTACGTCTGCGTTACGATGCTAATGAGAATTCCACGAGGCGGCAGCACCGTTGAGTTATTTACAACTGTACAGCCTTCTCTCCTCTCTCTCTCTTCCCTTTCTCACTCTCCTTCTTCAGCTGAAGTACGTTAGAAGAGCTTGTGAGCGCCCTTTTCATTGAATCGAAAGGGTTGTTTGTATTAAACAACGTCATACATCTGGTCACTCTTCGAAAGTTGTGTTGACGTAACGTGCTCAACGTATCGAGTGAATTTTATTATAATTCGAAAGGTTTGGTCCAACGGAGGCAAAGGGTGGACCTGAGGCATTGGTTTCCCAGTAGTTACAGACTCAATGGTCAGGCATACTAAAACGGTTGACGATTCTCCCCAAGAAAACGTTGATAAATCATTCGCGAAGTCCTGAACAATTAATTATCATAAATTACGAAGTCCGTGTGGATGGAACTTGTTGTAAAACGAAAATCGAGTTCACCCGATTTGGGAATCGTGCTCCCTCGCGTTTCGTACTCTCTTCACGTACGGAAGAGTTTGATCTCTCGTACTCTCGCGTTCTTTGATCGATTGACGCATCACCATTCGTTTAATTGTGTTCTGGCACACCTTGGTTTCTTGTCACGCGTCAAGGCAATTCACGAGCGAAGCTATACGTTCGTTTTTCTGCGACTCTTCGTTTAATCGGAATCCTGCTGATTTAATAAGACGTTCCCATTATTTCGTGTCTTACGAACCGAATTTGAATCTGGCGTTCATACGTGTACGCTGCATTGTTAACAAGACGGATTCAACATGTGCAATAGACCCCGTACAACCAGGAAAATATCATGGCCCGGTAAAAGTCGAGAATATGTACAAGATCAATAGAAAGAGAGTAAGAGAGAGAGAGAGAGAGAGAACGAAAGAAAGAAGGATCCTTCGAGCGCGCTAGCAGCAGCACTCGGTGAATTACAAGTCGTTAATCCATCGGTGATTGCAATTAATTGTAACGTGACAAATCGCAGGAGTACAGAAAGCGCTCGATTCGCTTGTTGTTCCTCTCGCTCTCTTTCTCTTGCTTTCTTTTTCTCTGTTGCTCTTCGGTCCTTGATCGCGCTCTCTCTTTAACGTTCGATCGGCTTCTTTGGAAGCCTCGGATCTTCGCTCCAACATCCACCGACGTGGATAGGTACGTGTACCTATCTCTCGCGTGTTTACCTTAACGTACCAGCGGCACGTTTGTTCTCCGTTAAAACGATTACGAAAACCAGAATTGCTCCGAGATCTTGCTCTCTTCCTCTTTCTTTCTCTCTCTCTCTCTCTCTCTCTCTTCTTTTATATTCGATCCCTATTCTCGCTCATTTATCGCTTTTTTTAGCTTGCTCGTCCATACACGAGAAAAGCCCATAGAGCTCTTGCTCCTTTAAAGTGTAAAGGTAACGTAGAGAAACGGTTCACAAATTTACAAGCGCGAGTGAGGCACTTCATCTTGAGTAGATCAGCCGCCGTCGTCCCTGTCACAGCTTTTTTCGCTCGTGTGTCATTTCGTTTTTCAGTTTCGCATCGGATTCTATCGCGATCAATTAGCCAAGTTTATTCTCCGCAAATCAAATCCTACCGCGAGCGACGAGCGGCATTTTTTTATCTTCCGTAAGTAATTCTTCGAAAATACTTGTGCGTTTCGATAGGAGTGCATCCCAGAAAATTGTTCATCGAGGGCTGATTAATTCGAAACGGGATGCCCCATGTGCATCTTTAATTTGAGCTCGTGACGCAACAGACTCGCGCGTCTCTAGTTCGATGCTCCAGTTATAGCGAGAAAGCAGAGGAAACCGTAAGACCGTAGATGCATAAAAAAGAGAGAAAAAAATATGCAGTAGGATACACACGTATATGTTGATCGCGAAGAAAAGGAACGGGCCACGATGAGCTTTGACCTCACCTCCTCGTATACGCCACGTGAAACCCTCTCGCTAAGCTGACGGCGTGACGCGAGGGGTTCTCAATTGATCGCCAAAACTAACAAGTCGCTTCGACCACTGCTGGATTTTCTAGCGCAAAACACGCGCGAGTCCGGAACGGAACCGGTCGAATCGTACGTTTTGAGAACAGTTTCATCATCGTTCTTTTTTGCAAACCTCCGCTAACGTTGAGTATTTCACTATTTTTAATATCAAGATTGAAAGTTCAATACTGATTTTCAATAGCAATCATGTGACCCGACCGACGAACAACGATCTTCCAAATCTCAAGTCAGAACGAACGTGCGTATTTCAGGATTCTTTTATTGACAGTTTCCTTCTCTTCCTCCTCACTGTAATGTCTTATCGAGGCAACAGTTGTACTTCGATTTGTAGACAAATTGGAGTATTGTGATTCAGAGTAATTGCGTTTGTGAGTCGATTGAGAAGCAACCTACACTCGAGAATGCTCGATTGATTGAACTTCAATGATACACTGTCTTGGAACTTAATAATTGCACGAGGATTACGAAGTGATACAGTTTTCTGAGCACCACTGCCTTTTCGTACGGTGTTCCAGCCGTATCTAACCTGTATCTGTCCTATATATATATATATACGTACGTTTAAAGATCGCGACGAGATATTAGAAAGTGCAGCCGTACGGAGATAGAGAGAAAGAGAGAAAAAGCGAGAGGGTGAGAGGATGGAAGAGCGCGGGAAGATGATGATCAGCGACGAGTGAGGTCAACGCGGATTCTAAGCTCACGCCGGGCGTGAAAATCAAGTTGGATACCAAAAACGTGTGTTTTATAATAGCTGCTATTCTCTGAGGGCGAGCAACGTTCCAACGGGCAAATTCGCCAACACATTTCAGCCTTTCTTCAGTCCTGCCGTTAATACTGAGCGTAATTACGATAATCGCGCTCATTGATTGCTTCGCGAACGTGTCTTCTCCACTTCTCTCGTTGCATTCTGCACTCGTTGCAGGAGTGACGCCATTCAAAACGTGCATACGAAGACCACGAGAGCCCGGGTTACACAGAGGCATGTATAATACACCGTTCCTCAAACGTGATAACAAGAATACGAGCATGCAAAAGTCTCCGTGTCACGGGATATCATGATACTAAAAAATTGCCAGGTACGAGAATTCTCCCGTTTATGAGACTTCGTAAGAATCCTTTATTTCTTGGATACAATTCAAGGGAATGGAAAGCATTTTCGGTTTGTGCATCATCGATTCTGTGGCGATGAGAACGAAATCATCACAAATCTTGTGTCTATACAGTGACTTTCTAATCATTTTTTAACTATTTTTTTTTTTAACGAAAAGGAAAAAGTTTTTTCTCCAATTATGATCCTGATGTTCGCGGAGTTCTTTAACGTCGGTGTCTCTCAAAGCCTTCTCGCAATGTATTCAATAGTCACGATTTTCTGATGCACTCGCTTTTATCAAAGTTATACGATGGTGCCTGTCTGAGTGAAGCTACTTTATTTAATGAGAGATTGTCAAAGGCACGGAACGAACGTTTACCCCCACCTCGGTTCTCGGTTCTCGGAAGAATCTTGATTGTTTAACCCTCTCAGACCGAGGCCTATTTCACGTTGAAGGAAAATTATTCCCTTCATAGTTTTATCTCGAAATATTTTCTAGTTTACGAATCCATTGTGACATTTCTTGGGGTGTAAAATGAGGAAAATTTACGGATGAATCTATATGATGCATCGACTTTTCTTTTGCGATAATCAAAGCACGTTTTCACACAGCGCCAACTTAACACGAAACGCCAGCTTCGTATTGATATTTCGATGTGTTAAAGCAGTTTATCTCTTGATTTAGGAGTATCTATGGTGCAATCCAACCTTGTTTGACTGAACTAGGGACTTGGAACCCTGACCTTACTGACCGCCTATTTTCAGTGCCTACGTTCAATCGCTTACCGCATCAATCTCATGCACTTTTCAGTTATAGCAGAATAAATAAAAAATTTTGTTGGACACGAATTCCGGACGCATGCACAACTGGCAGTGCCAATTTTCGTAGTGCATCCCTGCCGGTGATGTAAGTTCGAAACGGAAGATGCATTGGTCCGAGCGGGATTGGATCGAGTCTTGAGAAGCTGACGAGAAATCACGGCTGGTAGACTCGTATAAAATTCATCCACATGAATAAATATAGCTTGTATTTGAGTGTATCAAAATCGCAATACCGTGACTCAGCCGGGATGTTAAACCTGGCAGATAATGCTCATCCGAGAGAAGATATTGTGAATAAAGACATTAATAATACGCGTCGTGACGCTGCCGTGCGCGCGGGGATACGTTTAGACATTATAAAGCTTGGAGAATGAGGAGGCAAAATCATATACGGCATAGGAGATGGGAATATTATAAATACACGGGTAAGAGTGAGAAAGGTGGAGGAGGCTGGTTACGCGGTGCGGTGTACTACGCAAATGCAACATCACCAACAACCAGGAGATTTAGCAACCTCTGTCTTTTCGACATGTACAGCGATGCACTACAGCGATATTCAAGGGCTTCAGCCAATGATTCATATCGCCATTGACTTCCGTATGATGCACATTACAATGTACACGTAGTATCCGTATACGTCTCTTCGTACATATGAACGCGGAGAACTCGCGGTTTTACAGAAATAAGACGACTTCCAGATTTCTCATTCATGACTACTTTCCTCGGTCCCCCCTTTCATCGATGATTTATCAGCCCCCATAGATGCATCTGCTTCTCTCCCGAGGTTTTTTCCTCCATTTTGTTATCGTCTCTTGGTTTTCTCATCCCTTACGCCTTTTTTCGTCCCCCCCCCCCCCAGGTTAGAATGACGGTACATCAGGCGGCGTATTCAACTTGATATTTTCGCAACGCCTAACGTAATAAGTTACTTTTCTTTTTCATCTCGAAATGGACAACGATCTACCTGCTACCCGCGGAGAGGCCAAAAAATCCCGGGATCCTGCGAACGAAAGAGGGAAAATAGATCCTTGGAAATAGCGAATAGAAATACAGGCAGGCGAAGATGACTTGCGAAGGTTTTTAGTATCGAGAACACGCGTGTGTGTGCAGGGCGGGACGGAGATCGATCGTGAATAAGGATCGCGGTGCAACAGCTCCGAGATACATCCAACTGCGGGCTTTGGAATATACATATATACGCGTATGGATATAAAGATGGGCACGCGTATAGGTAGCCACATATCGAGCTCGTTCGACTCGGCTCATTGCAAAACCCGGTTCTGTTAACGACCGACACGGAAAAGATGGTGTCTATAGTATATGCGGGCGTGTACCTCATCCCTATTATACATATGGATTGTATATGTTTAATATATATATGTGTTTCCTCAAGGTGCATTCGGATCAATTGGAGATGCTCTCTAGAAGGCGAAAGCTTGTTTATAATTTATAATACACGAGAGATCTCCGTGTTCGCGAACATCTTCGCATTAGTGGCTTCGATCAACTTGGTTATTATATTCCTGGGATTATTATTCATCTCGTTAGACGTTGGCGCAGACAGACGCGTTCGAAATGTCACGAGGAAACGAAGCTATTTTTTGGCACTCGAAAAGTCGGCGAGATAAAGACATTCGACGCGAATTTTTTCTGAGAATAATTTAAAAAACTCATTCAAAGTTGCACCTACTTTAATTACCGATCGAACAGTGTATCCGCTCTCGTATCAGAATGCCTAAATTTTGTGCTCCCCCGGACAGGCCTCTTTCAGCGTTGATTAAAATTGAAAAAACGGTGAAAGGATGAAGAGAACAGGACGTTGGGCGATAAGACACAGGTAGCCCGTCGGCAATGAGAGCACCATTTGTGAACGAGGAAATGAAATAAGCGTATTCATCTTTGAAGGAGGGAAAGAGCGAGAGAGGAAGAAAAAAGAGAAAGAGTGTTTATCTCATATTCCCGAGCAGGGTGCAGCATTGACCATTAGTCGTTGTCAGGTACGTCCGGTCTCGAACCACCTCGAAGAGATCGCGCCTTTCGACCTAAACCTTTCTCTCTCTTTCTCTCTCTCTCTCTCTCTCTTGCTCCCTTTCCTTTGCCTTCTTACCTCGCCTTTCTTTCTTGCCACATCTCTGATACTGCCTCGTCCATTTTTTCACCACTTTTTTGCATTATTATCTCTCGAAGAAACATCTCTCTGCAGCGAGAACACAACGAGAGAATCACTCTGTTACTCACCGACCGTAGGAATCTGCGAATACAAACACAACGAAATCCCAATGTCTTCTTTCCACGAGCTCATGCCCGCGTATACAAACACGCATGTGAATGTTTGCACAAAGGAAGATGTTATTGTAACGTGACCCGGGCGCACTTGGGAATATTAAGATATCGGGCCCTTGAATTCACCCCTGAATGGAATTATTAATACCCTGCTCTTTACGAGAGCTCAACCGAGATGCTAAGCAAAAGCTCCATTCGCTCCCCAGTCGCCTTATACTTTCCTTGTGAATTGTATTACATTTTTTTTCGTCTCGAGTTCATCAGGATTTCCGCATGAAAAAATTGAAGCCCTCGATCCAGAACCGCGAGTTGTCTCAAAGTTGTTCAAATTTCCCTTATAATCGCATTCGTTATTTCGTGCCGGTATCATTCGATAGATCGCGAAGCAGAAGAACGAAAGTCATAAACACACTGAACGAGGAGCGCGGGCGCGCGCGGATGGAAACGCTGCTTCGATGAAATGATTTCAGAGCCTTTTCCCGTTGACATTTGAAAGATATCTATTAGAACGTTTACGACCGCAGGGAGAAGAGAGGAAAGAAGGGGCGAGTGGTGAAATAGGAAGGCGAATTAATCTGATACCAGGTCAAACTATTTGGCGATGTAGTAAGAGAGCAGAGGAGTAACGTAATTACAAAGATGCTTCGGAGCAGAGCACATTGCTCTGTGAAATATCCGTTTGAAAATAATCATCACGAGGGGAAGATACGATACGAGTATACAAACGTTTATATACATAAAGATACGTATATTGGAGAGTATTTCGTGAAGAATTAATCATTCGTTTGATCCTCCGACCTTTCGTGATATTCAGGTAAGATTAAAGTAATGGTTGTCGGACGAGCGGTGGAATGATGAATATTTCCCGCCTCGTGCTTTCATGTTATGTATATATATCGTCCACTTTCTCTCCGACCTGACGCCGCGCGATTAAACTATATAACTAATACATAATAATAGTAGTACATGGCTGAAATCGCGTGAGAATACATCCGTCTGTAATAGGTACACAGCTTTAAATATATACAAATAAATGTGTCTGCATACAGCGAGATACATCCGTACAAAACATAATATATTCTTTATTTCACATAATTCTATTACCCTCGACACTTAATTAGACGTTGTCCGCGTAAATCATGAATTGAGTTATCGGCGGACACCCGCGCGCGAGTCCGTGTATGTGTGCTCAGTTCGAATCCCGGTGAGAATAGCAAGAGTTAAATTATTAATAATCCCTCCTAACCAGCAGCAGCATCACTGGCAATACTCGTCTCGCTGGTTCACACATTTCCAAGTTTAAAATGATGCTTGAATATTATTTTTGCATCCTGGCTGTGTCGTTGCTCGCGTTTATTCTCAGTTGAGCGAATATTCTCGCATGAGAAAAAGAGAGAGAGAGAATGGTTCGCTAATTTATGCTCAATCGTAAAATCAAGTTTTACCACTTTACCCGGGCGTCGTCGAGCTCATCGGATATCATCTCGTCCTCGGAACTTCGAGGGAAGGACGCTCCGGACCCTTGTACGCGCGGCCTGTCATACCCATGGCGCTCCGGCATGAGTATTCGTTCTTCGACGAAGCAACGAAAGGGCTCGAGCCGAGTGACTAAACTCGTGAAAAGTAGATTTTTCAGCCCCTTCGGTTCGCAGTCAACGACACAGTCGGTGAACGCTGCTTCTCGCCTGTCGAACGCAACAGAGTCGTGAATCGATATGATAATTAAGATAGTCGGCGAGAGATCGAAGGAGAAAAAAAGAGAAAGGGAGGGAAAGAGAATCATGGAAATTAATACATAAATGCCCCCGTCGCAGTCCCTAACTTCACACACACACACACACACACACACGCACGACCATGCGTTTTTCTCAAAATATTTTTCTCCTCGTTTAATCAACGCGAAAAGTACAAGCATAATTAGCCGGTTTAATATTTTCATCGAAGATGCTGAAGAGATGACGATATTCGAGCACAAATTCCGCCGCTCTCGCGTTAACCAGAAGAGAGCGAAACATCCCCGCGGCTTATGCGCCGCGATATGTACAACATTCCGAACGACTCATTTGCGAGGAAGCGATATCTGCTCAGTTCGGATGAAGATGGTCGCTTCTACCACGCCCGTTCGCGAATCAGGTTCCAAACTTGTCCGGCGGAGATGCAAGGCCTCATCGGGAGAGGAAAGCATCCGACACGTATCGTTCTCTCCGTCTGCTCTCGCTGCACACTTTCTCACTCTCGCATGTTCCCGATCCAGTTTTCTTTGAATCGCCATCAACCCCGTTGAGAGAATTTTCGCCCACGCGCGGCTGCAAGCTCTTCTCCTCGAAACTCCACAGTCCCCGGGTGTCAGAATCAATAAATATCAGGCGATAAAAATAATAATCGGTACGTAATATGCAATATTTATGGGCTCGCAAAGTAAGAGATTTCAAGAATCATATTCATAAGACTGTCGCGAAAAAACGGTTCGATTTGCTTCGCTTTTGCATACCGCTGCGCACTTGCATCGTTATATTTCGAACCTGTTATACGCGTGAGTAATGTAACTCAGTTTTACTTTATTTCGCTCTGCTGCGCTATTCGCGAGAATCGAGAAAGAATTAACCCGCGAGAAGGCCAAGCAGCGCGCCAGAAAGCATAATCCACGAGGATTTCTAGCTGGATGTAGGAAAAGATAGTGTTCACCGAAGTGTGGAGGAAAATGTATTTATGTGTTTCCTACACATTTATAAATACGTAAACGTGTGCGCGCTATACGTGTATACAGAGATAGAAACATGTAGAACGGCGGTCATCGCGGATCCGACCGGCTGACCAGCGGAGAGGAACGCGAAGAGAGCCTTACGAGCACAGAATATAACGGGGCGAGAAAGAGCGGCCCGAGGAGGGGGGGGGATACATTATATGTGTATGTGAATAAAAAGAGAACGATGCGGAGACGAAAGAGAAAAAGAGGCAGCGAGAGAGAGAGAGAGAGAGAGAGAGAGAGAGGGAGAACGAGCGAACCGACGATGGTTGTGGGCGTATGGTTGTTGGGTTGGGCTCTTCCAGAGGGGTCCTCGGAGGTCAGGCTTACAGCAGGAAGGTGAGTCGCCTGGAGCACCGTTGATATCGAGAAACGAATCACCGGGCCCTCGGACGCGAGAACCGCAGAGACTTTTGCCTCTTCGAGAGATTTCTCTCAACTTTGCTCTCCTATATAACGATAACACGTCGACATATATCTCGCCGGAATATGAAACATTCAATGAATTCAAAGTTATTGAAATTTCATATTTGCCTTTTGATTGTTTGAGTCGATACAAGTGCTCGGGGAATAGCGAAATATCGGAATGATGAGACACGTTTCTATTTCTTATTTCGAATCATGGATCTTATGAATTATGAATTGTAATAATTTGAGGAATAACAGAATCTTTTGAATTTTGAAAAATATTTTTGTGTTCGGTCCGATAAAGGATAAACTTCTCTCTTGGAACACATCCGACTTTGCGATAAATGCGAAAGGCAAACCGAGGCTACAAAAATGAACAGTTTCCTGGAGGGATTGGTATCGAATTCCAGGTTTCCTGTGCACGAGCTTTATAAAGCTCGCACGTAGATCGTAGCTGTGCTTATAGCTGTGTATACGCGGCGTGTGCGAGGGCGCGAGGCTCCACTGCTGCGGGGTCGCGGAATCTCGCGGGAGACACGCGGGGCTCGGGCAGCATCAGCACAGTTCACTCTCTCGAATTTTTCGTATTTCTTCGTATGTGTGAGTGTGTAACTACGGAGTTGATACGTATGTATGGTATATGGAGTCCGAAGAAGGCGCGGGTCATGCAACAACAGGAAGGTTAGTTGCTCGGGGCGGCGACAACGGAGCCGAACACCGCAGCATCTCACCACAGCTCTCGGAGCTCTTATACATACGTATACGCGGCGCCGAAGCTCATAATTTCGCTCTCGAGGCTTTGCCTCGTAAGAGATAGAAAAAGAATGAGAGAGAGAGAGAGAGAGAGAGAGAGGGGCGAAGAGGGAAAGAAAGAAAAGATACAGGGATCGAGAAACGAACATGAACCACGTATACGTTCCGCACTCGTGTCCCAACAGAGATGAAACTATGCTCGGCAAAACACACGTGTTTTCCTGGAACATTGCAGTACAATCCTCTTCTCATCCTCCGTTTGAGAAAATAAAGATTTTCTCGCTTCGCAGTATTCCCATTGCCGCGATGTTCCGACGTACGTCGCTTATTCGGTACTAATCGAAAAGAAAGCTCAATCGGTTTCGGAACGGTCCTCTCTACAGTTCCAATCCTTAAACTTTTATCTCTCGAACATTATTCGAAGAGCCGCGGAGAGAAAGTTCACGATGAATTTCCTCTTTGAACAACAGAGCGATCATTCAGTAGCGCTGCTGTTAAACCCCCGACAGAGATTAACACAGCGCGAGAAGACCTGCGTGCACTTTATAATTATTTAATTATCAGAGCCAGTTATCTCGCTGGTGGTAGAAACTCAAGACACCGGAGAGGAGAGCAAAGAGTAATGACGCAAACGTCGTGAAGGCGGTGCCCCAACTCATCTCGGAAGTCTCCCTTTCTCGCATCTTTGCCCGCATCTCCCTCTCTCTCTCTTTCTTTTTTCATCTTTCTCTCTCTCGCCCTTTCTTTCTTCAATTAGGTGTGCCTCGTGCTGCTCAAGTCGTGTGCATTTCTTCGATTTCACGGGAGGAGATACCCACCGTGAGCTTCCCTCGGTTAACCTTTTACCTCTTCTCTTCTCTGTACCGAGCCTTTAACTCCATGACAGTCGGCAAGCCTTTCGATTAATTTTTCGACACGCTCGCTGGGAGATCCACAGGAGCATTGCCCCATTCTTCGGCCCGTTTCGGTGAGCTTATCTCTTCGAATAAATATCTCTGCTCTTTTCTGCTGCTGTCTACGAAACGCATTTGTTTCGTCCTTCTGCATAAATCGGTAACACGAGTTAATTCGTGGCAATATGTCCTGAAATCTCAGTAGCTGTCGTTTAATCTTCTTACAGATTTGCTCTCGAAGATTGATGGAAGAATTCAATTTCCCATTGCTTTACGAATTAATCAAGTTTCCACCGTAACGAGATGGACCTAAGCGGAATAATCCTTCGCCCATGTGTTGGAGACTCACCCCCCGCATGCATTTTTCTCCGCGTACGTCCTTCAATGAGAACACGCCAATATGACAGGAACTGCCGCTTAAACATTGGACGCGGTTTCCAAGGATTCTCCCAATTACAGAAAAACCTGATGTATAATGTGGTACGAAGATAGAGGGCATCCTGATTTGACGGTAATTGCCCTTTACCGAGAATACACCGTGAGTTTGAATGGGAGAGAGGAACGAAAATGGCGGTCAGATGCGAGAACGAGGCAGGGAGGGGGGAGGCTGTAATCATCCAGTGATAAATTGTTGTTGTCGGGAAAACGTATGAAATTGCCGTCAGGGGATATAATGAGAGAAGGATGCACATGCGTGCATATACGCACGCGGATACCGCGTGTGCTTCGAAGAGCGCCATCAGCGCGCGAACTAAACTGCAGGAAGCTATCACCTGCGGCACTCTCTGTAATGATCGACCGATGCATAGGCTTATTGGGACTAAAAATCTTGGAATCGAGAATGAGCTACTGAAATTACAGATCTTTGGTGGGGTGCGTGGGCTAAATCTTGGGGCAATGCTCGTAACAAAGAAATATCCCAGCATCATCGTGATCAGCAGAGATCTTTCCCGGACTGATATGTGTGCGAGTGCAGACTCGAGTTTCTCAAACGTTGGAACAACCACAAAGAAAATATGAAAACCATATTCATCGTTCTTTATCCTCATCTCTTTGACATCTTCCACGAACAGAATATTTTTACGGGGACGAAGGGGAAGAAAGAAATATCGAAAAAGTTCAAATGGTAGGCTCGAACTTGAACGGCGCACGTCGCTCATGAATATTCGTTTGGATTTTTGTGTCCGTTGCTAGGAGTGAAGAAGATAAAAGATGCGTGACGCGAACTCTCTTCACTTGTCGTTGAACTTTGTGGTTGTCACTGGTGACGGAAGGACGGGAAGTTATGCCGGGAGAGAGAGAGAGAGCGAAGCAGCAGAAATTCGTGCTGTTTGCCTGCTGCCGCAAGGCAGGTGGTGAAGCTGAAATGCGCGTACATAAAATCACAGATATTCGTTTCACGTACCCGCACACATGTCCATTTTGAAAATATTTTCCTAGTCATGGCGACAGGACATGTGTACGGACGCGCGTATATATAAATAAGAATATACGCAATAAAGACAGGAAGGAGCGTGTGTGAAGGAGCTCACCTTCCTGGTGAGGAGCACGCGTGCGTTCCCGTGTCATTCGCGTAATACATAAGCTCAGCACCAATAGAGCGAAAAGCGAGACAGAGAGAGAGAAAGAGAGAGAGAGAGATGGAAGAACGTGCAAAGGAGATGGAGCGACGAGGAGCAGAAACGAAAAAGATTAAATGAGAGGAAGATAGCTCATTCCGCTGTATTAAGGAGGGAAAAAAGCAACGAGAGTTAAACGGCATCTCCGTTAAGGTCCCGTCCTGCGACGCAAAAGCGAATCATCTTCGTCCTGGGGCATCCGTTGGAGTCAAGTGTATTTCTCTCTTCAACGATGCCCGCGTATACATACTCGTGCGAAATAATAGCCCGGAGACACTATCTAGCAAAGAAATGTATATATTCTCACACAGGGTTGCTATTACACTGGCGAGTCCATGCGTACATATGTTCGTATGGCAATGTAAAGAGCTTGTACTTTTACATGCTAGATATTCTAATACACGTATACATACAAGTATGGAACGCCGATTACTTAAAAGGCGAATCATTATTATATTACATCCACTTTGTAGCACATGTAGCCGTTCTTCGTCGTCTCGGGAGGATGACCCCAACCACTTTGTGACAAAATCACGGTAGATAATAATCGTGCGTATATATTCCCCGGTATTCATGCCCTTCTTGCGTTCCTCCTCTCTGCTTCTTCTCGAATTTTTTCTACCGTTACAAAAAGTTGTTTCTGTCAACGACGTTTCCGTCTGTCCCTCCGCAGAGATTATCACGTGCCTTCTCGTGTCATTGTGTCGTCTCGGCGTGAGCGTGAAAACAATGGAACCGAAAAGTTGTGAATAAAGTTTGACGAAAGCGTATACACTATTTCGAGTGTGTCTTTTGTATCTCGGGTCACCGGTTCAGGTTCGACGTGGGAAGCAATATATTTAATTGATGTGATTAAAATCAGCTGTTTGAATAAAGCGACCTGTGACATTTAGATATTGCGTTTACTTGGGAACTCGTGATCCTTGAAATCTTGAGGATTCTCGTGAACGGTTGAGCGTCTTTCAGGTTGAGACGCTCTTTGATTAATTTTTTTGTCAAGTCTGTCAGGATTTTTGTTCAGTCTACTTGAAAATTTGTAGTCAAAGCCCTATAATTGTACTCCACGTTGTGACTGACATTTATGATGATGATTTTTTTCGACTGACGGCATTTCCTGTTTCGATGAATATCAATGATTGAAGAAATTTTAGTAATGGCGGTGCAGCACGTTTATTTAATTTATTCTGTGAAAAGTGCGTGCATAATGTATAGATGCTCGCGGAGCCGCGTGACTTCTATACGCAGAGAATGTGGAGAGGGGGCAAGGGGTGGGGAAGATCCCTTGAGTGGCGTCCGGGACCCTTCTATAAATCTTCATTTACCTCGTGGCTTTCTCGCTCTTTGCTTCATCCGTTCTCTCTTGATCTCTCGTGAGGGCGCAAAGCCCGCGGGCCTCTCGCGGGACTCACGAGACGGGGAATCGCGGGGTCGTCGAGGAATTTAAAAAGTAACGAAAAGCAAAGGCGTCCTGCCGCTGGGTTTCGGTGGCTCTCTTTCTTTTCGTTTGCCTGCTCCGCGAGCACACGAGAGAGCGACGAGACCTCGCGGGATCGCAAATCAAACGGGGTCCGTGGGGGCCGCGTTTCGTTCGGGGGTCCGCCACTCGAGAGTGAATCGCAAAGAGGGGTCAGAGAGGAGAGAATGAAGGAAAAAGAGAAAAAGAGAAGGAGGGAGAAAGAGAAGTCGCGAGAGAGGCCAATAGTTGCGCGGTGGCCACCGTGGACCAGACAGGGCCGTGACAGGAGGAGGGCACCCGGAGGGCAGCTGAAGTAGCTGCGGGCAACACGCGAGGCTTATTTCTTGCCTTCTGTCTTCTCCTCGTTCCCTTTCTTTCTCTTTTTCTTGTCGTGTACCTCTTTTTATTTCACTCGCTTTTCTCCTCCCTTAGCTTCTTCTTCTTCTTCTTCTTCTTCTACTTCACCTTTTTGCTTCGAGATCGTATAGCCTTTTTATACATATCCCTATATGCTCTTTTTCACTTTTTTCTCGCTCCCTCTCTTTCTGATTTCTGAAGACCAACGAGATGAAATATCAAGGAGGCGCGAGGACCTCGTAGTGTTTATGCCCCCTCGGGGATATATACCGATGTATTTCCGCTCCGTCTTTTACTTGTCTCAAAGAAAGAGAGATGAGAGAATGAGAGAGAGGGAGGGAGAACGATGAGAAAAGAGTGTGTGTACGCCATCGCGGTGTACACGCCTTCCATGTAAACGTGTTCCTGCAAAACTCTCGTCGGTACCACTCTCGCATCAATTTATTATTTATTACCACCTGCGTGAGCAAAACCCGACTCGCTTTTTTTTCTTCTTATTTCTGTCTTTTCGTCCTTTTCGCCGCTACAAACTCTGCCAACTCTCGATACCCTTAATATACGCTCTGCGCTCTCATGTACCACACCATTCATCCGCGTTCTCCAACTTCAATTTTAACGATTAAAAATAAGTTCACCTTCCACTTGCCATGCAGTATTGTCGCCTCCCATGTCATCTGAGATCATTTTCCTTCTTTCAGCATAAATCGAAGCCTTTAAATTCCTTCTCAGATACACTTTCTTCTGGTCTGAATAATCTCAATGTATGAGTTTGATGATAATGCTCATTTTCAGCAAACTTTTCATGAAGAAAACATCCGCCGTGGCTGATGTCAGCCATCATAGCAAACAGAAAAAAGGGCTTATAAATTCTTCTCCTTCCTGCTCGTCTTTCTTCTCGTTCCGCGACCGTCAACCGCCAAATTTGGTCAGCACGATGTGCCGAAGCTCAGAGAATTTCATCGCTACAGCGAATCTACCGGAGGAGCACAGTTTCTCGGAAGTTTCGTGTCTCCCGATAAGTTTCGTCAACCGCAGACAGGATGCGTGTACGAATGCTACTCTCCTGCTCTCCTTTTTTCCTCTTTTGTCTCAATCTCCCAAGTGATCGTGGGCCTGCCGATTTTGTCCTTTCACCCATTCAAAGAAACACTTCATATACTTTTTTTTTTTTTAAATTATTTTTACTCGAGATAAACAATATTTAAGAAAACAAAGTGAGCGAAAAAATATTTCGTCTAAATCTCGCCTCGTGTTTATGAATTTATATGATTTTCGATATTTTTCAAATATTCTCCGTTCACAAATTCGTCTCATAAAGCCGATTTAACAAAGGTCAGATGTGCAATTACACGCTGAAATGGTGTTGGGCATTCTCTTTGGCATGCAGTCCCTTAAAATACGTTTTATTGTAGAGTCCATTATATAAATAATTTACGTATATGGTGTGCATGCGTTATACAGCCAGCTTATAATATAGCTTATGGCGCGGTCGTGTCCCTGGTCAAGTTACCGGTGCACGCCACGGCTAACCTCGGATTAATTCGAGATCTGGTCGGGTGTATATCGCACTGGCGTTGCCATAAGAGTAGCCCCGTATACACACTTTTGCCCACCACACAGTGTCCCGCAGAAACATTTGCTGGAGCGCGATCCAAGTGCAGCGGCAGCCGCGACACCGCGCCTTCGTTGCAATCCTCTTCGGTGACCGCGCGCGCATTGCAGCCGGTTTCGCGAGAGGTCGCATTCTCCCAAGCCGCGGCCGCTATCGGACTTGCCTCCAAATATTTACGAGCATCCTTCTTTCTCTCTGTTCTTCCTGCTTTTCCTTCGGCCTTATATGACTCTGAATTTTAGTGGCTTCGGACGGACATTAAAAATAACACGTGTCACACTTCGGGGCTATGACTTAATGGGGATGAAAAAATTAATTACGCTATTAAATATGTGTTCGGCTGCACGAATTTCGGGCAACAAGATCGCTCGATCTGTAGTCCTTTGGCATATATTCAGAATCGCTTTTTATTTTTTCCAATTCTTTTGCACCGAGTAATGAAAATTAGGACAAAAGGAGAATGGAAATATGTCGCCGATGTTTGCCCGAACACGTGTAAACAGCCGGTACGAAAGCATTGCAATCATAATTCACGGATTCAGAACCATATCGGGATATCGATCTGCTAATAGCAACCCTATCTGCTTGAAATTCCATTCTCCTTCGTGCATACCGCGATACACAACTATAATTCCGAGTGCTCTCGGACTACCGGGCGTACCGCGATCGTGCATGCGGCTGCTCCGACTCCAATGCGACAAAAACGTTTTATGCACGATTTTACACACCTACTTCTCCAATATTACGATTAGGTTCGTTGTGTCGCAGGGAGAATTAAATGCCAGGTGCCTTTCGCACCGCGAGTGATCTCGCTCTCTTGTCCTGCAACTTTTATTAACCTCCGCCAATCCCGGTACACGAAGGTTTACAATAAGCTGCGCTAGTTTCCCCGCATCATTCCTCCTCTCGCTTTTGACCAGTTATAATAGCGAGAAGGGAAAAGAAATCCGACGAAAAAATAAATCACACGCGAAGAAAAAGGGGTACTCGTGAATGCAGGTGTTTTTCTCGAGGATGAGGCACACTAACCGGATGTAATAAATTAAATGCGGTGAAAAGGTTTAGCACGAGAGAACCTCCCCTCCTCTTTACCGCGTGACTCGACGACAGTAACGCCAAGTACCTTTATTATATATGTACTACTACCGACGAAGCGTCAACGATGAAGGAGCGTATACCGAGGAAAAAGACGGGAACGTCGGCTTCGACTTCTATAGATACTCTTGGTTCCTCGATTCGACGAAAGGAATCGTGATTCGCGACTTTACGAGTACTCACGCATCATGCATGCTCCGCGACGTGTAAGACCTTCGAGCTGCTGGCGCCTCTCTCGCGACAATCGCACAACTCTCTTCAACTTCATTCTACAATTTGAGTACATTTCGTTTTTTCCTTCCACCTTGTCCGTTCGATGATTGAGCACCCCCTTGTGACTCGTAATTAACGGCTCGTCTACCTCGATATCAATTGGAAATCTGTGAATGCGTTTGACTGTCCAACCTCAACGTCGCAACCGCCGCGGTAACGAGAAAAACTCGCAACTTCCTGCCCACGAAAGATCCTTGGATATTGCCATGAGTGTCAGCAAGTCCAACGGATCCTTTTAAATTTTAGTCCTGTTGGCCTAATGATCAATTTTCTTTCGCTGCGACGAAATCCTTGGAAACGGAGATGACTGAAGCTCATGGCTTCCGGATCCCCTTTAAATGTACATTAAATCCCATTTCCAAGTATTTTTCGAGCGACAAAAAAGCCATTACTGTTAATAGTTCTCGCGAATCGTCGCAAAGTTCACGTTTGTGGAGCTCAGGAGCTCCCGATATCAGAATATCGCGATGGTCATACCATCGCCGGGTTTATTCCTCGGGCATAGACGTTCTATACATATATGTAGGCGCACGGAGAGTGCAGCACGCCCGCGTGATCACGAACAATTCAAATCTTTATCTCGATAGTCCGCGCTTTATGAGTCTAAAAGTGGGAGAAGGGAAAGAGATTTCCGTGGCGCGAGCCGGATCGCACGAGCAACTATGAGACGAGAAACAACGTGTGTTCCGTATATTTGCAACTCGCGGAGATAATTAATTCGTGATCGGTGGCCCCGCGTCGTTACACGCGCTTGCGAGCATTATTATCCTACCGTAGAAACGAGAACAAAGTTGGTATATTCGTATATAAATACACGTATGCGCCGCGATCTATTACTGCAGAATACTCTTTTCCTACGAGTTCTTACTTCGCCGTTTACGGTTCTTCGTCGAGGTTCTCCTTTCGACGACGACCGCAATCTCTGTTACAACTCCCCCAGCAACCAGCCACTTCTTAACTGACCTTTTTTTTCTTTATCTCAAATCCTTTGCTCTACTATGTATAGTATCGGACAAAAGTCTTTTTGCAGTCCTCACTCTCGACAGGAGCGTGCAGATTAACGCGAGCCTGCGACTTTCCTTCTCCGTCTTGCGGTGCCTCTCACCCACAGTTCGCTCTGCAACATTGTCACTGTCGAAGGGTATCGACTTTGTGGAAATCTGCATCGTGCCATTTTCCAGTATGTACTTCGTTTTACACAGCAGAACTTTATTTCTTCTCAGCAGCGAAATCATTCTATCGATAATCATACATTGAAATTATCTTCAATCGCGTTGTAGGAAAAATGTCGTTGATCAAGTTCTGGATTAAACGAAGTAGAGGAAAAGAAAAAGAATTGTTTTTTTTTGTGAATCGCAAAAATCAGTGCGTCTCAAGCCAATATTTTAATGGCCAGAAGTCTTTGGTGCACGGTCCTCGATCCAAGAGAGAGAGAGAGAGGACGAAAACAATAAAACGAATTATCTCTCCAGATAAGAGAGTGCAGCATCCCGTTTAAAGCAAACTCATTAAACTTTTATGCAACGTTGAGTATCTCTCGAGCCTCTTCAAAGAGATCATTCCACTCGAACAGACATTATAGTGAGCCGTAATGAAGTTTCAGTTGTTACGAATATCTAGGATATACGAAAAGAAAAATAATGTTTTCTCTCTCGTTCGCGAAGTGGACCTACGCGATATGCACTTCCTTATTAAACCCTGAAAAACCTTTCCCTCCTTCGTCCAACTTTCACAAATCTTGAACGTTGTGGACGTTAGCTTCGATCAAAAGCGGCTGAAATATATTCCGAAGCCCTTTCGCCCGTTTCACCGAGTCGCTTATCAGCTCTCGCGTATTAAGAGGAGGAAGTTTATTAATTCCACTTGGAGATACAAGCGTCCTTCCATGCATACTCGCATGTAATATCAGAAATTGCAAACTGCTAATACACCAGACAGCTTCGGTCATGCTAAAAAGATATATTTATACAGATATATATGTATAAATATAAACGCGGTGGAACCGACCGAGTTCGCAAATGAAGGCAGCCTACGCGCGCGCACACGTCTCGTCGTCGTCACCTTCGAAGATAATTAATGTCGTTCTGATTCCTCGGTTATCTCTGCTTCACGCTCATCCTCCGCGCTCTCCGTACATTAAACAACTATCTGATTCTCATGCATGTATATATATATATATAAGTATATAGGCAAGCACATATTAGATTATGCGCGTGAATACCTAATGACCCCAGGTATGCTGGAAACGAAACTGCGAGCTCTTTTAATGGCACCAACGAACCAGGCTCGACGTATCATTTCTTTTATTTTGTAGCACGTGTATTCATAAAGCGATGATTGATCGCCTCTCGACGCTCTCGGAGACTGTTGTGCATCAGGAAAGTCACGAAATCTGTTGAAAATAAAAAATATATTCGTATATGCAAGAGAGCACTCTGCAGTGGGTACTGTTGTACATGCAGGTGAAAGTCGCCTTGTGCTCCATCACCAAGCTAATTACTTTTTTCTCTTTCTTAAGGATAAATACGTGTATCCGCACGTATTTATACATCTACGCTGACTAGATGTGGTATAATCTGAAAATTATCCCCATTAAATATCCAGCATACCGCCACGACTTTATTGTTGTATAAAGTTTCGCTAGAATATATTTAGAATGGAATTTTTCGAAGAGATGCGCATTCACCTTGTGGATATATCGTTTCGTCCGTTCTCTTTCGGTTTCGTTTCTTCGAGGCGGTGATATGTTGCCGAAGCTCTCGAGAATAACGATCACGATGCGAAGATCTTTTCGGCAAGTGGACGTTCTTCCCGGACCTACTCGCCGTCCATCTCTTCCCTCACTTTCAATCCCTTTAGATTTTCGATGCCCCTCGAATCCCTTACTTGTCGTATAAAGGGCGAAGGATGCTGGATCGATTGGCAAGGACGACGTTGTCACACACAGACACAGCAGACGCGCTTGTACGAAATCTCTCGTCACGGATGAGCTCTACTGTCTCGTATCTCGTCTTGATCGCCTCAACCGTTTTTATACTGCATAAGCTACCCTCGTATATTTACCAAAGATTTTTCTATACGCGTTTTATTTCTCGATTCTTTCACGGTAAAAGGGCATAAAAAAAGACAGCCTCGGCCTTAACTCCCTTCTGCGGTTTCGACGAACGTGTGGTAAAGACGACCGAGTCTCCCAGCCCCTCTCCGCGACGGATTGTCTGTACACAGATTGTCAGAAATGGGAAGAGGGTCATGAGGAAAACGAGAGAAAGAGGGAGAGAGATATTGCGGTGAGACATATGATACTGAAAAGAAGAGACACCGCAATCACCGCCTCGCGGGGTCTCGTATCTGGTGTCGTCTGCATTGATCGCTCCAACAGAAATTGCACTTGCACGGAAGAGCAAAAATTCCTTCGATTTTCGATTTTACCAAGTGCCAATCGATTGCAGATTGCATTTTTGGTGAGGATGAAATTAAAATAATTTATTCGCTTATAATAATGAAATTAAAGAACTGCGTGCTTTGTGAATGGATTCGACGCAAATCTTCAAAATTATTATCGGCACTCTGCAATCGTCGTTATAAGTGAAGATTATTCTGTAATATGCCACTAACGAACGATCAGAAACAATATTTTATTGAGACGATATTACGAAGCAACTACCTCGTTGAAAATCGTTCTGCAGTTCTCCTAATTAGCAGGTTCAAAAATTCGTATAATTTCTTTGATAGCCGCCGGAATGATTGAAAAAATTCAGTACTTTGTTCGGGTCGAAGGTGATCGAATCGAATAAACGGCCAGTTAATTTTCGCGTTTCCTACACTTTCATACTATTTCTTGCGGCTTCTGTTAATAAGTTGCGTATCGTGTACGAATCCGTAGGAAAGTAATCCCCGCGTAAAAATAACATGGGGAATGAAAAAGTTTTGTTTTTCATTCTTTGGCATGGCACCAGCGCGAATATTTGTCCGAGGTACGAAGTTAGCGTTGGGAATTCTCGGAATCTTTTATAAAAGCAGCACTCTGTAGCGACCCGCAGAATCCCAAAGTCTTGGGTTGCGAGCGAGAGAAAGAGAGGCCGAGATAATGTTGCGCGTTCGGTGAGCGCATTGAGGGTCGCGAGGTCGCGATGTTGCGGTGAACAGGATCAAGCAGGGAATTCGAGGTGCTTATAAGAGCGTTTCGACGACTCATCACTGCAAATTCCTTGGTGTATCGCCGCGAGATAAGAGAATCCTTTTTGCCGGTTGCTTACACTGTTGAAGCGCACTTTGCCGCTGGGAAATTTCTCGACGGTCCTTTCGCGTTAACTACAGCCCAGAAGAGATGAATCCGATGTGTTTACAGTGGCAGCTCACCGTGGCTGGGGTCAGATCATCCGTAGATCCTTTGCACCTTCGCTAATTCTCCGTATACATACTCAAATGGTTTTGAACCACGGGAAAATATTTACATTATTTGTGTATGCCGATGAAAGGTTCATGAGTCTTCGTCCCATGGAGCCTCTCGATGCACTAAAAGTAGCTATTCGCCTCGTGACCATGTAAGATCGCAAAATCATTGGTAATACTGCCTTTAGTTTACTCAGTGGCAGCTTCTCTTCCCACTTCAATTAATACAGTCTCTGCACGAGATTCTCACCACTCGATTCGAACCTTAGTCTTTTTTATTTTTCGCCTCTATATCCACCATATTTGCTGAAATAACAGCTGGGAACGAGGAACCTCACGTAAAATTATCGGGCGGTAATCAATTGACGAATTTTTTTTTTTTTTTCACTCGGCTGAGAAAAAAGCCGAAATCCCTGCGTGTGTTTGTCCCTCCGTGCGCGGTGACTTGGTAGTGGAGACGGGACAAGTGGTAAGCTAATAATGACGCCAGGGCTAATTGTGAGTAAAAGGTTTACGGTTCAGGGAGTTAACGAGCGGTGCACCGGCATCAACCGACCAACCGCGACCTTTCTCTCCTTGGCTCATTCGCGCTCAAGTGTGCGCGCGTACGTAAATTCGAAATGACCACCTGCAGTGCCACCGCCTATAAGTTGGACCGAGTGTCCGCGAAAAAGGAGTGTTGATAGCTCGTAAATGCGAACGCGGTAGTGTGTATACCCTCAATCTGTATCCACGTTTTGTAGCTTCTTGGAAATTTTAATCACTACTAGCATAAACATGCTAAAAAATGTCATCCCAAAAATCGTTCGGCTCGTAAAAAAAGTAGAATAAACGACGAAGCTGTGCTGGGAGAAAGGAAACGTGTCCGCACGAACGATCACTTATAACGATGTCGTCAGCGCAGGTTTGCGTAATGATGCTCGCATACGACACTTTCTTCTTTCGTACAAGTCCGATGACAATTCGATCGATTTAATGTGCACTTTGTGCATTTCGAAAACACCGCAAAAACATAATAATCGTATGAAATTTAACAAACTGATTCCGATTCGACAATGGCAGTTCAATAGAGAATAACGCTTTCTTTCGGGGATTTTTCAATTTTATTTATTCACAGTATGTAAAGGATGCGCATAGAAACTTATGGCGCATACTATATCTCATCGGAGAGATCTACGTTGGCAGCACCGTGCCGATAGATCGATGACTGAACGACCGAACAGCTGCTGGGCCCCAGCCACGTCACGCTGCTGACCCCACACTGGGGTTGATCGATGACTTCGTCGATGACCCCGTGAGTACGGGAGATCGCTGTCCTTCTTCTCTTTCCCTCTCTTTCGAGATCCCTCTTTCTCCGCTTCTTTTCCTCCTCGATCTTCGCATTCTTTATAATCCCGCGGAGCGTACACTCGATACAGTAAGTATGAGTCTCGCGAACGCACCGGTAGGTGCGACTACAGTTGAGTAAAGTGTTGTTATCGTCGACGTCTTCCTCCGCGCGAGACATCATAAATCAATGATTTTGGGATAAAAGCCGCGCACTTGCCGCGATTCCCGGGTTTCTCTTTGCCCTTAAAATTCTGTCTGCTTTTAGCTACGGTAAATCCCACACGTTACCGAGGAATCGTCGATTGATTGTATCTTGCCAATTACGAGAAACGCAATTGAGAGGGAGTGAACAAATTACCCGTCAATTTTGCAAATTGCACGTTTACCGAACGAAATCTCTTACAATCTGGAACTATCAGGGAGCGCGTACCCATGTATACGAGAGCGAGCCTTCGAGAGATGGTACGAGCGCGTGTTTTACGGCGCATATACACACCGTTCATCCTGCCTATATTTTCGTACCCGTAAATTAGTTTGCACCGGCGGTCTTACACGTTCGACTATGTTTTTCCTAACTATTATAGACAGGCGTAGACGAGACACCTGCTGTCAACGCGTTTCTCCCCGATGAGTATATATGTATCCGCACGGGGCTCCTCTATTCGAAAATCGTTCCATCGCAGCTACAATTTGTCGAAAAAATCTTGGAGCAGCGAGGCGCAGTGCGTTCGTCCACACGAAAGCGCACGACGGTACAGAACCTTTGAAATTCTCAAATTTCACGTTGAATCCGTCTTCGCGGTTATCCACACCCGCATGTACGCAGATATGCGCGTACGCATATCGATCTCTCGAGATATCGCTTTCCGAAGGCGCTGCCCACCTGCCGCAATCTCCCCTGGAAGATCCTTCGAGATCTTTCGCACCTGCGGATATCTCTAGCCGAGCTCTGTTGGCGAGATTAGCGAAAAATCGAGCCTGCAAAGAGAGTTTCATGCTGCTCGCTGAGTAAAGCGAATCCCGGGGCAATTATTTCCCGCAGAATCCGCGCCCAAGGCAGCGCGCAGTAACTTCTTTATATACGGGTATATACCCACGTATATGTACGCGGATATCCTCTAGTGCTATTATAGATACACGTGTGTATACAGCGACTATTATGCTTTGAAATCGGCTCTCGATGCTTCGCTGCTGCTTTTGCTGCTTTGCATACAAGCGCAGTTGGATTTTCTGCATAGGGCTTTGCCACGGCGTGTGTGTCGACTTTGTATATACA
Organism: Venturia canescens; assembly: GCF_019457755.1. Taxonomy (NCBI): domain Eukaryota; kingdom Metazoa; phylum Arthropoda; class Insecta; order Hymenoptera; family Ichneumonidae; genus Venturia; species Venturia canescens. Next base: position 1,721,516 of record NC_057423.1, on the reverse strand, counting down.
TACACACGTATATAGACCAGTTGCATTATACCAAGTAGTTCAGCCTGCGGGCGGCTTTTACTTTCGATTTTCTTGCGACCGCGCGTCGCGTATATAATAGTCGTACGTACGTGTATTTCTTTTATATACAATATACATGTACTTTGTATGCATATGTATTTAGATAGACTCGCGTTATACTGCGGGCGGGACTGTAACGGGCTTGCGGACGCTCCAACACACGAAGCCGCAGCTAGCCAGCCTGGTGGATATGGAATACGTTGAGAAAACTCGCACGAACCGAGTTTCGTGCAACTGTATTAAAGGTCGGAAATCTCGCGGTGTGTTTCAAAATGTGTAAAGTCGTTGCCGTCGAAGCAAACTGCTCGTGATTCGAGGTTTGTACGGATTACGCGCTGTGTGTTTATCGGAGTTTAATGCTGTAAAAACGGATTGGAAATTTTCAATATTACGGAACGCGGTGCTTGTGGCAAATCTGAAAAAAAAAACTGTGCTGCTACCTACGTGCATGGAGGAGTTAGCAAATCTTTTATGCATCATCCTAACAACTTCTTCTCCCCGCATTCCAATCGAGCTACTCGAATTACCACGTTTGTGCAACATTTTCGTCTCGGATCCGGCGGACAACGAACCTTCCAGTCCAAAGAAATTTATGCTCGGAGTCTTCTCTCTTCGGATTACTCTGGTCCAAGTAAACCGGCATTTACATTCATTCAACTTGGTACAATCGATCAGAGTAGCCCATAAATATGTCGGATCATATCAGCCTCGCAGAAGAATTTCAGGTGCACAGCCATGACAAACTTGTACATGTAAAATATCAGGTGTTGTACGAATTGTTGGCAGCTCGTGAATCGCACCCCAATCGCCTTGTTCATATATGTGCATTATACTTGTACGGAGGTGTGCGGAAGAAGATACCGTTTATTCCTTTCCACGTGCCCTTTGATGCAACACACAGAACGACAAAGAAACGAGAAGAGCAAGAGAGTTGAAAAAGAAGAGGGCGGAGTCGTTTAAGATTGCGAAGAACTTGGTCGTACTCGGTGTTCTGACTCGGGATGCTGCTGGCTCCGAAGGTCCACCAGGTTCGAGCAGTCTACATCGCAGTAGTATCCGTAATACGACTATCTTGCGATCTGAACTGGTACACAGTCGGCAGGCGGTGCATGAGCTTGCGGTGCGGCCGCGGCGAAGCAGCAGGGCGGCCCTCCCGCAACAGCAACAGAAGCAAATACTTGGGCGGCTGAATATACTTATAGCCCCGTCGTGTACAGCTGTTGGGAACAGGCATCTGCGCGAGCATTGCTTCGGTGCCGCGTTCGCCGAGCGAACAACCCGGTTGCATATTGGGCCGTAATTACCCGTGCCTCTTGAATCCGCTACCTCCTGCTTAGCTTTTACTTAGAAACTGTGGCGGCGTGGTCACCGAGCACCTGTACAATCCGGCAAAACGTACACGTACACCCAACAGATCGTGCGCCAATCTCTTTCCTCTGTATATGGAAACGGTGCGCGCGGAGTAACACGCGTGGATGCTGCTGGGCGGATGGAATTGCGGGGCAAAGAAAAATCTACTCGTGGAAGCGACGTTTTGCTGTGTTGGAGGAAAGGAATTGCCGGGTGGTGCATCCATCTAATTCAAATGACGATGCAATCTCTTTGCACTTCTCTGGCGCGGTAACTTGGACACCTTGGATCTAGTCGACATTCATCATGGATCTCCTGCATTCGCTATTTCTGTGCTGCCATGCCGCAGCTCGTTCGGGACTTTCTTCGTGCCCTCTTTAAAATATTTTTACAAACAAATCGTTCTTCTTTACAAACTAATCGTTGCTAAAGTGAGAGAGATTAGCCCGGTTTATTTATTAAATCTTAAACAAACGTATGCTCCAAGGTGACGCGAAGAATTCTTGAACGAGAGAGAGAGAGAGAGCGAGAGGAGGAGAAGACAGTGGCAGAGAGAATCGTGTGTGCAGTGGCCTGCCCTGCTATTAAGTTAACTAACGAACGTCTCGGCGTGGCGCGCCTTCGTTAATAAAAGAATATCTGTATACCCGCGAGTTAATGCATACACACGTGCACCAAGTTTGAGAGTGTACGCGACGTGTAAGGATATATGTACGACGGGCCGGGTCTCCGGGTCGGCGATGATGCCCCCGGCCGTGGCGCGCGTTGCTGTTGCGGTGCAGCTCGACGCTCTCGCTCTCCTCGCGGTGTGCTGCACAATCAGCGAAGCGTGCTCGTAATGACCATTACCGTCCATCCGTCTCGCTACTTCGCCTACTACGGTAATGGCTCGTGTCCGCGAAGCGGAGCCCTCCTTGTTCGCGAGTTTCACCCCGATAGGATGCTGCTTCTGTCGTTTCCTCGTATGAACTCGTGCCTCGTCCGTGCCGCATGTACACCGCGCTTCTTTTCATATCTCTTCTCATAATATTAGATTGCTAATAAAAAGATTCCACAATGAAAGTGCTGTATTTAAGAGTCTTACAGTTAAGGGCTCTAATACGAATTCAGTGGTCCATAACGTGTATTGCGTTAAGCCTCGATCACCTCGAATCGGTTCAACCTCTCATTATCTTCCACCTGAGCGTATTGTGAGTTTCGAAGGAGCTTGACTTCCAATCCCCGTGCTGCTCGATCGTCAATCAAAACGATGCCTGATCTAAATAATAGAAAAAACTAGTCGCCGTGCAAGGTTTCTCCGAGGGACTTCGTACCGTCCCTTCGTCCGTGAGACGAAGACTGATCGCCGTCTAGATCCAGACCAGCGGGCGTATAGCTCCATGAATTTTTCTTTGACAGTTCGGTCGGTTCCTCATGTGGTACACGCTACTCCAGATACTTTCTATTACAGACACCGTCTATCTTTCGTTTTTTCGATCTCCAGCTGAGGCAAATATATATGGAAAAGAGTTGTACGTGCTAATTTACCAACGAGATGAATTACCTCACAAATTTTCATGTGCGTTCTTCGTTAATTATATCTCATAATGTTAAATGTTAAATTGTTGCAATCATTTTTACCGTTTTATAAAACGATCGAGCCCCACAGAGACGCAAATCTCCACATTCCCGTATACACGAACCAAGAACACTTGCTACGATACATACATACGTTCTCCGCTCGCTAGCGAATGGAGGGATAGATACATGTGGATATATTTATACATCGTGGGCTCCTGACGATCGCCGACCTGCCCATTACTACGTACTGACCGCGGAGTAGCCGGAACGCACCGAGCACCACGTTAATATAATGGCAATCATGTTAATTATCGTAAGTAGAGCCGTATATGTGCATCAGAGTCCGTACGGCCGCCCGCCCGAACCTTCTCTTCGTGCTGTTCTTTTTATTCTTTTTCTCTCCCTCGATTTCTTACTCGCCATCTTTCTCTCTCTCTCTCTCTCTCTCTCTCTCTCTCTCTCTCTCTCTCTCTCTCTCTCTCTCTCTCGGCGTATGTATGTATAGCAGGCTAACGGCGTGTGCCACCATTACGGGGTGCGCTTACCGTGAACGCACGCTCATATTCATTTCTTCGAGCTATTGCCATGTATCCTCCTCCGATTTATATACCGCACCGGTGTATGTACTACCTACGCTCTCCGTGTGTACGAAAGATTCGCAAGGAGGAACAAGTCGCGGCACGCGGGGATAGGACGCCGGACGTTACTCCGAGAAGGGGAGACCCAGCGCGAGCCACGAGTCCAAAGCGCAATCCCTTATGCCCCCCTTAATGTTTCTCCTTCCGTTTCCTGCTGCTACGAGCAATTAGCGAGTACGAACCCACTGTAATCCTAACTTTCGTCGATTTTCATTGCACTCCGTCGTATATCATTTCTTTCGAACTTTATGCTATTTACGTTAGCTTTCTGCAGGGCTCACTTATCGTTCCGTGAACATGGTTTTTCTTGAAATACACCCGTCCGAAGTATTGTGTTCGATTCCCCTCCAACAATTAGCGGAGAAAAAAATTTTTCTCTGCGGCCTCGTTTCGTTAGTAATTCTATCACAAAAATCGTTATCCAATCTAAGCAAACGTTCCTCATTATTTTACACTATATTTTGAAAAAGTTGTTGATGGAAGCCTGACGGGAATGTAGAGCCTCAAAAAACTGAAAAAATAACGGCACATTGTCACGAGGAATAGAATTATTGCTCACCAAAGAAAAAAATGATCAAAGCGTTAAGCATTATTTGTTATGGTACATAAATTCTGGAAAATATCGTTCGGAGAACAAAAGTTTCGTCGGGCAGGTCGATATTTCTTGGAGGCATTACAAAGCTTCTTACAAATTCAGAGAGTCGATATCACACGAGAGAGCGAGCATTAAGGTCGATCTTAATTAGCTGTAATTTAATTAGGATCGCCAGCGTGACGGCCGCGTCGTGTATACGCGCTTTTTCCTTGGGGCAGGTCCAGCACTTGAATGGAATGTGTATATAAGAAGAGGAAAAAAATGGTGGTGTGCTGCACACAGACACACACGTGGGTCTGTATTTGCACATAAACAAGACACATGTAATAATAATTAAGATGAGTTCGCGTTCGCGATAGCCTGTCGGTGAACGCTCTTTCTCGCTTTATCTCCCTCCTGCCCCCCTCTTCACCCCGTCATGGAAGTTGACCGCGTAAATTTCTTTCGCGGGTGTTGGAATCGTGAGCTCTCTTTCCTCTCGTTCTATAATCGAGCTCCTGTACGTTCTCGTCTTATCAGCCTTCCCGTCTCCTATGAGACTTGATATAGCTGCAATAAACTAATAAACCTGATTGCTATGGAACGCTAGCCGGCTTCGGATAACACGAGCATCTTCCTACGTAAATTATAAATTATCATTATTCAAGCGTGATCCGGAAGCTTGGACGCTCGTAATTATTCCTTGTAGCAATATCGTTTGCTGCTGCCTTTTTTGTCGATTTTCCGGTCAATCGAATTTCTTATGATTTCTTCGTTTATGCTGGTACCCTTATTTTTCTTTTGGTTAAATATGGATCTTGACGTTTTTTATTCGCACTTTTGATCCAACCGATGTCGTAATGAAGCGTTCGTACTCGGAGAGGCGTTTACGTCATATTTTTAAATTTTTTTCTGCACAGCTCTCAAATAGATTTTTCGATCCGACGATGGAGCTTTCTTTCATCACTCGACCTTTTTCGTCCGTATATATTTAATCCTGTTATTAGGGCTTCTGATGTAGAAAATACGATCAGTCACTGGCGTAACCATACCGCCGTTCGCCAGTTTTTTCATCCCACTAAACGGCAGCATCCGTACGTTGGACATAAATATTTTTTAATGGTAGCAAAACAACAAGGGAAAGGTACGTTAAAGTGTAATGTCGGTCTTACGACAAAGTTTGTTGCAAGAATTCCGCGCATGGGAGAGCGTTTGAGGTCGTTCAGACGGAATAGGTTTCGCGGATAATTTATGAATTCTATACAAATAACTGTGGACTTTCGAAATTTATGTTTCATTCATAAATAATTGTATCTCGTTTTTTATATTTTCAATAGAAATTAAACTTTCTGCATACTCCACCAAAGTTCGTTGAATAAATAAGATTCAAACTTTTTTCATAAACTGTGATGATTCGCAACAAAAGATAAATTGGGTGGGTTAACTGACGCGAAATGGCTCGTACATAATGCATTAGATCCGTATCCAGAACTGCGAAGCACTGTCCAGAAGCGGTGCTTCCCCCCGCCTCCTCTTCCCTCCTCTTTCATTTATTTAGCAGGCCAGGAAGCCGTTAATTCTGCCAGTAGTACCACATAGTAACTAATTAAAGGTCAGCCACACAGGTTTGCACCAGCAGCACATACGGCCTGGGCTTGCGAAGCTTCCGTGATTGCACGGGACTGTGAGAGGGAATACGCGTGTCCGTGGATCCAGGAGTAAACTTCTCGCGAACCTATAGCTGTCACGTATTACAACAGTATGGACGATAAGTACTTGATACACCGTAGGATACGAATGAAAGTGCCAGGGGAGGTATAAGCGCTCGTTTCCGGTCCTCGTCCACCTGCAAACCATCCATACAGTCGATTTACGTAATATACCATTGCAAGCACTGCGGAAGATCGAGGGAATTATGGGGATCGAGTCTCTAGACATGTCACGTTGGTGCAGCATAACGATCTAAGAACGAACTTCGATCGAAGCTTCCCCCCTGAGAGAAGGGGTCGAGAGACTCGTTGAATTGTTTCGATCTCCATCTGTGATCCTTTATCGTGAGTTTCACAATGCAGCGTTAAATTGTCATCTGCAACAATGAATTGAAACGAACGGACGGGCTTCTCCTGTCGCTCGTATTTATCTACGAGCGCTGTTCTCCACGATTTTTCTTTGTTTTAATGATCTTCGCTGCCAAAGTCTTCATGACAGGGAGCGAAGCAACCAACTAAATAATGGTATTGTACCAGCGCTGCTCGCGGTTTTCTATCGTTAACAAGCGCTCAGGGAGAAAGAGAGAGAGAGAGAGGGGGAGGGCTTCGATCCTCTCTCGAAGACACATACACGTGCATATTTATCGTTGGACGTTAGTGAGCAAAGCAGAGCACACGGCAAAAGTAATACCGGCGGAGGTTTTCTACATACAGACTTTGCGACATGCCGTTCCAAAGACTACCGGGCATAAAGATCCCGAGGCCGTAACTCAGCCGCTCCCACAATGCGTTAGCATTAACGCACTTCTCGTTATATACCTTTGAGTTTGTTCGCTACGTCGTGGCGAATGCGCCTTCGGATAACCACAATACGCCTTCAATTTTGCAGGATTCCGTAGACTCGTATGAGCGCGGATGTGTGCTCGTAGATGTGGGCTCCTTGTACGGCGAGGCCGCGACCGCGAGACTACCGAGTTATAACGCATTATCGGGAGACTCGAGCTGTAATCCTAGGATCCTGCAAACTTAAAAAATTTTTTTTTTTTACTGCCACTGAACCCCGGGGGCGTATATTATGTGTTGAGTGAAATAATATAAACGTAGGAATTCCGTGTAATAGCGATACTAAACCTTGCTCTGTATAAACCTCGTTACGAGCAGCGAGTCCTCGGATACAATTATAAACAAATGTATATTTACGAATGTGAGCCGTATGAAAAACGTTCACTATCCCACTTTATTCAGAGCTTTACTCGCACTTAATCGCCGTCCGCTCAAATCCGAAAGATTTTACGATTATTGCTATAATCTAAGAAGTGTTGATTCGAAGCTGTGGTATAAGCTTCATTCGAGAATTTATTACCGCTGGAATTTTATTTAGCGTGTATAATAAATACGTTGCCGGCATTTAAATCACACACAAAAGTTTTTCACGCGTTTTTCCAGCAACGCTTTGTCCTAGCAACACAATTGGCTGCTACACAACATTAAGGCTAACGTAATAATGCCTCCAACAGCACAGCATCGCCATTTGTGCTCCAAACTCCAAGACAAGAGAACTCGAGCCACTCACAGGGAGAAACAAATTAAGCAAGATAGCGCAGATATCAATTAACGAATATTTATTAGACTTCGTATCTCAGGCACGTGCACGTCACGCTAAGCCTCGAATAAACCGTCCGATCGACGAGCCACAGAGCTGCCGGTTACCGCGGTATGAATATGCAATCACAACCGCAGGAGCAACAGGTTGACGTACGAAAGAGGGTAAGAGAGAAAGAGCAGTCAGCCGAATAATTTGTTATCGCAGCGCAACGTCGCGTTGTCACGGTGCGTTCACCAGTCATCTCCTGCTTCTCTAGCGTTCGTTATACCTGTGCATGGCTCCAGCCTCGCCCCCGTTGCTCCTGATCCCTCGTCCTCATCATCGACATTCTCTGTTTCTCTCTTTCCCACACCCTTTTCCAGTTGAAACAAGCGTACGAATAAATTGTATAATACGGTAGCTCGAAAATCTCTAATATATTTTGTATTTCGCCAGATCTTCGAGAGATACGAAACGCGTTATTATAAGCCCCCTTGAGCCACGCTTATATTAGCCATATATCATAACTGTATATTGCTTCGCTCCACTCATTGATAGCATGTATAATTAACTAGACAGTAATGGACGGTGCACGGAGACGCTGACGGCGTTAAAAAAGAGATATCGTAAACGATCATTGGCCGAGCTGTGCTGTTAATCGAATACATCGGTAGAGAGTGCTTTTTTTTTAATCCCCACTCCAAACTCAAGAGGGGATGCCTTTCGTGAGAGTGCGTATCTGATAAGCTCGTTGGCAATCTTCCAGCAGTCGTGGGTGTGATATAACAGGCAATATAGCTGTTTTTTTACCTTATGTCACAAGCTTCGCTCATCGAGAGAACTCACGGGGCAGGAGCCTCGTCGAGACTTGATCGAGAGTTCGCCACTGATTCCGTGAATAATTAACTAATATTTTTCTCTTGTTCGGATCCTCTCGCGAATCGAGCCAATCTTACTTTTCGGGAAAGAGGAACGAGTCGCATCGGGATCGTTCGCAAGCAGCAATTTCATCGGTTGCACTCACCACACTCAATTTCCATAGCTACAAATTACTGCTTCGCTCGTTTATTTTTCCTGGGCATTAGCCCGCTTGAAAAAATGCTTTTCCTTGTTATTTCCACGTTATCACGTACACAGAATTACGCATCGATCCCGTTCCCAAGTCCGGAACGTCCAACTACTCACTCATTTTTCGAATATAAATTACCCGACGTCGGAGCACTTAATCGCAATTAGCTTTAAATTATATCTCTCGTTGCACAGAAGTCTAATTACGCAGACATTATTCATGTGGTGCATTGAGCATGGTCAGGACGCTGTGTCATTACCGAATGGGGAGATCTCGCTTATTGAATCAAACAGGATCTATTGATTGAACGATTCCATGAAAAGTCGCTCCTTCAATCGTGGAATCAGGGACCCACGGAGACCGATGCCGGCAAATCCACGTTTCGGTTCTCCACCAAATCCAAGCCAAAAACCATGCACGCCACCGAACGACATTTGCTCAATTATTTATTTGTTATCACAAAAATTCGATTTTTTTCTCCCCAATCGTTCATTCCATCGCAGCATTTCAGTATCTTCCGATAAAAAGGAGCCGTCCGGCTGTAGCGACTTTTGCTTGACGAGGAGAGAGAGAGAGAGAGAGAGAGAAAGAAAGCGAGAGAGCAAACATCTCTGAATGGAGTCGCACGGGGCTCGAAACGCGTAAGGTATCCAACGTACAAGTATTGCGCGATATGTACGGGATACATAGCGTACTACCACGAGCACAAATACTCGTACGCTCGAGCCGGTAGAACTGAATGGAGAAAAGTGAAGGAGAGTCGCGGCTTTTACCTCGCGTATTCTCCTTGTACGAGAGAGATTCTCCCGGCGCTTACTTACCTCGTCCTTTTTCCTTTACCGCGTGCATATAAAGCGCATATATACGTATATATAGTTACTAGTCCCAAAGAGTGGTCACATAACGTGACGTGAGAGCGATGCTTACTCTCCCACAACGAAGGAACGGCGAATGGCCGGTAGAAGATGATGTTATAATGGTTGGGATAGTCGTCATGTCGCATGGGGCAGATGTATATACGAATACATGTTCCAAATACTCGTGCATATAAGTATATATCTATTTCATTAATATACATAGTACATTCATGCGAACGGTCGTGGTTGCGAGTGCGGACAGGAAGTCCAGCTCTCCCCCACGGACGCTGTCGTTGTCGTCGTCGCATTTCGTTGCGACGAGAGAGCGAGGCAGACGGGCTGAGAGTTACGCGGATCTTCGCATGGCAAGCCTTAATGTTCGTCCGCGAGAACCTCCCACGCGCACGCAACTCATTCGAAGGTAGAATGAAAATAAAATATACGACGAGGAGGAAGACAGGAGCGAAGGAAAGATGTGAAAGATGCATCCAGCTCTTTTCAATTCTCGCGCGCGTTACGAGCGACGACGAGGAAACTCGGAGCGTAATATCGCGGTTACTCGCTACGAAACACGCTGAATATCGCTTATATATTAAATATTCAGAAGCAGATGTATCGCGAGAGGGAGAGAGAGAGAGAGAGAGAGATCGAGCAAGAGGAGGATGGGAGCAGGGCATGACTGAGGATCGCGCAAAGTCTCAAACGTGCACGCGATTCATTCACCAATGTGATTATTTTTATAACTCATCGCGCTCCGACTCGAGAAACAACGTCGGTGTGTTGGCCATATTTATATGCACGTATATATAGAACTTATATCGTAAAATGTATTTGTAAAAGGTAAACGTGAATGCGGGTATAAGCCGAGCTGTTCGTCGTCGTTGAATGAGACAAGGAGGGAGACTGTTTCGTGTTAATGGGACTCGTATATAATAAGTATCATACGCGCTTGTGACACCTGTTTGATTCGATAATTATTGTTATTATTCATTCTCGTGAGTCTCCTCCTATCTTTACGATGATTTTCTTTTGTAAATTATTGTTATGTCGAGCCCCCTTTCTCCTTTGCATACAAAAGATTCTTTGCTTCCTAGACGAAATGAGCATAATAATCAATCGGCGAGATGGTACTTTGACCGAGAGACGCGTGATACGAAATTATCGTGTTTGCACCGCTGGTTAATGTGCACCTATTTCTCCATTCACAAAAGCCACGGAAGAGATTGCCTCGGCACAGACATTCTTCCTCTCTCGCCTTCCCCCGTCCACCAATGTGTCTCTTTTCTCTCTCTCTCTCTCTCTCTCTCTCTCTCTCTCTCTCTCTCTCTCGCGCCTCACTCCACCATACGAAAGTTCTTTTCTTTCGTTCCTTATTCTTGCCTTTTCACTATTTTTATTCGTTTGTTTTCGTTTCGTTCTTCACACGCGATGTGTATTATCCCTGTGCAAAGAAAACGAGACGGGAAAGAGGGACATAGAAAGGACGCGGACGAAGCAGATGAAGAATATAAAAGTAAGAAGTAGAGAGAGAGCCAGGTCCGCACGGAACGTGGCATCGTCCTAATGTATCTATATACTTGCGCTTATACACACACATATACGAGTCTATAGTGCTCCGGAGGGTGAAGCCTCGGCATGATTGTTACGTCAGAAAAAAGGCGCCGGGGCAAAAAGCGTGGATAATTTAAATTACATTTCTCATCATAACCCGCCCGAGAAAGAAAGAGGGAGAGAGAGAGAGGAGCGCAAGGGAGCCCGGTTAAACCAACACTGACTTTTTGTCGGCTGGTTTGACGCCCTCGGTGTAAAGCATGTATACTCCGACGGCATCGGTTGACCGAAGGGAAAAAGAAAGATACGGAGAGACGGAAGAAAATGAGGAACAAACTGTCGACGTTGCGACGCTGCTGGCGCCTTCGGTATTCCTCACAGAATACTTGCCCATTGCGGTGACGTTTGCGATAGGAAATCGACATTTGCCATGATCCAGATCGAAATCACTCATCGAGCGCTGAGCATATGAAAGTCCATTTTTTAAAATCGAAAAAACTGTGTTTATGGATCGGAATAAGTACCTTTAACCGAATCCCCGAATCCAGAGGAAAATGGTGAAGGGTAGAAGAGAGAGGCGACGCTCCTCGTCTCCTGATCCGCTCCAGTTGAATCCTTTCAGGTCGGAAGATTTGCGAGTATCCAAAACACGCTGCGCTATTATAGCGTTATTACAAACGGCAGAGGGAAGATTGAAAACAAGAAGAAAAGAGGGATGAAGCAGGCCGAAAGCACGCTTTATAACAAGACAAGGCGTAGATCGCATGCGCATCAGGGCGCGCGGCATCTGTGTTCCGCACACGAGGTGCAGAAAGAGCAGATCGCGAACCGCGGGCGGCTCCTGAACAATGGGGGCCGAATCTGCCTCCCCCGGCCCTCCTTCTCTCTCGCTCTCCCCCTTGAAGAAAAAGAGGGACGAATGTGTAGTGGAATCGAAGTTAAAGCTACCGCGAGCTGATGCTCCTTCTCGCTGTGTATCCTGGCCCCTGCAACGAGGACAAACCCTCTCGCAGCGTCAACCAGAAAAGACCGGGACCTCTGAACGCGCATCCACTACTAGAACACAACTGTGATAAAGAGGGCTCGCTGTGAGAAGGAGAACAGCAAAAAGCTTGATCAGGGCGCATACAGAGCGCGGAGGTCTCTCGAAAGGAACACCGTTCGCCGTATATCAACACTGCACCGATAACGAGCTTCTTCCTCTCCTTTCCTCTTTACTTTCTTATGACGAGAGACTACCGGCTCGTTGCTACGGGCTCCTCGATTTCTGTCTGACACTAGTTTCCGATCCTCCTACCAAATTCGTATTTTTTCTTCTTTTTAAGGAGGTTCGAGCGCATCTTGTGGAAAAATTATTTTACAACTTTGGAGAATAACATTTTTTCAACAGAGAGCTTAAGACAGTATTAAACTTCTCGCGGAATATGCCGATGATCCAATGCCTCGAAATTGAGATATTTGTTGTTGCAAAGCGCTGTTCAAAAAGATTCACGCAAATTTTTAATTCATCAACTTGGAACAATAAAATGCACACGCAGGCAGCTGAATTGATCGATTCGTGTCGTTCGAATCGCTTCTTGCGTTTGCGTTAAATACCTAGGAATGAAAAAGAAAAAAATAACAATAGTGACAGGAAATATACTTTTTGAGTTTTCATGTTTTACGCTTCCCGAGACATTTAAATGTGAGAGAAGAGAAGGGCGAACCAGGTACCCTCGATTTCGGTAGTGCCTAAAAGCTCGTGACCTTTCGCTCGAAAGGAAGATTCATTTGATATTCAACAATAATTATAACAACTCTGTTTCGTGGCCTCTTACTTTTCATCTCACTGGCCTGCTGAGAGGGATACTTTTTGTATGGCGAGATACACAATAGAGCTCCTGGGTTACGCCCGGAGCGGTCCCAATCGTAATTCCCTTCCGCCATCCTGGATTCACCTCGCCGCCAATAATTCTCTTTTTCTTTTTCCCTGTGACCGCGCACAGTAGCGGTTGTCCTTTGAATTACATTTTGTTTCTTCCTTTGCCTCTCTATTTTCGTTTTCTCCTTCGCTCTCTTATGTTCGATCCGCGTACATGAGAGAACCTTTATTTGACTTTATTCGCTCTTAGACCCCTCGCTTTATTTCTGCTCGCGATCCTCTTCATTTTTATATTATAATAATAGCAGAGAAAATAAACAAGCCATAAGTTTTTTCACCACGTTTCGAAGGCATATGTGGATACAAAAATAAGTATATAAACTTCTTTGGAACTTTTTGTATACCCGGTGGCGGTATTTAGTAAGGGAAAGAAAATGAGAAGGGTGTGCTCCGCGACAATGCACTTCGATCTCTCCCTCTCTCTTTCTTTCTCTCGCCACGCAGTAGCAGTCGGGACATTGTAGGGCTTATAAGGCAATCGCGTATAAATCAAAGGGCTAATATACCTACGGAGCAACGGAGAGAAAGGTGGAAGAGCGGGAGAGAGAGAAAGAGAAAAAGAAAGATCTCTGGTAATGCAAGCCGGGGGCATCTCCTCGCGGCGGAGGTCTTTTTATCGGCGAAGTAAGACAATACACATTTACATACGTACTTTTATCTCTTTCTTCCTTTTTCTTCCGTTCAGTCTTCTTCTCGCTTCTCTTTTGGTTTGCCAGTGGGTATCCCGACGAGCGTGAGCAAGCCAACACAGACCGAGTAATACGACTTTGGCGAGTTTTGCCGCGGTGCCCGGAACGAGGCATATGGGCTTTGCTTCATCGAAGTGAAGAGGCCGCGCGGTACGATGAAGTAAGCATAGCAATTACTGCCTTGCCCGAGGCATGCTTCGTACACCACGGATATTCATCCCTTCAACCCTTTTGTCTCCGCTTCATTTCCATTCGCTCGTTTTACCCCAAAAAAATGGTGGATTCCCCTTTGTAACGCCATGAAAGATCGGGTCCGACATACGTCGAAAAGATGCGTAATACACGCAATAAAGATCGTCGCAACATCACTGAAAATGTCTTCGTCTGATCGGACCCAGGACAAGTGCCGCCGGAGAGCTGTCAATCATCAGGAATATTTATGAATTCGTCGGATACTCTGCCCGAAAGGTCAATAACCAGCATACGCAGGGCAATATTAACTCGTCGATAGATTGATAGTGTTTGAGTACTTACTTTTCAGGTCTCCGTACACTCATAAAAAAAAAAAAGATGATACTCGAAACTCAATCAACGACCGCATACATCGAGTGGATTGTAAATCGTGCGAAGGGTCAGTACAGCGAGTCCGATGCCGGAGAACTCTGGACCGAATGCACGAGTGGATATATCCTTGGTTGGGCGGGATCAAGACCGGGCAGTACGAAAGGAAGAGAAGATGCTGCTGGCACGAGAGCATATTCCCTCTCGTCTCTTTCTCTCTCTGTCGTATTTTTATTTCTCTTTCGTCTTTCTTCGAAGGTTAACGAACGTCCCCCCGGGCGATGTTCATACATAAAACGTAGAGTAGAGAGGATTCGCGGTTATCCACGTATACGTACCGTGTATAAGCGCATATATAAACTAGCGGAGTGAAGAGGAGAGACTCTCTTCGCGTGGAAGAACGAGGATCCGTTCGCTCGAGAGAGAGAGTATCGCGCGCGAGCTGTGCGAAATCTCGAGAGCGTTGCGCGTTGACGTAGAAGAATTTAGGAGCGACGGCGAGAGCAAAGGCCCAGTTTGCAAGCGGCCAGGGTCCTTTGAAGTCTAAAAACAATGGCATTGTCTTTTCAGCGCGGGCCTAGCGGAGCGAGTGAGAGAGCTCTGACCGAAGGCCCTTTTTGTCCTCTTCCATTTTCACCCGCACCTCCCCCATCTCTCTCTCTCTCTCTCTCTCTCTTTTCTATATTTTCTCCCTTCGATCCTTCTCCTCACCGCGTTTCATACACTCGATGCTTTTTCCCACTCTGGAGTATCCAGAAGCTGAGCGGAGACACTCCGAATCCTTTTTTTTCCACGTACGAAGAAATATCCTGGGTGGAGCGGAGGGAAGATTTTTGGGATCGGTACGGGGCAGACTTTCGCTCACTCTAGCGGAGAAGTAGAGGCTTTTTTCGATCTCTTTCAGCGGCCAATTTACATTTTTCATTTACATCGCGGTGCTGTAGCAAGACTGTTCTGTCGTTTTATCCCCGTCCTTTTTCTCTCCGTTGCTACTGTGCGTCGCGCCACCAAAACGCTACGATCCCGCGATGCGGAGCGATGAGAAAAAGCGAGAGAGCGAGACTCAAAGATATTGCCCGTACCACCTGTGTGCGCTGACTCTTCGTGGTGTGTCCGAGAGTCCTCTGGCCGAGATCTCGCGACTCCGATCGGGGAGCTCTCCTGAAATTCACCGACGTCGTCGTCCTCGTTCTCGTCGGGAACGACACGACGAAGCGGGTTACCGCTCCCGCGTCATTATATCGTTTCTCTATATATGCGGGACTCGATGCCGCGCTCGCTTACCGCGCACGAAACACCGAAAATAAGAGGGAAAGAGAGTGCTCCAACGAAGAGTTTACGGCAGAAACATACTCGCCGCGGTGCGCGCAATCCCCAACAACTTTGGCAAAACCGGCCCACTTTAAATTTATACGGCTCCGATACCAATCTCGCTGTATCTACGCGCACTTTTCGCCAGTCCCAAATTCATCACCGATCTTTGACTCTCCATGCATGTACCCAAATATATTTAGCATATACAGCGCGACTTGTTGATAAGAAAATTTTCATTCGCGACTATGCGTCTTACAACTGTATAGTTTATGACGTTGATTTGTATTTTCATGCGTGAATACACAAAATCGGTAACTCGCGCGATGCAATTGGAGGAAGAAAAAAGTGTTCATAATTGACCCTTGCGGCGCGGTCAAAGGTATAAGGCTCGAGCATCGGGCTCGACCCCGGGAATTTGGATAATGAACGACCAAGTTAGGAATTCAATCGTGAAGTTGTACCAGAAGCTAAATAATACAGCGACAGGGAGTAATATATACACGAGTAGTGAATTTAAGGGGGCAGAAGGCGAGAGTTGAAGAAAGAGGGGGGGGGGGGGGAGAGGCGAGTTAATTTTGATATTAATGAGGAGTGCACGAACGCACAGTGGTACGGTAGCACGAAACATTTATCGGTCGACACGCGTGGGTCCCGGGGAAGCACAGGGTAATATACGCGAAAGGCGCACCGTGTGGCGTACGAGAGCGTTTATTAATCGTGGCAATTAAAGGGGCGCGCGTCATTAATCGTACCGCGGTGCCTTAATTAGAAATCATCAATTTCGCGGCAAGATGGCGCGACGCCGACACGCGAGGAATCTCTACTTGCATGATTAAGCCGAGCCGGCGCTTTTAACTTGTCCAAACAAATGCCAACGATAAATATCGAACGTCGCGCCTCTTTATCGGAAATTCTGATCCACTCATTCACTCCGCCCGTTTCTTCGGCCACCCTCTTACATTTTTTCTCTCCCCTCCGCACAAACTCCTCGCGACGTGCAGTTCTCGAACGTTTCGAGTTCGATCTCGAAATGATCTTCGTCGCAGGCTATTCGCACGACATTTTTCACGTTAATTATCATGACAAATGTTCACCACTCGACTTGCTTACTCGTGTCCTCGGTGTGGGTACGAATTTCATACAAACTATCTCTGCCTCGTCGAAAACTTCATTCGATATTTTATTCATAATGTGGAAATTTGCAATAGCTCCTCCACCGAGCCACGGACGTTCCTTCAAGAGTTTTCATTCGCTTTTTTTTTTTTTTTTTTTTTTTTTTTCTTTGAAACCGTACGAAAACAGCAGTTCTTCCTACAACTTTTTGTCCACGTTTCGCGCATGCCTGTTCGCCTCAACTAAAAGACGCACGTCACTTTTTACGCAGAATGAATAATTCCATTCTTCTGGTTCTCCTTGCTCCGCGCTCTCCGGAATGACTTGCTCACGTGTCTAAGTAGCTAATATATATACTCTACATATAGCACGTATTCCCCATATGTTCATATATGTATAGACAGATCCTCTTTCTCCCTAATGTCCTCGGGACCTCGCGAGATGGGGCAAAAAAGTAGCTCCGACTTTTTACTCCGTGAACTTAGCTCTCGTCCGTCTCTTGCCTTCTCCGAGTTTCGGTTCGCTTGGCGAGATGAAATTTCAAGCGAGACGTCGGGGGCAACGTTAGGGATTCTCGGCGTGCAATGCTTTGAGACGCTGCTCTCTTCCGTCGGAAAGACGAAGAAGAAAACTGCATGCCCCGGACCTCCGCGCACGCAGACATACGCGAAAAGGTCAGAGGAATCGCGTCCGTGGAGCGTTTATACACGTCAAAGATGCGACCATAAAGCTCGCCTTCCTCCGAGAATGCCATCGCGTACACTTCTTGCTCGCTCCATTCCCTGCCTGCTTCGCCGTGTCGAGGGAGGCCAACGGCGAGGAACTATGAGATTCGACTCAGAGCCGCAGGGAGAAGCAATATTGGGCCTTTAGTTTCAAGTTATTCCGCATATTCCGCGAAGACTCCGGCAAAAAAGTAATGCCATCGGGAGAGCAGAGACGACGATTCGACCATCTGAAATGGCATTTACCTGCTGCGGCACACGAGAACTGAATGCGCCAGGAACAGATCAATATTCCCCATCGAAAAAGGCTCTTCGGCCTGACGAAAACCCACGCGCGATGAGCCCTTTTCGCTTCGAATTATCGATGATCATCCATCTAACGATGAGTTGCCAGTCCGCACTTCCTTCACGCTTATTTACCTTACCCCTCCCCGCCGACTTCCTTTTCTTCCCGTTCAATCTTCAATAATTTATCGTCCGAAGAACATGATGTATCGATCCCTCATTGATTCACTAAGCCGATACGAGGCAGCTCGTTTTGTCAAAACGACAATTATAAACCTGAATTAATATTTCGTTCCCTATGGATCTCGTCGCAGCGCAGAGAAAAAGCTTGTAACTAAGTGATAAACAGCTCACGAGACTGGCAAGTGGTTACTCCCATGGGCTGGTCGGACCAACGGTCCCCGTACCATTCCAGGAAAAAATAAATATTTTTCCCGGCACACGAGACACCGTGTAATTTTGTTGAACGCTCATGGAGGGAACAGTCATCAATGAAACGCATTATTCCCTCGCGAGCAGCTCCTTCACGAGAATCATCCGTACGATTATTATATTCATTATACTCGTACTCTGTCATTACTTCCTTTGTTTTCTTCGTTTTTTAAACCGATGGCAGCGCAACCTCATTTTCATTGATTTCGGCGAGTATACGTCCGGTCCGTTGAAACTTACCGGGAACGTTTTTTTCGGTATGCGTCAATGTACATGATAATAAGTGACGCATTTACGCTCGACCATTAGGCCACTCGAATCAATTGGTCGGCTGACCCACCGTCGAATGAGAACTTATTCGAGCATTCTCTCGTTCGCCATATGATGAGCCTTCAAATGAATCGTTGCTCACATCTCTACCATTCATACCCATGATTTCTGCATCTCCTTACGAGATCGCTGCATGTTCTTATGACGCAACGGAAACACGTGTTCGTGCTGTCGCCGTATTCTTGAGCTCGCGGTCTCTCGGATCATGTCTGATCCAATACGGATCGCTCATCAGCATTTGGATCGCCCTTGAAAAGAATAAAAACGAAAATCATCCTCCAAACCGGGTGTCTTTCTCGTAAGCTATTTTGATCGATTCTCTTTGACCTATTTGCCTATTTTTACCTAAATTGGTCCCTAGGAATTCTCATTTCTACGTTTTTAAAAAAATTGAACTTGAGAAATATCTTTCACTTCGACGGTAGCTTCTCGACAAATTACTCAAACTTTTCGCCGTACACCGAGACTCTTCACGTCACGACGTCATTAGTGTGCATCCTACACTTGCACGATAATACCCGTCATTACATACACGTTCTTTCGGCATGATTATTATCGTGTTTATTATTATTACTATTATTATGGAGTCAATAGTGCGAAAGAGCATCGTTTCTCAAAATTTCATGCCGTTTATTATCCGACATCGTTAAAAATGTGAGTTTCCAGCGGAATAACAGAATCATTTCGACCGAAACCTGACTCGTGATGATTGAAGGCTTTTACGCATCGAGGCTTTCTTTAAATTCACGGAAAGTACACAGAGAAAAATCGATCCGATCGAGAATGTTTTTCTTTGATCATCCGGGTGCGAGACTCCAGAAATGTTCACGTGTTAGCAAACGAAAAAAAATTTCTCACGAGTTCAGATCGTTCGTAACCAAGATTTTTGCTCATTTTCTCCTCTCGCTCGTTCACGAGTGCGTGCGAATGTTGAAGCCGACTTCTTTCTATTTCTTTAATCTGTAGGAGGTACCGATGGTGCTGAGCCAAGGGAGGGAGAGAAAGACTGGAAGAGAGTGTAAGAAATATAGAGAGGAAAGAGGGTTCAAGGTTCAGAGGTCGGCGACGTCGGGTGTGTACCGCGCACACATTTTCATTAAATGACTCATTGACTCTTGAGAGAAACGCGTGTTTTTATACCGCTGTAAATGAACCCTGAGCACAGTGGACATTTATCAAAAATATTTTTCGTCTTGCTGCGACTCGATGGAACATTCACCCACCAATTTCATGTCGAATTCTCGGATCTCACATTTTTTTATTCACAATCTTACGGAGATACGTTTTCCTCGATTTTCTTGTACAAGTCCCCGGTCCGGACCGCGAGACAGGACGTAAAAAAAACAAATTTTATCTCAACACACGACCAGAGATGTAGACGAAAAGAAAAAGAAATGAAACAGTCCCACGGAGAGTACCCTGGCTGTGCGAAAGTTAGGAGAAAAAAAGTTATCCAAGTTAGTCGTTGAAGTTGAGGACGGCGGTCGCAAGGAGGACCGTAACTCGAAAGCGAGAGAGAAAGAGAAAGAGTCTGTGACTATGCTCTCGGTGCAGTTGTCCTCTGTGTGTGACACCTGAGGAATTTGCGGCTCCATCGCTCGGCGTCCCTCAAGAGGCGAGAACATCTCTTCTCCGGTGCACCTTCGCGTATATAATTTATCCATATAGATGTAGATTAATATACGTGCATATAATAGAGGCATGTAGAGGCTGGCACAGAATAAAATGTATAGAATTTATTACGCCGATATAACCGCATATATGCATGTGTCTATGGGATTTCGCCTCGATTACTATGATCCAAGAGGTGATTGCTGGATTTCCAATTCCCCTTTGACTCCTTGATAGCCGCGATGAATCTCTGTCCTATGTGTTAATCGCGTACCATTCAGATTGGGTCCCGACAAGGATCACTGTGCCGATGACCTTTTTCTAGCTCGTGGATAAAACGCAATATTTGCTTCTGGGATAAAAGTGAATGATCAAATTTTCGATGTATTTATAAGAATCCTGTACTTTGAATATTATTGAACATTTTTCTGGTGTGCTTATTCAGTTTTAAGATTGTGAGTAGTGAATTGTGGGGATTCCTGATTAGCAAAGGTCGTTGCGGCCACTTTTGGTAGCGAATAATAACGGAATCCGATGTTACACAAACGCTCCTTTGTGCCTCGGAACTTGGTACTCCGAGTTGGAAAAAAAAAAAAAAAACAAAAAATAACTATGGAGATTTGACGAAGAGGTGGAAGTCGCTAAGAAGAAGAATAAGAAGAAGAATGAGAATAAGAAGGGGGAAAGAGTTGGGTGTAGGCGGGGAAGAACGCGCGGGCGCGTTGCGACCGCGTCGTCGGGTCGAACGACGGGTCGGTGGGATCGAGACGAGGTCGGAGGTCACGGGTCGTACGGCGCATAGCCCTGACCTCTGACCTACCCCTACCATGTTAACGCTCGTGGATCCCTCGCACTTTTTCTCTCTTTCTATCTCCTTCTTCGTCGTTGTTTTTCTCTCTCTCTCACTGTTTTTCTTTCTCTTTCTCGCTCTCTGTTCTCTTGGTTGTCCGCGAACGGCCGCCCGCGCTACCACCTCAAGACAGAGCCCATGAGCATTATTGGGATCCACGCGCTCGTGGTAAGCCTCGAGAGTTCGAGAGGCTCGCGCGCGACACAGAACCGTTCTCGGTCAACCAGTAAACTATTTTCGAAAACAAAGACATTTTTGGCTGTGTGGTATCACACGAAATAGGAAACAGTGCAAGAAAAAATAGTTATCAAATTCGCTGTACTATTGATTCGGGCTTTCATTACGCCGATGTTTTATCGTTTCGCAAAAAAAGCATTTGGTACAATTTTTTAGATTCCTGTTGGTTAAGAGGTGCTTTAAAGTTTGGTGCTCCTCCGCTCGTTGAGTTGTGTCAGTGCTCAAAAGATTCTATGTGCTGAAGATTATTCACAGCTGTGTTTCTAGTGTTCACAATTCTCGAGGGATTTTCACGTTTGGAGTCAGAATGTCGAAGCAGGATCTACATCGATCGACTGTACGTGGTGTTTTGATTATTTTTAGATTTCTGTTTGAGTATAAAACCCAACGAGTCCGCCATTTTCATCAAGATGCTTTGGAGTGGAGAATTGAAAACCTCCACAGCTCCTTGTGCATAGTTGACGATTCTTATTTATTTACGTGAGCGCGATCGAAGGAGTCGGGAAATCGTAGTAAAGAGGGTGTGTCGTGAGTCGGTATTGAAATAAGTTATACAGAGTGCAGTTATAGAGGCTTATCGGTTCATTCGCCAGTCTAATGACGCATGACATAAGTGTATTGCGCTCTCGTTCAATCCCTCATTCTCGTTTCAGCCTTTTTCTTTGCTTCCACCGCATTTCAATCTCATGATACCTCCCCTCGATCCCTCTCTTTTCCATTTTTCTATCTCCCTCTCTCCACAGCTCGGCAACTATTCCACTTTGCTGATCGCTTCCATATTAACCGTCTTTATTTCTCCACTTCTCGCATACTCTGAATTTCTCTCTCGTCATGCGACGACTAGCGCCGATGAACTTGTACAGGGTCGTTGATTGCTGCGAGACGCGATTCTTCTCCTCGGCAAACTTGTGCCTCAGAGAGAAAGACGAAGAGCGCCAATCGCCGGAAATCATGGAACGTCTCGTGCGTACTCGATTACGCCACGTAGGACTGTGTTTTATGATAGCTCTCATAATTTAGAGTGTCTTATCATCATCTAGATTGATCAGCTACCGGAATATGCCCGCTTCCTTCATTACTTTCCACACATGCAATGTTGTTTCTAATGGAATCAACTATTAGCAAATGAACGTCAAAGTTTTACATCGTGCAATTATTATAAATATTTCAGATTTCGGCAATATTTTTTATTCCAGAAAAATCATTTAGATTTCTTACGAAATTTTCGAATTTTTTTGTTCCCTATACGCAACGATTTTGAAAATGGCACTGAATTTAACGACTTCCAACGGGAACAGTAGCTAGATGTGGAGTTGCTTCGGCTGCTGAAATTTTTGAATGTCCACATTCGAGCCGATGAGAAGAGAATAATCGTGATGAATAGAATCGATATAGGCAAGAGACAAACAAAAAACACACATAAACCTAAACAAACAAAAACACCCCGCCGCGAACCTACCAATGGGAAGGAAAAAAAATTGCATTGGTGCGTTCTCGAGACATTTCGAGATGCTCAACATATTAAAAACAATAAACAATTAATTTATAATCAACCATTTCGAATCCAGTAATGCAAATCCCGCAATATTTTAAATTAATATTTCAATTATTTTCCATATTGCAGTAATTACAAACTTGAAGTTCATTATTCTCGTGGTTATTTTGTCCGTTGGTTATTTTACCAGGTTATTTTGAGCGAGATTATTTAGGCTGGACGCCGTTCAAACACGCATCCAGAATAATAGTCGTTTCTTCCTTTTATTTTCTCTGGTTATCGTGCCCTTAAACCGAGTAATAATAAAAAAAATACACAATGGTATAAAGAGCGCAGAAAAAAATAGAGTTATGAAAATCATGCAAACGCGGTGTATCAAAAGTCATCGCGCGAGTCCACGCGGTCATTTTTAGTCGGAAATGGTTTGAGCAGCACGGGCACGACCCATTGACCCTGCCATAAGTCAGCAAAGTCGAGGTCTCTCTCGCGCGGAGGGAGCATTCGAGCCGCGAGAATGTAAAGTTGCGCGGTTCAGAATACTCCACGCGAACACAAAGTGCGTTTAATTCTTTGGATCTCCGAAAGTCAAATTCTTTGAGATTTATTTCGTCCAAACATTATTCTCAGGTCTTTTAAGAGTCGGGGAGACTCCGAAGCACGTGATAATACGCGCTGAATGTGGACTTGAGAATTGTAATTCGGCGGTGAAACGCCGCGTTGCGGACGACTAAATCGGAATACGCAAAACGAGGGAGGTCGAAACTTCTGCTGACCCGACGCATGCGTTCGTTGGAAATCTAACAGCAAAAATCCTTCAAATAACACATTTCGACGCGGCATGTTTATTACAAATTTATTAATACCTTTCAACGCGAGTTAATCATAGTTGATGAAATCTTCATTTGAAACTTCAGCACACAATTGCCAGATCTCATCTTTCTTTTGTCTCACCTTCCTATTGAATATATTTTTAAGAAACAAGTTTCGTCGTTGATTCCGCAGGTTCATTAGCGTTTCGCGTTCCATTCGTATCTCGTTATTCTTCTCATTCAACGAACATAGAACTATGGAGATGAATACAGGTATAAAGGCGCGTACAGATTCGACAAATATCCTCTGTAACGCCTGTGGAAAAGTGAGAGCGCGGGTGACCCGACGTGGGCGCGGGCCACGCGTCGCTAATTACGAGCAATCAGCGACGGACCACGATCGCATATAAATATAGTACGAGCAGCACATACGTACAGATTCATACCCGAACTCATACACGTGGACGGCAAAGTACTCGAGTGTTGCTCTGTCTCTGTAGCACACAGAGGAAACACACCGACGGTGCCTCGTGCGCCGGCGTTATGCAAATCTACCGCAGCTAAAGGGCAACCGGAGAAAGCGCTCGTGCGATTAGGGGATCAGCCGGTTTCATGGCGCGAGAACTCGTACATACAGGATCGCAAAAAGCAGCGTAAAAAGCTTCGTCCAAGCTCGTGCTTCGTCGCGAGCTTCATCCACAGGAAATTGCATAATCGTGTAAGATTAATTCTCGATTTAATAAATACTTCGCTATTCCGAGAAGGATATCCGATAGTGCTGCAGTATATTTTGATGAAACATCATATCTTCAGAATATTTCAAATATAAATCTGACGTTAATGAACGGGAATTATTGTTGGTGTTTCCTTCCAACATTAATGAAATCGAGCTTCATTATCCACTGCTTCGGTTCACGGTGCGATTGAGCCTCGTGGCTTTTTCAACGCGCGTAGAAAGAAATTCCCGAGCGCCCTTTGTTTTAGTCAAATATAAATTTGTGGTTTAGTCACGTTTACGACGTTGAAAACTCCGTTATCGCGCGTAGTCAACGAGAGACTGATTCTTCGGGTTTCTCCCAGTCCGAGGGCCGCACACTTTTATTGAAAGTCGCGCAAGGTTTACAGTGAATACCGTTAAGGAGTTATTAAGAACAGATGAAATGTACTCTGAAAGAAAATGATAGCTCTGGTCCACGTCCGAGGTCTACTTCCGGTAGTTAAAGAGGAGAGGATGCACAGGAGGCGGAGTGAGATGGACAACTTGTGGTATCTTTGAAGGAGTGCGAGGCTCACCAGGATTGCGTGTTTACCGGCACTAATGGTCTCTCCGTCTCGGCGCGTCGCTACCGGATGTAGGAGCAACGAGCAGAAGCTCTCGCTATATACGAACCGCGCGCACATATACGTGCGCAGTATACATAAAAGATAGGAATAAATGCATGTGTGTATACAAGAAATACATGTATATTTATACACGGTTATATACATATAGAGAGGTGTGCAAAGTTTGAATCGGTGCGGACGCTCTCGTAGATCCGGTTTTGCAGGAGCACTGCGAGAAGTATACGCCGCATCGAGCCACGACGAGAAGCTCTTTCGCACAGTACGTTTCTCGTTCACGAACGTGCGAGCAGAGGGTCCAGAGAGAAAAAGACGGAGGGTGTCGAAGAGAGAAAGAGCGCGAGAGCGAGAGCGAGAGAGAAAACCCCACCAACAACGCCTCTTTAACCTCCACCACCTACCGGAGGTCCGCCCACAACGCGTGCTCGTTCATTCCGACGAGAGCGCGCGGCGCGCACCGCGAGCTCAATGCATATATCCGCGTCTTGACTCCCACGCGCGACGTGCGCCCGCGATTTCTTCTCCGCTCTCTCACAACTTATTCTCAGCTCGCAGCCTCCGCACCCGTACCTACTTCGCTCCCATCTGTGAGCTAAATTGCTCACGCAACAAACAGACACGAATAGTTGCCGAGGGAAAAACCACCCTCCGGGGAGATCGGAAACGCTCGCGGAACGCCCAAGCGTGCGATTGAGTACTTGGAAAAATCTTAAAATATGCGCAGCTTAAAAAACCTCCATTCTCAGCATCCTGCGTTATCGATGCCGGCATATATTTATGCCCACATTATTAGCAGCGCACCCAACTCTCTTTAAAGGGAGTTACGATCGAGCGTAACGAGAGCGCGACCAAGACAGGTGATGTAAATTTGCCGACTAACGCGCGGAAAATTACTCTTCGTCGTTGTCATCGTTATAACCACGCGCGCTCTTCGAATATTTCACTTTACGATCGGCTCCGGCCAGAGCTCCACCGAAAGACGGAAGAGATTCGACGCACTGATGGCAAAATCGCGGTTCAATTAAATCGGCGCTTGAGGGGAGGGGAATTCCTCTATAGGCTTTCGTGCGAACTTGTATATTGAGAAATCCTCGCGCATTTCGTACAACTCTCGTTACAAAATAACCACGTATGAAGACAAAAAATATCTCCCCCTCTCGGTTTTTCTCGGTCTCTGTTTGTCTTCGGTAAATAGATCGTGTCTCTCCGAACACAGACACACACACGCTTCTCCACGAGCGTTTAGCCACATGCGAATAATTGTATGCGCGACAATTTTTCCGAACGCAACTTTATTGCGGATCGCTCGGTTACAACGTTTTCCTGAATATGCTCACAGAGAAGGGGAGAGAAATAGATCTTTGCAGCGATCACGAGTCACCTTCTTTTGCGTACACACATTGCTTATGGTTTTGTACATGTTACATTGGAAACGAGACGTGGTTTATTACGAGCGATCTTGAGCACATGTGAACGCTGAGATCACGCTCGAGTACGCCATAGACACGGTGTAGCTTTACCTTTCTAACAGTAAAGTGGCAAAATTGTACGTAATAAAGCAATCGGCCTGCGATTGCTGCGCTTGTGGCCGATGTAATCTACACTTTTAACCCTTTGACTGTGTCTCTCTATGTGCTCCACTTGGCAAAAAGTGTCGAATGATGCAATTATTGACGACAACTCGTATATCGATGGTTTCATCAAATGAGCTTTGTATCAGTTCGAGTATGAATAATTTTCGAGAAATTTCCATAAAAATTTTCGCATCTCAACGAATCGGCCGCGCTACGACTCGACGACTTTTCGAGATTTTACTCTTTTTATTACAAAACCACAACGTACAACGCGGTTCTATACTCTTTTATTGATTTTTTTTTTCAATTTGTTCTGAAAAGGATATTGAATCTCGCAATAATTGCAATAAACTGTTAAGAGATTTGATTATTGGGATATGTGGGCGCGCCTTCAATCGCGGCAACCCTCATGATCGTTTCATGCATCGGCGCATAACGAATTTTAAGTGCAATCCGTGGATAGGCACGTATCCATGTGAATGTATAACAGTGTGAATGTGCCGACTAGCGGGTCAATACGCGGAGGAATTCGCGCGTCTCTTCTCGACCTTTCGCCATCCTCGCATCGCCGGTAACGCGTTCTAATGTACTCTTACTGCGGGTAAAATTCTACCAACTCTTCAATCATCCGGAGATTCAAAAAGATGCACACACTCGTGAACGAGAGGGCTGCCTAATTCTTTCGATTATTTCGATTCATCGTGGGAATTCTAATCAAACCAAGACCGCGGACGCCGTAGCAGATTGCATTTGGAGAATTATGAGAAACGATGAAAGAGAGGAGGAAGCATAAGCGGAGAATTCCAAGCATTCGCGTTTTGAATCGTCGCGGTTTATCTGATGCAGAAAGGACACTTCAAAAACAATAATACAATGAGACCGGTATTGATAGCGCGTTGACGCGAGCTCAATGAATCATTGAATAATAATATGTTCGTTAGATGTGTTTAACGGTGCCGTTTTGCACTCGGTCACAGTGATTCGCGTCAGAGCGACAAAAATTCCAGACACTCACGTTTCATCGACCTAATTGACAAGACATTCTTCGAGCCTGATGGCAAAACTAATAGCCCTTTATATCGTGTCGCGCGAATGCTGATTTAACGAGGCAAGAGTCCAAAAGAATTCTCCACCACCTTATAAAATGTATCTATACCCATAGGAATTCCCATGCCAAATGAGCCGACCATAATTCAACTTGGATTGGGCACACCTGCGATCGAATTCATAATACACCGATGAAACGAACTTGCTGAAAAAATATATATTCTCGAACAAATCATTCCAAATGTACTTATATACATCAGCTAGGCAACGATTATAACTTTGTTACGTAACACATCGATTTATGCAACAATATTTATTTTGGACGAAATGCCCCATGTGTAAATATGGCATTCGTTAACTATGGCCTCCGGAGTAAGGCCTGGGGCGAATCATTGTTGGCAAACTTGGCTAGTATGTCGTTCGAACAGCGCCACAGAGGCAAACCTTCCAAACGAAATTCCGCGTTCGCCCCTCCGTGTTTCCAACTTCGTTTCCTGCCGTTTTTTATATTTCAAAGAGTGACATAATCGACACGAGTGTATTTTAAAGCGCGATCCGTCGATCGGAGTTTCAAATTTTCTACCAGTCTTTCTACTACGAAATTTGTGATCGCTATAGCGAGCGAATGGACCACGCAGCGTCGTAGAACGAGTGGAATTGTCGAGTGTCCCATCGGACACGTGTTTTATATGCTTCGAGGAATCGTCGGCTCAAACTATATGTACACAGCGACGTGTGTAACACACATTCACTTGCTACCGCGAGCGCAGGGTGGGTTTTAGATCTCCGGAGTTCTCTCGAACATCCAATTAAACGTGGCACTGCTGTTGCTCGTAGGATCTGAGAGACGGGCGAGTCCAGTCGCAGTCCTATATTGATTTAATTATCTCGTTACCGCTGTGCAAAAGTACGCGTCAGATAGTCCAGTACTACGTACGTATAGCAGCAACGTATGTATACATATGAGAGTGTAGACTAGGCCGATCAATTACCAAGAGCTAAGCCCCCTGTAAGAGTTGATGCAGCTGCATCGAAACCTCTCTCGTTCTCTCCTCGTCTTCCAGAGACATCGCCCTCGATTTTTCTCCCATTTCAACTCTTTCTTTCCCTCTCTCTCTCTCGCTCTTTTATGTTTCTTCTCTTTTACCCTATTCTGTTGCTCTCCTGCTGATTTATCGGCGTATTTCTAATCAGGCAAACGCTCGCAAAAGAGACGGAGCAAAAAAAAGAGCGGATTGTATTATTTAACCTTGTCAGATATAGCCATGTTCCGCCCTCGAGTTTGCATGCTAAACAGTCGGGCAACGTGGGTGGTTACGGCACCGACAGTAGGGAACTACCTCGATGAACCGGCCATCTTTCCCCCTTTTTCTCATGCTCTTCCCATCTTTTTAATCCCTTGATTATTGTATTGTCACTTTTTTATGCGAGTGCAATAAAATATTGCCTCAAAGTTTTGGCCTCAGAATAATTCTTTTTCCTGCCTTTTCTGTGTCAACGAATTCATTCTTTTTCCACGCACAACGAATGTTTCTTCATATTTCTGTTCAGGTCTCGTGAAAGCCGAATTTCCAGAGAGCGAGCCTTTCTTTGTCGCTGATTTTGGTGAGTTCCCCTCCATTTCAAATTCAAGGGAATTTACAATCGTATTTATTTCGTATGTGCACTCTGTGCGAAAATTGTTAAATTAGATAAGTAAATATGCTGAAGAATTGCGATGCAAAATGATCGCGGGGAAAGAGGAACGAAAATCTAGTCGGGCAATCAATGAGTACGTGTTTATGCAAATCGAACAAGCCCCCGGTGAGCCGTGGACACGCAAATGAATTTTTTTCGTGCTCGAAATGTGTACTACTTATATACATTTACCTTCAAAGTACAACATTAGCGTATTTTGATAATATATTACATAGTAAACGTATGAATATCTAAATATAGCTGAGCACGAAGCAAATTCTTTCAATAGAATAACTCAGAGGTCGCGTGGTTCGCGAACTTTATGGGGACTTTTTTCTCGTACGTTACGTTACGTAGTCGCGTGTCGAGACTATACATTTCCTCGTAAAAATAGTTGAAAGGGCAACGTTTCTCGTGCAACGTTGCACTTAAGGTTTATTTCCTCGTACACGGGGGTCGATGCATTTCGGTATTTTTCCATTTGTTTTTTTATGTCAACGTGGAAACTCAACTTGATAAGATACTGTAAGCATACTCGTAGCTCCGAATCATGCTGACTGCTGAATTACCGGAAAAATAACGTCACGTAACGTTGCTCAATGCTGGGACTGTGAAAAAGGTGGTTAAACTTTGGGTAATTTGAGATGATGCTAAAATTTGAATTTCGCAACGGTTCACTGAGAAATAAAAATTGTTGATTCAATGGCAATTGATGTTATTGGAAGAGTTTTCTTCATTCAACTGCAATGTTTTTGGCGAGAATGAATCCGCAGACTGTTCTAAGACTATTTTATTCGTTTAATCACGTTTAACCTTGTGATGATCGTATATTGGCATATCCCTTAATGCCACATTTCGTTGTTCCCACAATTTATCATCCTCATCCCTCATCCATAGATAAACCGCGCAGGTCATCATAGATGCCAAATATCGTTCGACCTCTGAAAAGAAACGAACGAGCGCGCACAAGATGCAAATAAAGAAGGAGCGACTCTGCATGGTAATTGGCGAATCTCGCGATTCATCCCCGCGGATGCGACAAACACGTACAAGCGAAAAATGTGCGTGTGGAAGATACGCAGGATGTACCGAGCCTCTTTGCGCTCTTGCGGGCATCGATATATGTGTTGCCGTATGCATCGGCCACGCATGCATTCGAGGTTCTACCTCGTCGAATATTAAAAGAGTAAAAATAAAGCTGGTCGCGATGGCTGCGCAGGATCATGTACACACACGCGTGCCTTTTTTCACGATTATCCTGCGGACTCTCCTCCCCGAGTATAATAAACACGATCGCGGTAGCGATCAACCGGTGAAGGAGAGAAGAAGAGCGAAAAAGAAAGAGAAAGAAAGAGAGAGGCCTTGGCTCTCCCTGCTTCGATCTTGCACGCCGGCACGCCCACTCCAGCTACCACACTCTGGCGCTATATACTCACTGGTCCAGGCGGTATTATTTATACACGTGTGTACGTGTATGCGAAGAGAGAGAGAGAGAAGAAAGTACTCTCGGTGCACCGGCAATCAACAGTTTTACACCTACCGCTCTCTTTGTTCCCTTTGAACTCTAAAACTCTGCAATCCAGTTCCCAATAAAAGCAGATACGAGCAATCGAAAATCAGTTGATTCTTAGCAATCGACACTTCCTAGTGAGAATCCTTTCCTTTTATTTTGCATGTAGGTTTTGACTCGTTGAAAAAGTTCAAAGTCAATGTATAGTCTGAGTATTGATCGTTGAACAAAGAATTGAACACGAACAAATTTTGAAAATGATCATTCACAAATATACTTTATTAAATTGATAAATTAATTGTGATCATTGAACTCCGAATTATTTAGCTCTCTTTTACGGGTTGTTTATTCTAACTTCATTTCTTTTTCTTTGTCCACATGCATCAGCCGTTTCGCTCGTTCTTTCAAGAGCTCGCCCCCACAAAAATATTCGTCAAATATCGAGTAAAATTGCAACCGTCGAGCTGCGTAGGCTCGATACGCGATTCTGTATTTGAGACGATTTCAACAGCGATCTTCAAAAAAGCAGCAGATAATCTCTGCTCTGTATATGCAAGCATGCATATAAATCTATATACTCCTCGGGCAGACAAAAACTCCGGAGTGAAGACCGCGGAGGTCACGGGGTTCACGTTCGTGGCGCGCAGGGAGCGAAGATCAGACGAGAGACTCGCTCGCGCGCGGGCGCTCGAACCGCGATCGAATGAGAGAAGTATCGAGAGTGAAGAATCGAACAAGGATCGCTCTCGCTTGCAGTACGTGAGAGATCTTTCCTGTGAAAGAAATATAAAAAAGACTCGTATGATCCTCTCGGAGCGTCTGTCCAATGAAGAAAAAAGTATTATATCCATAGACTTTATGTATAGATATAAACGAGTGTAGAGTATAAAACGTATCGGGAGACTCGGATCGATGATAATCATTCGAGCGGAAGCCGTCTCTTCGCGGTTGCATCGCGTGAGCGGACAGCACTACACAGCCGACGATCGAATTTCCTCGGCATTCCGGCGGCGGCAGCGTCGGCGACGACCGTGTTCGCTACGATCTGCGCGTCTAGAAACCGCGTGATCTTACCCCGCGTACGGATCTATATTCTGAAAAGATGTCTGATCCCACTGGTGCGATATAATCCGCAAAACTGAAGACGTTGTACAGAAAAAACAAAAAAAAAACATTATTGCAGGATTAAAAAGAATTTTCGATCGTTGCTGCGGTACGCGAATCTCCTGTACTTCGATATTTATCGAATATTATCTTCTTGCACCCGCGAGCCGTTCCCAGTCCGTAGCTATGATTTCTCGTTGCCCTTGGCATCGAGAAAACGCGCTCGATCGCATTGCAGGTTTTCTAAAAACCTGAAAACTTTAATGCAATAATAAAATAGAACGAACTGAAGTTCTGTTGTCCCGAACGATCCGAGGATCGTAAAATTTTTTATCCGAATCCCTCGGAGGAAATTTTTCCGAGAAAAAACACTAGAAATTTCATTTCCATCAGCTTATAACGAGCAACACCTTCGACGGTTCTTTTTTTCGTATATTTTCATTCAACGCGCGCGCATACCAATGTGAATTAATCGATGATTGAAAAGAAAAAAGCTCTCGGCTCGTGGACCATGAGCAATTAAACCACGAAAGGTTTAATTCTTAAGAAAATTCATGGGATTATCTCCACCTCCTTCGAAAAATAACACCGGTTCTCGTTTCATCGTACGTGACACAAAGTCGACTCCCTGAGGCTTTTCATTGATGATATACCGAGTGCATATTATATATATCTATATGCGTGAGAGAGGGTAACGCATTTAGAGAAAGAAAAAAAGTGCATGAGCCATGGTAGCTCATGGCTCAGGCGCTGAGAGGTTCTTGTACACGCTCCAGCCATAAGTCTATACTTATGGCCTAGGTGGTAGATATGGAGCGGTCGATAATGATCCAATATACTGGTACATCCTCGCGAAGTAATTACAATGATGAGCGAACCGCTACCATCGGTCGGCGAGGCTATCGCGCTCATTCCGCATCTCTGACTCTTTTTTCTCTCTTTTCTCTTTCTCCTTATAAATCTATAAGTATATATATATATTTATCTTCTGGTCTTTTGCTCTTTCGAACTTGCTCTCCTCCAACGGAAGACCTAGGCGTCGGATCGCGGCCTGTGGCATCCTCTTCGTCTTTTTCTCCTTCTCATTCTTCCTTCTCCGTCTCATTCGCTGCTTCTGCTTCGACCTCTCCATCTTCATCTTCGTTTTCTTACACACTGTAAGAACTGACCGCTCGCGCACTCCCTTCACCGTGTTCATCTACAGAATGATTCATAATGACGATCATACATTCCTCGAAGCAGTCGGAGCGAAACTTTGTTTTTACAATCTCACTAGATTTAACTCCGTGTTATCGAAGAGTGCTGAGGATTGTTCTGAATAACAGGCAGAACTTATGAAAGTATTATGTATTTCTTCGGTATAGGATCGTTCGAGCGATCACAATGTATTCTGAATCGACCTATACGATATGCTCCAAAGAAATGTACAGTGAGGACTGAGCACAGTATATATAAGATCCCGCGGGCCTCTCTCGCAACAAGAGCAAACAGCATCTTCCTCGGGTCGTCACGGGGCCACGGAGCCACGCTGCTCTCAATGTTGCTTCTGCTGCTGTGGATCTTCCAAGGCCCGTACGGTCTTTCTCTTCGAAATGATCGTTCGAGTAGAGAGTTCACTCGGCCGGAAGTGCGTTATCATTGCGAGAGTCTTCGGGCTCGTTCGATGCGGCGGCAAATATCTTAGCGCCTTGAAAAATAAATAATCGTTAACTCGTTTTCTTAATGAATTTGATCCTACTGACGGGAAACATTTCAGATTCTTAGTGGAATCGATTCATTCATGATATTTTTTGCCTCGAGCAAAGCCTGCTTCGCTCTAACGCAGCCATATTTATAACCGTGAGTCCAGGATCTCGCACACGGGTGGCTCTTGGAAAAACGCTCACGAGGGTTCCCGCTTACGGGAGACAATTTTTCACTTGGATACAGACTGCTGCCAGGTAAGCAATGAGCAACGTGGAATCACGTGTGACATACGTGACAACAGTCTTTTGTCAGTGTCGCGCCCGCAACCTCATCATACGATTTGAACTATATCCCAGTGTCAAATTAAAAAAAAAATAAGACAATCGGGATTTTTGTTTTACTCAAAATAACTTTTGCTCGTGCTGCAATTTTCAAAAATTCCTAGTCTCGAGAGTTTCTTCGTATAGCCTTTTGTACGAGTAACTACTGTGACATTCAACGACGCTTGGAGTAACGTGGTCTCGGTCGAACGACGCCTCTCTCGGTTCTGGCTCGTCTAAAAGCGACCGACAGATTCCAATGCAATCTTTCTCTTCAGGTACTTTTTTCCCTGCTGGTCTCGCTAATGCATGCTCCTTGAAGGGTCACGACTTCGATCACGATTCAGAAATGATTCGATCGATCACGGTCCGGAACATCGAAGTTAAGCCAGCCTCAGATGCTTCGCAGCTCTTCGATTCGATGGCACAATAATATTTTCGTTCTTCTCTTGGATAATTTAAAGATCGTTGCGTTACGAAAGATAATATTTTTTTCACACTGTCAAAATAAAAGTTGATCGTAGGAAAAGGCAGACCGAGGTTCTCCTCCTGTGTGAATAGCTTTGAAACGAGCTAAAATTGTATCACGAAATGTATATTCAGTAGGATGCAAAATCATGTACAAACTAGTATTCCTGGGCTACCTTTCGTTTGTAAGAGCCCACGAGGTATGGACAGGCACCGCACAAAGTCGGCCCTCGAATCACAAAATCTTTCTTGTATATTTACACAGAGTCGTTGTTCCCCGACACCTGAGAGATGATGATCCGCTAGATAGTCACGATTTCGAGCTTATAGAGCACATTACGAGCGTCCAACCTTGCGCAGCATAGGAACTGTGCCGCATTTGACCCAGTTCCGAGGAGACGCGGTAATCCGTTTCTCGTGGTTACGAGAGATGAGAAACGTAGCAGGTGGATCTCTGTGTGTACTGCACCACGTATATAAGCAGGTACATCATAAACGTTCGTGTAACTACAAAACCCAATAGACTGTGTATGCATAAATATTGCACTATCATCACCAAGCATAAACCACGGGGCTGTGAAATGTCACGAGTCATCATTCGTGGATCGACACAATAATAAGACAATGAAAGTACATTGTAGATTACAAATCATCGGAGGCTCTGCAAGACCGTGTACCGAGAGAAAAATGGTAATGAGACTATTATTATTGTTCGCAGTTGTCTTCCGAAGCATCTGCGATACATCTTTGGGTCACCTTACACCATCGCTAAATGTATTATTCGAGAGTCTATGACGTCGCCCATTTTATTCCTTCTCGTGTGATCCTCAGAATGGGAATCTCAATGAGAACAGTACACAATTCCGTCATTTTTTATCTGTTGATTTTACGTACGTACACGAAGAAGACGATTTTACTCATGTGTGTATACCGAGTCGGGTATGTCGTTCAAGGACGACGAAGAGGGTGCTACGCCACTGTGTTGCCTGCTTTGACGGTGGTCACTGCGGTAAGAAGCTCGCGAGCTACCAGAGACCAACGAGAGCACACGCGTAAAGTGTACATGACTAATACACACGTACGTATTGAGAATATTATGGTTAATATCTATAGCATGGATTCTCTATACAGAAAGTCCGCTGTATGCGAGCGCACCCAAGTGCACCAATGCTGCAACGGCGGATCGCCGCGAGGGCTTTGGTCATCTCTCACTCCCCCCCCCCCCCCCCGCCCCCCTGCCGCTCCATCCGCCGCCTTCGATCTTTCTCTTTCTCCTTTCGTTGCAAGAACTCTGACGGGTCGGTACGGGACGACGGGGTGAAGAGTGAACAGCACACAGGGGCACTGGGGGGAATATACGAGGAAGAAGAGTGCGCGGCGATGAAGGTGAGGCAAGAGGAGAGCAAGGGACGGGAAACTGAGGTCGACCGGGATAAACATCTGAGCCCCGCCCGGCACCCGAGGCTGCCGTTGATCCTCTTGTTGCTTCTCTTCCTTGTCCTTCTTCTGCTCCTTTTCCTCAGGTTCTTCTTATTTTTTGTTTTTAATTCTTTTTCCTCTTCTTCTTCTTCTTCTTCTTCTTCTTCTTCTTATCCTGCTTCTTAACCCGCAGCTTCATCTTCGACTTCTTCATCCTCTTTCTCCGCGGCGACGACCTTCTTCGTCCGACGCTCTCGCGCAAGTGTCCGAGCGCGTCTTCCAGGTTGAGGCTTTCCAGTTGTCCACGTTCGAGCATGCTTGCGTTCTGCTTCATCATTCGGTGGCTTATTTTCTCTTTATCCGTCGCCTCTCTTCTCCAACATCGGGCTCTCACCTCGTGAGTTTCCAAGTCCATATCCCCCTTCTTTCTCGCGGATTCTCTATCGTTTGGTCAACAACTATCCTTGCTTCGAGCCGAGGCTCGCGTTGGACCGAGTTACTACCGTTTTCAAAGCCGCGGCAGGCAGCGGTGCTGAACTCCTTCACCGCGAGTACACGCTATCGCGCTACGTGAACACTTTATATCTACGTGTATACGCCCGTACAAAGTAGAAGAAGTGTAACAACTTTTGTATAAGCTTCGACCCGCGATGAGGTTGCTGCGGGCTGCAAATAACTCCAACTGAAATCCTCGCGGTGTGAAGAATGCGAATGACTTGCGGTGAGCTGTAGAAATTCGGGGAACCCGAGCAGAAAAATGTGGAATAATCATTTTTTTTTGTTTTCATAACAAGGAGGCAAGTGAGCTCGTTGTCGAAACAATTTGACACGATCAGAGTCATACCCTTTCTCCTCCTTTTCCTCTTTCTCGCTTCTCCTCGATCGTCGAGTTTCCATTCGCTACGCTTGATATACCAGCTAGTTCTGCAGCGCTCTCCCTGCCCACGACTCTCGTGTCTTTTATAATCCTTTTATTCGTGCCCTGCAAACCTCCAACTACCGTTCACCGGGTGCCTCTCTTTTGCTCTTTGTCCAGAAGGAAAGAGAGATAGCCGAGAAGGAGGTCCTATTTGAAAGGTGGCTTCCTCAATTCGCGGGGATCGCGCGAGTGCCACGAGCTGCTGCGGGTATCCCCATTGCACGAGATGGCATTCCCGGAACGATGCAGCTAGAACGAAACTTTTCTATGATGCGTGGTCCATTTATTTATGCGTGATCGCAAAAGGGAAAGAAAGACACACGTGACATCGTTATCGAGGACTCCATTCATATTGAATAAACTGACGACCCATTGGAATTCACCTGGCGATGGAACGCGTATTTCCAATTTAAATGGAATCCCATCCCAGCCCACGGGAGAAAAATCGATCGAGTTTTTTATACGTGTTGTAAACTACACTGCCAGGATATCGATCCAATTGTGGTCGAGTTCATCATTTCGACTTTACTCTCATCACATATAGCTCATAAGCGGTGTATAACAAATGAGATGAGAGGTAGAGCCTCAGAATACAAGGGGCAGGATATTAGTTGGTGTGCGGAGAACACACGTTGTTGGTGCTTGCTGCGTCATGACTCTCTGCACTTTGCGGTCACAGTTGATGTCCTGACTGATCCCTTTCGTTCCTCTCCTTGCTCCGGTATCCATATGCTTCCGCGTCTATACGTCACACGTTTTGCTTTTATTATCCTGTGAGATCATAAAACGCGGGGAATACAATACTTTTGAATAATAAAGCAAGAGTAACAGAGCGATCGGAACGATCGCGAATACTTTCTCGTTTTCCATTGGAGCTGAGACTCGAGCCGTGTTTTTCAGCAAAACAGAAGTGGTAAGAATGTCCTGAGCAGTAGGTAAAATTATTACTCTTCGCATGGAAGATAAAGCAACCGGGCTTTTTGAGTCAGGCGAAGGTGAACGGAAGGTTGCAGAAAGGATAAGACAGAATGTCGGTTTGTAATGTAGCCTCGATGGTATAGATCATCGAGCGAATATCTCGATGTTGCGCAGTCTAAAACTTCCTCCTCCTTCTCCAACAGCTCTTCATCCTTTTCCTCTTCTTCTTACGCTTGCGGTTCAACTCGGAGCTTCCCTCTCTCGGAGCCTATTGAATAGTTTACGGCTTTTAAATAAGGGGCCTTCGTTCCCAAACAATTTGCTCGTCTCGCAGATTGCTCGTAAATAAAGATAATCTATTCGACCCGGAAGATAAAAATCATTGGTCTTGGAACGTCCCTCGGGTCCTCTGTGGTCCAGCAGAAAATCTCTGTTCTCTCTGCGTTACGCGTGCTCTTGTGGCTTTTGCACTCGGTTCGCAACAGCGCGAAAAATGTTAGCAACGAGAAGGCAAAAGCGAGGGTACCTCTGTACGTACACCGAAGGAACACTCTTTGGAGTGTAGTCTCGCGCGCTGTTAGGTGTTTCGACGTTCGTCGCCTCAACTTCTTCGTTCTCTTCTCCTTTCTGCAGTGAGTCTTTCTTGGTTCTCTCGCGGGTGAACGATCCTCCAGTTATTCATTTTTACGTCGCTCATTGCTCGGATTTTACGAGGCAAAAATTATGAAATTGCACTTTGTGCGCTGCTCCTCTCTCGCCCGGCCAGCGCGCGCAGCAGCCTCTTTCTCTTCTCTTCCTACGTTTTGTTTCACTCGCGGCTTTCGTGCTCGAGCTTTTCTCACTCTCGCGCCCCGTTACGGACTTCACCCTCGCTGGAATCAACGGAGGTTCCCCTCTGGCTACAAACGACCCTTTCCTCAACTCTTTCCATCTACTTCTCTCCCACTCTCTTCATCTCATCTCGCCTGGAAACATGTTCCGTTTATTTTTATTCTCTCTTATATACATGTATAAGAAAAACACCGAATCTCGGACAACTTCTTAAGAAACGAAACAACCTGTTTTGAACTTTCTATTATTTCCTCATAGCACAAAAATGAACCGGCTCCGTCGACGCGCGATGTATCCGCATTCACCTCTCACTCAACTTCACAAACGACTATTCCTTGAAAACCTTCTAACGAGAACACTCTAATTGTCGATTTAATTCGTATCGATAAAAGCGCAAGTCCAACTGCTCTCTCGACGTAATAACAGACTCGCACCAAACCGAGTATGGAATAATGCGTTTGCTCGTGTTCTATTCCAAGTTTCTCCACTGATTGGCTACCAATTTAACATCGTCGCCGACGTTGCACTTTTTATCGTTGCTCCGCTGTTAATGAACTTAACGCGTTAACTTACAATCGTCACACACATATACCGGATCGTACGCTTTGTATTCTTGTTACGCATTTCATGCTTCGATATAATCGTTTCTGCTTCGTATCGCATTTTTCAACGTACTCGCTCTCGCCCATATTTAACCGTATGCACAGGCTCTTGGACTCTCATAAACGCTACAACAACAAAAAAGAAAACACTATTTTCTATGACCTGGTCAGTTCTCTTGATGCATAATACTATGTTTACTGGCTATATCCAATGAAAATTAAACTACTCATCCTCGCATCTGTAACCTTTCACATTTCGATGTAAGAATTTCACGACCTTTACCTTTGCTTACTCATCTCGATGACCACAGCTCAGATTTACATCACAATCTTGCTGCCTCTTCGAATACGAGGATGCAAATATTCATGCACACACACACACACGGATGTACGTACCTATTAATTATAATATTTATGGTTTTGACCATACACTTCAATTTAATAATCAATAAAAAGTGGCTCGAAGCTATTATCTATCACGTCAACGAATATACACTATATAAATCGGTGAGTCAAAATAATTTGCCGCGAATAAAGTTACACTCTCGCAAATTTCGAGCGCGCATGGGTTTGTGTGTCGGCGATTAAAAAATTATCCACTCGCGAGGAAGATCGTTCGACGTTTATGACGGGCTTCACGTGATAATTATATACTTTTGCTCGAGAATACACGGCCGCTCTCTTTCGTCTTAATTCCCATGGTGATTGCTGCTCTCTCGCTGTCAGGAGGAACTGGCAGCCCTGCTCGCCATGGCATAATTTAGGTGACATTGGTCAGCAAATCATTCGCTTTTACTGGCTGATTTTTCTTATTTTTAATTACCACTCTCAGTCTTTTGGTTTTCTGGAGAGGGGGACGGCCTTGGAAAATTCTAACGTTCCGGGTCCACTATTTTTTTATGTATTTGATCGAATCGATAGGAAGAATGTGAAAATGATTGGGTTCAGAAAATCCGTATGGTAGCACCGTTTTCAAACTCGCCATCGTGAATTCGTCCCACGAAATAGCAGCGAGCCGAAAGGTTTCTATCTCCATGTTTTTACAGGTGTATGTGTCATCGACGAATCTCCAAGTCTTCGCGTACAACGCAAAATCTTTAGTTTCGTGGATATTTGGTCGTTCCACTCAAACGCCAGTGAAATCACTTAAAATTCTTACACCGCCATGACCCCACAACGTCTCATCTTTGTTGGTGCCAGTAGCCAGTCGAGCGAGTCCTGACAAAAAAGTCTGATTCGATCGAAGCCAATCGCATATTTATTGGGAACGAAATTTTATTGAAACCGTAAAAATTCACTTCGACAGAAATTCAACTCCAGAGTCATTGTCTCCGTACGCTTTTATTTCGATGTAACAGAAAATTCCATGGTGTTGTCATTTTTTTCCGGGCTTTTTTTCGTGTCTTACTATTTATAGGAAACGATATCCTATCCGACGGCATAAAATATCGATTTTTATTTAATTACCCAGTGTCAAGTCGCTGCCGAGGCTCTTGATAAAGTCTTGGATAGAGCCATGAATTAAAACAAGACCGTAAATATTTCCGCTTGAATTTTATTGAAATTCTAACTATAAGCACGGTCCCTCGTTCCCATAAAAACGGCGCACCGCTTCTCATCTTTTCTCCCAACTC
Source organism: Venturia canescens (assembly GCF_019457755.1). Taxonomy (NCBI): domain Eukaryota; kingdom Metazoa; phylum Arthropoda; class Insecta; order Hymenoptera; family Ichneumonidae; genus Venturia; species Venturia canescens. The sequence continues at coordinate 1,681,141 of NC_057423.1, read as the reverse complement.
ATTTAGTCTTTTTTGTAGTCGCATTGAACGCGCGTGTCAGCCTATTATCTGCACTCGTCATCTCTTGCGCTCTTGATTAACGTCGGATAGATTGTCACCCAATAAAAGTTGTTGGAGGGAGACGACGAACAACGCGCGCACGCCTGGCTTTTTCTGCAACGTTCTCGTTACTGCGACGTCTTCCCTTTTCTCCCCGTCCGCGCGCCCTCTCTCTCTCTCTCTCTCTCTCTCTCGAGTATTAAGGCGTGTGGCTCGAGATGAAGTGTCCAAGTTGCGCTTACCGCGGCATACATCATAATAAAAATTCCATGGTCCGCGCGCGGGTAAGACTTTGAATCGTGGCCCCGTTATTGTTTTTACGCCCTTTCCGAATATGGCTCATCTTTTCTGACTCGTGCATTCGCTGAAGCTCTCTGCGCCTTGGCTCTCTCGGCTCGTTCCATTCTCCGCTTCTGCGAATTCACCAGGAAGCAAAAATCTTCAGATGCTCGTAATCCACTTCAGGTAGCTCGTATAGATATAATTTCTTCGATATTTCATGAGAAATTAAATAGTGCGCAACAAATTATGTCATCACAAATGAGAACGTGGAAGTGAGCTGGTCGTAAATCAATGAGACTTTATTTCGCGTAAAAGAGATAGCAGCGAGGAGTAGAAGCAGGAGAAGAAGAAGAGGAAGAGAACTTCATCATCATCGTTGTACCCTGCTCGAACGAGAGTCTTTTCCTCTCTCGCAGCGTTTACTGAATCCGAGTGGATCGAGTCATTCCGCAGATAGTCTATCTCCCTGAAGTAAATGCATCCTGGTAGCGAGAGAAGACCCTCTCTGCATGTATCTAGAGTGGGGCGCGGAAAATAATGTCGAGAAGAAGGAGGTGAAAGCAGAGAGTAGGAGAAGTGTATGAGCGAAAAGGTCCTGGACCGAAGGCTTCGGGAGGCTGTGAACAACGAAGACGACAAGCGCGCGAGGTATACGCAAGAGGATAACTCGCATAGAGGACGCGAGGGAGAAAAAGATGGAGAGCGCGCCTCGCACACCTCGGATTTTACTACCTTCCGCAACGTCTCAATTAAATCTTTGAAATCTCAAACTGCTTATAGTCGGAGTAGGTATGTGCCATGCAAATATATATTCATTGCCGATATGCTCGGACACGTTTCTACTTCGTATGCATACGCGTGTATGTATTGTGTGTATATGTAACACGGGGATCGCTCGTTTTGTCGCCGAGCTATAAATTTAACGCCACGGGCGTATCCACGCTCTCCGCGTGATCCCCTCTCTTTATCATTTTATCCGGTACCTTATTTCTCCCATGTCGTCTTCTCGTTGTCCTCCTGCGTCACCGTTCTTTTCTCGCTGATCCTTCCTCGTACTGATCCTCCTGTACGAGCACACATCGTCCGAAGCACCCTCTCGATTCCCCCCCACGCACCGCACGTCACACGTCATTATACTCGAGCATACTGTGACGAATATAAAAATATACAGATACACGCGTTCACACTGATTTTTTACTTCAAATTCCCATGGAACCGTAGCCGCAGCTTACACGATTCCAGCACGACGTCAGTTTCTCGTGGGATTATACAGGAGGAGGGAGCCTTTCCTTCTCGGGTAAGCGACTAATCCCTCGAGTCTCGTCGAGGACTCTTCGCACTCGCTCGAGAATACGGGCACGAACTCAAAGATCCGAAGTAATCCACCTGCGGGGCTTTCGGATTGACGAGAAACAAAAATAAAACTAAACGCGTTAAGAATTTATGAGTTCCGGTGACTTCGAACTTTCATATCCCAATTCGCGTCATTTTTCAGTCAAACCGATATTTTAAAACAATTTCTGCTCGAGGCACTGCACTCGTAAAACTCGCCTTACCACAATCTCGAATCCCAGGAGAAACTGGGCAATTTTTCACATGAAAATAACGTTGGATCTAAACGTTGAATGAATAAAAACTTATCTTTCCTCCAAACGGTTACGATCGAATTTTTATTCCTGCAAATAACGGGAGTGTCAAGTTATTTTTTGTCAGTTACGATCCTTATACGTTGGAAAAAAAACCAGACATTCTTTTAATCACCCATAAGCGCGACGGGCCAAGAGAAACACGAACATCATTTCATTTCTTTCTCGAGAATCAAATTTTTTAAATACCTTATATTATATGTAGAAGAGATGAATGACGTTTGGTTACACCATCGAGATAACGGATTGAGGACAACAGGATCAAATCGAGAAAAAAGCGGAAGTGACGTAAAATCGAATTCATAAAAAGGAATAAAATTGTTTCCGTCAAATATAAACAACATCAATAATTTCTTCTTCCATCTCGTCGAAAAGTGACAAATGTAAGATTCACTATGCGTACATACATTTTTTTTGACTCTTCTCAAGTTGTGTGCGTCCGTTGCTGGTTTCACATTCTTGGATATTTAAATCCGTAATCTCAAGCAACTGCAAACGGATCGCGGTGTTTGTTGTCAAAATTATTTACAACGCAAGCCAGTAAAGAGCGATGTTTAACTGGGATTTCCGAATTCTCGTCGTTATGGTAATTATTTGGTAGTTGGATGGCACGGTATAAAAGCGACGCGAGAATGCTCGAACAGACAATAATATACGTAGTCATATAAAAGTATCAGTAGCAGAGAAAAGCAACAACAGGAACAACAGCAGCTCCAAGAGGAGGATGAGGCTAAATTTCTCGGGTGCTTTTGTGGCCACACCGCAGTTTCTCACGTCCTGCTGCATCAGGGCCGAGAAGAACGGCAACGGCATCAGCAGTAGCAGTAGCAGCAGCAGCAGCAGCAGCAGCAGTTCGCAGTCGTCGTATAACGACGCGTTAAACCTCCATCGTACGGTGTTACGCTGCCATATTCCTCTTCGAAACGTGTAATTCCGGAGGCGTTCTTTATTCCACGAAGACGAAAGATAGAGGCAAAGGAGCAGAGAAACTCGTCGGTATACGAAGGTGAAGAACGGGGAGGACGTTGAACGCGAAAAAGAATGGAGCGCAGGGGATGGAAAGTATCCGCGTCGAGAAAGAGCAGAGTGCCGAGCCGAGAGACGAGATGGCTTCTCTTAATGTTCACGCTGTGGGGATATGGAAGGCCTGAATGGAGAAGGCATTAGCTCTTCGCCATCTTTTTCGACGCATATTCGCGCTCTACATATACGTATATCCATGATATATAAACATATGAGCCGAGAATAGGGATGAGCCCCCAGGAGTCAAATATAATGCGGAGAGGTGCGTTCTCGCCAAGTGGCTCTCGCAGCAGTCGATCTTGGCGCGATACGAATGAGAAAAGAGAGAGGCCCGTTATCGTCGAGCCCATCTTATCAAGGGCGGCTCAAGAGGAGCAAGGGGGAGGATAAATCATCGGGTTGCCACGACGGGGTACCTTTAATTACCGTCGAGGGCGCGCGGCGGTGCAAGGAAAAATATGAAGATGTAATGCTTTCGCATATAAGATGCTGCTGTACGCTTCCCCCGCTGATCTTCTTCTCTATCCAACGGGGTGTGCGTGCTGTGCATTCGGTATACGGAAAAAAGCCAGAAACGAGATATGGAAGTACGAGAGAAGAAACTCATAAATAATCTTTTGTACAACCGAATGCCTCTCGTTGTGCGATATCACGGCGTTGGAGCTTCTTTAAAGTTCCCCCGAGCGATTTGGAAGTTTAAAATTTCCGCAAGAAACATCAAACCTTTGGATGTCCAAAGTTTCGATTGTCAATGACCCTTTGTAGTACAAAAATCCTTCGATCCGACTCCGAGCGAAGACCTTGTACAAGAACAATACCGCCATCGGTAGAAGGTATTCGTACACACGTGCGAGTGTGTCTTAACATCGTAAGGTTGCAGATCGAATGCGCGCTCGCGCTGGATTCTCTCGCAGTCGAGTGATCGATATCGCTGCAAAGATATATCGTCCGTCCATATGAGAAGTAACGCGAAAGAGCGTGACGCTCATGCATGTAGCGCAGAGGTGTAGCCGGGGCAATCAAAGCGCGAAGGGAGAACACACCTCGTTGTGCCTTGAACGAGCGTGCGAGCATAGTAGAGCCGCGTTCGACACACACCGCGTACACATATCGCCGCCACGCCTCGGTGAAACAATGTGATGGTTAAGCTAACAAGCTGTACCTTCCGGAGATCTTCCAACTCTGCCAGATACACGTTCGGTGGGTATATTCTTCTCGTAATGTTGTCCGGGTTGATTATTCTCTCGCCTGTCCATTGGCCATTCAATCTTTTATCCCGGAGACGCTCATCTTCGTTGGTGCGGCTGCGAAGCTAAAAATAAGACTCGGCTCCGCGGATCGTAATGCGAAAATTTTCGCGTCAAGTCTCCCTTGATATATATCCATTTTGATGTATGTTTTTCACCTCGTTATATCGTCAGATAGTACACAACAAAGCGTACGAGTGCGCGCGACGAGTGCGAAGGCGGATGTCCGAAAAGACGCTCAACACAGATGGAGCATCGAATCTAACGAATGAATCAAGACGCGCGATGGTGAATCGCTACGTGGAAAGTCATTCGTTCAATGTCGGGGCAACTGCGAGGCGGAAAATCAAGGCGAGAGGGAAGTGACGCTTCAACAGCATCAGAGCCAAAGCGAATTGGCATTACGTACGGATCGTGAAGATGTCCGGGTGCAGGCATCACCGACTACTGGTACTTTCTCTTGTTCCCTTCGTTCTCCCTCCCTCGGTTTATCTACGAACGTACAAGGTGTTTCCGTCCTTGCGGGGGGAGGGGGGGGGGGGGCAGCGGACAGAGCTCACAGTGATGTAGAGCGTCTTGAAGGGTAGACGAGCCGTGGAGCCAGAACGCGTGGAGGATCCCGAGGCTGAAAGATACTCGCGTAGGCTCTATATCGTCTCGTTTCGAAGGACGAACCTTCCTGACGAGAGATTCCCTCGCGAAAGCAACCAATGCTCCGGCAAAAGAGCTTCTCGAGAAGGAAGCGCGCTCGCGCGCGCAAAGAGAGACATAGAGACGATAGTTGGACATTGAGCGACGGGCATGGAAGCAGAGGGTCTCACGGGGCTTTACCATCGAGAAAGCCTCAAACACTACCGCTGGTGCTGTAGCGGCGCGTTCTTTTGGAATTCAATGAACATCCTTCCGTCCAATTCTCCTCGTCGGTGTGTATCTACTCCTCCTGCTTATAGCATAAGAGAGCCCAAATATGGAAAAGAAGAGACCGCGCAAAGACAAGAGCCCGTAGGTACCATAATCGGTAGTCGAAGCACGATGCACACCTTCCAATCCATACGTCCTATATGCTACTTTTACATTGTACCTTCACCTTATTCCCTTCTCGTTCCTCTTAAATCTTCATCGTGAGAAGTCAAGCGTGTTCACCTTTCCTGCTAGATATACGATCGTGTAGGTCTTGTTCACCCTTAAAACCGCGTATTTTCTGTCCTCCTTAACCGCAATTCCGTCATCGAAACTCATCCAAATGTCATGACCCACCTGATAAATAAACAACTTGTACGGAACGTTATAATCCAGTGGGTAAATCACGTCGAGCTGGCTCTTGTTTTGCGAAAAAGAAACTCACGATGGAAGATGGAATTATAGCTCGTCGCGATTAGATATCGAATGGATAAATTATCCAAACTTCTCTTCAGGAAAACCATGAATAATCAACGTCTCTATTCACAAACCTTGTTAAATGGGAATCAACACAATTTATTCGCTCATCGCGATTCTTTCTATCTCAACTTGACGGATTAACATAATTATAACGAAGTTTGACATTTTTATTTTTTTCCTGTGCATGAATGATTTCCTCGTCGTAAATGGCACGACGATGAGGGAAAACCGGAGGTTTATCGACGATAATCGTACCGTCAATATGGTGCGCGCGCGCGCGTCGTGATTTATTGCTTTTACCTCCGCGTTCTTTTCGTTATACATATAATATCATTTAGTTCGGCCGGTAAGCCGTTCGGAAAAGCTTCTCAACGATTAGCCATGTGAAAATTGAGCATCAATTCGCACCTGTCTACGGTACACTTGGCACAAAATCCTGAGTCCTCGCAAAAAATAATCCTGCTCGCGGAGGCTTGATGAAGAAGAAGAAGAAAAAAAGTATCGAGACCTTCGGGAGGTCGCCGTGCGGCAGGTTGGTGCAAGTTCCACGGCGGTGTGTACCACCACCTCGATAACTCGGCGCAAAGAGGCAGGCGCAAGAGCAAGTCTCGAAGCATACACCGTGTGTTCTCCACTCGGACTACTCGTGACTCCTACTCCCCTCCCGCCCTGGAGTTGCGATCCTGTTCTCTTCTGTTCACCACCACCGGTATATTCGCCGACCACTTCCACCGCCACTGGGGATCCTTTTGCTGCTGGAGGTGCTGCTAGTGCGCCCGATTCTGGTTCTGCCGCTGCTGGTTGCTCCTGTTGCTGCTGCATCACAGTATGAGCCTTTCCTTATTCTCTTTCGCCTTCTCTCTCTCTCTCTCTCTCTCTCTTGGGATAGCTCCGTCCTGTTCGCGCTCGTGCCTCGCTTCGCCTCCGTCTCTCACTGGCTTTCTTTCTTCTACCAACGCAGCCGAGGCTCCACGGCGTTGGAGAGCGGGGCTTGTAGCCGTGCCACGCCATGTGACTGATACCCCTTCTCCGGCAGGTTGACGAGTCCGTGGGCCTGCCTACCTGCCGCCCGTTGCCCCGCTCCCATTACGACGCGGACTCTCGCGGCAGGTGCACCAACCTAAGTGCCACTCCGCTTCACCTGTGTGTCGTGAGTTGCTCTCGTAGTTGACTACGTGTGCGCGCGCCCGTCCTCGTCGCTCGGGCCTTATACTCGTTCTATCATCGCCGTACCATTCTCTTGCCGCACTGAACAAACTCATTTCTTTCATTATTTATCCGAATTATTCTCCTCGCATGGATTCCAAGTGTTGATCAGTTTTGTGAATGAACTCACCGAATATTTATTATTCGAATACTGATGTCTGGTGATTGATGTTGTCGACGTTAAAAGCGTCAAAGATCGCATTCGTGCTTTCGGGTATCAATCGCCTTGAATAGATAAAACCACGTGGGTTCGTTCGTTTTATCTGCATCAAATAATCAATGGCGATAAATCGATGGAACTAAAATAATATATCGTTCATTGCTGTGTCACTTCGAAAATCGTATCTCCGTTGAGATATCGTTGCGGGAACGATAAAACCGTGAGTCGACGAAGAAATAAAGGATTGTTTTTTAACGAACAAGGAAGAAGGTGGATGAGACAAAGAGAGACAGTTTTGTGTTTAAGAGTGAAGGAAAAAAAATAAATATTTGCAGTGGTGCGCCGAGCATTTCCGAATCAATGAGTCGTTGACTCGAGAGTATTTCTTCGAGGATTTTCAAGTTGAAGAATTCGGACGAAATATACTCGAAGAGGGAAATAAAGCAATAATTTCCAAGTATTGCGTTCGTAACGTGACATTTTTTGGTGCCCAAGGTTTCTGTAGTTGAAATTCTGTTCTCACAGGTGCGCGCTGTTTAGGCTCGCGCGTCGAAGGCCCTTCTTCCGTATTTAACACTCGCATAACTGACCGTCCGACTCGGCACGGTACGTGAACGACATACAAAGTGCGACGACGTTTTGTTTTTACGATTCTCGATTCGGCTCCAATCTGTTTATCATCAAAACTCGCGAGGTGAGAATGTATCCTGCTCGTTCTTAGGACGGATGTCGTATCTCTCTGGCCCCTCTCAACGCCCTACAATCTTACAAATACAGTGTACTTTCGGTCGTGAACGGTGAACCGCGAGCAGACTCGTCGATGACGCGAGTTCCGTGCCTTATCAGCGCGAACGAGGCAGCTGCGAATCGCATAGGCGAAATCGAGTCGACGCTTCGTTCTTTCGAACGTGTACGTTTGCGTTTTAGCTGTGTTCGAGTTTAGCTTATCGCCACGGCTATCTGTCTCTTGGAACTCCGGCGTGTTTAAAACTCCATCGTCGCGACACTACATTGTGTGGGTGTACCTCTTCGTTCTTCCCGTCTCCGTCGATTTCTTTCGGTTTCTCTCTTTCTCTCACTGTGTCTCAAGTCCTCGTCACTCTGGTTCGAGTCCCTCTCCTCGGATTGCACGTGCGTCCTCGATAACGAGTCTCGACCTCGTACTCGGCGAGGTGCTTCTGGGTCCGAGCACTTAACTGTACAATTACGGCCCGGACGATACGAGATAGGTCGCAGTTCAACGTTGAAACACACGGCGCGACATACCGATTTTTTCACGCTTTCCAATCCACAAAGACTCAAATATACGATCGGCAAACTTTTTGCAAAATAACACAGACTCGAAACTCGACAAGAAGAATCGACGAAACTTTTCACACTCCGTAGAGAACCTTCAGTTCCGGAATTGTTCTCTTCAGTTGCTCTCTTCCCTTATTTTTTTCTTTCAAATTTCTACATTTCGCTTCGATACTCAACTAACAACGTGGACATTTTGACCCCGACTGCAGGACGAACGACGGAGTGGAGATGTCCGCGGCTCGCTGAGAGAATGAGGGAGCTGGACACCGAGAGCCCCGTCGTCTGGCCAGCTTGGTGTTATACTGGTAAGTCCATCACTAAAATCTCATTCATCATTTACACGACGCTCATCGTTCAGTCCCCGTACATTTATATAAACGTGTACACATTTTCTGGAGACTCTATTTATCCGGTAAATAATTGCTACTGCTAATGTTTGGATGCTCGTGACATCCGGTCGACGTCGATTGCATCGCATTCGAGGCAGGCTTGCATTGGTATATGAAGCGATGAACGCGCGGTATCATCAATCAAGTACGCGCACTGAGAAATAGACGAAGAATTCGCTTGGGCTAGCATCTCATTGATCGAAGTCTCAAGTTCGTCAGGATTTCCCTATAAAAAATTCTTCCCCGTCGTAATACTGCAGAATCTTCTGTAACGATAATTTTCCCGGTGCGCTGTGTAAATAATTTGATAAATACGGAGAAACCGTCGTATCATTCGCGCTTGAAATGATAACAGCTTCGTCGTTCATTGCTCGATGATAATCCAACGTGAAAATCGATGTCAAGCATTATTCGATCGCTCCGAGTGTGTTTACACACATACACACCTCCGGGAGGTGGGCATACCAGTTCATCATACTCTTCCGAGTATTGCGACATTGAATAAAAAAGAATGAGCCCATCGATGTATGCGAAACAGCATTTCATATCCGCGTATGTAAAGCACAAATCCGCACGCTCGTTCAATTTGTCGTGATTCGTAAAGCAACGTCGATCCTCAACAGTGTCAACTTGCACCAAGCTGTAAAATGAAACTCTCGCACGACGCCATCAGTCCTCGTGTAAGCTGATTTTTTCACGCGATTTTATCCTAAAAATACATGTTTGCTGCTTCATCGCGAATTTTTTAATGGAGGAAGAGAGCAAAATGTGGGAAGCTGAATATTTCGATGCGATCATATCGTCGCGATCGTTAAGCTCGACTCGTCCTGAAAACGATTTATCTACGTACAGTGGAAACGAGTCAAGGTGAAAGAGGGAGAGCAGAGAAAACGTGCGCAGGGTTGATTATATAGCTGCGCATAATTATGATGCTCGATTTTGACAATTATATAGGAACCCTTTTTGGAGAGGCTGAATGGTATCGTGAGCTCTCACTCCGGTAGCGGATAGGAAACCACTTAAGTTCCGCTCGAGATTACTCCCACTTCACCGCCGCGCCATCATCATCATCATCACCACACTCTTTGCTTTATATCTCGCTCCTAATCGCTCCGCCGGTTCATTTCTCAATTTTGTATGTGATATCCAACAGCCGCATATTTCTGTCGCTCTATTAATTCTTGATTGTTTGAACGCACACGAAGAATGACATAAGCGAGCTCATGATTCGGCAGGATTCTAACTCTCTTGGTAAAAATGCGATCGCAGCAAAAAATATGACGAAACGTTGAGCCCTGTAATTCAAAGTGCAGCTGTTCCGTGGGCAATCTCACAGTGTCATTTGGGCCCCCTTCGTTAAGTGTGCAAAATTTCTTCCACGGCACTATTTTCTTATTTACATTAGTGCGCTACTCGACAAATATTCCATGACACGAATCGGCCGCGCGCACATCGCGTATACTATTCCGGAACGAATTCACTCGAAAGATAATGGCAATTCTGGGTGCGATTAGCAGAGCGCTAATCTTCTCTTTGTCTATCTCGGAGCGTGGCTAATTGCGATATACCAAGTATCGCTGAATGCACTCGGTACGGAACTTGAAAATGTTAGTAACTGAGCTCCGGAAACTCAAGATTGCTCCATTTTCGAGAAATCTGTAGATTCCGGACGGTTAATGTACTGCGCAAAAGTTTACTTTTCTCACACATCGTACTTGACGTTGCGCTGTACGTATATCGTTTTCAACTTGGGTACACTTTTCCCCTTTTAGGCGAGCTGATAAGACAGATAAGACACTCTTTAGAAGTCGAAGGAGTGCCTTATTGAGTTCCAGAGGTCAATTTTTACTTCGAATGTCGGCCTCATTGATACGCGAATCATTTACAGTTTCTCAGTTAAACAGCTCTTAGCCTTATAAACAATTGTTCAGTTTTTGCGCATAGAAAACAGCTAGAAATCTTGACACTTTCACAGATTTTTAAAATCCATTTCAATATAATGAATAGGAGAACGGGATTGGCCTACATCGCACAAAGTCCAGAGTAATCTCCTATTTCTCTCGATCAATGATGAGCCTCCTGCTATGATTTTTAATAAGTAACATCGCTGTCCACACAGAAATGACAGCTCTGTCATAATCACGTTTCGTCCGTAGTCGATGGTCTTGAAAGAATTTTATACCGTTTATCCAATTATCCGATATTTTCCTCCGACTCTTATCCGACTATTGACCGATTAGGTACGCATAGAAATAGTGAAGTATGCGAAAGGAGTTTACACGCTGCTGTCAGTTGAGCGAATGACGAGTGTACCGACACTTTCGTTCCGCTGGATACGAATTGTGCTGCATTTTTATTTCTGCCACGAATCGTTTGTCAGCAAAGTAGCAATAATCCTCCCAAGAGCCAGTCACCTCGTTTAATTGCCTCTATGGCGTTTCTTGGTTAAGTCGGAGCAAACGTTCTATTATCCGTGTGTACACTGGCCTGATAAGTGAGTTAACAATCGTGTTATTTTCTGTTTCACATTGTAGTCAGTTTCAAAATACTTGATGAATTATTTTTACGAATTAATGGATAACGTTCGTAGATCATTTCCATTGATACTGTGAACGCTAGGTTGGGCGTAAACACCTAAGAATTCTTACACGTTTTATGAACGAGAGAAAGAAAATTGAGCAGGTTATTTATCTGCTGAACGAGCGATGTGATTGAATTCATGAATGGATTCATCGTATTAATCGATCATTTTCAATTAACATTTCTATTCAATAATCCCTTTTTTTAAAACGATTGAGCAAGCAAAAGCCCGAGATAGATCGTTTACGATGCTTTTTGCTAGAATTTCTTTAATTATAGATTGAACGGCGTGAACTCGGCCTCGGCTCCTTTTTGTCTTGCAGCAAGAGGTGAGAAGTCGAATATGAAACATAGAAATAAAAATATATGGAAAGGGAAAAAGAATAAAAGTAGAATGACACGTTATTATCAGCGATGTATAATCGATAAACGGTCTTGGGCTGCATACATCATTTCGAAGCTCAAAGTTCCACGTTAACACGCATCCGAGGAAATCAAAGGTCTTCGTATTAATTGATGGTTTGCGTGCGTGGCTGTCGTGTTTCTCTTTTATATATGTATCACTAGGTGACTACCAAGCACACTGCCTAACAGTTATCCATCTATAAAGGACACTTGATGCAAGCTGCATTCAACTCTTTCTTTCCGTTTCTTCCTCTTTAACCGATCTTATTTTTTCTCATATTTTCATTAAATTTTCTCTCCGTCCGTCCGTCTACCTCTTTCGTTTTTTCTCGTGTCATAATTGACGGCGTTCGAGATACCAGGTGGCTTCGGTAGAATGCGCACAGATTAGAGAGAAAATTTCGCAGGTGTTCAGCACGTAAATTCTCGTGGTGCATCGTCCCGGCTTTCGCTCCGAAATCTCGAGAGCTAGCCTGAACAAATGCGAATAAAAAGAGCGCACAAAAACGGAAAGAAAAAAATGTTGCGGTTCCCGTTTTCTTCGGCTGCTGCTGGATTTGCTCCTGTTTCTTGCTCCTCGCGCTGCTACTGCTGCTGGGCTTCTCGATCACAATTAAGATAAAGCTACCGCAAGAGAGAGAGAGAGAGAGAGAGAGAGGGACGAGAAGGGCTCCGGAGGCTCCCGATAAGGCCCTTCCGTGCCCAAGTATTGGCAAACGTCTTATTGCTGTCGGTTCTCTAATAGCTTTTTTCACTGTGCCAACGGGTCGCAGGTACGAAAGATTTACAATTTTTACGAATCCCAATAAAACTTTTATATCAGGATTCGCTGGACGAATTTCTTTATAAGAGACGTCGAGCCGCTCCCGCGTCTTTCGATATTCTACGAGACTTTTTTCACCTTGTATAAAAAATGCTTCAAAAGTTGCCTATGAGGCCTTTCGCAGTGTCTACATTGATCTCGTACTTTTGAATTTACAACTAACATTTTTAAACGGTCCAATTTGCTCAATATTGAACTTTGGCTGCGGGAGCGTGAGGTTCAACCGGTATAACTAACTCGAGGCGATAATATTGGCGGCTCTTGCGCAGAAAATCTTGAAAAGATCTTTTCGCGATATCCACGTAAAGTCGATGATGTATACCTGCGATGTATTTTGCGTAATATATTAACGCGTCTGAGACGATAATCGACGTCGTATAAGATTTCCTCTATCCGGGGTCACACAGCGATCACCAAGTTTTTATTCAACCACGACGACCTTTGATCCAAACCGACGCTATTATATGAAACGAGGTACAAATATTATTCAACGCTTGTATACATTTAGCAGAGATTACACAAGAATTTATTGGAACGAGAGTATTCGTGTGAGTTTCCTTCTTTTTTATTTCTCAATTTTTTTCGAGATGAACGAGCTGGCATTTGGACGGCGCGTGTGTACGGTATTGACATTTCGCGGCAACCTTTGCCGCGAAACTCGCCAACTCCCGGGCGCGCCTGAGGATGTAGAATATTATTGTATATCATATGGATACACCGTGTAAAGACTCGCGAGAAATTCTTCCAGGTATAACGAGATCCGCGATAATTTTTGGTGGCAAAATATATACCAATCTTTGAGATCGATCATCGAGATGCAGGCTTTTTCTTTTCGCAAGATATTCTCGAGGTACGCTGTGTCATTATCCAATTAGCATGTGTAAGGCTTTTCACAATTATTTTGTTACGACGGAAAAATGAATATCCAACGCTTCGTTATCTAAATAATATCGCAGATACTGTTCTCTCCTTCTTTCTCTTGCGACGATCGACCCGAGAAGACGTAGTTTTGTTGCTCGCAGCTGTAACGTACTTTCGAAAAGTCTCTTTGGGCTTTTTCGATATACCTGGCGAAGAAACAGACATCGAAGCGCAGACTGCTCGCGTCTTTGGCCTCTTGCCCCGGGTAACCAATTAGGCAACCGCCTTTTCGATTGGGCCAAGTCTTCGTGATCGCCATCGTTGTCGTTGAAACCCTTTTTCTTTCTCTTTGGCTTCCTTCTCAATTCACCTCTCCGCTGTTCCCGCATTCTCTGCTTTACCTGTTTTCAGACGCGAATTGGCAATAAGCCATAAAAGACTTCGATTAAAGAGTTACAAAAAATTAATTATTTTTTACGCCGCAACACACCGATGAAGCTTATCCGAAAGTATCTAATTTGAAAATTGACGAATACCAATTAACTCACGCAGCTCCGCATCCTTCTCAAATTTTATCCGACGCCAGTTTACCGCGAGAAGCGTCCACATTGTGCCTTCATTTCTGTCTCTCACGTTGACCACGAGGTTTGCGACTATATTATGTGTATGGAGGCCCATGAAAATCCCCGAAGGGTTCATCCGGTAGGTAACCGGTGGAAAGACACCGTAAAGACGTCTCGGTGGTCAATGTCGGATAAAACTTCGGGTTTATGCGTCGAAGGTGTTACCATGGCTTCGAAGAAGAAAGGGAGAGCAGGAAAGAGAGATGTTGCTGGCTTCTCGAGATTCTTCTCGCGATAGAGACATGTTTTCTGGTATTATCCGGTCGTGGACAGGTACGAGAGCTCTTAACGCTCGGCCTTACGAGTATCTTCGGGGTTGCCCCGGTGCATAACACCGAAAGCCGGTGGTGTGTTTGCTTCTGCTTTGCCTGCTGCATTTCGTGATTTGCCATTTATTCTCAATCACTTTGCAAGATTCTATCTCAACCTCTTCCCCGGTCAATGCTTTTCGTTATAATGATATAAAGCCTGCAGAGCTCTTTTTAGTCACGGTTATTCCATGAAAATGTATGAAAACTTTACGATCCGCAATTATGTAAATAATGAGGATCTTGTTTCTCAGCGTTGATGCTAAAATTCGAATCCTCGCGTTTTGAAAAAACTTTCTAATTTCGTTCATTGATACTCGAAGAGGATTTTTCGTTTTAATATTCCTTCTCAACTGATTTGCGAACCAAAATTATCCGGAGAGACGTGTATTAATAAAGATCCTGGATAACTATGGAAGAAATCGTGGTGCGGACTTATTAAAATCTGTCAAAAATCGTAAGGGATACAAAGATCGGAAAAATCACAGGAGCGATAAACCGCAGTGTGCGATGACGCTGAGAGGGTACCAAATATTCGAAGTAAAGAGAGAGAATGTCATGAGCGTATGGCAGCATTTTGCGAGCACCCCCGTAACAGTTATCTCTTTAGGCAAAGATACGTGACGTTTATGGCGAAAGACGGTACCGTATAAAAACATAATCCCGTTCACTGGCCAATAATGTCGTTCTTATTCCCTTTTTTACGTACATTTCACGTTCTTCTTTCTTTCCATTTTTCGACTCTCCTCGCATGCGGTCGTGTTGATATTTTTCTTATTTCTCTTGGGCTGTTACTTTTTCGTTTTGTCGTGCAACGCGTATCTTGGACGAGTTCGAGAAAGAGAGCTGCTCGCCCGTGGACCGTTCGTTTGATCCGGTGGGCGTAACGCGCTTCTCGCGTGTATTTACCTCGTCTCCTGTCCTTTCATACGTGTTCTCGGATCTCTCGTCTGTATAAATTTTCCTGCTCCGCGTCGTACGAATAGCACGTAATGAGATCCGCGCAGGTTCTCCGTTCGCGCGTGAATTACTCGACGTTTATGCGATCGTCTTTCTTTATTTATCGATGTGATAGGCAGATTTAGAGCTCCTTCGAGAATTAAAACGTTCCTCCGCTGCTCTCCATCAATTTATAGGGGCAACAATCTTTTTCATTTCAATCGTCATGCTTCGGATAATGTTCCGCATTCCGAGTGCGAATCTCATCTGCGCACGAGTATATCTCGTTGAGTCGAGTCGTTCACAGTAGTAAAAACTATGCGTGCCGAGTTTCCATTTATGTATATTTTTATTTTCCGTTCGTTGATGTCTCGATGGTGGAGTGAGATTTGTACGCGCGCGGGCACAAATCATCGGTGGACGGGAGTCGGGTCGAGAAAATGTGCAAAATTTTATTTTTCACATTGGGACGAAATAAAAAAACCTAAAGATAACAGAAGATGAAAATATAAAAAGCAACTATATTCGTCATTCCAGCATGCGATGTAATCATCGCGGACTTGTATCTTCATTGGCTAAAAAAACTTCTACGCATTCAATGACGAGAATTGCTATACAACGAGTGCGTTTATTTCTGCCCATTAAACTGCCTTTGACGATTGGAGAAATTCTGGACAAGAGATAAGGTTGAATCGATAAAAGTTTCCTCGGTCTCTTCACCCCGCGCGATATACGTGGAAAGGTATTATACGAGGGTCCTTATCCTCAACGGTTATTTCGTCGTTCCACGTATCTCTGTAACCTGCCTTCGACACGAGAGACGCACTCGAACGAGGGCCCTCCGAGGTATCCTCTGGCCCGCTTCTCAGTCCTTCTTTTATTGCGGTACTTCCATATAGCTGTTCGGACATATCGGCGAACGTCTCTTTTTCCCGATTCCCTCTCCTCACAAAAACACATGTACGTGTATAATTCGGTGTGTATAAAAGTATGCTGCGTGCGCGGCGATGCTGATATTGGAAGTGGAAGAGAGAGCAGGATAACAGTGTTGGAGGTCAGTCGTTTGTAAAATAAGTCGGTGCGTAACCCGACCTGACTGCAGGAACGTACCATCGGCTCGTAAGCCCGCTGTTTTTATCTCGCCATATTTCAGGATGATTCCGCGTCTTAATGTCCTCTCTCTCCCCGGGTTTTCACCTTTATACGTTTCTCCGCTCTCTGCGACTTTCCGTATGCGCGTGAGTCCTCCTTCCCTCTCATTCCGCTTTCAGGCCGATCTTTCGGTCGGATATAGAGGGGACGCGATCACAGTGACGACTTAACCCACGTTATAGATTTTTCTCCTCTGCCGTGCTGCTATCGCGATTGGAGCTGCTTTTACGAGCTAATGCGTGCGTTAGCGGGCTGTGTCTCTGTCACCGGTGAGAATCGAATAGCCCGGCTCATTTGTCGGCTCTGATCGAGTGCAATGAGCACACATTGAATCTTGTGTCGCCAGAAACGTATATATATAACACTTTACTGCGGGAAACGCTTATCAGGACAGAGAAAAAAGGGCAGAGAGCGGCTGCGCGGGACCGCAGTCTCGATCAATCCGTCCCAAGGACATTTATTTACAGATTCATACACGCACTTGCTCGCCCGTATACAAATATATGTACCTTTATTAGTTTATCCGCAGCAGCATTGTACATATATACCACGCACGTTTTTATACAACTTCGTAAAAGCAAACGACCCGCGCGCTACGTTCCTCTAAGATCGATCGCGTTCGATTAACGAACCGGTTAGATCACCCCCAGCAGCATAAAACTCGATCGTTATTGGCTTGACGAGAGTCAAGAGTGTATACGATTTATGGGAAAAGTGTCGGAGGGAATTAAAAAACCAGGAGAAAAAAAAGGAGGATAATATTCCGAAGCAAAATTATAGAGTCGCGAGGGATCTTATCGATTTGGCGAAGCGAGGGTATATCGCAAAGACAGCGAGTGGGACGACGAAAGTTTGCACTCCGTGCTTTACGTCGAGATGTATATTTATATAGGGATATATATATATATATATATATATATTTATCGTGGGTATAGCGAGAGTCCTCGCGCGAACCGAATCCCGATGAAAAGGGAAAAAACGATCGAGTCACAACGACCACTGTATGGGCTAAAGTTGTGTGCATGTCTATATTTATATCTGAAAGGCTCGAGAAACCGGTACTGGGGATAGATCCGTCGAAAGATATATGCGACGCGCGTGGCGCGACACTACACGCGAGAGTGTCATCGTCGTTGCCAGTCCTCGCTCCTTCTCTCTCCTTCACTCTGGCCAACATTAAATTCTCTGATCGATCGATCTAACTACGAGACACAACAGCCAGACGGAATAATCGTTAAATTAATATTAACATAACCCGCAGACTTAATAATTCGCAACGAAGAGTGAGTCGCTTTCGTTCGGATTTCACTTTTAACCCAATAGAGCCAAATTCTTGCGCTGTCTGCAGACTCATGCGGAGCCTTCTTCCATCATTATCAATGAAGATAGAATCGCAGTTGTACAGGCGCACCGGAGAGAAAGTCTACTCGATAGAAACCGTTTATTTCACACGAATGTATTTAATGTTCACTTCCTCACAGAAGCGCCAACGCCTCTTTACCCTTTATCCGCCTATTCTTAGTCGCAATCAAAAGTCTCGGTACGTGCAAACTTCCCTGCTGGTGGATCATGAGAGCCCGAAAGAGGCTACTCCAGCGAGATAACCGACACCGCTTATATATACACCCGTGTGTTGTTACCTCGCTCGGGACTACCCGTCGGGAGATATGAACGAAGGAGAAACTGAGGAATCGCAGATCGAAAGAGGAGGCCCGGAGACTCGAGAGAAGGAGGGAGAAAACGCTCGATGAACTCTCGGAGCCCAGGAGCAGCTACTCATCCGAGTTGCTTGCTGCTGTTTCTGTATTCCGTGTACTGTTGGTACCAAGCCGAGAAAAGCCAGTGCTCGACGTTAAGGTGAACCCAGAGGTGATGGCCCCGGGGCGTCGGGTCACCCAGATTTCAATCTAGATACAGCATTCCACGGTTAATTAGCACAGAGGCTGGACCGAACGTGAGCTCTTTGCTCTCCCATCATCGCCGCCTATGGCTTTCAACTTTTTTTTCCTCTTCCTTCCCATAATCTTCATTCCCTTCTCATATTACTGTACGTAAATTTTCCTCGCTCTCCAGCAGTGTTACAAAATACGTTTCGATGTGTTTATGAGCAGCTTCCCTTGCCACGAATCACAAAAAAAACATGTTTAACGCTCTCCGCATCTGTTCGTGTCTCGTGCGATAGACGGAAAGATTTCAACGATTTTCAAGTCTTTCAAATTACATAATCAACCGCTCCCAGACGGTTCAACCCATTTTCCAATTTTTCGGTAACCAGAGATTCTTGGATCGCGGCACAAAGGTCGATGAATCACCCTCAGGACTCCAAGCTTCGTCACAAACCTATGAAAAGACACGTTACAACACCTCGTTATGAAAGAGTTTATGGATAATGCTTGATTCGCGAGTATCCGAGATTAGATTGTTGAGAAAATCAGTGAGGTTCACCAGTCTCGCTTTACAATTGCGGTAATTAAGCAAGAGGATCAATCGCTTTGCTTCAAACATCATATAGTACCGGGCCTCGAACAACGTTCGAGGACAATGGAATTGTTTTAATGATATAGTAATCACAACCTACACTATGCAAAACATTTGCCTCATCGGATCGGATCGAGTTAATATCAGGCGGAGGGAGTCGGTTGGAGAGTGGCGATCATTCGGGATCGCTGTAATATGTCAAGACTGGAATTTCATGCTAGAAAAAATGCGTAAACGCCGATTATTCGCCCACGATATTTTTCGTAAGGTCAGGTCAACGAAGGTTTGAACTTGTATTGTTTATGAAGACATTTTCGCGGTGGATAAACGAGAAGGGTCACGAGCCTGAGGAACGATGGGAATGCGGTTTTCAACTGGAATCAGTAATAAGTTACGTGGAGAACTCGGGGCAAGAGTACGTAACTGTATGAATCACTGTGCGTTCAAGAGTAGTACGTATATCTGAAATAGATAAAAGGAGGGGAAAAAACGTCGAATTGTTCGAGGAAGAATGTTGGGGATCCACGAGAAGCGAAGTAAAGGATAGATAAAAGAGCAAGTGCTGTATTTACAGTGGTGTGTGAGGTCAGAGAGTCGAGGCGGGTGTTGCCCGGTGCACTTCACCGCGGTTGCACGGAACGAGCCATTAACCGCTCGATTCTGCCTCCGATTCTTAGCCGTGGCTGCTGTTACCTGCATGAGGAACGTTCCTCGCTTCTATTGCCGCCTTCTGCTACTCTCGACGTTTTATCTCTCCACGGTAGCGGGTCCGAGAAATTATTACTCTACTCTAGCCATCACGTAAGAAAAGGTCGAAGGAAGATCCTCTTTCTCGGCTTTCTGGCGCTCTCTTTTCTCATTCTCTTGCTGAATGAATCGGCAGGAGGGGGAGAGAGGAGAGCGGTATTCCGTATGGGACGGGGCTCGTGAGGAGTCCGCGTCCTTACGTAAGTATAGACGAAGGAGAGAAAGAGAGGAAACGAGAGGGGGGGAGCGAAGTGATATCAAACATCAGGACCAGCGATCAAAATATACTTTTTATGGACGAAACTCGCCGTGTCGATCTCCGGAGAGAACTCACGCTCTCGCGTCGACGATTCTGGAAAAAGATCTATCGACTGACGATGATTCGGTTAGACGATATTCCAGACCAGTTATGGCCTGTTCCATATATGCCTCTAAGCACACGTTGCCAAGACTCGAGAGAATGAGCGTAAAAGCGAGGGAAAGAAATACGAGGAAGAAAACAATATGAAAGCGAAATAGTAAAAGCAGGAGGCACGAGAGTAGTGAAATCCAATTCCACTCTCGCACCTCGCAAACCCATTAATCTTTCGTATGTACGCTCTGTATCTCGGCTATATTCGTCTTCACGACAACGACGATGAACCACCAAACGAATACGACGTTGCGAACACAATGTATGTACACATACACCTGTACAATATAATAGTAAATACGTTAAAGATCGAAGAAACCTCGATATCCTTCGTGCCCATTCGCGAAAGGATTCTCTGCCCTCCGTATCTCTATACATCCATACGTCTTTCTGTCCGTTTCTGTCCAACGTAACAGGTATTACCGCGGAAGACTCCTCGGTATTCGAGACGGGAGCTATAAGCAGAGCAGAAAGCGATATACATACACACACGTATACTTATTTATTCGCCTGTAACAGCGGATCTCGATTCACTCTCGTCTACTTTCTTTTTATCTATCGCCCCCTTTTAGCCGAGAGTTTTGCTGTGATGCCGTTGCGAAGATCTTTCTGTCTTTCGCGAAGGCGTCGCAAACGTCTGACTCGCATATGTATACATGTATAAAGATACGCGTTGCTGGTCTTTGTCGCACCTGTTATACCCGCAACATATTCAACGTACAGCAGTCACAGGAGCGAACGCCGCGGGGAACATTGTAGAATACGTATAGCAAAGTGGCTGTATTGCCATTTTCCTCGCGTGTCCCCAAAGGATTTATTGTCGGTTCTGAGACTGACGTCGGGAGCTTATACCTCGCGGCTATATATACATATAGCTAATTTACGCAACGACTACTGACTGGCAGCCCCACGAAAGCGGGATCGTTCCTGCGCGATGTCCGTGTCACTACTTTCATTCAAATACATTCGCGCATGGATCGCCTCTCCGATATACTTAATATTTGAATTTTAACCTGATCGACGCGGCATCGAAGGAGAGTGTTGAAAGTAAAAGGAAGCGGAGAAAGAACGAGACGTACGCGCGGGTACACGCCTTGGTGGCCATTATTTTATTACCGGAGAGCGATACCGATCTGATTTTGCAAGATCGCGACCGATTGCCTTAGAAATTCGTGATACAACCAGGAGAGCAGAGACGGGACCGGGTAGCGAGGGGCGAAAAATCAGAGCATATCGAGCCGAATCGCGGCGCTGCGACGGTATTATGTATACTCGTTGCGCAAGAATTTCGGCCTGTTGCGATTCATGAATATAACGTCATCGCGCGGTAGAGAGCGCAAGACGTGTCGTGAGGTCGTGAACGCCATGAAACGACGACAGAGTCCACCGCGATTTCGCCAGATGAACGAGCATGGACGGACTCCGACAAAGATAGCTGAAACCGGGTACGAGATCAACCAATTTCATAGTCGAACCAACATCTTTCTCGCCTGAGACACCGTTCCGTGGTAACTCGGCGATATATGGACCGATATTTATTTCGTACAATGCAGACACGGCGTTCTTGCTGATTACTGTTCATGCATTTTGGGGAAGCGCGGAGTGAATTTCGGATCGATACGAATCATTTTAAAAAAGCTGTCACGAGCAGAAGGGGGTATGAACGAATCGCACAGTTGGTCATTTTAGACTTCAAAAGCGGACCGTAATAATGCCTATCAAAGAAGGCTCGCATTGAAGAGATGCATGAGTGGAGTAGAAATTATAAAACACGAAATAAGAAGCAGATTGATTGCGGATACCGATGCAAGATTCTCTTGCTTCAAAAGAATACCTCCCGATCTTCGTCAAGAGTTCACGGTGCATTTAAGGGAGCCAAACATCAGCAGGAAGAGAGAGAAGGTTCTTGATGCCCCTGCTCTTACTGCCAGGAGCAATCTCCAGGACAATTAGCCCGGAGTTCGTGACGGGTCCCTCCCCCGTTTCTCCTGCTCGCCCCCTCGCCGGTCTGCTCTTTTTCACTCTTCACGTCTTTTTTTGCTTCTGCTCCGTGATGTCCTTTCGCCATAGCTTCAGCGTACCGGTCTCAGGACGCCGGGAGTAACGTGACGACCGCGAACTCTCTCATTCCGGTCCCTCCGTACCTACCGTTTATAGACCTAATGACCTGGCGGCAGGTGCGCCCACCAAGCGCATCTTCTTTTTGTGTAGACTGGATTTCGCGGTGCTCCATATCCTCATTCTCAAACTCTCAGTATCTTCTTTATCTAAGGGCCACCCGCGGTAGAGTTTCGGCTTGCCGAGCCTCGTCATCTCCTCCCCAGTGGACAAACCTTCTTCGATCTTTCCTTTCGATGCTGCTGCTGCTTGAGTGATCCACCGAACCGAATTCAAACATGCACCGCCGGGTCAAGAAGCACGGAAGGCGGCGAGCGAGAGGCGAAGAAAATGGAGCCGAGAGAACGCGATGAGTAATATTCTTTCGGTCACATCCGTTCAGGATTTTTTCAGCATCTCGAATCGTTGCTTCTGGGCTTGATGACCGGCGGAACATCTTGCGATGCTCGTCATTTTCGATTACCCGATTTTTTCTCTTCCCAACATTTCCGCCCAACAACGAAGATGAATCACTACGTGGAAGCCAAAATTTAGATGATTTTAGTCACGCACACGTGCCTTTTATTTTACATTTATGCTTGACGATAAAATACACACGAACGACGAAGCGAATATTTGTGCTTCTTGATGCACCAACAAAACTGAGAATGCGTCAAGTAAGCAGAACGTAATCACACACTTCGAACTAATGTTTTTTCTACTTTACGAGATACGAATGTATATGCGCTCGTCTTATCCTGCATTCGACGAAGCTTCGCATCTTTGCTCTCTTGTCAGAGAGACATGGAAGAATAACACGAAGGAAGAAAAAATAACAGGTCCTCTCTTCCTCTCTATGGCTGGTCCACAATAATAAATAAAATAGTAGTCAAAAATACGTGTGTGCCGTGGCGGATTGGACTGGGAAGTGATCGAGCAATTATTTTTCTTACATCTTCTCTAAACAAATCCAAATACACGTTCGATGTGTACATAGATCATGCGAATGGATTCGTGCCAGCAGCTACCCAATCGTATATCGTCTCTGTTGGGGTAATTAATTATCCAAGTATCTCGCGGTGCTGACGTGTCGAGAGAGGTGTCGACCGATCGACGAGGTGTTAGGGCGAAGGAGCTCGCGGAGGTGGTGATGGTGGTGGTTGAGGTGTGAGCCATTCATTCCTTCTTCCATTCATTCGTTGAACCATTCATAACGCCAAAGGCAAGCTTCGAAGCACACTAGCCTCATCAGCTATTGCTTGTCCAGTTTATGTCTCGAACGAGTGTCAGACTTCTCTATAAAAGTTTTGCATTGGAACATTCGCCAAAGCATTTTCCAATAGTTCGATGATGAACGCAGAGGCCGCGCGTGGGCAAGGATCGTGTTGATGTCTCACCGCACAATCCATGGCTCGAAGAAAGAATGATTTTCGCAAAAGAGATCGAGAAAGGAGGCGAGAGATGCGATGATTTTAGCAACCGATACATCCTTCGGACAGTGATGTGTGGCACGCAAATTATCGTTGGCTCTGGAGAATTCTCTTGTCAGTATAGAATCAGCGACGAATTAATGAGGGTCCTTACGAAGTGAGCAGCCCCACCCAGAAGCAGAGGCACAAACCGCAGCGAGAGAGGCGCACGCGTTCGTTAGCGGCTCGTCAATTATATCGAAGGCACTCACTCTCCCGCGAAACTTCAACCGGCGGACCTCTCATCGCCACGTCTCTCCTTCCCTTTCTTTTCTTTTTTCTTCCTTCGCCGATGATAAATCACTCGAACGAACGAGCCGACTTTTCTACCGGCCATATATATTCCTGGATTATTATTCGATTCTCCTCTCTACTACTGTACTTTAATTCTCACATCTATACACGCATCGGCAACGCACCGCGCACAACTGCTATTATACTTCCCGATATTTCGCTGTACGCGTAATTATAAATCGACGGAAGTTCGCATCGCGATACACCTCGACACTCCTTTTCCCGCTGACATTATGAGAGCGAAAACTCAGAGCGGTGAAACGACACCTCTGCGCATAGGAGAAAGTGGAACGGAGAGGTCACACGACGACACTGCGGTCATTAGATTCTCTATTATTTAAAATAATAATCGGCCAGATATCTTCACCGATGCGGTGATTCGTTGCTCCGCGATATCAGCCCTCGTGCTTCGTCGAGACCGGCCAATATGTTTCGCACACCACCTCTACCATCGAGATTCTGCTCTCACGGGGAATCGAGATCACCAAGTTTCTCCAAGCACTCATGATCGTACAACGACGTGACAGATCGAGCAAATAAAGCAGACGTATCGCACGTTTCGACGTCGGCTTTTCGACGATTTTGCGATAATGCCGCACGACCCGATCCGGCTTATCTTCCCTGTTCGTCGCTTTATCGCACAGACTGAACCCGCGCACAAGTGTTTCAAGTGAAAATTCATTGTTGACGCGTGTACTATATATTTCTCCGCGAGTCAATCGTTACGGAACAATCGTAGGTGTACGCGGTCTATCGACTCTCGAAATTAGCTATTTTGACTAGGTTCGATGCGCGATTTGAGTGCGCACTCAAAAATTTGTTCGATCGAACGTTCGTTTTGTTTGATTTTACAATTACTTTTCTCAGCAGTTTGGAAAATGTTTTGTACAGCGATTTAGAATTCCCGTAGCTCCAAGCATTTTTCACGATCGGCTGAAACCTCCGGGCATTGCGTTAGAAAAAAATGTGTTTCTCTGAAACATTAGAAGGATAAAATGGAGGTTATGCGATATCAAGACAGATCGTATCGGACTGGAATGCCTCGTACATGCATCCGAAGACATGCCAGAGTATGCGGGTATAACGTTTTTGTTTGCATAGATGAAACCGTATGTTAGAGACCAGTTGGATATCGAGTGCGACTTGCCCACGCCGTGAGTGAAGACAATGCGCGACAAACACGTGTTCTCCTGCTCCGATCGTTTTCCTTCGCGCGGAGACAATTCTCTGTTTAGTAACATTCGTATGGATCGATACGATCCGCCACTGCGATCTTCGATCGAAGTTTCTGGATCGCAATACCTGTCAGATAAATATTGAGCGGAGTGGTGCGATGGGCACAAACAAAAGTGCGCCTACGTAGTCGCAGGCGGCAGACGCGCTGATCGTTATTACGGCTCGAGGGGAAAAAAGAATTGCAAATGTCGAGGTTACTCTGAAAAAGCGTGCCGAAATTATGCTAATGAAGTCGCTCTTCATATCGTGACACGTAAAAAACGTGAGAAAAATTATTGAACAATGTCGTGTACGCGTAAAATAGAAAAACCCACGCGAGTGCCCTCGAGGCTCTTCAAAATCGCCTTCAAAAATATCTTCACCGTACATGGGCCTGCAGGTTTTCTAAAGGATACGTATTTGAGCTCTCGTTTTTTTTTTTCTTTTTAATTCTTCATCGTTCATCTTCGTGTAAATCAATGATCCGTTGGCCTTGAGACTGCGTCGGAATGAAATGAGGGCAAGATGGGAGTGAGCACGAACGTCCCTGTCAAAGCTGTCAAACGACATTTTTCGACAACGTCACATAGCGAGAGGTAATCCCTCGATACGTATCACATCATTTCTTCAAATATCTTTGGTTATTTTTTTCTCCCCCTTTTTTTATCTCGATCAACTCAGCCGTTGGTGTCAAAAAACTTTTCGTGACATCTGAATAAACCTAAACGCGTGGTCGAATCGACAAGCGGAAAAGAATAACGCGGAGATCGTATTTGACCATTTTATAATGGACTTTTGTTTTAATTTTTTTTTGTATTATTTTCCTCGTTCGTACACCACTGCACGCAGGTGATTTTAGCATCACTTCCATCAAATATATATTCTTGCTGTCGGCGTTCATAACGACGACGTTTATTGTTCGTGTGACACCTGCAATAGTTGACGTTGCTGGCGTACGGTGAGAGCGTGAAATAAAAAAAAAAAAAGAAAAAAAAAAACGAGAAGCGTGGTGCGGGAGAGAACGATATTCTATAAGGCCAAGAAACACATTGGATTTTCTCTCTTTCTCGCGCACTCAATATTTCTCTCTTGCCTCTCTTTCTCTTCTATCTCGCACGTATCTATACATTCATATGACAACAAGAAATGTCCGGGGACGCGACCTGAGGTGAGCCCTCTTCGGGTGACCCGAACCGGTCTCTTCCTTTTCTCGCGATCGCTTCTATGCGACCCAGGGATTCTCAACCCACCGTGGAATAGAAACGAAAGTTGATACTAGATGAGAGAAAACGTTAGTGGAACAAATCAACGTTGCATTCCAAACGAAACAATAAATTTGGATTCATCTTCATTGTCGATTTAACTTGAGCGCGGAGCAAAAAAATTTAATATTTTCGGTCTCCGTCTCATCCGAAATTGTGTGAACATACGCCGATCTCAGCTCCCTGGCCGAGGCTGCGCAAAGGTTTTGCAGAAATGATTAATTAATTAAACAGTGTCTGCACATCGAAATCTGAAATCACGTTGGAGATGAACAGTGAGGAATGATCGTTAACATTTAAGACGCGTATTTCACAATGATTGAATATACAGAGGCGCCCCGGGATGAAATGAGAGAGAGAGAGCGAGAAGATTGCTCGAATCCGTGACGACCCACGGAACTCTCGTGGATCCTACGCCTTCCGTATGCCCATGCACATTATATCTAACGCCGCGCGGCGTTGCTTCTCACTTCTCACTTTCGTAACTCACTTCGCGAGCACCTTTTATTCCATCGACGTATACGGAGATGTTGACAGCTGAATAAACATTCGTACATACCTATATACGTCAATGCATCTAAGTATACGGTTGAAAGAACACGATTGGAGTGTCTCGGTGTGGGTACGAGCCTCGAATGCTCACAGGCCGAACGCACAGTAGTTGGAATTGCGGAGACAACATATATCAACCTCAACGAAGATATCGGATCGGTTGTCAATATAGTGTCGTTATTATGCCTGAAATATAAACACACCGGCTAGTGTCAGCGATACGTCGAGCACGTCGAACAATAAAAAAAGCTTGAACTCCAACGATTCGGCGTTCCAAGTTTCGCCGGATACGCCTTTTTCATTGCCAACGATCCCATCGCGATATCATCGGCCTCGTGTCATACGATAATTACAGAACAGCTCTATCGAAGTCTCTGAATCCGTCGTATATTATTATTAGCTACCAGATACAGATATGATTTCCAGGTAGCGTTAAAGGCCACAACGATTCACGTGGCCGTATGCCTCCTCGCGGAAAATTCAGTTTATTTAATTGTATTCCTGGAAGCGAGAAGCGAACGAAGGAGAATAGAAGTAATAACGAACCGAGGCGGCTCAAAAGACGCGAGTCGACGGCCGATGAATCTTCGTCTCTTGATTTTTTAACGTCTGTGACAATCCTTCGATGTTTTATTTCGTCACTCTTCGCTTAGTTCGTTCACAGTTGTATTCGCACGTTCCCCCCGCGTATATGTATTCATAGTTTTGCATTAATGCTGAAGAAAAACCGTTGTTTTCTTGCTACTCGTGTACCATTGCGCAACACTGCGGGGAGAGAAGTCTCTTCGAGAATCGTCACCTCGTGTGACACGTCACCTCTGACACCTGCAATGTCCATCGACCAATGTGCACACGCGCGAATACATATATTCAAGGAAAATGCATGTTGGGAGACGTGAGAAAAGTACGTGATATACCTCGGAGCCTCGTTTTTACGGGGGCTCGCAAACACCTCCATCTCGGCTGAGAGCCTCGACGCAGCTAAAATACGCAAAGTACAAACGAGCGAGATGAAGAAAAAGCACGTATCGCCACCTCTCTCAAAGAGAATCTTTATCCCACCTCAAGAATATCCCTTTTCTTTGTATACACGAAAGTTTAAGTGCGTAAATACTTTTTATTTTTTTCCATTTCATTATGTTTTATTTGAATTTTATTGATTTTTTCTTCTCCTAGGTACATACCATATAAGTTCAGTCGGAGAAATACTCTTTATTGCGGAGTGCGGTGACCTCCGCAACCTGGTCCAGCTGCGGTCATAGATCGCCAACTCTTGCAGCAATTCAGACTTATTATCAGATTTTATGCCTCCGTAACTAGGGGTTCGAGCACGCAGCCCGCAACAGCACACCTCGCTCACTCGGTGCATTATTCACACGCTGTCAGACGCATGCTGCAATCATTTTTTTTTTTTTTTCCATTTTATTTTGCAAAGGACGCGGGGCAAGCTCGGCGATATTTATTTTTCGTTGGATTCTCCATTATGCCGAATATCATACACGACTTTCCCGCCTTTTTAAAAACTCTTCTCTTCGACGACGTTGGGACAAAGTGCGTCGGTGTGAAATGGTAAATTGTGACATTTCGCGCCGAGAATGGAGTCGGCAATCGAACACGCACTTCGAGAGTGAGAGTAGCTGAAGTTCGAGCATAGAATTAAAAACGCAAGAAGAAGCAGGAGAGAAAGAGAGACAAGAGCTGTGCGGGGAAGCAAAAGCAAGCACGCAGAAAAGAGATAAAGAGCCTCGGATATATAGATAAGAGAGGCGCAAAGCGATGGAAAAAAAGAACGCATTGTGCATATAAGACGTGCGCGTGAGTCGTGCTTTGCTGTGCATATGCAACATGTGAGATACACAAGTAGGTGCCGGGTAGGGGGGTCAATGTATATACCCATATATATATATATAGATATGCTTATGCATACACCGCCGAGGACCAGCAGAGCCGGCGCGAGGATTGTCGTAAACGTCTTCATCCGTAAGATATGAGATGCCGTGGGCGTCTCAGGTCGGTTGGACAGAGAGCGCAAAGGGGAAGAGAGAGAGAGAGCAGATTTTTCTCGCTCTCTCTCTCTCTTTCTCCTCCACTGTTATAGGTACTCGTTTAAGATGCGTTTACCTTTGCCCGACTCGCGGCAAAGAAGGTATCACAAGTTGTCTTTCCAGGCGTTCTCCATCCGCGATAATAAAAGGAAGAAAAACCAACGGAATAAGACGAAAAACGAAGAAATTCTCCGAGCAAAGAATAAGACGTAACCTTCCAAACACGTGGATAGGCTGCTCACACGCTCGTAAAATTCGTTTTGTATGTAAAAAGATCCTTAATAAAGACCGTATAATATCTTTTTCACGGAAATTCCTGCGAAACAATTCTAAAAAGTATCGCGAACACGAGAATATAAGAAACGCAATGAACGAGCAGCAAAATGATCGGCGCGAGCTATATATGGCAAGTGAATGGTGAAGAAGTGATTTCCAGAATCGCGCTCGATTCGAAAAGTACTTTGATAAATATGTATGAAAACGATAACTGATCGCGACCTGCGATCATAAAATACAAAGAATATTGATGAAAGAAAAAAGTAAATCGGAAAAAAATTCGCTCGATCGATTCGCCTGCGAGCCATCGCTCAATCCGTAGCGTAGTTTTGAAGTGTGCCAGTGAAATTTCCCGAGTAATAAATATCACGAAGAAGACAAGCATGGACATTTGAGTTAATAGTAAATCTAAAATGTAATTAAACGAATGAAATTTATGAAATTATATCTTACGGTGAGAACGTCAAGACGAGTAGACTGCTCAACGACCTTCCATCAATTTGCAAAACAATTCAATACTCGCAAACCGCAATAATTCACTTTCACAATAATCAACGAGACGAAGATGTATTTAGTTTTCCAACGGACAGGAGTCCCGGCAATATTTTACAAACGGACGTGAAAGAATAATAAAAAATGGTCAGAGGAAGAAGTCGACGAAGAGGAGGAATAAAAAACAGTCACGATTCGTTGGAAAGGGAGCGCAGGGGGGGTGAGGAGGAGGGTCAAGGAAGCGAGTGTCAAGTCAAGTCGTTCCTCTGTCTGTCTGGGCGACTCGTACGTAACTCACGTCCTCGGTACGTTGAAGCACCCGAGTGTATACGCGAGAGTCAAGACCACAAATACACTTTATTTGTGCTGCACACACGAATGGAGCTGTGTGGAGAACTTCCCACCCGCGCTTGACCCCTGCGTTTTTTCCTTCCGTACGTTGGTAGACCCTTGAGATTTTCGAGTAATCAAAAGGACTCAACTCGCGCACAATTTAAGCTACGAATTAAACTGGCTTCCGCCCTTCTTCAATTCCCTCGCGAAACGTACGTATCTGTATCTTGGACCCTGGCGTATTTCCCGAGCGGTGAAATACCATGAAGATTAGTGTGTTGGCGTGGACGTGGGTTGCAAAAACGGCGAAGAACGAGGAGAGACGCGTGGTGCACTCGGAGGAGCCCTCTTGTGGTCACAATGATACAAGGCGCAGCGAGCAAAAGAGAGAAAGATAGAAAGAGGGGAAAAAAGATAAAAAGTTCTCTGACTTTCGAGGCTGACTGTGCATATATACGACAAATGGTGTCTTTTGTGTAGAACATGTCTACGTATACGCATTTATATCCTACTGTATATTGTGGGAATAGGTCGAGACCCAAGATGTCAAAGGTGAGGCCGCACCCTTCATTGTATCCTGCCCACGTGACCGGAGTACTGAGACGTCGTCATTCACGTCAGCGTCGCGTCTTCCTTCCTTCCTTCCTCCCCTTTTCCCTGCTCCGTCGTTCTACACCTCTTACATGCGATATATGCTCGCGCGTATGAGCATTGAATCGAGCACGAGGGGATTAACCCCGCAACCCCACCCACCAATCACGCCAAAGTTTGACTTCGTCACTGGATCTCCTCGCGACGCAGTCATCACACTTTCTGTACACTTTCATATCTACGATCATATAAGGCTCATGCACTCACGCACGTCTCATGAATTTCTTAATAGGCTCTTCTATACGATTTTATATACATACTGCGTACTATGAATCTATGAAAGAGCTATTATATCCGACGAGAAGATCATTCGTCGCGTCCCCAAGTTTCTCGCATGCTCGCGGATAAAGCGCACGCCCAGGTGCTGCTTACGGACGCTCGAGCTTCGTACGCCCTCGCATCAGCACGAATGAAAGCTCTTCTCTCTTTCTCGAACACGCACGAACAGTCGGTACTGATTAATTCTTCGAGACGACCGAAGAGGGCGTACCTACAAAACAATATATTCATCACCAGGCAAAATATATTTATCACCTCTCATCCAGAACCCTAGCAGCAAATGAAAAGGCCTGCTCGTATGCTCGATTCGAAGCAGCGTAAAATGATACGGGTTAGGGCTCTCTTTTCTTGATTGCATTTCATATACGCTGTACACACACGCGCTACGCAGATACAGACAAAGCGGCTGACTAATGTCGACATAATGCTATTACGTATTGTTCGACGATATTATTAAATCGTGTCGTTCTCCGATCTATCTATAAACCAGTTTCTGTACTACAAAATACATATGACAACGTTGTCGTACACGCGACTAGCCAATTTGCAAATTGCATCTATAATGAGCTGAGATTATATTGATTCTATTGGGTATAAATCGCGATTGCACGCAGAAGAAAGGTTACTTGTGATCTTTGAATTACACATTTTCTCTCTCTCTCTCTCTCGTTCTCTGATGCTCAATTCGTTAATACGTCCGTCTTTTTTGATGTTTCAGGTAAGCCCCATGGACAATAATCTCAGTGAAAATCGTGTGCTAATCCATCTTTTTGTCAATCTTCCCGTGCAAAGCTTCGAAGCGCAGTGCAAATATACATTTCGATTCATCCGCTACTCAAGGTACACGAATTTCAGCACTTATTTCTCGCTTTCGTTCGCTATTGTAAAAGAAAAAACGTTAGTAAACATGCCGAAAAGTGGTCCGGAATCGTATCGCGATGGATGAATACGAAGCAACGAAGAATCGTCAGAACCCATCGCGTTAGCTATATCGAGACACGTATTAGTTCCACAACCGATTTATGAAAGCGAGTAACCTTTCGCGTTTCTTACATACAACGATACATACTCGAAGAGTTTTTTTGTTGTGCTCCTACTCTCGTATAAATGACTCGATATTGTTATTATTGTACAGGCGTATATATAACGCGAAAGGATCCGTGAATAATTTCACCGCCTTCCTCATTAGCTCTTTTGCCGGAGTGTGTATACACGTTGCGGCTTTTGAGCACCAAAGACGAGACGTTGAAGCATACGTAACAGAATGTGCTACATTTATGTTCATCTGTTTCCATAACTGTTAAAATCATGCATATATACAGGCCCGATTGTGCTTTTATTGGTCTGAGCATTCTCACGGGAGAACAGATCGATGGATAATTAAGGCGACGCTCGATAAATCAAAGCCGGCAAAAGAAAGATCTCAGACTCTCTCTCCCTCTCCCTTTCATTATATTATCCCCCTCGTTCGATTCAATATACGTGTTTCATTTACGGCTATCAACGATCATTATTATTGCCGCTTATGCAAAACTCTCACGCATCAAATGCTTCAAACGCAGCATTCGTTACCTCGAATATCCCGCATCAAAATATCGTATAATGGCTCTCCATACAGATCCGCCTGAAACATCCACGTATATATGTAGATATATTTGTAATACATATATAAATATATAAATATAGCAGTAGAGACTGAAAATAATAAAATATTCAGGCTCCGCGGCACGAATGCGAGAGAAGCTATCGGCACGTAATCGTTCGCTCTCGAAGTCAGCATTCACAGAGTACTGAAACTGCAGATTTGCGCCGCCTCTTCGATTTATGGAAGCAATAACCTTTAGCGTTTTAACACTCTCGCTGATGTAGACGCGAGAAAATTTGATCTCCTCTCTTTCCCCTTTCTTCGAGTGCGTCCCTTTTTCTTATGCATCATGCCGAGCGGTGTGACGAGTACAGGAAAAAGTTACAAGCTGACAAACCGAAAACGTCCTCTGCCCTCGTAATAAATGGTTCGTCGCCTTACTCCCGGAGAATGTGACGCGATGAGAGGGCACAAGAAATCAATGAACAAAATATTGCTTAATCGTTTTTCATTTTATACGTTGGCATCATCAATCGCGTGTCTCCCTTCATTATTTAAATCTCCCTCGTGTTCTCGTACATCTTCCCCGATTGGGGATCCATCCCGCCGCGGCACATTCGCTAAAATACGTCTATCCATCGAGAGAAAAGACTTTCGCGCGGGTGCTGCGCTCATGAAACCTCGTCGACAGCTCCCACCGCGAACGAAGATGTAAATCTTTCGAACCACGCGGCGGGGCTGAGTGAGGGAGAAAGAAAAAGAGACGGATGAACGCACGTATATAGAAATATACACATGCCCGGGCGGACTATGGAGCTTGTGTAGTACACGCTATACGGTGGCGGCTATTAATTCATTCATGAATTGTTGCGCGTCAAGGCGGGTGCCCACCTGTCGGCAGATCGCCGTGACGAGATAGCGGATGAAAGACCTCCGGGATTGGCACCTCCGTTCGCGCCGCGCGCACCTCTCCAAGTACATTCTATCGATGTATATATCAAACAACAGGCCTTTTAAGCTTTTACGCAAAAGTCAAACTGACGATCAACACAACGATGATATTCCAAATGATTACTTGAAGCTTCGTGATAATAGTAATGATGACGTTTATTGTCGCGATCGAGATGGGTCTGATGCTGGGCCGGCTGATTCATCGCGAATGTTCGCGCACCAAAGTTATTTGAATATGAAGAAACGAGAGTGGAAGAAAAAAACCCGAGCGATAACTTTGGTTGTAGATCGAAATTTATCAATTGATGCAGTTGCCAAATTTCCAGCACTGCATGAAAAGATTTTAGTTCGATGCTATCGCTATGGATTTCATCGATAAGTCGAATGTTAATATAATTGGCAGTGAAAGATGGGAAATACAGTGGAAGAACGCAGAGCCAGCATTGGAAGAGAAATAGTGAAATAAAAATGAGGCAAAAGTTACGAGCGAGCGTTAGTGTTACAATGAAAGTGGGAAGTTATTTCTATCCTTTGAAGATTCCGCGTGTGCGCCGACAAATGATGGCGATTTTTTATCCGCGAGCTAATCCGCCATAACGATCTAATAATCGTTGCCGATTACGTGGAAAAACCGGATTGACCGTGATATTCTATAACCGCGGCGGTAGGAAAAGCTTAATCGTTAAAGTACTTCGGCTTCATTTGCACATACGCCGCGGGTGGCTTACGTTTTGAATATCAGATAATTTTAGATACTTTAGCTCTAATTTCTCTTTATAGAGCATAAACGAAGGTGGATCTCACTGCGATGGGGATCCCGGAGGTTTTTTGCGAGATAGATAAATGTCTTCATCCGAAACGGAGAAGACTCGATAGCGGTAAATTTGGGTCAATCAAGGACGTGGAAAAAATGTCGAGTGGTCAAGTTCTTTGAGTAAATTAGATACGTTAATTAGGCTAGATTATATAGCGGATCATTAAATATAAATAGAAAAAATCTAAATATACACTAAAGTGGAGAAAAATATGTCAACAATTAATAGCAAGAATGCGCAGCTTCGCAGGCTCTCTCGGTGCTTTTTTGTCATTTGTGCTCCCTCGTTGAGCCTCATCATCGCAGTATACGTTATATCGATTATCAAGTTTTTCGAGGGATCGGCCGCTAATGAGACTTGTCGAAACGTCAGAGTAAAGTGTACAACGGAGGTGCGCTCAGTATCGAGAACTGTAATCGAACAAATAAAATGTCTGGTATTACGCGAAGGAGCCGAGCGCGAGGCGTATCTTTCTCGCGATATAGCGAGACGTGTAAGCGCAGCATCCAACGAGGATGATTCAATAAATCGTCGCGATTACGCGCCGGTGTATCGTCAAAATATATATAAGCACGCGGAGTACTCGAGATATGTTTTTCCAAGCTCCCGTTGGGAATATCCAGCTGACGGAGTGAGGTACCCCGTTGCAGCGAAGCACGAGCAACGATTTGTCGCATAATGCGCGCTCGCTCGCTCGCGCGCGACCGCGATATCAACGATCTCGAGGTCGCGGCATCGCGCCGTGACCGCCACGTCAGGAGACACACGTGGTTACACGTGTCCGACTTCCAATGAGAATTTAATTGCTCAACGGGCTCTTGGCTCCATTCGTTCCAACATACCTCCCTGTATTTATATATCCGTGGATACACACGTATATAAGTTCGATATCCCGAAGAGCAGCCACGGGTGAGCGAGAGAAAACATCGAGAGCGATCTCCCTCCGCGTCGCGCTCTTTCTCGGCATTCTTCGGGGAGGAAGACGCTACGAGAGACTCGAGAGAGCGCGCGCACCCCGCGGATCTCATTTGCATCTCTCGGGCGAGCATGACCATATCAGGATGTTTCTCGTACCTCGCTATTGCGATGAGATGGGGCATCGTTCGAGTAACCATACATGCATCCACTTGGACATCCATATATTTATATAAACATACAAACTTAGCACAGACTCGTAACGCAGCCGAGATTCCTCAAGCTGTCGAGTCTCCGTACTATAACCATCTTCGCGAGCGAGATATTTTCGATCGTTAATGCCAATCAGGCTCCGCTTCTTCTGCATTTCTTATCCTAATCAATGCTTAAACCCTGCACACGTCATGTTACGTGTGACAAAGCTTCGAAACGGGCACCGGGACAGAGGCGTTTACTCGAATCAGTCTTATTATATCCAGACTTTGATATTATCGAAACGTACCGAGTATCGGATTGAGCCGAAGACACGAGAAAAAATATGAATACAGATCGTGACGAATCATGGACGTTTGGATGAGTTACGAAACTAGCGAACGCGTCACAACTCTTTTTGACTCGATTATAAACAAATAAAATTCTTTCTCTCCATCCGTCTCTTACATTTGTTCAAGTCGATCCAGAGTTATTTACATTTTCCCCACACGTGTCGAGAGCTCTTGACGAATCGTTATCTTCTCTCTTTTATTTATGGAAACATTTTCCATTGTTGTGTATGCGTATCAGGATTTCACGCCGGTTAGAAAGTTCGCAGAGAAGCCGACAATATTTTGAATTTATCTTCCCACCGCGGGGCCGAAGAAATTCACATGCTATTTTTCCCTCGCCGTTTTTTCCTCCCATAAAATCCTTTCGCCTCGTATAACGGTGGCGGGATTCAGAAGTGCGTTTTAACGCGAGAGCGAGTTGCGCGCACTTTGCACGGATGCTGTGTCAGAGGAGATAGCGGGCGGGCACTGGCGGGCCGGAGGAGAAACGCGCCGAAGGTTCATTAGCGAAGGTATATTCGTCTCTCTCCCGCCGGGAGATGCGAGGAGAGAAAGAGCAAGAGAGATGGAGAGAGATCTCGACATTCCTTCGCCCCGTCGACCTTTGGACCCTTCTTCTCGTCGGGGTCAACGCGAGAGGAAAGGTTCGGGGTTCTCGAGATCACCGCGTTGTGGCTGATCTTAGACCACGGAGAGCTCGCAGGTAGCTCGTCGTGGATTCTGTACCGGTTGTGTTTCAGAGTTTTTCACTTCGGACGTATAAGCGGATCCAAATTCTTCTCCTCTGAATATCAAGAATCTAGGACGATGTCCCATCGATTCTACCATCAAAAAATATAAAACTTTATTTCAATGTATGAACACGTCAGAAGACGTGAGTCGAATAACCCCCCTGACAATGCTGATCATTCGTTAAATAATGTAGGATAACTAATTTATAAAAACTATATTCGATCAACGAAAAGTTTGAAAATAATAAATCGTTCGTGGGAATGAAATGAATTGAATGGAGAAAAAATAGAAGTAGCCTGCAAACCCATGAAAAATCGTAGCCTCAGCGCTATCTTTCTCATTATTTTCATGCATACGCCACACCATAAGAATACAAATATAAATATATATATCTATCCGTACGATAATAATGATAATAAATTTGTACTCATGTGTATCAAAACGAGCCGATTAGCCTTTAATTTCGCGCGTCGATCTCGTAGTCGGAGCTTGTTTCTCGTGTGGAAGAAAGAGAGGAAGAATACACATGCACGAGTTCGGTTATAGTACAGAAGGCACATATAACGACTGGCTGCCAGCGAGCGAACCAGACATGATACGATAAGTCGCTAATTCGCGTTTAACTGAGCGAGACGGTGAGAGGCTACCGTGCATGTGTGTTTATGTGTGTAATGTACACGTGGAGGAGTGTGTGTGTGTGTGTGTGTGTGTTAAAGCACATAGATTGTCTTGTGGGTGGCCACCGCGTCGTCCTGCCGACTCTCCTGTTCTCCCGCGATGTCTCTCGTTGTCGTCCTCGTCTTGGCTGCAGCTCTTTCGATCCGCATACGCCAATACAACGGCGTACATCACTCTTCTTGGTTATACGAGAGTGTACCGTACAGGCTGTATATAAGGATACGTGTACATAGAGACGCGATGTACAATCTATAGGAGAGACGCGAGCACGAACGAGGATCATCCGGTCTCGCGATTAATTAGACCAGTTCGAGGGATACAGGTATATCGCGGCGAGTGTGCCGGAGCTCGTAATCGATCTGATCGGTCACGCTTTTCGGCACCCTTACTCGTGTCCATCGAAGTATGCTCTTTGCCACGTGGTTCATGTCCTCTTGTCGGAATATCGAGGCTGGCCATCTTTTGCCCATCGCGAGTTTGCGAGAAGCTGCTTTTATTCGACGCGGAGCGGACATGCAAGCGGGGAAGTAACTGCTGCTGAGGAAACAAAAATAACGCAGGGAATAATAAAAATCGTCGCACCGATGACTCGTATAATATTCAGTATTTATTCTTGACGGATCGCGCCACCAACAAACTCCTCGTTCGGA
Organism: Venturia canescens; assembly: GCF_019457755.1. Lineage (NCBI taxonomy): Eukaryota > Metazoa > Arthropoda > Insecta > Hymenoptera > Ichneumonidae > Venturia > Venturia canescens. Next base: position 1,643,306 of record NC_057423.1, on the reverse strand, counting down.
TTGTACCGATTCGCAAACGCGCGCACAGCCTCTCAATGGCCAGTTAGCATCGGGACGGACAAGCTCTCTCGCAGTGCGGAGAAGCATGTGGCCTGATGGTGAGAGCGGACTAAAGAAAAGCAACAGAGAGAAAGAGATTTACTCGCGGTCATTGGATGACGAAGAAGACCGTGTACGTCGTAATGCTGTAAGGATCTCTCATACAGACAGATTTCCACACGGTATATTGGCGAGGAGCAGATGAGATAGCGCGTTCGCTTCTCTCTCTCTCTCTCTCGCTCTTCCCTTCTCGCATCGGTCACACCACAGGTGACTCGTCGCGGTCTTGCGCAGCTCGCGACCTCAACCTGACCCAAACTCGTACCTGACTTCCACTGAGCGCGCACACGCACGTACGCACACGCTCGCACGAACTCGCGATAATAGTTTTTGCCCGCAGGGCCCGTACATGATACGCACTTATACCTTCGACTCACTCTTTTTCTCCTTCGCTCGTTATTTTCTTCCTTTTTTTCTTCTTCGTTCCTCTTCTTTCTGTTACGGCTATTCTGTAACTCCTTTCTGGCGTCATTCCATCTCGCGGGTTCACTTTCCGCTGCTCGGTTAGTGCATAATGCATATTCGTGTCCTCGTTTCACAGCGAGAGCGAATGCTCGCCGATCCTCGTGCTAATCGATCCCAAGAGAAGACGTTTAGCGATCTATTCGAGTTGTTATAGATGCGACAACCGTACGAGGTCGCGCTGCCTGCCATTCCATCATGCCGCGTCGCATCCTTTTAATTCACGCATCTGTATACACGCGGGGCTTCGCTCGAGTATCGCCAATCGCGAATGCCACTCGGCAGATCGGAATTCGACGTTATTTCTTTGTTGCCGTTCTTTTTATAAATTCTTCGATCCACGCTGCTTCTTGCGAGCGCTATTCATTCTTCTTCTCATCAGCCTGAAAATATGCCGCGAATGTGCGCTCCCGCCCGGCAACAGTCGCAGAGAAAAACTCCCCGTATTATGTTACTGTCACGACAATTATTATCGCGGTTTTCTTCTCCGTCTTTATCTTCGTACATGCATTCGTAGTCGCCTCTGTATGTGCGCATGATTCTTTGGCTAGAAGCCGAGTGCATGCTAGAAGTTAATTTTTCGGTGAGAATGATAATCTCCCGCTGAGATGACATTCCGGGTCGAGTACGTGACGAACCTGGTTCTTCATCAGTTCTTCTCTCGCTTCGTCTCACTCGCCGCCCTCTGCTTCCCTCCCCCATGAATCATCCACGTATCTGCGATAGCTCTTTCTTCGCCAAAAGCCTCTCGTCTATGCAAGCGCTAGTTCGTACACGAGAAGTCACTCCTGGAAGCACGTGTCTTTCGCGAACGCGATTTATTTTTCAGGAGACCGAGGCCGAAAGGAGCGAGCATAGAGGGGAGAATAGAAAAACATTTTTCCACACTGATTGACGTCGAGATTCCACTCGGTGTCATTGGGTTAACAGGGACGAGGTTTACGGCAGTGTAATATCGAGTACAGATACGTACGCGCGTATACACCGAATTGACCTTTGTGCGCGCGGCTTCGTTCGAAATACCCTCCCGGGTTTGATCCCTCCCATTATTTCGCAAGTGATGCGCACCAGGCGTTGAAAACTTGTGCGCGAGTTCTTATTGTTGAGAAGCCCTCATTCTACGTTTTCGTATATGTATATAGCGTAACGTAAAAGTGTGCTTTCATTGTTGAAACGTCGCGTGTATTAAAAGCGCTTAGACATTGTAGCAGGACGTACTTTTATGGAACGATCTTGGCAGCGCTTGCACTCGTGGCCAAAGGTTCGTGGGTCGTTAAAAGGCGAGAGGATGCGCGTCCTTTCGAGCACATATGCAAACGCGAATACATTTATCTGTGTATAAATCGTTGGAAATGTCGCGAACAATCGCCACGATGGCTAATAACTAACCGGCGTAGTGTAATTTCGTCACTCCTTGAAGCTTTATGACGTCCGCCGTCACGCTTGGATTCGTAACGTTCGCAATTCGAAACCAATCCTATTCGTCCGACATACATACGTTTTGTAACATTAAACGAATCGCTTGTTGCGATCTGCCGCGAAGATGCGTTACCCGATTGTCTTTCATCGCAGCTAATGCGCGCCGATATAAAATGTATAGCTGTAATATCGATTGGCAAAAAGTACCGGTTCACTAACGCGCGCGCGCGCGACATGTGTTTGACGCCAATATAAAACTCAACGTCACCCCGTCATGAAAAACGCACTCCTCGCGAAGGTCCCGCTGCTTTTATATCTTTCGCCAAGTCTTCTACGCTCGTCGTCGTGAAAATTTTCAGTTCCGATGAACTCCGAGGGTCAGCAAATACCCCGCGGGGTCGTACGGAGCCAGCGACCATTCGAATCGTATGATCTTCGACTCGAGAGATTCCCGACGCGTTATTAACGGTAATCAAAGTGACGAATCGTTGAAGAATCTATAGAGTTTGCTCCTCTATCGTCCGACCAAGTCGAACAATCATTTCGAGGTCGCTGAGATTCATTCTTCTTCTCCTGTTATCGGAAAAATGCTTCTTCTGCATTGCGTAGGTTGTGCTTCATCTCCCACTAACGAGAGTGGATATACAATGGAATATAATTGGTTGGAAGAATGCGCGGAGAATGCAACCGGGCATTGCGGTGTTTCAAGTCGAATATACGCAGAAACGAATTGGAACTTGGCGAGGGGATAAACTGCATGCGTATATATAGATAAATGTATCGAGACTCGAGGTGACGAATGCGGTCGCCTTGGCGCGCGCGATCGTCACCGATCGCCTCCTATAATGGGAGACAATCGCAGTCGGATCGTCGTGTGACCTTCGCTTCCTGCGAAACTCGAGGCGCGGCTTCTCTTTCCAGCTCTCCACGATATATCGCCCATTCGCCTCTGTTGCACATAAACACACGTCTCTATATAAATATATGAATGTATACGTGTGCGCCAGGGGTTTATAGTGTACACATTATTACGTAGAATTGTAAAGCGTAATAATACTGACATACAAACGCGTCTCGCAAACGCTTTCGAGATTTCTCAAGGCATCAACTCGGCTCCGCTCAACAAGTATCGCCGATTGTTGGAAAGCTATAAACACCCGCGCCGTCGACTCGCTCCAACGCTTCACCGTCTCTCGCACGTAAGACGCGCGAGAAACGGCGACGATAACAACGACTACGACGACGATAAAACTGGCTTTAAATGCTCGCTTGTACTCGTTGGCATTGTCGCTTTCCTGTCACCTACGATACGAGACAAACGGGTACGTATTTTTCCTTACACCGTGTTTTTTACCTCGGGCTTCGAAGCCTCTGGAATTACGAGCGTCGAACTCCCGGAAAAACGCACTCTTGGAAAAAGTATGCATACAGGAAAATCATGCGTCGCGAGATCCATGACGGTTTTCTGCGATTCTGGGTCAGGGTTCAACCCACTTTACGCTACTAAAAATTTTCCTTGTGCGCCATTGACGTCACACGCGAAACATCTTCTTTCGTATCTGCTGCCCTTATTTCATCCACAATTTACACACTCCTCAAGTATACCAACCATAACTCCGGGATGAATCTTATCCCGGAACGGTACAGATTATGGAAAATCTGGAGCTCTCTAATATGCGAAACGAAAGAGCTAGGCGCGCTGCAGCAGCAAGAGGAGCGAGGACCAAACAACAAAAATCTCTTTAAAAAATTATATTTAAACTGCGTGGGGTAAACCATACACAGTTGTCTGTAGGGGGGAAAAAAACTAGGAAACGTGCATACACGTTCGGCACAATGGCATATTTATGTATCGAAGCTCGTATAGAGGAACGTGACGCGATCGTGTGATATATCGAATCTGCTCCGCCCTTTCCTTTGATAGAAATGATCGTGCATTTATGTTGGAGCTTTCCTATCTACAGACATATGAATATGAAGATAAATGTGTAAAAATGTGACACGTAAAGCATATTAGTCTAACTTGAGCGTCTCGTACCTTTGGTGTGTGCAACGAGCGCGTGTACGGATCCCCTTATGCGTCTCTCTGCTTGCTCCTGGCTACTACATTATGCATTAGTCATGATTACAAAGTAAGTGGCAAGCTCTCGCACTGTCTCTTGCATGGATATTTAGATATACACGTGTGCAGAGATATATCGTGTGTATACGTATAGAAGATGTTATATAGCAGCAATAACGGCGTATATTTACGGTGCTTATGATTTTCCACTTGAAATGGGCATATCCCTTTTACGTCCATGCTTAATGCCCGCGCGGTCCAGCGTATAAGTCACCAGCGCACGTTGCACCCCGTGCCCTGGGTCGAAGCCATAACTCGCGGCAAATTTATAACGCTGCTCCGAAGACGTTACTGCGAACCGCAGAAAAACAAGCGTTTCAGAGCCCCTACAAATATCGCTTATTGTCACTTTCTTCTCGTACGCGAGATGCTGCTGCGATTGTCAACTACAGGTGAATCGCGGACAGCGACGATACGTTTGAGCGGCCAAAAAGTTTGTTACGACGCTCGTCGTTTATATTCTCGAAAATTTCAACGCTTTTTGTCAGAGCCTCGAAATTGGGATATTTTGATCGGTTCTTAATGTCTTTCAACGTATTTCATTGAGAAACTTTGGTCATTAGCGATCGATTGGATAGTTTTTATGACTTTTGGTACCAACGAATTTTTCTTCTTCGCATCTTGTAATCCTCCTCAATAGCAATGGTCCAAGTGCCCGGGCTGACCAAGCTCGCTTCATGAATAGGATAAAATATAGTTTGCAAGCAGGAGGCTGAGCAGAGAAGCGATATTATATCGGCGGGTATCGAGCAAACGGCGAACGGTTGTGCACACGTTGGATTCCAGTCAAGCAGCCTTGCCGAGGCCGCGAGATCATTGAGACAAAGTGTGTAATACCCGCGCGCGCGCGCGCGCTTGCATTCAGACATCAACGCGGCGAGGAAGCCGCCGCGCCGCACACGTATATCGCAACCGCGTTCGGGCATCCGGTTCTTCCATGATTTTTACAAACTCTTTGACCAGACGGAATTCGATGAAAATCTCTTTAGTTGTCGAGTCACGGTTTTATAGTCTCTCAAACAACAAATCCGACAAATCCTCGATGTATAATTATCATTCGATGATTTATCACGCATGCCGGACGATTGAAAGTTTGTCGTTTATATTGAGAGTGAAGGTAAATTCGAGGATGAAAGGATTTTCGAGTTGGATAACCTTGGAAAAGGCAGACAGAAAAAGATACGTTTTTATTCGATATTCGTACGCGCGCGTGAGTGTCTCTCTCGCAGTGCGCAAGTCCTTAACGAGTTGCATAAAACAGGTGTTTCGACAGGTGACATTTCAATAGTTCGATTCCCGTGGCTCGTAGGTCACAAACGACATAATTTAACATAATTAAAATATCCTTTCAGCAATTCAATGCATAATTTCATCTCCCACACGCGCACGCTCCGATTATCCATAAACTACAATGTACCGATGCAATAAATAATCTGATATAATTATGAATTTTACGACTTTCGTTCGTAGCGCGATTATTTTGTCCAATTTTTTATTCATCTATTTGTATATAATTTTAAATAAACCGCCTTGGAAGAGTAAAAGGTGAATAAAATGAGAGGATCGCGGGAGATAAACTTCCAGCTATGATGTTTGCATCAACCGCGTGTGAATTTTTATGCGGTTTAATCTCGGTCGGGGTTCGAGGTCGCTCCTTTATGTATGTGTACTGTAAAAGTCATAGACCACTCTCTATCGGTGACCTCGCGGGTCAACTCGTTTTAACGAAGCGTAGTGCGCGCCATTTCTTAAGCTCTGTCTCGCGGAGTATAATGTATTCGCAGGAGCATGCACGATGATCGGTTTGTCGAATATATAAGCAACGCGGCTCTTAACTCGACTGAAAGTCGAAATGAATGAATCATGGAAATGATGTTAAACAAAGAGCAGTGCGCACAGCCCATTTTTTTCTTCGATCACGAAGTTGTGTAAGAAATATTGTATAACCGAGATATCGCAGGAGCTTAACAAGCCTTGTGATTAACAATCTCGATGACTCGCGGTTCCCCTCTCGATCTTGCCCGCTTCATTCTTTATGGCATTTATACGACTATTACACACACACACAATATTTACAGGGCTCGAACGCGAGATACCGCTTTTTTTGCATAAAATCCTTCCCCAGGGTATTCGACAGCAGGCTACGTATTTCACGTATCTCAAAATAACAACCCCCTCGGAGTCGAATAATTTAAGCGAGGAAATAATTTATCATAGACCAGAGATATCTATCATAAAGTTTGAGCAAGCCGCGAGTCTTTTAACCGCTCAAGCGCGATACTTTGACAGTATCCGCTATATTTGCCCCATAAACTATTGTGCATACGCTCGCTTCGGAATTGCTCTTTAGCCGACAATTAGGTATATCATTCGAGGCAACTGGAGAAATGCTGCGAAGCACACATACGCACGTGTGCTCGTAATAACGAATGTCCATGCACCCATAGGCGACACCGCGAATCTCGCTCCGATATCTCTCAACACTCGGAATTTCTTTGACTCCGCGTTTCGTTCGAATATACACGCACGCATACACACGAGGCTCGGGTGATTTAGCCCTCGGTAATCGCGTGGTTAGTCCGAGTTGTAATCTCGCTACCGTGTGCATGCTCCAAAGCACTCTTGCGATCTCTATACACGCTGCTACAATGAGAGCGAGCAAATCGTTTTTCTCTCGGTGGACCGGACACACTCGGGACAATAACTATATCACTCTTGACACTTTGGAATTGAATTCTCCGTGACTCGGAGCCTCACATACCGACTCCAATATCTATACTTGCGTGTGCTTAAACGTTGTAAATCTCGTCTTATCGTTATCGACAGAAATGCTTTCGTTTCGCGTTTTCAGGCCCTCGAGTGTCGCCGAAGTCGACTTGGATCCCGTGGATAGACACGTACAGTAATACACACGAATAATGGTGTTTCCGGGCACTTTCCCTCTGCTCGATCCAAGACCGGTTCTAAATCTTGCGTTTCGAGAGCTTATACATATATCCTCCGGGCGTTACAATCCAGTTCTTCTGGTTAATTGATAAATATTTTGGTACATTCTTTTCTTCCTGCACAACGTTTCGATTGAAAACATTTAATTTCATTTATCGCGTGCAAATCGGCCTGCAACATGGGCGGGGCTGGTCGCGGACTTCAAATTTTTCAATGACAGAACTAATGAACGAACGCGGCTCGCGGAATATAAATGCAAAGAAAAATTCTATCGGTATACCGATAGAGATTGAGGAATTGAAAAAATTCTGTTTAAATTCTCGTCGTAGAACAGCCTCTATGAAAACTCTCCGAGCAAAAGCGAAGAGCACCAGGAGATCTTGCTCCGGGTGTGAAATGTCGTAACGACGTGTTAAAACGAAGCTAACTTACGCGAGCACGTATGTCGTTAGCTGAGTCATCACTCTTTCTCTTCTCTTCCTCTCTCTCTCTCGCTCGCGGTGTAGATTTCCCACTGGCTTCTAACAAAAGTTCATTCTCGTCAGTTATATTTATGAGACAATATTCATTTGCCGGCAGAAAAATTTATGAAAATTCAGCGCAAAGTTTTCAACCGTTTTATTATGGATATTACGAGGAGAAACAGCAGAAATTCAATGTGGAGTTTGCAGTGTTTGGGAAACTTTGTTCACACATTTCGAAGGCAGGTTCGCGTGGAGCAAACATTGAAATTTCATGCACTCGTCCCGTTCATTAGCTTTGAATCATCATTTTTTTCCCATCCCCTGAAAAATACGAAGTTTGATTTTCTCCGCTGGAAAGTTACGATATTTGTTGTACGTGATTCGTGCTCGTTACACGGCGACTCACCACGATTTTCGTTCGTCGTTTCAATACGAAATACAAAAATCTCCGGCGTTTCTCAACCGTTACTCGAACCGCATTGCAGGAACGTCGACCCTCTCGACGAGACTTTTTTCGTACGAATTTTGTGCTCCTCTTGTCACACGCCGAGAGTCCTGCTCACACGAACCTCTTGAGACCTCTCTCGCCAGTTCGTTGCTCTAATTGAGTCCACTGAAGTGAAAAAAAAGAAATTCTTCACCCAAGTACAAGTGTAATCGTACCGATATTACGAAACGATAAAATTGATTGAACATTCGGGTTCGGTCGGAGCGTGTGACCGTCGAGTTCCCAGATAACTCAACCGGTACCCACGGAGTCGGACGTGGTCGATTCGAGTGTAAAAAGTGGGTTGATGATCCATCAACACTTCGGGCCCAAAACGTGATAAAATTATCTCGTAAATAGAACTCGAGGTAAAATCAGATACGGCGACCGTTGATTCGGGGACAAATCACGTGTCAAAACTGCGAGAACCATCTCCGAAAAATTATTGTCAGAATCAATCACTATATCCGGGATCGATGAATATTCATTTTTCGCGAAATTGGTCATATGTTTCATGTTTTTTGCTGGACTATCGGTGCGTTCCCGATCTTGATATCGAGCCGAGTTTGTCGTAAGATCTGCTGTGATGTGTGAAATCTCGATCCAATCAGCGCATCGTTTCGATCTTTATGGTCCATGATTTTCCCCGCCAACACAGCACTTTGGAAGAACGCGACCGAATGATTTGCGAACGTCTCTGGTCTGTGCCAAACTCCTGCAGACACGAATATACCGTGATCTCGATCCGCGGATGTTTCACGCGTAGTGAAGCACGTCACGATAAAACCGCGAGTACATTGAGTTTCTACACGTATATTTTTTTCATAGTGCCGGCAACGGAGGTTTCTTTTATCGGGTTGGTATCGTCGCAGCGCGGTAAGCTCCCGTCGTCGATCGTTCGATCTCGATCCATCGATGTGTACGAGAGCACGAGAAAAGATCGATCGCCGCAGTTACGCTCTATCTCGCCTCTCTTCTCGTCGTTTGTTCGCAGCTATCACGAAACGAGATCACAACTATTTCGACACGTTCGGTACAAATTTTTCATCGTCGAACAAATCCGTGGGGATCGGCACGACTCGCGAGGCGGTCCGCTGCTCCCCCGCCCAAAAAACCCCGGTAATCGATTTCGGAGTAACAAACGAGAGAAAAAAATGGAAATTATGATGTGCCGTTAGATCAAACAAAATGTAAGCCGTGTATGAATTCGACTCGAAGATCAAAGAGTCAGAGAGAATGAGAGACGTTCACGTGGCCACTCGTCGAGAGGTCTGCGCTCATAAAAGTTTATAGAAAGTTTATTTTCACTCAATTTTTATTGTTCGATATAAATTTAAGTGTCGGACGTCCCGCAGTGCACCGCACTCTTTCAATAGCAATTTATAAATGCATGTTACATCAGTAATGATACAGATAGGTGGATTCCAAACGGACTATAACTTCACAGTCGTACACTACTGTTTTACCTTGAACAACATTTTCTGCTCGACTACGAAAGGCGCATGCGTTGTAGGAAAGGAAATTTGGGGGAGAATCCTCTCGTCTGCGGGAGAAGTTATATTGCACGCCGTAAAATTCGCGCGGCTACGAGAGCGCGTTTTAACGATGACAATAATTTATCGGATATTTCAGTAGCCTGCTTGGCGCGGACACTGACCCGTTGCTTTGCCACTTGAATGGAGCACGCCCGAAGGGCGAGGTGAGGCTTCTATAAAGTTATTACAGCTGAATATACACATATATATTGCGAGTATGTGGAGGCTCCACGGTTGATGGAGGTTGTGGATACCGATCCTGCGGCGATCGAGGAAGAAGATATCCGACGAGGCGCGCCCGCGCTTCCCTCTCTCGCTCTCTCTCTCTCTCTCTTCCTCCCTCGACGGCTTCATTTATTGAGCGTAAATCTCGATTCTAGCGCCACATTAAACCGCACGAACATCCCAGATTTTATACGCACATGCATAGGATTCTGCGTTTTGTGAAAATGCTTCGTAATCTTGAAACGGAGTGCGCGCGATCGTCGCCTTGCTCTCCTCTTAATTCCGTTTGCTGGAAAAACTTCCAAAGAGTGAATAACAAATGTCCGTTACACTCATGGTTTCTTAAAATCGGTTAAAACGTTAGAACAAACTGAACCGTTGATGTTTGTACGATCGTTACTCCAACGGATGACAAGTTCGAACTATTTAGGATGCTGGTAACAATAATCTTACCTTTTTTCCTTCTTTACTATGATTAATTAATGCGCTCTAAATGATTTCACGTCGATCGTTATTTATCGATCGTAAATCGATGGTGATGAATGATTCTTCGGTTCCGCATACTTAAATATTATTCATGTAATATATTGAGAGCATCAATAACTATATTTATTATCACTCGTTAAAATGGTGATGTTGCCTCATCCAGTTTCCAAGTTATTCCACTACATTCAATGAAGGAAAGCACCCAATTTCACTCTTTCATTTGATCGTTTCTTTGAAATTTGTTTGGTGATAGCAACTGACGGACACTTTTTCTTTAACGACTCTCTGATATTGGGTATAAAAACAAAGTGTTTTTATGACAGAGCTTTCAAAATGATTTTCAAAGCGTGTCGTTTTTACTCCGACATTAAGACAGTCTGCTCGTGCGACGACATTTCTCCCATGTATTTTGCTGACTCGCACAAGTTTGTTGAACTATTATCTTGTCAGTGCAAGCTGAGTCTGCGATCCTGCCGTCTCAGCCGAGATGAGCAACTCCACACGTACTTGGAACACACGCGCGCACGCGTTTCAATCGTTAACGAGACTCCAGGCTCTCTGATATTTTCTCGCTCTGAGTACACGAGTATAGACACATCGAGTCCCATCGCACACCGCTTCGTATACGTATGCTCGTGTATTTTTTATACTCATTGTGTTTGACGTGAAAATTACCCTCTCGATGCGATTCTTGGCTATCTCCGGACATTCGAGAAATATTGTGAGTTTTTATCCTCGTTTCATAAATTCTCGGAGCAATGAGTGTACATCCGGTCTCATTGGGCTGATTTACTCGATATCTTTTATTTTTATGACCATGCGGCAATCGAGTTGGTGCGAATTTGCGAATCAGCAAATTTACGCGGCTGTTGACTAAAAGAAATTCGATTTTATTGATTCGTGTCAACGAACAATAGTCGATCGAACTTTCGTTCAAAGCGACATCAACACACGAGTCCGAACATCCGGATACCGTTCATTTGCTCGGGCATCCTTGGATCGATTCGATCAAAGTTTTATTTCAATTTCAACGATTGAGCCGGTCAAACGATATTTGGTTGTGGGAACGGGTGAAGGGATGAGTTCTTTTCATCGAGCTGAATCTTTTAGCCATAAAAACGATATTAATTTTAATGAAAATTATGAGTAAAATTGCATAAATCATTGACGAACGATATTCGATTGTCGCAGGTGAGGTGTCGGGTGAAACCGTATCCGCGGGTACAGTACCACGCAGAGGTGACCGCGTAGAAGCGGCCGATCTGGGGAGACACAATAATATTACGGAGAGGAGTGACGTGGCCACCCTGGCCGCTAACACAGCGATAGACGCGAGAGGCGGAAGCCCTCAGGGGGCTCACCTCTCGGGAGCGGCAACTCCAAGACCACCCCGTAGCAGAAGGCGGTTGAACCAAAACGGCATCGATACAACTCAGGTGAGAAAAAAACTCGAAATTTATCAATTAGCGTTCATTATACTCTTATGACAATAACCGATTTCTTCGAGTGTCCCACTCATCAAAACACTGCCGAATCATATTTGTCACTGGTCAACACTGTCACACACCAAAGCAGAAAACCGAATACTCTTTATCGTCTTCTCTGAAATTTCACGTTGCTGCTCACATCCACGAGGTCGAGTGGAAAACTGTGCTGTTCGTTTCCTTACCAACGATAAATATTTCCAAAGTCTTCTCAAAGAAAAACGCAAATATACACATCGTAGATCTACAAAAAACTGCCTCCGGTTTTTTGTTTTATTATTATCGTCGCTCTACCGAGTTTTCTATTTATTTCGCTGCTAATGAAGGAGCTCTTGAGGCTGCTCGTGCTTCCGAGAGGCTCGTTCAGCAGGCCCCTCCTTCGTTCCCCCTTTTTTCTCTGACGCCCTCGTGAGTCTAGCCATCTTTCGTGTATCTAAGTTTCAGTTCATCGTGCTCGATCCACAGGCTGCTAGCAATGCTGGGCACTATACGAGTACATAAAACTTGTCAAGATCACAGGTAGCACGCACTTGCTGCCCGAGAGCGCTCGTGTATACACAAAGTCCCGTACGAATCCGGCCACCGGGAGCAACGTCAAATTTTAAGCAGTCTTCACTTCCAACGGTATTTACATACGTATAAAAACAAGTGTAACCGTGAAAAATTGGCCTCGACGCTCCGAAAAGATTTTTGTGTTTACGAAGTTGAAGTAGCTCCCGAAAAGTCCTATAAATCATCGCAGGCACTTGGCGCTCAGAAAGAATCCTAACGTCACGCATTGAGGATCCTCTTGACGCGTGAACAAACATCAAACCTTGGTCCTGACGAGCTCATATTTCTACGTCCCGTTAACGTAACCGGTTACCGATGAAAATATCTAAAAATGCAAAATAAGTACGGCTCAGTGCCGTTTCCGAGTTATTTCAATCCATCTGATCGCTGTATAGCGATGATTGGAGCTTCATCCCTCTTTTTCTTCGGCTAGTAAATAACGTATCCAATCATGAGTCTTTTGTAAATAAGCTCGTTGAGCTGCAAGCGCGAAAAGTCAATTACTCGCGATGAAATGGAAGTTTGAGGCAGCACGCTAGGTTCTTAGATGGAGGAAGAGAGTAGTCCCTGAAGTCCGTAAGCTCTCATACGAGTCGGTAAAAAGCTTGAGATAGTCCTCTTCGTCTCTTGTTCTCATAAAACGCTCGGCGAGAAAGAGATTTAACATTTGACGTATGCTCCGTTGTGCGCCGGAAAGTGTGATGTCTGACTCCGTCGTTTATATTCTTTGGACTTGTGGGTCGTGCGTATACATTGGAACACGTGCCGCGCCGCGCGCGGACGAGATATCTTTGTGGAGAATTGTACTCCGAGTGTTGGGAGGGTCTCGGCGTTATTCAATGCCGATCGGGTCCCTCGTCCTTCTTAGTGTCACGGATGGGCAATTGCAATGCCAACTCAACTCGGCGCAAAACTCCAGTCGTACCTTTACTACGAGCCTGCATAAATGTATAGACGCGTATAAACATAGTAAAGTAGCCGAGTCTCCCGAGGGGTGAGTGAGAGAAACGCACGTTTGCCTTCATTACCATATCTAAGATGCAATCTGTTCTTCCTTCTCCCGGCGGATTAATGCGTCGAGATATTTTCTTACCGGACCCCGGAGCTTGAACATAACTATGTTCAAGCTCGTACTCTATAAACGAGCGCAACGAGAAAATAAGTGTAAGCGTTATCCGTGTGTGCGTTGTGTTTGTGTTGAGCGCGTTGAGATCTTCTTAAGTGAAACCTTGGTAGACATCCTGGGGCGAGAACGAGACACGAGGCTGTACGTCCCTCCGAGGGCTTGATTCTTCATAGAATTTCTGTACCCATAAGAACCTCGCTTTCGAGGATATATTCGCTCTTTTCCTGCCCCCGGGTTCACCGATAACGACGCTTCATTCACCTCGGAAAATCTCTTTCGCAATAATATACCTCCGTGAAAATATTTGAAATCGTTGCTTCATCAGAGAAAATAAAATTGTCTTTATCGCAGGTTAAAACCGAGAGACTCACTCCCGATAATAATTCGACGTCTTCGCGTAGCGTAACGCCATCCTCGTCGAGCCATCCTGGTACCCCACCAAATGCAACGACACTCGGTGGACCGGACGGCCCACCAGCGCCTCATCATCTCAAACACATGGAACAGATGATGGGACGCAATTATAGCGATTTCATGAGAAGCCTCGCTGCCAAGTACAACAACGCCAATCCGAACGAGTACGTTTTCATTTATTTCTTCTCATTCAATCCCCAATTACGTTACGAGCCGAAATTCGTGCGAGGAAATTTCATCTTTTTTCCTTCCTTCGTATTCATTTTTACAGCTACTTCAGTACACCTCGAAACGGCTATCCTCCGGGTCTCGATCCACGATTTCCCGCATTCAAAACTGCCGCCACGCCATTCGTAGGTCTTATGGCACCGTTGGGCACACCTCAGCCGCCCACGGTACCAACCACCTCACCTCTTTCCGTCAAAGACCCCGGCAAGGAACCAAAGCAGGACAATCTCTTTGGCAATCCGGTTTTTCCCCCTATGCTCGATATGTCCTCGACGCAGGCTTTGCTTCACATGGTGAGAACCGCCAATGCCGCACAAAATGCTGCCGAACTCGAGACCTATCTCAAGGGTAAGTGACTTTCGTTGAAACAATTTCACCGGAAATCGGTAAATTCAAAGGAAAAATTCAAAAAATAAAAACAATAATATCGAGGATACGACTCGTGTATAAAATCAATGAGAACGAAAAACTCTTTACAGTCAAAGATGGACCGAAAGATTTTTCTTCAATTCAGCCTCGATTGTTGGATCGTTCAATCTTCCGCATTTATTCCAATGTTTTTTTCTTTCCGCTCAATCGCAGGTGCGAACAAACGCGACGTCGGTGTCACGAGTCCCCTCGATCTCTCGAGTCCCGGAGGTTTCGCGCCACGAAAAAGGCAACGAACTGAGACCCGGAGATCGGGAAGTGTATCGCCAAAACCAAAGGCAACGGTAGTGCCGAGACCAAGTACACCGCCACCTGTGAGATGTCCGTCTTTGTGCGGTCACATGCCATGCGGCGACGGCCAAGCCGTCAATCGCTGGACGGTCGAGGACGTCGTCAGTTACGTGTCATCGATCGAGATCTGCGCGGAGTATGCACCGGTAAGTTTCTTCATTTTATAATCGATTCATCGTCATAAACATTTCTCGGTTCGTGAGCCGTTGGCTCGTTAAAAGAAGCAGCCTCTAATTTTGCTTTTGAACATCATCGATTTCAATTTTTTTTATTCCTCCTGTTCGCACTTCATTTTCGAGAGAGTAGCCCCGCGGACTGATCGTCTCAATTCACTTGTAAATGTTCATTAATCAACCCAAAATCCCTGAATCGGGTAAAAAAAATTCATTGCACCTGCGTAGCTCGATCTGAATTCCGTGGACTCATTTTTTCAGCGCGTTCATCATCCTACAATCAAAAATTTATCTTCATTTAAAGAAACAAAATTCTCGTTCGAAATATTCGAACGTATTTTCATCCAGCTGCAATAACTGCAGAGACGATATAAAAGTTAGCGAGAAAGAAGGGCAGAGAGAGAGAGGAGAAAAACGCTCACGTGGATGACTCGCATCCGTCAATCCGACAGTTCACATCGTTTCGCTCCTGTTACTTCGAAAAGATCAGCGTGCGCGAACGAGGAGGAAGCCAACGTAGAGCTCGTTTCTTTCTAATGACCCCCTCGAAGCCCATACCAATCGCGTATATCGCGCAGACGTTGTAATATCTCTCGTACTTATCACCCTTCGACCTACGGGTTCTCTGTCCTCACGTCCGCGCTTTCCATCTTGCGTTTTCTTTCGTCTTTGAACTCTCGAAGCATCCCATAAAAATCAAGAATAGCCTCATTTAACTGTGAATATAATCTTGACAGTTGATCGTTCATGTTTTATCATGGCTTTTTAAGCACTCTTTTTCATTTGGTCTTGCTGGAAAGACTCCACCGGAAGTCAAAATAACGATACTCCAATTTTCAGAGTGCTCGTTTTTCACAGGGTTTTCACTACGTGGGAACGACTTTATTTTACACTCAATTTTACGTAATAATCTTTTTGTATGTTTTCGCAAAAAATGTTCTCTCTTATGCCAATCGAGAGGAAGGAACGAACTGATAATTTCCAGAGCCTTATACAATGCCAACGCCCTCTCGATCCTCGTCAAGACTTACCTTGCTCATAAATTTTCATCCAAGCTCGTAAAAGCGTACACGCGTATGAATATTCACGAGCTCGAATCCTCGCATGTACTTTATATTTACATCTCCATAATTCGCGTATGTAAAAATATGAAGGTGCTGTTTAATAGCAGTGCGATAAATATGTGTCTAAATAGCGTGAGTTTAAGGACGCGTGCGCGTGACTCCTCGTTAGAAGAGGATGAGAAAGTCGACACAATCCCGAGGACCTCACGTGACCGGAGACCATTACGCAGGCAATTTTATGAATTCTAATTCGTTTCGTTTGACCTTGGAATGTTCATTGGTGACCCGGAGGATCATTGTTCAATGTCAAAATAAGTAAAAAAAAAGATGGTTGTTAGGTAAATAACGAAAACAAAAAAATTGATGTTTCAAACGTTTTTTTTTGACTGATTCTTATTTGAATAAATTTCCACTTGAATAATCTATTCGCAATAGAGAAGAAACGCGTTAACGCGATTCTACCGCGAGAAAAGCGCGACTAAGATCGTCCTTTCGCGATAAAAGGGTCTCCATCTTCATTAAGCAATGAAGAGGCGATGGTAAAAGCAACGCTCGATTATTTCACTTAATTCGCAGCCCAACACAGCTCCCCCTCGCACTAACCGCTCTTTATTTCTCAGTTCTCGAGGTTCCGTAATTCTCGCCTGTCCTTTTTCACATCCCTTTTCGCCTCGTAAGAATCGACAAACGCTTCTATGCAGCGCTTGTTCAAACGCTGCGTCTCCATTCCCCAACTAAAAGACTTCCTCCGTCGAGCCAGCAATCCTACTTAGCGCATGTATAAAGTCGTTCACGAGCAACCTTCGAACAGCAATTAGAGCTTGCTCGTTCGATCTGCGGACGCATCTCAGGTGGTCGCATTTATCGAAATAACCCTGTTGAGAGAACTTTGCGTTTTCTCAGATTGGACGACGTAATCGCTTTCACCTGCTGCTTCCACAAATCCAAGTCATTTTAAGACGCTTAAGAATTTTCTTTTTTCTATAAAAAAAATCACATTAAATAAAGGCTTTCCTCGAATATTGATTTTCCGCTTGCAAATAACTACAAAAATAAACGATACGATTGAATGAAATTCCTGAATCTTGCAGCTGAATAAAAATCACGAAAATCCCGTTGCAAGAAAATGGAATTAATGGCAGGAAGATCAGTAGAAATCCTTCGATATTCAATGTACGGAAATCCATTAATTGCGTAAAACCAGGAGAATATTTCAACAGAATTGTCCAATAAAATTTATCGCCTCGGGGAATCGATTCCAACGATCCTTCATACATTTTTTTTCCACATTTAAGTGGTGATTTGTAAGTAGTTTATTGGCGAAGTGAGGCAGTGTCGAAATAATGCAAAGTAGAAAGGAAACGTAAAAATGATAATTGGTGTCTTCTCAAAGAATTGTACAATCAGTGCAAGAGTTTCTAGATCTGTTAGTCAACGCGATAGAATTAGCTTTGAGAAACTCGGTGGGTGATAATTTATTGTAACGAGGGGGAGAGCAAGCCATGTCGAATGTTCTATTGTTCTATATACAGTGTCTCTCGAGTCTTTCGTCGGGGATTAAGGTATCGTCGTTAGTCATTGATGTATAAATTTAAAGAGCGCAGTACACGTCGAGAATAAATGGTACATTGATGTTAACAGAAATGCATATATGCAGAGGGGGGGATTCGTTAGAAAGTCACGATTGTGGAATTGCTCGAAAGACTCGATACGTTTTCGTCTTCCGTAATTCTACTCTTTTCGCATATTTATATAACGCTTAAAGGTAAATCGATTCACTGAATCTTTCAATGATCTTTTCGACTCTCTCTCTCTCACATACACACACATTCATCTGCACTTCGATTAAAAGCTCGTTGTTCCAACTCCGACGTTTTATGGTCCACTTTCGTTTAATTCACAACGTGTGACTTTTAACGCTGATCGAGCAATCAAGAATATTCTATTGTTGGCCAAAGTTTGATACGTACATTGCCACGTTTGCTCCTCTGCCCTTTTCTTACTCCTGCGGGATTTAAGAGGCTGAATTAAACATCAAATAGGACAATTGCGAGGATTCATGGTTCCAGTGAGCCCGTAATTTTTAGTTGCACCTGTCACCTATTGATTGTATCTCATTGTAAGTTTTTTATTCATCGCACAAATTATAAATTGTTCTTAGCATCCGCAGGCAACATCTGGATGGTATGGACTTGACCCAAAGCTATAAACTCGTGATTATCATCACTATTCGTAAAATATATAATTAAGCCGCAGGGGACTCTGATGATTTATCGATTTGTCCACAATTCAGCGAAAATGGAGTGCTAATTGCGATCTCTCGTGTCTATTGTCTAGCTTCGGATATATATATTTGTATATATACGCGTACGAGCTATTCATCTCGTCTTTCGTATTTTGATTTATAGTACCTCTCGATGTACGGACGATTGCATCGCATCGTACCATTCGTACTCGTACAAAGCCTCGTGAACTCTCCTACATCGTCAACGAATTTTTCCCACACACGTGAATCGCTCCTCGTCTGTATACATATATACATATTTTCTATTAGCTTCTGGCTCACGTTCACTCGATTTTCAATCAACGACGAAACTAGCTTGAAGCGTTTTCCTCTCGTGACCGAGTTAATGACTCGCCTATATGCGTCTGTATCACGCTCTCGTTTCATTCCTGGTGAATCGTTTGTACCTCGTCCAATTTTAACGTTACGAGCGCGATCTGTATGTGTGCGATACGTCGTGGCCGACGCAAGAAACGTCTCCCGATCTTTGCCCGAACACGAACGCACGTTTGACGTAACGAGTCTTTTGTTTGTAGAGGAAATTTCATGCCGAACCGAAGCTTCCAACCGAAATTCGCTGTACATCATTTTCCCATTCTCCCCATCGGAACTCAATGAATTATAAAAATTTGGCAAATAAGAAGAATTCGCACATTCCAATTTCCATGCAGCCTCGTCGAATCGTTTGTCAGCCTTAAAATCCACCGCATTTTTCCTCCAACGAAATCCCTCCGAGTTCGACGAATACAATTTTTCTTATGCGATCAGCCAGGAGATTAAAATAGCTTGTTCCAATCGGAACGCCGAATATACAGTAATCGTTAAGTTGGCTCTATCAAACGATAAATAGGGTACTCGTGTGAGCAGTGTATACGAACAGGAGAGTGAGACTTTCTAACGATTCGACACGGGCAACCGCATGATCTGACCTGAGACCTAATGCGCCTCGTTCCAAGCTTACTTTTGACGGGGGTTACACACACTAACTTTTGCACATACATTTACGAAAATAAGCTTCGGTACGAAGGAAGAGAAATATTAACGACGAGATTCATATTCAAGCAGTTTTTTTCATTGATAGAGAAATCGAATTACTGTTATTAGATATTGAGTTTTATGTCCTTATCGCGGCATCGAATTACGAATCGCTGCTCTAAGGATATTGATCCAGGAACTATTCCCATAAACAAATCAACATGATGTATAATTTTGCCATAAAAACTGTTATTAATGTCGTGAATTGATCAAATTTCCTGAATGATTTCATTAAAAAAAAAAACATATAAACAAAGAACGTTGAATCGCACCACATAAAATGATGAAAATATCACGGCATCGGCAGCAATCAATATTCATTTTTTTCTCAAATTTATCGTTTCTTGACGTAACACTAAATCGAACGGATCCATACAGAAAATGAATCTCTATGAAGCTCTTACGAGCTTCGTACTGCTTCCTCTTTCTTCATCTTCCAGCATATAACCTCTTATTCGTATCAGAGAAGAGCACATCAATTATCAATATCCTTGCTCCGCAGATTAATTATTGATTTATTCGCCATTACGTAATCGTGACTAATGCTCGATAATCAGTGCTCATATCTCTATAAAGCAGATTGAATAATATACATGATACACTGTAATTGATCGATAGGAAAGCATCGTTGAGTTATGTATAGTTCTGTAGATATCTAGAATGCATCGTATCACGTGTACATTCGCTCCTACACGTATCCAATCGATCGACGAACTCTATCGCCATACAAGACACATTCGTGGTCGATCGTCTTGACGAATCAAAACTGGAAGGATCAGCAACGGATGATTTTATCCTTTCGTGGATCAATCACGTTTAGTGCAAACAAGAAATGAATAAAAATGGCAAAATTGATGCTCCAGCAAAAGCGACAGATCGGAGTTTCCTCAGCCACAATTTAATTAAATGCGGCCTCGATGTCGTGAAAAGCATGAGGGAAGAGAAAGTCGAAATTTCGTATGCTCTCGATATTCCTTTTTCCGTAAATACTCGTAATAACTTGTTAATTTGAAAAGCGATCACTCGAAGCTCGATAACCCGAGAGGAAGTACAAACGAGGCCGGTTCTCGTATCAGAAATGACACTTATAGCTCGAACGAGGAATATACGTGTCACACGGACATCTCGTAAATCTGGATACGCATTTAAATCCTATAATCGTTTAATTAGTACTCGTTTCCCTCGCGTTTGCGCAGCTCCCTCCGAGTATTTAGAAAGCTCGCTTGATTAATCGATAATTCGCCAACCCCGCACAGGAACATAAGCGTGCATAAAAAAAGTAATCTCGCATGCCTATGCAGCGTCGAATTGTGAAGAGAGTTTCTTCGGAATCTTCTGAATTCGCGTTAGATCGGAGCGCGATATATCAGGGAGATCCGCGGGCGCGCGTGCTGGTCAGCGCTTCTCTAGATCGCTCGGACAAAGTGGAGCCGCGTGCGTACTCACACCATTGCACCGTTAATTAGCCCAGAAGCCACGTGCTCCGGCGATTTCTCCTCTACTTCTTGAGCCACGCTCTCTGGCTACCGAGCCACGCTTTTACCAGTCAACTCCAGTACAAATACATCGATACACGAAGTACATAAATATACATATACGTGAGAAAGTATATTGGTGCTGATCGTGCTGCTCGCTCCCGATCGACACTCCGCCGGTGTACACTTTTTCCTAACGGACTGATCGCTACCGTTCCCCCCGATAACGGACCTCGAGGCGTGCACGACTTTATAAATACACACATATATATTTGTGCAAAATATTCGTGTCCGTGTGTGCGAACATCGTTTTACGGTATCGAACATGTTTCTATATCCGGGGCGTATGCATGCTACGGAAAGAGCATCCTTTGGACTCGCGTCACTGCAAGCTTCCGCGTGAGATTAAAACTTCGATAAAACATATCCGATTTCCGCTTTGAAATCCGCGGGGGGAAACAACGAACGTTATTCGACTGTTTGATTCTCGTCAATTCCTTGTACCGACTATATTCAATGTGCGCGATTCCTGCGCCTCTTCCTCTCATCCGTCAACTAATTGATCGACTTCCCAGTTTTTTGCATCTCCACTCGTCCTTCTTATTTCCGTTAGAAACGTTCCAGCTGGTTCGTGCGTACTTTTTTCTCACGATGTGCGTGTCGCCCGAGTCGAGTTCATTTATTATTTTGTGCAATTTTTGGTCCTCCTGTCGATCCTCCTGGTTCTTTCTTTTGCCTCCATTCGACAAAAAAACATTGGATTCTCTTGGATATTATTAAGGTTGTCTTCGAAATATGTCGACGATCTTGGCACCGCGTGGGTGTCTCTCGGTCTTGAGAGATATCGCAGGAACCTATCGACAAATCTTTACCCCTTGCTCGTTAGGCCTATGACTAATTATTGCTCGTTATAGGTCGATGCTTAATTACTTCGATACTTTTACCCCTGGGGCTATACCTCCTCGGGCGGCTCCCGCTTCATGCTTTCTTTCGCGTTTATCGCCGCTAAAATCTTCGGGTTATACCCCGGTCGGCGTACAGCTTCCCTTTTTCGCTTGCCTGCCTCTTGTTCTTTCTCTTTTCTCGTGATAAATCTGCTTGATTTTTGCGGAGCGAAGATAAGCCTCGAGATTCCAAAACTGAGATGGATTACTGCGAGTTAATATAAATCGTACACGAAATCCTGAATGTTGTAACGAAATAAAAATTCTTCGTGCATGTGTGGTAATGACACGAAGCAGGGATCAATCGAAAATAACAATCGATAAAATCAACGTTTGTTCACACCGACCATACGGAAATATGTAATGGATTTTCTCCGACAATAAATCCTTATCGAATCGTTATTCACCCGCAACAGTAACACGAGACGACTCTGCCTTGCCTCATTCCGCAGTAGCACAACCACAGTTTTTGGTAACAACCGACAGAAGTTCTGCACCGAAAAGCATCTCGATTAATTTGCAACTCGAGACTAAGCCTCTTCCCCTTGCGATCTTCGACACGTATATTTATATCTCGTTATCATTTGAAAGATGTGCAGCGATTACGAAAGTGATGGTAGCGGCGTGATTCCATTCCCGAGAGGATTCTCGTAGCAGCTGGTGAGGATGATTGCCCCGTTGCCTCCCTCTCCACTTGTGTTTTTTTTTTTTTTTTTTTTTTTCTCCATTCCCGTGAAAGATGAGAGCACACGGAATAGCGAAATTATATCGTCTATAGCGCGCAAACTCGGCCATTTTCTCTTCGGATACTCTAATATAGTGCGGTCCTTTTTCACAGTTATATGCACGGCTGAGTACTGATGAATCGGCGAGAATATTTTCCTTGCATCGCTCTTTGAGGCGCTTCATCTATTCACCCCCCCCCCCCTCTGTTCGTCGTGTCGGTGTATATAGATTTATAAATACCCATGATTCTCCTCCCTCGCATATAAATCCTTCGGTGAGACTCAAAACGGCGTAGATTATGTGGAGAAGCATAAATTTTTCGTCCATCTGGCTCAGGATCAGTGCGATATACACAGACGCGAGCAATCGCGTCGTGTTACCAGTGACAGATCTGGGTTGCAATAGTTATCTCTCTCACTCGCTCTTTCTCTCTGGCTGGCTTCCCCTCTTATTCTCTCGTCTTGCATCACTTCGTACTATTGGAGAGATACGATTATAAAGCCTCGACGAGAGATTCAACGCGGTTCATGTATACACGCTTTGAAATGAGAGTTCCCTGTTAAATCCGAGTGATGTACCGTCCGACTGTTCGAGCAACGTGTGTCCCAAGGCACTCCCACACCGTGTCATGCTGCATTTTTTATTCGCCGATCTCACAGAGATCGATTTTCGCATCGATTTCTCGATCTCACCGCGACGATCCGCGTTGATGACGCGATCTTGTATGCAAAACACACGGAAGTGTTGGCTCTCATTCTTCTGCCGTAACTTCGAGTTCGTTTCGCTCCTCGAAGATCAATGATTCACTCGTTTTTATTATTATTTTTCTATAACGACAGGAATTTTTATTTCGTCATTAAATTTGTGGCCGAACCGGTAACGCTGGGGGAAAATGAACTCTGGAGATAACCTTTAATAGAGAGTAATGGAACTGCACACCCGGCAAATCTATGCGGTATGTTTATAAATCAAGTCTCCAAGTGGAAAAAAAGGCCTAACCCTTCGTGATATAACCTACGGAGAATGATTCAGATTGCGTCCTTTTGTTTCCTACCTATAGATATATCGATACATTCGCCATGTTTTTTTCTGTTATTTTTATTTTTTTTATTAGCACAGTGTAATAGTAATACGGACAGTGAGAGATAAAGGTCGAATCGCGCACTGGGCACGCCGACGGGAGAGTGGAATGTTGCAAAATAATATAATGATTCTTCGGCGTGGACTTGTATCTCTCGGTAGGGATATATACACCCGAGGGTCACTGGGTTACAAGCGTGGAGGAGAAATTTCTTGGGTGGGGCATCAGAGGCTCTCCGTCCTACTAAACTCTTGATTTTTCCTCGTTGATTACATTAACAATTACGACTGCGGAATCCATTCTAAAAATCTAACAATTGTATTCGCATAATTGCGGGAACATATACTTTTACTTTGGGAAGGCTATCGAGGGGAAACGTGCAGCGACGTTCAACAATGGGAGATTTAATTTTTTCTGATAATCATCAAAAATATTGTTTGTCCTGACTATTTTTCGTTACTCAACAATAATTCTTGAGGCATTCATTAACGTTTCCTGGGCAATCGAGTATCCGATAAACGTTTCCCCAATTAAATAACATTCGTATCTCAAATTCCTCGTGTTCATCAGGAATACACAAATATTTTTCCTCCGGGATGTGTCCGTCTTGTGTCCCATGTCATCCGTCGAATCCTTTCAACGTGAGGTAAAAGACAAAACCGCGATGGTAAAATACACTCTTTCTCCAATCATCGTCAACTCGTTGAAGACGTCCATCTATTCCCGGGCCTCTCTCTCTCTCTCTCTTGTTCTGTGACTTTGAGGAGGCCATGTCCATCGAAGACGAAGAAAAAGATTCGACAGTGTGTGTTCACTCCCGTGTAGAAACGTCGTAAACGAACCTTTTGCCTTTTGAAGAGGGTTACCGTCCTCCTGCTGCCTCCATTCGCTGTCTCCCTCTCTCTTCCGCGTTTCCTTGCGACGTTTCTGCCTCGAGTCTCGAGCGTTTCTCAAAAAGATACGCGTGTACTCTCGTCCCGATGTTATTTTTATTATTCTTCAATAGAAGTTTCACTATATGCCAAAAGACGAGAGATATGTTGATGCGCGGATGGTATAAAGTATTCCGAATCGTTAGGCCGTGCCGAGAGAAGCGTTCACGATTTTATATTGCGCTGTGTGGCAAGCCGGACCGTCATAGACAGCTGGTATCTTTATCGAATCGATTCGGCTGACAAACTGGAGGATAGGCCAAGACGAATAGTCGATCTGCATGAGGTATGGAGTCGTGCGCTTTACGATTAGTCAGATAGACTTGGAAGACTCGAGGAAACCATACCATTACATTGGATCTCGTACGTTTGTATCGGTATATGGCTCTTGGCGATGCTGCTCTAATGGGCATCGTTAGCCGTTCACGTAAGGATCGCGAATACTACTCCGCAACTAGAACTCCGCACACTCCTACAGCTGGAGCAAAAGTTGGAAAAGAAGGACAGCAGACAGGAGAGCGAGAGAGAGAGAGAGAGAGAGAGAGAGGAAAAGGAGCAGCATTTCGCGTTGAGGAACAGAAGCATGTTAAACTCGACACAGTCCTGAATACATCTTGGACAACACAAGGCGTGCGCTGATTCTAACGCAATGTTGAAAGTCCGATACGATTAAAGAGAGACTCGCGAGACTATATTCAGACCGTACACGCTCTCGTATTTATATAGCCATTACTAACTAGCGTCTTCGCGAATACTACTCCCGAGTAAACGGATAGTTAAGTACGCTCAGGTGACTGTTTCGACGCGGGGGAATTCTACGTACGATTAATGGTTTCTCGGGTAAAACCGGGAGGAAAACTCGAATCGCTTCGGGGAGAAACCATCGCAGAGCTTCGTAGATTCGCCAAACGGAACTCCCCTGTTGGGTCTCCTGACCTGGGATGCTGGTACGAGTTTTTTTCTTCATTTCTCTTTCTCGCAAACCTCATTGATCGTTTGTTCTGGGAGTGTGTTCTTCTAGAATTTTTTCACTCTTCAAAATGTCCCATTTCACCTTATCCGGCATTTATCTCGCTTCGTCCACAGCAGTTCTCTATAGTACGATGCCCTTCCGTCAAGCCAGCAGGGCTTTTCTTTCTCTGCCCTGTGCCTCTCGTTACATCTTCCCCGCGTACATTTGAGACGGACTTGAACTTTTATAGTCGAAACCCTCCCGTATCTTTATAATCCATATAACATGTATATGGAAGTCGAGCAAAGTGGGTCGGTTCACGGGTGCGGTAGCCTCCGTACTCTGCACCGCTATACGAGGAAGCATCGCTCCACACAACTTTCCAACGCGCAGACCGCTCTTCGGCTTAATGCTCAACGTATATGAGTTCTTGCATGTCCGTATATATACGTATATACGATAGCTCTATTGCTCTGTACATGTACGAACGAACACACAAACAGGGACGATCTCAATCCGCTCGCGATGGTAATGATAATTAATCCAGCAGTGCCGGAGCCACGGAGGAACTTGACCACTCCCCGCGGGCACTGAACCACAGACAGAAGTGTAGAGATCTCCCGAGCTGACCAGGGCAAAACGACGACGAGCGACCGTGTGTGTCCGTGTGTTTATGTACTCTCGGTGTGAGGCATGAGCCGGAGGTCAGACAGAAATGGTGGCCCGAAAGACGAAAGGGGGAGAGAAAATGGAACTGCTCGCCTCTGAATGCGTGCATGCCCCTTTCTTATTGCACGCTCCGCTCGTACTCGTTCTCCAACTTGTACGTGCACACGTGCATGCTTCTTTTTCTCTTTCACATTTATTTTTCGTTTTATACCCATCAACCAATTAATAACGTCACCTCCCGAGTCTACCGAGCGTTATACCGCGATTGGCTTCGCTGCCGCAGCAGCAAATGCACGAGCGAAAAGTGCCTCGCCGCTCCGACCCCCTCCCCGCCGCGTACACCGGAATATGCTCCGAGCATCCAGCACTCCGTGTACGTATGTACAATGTGATCTACCGCTGACCTTAACCCTCATTTGCCCTCAGGTCCAAAGCTAGAACTCCGGAGCATGCTTCAAATTGGTCCAGTATCATTTTTCTCTCCGTCTCTTTCTCTTCCTTATAATATCCTTCGCTCTCGATGAAATTGCAAGGTGCGCGCTTGTCCCTATTTCACCGCATGGCCGGAGGTTCCTCTTGCCTACGAGCCCGGCCATTTACCGCAGTAGCGGTACAAACTTTCGACGACAAAAAAAATCAAAGAAGCTCTATACGAAAATGCAAATTCCACCTGTGCGAAGCACCCAAAATTTGTAACCGCCAAATTGACAACTAATTTCGACAAGTTACTTATCTCGTTGGCATCGTTGCACATGTTCTGGAAAATCACGCAAAGTTGTAATTCCTCGAGGACGAATTGTTGCATCGAACGGTGAATCGTCCATTGATCATGCGAGGCGAGATTCGCTGATTTATCTATGCATATTATTTCGCACGGTATAAATCACTTAGCATTGAATTTCCAAGCGTATTCTTGCTTCTGTAAAATAGAAAGTGTATGACAACTTTATTCGTGAAATATCAGCATATCCGTCGAGCTGCAAAGTGCAATCCGAAGCGTTACGTTCGAATGCAAGAGGCTCGGTGTGACTTTTTTGAGTACCATGAATACCCCATTCTCTCTCGTAGTTCCAGTTCGATCGCGCACGTTGGATGATAAAACTAGGCAACAAAAAAACGAGTCATAGTTTCGCTTCTCGAGCTCGGGGCTTTGGAGCGAGTACAGCAGACCAGGGACAAACACATTGTCATAAGCTGCTGCGCGGCCGGATCGAGAACCGCAACACCATTTGTGTGCAGATATTTACTCGTTCATACACGTATACAGATATTGGTAGCGACTGCACCAGTTGCCGGAGGAAAACGAACGGACGTCTCTCCACCTCGAGTGTGCCGGAGATTTATTGCCGAGCGCGTTCTCCGGGCGAAGGTATACAAAGCCAGGGCACGAGTTCGCCTTGTGTTTTGAGGAGATCTCTCGGATACTCTAAAAGCGACTTTCCCATAGAGAGCAAACGTAACGCGAAGCAACGTTTACACGAATATCGAGAGACGAGGTGCCGCGGGGGGCTCAAAATAAAAGTAAAAACAAGACAAAAATA
Source organism: Venturia canescens (assembly GCF_019457755.1). Lineage (NCBI taxonomy): Eukaryota > Metazoa > Arthropoda > Insecta > Hymenoptera > Ichneumonidae > Venturia > Venturia canescens. Next base: position 1,615,661 of record NC_057423.1, on the reverse strand, counting down.
GGATCGCAGCCGCCACGACGTTTCGTCGCGAATCCTTGGGCCAAGCGGTGTTCTTACGCCGCGCGCGCAACACCGCGGGATGGATCCGCATAGCCACAAGTCCCAGCTTGGAACTTTCGGTATCTATGCGAGATCACGTAGTCGATGCATGCAAAAGCTTCACGCGCAGAGGGAAATTCTTCCGAGGAAAACGTTCGAAACGTGGCCACGTGTGTGGTTCACTTTCAACGACGCGCCATCGTGAACTCCGCCAGCAGTGTTGAATAATACTCGAACTTTCGTGCACTTGCGCACACGATACTTGCGCACGTTATATTTCACCGAAGCACTAATTCCTTGCATTAAACCGTGTACACGTTGCGATATACACGGAACTTGCGAGAGACCCGAATACGTGAACGATCCGCAAATAAACTCACACACATTGAGCCACGTTGTGGCTAATATCGAAGGAATTATAAAACAGAGTGCTCGGTAGTTGGAACGCGATGGATGCTTACCACCGACCACGTAATATAGGAGAGATATTGGATTTGAGACCATTAGTAGAAACACAATGTGCTAAATCGCTTTCGTTCGAAGCGTGTTTTACAAAACGTGTGTTACGATAAACTGCTGGGATAATGGACGACGTATCTCCCAGCCCGGAGATCCTCGCGGATTATCGCCGTTATGTTTGCGATGTGTTATTCTCTTGACACAGTCGCGCGCGGGGGCGGCGGGGCTCAAGTTAAGAGAATGTGTAAATACCGCGCGTGAACTCTGGTAAAACATGATTTAGAAACGCGAGACCGCGTCAAGATCCCGCGAGAAATCGAACAGACACATCATATATGTGTTATCCCGGTTGTAACACGATTTGGACGTCGCGCTGCGGTGTCTCGCCTGCTCCCTGCTCGTGTTATACATCGCCTTACATATCGCCGAGGTGTTTGTTCGCTTCTATGTGCACGTGTGCACACAGAGCTATCTGTACTTTTGAGGATGTACGTCGAAAGATCGTGCAACTCGAGATGCACACTCGCCAGAAATCTCTCGCCGATAGAAACAGATCCGTAGTGCAAGACCCGTTATTCATGTGACTGAGCGCTCGTCGTGCGGCGTCACCGCGAGAATAAGACGGCGGTGTATGAACCGAGTGATAGCGGGAGGCTCATTTTTTCTAGCGCGTTTTAAATATCATGTGCCAAAAGAGAAGCAGAGTGAGGGAAGCGAGGGAACGGCTCGAAAGCGGGAGCGACTCTTCGACAGCTTTCGCGGCTCGCACGAATCTGCTCCCGCACTCGCAAAACTCTCGACGCTCGAAAACGTTTTTCTTTTTGCATTAATTTTCATTGAAATTCGCTCAATTTTGAGGCCTCTCTAGTCGAACCTGTAACGATTATGCGGAGGTAATTCTCCATACATTTTTTCTTCGAGTTATTATATACTCTTTTTTTCGTTTCAAAATTGAAATTTCTAGTTCTTCACGGTATCATTATACTCTTCATCCGCCATTTCTCTCAAATTCTTCATTCGACTGGGCTCTTTCTTTCCGCGGTATCTACATATATGTACGCAGTGTCTCGCGAGAGCCTCAATTTGTTTTCTGTTTCCTCGGGACATTTCGTCTCGTACCGTGTGTGTGTGTGTGTGTGTTGTGCGTACACGTGTATAATGAGAGCACGAGGAATAACGTTGGAACGTGTAGAAAACAATGAGGAGCTCAGCGCTCTCCTTTCTTTCTCAGCGATTTCTCACAGCGTAGAGAACGGAGGAAAGAGATAAAAGAGCAGGATAAAAATTTGCAAAGTGGTGTGTTTTTTGGGGTCTCGTCCTAGACGTTGCTTCCGGGCACGAATCGCGAGACCGGGTTTTAGCTCCTCCCGCGTCTGCAGACTTTTCTCTCTGTTCGCTCTCTCGAATCTTTTATCTTTCTCTACCCCTCGGCTTTCGCGTTCTTGTAAGATGCCCACGCACTTGGGACGCGTTTCGTTATTCTCGCATACACAAACGCGCGCTCCTTATCTAAAGAGAGCACTGAAAGAACGCGTTTTTGCCACGAGATCGGAGTATAGTTTCCAAAAATAAATCACGCAACGCGCCGATCATTACAGTCCTCGGCGTCACGTCCTCGGGCGAGATATGGAAGAAAGAGAGAAAGTTTCTTGACCACGAAACAGCGAAACAGTGCTTTACACATATTTCGTCCGGCGGACACGAATATCGTGCAATCCTCGAGATACTCACGAAAACATTTACTTAAACCTAAAAAACGTTTCGTCGTGCGTCCTCCAAAAATTCAATAGTGCAAATCTCTATTGCCACAATCCTCTTTCCCTTGACAGAACGTGTGCTCGCGCTGCCAAAAAAACACCAATGCATTTTTGTAGCGCACTGTACGTCAAGACTCTACCGTGTCCGGCAAAGAGGGCGGAGGTTCCTCTCGGCGCATTCAGTCTCGAATGCCGCCGGCGGGGACAATTACGCAGATGTGTGCTGGGCTCAAGTGCTGCCTTGCGAGGCAACATTACTATATGTATACAGACACATGTATATAACCTATATATAAATACCCTCTGAACGCAGCATCAGCGACTCGATTTTCAGTACGAGCATACAGATAGCGCATTTAGTCCGTATATCCGTATGTACGAGCATCGTGATCACATACCTGCACATTCGACCAACATAATCGCAATATCCAATGCTCCCGTGGGGGTGAATTAGTATGCACTCGCGTGCTCGGGCGCGAGCACATCTCTCGAGGTGATGCGTCTCGGTGCTGAGCGCACATATTCTCGTCTCTCGCTGCCGAGTATCGCGCGAGCGAGAGTTTCCCCTTCCAATATAGTAATTGTATACGTGATGCGCGGAGCCCCTCACCCCTTCGCCTCAACAATCGCTCGCATACGTGGCCGTAATGCGTCTTTACGTGTGTGCAGATCTTTATACACGTGAAAGATTCTCCTCGGACCTCAGCTCGTGTGTAGCGCTTCTTCTTGCTCCCTCCCTCTCTCTCTTTCTTCGCTGAATCCAAAGAGTGATTACAGAGCGCGCGCGAGAGAGGCCTCCTGGTTGCCCCCGGCGCGTGCGTCTGCAACACACCGCTCGTCTGCCCCGCATTCGCCTTCTCTTCTTCATCTTTCTCTTGCTTCTATCCTGCCCCTCGCTCCTTTCGGGCTCCTCTTCTGATTCTTTCTCATCCTCTTAATCTCCTTTTTTCCTCCGTATTCTTTTTATCTACGCTGCTGACGGTTCCTCCGTGCGTTCCGAGAAACCCCCAATGAATGCCGACCCGTGGTCCTCTTCAACATCCCATCTTGCACTCCCCTCTGGCACTCGCATTTTAACGCGAATGTACCAATCGCCCACCCCTTCCAAATCCACATATTTCCACGAGTAAAGGAATCTTTAAAGAAATTCACCGACGAATGCCGATTTAATTGGCTTCCTCGACAGATGGCTGAACGATTTTTTACCCGTTGGCGCGGTTCCGATGTTACAGCGGCCAGGTCTGGAGAGCTTATTGAGACGAAATTTGCCAAAGTTCGTCAGCAGCGGACCACTGATATGCCGGGAACCTTTCGGATCGTTTGCCAGGCTCTCACAAACAATGTGATTTCTCAGGGATTCGTCAATTGAAAAGCCAAATTTTATTTCACTCCGTCGTTCGATATTTTATACTTAAAGTTTCCAAGCAACTCCGTACGCGGTCGTGTCATCGTCCAAGAGGAATTTACGCACGGATGCACTTGAACGCGTCCACAGCATTCGCTTCTCGATACGAGCTCAAAGACGAATGGAAAAAATTGGAGAAAAGGCTGTTATAGATCGCATGCAAAGGCGAGTCGAGACCAGCCATCATCATTACGCTGATCCACATCTACATTGTCATTAGAGGATGCGGCCGCGCGCGAGCGAGCGTCGTGTCTTCGCGTGTGTATCGCATTCTGAACTTTGCGGCCGATAACTTCTCCCCTTTTTATCTTCTTCTTTTTTCCCTTCTCTTCCGCCTCTCCCTCGTGCTTCTTTCATGATACATCGTGAAGCCACCTGCGCGAAGATAAAGGACCAAAAAGGACCGCGGGACGCTCATGAAGGAGCGGAAGCAGGATGGAAAAGTTTATGGCAGTCGAGTGTAGTACATGTGACCGAAGCGTTTATACCGAGAGTGGGGACGAGGAAAGGGCGGTACCTGGTGTTACAACCCCCCCTCGAGGAATATGCGCTCCGTTAAAGGGAGTAAACCTGCATAGAGACTAAAGCACAGGAAGACGGAGCTGGATATCGTCGCACCACTAACATCTCTTATTTTATTTTTACTTTTCTTGGCCTCCCGACAGCGATCACTGTTATTACGCCGTCGATGTTCATCCGCGTCCACGCATCGCTTCCCGCTCTTTCCGCGTCATCCGTACACGTGTGCATTTTACAACAAAGTATCGTTTCTCGATTCATTACGCTTCTCTTCCTCCTTTTTTTCGCCGCTGTCACCTTCCCTCTGCCAATCGAATTTGCATCTCGATGCAAAAGTTGCAACGTTTAACGAAAAACAAATGTACTTACGGACCTACGTATTCTTAGAAGGCTAATTGAGTGCAATGAGACCCTTCGCTTCTGACCGCATTCCATGCCCTCGCAAAAAATCTCTTCCTCATCTTCTCTCCACGACACGACTACACAAAGCCCCTAGTTCCTGTACATATATACGTATAGACTGGTAATAAAAGAGGAAGAGCTCGCAGAGGACACGAGCAATTTGCTGAAAGTGCCGATTAATTAGCGTCCCCTGTCTCCCACTGTCTTTCTTCTTCTCTTCTCTTCTCTCTCGCTCGTTCGCTCATCCCGCTCAGGGAGGTGAAATACTTTCTGGTACAGCGAACGACGAGGTCACGTGTAAACCGTCCTACGCCTAAGTATATGTACTTTCGTCTGGTGCAGCTCGATGTAGTTGTCGCTCGATTCGCGCGGATCTCGTTTAGCGCAACGGCGAGCAGTTAGTCGCGAAGCTTTATCGACAGGCGCTAGATACGGATTGAGCAATTACTTGCCAATATAATTGGGATGGTCCGGGTTTCATAGCTCCTTATGAATAACGAGGCAACGCGAGAGTTGAAACAGCTTTGGCGCGCAGCTGGTTTTGGAGCACGGTGCACTTGCTCAGCTGCGAGTTCTTATGGATGTCTACTGCAGTGTGTCACGTCCCTCCACGTTTCTCGGTTGAAAAATCCGCAGGCATATACATGTATACGAGCAGGCCGAAAGACAATGAGGGCCGAAGAAAACAATAGCGGCACGGAGAGAGCCGTGCACAAAGTGAAAGAGCGAAGAAGCCCCGGAGAACCGTCTTCGGGAGCCCCCCGCGGGATACGCGCCTCGCACACTTCGCCGCTATAAACAATAGGCCCCCTGAGAGCCAGGGGGCCCGGCTGATAGGGTCACGAGGTCGGATCCTCTGTGGGAGCAACTCATGACTCTCTCAACTCCTCCTCGATTGGCCCCTGGTATATCGCCAGGCGCGTGTATGCGCACTCTAATATACGTCAACATTCATACGCGTAGATATGAGTCTACGTGATATCTGGCGGGTCACGTCGCAAGTAACGAAGGATAATGAATTTAATTTTTGCCCACGGCAGCGTGAACGCGCCGTTTCCGTTCTGCTATCGCAAATTTCAACCAATTATATCCTCGCGTGCGTTACCGACTCGCGCGGTTACGGTCGCACATTTTTTCCAAATTTTGCGAATCAAGATTCTCCGGCAACTCGCAACACACGTTCGAGATATTTTTTTGCAAAGAAAGTTCATACGGTGGTATAGTACAACCAGCGTTTGCGCAAGTGTCCGTAGAGCAGTGGGTTCAAGGCCGATGGAGGTTGATCAACAAAAGCTTATGAGCCGTGCAATTTCTCTACACCGTTATAATTCTTTATTATACTACTTATATCGTCAAGATACAATCTTTAGTATCTACACGATTGCTGTGACGTGAGCACAACGTTTCAGTGACAGGCACCGAGGGGGATTGACGGAGCCGATGGAATAAAATATTATTTACAAATCCTGGCAGTTTTCTGATGAGATTATTTTTTTCTCACTGGCACACGCTATGATCACTTAGCACGAATTAATTACAAGCATGACGAGCAATACAATGCGCCGGGCAGCAAAGGTCATTGGGTTAAATCCCCTTCGACGTTTTCCACCGCACCCTTTGCCGCGCTTTTCTTTCGAATACACCGCGTTTGCATAATGCACATTTGCAAGGTCTTCTGTTAGAAGAGAGGGCGTAACCGAGGCCGTTTAATCCGCTACCTCCCTGTGAGGGCTACGTCTCTTTATTTCTCACCCGCCGTCGATCTTAGCCTCTGCTATATATCCATCGAAACACTCCTCGGTCAGTTTATCGACGATGCTTTTTATCTCACCCACTCTGAGAGCCCGCGTTACGTTCCCGTGTACATACGTACACGTACACCTTGCGAGAGATCTACTGTGGAATAGCGTGAAAAACCCCGACAAAAGATCCTTTCCAAAGATATAGGATATCCGTTACGGGATTTGCCGCGTATACGAGCGTTAAGGTCGAATCTCGAGTAAAGTTTCCTCTCGCGAACTCTCCTCGAGATAAAACGTGAGTCTTGCCTCTGAGCATGACGCGTACATTTACACGCGCATACTCCCGTGTGTGCACGTATTCGCGGTCGCGGCGTATCGTAAGACCGGAGAATAACACGCACAACTACGATACGCCCTGGACCAACACCCGTTTTGTAATCTGCTTGTAAGAAATTCCAGAGATTCCATGAGTTTCGTTCAGAATGCGCGTGAGATGTTTCTACCGGGGTTTTACCTTTTGCCTCGAATCTGGAACATCCCGCGTGCGTGTTCTCCAATACCACCGTTGTCTTTCGCTCCAGGACAATTGTACCGTCGCATTTCGATCCAAGATCGTGTATAAATTTGCCGCAGCATATCGTTTCTATGCTGCACAAAGTGCGCTGGAAAAGAGGAACCAGATAAAAGGGTTGAAGGAAGATACGCTGCTACGTATGTGGATAACAGCGAGTTGGAACAACGCGCGTGTAGCGTGCCGGCCGCGGGGGCCTTCGCCAAAAGGTCATACCACCGGGTCACGTAATGACGGACCGCGAACTCTGCAATCACGAGAACGCGCACACGCCACGTGGCCTCTGATGATACGCGCGCGCCTTTAACCGCTTCGATCCTCACCCCCATCGTTCCCATCTCGATTCAAAATTACTGGATTAAATTTTTACTAATGTTTGTTGTTCCAAGTTTTCGTACGCATCATGCAATACTACTCGCAACAAAAATTGAAATTCCAACATCTTCCAAGTGTCCTCGGCCGAATGTCAGATTTCCAGTTGTACGTAACTCGCGCGGATGAAAAAATATTATTTTCACTTTCAACTTTTTCGTTACTTCAACTTTGGAACGTTAACAAATGTAGAGCGCCGCGTCGACTTCAACGAACAAGCGCAGCGAGAGCAAAAATGTTGTTTACGACGCCCTTTCATACGCCATTGCCACTGCACTGCAATCGCCGAGAAATACTCAAGCGTTTAGCCTCTCTAAAATCTTGCATAGCTCATTTTCGTCTCGTTAAATCGTTGATAAATTGGAGAATATGAAGAGCAAAAAGTGAATCAGCAGTAAGTACTGCTTACCGTTATCCAGTCAGTACCAAGAATCATTAATGAAATGAATACATATATTTGGTAAATACGTATAGATATACAAGGATTCGCGAGGTCAGGGAGGTCAGGTGCTAGGGATAGAATGACGAGAGAAGGCAACAACAGCAGCAGGAGCCACACGATACAGCCGAGAGAGTTCTCTCGAGAAAAAGGCCGATCAACGGTGTCATGAGATTAAATGACTTGCGATCGCGGAGAGAGTATCGTTAGAGAATAAGAGCGCGGCCTCAGGGCCATGGGATACACACGAGGACGATAAGAACTTCGTATGAGAATACGCTGTATCGGTATCTGTATATACGTATAGAGAAGAGCAAAATCTGAGAGAGAAGAGATCTCTCGGGTATGTGAGGATGGTTCGTATAGAAGAATGTGTGTGTGTGCGCGCGTGTGTGTGTGTATAAAACTTGAGCTCGATGGTCGCGCCGAGTCACTCCCTTGTAATTACGAGAGAGTACGCCGCCAACAAATGGAGAAAGAGAGAAGCGCGGGGGCGGACGAGAAGTCTGATCATTCCGTTCTTCATCATCCTTTTTTCATCGACTTTTTTCTTTCCTCCTTTTTTCATCAGCCCCATGTTTTCGTCACACTTTGTCTTTGTCACACGTTTTGTGTGGCCGATTCGGTTGTTTTGGCTTCCTGCTTCCTTGTACGATCGATTTCTTTTCTTTCGTCGATACAATACCGCTTCGTTTAATGCAAGTCACGAGTTACCGAAGAAAACACCTTCGGTAAACGCTGCGCATTTCAACGCAAAAAAAGTTTTAATCCCTGCTACGTTTCCTACATATGGAGATATATTTTGTCTCTGAGGAATCGCACTAATTACTGTCGCGTCAATGCGAATCCACCGTGATCGCGAACTCCGAGTCGTAACGGTCTCCGTACGCGCCGTTTGTTTTTAATAGATCCAACCTCAAGGAAGAATGTGAGTGAGCAATTAATCAGCGGGATCATTTAGCTGGATTGAGCTGGAAGAACGGTGCACTTGGAATTTTTTCCACGAAAAGTCTTCATTCTTATCGAATCATTTCGGCTACTTATTCGAATTTTCTTCACTCCGGCGTAATTAATACAAACCTATTTAGTCGAATTGAATATTTTGATTCAGAAAAAATGGACAGTCGTTTAGCAAAACATCTGCTTTTAAACAGCCTCTTGAACTGGCTGGCCGTCTATGGTCATACGAACGCTACGTACATGTACATATGCGAATAGACCAACATCTTATATTTAATAAATATGGTGCATAATATCTCGGTAGTTAATCGCCAATGAATTATTCATAAACAGAAATCTAGCTCTCCCACTCGATATAAAGCTGCTGGCTCATGAAGCACGCTCGGACGAATATAAAGAGTGTTTATACCCATAAAATGTACGATATTTGTCCGAGTATTACTGTACTTATAATGGTGTTTGCAGCAGCTCATTGCACATTACATGGCCTGCATCGATATACATATACATAATTTGAATGCGATCGACGCGGTTGAACGTTTCGCGTTCAATCGGCTACACTCCGAAGAACTTTGAACCGTTTTATTTTCCTTCTTTGCTCTCCTCGTTCACGCTGAAACAATTAATTACGATTGGCCATATCGCACTGCCGTGAATTATTTACGAGTATCACGCGGTGACACATTTATCAGGCTATATCGGTCGTATCACTTGAAAGCCTGTTTTCATCCGGACAAAAACCGTCTGTCCTGTCACTGTCCCTCCGGAACGAGATTAAACTGCGCACACGTACATCTGTCACCGTGTTCGTTTAAATCTCGACTCATTCTTATGCGCGTCGTGATTCGCCACGAAGAATTTTCGACCGAATTCACCGATCGTCAATTTGACGGTGCCGAATTTTTTTTCCCAATCGCAGCCAGACTCAATTTCGGTTATATTTATAAAACCCGGTGAACGAGCGTACCGCGATGAAAATTACAATGCGATCCGATCGAAGCCTCCTAATCGATTTATACGTATTATGTAAGAAATTCCTGAAACTCGGATAGACGCATAGAAAATTTGTATAAACCTGTCAATGTGTAAGTCACGAGCGAAAGGCCGGAAAATCGACGGTGCACGAAGGACGAGAGGGCAGGTGAACGTCTCGCACTACGGATTAACGCGAGATATCGAGACGAATAAAAAAAGGGGTTAAGAGGAAGAAAAATAGGCACGGAGAATAGAGAGAAAAAACGTCGGAAGAAACAACTGTACGAGAAAAAAGAGCCAAGTAGAGTTGGCTCGACGATCGCCGATCTCTTCGCCGGGGGGAGGGAGAGTATCGAATCTTGTTCATCTCTCCTGCTCGCTCTTTCTCGTTGAGAGAAAGACACACCTGGTGTGCGAGGACGCGGAACGGCCTAGAGGTTCAACTCTCGAGACTCTCTTGATCGAACGGGGGGCAGGGGAGTCCCTCTTTTCTATATCCTCTCTCTAGCTCACTCTTCGCCTCGTTTCTCTCACTATGCATAAGAAAAGCTACGTTCAAAGCGTACTATCCGAAGCGGTTTCCTCATCAATCGGCGATCCCTTGAGAATAAGCCTCCCCCTCCCCCCCCCCCGGCCTCTCTTTTTTCACCCTGCTCGAAACTCTGCATCACAATAGAGCGGGCGTAACATCGCGTGCGTCGCCACCCACAACTTATCAATCTCTGCTCGGTGCCCGCTTCGCGACACCGATTATTCAGGCTCGTGGACCTGAATCTTCTCCGCCAATATCTCACGGACAGAACGTTTTTTTATCGTCTTTACTCACTCTGTACTTGCGATCTTTGCCGGATGGTCATCACGCTGCACTTCATGCTGCTCGGACACGTACTTGCATATACGTCCAGTTATTTTATACACGGTAATTTTCTTGACGAGTGACATCTTTTTCTTATTATTGTTATTCAGCCAAAGTTCGATGAAATCTTGGCGAACGTTGTGTGTAGGCGTGTATACATTCTTGAGCAGCGAGGAACGAAGACTCGATAAAAATTTATTTTTGTTACACAGTTCCGCGCTGATCGGACCTCACTGACGGGTCCACTTCGTCCGGAACGCGATCAACGCGATCGGTATATAAAATACCTGCTATTTCGTGAAGCCAATAATAGCGCGTGTATTTCAGGTGTCGGTAGAGCAGCGAAAGGCTGTGATCCACATGAAAATACGTGTATTAAGCCCCGCGGAGTACGTCCTTTTGTCCCTCCGCACTCGGTCTATGCTCCGGTGCTCGGTAAGGTGTGTTAAGGATCTTTGGAGGTTGAAGAGCAGTCTGAAAACGGGTTGGATATACGAGTGCGGTGCTCGCGAGGCTTCTGTTGCTCCTTGTGTGCTCTCGTGATCAAGGAGCCGAGAAGATCGAGAGCTCCGGGTCCTGCGAACGATTCATACCGGGCCCATGGATCGCTCTCGATCCATGAAGCTTTGCGAACATCTCTCGTGGCTCGAGATCGAAAGCATCCTCGATGTGGCATTCCTGCACGTCACCGGGTCCGCCCAGTGGCTCGGACGAATCGGTGCTTCTCTCTCTCTCTCTCTCTCTCGCTCCCGCACACACCACCGAGACCAGACCCTTGTGTAATTAACCATTAAATTATAAGTTTGCTTATATCTCGTGTAAGTTGGGTCCTGCATCCCTTTATACATGCACATAATGTACGTGTATGTTTGAGAAGCCATACGAGAAACCGAAGATTTCGCGCATCCCCCGGACGACCTGCGTTGGGATCGAAAATGCGCGCGCAAACTTCGTGCGAATGCAGACGCACACCGGCCTCGAAGTAATTACTTATAACCCGCATCTCTCGCCGCGTTCGAAAAAAAACGATGCGCTTTCAAGAGCGCGGTTCGAGGGGTAGGGAAGGAGAAATGGACGGAGGAGCGACGATCGCGGACGCGATCGATAAAAAAAATGAAATTCATTACATAGGGGATGAAGAAAGCGAGTCGCGAAGCGCGCCTGCTACCTTACTTAACACAAAAAATAACCAGAAGTATCCAGAAGCATTTTTTCCCGTCGGGCTGAGAACTGCAGCAAAAAAACTACCGTCTGAGACTGGTTTAGTAACGAAAAAATCTCATCCCGCAATAAAATGTGGCAGGTAAACGCCTCAACGAATAATACCTCGCTCGATGGGCTTGATTGAACAATCAATCAGACCGAAGCCGCGTATTCGCTTTTACCTTGCCTTGCATAGGATCGAACCACTCATTTTTTTCACACTCGAGAAAAAAGCCTCGAAAATTCGTCATATCTACGGTCCGCGCCACGAATGCACGAAGACTCTCGTTAATCTGTATCGAATGAGCTGGCCAGCGCATACGGCGGCTACTCCGCGGAGCGCCTCTGCGATGGTGTTTCGATAAGCCGAGCCCGCCACCGTCGCGGTGACCGCGAGATCGCGCGCGAGCGCTCACGCACCGGAGATTTACATATTAAAAGCTTTGCAGGATAGGCCCTCCGGGTGTAACGATCTAGCCGTGATACGCGAACTCGCGGCCGGCTTGCACACTCGCGGAAAACAAATCATACGTACCTTCATATTTACACGTATAACGCCTTTCAATATACATATATGTGTTCATGAGTGTGAATGTGATCGTGAACAAACCACAGGTGGATTATTCACCGTGCATATGCATAAGCTGCAGCATGCCTTGTGAACTACATCCCCCGTGCTGTCGTTCACCGAAGAAATTTTCATCGCGAGTTCCCCGTCGTTAAATGTATCCACTTTGCTACATAAAAGGAAAAAAAAACATTTTAAACCGACATTTGTGACGTGGAATCCGATCGATACAAACGCTCATTAGCTTTTGTGCTGACAAAAAATCTGAGACGCCCGCATAAAGGCTCTGAAAATAATTTAATCACTGCATCCTGAGCCCGACACTTTTATGAAATATAACTGCCGAAAGTGCAAATTTCGTAGGTGTTTTAGAAATCTCCCATAATAAAGTGTTTAATTAATAAATAATATCCCGATAACGGAGGACATAGATATAGATATACACACTAGGCAAAGGTTTAAGATAGATCGTGTACATTAGCTCTGGCAAATAATCTCGGCCGTACGATCGTAGGAGGCGTGTCGTAATAACGACATATTTTTCCTCGTCACACGCGTTTCTTTGGCCCTCTCTCGCGATCTCTGTACGTATACGTGTTCGGCTCATGTGCACTATGCGCAGTCGGCAACTCGATTGTGCGTGTGCTCGCTCATACGTTTGATTAATTGCCGATGTAATCATTGATTTATCCGAGTATATACTCCCACGCTGAAAAATACGGATTGCTCGGTGCGATCGTGTATCTTTTGGATGTATAAAGGTACGGGCACAACATAGAGCGCCGGGTCTGCTCGTGTACTTCTTTTCTATGTTCGACGATCGTACCGTCTGCATATAAATATATATGTGTATGTTATAATAATATATGTTAAACATGGGAGGCAGAAAGAGAGAGAATGAGATAGAAGCAACAAACATTGAGCGGTTCTTGTAGATATCTGCATACGCCAGCTCCTACACAATTTCTGTCACGATTACCAGACGCCGATCCGCGAGTTCGCTTGGCGCTTGCCTCCCTCTACCGAAGCCGAGCTTTGGCAAAAGCTTGTACTATCGATTCTATAAGTACGCCGTACGGCTTGTATCCAACGAGTGGATATTAAAAAAAATATGATGACGCAAACGAGCTCTTTCGGGGAGCAAAGAGAATCTCGTGAATAAAAATGACGTAAATTATGGGTGTAAAAGTCCTTCGACAATGAACCTTCGCCTGAGATACAGCGGTTAATTCGATGTAAATTTAACTCGAGTGAGAGCGCATGTACAGCCTTTGATAATCATTAACATGCTTATGCTCTCGTTTATATCTATGTTTGCATATGGCCGCGCGAACTCCTCAGCTAATTAACGCTCGCGAGCATCGCGGCGTCATCGGATTTCGTGTGGGTTGCTCTCTCTCTCTCTCTCTCTCTCTCTCTCATTTTTCTCTTGTGACCTGCGGATTCTTTGCACACGCGACACAGGTGCCTGACACACCAAATAAATGAGGTACATCGCTGCAGTACGGAAACTTGTGTAAAATAGAGCGTAAAATAGAGACCCGTCGAGTCGTAGAGTGCGGAGTTAATCGGCGAGGCAATAAAATTAATCTCGTGACTGCGTGTGCGGTCGAAATGTCTTCATTATACGATAGCTTTGTAAGATATGGAATTATCATTTTTTCTACCTTTTTTTATATCATTCATGAATTAGTTATAAAACATCTGCTCGTAAAAATTGATCGTTAGCTCTTGTCTTCTAATCATTTCAAGGAAACATCGCCGCTTGAAATATGTAAAAGTAGATAGAATGAGAATTTTTATTATTGAACTGTTATTTTTAATTGGTATATCATCCAAGAATTTCAATTGAGGAATCTTTATTATCCGTGTAGAAATGCTCATGAAAATCCCATTTACGTATGTTTAAGGAAAATTTAATATCGAATAGCTCAGAAGCTTAGGAGCATCATTAGATATCCATTTTATATTGATTCATCATTTGTTGTTGTAGGGAAATTAGAGAGAGAAAGGAACGAGGAAAGGAATGTTCTACAAAATAAAATCGCTCCTATTCTCAACCGCGTCTATATAACTATAAAATAATTCGCATAGGAGAATAGAGCAAAGGCTGAATATGAGAGAATAAGAGCCGCGGAGAAAGGCGTAGAATTGGTTCCCTGAGAAAAGACAAATATCCACACTTCCGCCTTACTGTGTCAAGAGAGACGTCGCTCCCTCGATTTATTCCCTTCACAGTTCCACGAGTTTCCCTGTTCATAAGACAAGGGGCAAAAACGAAATAATCTATGTCGTTCCAAAATACTTATAATTGAGTAAATTACGTCCTCCGCATAACACTAATAGTTTGTAGTCAATATTTATTTCGCTGGTCAATTTCAATTGAGCTTGCCACTCCAGCTGTGTATTCGAGATGGATGAAATACAAATATGACCGATCAACCAAACCGCGTGATATTCGACTATCAACAAAATCTTTGAAGCTCGGAAAACCTCGTTTCTCCTTACTTTTCTTAAAATCTAGAACAATTCGAATTCGAATGAGAAAAAAAAAGGGTTGAAAGAAAATTGAATTCACAAATGCACGCGGTGGGTCACTCGGTTTAGCTCATTTGTCGGAGGAGAGAAAACGTGGGCAAATGACCATTCAAGCTTCTGGCCTGTGCTCTTGTTCCGTAACTGCTATAAGATATGTACTTTAGTTTGTATGTGTATGAGCTCTTACGAGGCTCTCTCTTTAGAGGCGACCACACGCGTCGCTCGCGATCTCTACTCGCGGCATACCTCCTTCTGTGCCATCCTCCCCGTCTCTCATCTTCTTCTTTATATGTCCACCGGTCTGCTCTGCCCATCAGAACAGGATTAACCGAAGCGAGATATTGTGCCGGCACGAAAAAGCTCCATTGCATCGCTCTCATCGATCTTCGTTGACCTCTATACGACGTTCCTTCTTCAGATATACATATATTTTAATAAATATATGTGTATACACGTAAAGACTGTATTGTGAAGATACATGCTGTGATGTATTGCCCCAATTTTTATTCTCAACCGAATATTACGGCACAACTCACTCGAATGGCCAGCACATGCTACGAGTCATCGAACTAATTAACAATCGTCGTATACGTTAATCCTTTCATGGATATCGAAAAACCTTTTTGCGTCCAACTCCCCAGCTGTACAAAGAATCGAAAAAGTAATAAAAACGATTTATTCGAGTCAAATACTTTCGGAGTTCCCGGCGCGTGCTTCAAGCCGATCGACGATTCAAAGAAATATGAAATTAAATACATTATGAAAAACTGCAGTTGAAATTGAATTAATCATTGTGTGAAAGGTAATTGAAATTAATTGTGCAACGATACAGAGTCGGAAGGGAAATGAGCTATCACCGCGCGACGTCAATCGAGACGCCAATAACAGCGAATCTTTTTATGTGACTAACTTTCTGATGAGGTTGAAGAGGGTTTCATCAATGTTGGCTGCGTTTTCTTAAAGGTCGAATGATGACGTGAGAGGTCAACGGATGGAAAAATCCGTGCTTTTTATATCCTCCGTCTGTTTTTCATGTAATTCCTTTAATCACAGTTTCGTATCGATGGAGATAAAATCTTCGAGTTAAATCCACGTTCTTGGGATGTTGTATGGGAAGAATCGCGGCGCCGCGGTGTCCTCGTGAACGCAATTGAACCTCTCGCACACGCGTTTTATACGAAAGGAAATAAAAAGAGAGAGGGCGATCGAGAGCGATCGGACGACAAGTTGAAGTTGTTGGGGCAGGCGTGGTGGAGAGATATAGAACGTGTCTGACCCCTCGGCGACTCTCTCGTGGCCATTCGATCCTTCGCACAGTCATTCTTTAGCAGCGCCCTCTCTCTCCTTCTCTCTCGTCAACAGAAGCTCTGTACATCGATCGAAGATCGTCAAGAAGTTTTCCCAGAACGACGATAATGAGCGAACGAGCGAGCGTAACCCCGGGTGTTCGTTAGCGCCGTCCGTGTGCTCGAATCTCTCTTTTTCTTTCTCTCGACCCACACGCAGACCGTCTCGATATTTATCTCCCGGCTGGCAAGAATCGAGAATCAAAATACGAGATCTCGTCAGTGGCTGTGTTGATCACCCAAAACGCATCTCTCGGCTCTCACGATTCCCTCTTTCAATCTCATTATTCATAAAACACTAATTATTATTCTAAATGTTTATCGATCTACTTGCGTTATCTCGAAAACGATGATTCATTTGTTTTTCTTTCTTTCTTTCTGTTGCAGGTGAGTCGAAGAGTTTCAATGATAAGAGTCCAACCGACCCAGTTTTAAGGTTTGAGAGTATCCCTTCGTGTTTCCATGGAATTATAACCGTAGATATAAAATAATGTGACCGAAATATCACAAGATCTCAGCGAGTCCGATGAGCGAATTCACTGTCGTTTTTCCGACGTGGCTCCATGGCTCCTATTTGTGATTCGCAACAACGTGATTCGAAGATCGGTATTTCTATGAATTTCGCTTCGTATGACACGTACAAATGTGTCGTGATTGCGGAATAAAATTCAAGAAACTCCGCGAGTTCCGTATCGAAGATTTAGTGAATAACACAAAAGCGTAGACGAACGTTTCTGTGTGAACGTAAGAGTATCAGAGAGAAAACCACGAGGGAATGAGCAATGACGCGACGTCGTCCGCATTCCCATTATTATAAAGCATATCCGCGTTCAATGAAGGCACGTGATACGTGCGAGAAGAACTAATGGCTCCAAGTTCTCTCGAGCCACTGTCTTCTCCCTTATTTTCATGTATTCTTCATCGAACATAGCATAATAAACCTTCCAGTGGATTCAGCCTTTTCCCGACTCCTTGGACATACGAGGCTTTGCAAGCGGGCTTTCCCTCTCGACGTATACGAGCAAATTGAACAAAACTAGAGAAAATATAAAAAAGGAAGTATTTTGAAAGTAATGCTCGCCGCCGTTGTTGGTATAATAATGACTACTACCCGATACCAATTATTTCCATCGAGAATGACGTAAACGTCAAAGATGCACACGTATGTATAAACCTATGTATACATGTGTACGAACACGGTTCGCGTCTCTTCTTTCCAACGTTTCTGTACGGGCTGCCTGTCGTTGCGCCAATACTTTGAAACATACTTAAGAGAGAAAGCATATACCGAGAGAGCAGCTGAACTCGCGTCTTTCAACTTTGGTACATGCTTGTCGAAAGGTTTATTATATTGCTTGGTCGACGAAAGTGAATTGATGGGTTTACGAACGCCGAGAAAAGAGAGGATTTAGCGAAGAATTCGAGGAGACATATCGTGTCCGTGTAGCGGCGATCCGAATCAAATTTGTAGTTATATCTTTAACCAGGTTTTATAGAATTTTCATTGAAATAAAAAAATGCACGGCTTGCCATTTCGTTAGGCGCATTCGCTACGTGCAATCTCGCAGAATCATCGAATCTATGGTCGGGAGCGAGAGTCTGTAGAGTACACAACAAGATCTTGCAGCAACGGAGTAAAATTATTTCTCGCAGCTGTTTGAAAAGCGGGGGTGCGGTAAAAAAGTCTCAAGAATCGAGGGAGCGTTTTAATACCGATACTTCAACCCGGCCTTTCGTCGGAATACGCTCCCGACTCGTCACCCCTTCTATCTCCATTTCTTTGGAGTTTCGCGAACCGTACGATAATTAGCCGCATAAATCGGCGCGACGAGAGATCGATTCAGTACTGCACAAAGGGAATAATCTTCGGAGCCGACGAGGCATAGGCGCGTGGGCAGAAATCTTCTTTCCTTCTCTCTTTCTCCCATGATGTACACGTATTTATGTGCATCGTGTTTATAAATTTGCCATCGTCGCATGCATTCGCTCGATTCCTCAGCGTAGAATCTCCGATGTGTGTATCTTTCGCGATCGGGGCACTACACGAACTTCGAAACGCCTGATTCAAGGCTCTCGTGACTCTCGTAAGTCTCCGCGCTTTTTTCGTCCTCTCTTTTTACCGCGAAACGACGAATAAAAGGAGCGTGTCGGCTGATGCTCCTGCGCGACTATCTTGCTTTCATCTAACCCGCGAGGCGGCGGCATCATCCACCGCGCGAGAGTCTGCTTTTTCAAAACGCCTTTTGCGACGACACCCGGCTCAATTCGTCTTGAACTAATTTTCGAGGATATATTAAAAAAATCAAAGAGCATTACGTCGGATCGTCTTACAGGCTTATTAGACATATCTCTGAGATACAACCCGCCGCTCCGTGTCCTTTAAGCCATATTCACGATACATGATTGCATTTGCATTATACAAGAAATCCGCACGCGCCTGCTCGTACCGCAGATTTATCCGGGGTGAGCCATGGATTTATTCATTTCGAGTTATATGGACGAGCGACGCGCCCATGTACGCGTTTAGCTCTTATACATATACCTACATGCGATTATATTACATACATACACATCGAAATACATCCTTAAACGAGCGCAGGACCTCGTCCCGCTTGGGCCAATACAACGCGCGCGGTAAATATGGTAATGGGTTGCAGCGTTGTATGCTTTTTCAACTCCTTTTATCCCCGCTCGGCCTATCCCGACACGAGAACTTGGCGTGAACCCAACGACCCCTCGTGTGCTCTACACACCGCGATCTCTACCTCTTCCACCCCTATCCTCTAGCCTGCTCCTTTTGCATATCGATTTCTTCTTTCATTCGGTTCACTTTATCGTTGAAGTTGTACCCACCGGGCGACTCATCGTTCATCATTATACGCCGCTATTAACCCTTTGAAAACTAGTTCCAGGTCCGTTTACATTTTTTCTCCTCGCGCTCGCGAAGAGCACCAGACGCTTTAGTTATTCGAGCGATTAATAAAAATTAGCTTCGAGTTACATGAATTCGGTTGGAAAAGGGCGATTTCAATATTCAATTGATCGCGGACTCTGGAAGTTTTTTTTTCGGAGGAATTATTATTATCTTCTCTTTTGATAGTCCGCTTGAGTATCCGTCGTCGTCGATAACGCATCATTTTACAACGTTTCACTCGTGAGAAAATGAGTAATTTTCGACTGCAGCGTTGTTGTTAACATTTACACCGTTTTTCCTTCTTCACTCTCGCGGCGAAAAAGTAAACGTTGCTTCTACCACCGTGAATCGTCTGCTGCGCTCTTTGTACCAGCGATAACCGAGTCGTTATTTTCTTCAGTAATTCTTGAAGAAGGACGAGAGCGGCACCTCCTAGCCGAGAGATTTCTTTGCTGGTACGTCGGGCTTCGGAAAAACGGTGAGAGTTCGCGGGTGAGTGAACGCTCTGGTTGCCCGCTCGATGTTACACTCTGTATATTTCCTTGATCATCCCGTACAGCGAAACCGCGAAGACTTCTTCCAACGCATTCCGCGGTTTTGAATTCTTCATGGTGAATACCACCGCGCACTGAAAATATTTGCAACGAGCCGGCACAGAGAACGAAAGAGATAGACGAACGGGCGCGCACACCGTAAACACAGGCCTCCGGAGGTGTCCCCTTGAAAATGTCTCCGTATATTTACTTATTATGAACTCAATTCCAAATATTCTTCAGACCTTATCCCGAAGGATACACGTATCAGAGGTGCGCCTGCGTATTAATTTTCCCGTTGCGCGACCGTGAAATTGCCTTCGTTTTGCAAACTCGCGAGAAAATCGCTCGACACGCTTTTCCGCTTTTTGCGTAGCCTCTCTCTTTATGAATAAGCCATTGGATCTTCACAGCCGTCCTCTCAGTTTTACGGCCCATAATAAACGCGAGCGCCACATATTTTTCCTTGACATTGTAAGAGCGTAAAACGGAACGGTATGTACATAATAATATTTGTGCTTGATACCAGGAAACGCGGCGGAAGATAATTGATTGGGAAGATGATCATCGGTGCTGAGACATTTTTTATCTTTATTATATTTTCTTTTTCTGCTGCGGCACGCAGCAGAAATAGTGCGAGATGACAGAGTCCTCGTTCGCCGTAGCTTTCCAACATTTTCTCGGTGCGCTCTTTCTAAATAGGATCCGCGCTTAATGATCCTCGGTGTATTTATACATTCACCAATATTGCGCAGAAGTAAAATTCCATTTGCATCTGGAAAAAGACATCTCCCGGGTATTTTCTCGAGAGCATGTGTTCCAGCACGAGGATCTGTAATAATATACTATATTAAAGACGCTACGATTATTACCGGATATTAATTATAAAGTGGGACCCCAGCAGGAGCGTCGCCGATAAATGAGGACCTTGTCAAATACAGTTGCGGCCAGATCCTCGCGTCGCTCGTCTCCTGGCTTCCTTGTACACTCGTTGCGACCTTGCGAAACATGCTGAGCGTGAAAAAGAGATGCAGGAGACGGCGAGGAAAAATCTCCCGTCGTGGTTGAGCGGTCTTCTCGCTTCTCTCGCGCGTCCTTGTCGTCATCTTTGGTCTTTCATCGTTCTGGTCAGTTGTGCTCGTTAAGAATGTGCCGTATATCGCTCGTATTAACGACGGTCTTCGCGACACATACGGCTTCACGGCTCGAGAACGCTTTATTACCCGCGAAATGGCCAATTCGTAAAGGAAAAGGGCAGCCACCTCATTAGTGCAATACGCTGATCCCGCGTCTTTGAGCACAAATAACACTCTGCCTCTTTATTTTCCCTGCTTTTCCCTTCGTCTTCTCGGCTCCTTCTCTTCGCTCGCTTCTCCGGTCAACCAAACTTAGACGAAGTACACTCGTGATTGAGCTCGAAGTTGAACCGAGCGAGAATAAACTTCGCGACACCTCTCAAGATTCCTTCTACAAGATCGAGACGCAGACATTTGCCATATTTTCTATTCGAACTTACAAACTGTTGACACTCAACGTTCAATTTCCATTAACAATAATACGCATTTGCTAATAAAAATTATTTTACCCAAGTGTGAAGGAGGTCATAAAACCCACAGAAATAACGTTCATTATCTATCCGCGGTTCTGCAATACATCAACCGTCCGCTTGCACCGCGTCTCTCATCCACTCGGCTCTTCTGCGCAGACGAATCGTCACGTATTTTAATCCATTAAGAAATCACGGAACGCCATTTTCGTCATTTTCTTTGAATTTCACTTCGCATTCATTGGACCCGAAGAACATTTTATATTTCCAGCAAACGGAGGTTCTCGGTAATGCACTCTGTCTAGGTTTCTCAGGGACCGAGAGGCCGGGAAGCGCATACGTCACGTTGAGTCTCATGAGCAATGAATACGCTGCATAGGTGGCGTATACTTAGCGCGGACCTCTGGCACTCGCGAGAGGTATAAGTTACTTCGTTAGTTTTCACCTACAAGGCTCTCCGCGGGTACGCCACCAAGACTGCTACGAACACACACTCGTGCCGCGTCCACGTCCGTTTCATTATGAATCGTAGACAAATACAGACGAACATCGTCGAACGAGCAAAAGGTAAACGTTTATCTCCGCGCGCGTATGCATCTATCCTATTTCCTCCATGTTCGACTATTGCCCTCTGACATTTTGTTTGGCGTCGCGCCCACCACCCACCGACACGCTAAATGTCACTCTTCGAAAAGGACGTGATCGATGCTACTTGTTCTCCGATTCCCCTTTGCTCCGTTCTCCATCGATGTTTTTCCTCATTCGTCGCAACGATTCAGCAGCAATGATTCCCCTTTGGAGAAGAAGATCCCGGTGTAACCATATCCACGTGTGGACCTTAACTACGTTGACCTGCGATACCACGCAGAATGCATCGGGATTGAAAGATGCAGCGATGTTAATCGGCAAGTTCCATTTGTTCCAACGACAGACATACGAAAAAGCTTCTCGTCCACGGATCTCTATACGTTAGCCGAAGACATTAGATGACTCACGTCCCTGCATATTCGAACAAACGACCACTAAAGGTGGAACGAACACTCTTCGATAAGGAATCTAACCGCGGGAGCAGCTTCTCGGATCGTATTTTCAACTGGAGATCTCTCGGTCAAATATCTCAATTCCAATCGACCTCGGACAGGCCTACTGCGGCTGTTGCTCAAAATTCTATTCAAGGCAGTTACATTCTTAGGGACAAGAAGAAACTTTTCATTCTGATAGATTGAAATATTCGGCCGTCGAGTATATCATACGAAGATTTGACAAATCCCATCGCGGGCCTCCGCGGTTCAACGGTGCTCAAGACTGAATAATTAAACGCAAGAAAAACAAGTTTTGATCCATGGAGCTTGTGGGAATTACCGAATCACTCTCAACCGCGTATAACAGAAAAAAACAAAACTGGTATCTCGGTGAGACCAAAAAAGATAGATCATGCATTACAATGAGAGGGCTCTCGATATAAAGCCGGAAGAATCCAAAAGCCGTTTAACCCAGAGTCCCGTACAATCCGCAAACTCCTGCCACAGGTCCTCTTGGTAGAAGGGACAAAAGAAAGGAGAAAAGAAGGTCGTTATTGTCCACTCGATAGGCAGGGTGGGAAGAGGCTCGGTGTGCAAGAATGGCGGAGAGGAGCGTTCCTTCTGGTGGCGAACAGCGTGTAACACGTGGCAGTATCTTGTATCGGGATTGCGCTCCCGCTGGTAGCACACACGCTCCGTTGTTCCTTCTCTCATTCTCTTTTCTCCTTCTTTCCTTCTCTAGTTTTTTCCTGTTTCATTCCCTTCCTATGTGTGCTACATGAATACTGAGCGTGCACAGTGTGCTCCGTTCGTGCGAGCGCGCGAAAGACGCAACGTCCTTCTCTGGAAGGGACCACCGCGCGCATTCGCGTATAGACCCAGAAGAAAGAGCACACGAGAAAGATCGAGAGTAAGAGAAGCGATGGAGACCGTGTCGGCTCGCGGTCCTTCTGGCATGCCTACAAGAGTAGATTTCCTACCGATAAGTCCACCGCGCACCACGGAGGTCCCAGGAGTATGCTCCGTAGTCTCGCTAGCCATGGGGCACCGTGAACCAACATGGCACCGCACATTGCGCGTCCTGGTCTTATCCTACGTAAGCCTGAATCCGTAGTTACAGATCGCACAGTCATTGTCCTGTGAGAAAATTCCATTCAAAACATCTTGGCACCACTAAATCTCTCGCCTCTGCACACGATTGGTAGAGGGCAAGCCCATCGATACAGAATTGCCAATCACTGTGGGACGCTGAGAGTTCTTACACGTTCTCCGTACCTCCCCGCGGGCCTGCAATCGTCTCCAGATGGAGCATCCTCCGTCGGCCCTCAGCCCCTCTTCTCCCATTCGTTCCTCCCCATTGTATCCAACTCACACTCGCATCCCCCGCGTACTCATGGTACTTCCATTCTTTTATACACATGCATATCGACCACGAGCCGATTCCACCCGCGGTTACATGGTAACCGGGTTTACTCGAGGTCATTGCAAGGTTACGTCGTCTCCAAGAGAATCATACACACGCCGATATGTGAGGCAATTTTCAAAGTTTTTTGGCCCCATGACTGCGTGGCTCCAGTCGGCTTTATATCGATCCGTGGATCGTTCGATGCTGACACGTTTCACAACCCGAATCATGTCATTAAAATGTTGTCCCGCTAGAATCGCAGTTGAAAAAAAAACGTGTCGCCTGGTTTGCTAATCGGAGCATGCTGCCTTGAACGGATCCGACCTTTTCTGCGGGATCGCAACGCGTAAGATCGAACGCAATTTACGCGGCGCCCGTTCCTAAAATGCGTACACGCAGTAATTTACATTCTGGCGTATGCTGGGGTGGCTGGTGCGCGCCAGTAAATACGAGAATGTAAGACGAGTGTTGAGAAATTGTAGAGCGAGCATTGGAGATGGCGAGAGCACATGCAGGCGTGAACCTAAAGCTGCTGTGGCCTGGTACGAGCTGTTGGCGGTGAATCGGTGACCGGAAAAGAGAGACGTGGGCGTTCCGCACCATAGCATATACATACATATCTACGCGTATATTTATGTGTACACGTATGAGCACAGAACCCAGAACCTCGTAGGTCGTAATTGAAGGCGTCCGTGCGTGAAGGTGTTAATCTCACTCATGTATGGTAGTAGCTCGTATCTCAACGGCATTAGGCATGGAACTCGCGCGGGATTCTTTGAGTAACGATGATAAGGTGTCCTGGCGAACGGTCACAAAGGTCGCATGAATTTCTCATCTCGCTCTCTCGCTTCTGCCCATGGAGCTGCGCCTTCTTCTCCACTTTATTCTCATTCTTTTCTCAACAAAAACGCCGCTCGCGCGTCCCCCGCGTGAGGCAAAAAATCGCGTCGTTGAATTTATGTATGACGCGTGAACTCTGCTATTTTCCTGAATTCTCTCGATCCTTGCTGCGATTAACCGAATGGAAGTTGTGCAACGGTGACTAAAGTTTCGGTTGAGCCTGCTTTTATTTCTCAACTATCAACTCTATGATTTCGAATGAAATATTCAACATATCACGAATGAATAAGGATTAGGAGATGAAAAAAACAATAATAAAAAGATTTTTTAAAAAAACGAAACTTGTCTCGAATAATGTAGCCAAGTCCGCGAAGAGAAACTTGGCGATAGGGAAAAAGGCTCGGGTACCGAGCATGATATCTTTCAACCAGAGTATTCTCGTAAGCTTCGAAGGATATCGCCATCGTACAAGGGGAAAGAAGAGCTTCCCAAAGAGATATAAACTTTCGAAGAAGACGCGAAGAGCTTCGCATGAGCTCTCTCTGATCTCACGAGTGTTGTGCGGTCGCGCTCGGGGGTCCAGGAGTCACGGGAGCTCTTCTCTTTCTCTCACTATTTTCTCGGGATTGTAGCTACGTGCACGTATATTAGTATATGCGCCTGTGTGTCTTCTACGTGCCAGAGAGAATATCGCAGGAAACTAACTCGAGTTATCGCGGTGGCGATAGTTGCTCGTGTATAAATATACCTGCTGCCGTGGAGATTCTCTCTTTCGCGAGGTGGCGAAGCTTGGGCGCACCTAATACATGTTCTCTGCCATTGTAAGGCCACACCGCAGCTCACCGCGCGTTGTGACTGTACGTGTATCGCATTGCTCCGGAATTCGAAGCGACTTGGAAAGTTCAGGGTCGTGCTCACACCGCACGCAACACCTATAGCGCAACCTTAACATTTCGTATTGTAAAAATCATCGTGATTCTTCTACCTGCTGAGGAGAAGAAAATGTGTGTGTTGTTGCGCGAACATGATAAAAACTTGACACCGATTGATTCGTAAGGTTTGCCAATGCCGTTGCTCTATGCAAATGTGATTCGCAATTATGAATTATATCATTTTTACAACGATTATAATGCTCTCGCGCTTGACCAAAGGTACGTGTATCGATCGAACGAATATACGTTTGCCCTGCGGGGCTCAAATGCTTTGTATCATACATGTTGCTTATTGTAAGGATCACCATGTTCAATTGGAGAGAGAGAGAGAGAGAGAATAAAGGAGACGAGGTACACATTCCGACGGGTATTCATACAGAGACAGACATTTGTATACATATACACGTACAAATACCCTGGACCGTACGCTGTATGAGATTTCATCTTCGACCTAAGGCCAGAGCATGTATCCATGCACATATACACGAACATGCGTTCCGTCCACGCTTGCGAACGCTTATGATATAGTGTGCAATCCCTGTAGAGGGAGCAGGAATACATGTAACGAGTCGTTGAGTAAAACATAAAAGTTTAACGAGCCAGCGTTGCGAATCTAATTGAAGAGGTAGGTCGTGAGGATCGTTGGTAGAGAGTTTGGAAAAAAGGGGCTTAAATAAAAGAAAAAAGGACAGGCGGAGCGTCGCGGAAAATAAAGAAAAAACGCAAAAAAAAAAGAAGAATAAACGAAACAGGAAAAGAGGGCCGGATGCGAACGGTAAGTGCGGAGTTGTTGCTTCTATATATCTATAGGAAAGCACACACATTCGAAGCGAACGTATAAGATAAAGGAGAAAAAGAAATCTCAGAGATGAGAAAAGACTCACGTATGTGACTCTTGGCCTTAAGGACCACGAGAGTCTTTACATATCCCATACCGCGCAGTAGTTGTTTCGTTGCTGTTGCGCGTCTTCTGCTTCGGCTGCTGAACTCGTTTCGAGAGTCAATCACTCCCTTATCGCCATAAGATCGGACGAGAGGGAATAGCGACTCTACAGGCTTCTACCGAACGCAAATGATCGAGCTAAACCGGCCCCCCTTGCCCCTGCCTCGCATCACTCCCTCCAGACTTTTATAAGCTGCGAATGTGCTGTACCCAGTGATTGGCGGCTTTGGTAGGCTCCGATGAAAACGGATGAAGCATCGCAGGTACATTGAAACACCCGGATCTCTGGTCCTTGAACGAGTTTCTAAGGCCAATAACTGGTGTACTCTCTACGATAAAAGTACACGGAACTGGCATAGAGAAAACGACGAAGAAAGCTGCCTATCAAATATATATGTAACACAGAGACATGTGTGCACGAATGCATAAAATGAACGCGCGGTATAGAGGACATACAGAAAGCGCGCACACCGCGGCTCTCAGGACCCTACAGGCATGAGAAATTGCTCGATCGAGAAGTCGAAAGATGGGCCTTAATGGCGTCCAAAAGCGATCACGTTGAATTCTCCATGGAGAGTATATAAGCTACCGATTATCATCGTTTATACTATGCACACAGATCCCACTTTTCTTCGTGCTGCGAGCGCATTCGTGCAACGAGGATCAACTTCCCCTCGAAAAGAGAGGCCAGACAGACGCGCGGGATTCACTTGAAGCGATAAAAATTCTGCTCGTCTCCCGTCAATCCTCACAACCTAATCTTTGAGAGTACTTATTTGGCAGCACATGTTAGCCACATGTATACCTTGCGTCTATGTACCTTCGTATATATTTATCAACCTCTGCGCGCGCGCGTGTGTGTGTGTGTGTGTAGACAGGGAAACTTTATTCCTTTTTCTACGTCCCAGAGATTCCTTCTGCGGCAATATAAACGGAATCCGTCGGGCACTCTCGTCTTCGCCGGTACATATTCACGAGGAGAAACTTTATAGCGCACAGTAGTGGTAGTTTGTGTCTCGTCGTGTACACGGAAGCGACGTAAGATCTCTCAGTCTCACCGTCGAATCTCGTAGGATCACGTCGCATGGCTCGCGCTCTGTTCATGCCTCTTTGCCTTTATATACTGTATTTCGTATACCTTCATACTCGTATTATATTAACACAGACACTTATGTACAGGCCGAGATAGCCGAACGACGCGGGAGGATTCCCCGAGTTCACTTTTGCCAGAGGTGTGCCTCTGTGTTCGCGCCTCTCTCGAGTGCGCTATGAGAAATCTCCGAGTTATACATTTTTTTTTGTTTTTTTCTATATATTCCATCGCCCGATGTGGGAACACACGATCCTCAAAGAAATCACGAGGCCCCCGTATTATCCATAAATATACATACATACATATGTATATTGTGGATAGTTGCGCGCGGTTCTTCTATCGATGTGCACACTTTAAACATCGATCTGAACTATATTTCTCTAGCCTAGCGCGTACGAGCTCGCGCTCGTTCCGCAGCGCTAAGGGTGGCTGACATTCTGTGCGATCACGAAAATCCCTCGATCTTTGATAAAATGAAATTTCTAACGTCCCGCGCTATCGGAAACCTCGTATCGTGTCCTACTCCTCGGTTTAATGTGTAATACGATAACTTTCTATGCGCCGATAAAAGCGGCGTTCGAACGAAATCGCCGCGCATTCGCGCACATCCGCGAATGCGAATATATTTGTATATATTCCTCGTACGTATGTATACAAGGTGTATATAGTTTTACATGCGCACGGCATCCGGTCGAGAAGCCGCCAATTTGTGAGAGCCCACAGTCCCGCACATGCATCCAACGGTTATAGCCCGTGGTGAGCGGTCGTTATGATTTGCGAGCGTGCCGAATCGCATAGATTTATCGATGGTATAGTTTATCACGGAACCGGGGGAGAACGCGTGTGGTTCGCTGCGGCAGCATCGCCCCGGCGACGGCAAAACGTTAATGGCGAGTTACTGCGCTCACCGCTCAAATTTTATAACGCCCGCGCTCGCATGAAAAAGGTAAAGACCGGGGAATATTTATCAGGGACTTAGTCAATGATAATAGAAAGCTATACCAATAAGTCCGGAAGAGACGAGCGCTCTTTAAAACGTTACGCTATTTCTTACGCAGATCCGGTAGTTTAACGGGCATCGCGTTGCCGCAGCAATTCCTCATCGACCTTTCGATCGAAGCACGCATTGAAACTCGTTCCTGTTATATTTTCAATAGATTTGAAGAGAACACGAAGAAATCGTGAAGTGTTTAGATATTCTTATAATTATATCTGGACCAATGAGCCCGCCGGTAACGTTCTTTCGTTCTGGTCACTTGCGCGAATCGCTGACATAAAACAGCTCTCCCTTCGGAGCCATTCGAGGACCAGATCGTGGCTTCATTACCCGGCAAACCAGTTAGTTATGCTAATATCAACTTATAAACCCTTCATTACCGCTGATGAGCAATTAATACGCTTTTGCTCGAGAGAAACTCGCGAGCTCTTCATGGACCCCGACCCAGCCACGGTGCTAATGCACTCTGAATGTCTCTCAATTACACGGTGACAGCGCTCACTCGCCGTCGTCCACAAGTTCCTCCTCACGTCGTTCTCCTCGTCGACGAGCGAACGGGAACGAGGAAAGACTCGCCAATCCTTGCCTGTACGGCTCGTCCTCTTTCCTCTACTATTTAACCGCGTCGTTACTTTATCGGGAGATACGGAAGTTTTACTTTTTTTTTCATAGCTTCTATAACCTTCGGACGATGCAAGTAAGACATTCTTGAGTTCGTCGATCCTCTGCAGAGATCATTTGATGACCGATCTTCCCCATCAACGCGATAAATTTAATTCCGTTGACCCATCACAGACTCTTGGTGAGACAACGATTTTATAATTCAAAGATTCACTTATACGTATTTGATGATTGGATTCTCCATACCTGTTGGAAGAAAAAAATGCATTGAAAAAAATAGTTTTTATTCGTTTCAACCGTATGCAAAAATTCGAACGTTTGAGCAACTTGTTCCAAAGCTTCTTCGATATTTGAGACTCTCTTATTGGAAAATATACATTTTAATTTGAATATTATACGACGATATTAACTTCCGCTTTTCTATCACCTCCGTTCATTTTTTCTTCCTTTCGAATTTGTATTTCCATGGTAACCAACCATTCGACAACCACGCATCTTCTGAGACATCATGAGACGCGGTGGCGGCTCGACGCCAAGTATTTAAACAAGCCGATTTTATGCGACCCCGTAGCACTCTCTAATAACTCTCACGGTTCATCTGTTTGAATGAAAAATCCGAATGTCAGTAACGATTTTTTTGAATCTACATGTTTTCGCATCGATTCATAAAAGAATAAGGTAGGAGAATAGGAATGATTGATTCACTGGTCGTGGCTCTCTCGCACAAGTAAAGCACTTCTAACGAGAATTTAATTACCACTTGCAACACCATATAAAGTTATCAGTCTTATCACGAATGTAGAAATATGAAGATATAATACCAGTTTGAGTATTTTCCTAACACGACTCGCACCCTCGCACTTCTACCCTCCATTATATCGCGTTGAATGACTGATGAGGAATGTCCTCGATCTTATTCAGCGTTACTCTCATTTCGACGCAAAACGAAACACATTGCACCAGGAATAGCTGAAAAAAGGTTTGTGATGAGCTGATCAAACAAAATTTCCGTTTGGGACCATCCGATCTCCGAAATGACGAGCTCTGAAAAGACTTCAAAACGACGAGTTCTAAAAATCGTTCCAACGATCCAATTAGTTTGGCTGACGCGATACGCAGAGACTCATAATCCTTGACATTCTGAATCCCATTCTCCAAATGGCATCCCATATGACAACGTTTTCAACAAGATGCCGAAGCATTTCGTGTCACGACTAGGATTCAACTTCGTCCTCGTGCGCGCGAAGGACGCGATTCGGAGATTCGATCGGTACGAAACGAGTGTTCATGCGTCTGTCGCTGTAGAGCATGTTGTCTCATGTTCCTGCCTCACTTACACGTGTGTACGAATGTGTTGGTGCGTGCTTACAAGTTCGCATACTTAGCCGCGTTATCCGGAGTACGGACATCCCCTCTTTCATGTTCTTCTGGCTCATTCTCTCCACACATTACTTACACAACGAAGAGAGATG
Source organism: Venturia canescens (assembly GCF_019457755.1). Taxonomy (NCBI): domain Eukaryota; kingdom Metazoa; phylum Arthropoda; class Insecta; order Hymenoptera; family Ichneumonidae; genus Venturia; species Venturia canescens. The sequence goes on along the minus strand of NC_057423.1, from coordinate 1,585,192 downwards.
ACGTATGTACGAAGAGGAGGAGGGGGAGGTTGTAGGAGTAGGAGGGAGAGCGGGAACGCAGCACGGATGCTGGGATGTTGATCTGGTTAGGTCGGTACCGCCCGAGGCGCTTATTTGCCGCGGTCGTCGATCGCCCGGTCGCTGTGTGTCTCGGCCACGACACACCGTGCTACGGCATCCATGAAGACCGGAGCGAAGCAGAGCGCGCGGTGAAGAGACAAGGATGGAGAACACGCGCGCGACGACCTCGACAGGGCGTGGCAGGTCACCGATTCTCTTCTGCTCTCTCCCTCTCTTTCCTCGTCCTCCAGTGGCGTAGGAACTATGGATAACCACTGGAGTACCCTGCGCACTGGATTTATCGAACAAACTCTTTCATTCCTCATCGCTGTCTTTTTTTTTCAATCTCCTCATATTCGTTTCATTTTTCTCTTTTTCTTTATTTTTCTTACTCTCAAAGATCTGTGAAAAATTCGTGCATCGGTTGGCTCCTCACTCTAGCGACTCGAAAGACCCCTGACCAGAGATCCGACTTTTTCGAACTGGACTATTGCTGGTCGGGCTCAGCAGATCACCTCCGACCGTGTCTCTCCCCACATCACTTCGTTTCGCCTCTTTCCTTGCTCCCTGCTGATCCGCAAACCGTAAAATTCGAATTCTCCTTCAACATTTCAACAATCTCCTGAATAATACGAGAAAGAAGTTTCGAAGCGATGTGTACGAACAAACTGTGTTTTTGATGGACCGAGGGACTCTGCATGTTGTTTTCATTTTCTTATTAAACTCAAAGTGTTTCTTTCGAATCGATCATTACGTCTCGGATATCCAGTCGTTTTATTTTCCACAAATTAAAAACATACGATGCCGTGCTTTTTTTGGCACAGTGAAAACAATTCTTCTCGATACAAGTACCAAGGTATGCTTTGAAAAGCAAAAGGGAGAGCGAACGATCTCAATCACTCGCAATGGAGAAAACATTTCGATACGTGCTTTCATGTTTGGAAGTCGACATGTCCGAGACATATGTGTGATCATAAGCGAGCAAGTATGCGGCAACGTGCCGCGCTAATAACGTGTTTGAGGAAGGTATAATTGATGCGGAGCCCGGGTATCGCGCCCTGTCATACTGCAACAGCAAAACTATATAGTATTTGCGAATATGTAACCTACAATATATATCTATAGATGAATGTTATTTCATGTCCAAGCCCTTGGAGAGTTTGGAACTGGGTGGAGAAAATATAGGTTGTCTTCCTCGTGGGTCGAGAGGCGCCCGGTCGCCCGCGGTGCAACACGAAGATGATATATTCGCGGCAAAACCGCAGCTGCAGCGCAAACAGCATAAGCCTCTTCCTCGCGGCGCATCTTTCTTTCTCCTGGTCTTTCTCTCGCTCGCATTCGTTCTCTCTCGCTCGATGCACAAAATGTGCAACACGCGCGGGATCCTCTCGCTCACGAGGCTTTTTAGCCCCCGAGAAGGGACTCGATCGCGCACCGACGACGATGCCCTCCGACGTCGTAAATTCACGCTATACGCGAAAGAACTCCCCGCATCCAACGATACCGCTCGAACCAGCCAACGGTCATAGGTCACGAACACCGTAACGAAATCCACCTTTTTTATCCTCTTCCCCTTGCCAAGTGAAATAAACGTCATACGGAGCAACGAGACCAAGCACTAATGCATGATATAAGCGAATACGATTTCCTTTGACATCGATCCCCTCCGACGACGACGATCTTTTCGGCTCAATAGATTCTTCTGTTTCCAACGTACGTTTATCGCGCATTTCGCATTCCCAACTTCGTCCCTGCACGTCTTTGCTCACTTTCCTACGAATCCTCGTGAATAATTGAAAACCTCAAATTATACCGATTTTATAAACATGATCAATCAAATTCCTCAAACAATGCCTTTCCATCGGAATCCACATAGTGTCTTGATTTCAGCGTCGCGTTAAGTTCGAAACTCCTGAAGAATGCGGCCACTCAAAATCTCCGCAAAGTTATCAAATAATATGTTTTTTTCTCTGTTTACGGAATTCTGCGGAAAAAGTAAAAGAGGAATGAATTGCGGTGCGCGTGCTGAGCTCGCGCGCGAGAAAGGGTTATCGAGAGAACGGTTCGACCAGCAAGAACGAACGTTTGCGTGCACAAGTCGCATTACAGCCTTGAATATTTCATTCATAAGAGCCGCAGTCGTGGCCACTCGCGTGTACCTATAATATATATACACTTGCACATCGGTGTGTGTATATATTTATATAAATATATATACGTGGTATAGAGAATACACAGGCTCATATGTAGCATATATACGATATGTAGAATGTACTCTATCCAGGCTGTATAAACTCTCTCTCATACACCTCTCGGGCATCCGCTATGAAGCCGGGACTCGGTGCAATTACGTTTTGCACATGAACCCGAGCAACCGCCCCCGGAGCTGTGAATGAATCCTTTTTCCGTTATAGTCCAGACTCTCCATTTTTCTCTCAAGCTTTTTTTCATTCACTCTATTGCTTCTTTTTCGACTCATCTCCCGTCTCGGGGGAAATAATGTGCGGCTGCGGAAGCCTCGTTTGCGTGCAACTTTCCGAGCATTTCAGGATCGATGGGACACGTGAAGTTGTGCACGAATTCCACTTCGCGAAAGAGAACGATTTTCGAAAAGTGCCAAGTCTTTTTACCTCTCAACTTCCCACTTAATTTTTCACATATCTCAATAACCGATGATACTTTTCTGAAGTTGAAGTTAACCCGATCAGAGCCACGTTCGGATAAAAACATGCCCCCATTCCGCTTTTTATCTCAATCAGCAGCATCGTTCTAATTTTCGACTTTTGTTTTGTTTCGTACTCAACTGTCAAAGGTCGTTGATTATTATTTATCAAGTTTTGGCCTCTCTCGTTTACCCGATCGAAGCTACGATTACGATATCGTGTTTATATCGCTCGTATCAAAAGCAATATTCCGCACGTAACTGTTACTGTTACCATGACGATAAATCACACGTTCGTAATTATACACATTATTTCATCTTTACGACTTGGCATACGTTAGCCCGTGCGAACACACGCGCATCCACACAATTATTCTCGAGCTTGCTCTCCCTCTGTATAGCCCGATATTTTAATACACGCATCGCGCTACTCGGCCAAATAAAGATAAACTGACACACCTAGTGAAAGGTTGCGAATGCTCACCACTTGAGAATACTCCATATATTTTCCACTGATATATGCGAAATGCACACTTCAGACAGCCCCGAGATAGACTCTTGGTCAAGAACGCTTAGTCGATTGACCCTTGAAGACATGTTCTTGATATATGGAAGAATTAAAACCATTGAATAAGACGTAATTGCCAAATATATCATTACAATTATATACCGACGAATAGTGATCAGGACTAAACTTACAAACGTCGAACAAATTTTTTTTGTAACAACAATTCTAGCGTGACACGAGAACCCATTCACTGCCGTGGAATCTACTTCCTGTTGGTTGATTTTCTCGAATACTGCAAATAGTACGTTGTCCAAATTCAAGATTCGACGTAGAAACTCAGAAAAGTAGCTGAACAGGTTCGGGAATGTTCGCCACTTTGGAGTAATCTTGTCAGGATTTTTGCAATGCTAAATTCCGTGCTGAATGAACGATTGAAAACTTGAAAAAAATTTGTTTGTCAGTCTACATCCCAATTAGTCGGACAAAAATATGCTGGATTCAAGTGCCCATTCCCTTAAACGAACTAACGATTTGGTATTTTTTAAAAATGTCGTTGAGTCGAATATACTTTTGTCTAACCGAATGGAGTTTTGCTCGACACGTAAAAAGAAATTCTCATTATTTCCCTTTGAATAAATCTTGGAAGTTACCGTGATAGTATTTGCAACTTTTTTGTTCCACTGAAAAAAACGAAACTCTTAAGGTAAGAGTCGCGCGACTCTATGGTCAAATGACTATTTATTAATCGTCCAAATAAAATAGGTTATAAGAAAGGTTTTCTGTATTGAATAAATCTTAGGGCAATTTAAACTGTATTCGTATAAATTTATACAAGATCATATTTAATAATATATGATTGGAAATATCTTATGATTGCTTATTTGACTCGGTTTTTCAATATATACAAATATCTATCGGTTCTCTTCTCACCTGACATTTTCTGCCATTTGATCACCTGATCTCCTGCCATTTTCGGAGTTTTCATCGAGATCTATGAGATCTATATTTTCATCCATGAGGAGCAATTTTAACGTAAACTATATCTAATCGATAAGAAAATGAATTCTGTAATCATAGTGTTGGTGGGATGGGTTTCTCACAAGATGCCGTGTTATATTTCTATTTTTGATCGTAAATTTCTTGATATAATCTTCGGTAACCTATTGAGCCCTTTAGCCATATGAAAGTTTATTACGTAAAAATGATATAATTTAAAAATCACGACGAGTTCGGCTAATATCGATTGTCGCGCGACTCCTACCTTAAATGAGCTCGAAACTGTGAAAAAATGACTAACCTGTTGACGTTGAAATGTTTGTTGCAGAATTTTCGCGAGCATCGTATAGACGGTGCATCGTTACCCCTTCTCTCGGAGGATCACCTGACGGGTCCGATGGGTATGAAATTGGGTCCGGCGTTGAAGCTCAGAGCCCTCCTGGCGAGGAAGCTTGGTGCGTGTACGGTGTGTCTTCACTGTGCGCACTGTCACCAAACACCGTTGCCGGCGTTGAGTGCGGCGGCGGCTGCAGCGACGGCAGCTAATTCGACACAGCCATCCGGTCGACGACCAAGTAGCACGGGTAACTGACAAACAATGGCGGAGACTCCAGGACTCGAGATAGATCCGAATCGAGCATTGCGAATCGAGCGTCGCGTTTCCCGATCGGTCCGTAAGCCCGACGTCGTTTTCAAAAAGCCGATCAAACAGTGACGAACGTGCGCGCGTGTGTGTGCTGCCGTTGCACGCTCACGAGGACAATAACTTTCATCGAACAAAAATAAAACGAAAGGAAAAGAAAAAAACAAGTGAAAGGTGACACACGAGCGCCGGATGAATGATCGATCTATGGGAAAACAAAAATAACGAAAACAAATACGCATAAAACTGGAGAGATTCTTTATAGGGAAACGTATTCGAAAAGTGGAGACTCCGCCTGAGAGAAATAAATATATGTATGTATATGAACATATATATTCGAAAAAATGTTGAAAAAACGGTACCTACGCTCTTTCGAGCAGTCGCAGGATTGACGTACTAATTTTAAGGTCGTTGATCCTTCAGGATGTACTTAAGAATATAAGGATTGCGAATGTGTGCTTGACGATCGGAAATTTTCGCTGAAAGTTCGGATATAATCGAGGATAAATGGTTTGGAAAATGGAGAAATTCATTGCAAAGTGATGTAAACTGAGCAAAGGGTGAAAAAAATTGAGGTTTCAATCGAGAAATGCGTAATTCATTGATGATGCGTGATCAATCAATATTTATTTGATAAAATATTTTTCGTATTTATCGAGTTACTGAATAATAAACGTGTTACACGAGTGTCAAACGTGAGAACGATTTTATTAAGCCGCAAATAATTAATCGTGAACCGTTGACGCAAGAAATAATGTTCTCTCACAGCGAGAGATTAAGATCATTAGTGACAATATAAATACACATGGATATATTTTATGTATTTATAAACGAGCGAGAGATATCCATTCAGTAAAATGAATGCGCTCGCGAGCCAACACCAGCCACTTGCTGTTTTTATGATCGTCTCGAATTGAAACGTCCCGCGGTAACAGTTATTTTCCTCAATGGTCAATGCGATCAAGAATCAATGCGATCGCGATAACGAGTTTGTCAACTATCGGAACAATCCCACGAACTGTTTACTCCGACGGTTACGCGATCGCGTCTCATTTACTCGCCACATGAACTAGCCCATTATCTCGAGTTACAATCGCAAGTCTGCGAAAGTGCGATACGGAAAATTGCATCTTCAGATAATTCTCACTGGCAAAGTTTCGGTGCAAAATACAAAAACGTACTGTAAAATCATTCAGGAGAGAAGCAATATTGTGAGGAGAAATTTATGGGAAAAACTGTCATTGATTCATTTTTCTAATGAGAGATTAAAACGATGAATAAGAGAAAATAACCGATCGTCAGTAGTAAAAATGTATGGAAGAGTACAAGAGCGAGTGAGTGTGATAGAGTGAAAAAAATGTATAAAAATAGATAAGAACAAAGCGAAGTGCCCTGTTTGAAGCGAAAACCATGTGCAATAACAATAATTTTTCGACTCGATATATATAAATGTACTTTTTATCCTTAGGGGTTACGTACTTGCTCAAATCGTTGTTTCTTTTATATATTTTAACAAAGTTTTCTTTTTCCTTTCCTTCTTTTTTTTATATACGAATGATAAATGATAAATATACTAAATTATATTTTTGCTAATAACGCTCTACGTGAAACTGTCGAAATGTGAGACGAATCGAAAGAAGTATAACCCGACAAGAGGAAAGCTTAAAAAAACGAAAAACACACACACACACACAAACACACACATATGCACACAGAACAGAGTTACTAACGCAAAGAATGGACAATAAATTATGCAGAGTAAAATTAAATTAAAATCGAGTGCGAGTGACAGCAACGATAAATTAAGATGTTGAAACCTTTTTACGAATTAAGACATTCAAGGATGAGTCGAGAGTTGTACAGTTTTATTTCCAGCAGTAACACTTATTTATTTAGAATATGACCGCTGCCTTATTGTATTCACGTATAACTGAAGTTCAACAGACGTAAATGGCAGTGAGTAGGCTGCGATAACTATTAATTGTACACACGAGAAATTCGAAGATGCTTTAAAAGTAACAGGCGCAATGAAGAAAGCATGAAACAAAAAAAATAAAAGATTTGAGAGTTCGTACGACGAGCAGTATTTTTAGATTTACATTAGCCTGAATTTACTGCAGAGCACATATATACATATATCAATAAATAAATATGTTAACAGCTGGAGTCGATTTCAAGCAGGGAAACTCGTTTTTCCTGGACTAACGTAATACCCCGGGGACTTGAACTGATTTATTCGACAAGCGTCTTTAGTCGAAAGCATATTTATCTATTATCATTTAAAATAAAGTGTATACACAAAAACAACTGTTACGATTATCGAAAAAATGGATTGCTGAGGGTCTTCGAATTTGAACGAGAGAATAAAAGAAAAAGAGTGAAACGTTCAGTAATAATACCGGGTGCTTCGTCGCAAATCTGATGCGATATATTTTTGTAAATATAAATTCTCGTTGCGTCTTGAGTACAGATACGAAAAAATCTTCGTTTCTTTATCGCAAGAGATCAGAGCTTATGGACTGAGACCCGATAACATCTCGTGATTAATCTCAGTTGTTTTTTTTTTCTCACGTTCTCTTTTCGTTGAAAAAACGAAAGAAATCCTAATCGGCAAAGTTGATGGAAAGTTGTTGAAGATTAAAGTGTAAGTACGGAGTGGAAGTGACAAAACAAAAAACTTCAGTTGCAGTGCGGCTTTTACTTGAATTTTCATATATTTATGTACATATCCCGCGCTTAGGCATTTATTTATATATTTTTATTTTTATCCGAAGCCACACAGAGAAATAAGATGATGCGAGAGAAGATCAATTTTATTTTAGCACCCGAGGGGATATCGACGAGCACGTTTTGTCGAATCATCGAATCCACCAATAAACATACACAACCACACACACGCAGACACACTCATGTACAAATATATAAACAACTACAAATAGACATTTTTCTGTGTTATAACGTCGAAGAGTTACGTATAGAAGATAAAAAAATTTCAAGTAACGAGTAATGATGAGGATTTTGTCATACTTTTATTTCAACTTCCACACATAACTCCTCTCAATCCCAAGAATCGATATCAGGTTTGATGTTTCCGTAGATTTTTCAGCTCTTCGAACTGTCCGCATTCTTCTTTATCTTTCTTTCTTTTCTTTTTGTCTTCTCACTTCGCGCATTACTTCGTCGCAAAATCGTCGCGTATGATTTCAAGTTTAACGTCGCTCTGTGTATACCAGAATTCCATAATGAAAAGATAAAAAAAGAAAAAAAAACAAATAGTTTTCCCATTTCTGGTAAAAATAAACGAAATTTTGTGTTTTTCAAAATAGAAATCGCTCGACCGTCCAATCTCTTTATAAGCCTTCGACTTTGCGACCAGCTATTCGCTACAAGCCTGAGGTTATTATATATCTATATATAATTATACAAATCGATTTAAAGTTGGAAATTTGCTCCGGGCTTGTAAGAGACAGTTGAGCACAAACCTCGAAAACGGTGAAGAGGCTTGTAGCGGACAGGCTTTGAGGGGATGCGACTGTACTTCTTATCTTCCACCAAATTCCTACATCTTATCAGCTACGTACCTTGACGAGATTCACTCGCTAATCGGTAATACTTAATGAGATTACAAGCGTATCCGTTACTTTGGTCATTTCTAATTTACACGCGTCCATCTGTTATCGTTTAATTGTTTTGCATCAGTCACAGTAGAATCAACTTGGCACCGATTAGACCGATCCTCTGTTCGTCTTCCTCGTGCGCTCGGGGACTCTTGACTGCAATTAATTTATTATTCTTCATTTAATTATCGATCTTTCAATCGATGATTGAAGTTGTATGATTGTTCAGAATACGGATAAATCGAGCTTGGATTAAAATCATAAATAGTTACAAGTTCCTTGATATTTATCGTTAATACGAATAACTCACGTTGATATGAACAGCGACGACTCCATCTTCGTCCCCGAGGAGAATTTCGACGTAAGCTTTCCCGTTCGAACCGACCAATACAGTCCTTCCGGTACATTTGCCATTAACGAGAGCTCCCGAAATAACATCGCAATAGATACCGAAAGGAAGTTTCGTATGGATCATTTGGGTGAGGTTCCTCTTGTCAGCGTTGATTGCGATGAATCCACGATCCCCACGGGAAAAAGCAATTTGATTATTTCCGTTGTCCCACCAATCGGTTAGCGGCGTGCCTTCGACGATATTTCGGAAGGCAACCATGCTTGAAATCTGGCGCCAACGATGCTCGCATATCCAACCACTCTCACAGGCTCCTTCGCTATTGAATGTTGGTGAAATTAGGTTTCCGTCTTTGTCAGCCGGCGGCCCTTGGTCCGAGTGGTCGAAGGCAAACGAGCTCATTACTCTCGGAGTACCGTAAGGATGTGCCAACATAAACGCTACAGCCATCTAAGGAAAAAAGAAAAAATTCAAGTTCCAGTCCAGTTTAAATATTCTTATCCGAATGTTTATTAATGAAAAGATTTGTCATGATCTATTGTTACCTTGTACAGTTTGGACGATTTATGCGTAAGAATGTTACCACCACCGCCGCTTCCCCGTTGGTTATCGTGGTTGTCGATGAAAACTAAAGCGTCCCTGCTCGGCAGGAGGCCCCAAGTTTCGCCGAAGCTTTGGAACCATTTCAAGGGATTGTTTCCCTTCAGGGCGTTACTGATTTCCGAACCGTAGCGGAATTCGGTGACAACACCGAGAGCATTGTATTCGTACTTCGAGATCGCTTCACCCCCGTTATCGATCACTTCTTGATAAATGTACGGGTAAGTATTCGCTGGGAAACCATGGTCAGTATTGAGAGTCTTTAGACGAGAATAGATCACCCGAAGATCTTTGGGCCACATGTGTTTTGAAGCGTCGACTCTATTCAAATAGAAAATATCAATGAATTTAATATTTTTTTACAAAAAAAACGATAAACTTCGCTCGCAAGAATTTTGTCAGAAATTTTTATGTCCAAAACAATGAAACAATTGTGCGGAAACAAGGTTTGTGGAGAAGAACTCTGTTCAAGGCAATAGTGTGGCCACAGTCACATTGAAAAATCGGCTCGTCGATAAATGATAAAAACTTGATAAATTTCGCACTTCTAACTACTCGGAAATGGGATAGTGAGCTCGAGATACTCCAAAAACTCTGCTAATCGATTTCGTTCAATCATAAAAATGACTTTTCACAATATGAGAAAAGATTAGTCGATCACTAACCGGAATCCAGCGACACCTGCGTCGATCAGCGAGTTGAGCAACTCGACAATTTTTCCTCTAACATACTCCGATGCCTGGTTCAGGTCATGAAGACCAACGAGTTCGCAGTTTCTCACTTCAGCCGGGTTCGAGTAATTGTTAAGCGCACAATAAGCATGGAAATCATTAATGCCGTAAGGAACTGCCCAGTATTGGCGTGCTTTCGTATCAGCGGTTGAGCCACCGGTCCCAACGGCCGTCTCTTGGTCCGCAGTCATTTGATTCAGCAGTATATCCACGTAAATTCTCACACCGGCGCGATTGCATCGTTTCACCATATCCCGAAACTCTTGCTCGTTACCGGATCGTGTTATCCAGCGGTAAGATATCGGCTGATAACGTTCCCACCATGGTCTTGATGCGACGATCAAGTTTTCCGTTACCGGCGATGTCTGCAAGGTTCAATGTTAGATTATCCGTCATCAAAAAATTATTGACCTTTACTACCAATCGTTCAAAACATTCTAGATATTGACGGATGAACGAACGGGTAATTTAATTGTGAGAATATGTCAAGAGACTCGGTGCAGTTGGGGGCTAAGTATATTTCGTTGAATTAAGGAAGTTTACGCGAATCTAATGGAAATCGAAAATTCCAACTTTAAGAGTTGAAATTGGGAAATATTCTAGAAATATACAGCGTGCATTTATTCCTGAAATTATTACAGGATCTACGGTCTAGTTGTCGAGAAAACAATTAACGAAAATCACATTTTTGAAGGGTTATACACAGGCTCTTAAGGCAGGCAGACCTCGTGTACGACCATTTGGATTTAATGAAATCTTCTCAACTTTAAAGAGCCAAAAACGAGAATAAGAAATTATAATGTTTTTAGATATCAATGATGTCAATTACAAAACCTTGCTACCGGTGAAAATAACTTGGGAATGGAAACAGAAAAACACTTATGTTTTGAGGTTAACGATAATGTGAGGTTAACGATTAATAACGACACAAACGGTGGGAGATTTGACAGCACCATGAGCCAGCTGGTTTAAAATATAGATATGCATGCGCATATAAATAGAAAATGTTTGTAGTCACATTTTGCTTGACGATCTAACTACGAAAGTATTTCAACTGCTATCATTATATTAAAAAATTATTAATCTCAACAAATGAGTTACACATAATTTTAATAATTGCGAGAATAGATTTTAATCGTTTCTTTGACCATGAAAAGAGCAAAAAAGTTCAGTTGCTTTTTTCAATCACAAGTAACGCATGATCTTTCTTAAGGAGATGAAAAAACTCGTTTCCGAATATTCCAAACAACGAATATGAATTATTTGTTTTCGGTTTTGGACTTGATTCGACTGAATTAGATATTTACCTGAACACCAGCGAACCCGTTCGGCCCAAGGTACGTTTCGCACTCGTTCGCAATATCGTTCCATTTCCATTCAAACAAGTGAACCATAACATGACGACCTGGCACATAATTGGGATCCTTTAACTCGCGGGGTCGAATTTCCGCTGCAAGAGCAACGGCGAGTAAAATACTCGTGACTGCTACGATCACACGATGATACATTTCTAAACTGCGTACATGGATCGATCGTAAGTCTCCGGTCGTATATATATCTCGAGTTATCACCAAACTGCCTCCGTAAAGTTCTCCGACTCTTTGTTCAATATCCCCACCCTCCTGTTACGAAAAATCGCGACTTTTTCTCGATATCGCCAGAATGATCATTCCCCTTACTCCAGTGATTTTTTTTACCGGCCAATCCAACTTCGTACTCGAAGCATAAACAAATCACTCCCCCAGTGATTGCGATTTATCGTTATCTATTTTACGTCACATCACTTTACGTCGTTTCATATAACATTATTGAATGATGTTGCAATCATCGGATTTCTCTCCGCACTCGAAGTAGAGGAAACTAATTTCGAATGACATACTATTTATTTTCACAAAATAATCGCAAGTACGAGAATGGCCTGAACAAAGTCGAGTATCAAAAGAAATACTACATCAGCTATGAATAATAATTGCCCATTTCCTTACCCAACATCCGGTGATCGAAGTAATCAAAGAAAAAGCTTTGCAGAAGAACATTTTTTATAATAGTTATATTTGATCGTACGGTGGAGAGCTGAACACGAGAGAAATGTTGGAGGAGAAGCATCTATAATGAAAAAATAGACAAAGCTTGATCCCTTGTCTTGCTTGATGACATTTGCTCTGAAATAGATAAACTCACCAAGCAAAACAAAACGTTTGCTACGTCGTTTGAGTATCTCACTTGCAATGGACTTTTTTATGTACTACATAACTTGACAATAAAACCGTTGCACCAGATACAGAGCAATCAGTATGGTCCTCGAGATATTTAAAATCTTTTGAGTGCTGATCGCAATCAATAAACCACGAATTTCCTGTCCCATTTTCTGAAGTGATCAACCACAGATCTTGCGGTGTCATGCACCGCTCCAATCCCATCGACCTTGAGATGGAGGACGTAAAAAACAATCGCGATCATTTAACTCCGGGAATCACAATTCGGAATGCTTCTTGTTTACGTTGAATGATTTTTGAGAAAAAAAGATTTGTGTACAATTACGATAAAATATACTTCGGCTTTAATATTGGTAGAATAACAACCGAAAAATTGGAAACGGCCCAATCTCATATTATCTTCCGACCATCTCCAAAGATTGAGTTATTTTTCAATTTCGGATATTCATCCGATGGAACATCCGCAAAAATTCACCAGAGTGACTAGCGAGTTCTTCATCGATTCGGAAAAATTTCTCACTGAAACATCGTGCAGTTGTACAGAAAAATTGAGGAATAAATCAATTGTTATTTTAACTCACGTCACCTCACGAGCTCATGTACAAGAGTTTTGCTACAACAGCACATTGAATGCATCTTATGACACGTCGAGTCCAGGGTTGAGGTATAAAGTTTCATCGACTGCACTAATTAATTTCTGCAGTATCTTCAATTTTTTCATGTGTTTCAATTTTTTTTGTTTTTGCTCTTTATTATCTTGACGTGTTCGTTTCAATAAGTTTGTATTTCTTGTTTCTCTTCTGTTTTTTATTACAGTATATCACAACATTATATAGAAATCGAACTTTAGGTAGAATCATTTCGCTTGGCGAACTGACGGAAAGTCGTTTTTGTTTTTGTTTTTCTTCTTCTTTCTTTTCCTTTTTATCGGATTACAAGATACGTGTATATTTCTGAATCGTTCATGTTGACACTGATTTTCGTTCTTTATTTATCGTCATTCGTCTTTTCGTTGTTTCTCCGATGCGATGTTTAGTCACACACCGATCACACAAGAATCATTGATTGAACAGTGATTACAATGATTTTCAACGACCTTCAATCGTTATGCATCCTAAGGAGAACTTGACACATACACGTAACAGGCAAAAAGCATTTTTTGCAACGCCTTCACACGGTTACAATGAGAGTTGACAATGATTCGCATCTTCTTGATCTTCTTGATCGTTATTGTTATTAACAAGGATAAAAATAAAATCGCTTACAGTCGAAACAGTAGTTACAAAGACATCGACAGCATTGGCTTTACCGGAAATTGTTGAATGATCGCTCGATTCATCGACTTTTATTGAAAAGAGTTCCAGCAGTTATAGCTTTTATCTCAATTTTTTTTCATTCCCATTAATCTCGGAAAGAAAATTCTTACGGAAAATTTTTCCGGTCGAGCGTCACAAACAATTTCTCATTCTTCATTTCCATATAACAATTTTAAATTTGTAATTTGTAATTTGTGAGTTATTCGCAGGTTTTCGATATAACAACAACGGATATCGAGTATCGACCACGAACGAAGTTGCACATGCTGTAGTAGCTAATAATTCGGATCGAGGAATCTCACTTCCGGTTAGAGCTTATGTCTCATCCAAGAAATTAGTTAACGCGCAATATACATCAATCTTGACCGAGGATTCCTCTCCCCAAGGCTGATCAATGGCGGTATCTTTTAAATTTATATAATATATATATATATATATTTGTATTCATATATTATGTGTCCACATTACATTTATAGACGATAAATTTGTTTTTTTTTTTGATCACATACATGTAAATATATCCCTGACACTTATGCATTCGAACTGCACATAACGTTAAATTATAAAATATTACCCCCTGCTGCTGTAGTTGGCTTCATAAAACTTTTTGTCTTCCATAAAGATGAAAGGAAATTAGAGATAAAATGAACGGATAGAATTCGTTGAAAATTCGCGTCATTCTCTCGGCTCTCGTTCGTGAGTAGTCTTTCTGAATTTTTAAATATCAGATATAAATTTTCAATTGAAGAATTCCGGTTCACGAAATATTTCATAAAACGACCTAAAAATTAAGTAACATTAACGGGAATTTTATACTTGAGCGCGCAATAAAAATCTAACTTTTCCCAACGAACCTCATTTCAACGGAGTTTTATATTGGAAATATTGAGGAATGAACTGTTCGCCACGCTCAATTTTTCATTTACGAAACCTTCTCAAAAACAATTCTCACTGAACAATCCTCCATTGCTAACACTCATTAGTTAATAAATATTCAATGTCATAAAAAAAATCATTATCGAATTCATGATTGAGGATATGAAAAATAAAATGTTCGGAGTAACGGAGAATGAAATTTTCCGTCGATAAATAGCGGAAAAACATTGAGAGAATTACGAATTGATTCAAGTATGCGTATCGTACATTGAAGAATATTTAGCTTATCGTGTTTTCATAGTGTATTTCATACTCATAGAAAACCCTAAATGTTGAATATATTATCGTTTTCACTTAAATCAGTTTTCTCCACTCGGTATTTATCTTTTTTCAGAGTTTATGAAACCAAATGTAATGAAATGCCTCATTGCCAACATCACTTTTACCTTTGTCTCGTGTTGAAAGAAAAACTTGCCCAAAGATTAGATATTAATTATTATATTATATTATAGAATAATAAAAAAAAAAGTATAATCAATGAACACCTTACACACCAACCACAAATATGCCATTCAACAGGATTATATATCTTAATTATCTCCACCATTTGTCTCTTACAACCAACAAATTGCTTGTTACAACCGTGTCCGATTGCATACTGCGGTATTATTCTGATCGATCATTATGGTTTATGCATTTACCGTTTATGCAAGCGGGACAATTGGCGTGAGCGTCAATACGAAATAATGCGTGTTATCTCAACACTTCTCTCGTCGCTTGAGGCAACATGACTGTGCAATAAATGGCAGAATTACAATCGAGCTAATCAAAATTCAAATCTATTAGATTCAACCTAAATTGTTGAGTATCATCCCAATTTCGTAGGGAGAATAGTAACAAATTTATTCAACTACAGCCATAGCGATAAGTAAATTGATCAAAACCATTTTGATTTTCAACGTGGAAAGTAACTCGCCATTTTTATTGAGAAATTTAAAGTGGTTAAACGAATTGTTGCTTAGAAATTTCAAATAATAAGTGCTGAAGAATCGTCGATTTATGATTTTCCAAAACCAATCGTTTTTCCTTATACGACGACACTATTAAAAGGATCGCCGAGGGAGAAACTTACTGCAAAGGTAACGCTCGTATATATTCATGGGCACGGTACTTGCGGTGCATCATTCATTGATTATAGCAGTGATGCCTACTTGACCGGAATCAAATGAGCTTTATATTTCTCAGAAGTTTGATTAATTCATGAGATTAGTGAATTTTCAAGTGAACGAATTGAACATTTCGAGAATCACGAGCTCTCAGCAAAGCCTCCGATGATACCCTCGGGTATTTATTTTTTTCTACGTATGAAAATCGTGAAGACTAGGTGCATCGAATGAATAATAATGCAAGCGAATACGAAGCCTACGTTCTCACGATTAACGATATTGGCAATGTCATAAAAGCGTGTCATTTAGAGTCAGCGACGCGCTCACGCACACACGCACACGTACACATACAAATACAATTCCTCGTCGTAATTGTGAAATTGAATTGCCTTCTCCATAAGATTCGTTCGAAGGCGAGACCCGCACCGGCAGTCCGATAATTTATTATTTAATTTTAATTCTTTATTTTATTGGCTCAATCGTACAGTATCAAATATAGAATTCGAGTATCTTCGACTAAGTGATATTAAAGTACATATGTATGTGAATCTCTCGATGGATATGCTCCCCAATGAATTTATAAAGTTCGACAAACGTTCTCGCGAAACGGGCGTTTCTCCTTGTCCCTGCTTGATTTACCTTTCTCAATATTCGGATACAGAAAATAGGACGAAAGTTGAGCTTATTTTTCCAAAGTTTTTTAGTTCTAAGTAGAACTCGGGGAATCGATGAGAGATGATTGAAATGAAATACGGAATCAAAAAGTGTTTTGTACTGTGAGACAAAATTCAGAATTTGTGAGTTTTGTAAAGCCAGACTAAATCCGGTCGACCCTCTTGTTTCAGAACAAATCTTATGTACAGTCCGCCCAATATTTCGTTGGGCTGGACCTGTCGGATTTCCGCAAATTCATCTTCACGAACTATCATCGGTGGCGCCTGAGGCGATGCGACTTTCGAGGGAACACTCGTATCGATGTTAGCGTTATTACGTTCGATGATTGCCGTCGTCGTCATCGTCGAATTCGTCGTCGGAGTTGTCGGCGTTGCTACCATCGTAGTCGGAATCTTCATCGTCAGCATCGATGTCGTTGTTGCTATTGGCGTTTCCGGTGTTCTCATTCTTCCCGTCCGTTTCTCCGGAGTCGTAGCATTTTCCACGACCCTTTCCATCTCTGCGGAGGTTTCGTCCGCAACGGCCGCCGTCAAGGCGGCCGGGGCCGGAGGTTAGTTGCTACCAGAATGCTGCTTCTGGTCCGATCCAACATCGCTCCCTGACGAGCTCAATGTCGTATTGCTACCATAAGGATCAAGCGACGATTGCACAGACATACTTCGTCCCTGATGCCTCACTCTGTAGGGGGAGAGCTTTCCGGGGTCGACACTGTTCGGGTCTGCCTGCAACAATCCTTTGATCAAGTCACTTCCGCTAAGGATGACGACGACAAAATTTCCATATTTAAGCTATTTATTATATTAAAGATAAGTGGCCTTATCGCCACTTTTCGAGGTTATTTAATCTCTGCTGAAACCGAAGGTATGAAAACCCCTTCATTCGTCATAATGAAAATGATATTTCATTATTTCCGTCGGTGGAATTATAGTCGTTAGAATTTAGGATTTTCTTAGTATCGAAAGATCTTTGCATGATAGATACACGCAGACTCGAGACACGCACCTGATAGGCCACGGCGATCACCATTGTTCTTTCCGGAACGAGTTGAAGAGGACGAACTTCGTTCATAAGGACTCTTGTTGGAATCTTGTGAAACTGTATGAACTCTAAGAAATTACCAAGCACATCTTTCAGATTGTCGTTCTCGTTGTTGTCGCAATATTTTTTACTCCACATAAGAGCAGCCTGAAAACGTAACGATAAACTAATTATAAAATATTCACCGTGTTTTTGAACCATAATTCCGCAGCAGATCAGCAGATTCAGTTCTAAATTTTCTCTTGCTCTCAACGTGTGAGTCATCGATCAAATTTTCACAATTTTACCTGGAACTTCGTAAACTCGTCGGCACGTAATTCCTCCCTGCGGAGAATAAGTCGTACGACGTGTTGTGGCAAACGAGTAAAAGAACCGAGATTGAGAACCTCGTTACCGTGTTCATCCACGAATTCCAGAACCTTTGATAAGAAAAAAAAATAATCGATGATTCAACGGACTACCATCGAGATTTCCTATGACACACATTTTAAACAGCGATCAAAAACGACTTGATTCGTTAATCGAGATATTTGATGCGGTTCTTGGAGCTCGAATACCAAAGACGATAATCAGGAAAGATGATGAACTCTTATATCTCTATTGACGTTTCGAAAATTCGTTCTCAAAATAGTCAGCCAGCGGGGTCACACTAACTTTGGATCATGATCAAACGGAATCATTCAGCTACTCGATTTTCTTATATCGCCATAAAATCGTGATTAAGTCTCAAATACTTAACCTTTTGTACAAGAGACTTTGTACATTTGTATTGTATGTACCGCTCCGCGGATGCCAGCAAAGCGCAAACTGTATCGACTGTTATACAACACTGGACGAAACCCGCGCAGGCTTTTCTCAATTCGTCCAAGCCGTAATAGTCCGCGGCATTCATCACACCTGTTTATCAAACATTCATCAAATTACTCATCCACCGTTTGTTTTTTATCACCACCCAGGATGAATAATAATTATCTTGGAGCACCGTCTTATCTGGATAAATAAAAAATCCATGATGGGGTGCCGCACGCCTAAATATTTTAGGCCAACGTCATTCGCTCCGTATTCGTACGACAGAAATTTTCGTTCCTAAAAAAGCGATAACTGTCCTTTCGAACTGAATTTTAACGCAAGCACGAATTTATCATCGTGGAAAACGCGATTAATCAACGGAAGAATATTTCTTTAGAAATTCTTTGCGTCAACGCAGGGTGTGTGGCGCCCCAAAACACGGAGTCTTCGTATAGCGAGGGACTCTCGAAAGTTCGTATCGATTAATCCTCACCCAGCAAAGTCCTCGGCTGCAGCGTCACGCATCCCGTGTGAATGTACTCGATCAATTGACGAAATACGTCGGGCTCAAACTCTTCGATAATAAGAGTATGATGTTGATTAACCTGTGGCTAACAGACAGGTATTTTGATCAGTGGATGTAGGATAGCACGATGGAGATTGACAACTGATACTTCGGAATCACTCAATGCTTGATAGAATTAGAAAGTACGCGAAAAATGTTGCTTCTGTCTAAGGATAATTGTTTCATTTACTCAATCGCAACGGACAGAAGCTCAGAGAACAAATACGAGTTTATTTATACAGGAGGAAGAAAGTGAATGTTTAGGTAAGTCGAACAAAGTGTTATCTTCATAAATATATTCAGCCCCAGTCGTTTCTGAATTTCATATAGAAGAAAAGACCAAGAAAATACTTTCAATAATTACGATAAAAAGCTCCCTGGATAAAGCCCATTGTTTAACCATCTATTTTCCATATTGCATGCATCGATACTCGATTCAAGCTATTTCAATATCAATTCAACTTGCTCCATTATGGTAGTTGGTGCCGACACGAGAAATTCAATTACAAATATTCCAGTCTAGTATAGAAAAGGCAAAGTTTGGCTGGGCATGCGATCGTGCAATTTGTTGCATCTCAAACCATAGCAATCACATTTTCTTCATTCATTCAAGGCAGTGCATCGATGAACGTGCTCCAATTGCATCAACGAAGGTTTCGTGAATATATTCGAAGTCTTATCGCAGTAAGTGCGAAGCATATTTTGAATTTTGTTTTTTTTTTTTTTTTCAATGATAAAAGACGCTTTACTTTTAACACGAAACATCGAATCGCTATACAAGATATGAAAGAAATTTTATCGTGAGCGAGTCTCATCGGAACGGAGAGAAACTGATAGATGAATGGATAAAAAAAATGTTACTCCGTCGACTCTCGTGCGATGCTGTGACGATTGCTATTGTTTGAAAAGTTTTACTACATAGTCGGCTTTTTGTTCGTCAATCATAACTCGTGTGCCATGCGCAGGGCATTTGTTACTCGAACTAGAAGTTCGCTTGGTCCATGAATTATTAGTGACAGCGGAAAATTGCTTTTCTTTTTCAACAGTCTCTATTCATACGACTGACATTTACACTGAAATATACCTCGTGGATGGGAGCCAACTGCTGGGTGAACCCTGACCGCTAACCGATACAACACAAATGCACACTTACTGTATCTATATTTTTCGTAAACAATGCTGTGAAAACGCTCGAATTTTATCGTATCTCGAGCAAAAAACATTCGATCAAATGGGATTCACTTTCGAAATCTTTTTTTTTTCAATTCGCTACAAAAACGTGGGTTATTCAATATACAACTCCACGACTATTAAAAGCTGATTTTATAAACGTTAATCATTCTGTCGGAAGCTATGAATTCAGCTGATATGAAGGCAGCCTCGAACGCGCTCTTATGAATCGTACAATACTGAACGAATTCAAAGCTTGCTCAATTATTAACTATTTTTCAAATTTTTCAAAAATTGTTTTTGTCAAACTTAGATCAATCACAGGAATTCAATTATAGCAGCTATTATTGGCATGCAGAATTTTTGAAATACTGTCATTTCAATGTCAAATGTAATTGCACACTGAGATAAATATCATTGCCGTTAATAATGTAACATTTTATAGCAAACACGCACATCATATGATTTCGATAATCAATTCTTGAGAAATCTCGTATCATCATAAAATCATCAATCGAGAGTTGTCGAATGAATGCACTTAGCGAAGAAGAAAAATTACCTGTTGCGTCGAGTTTTGAATGTTCAACAACGACTCAGAGTTTCTTTTCATGAAGAAACGCAATTTTTCACGCGACGGTTGCTCCTTTTTGCGCTGAGGGCTCGGTGCCTGGTACAGCATTTTGTGAAACACCCTGTCAATTGTTAACCAACAATCGAATTTTATTTGATTGACGAGTCCTTTGTATTTTATAAAAACACATTCAAAGTCGTTCTAACTTCATTCTATTATTGAAATTATAAAAAAATTGTTTTTTTATAATCTGAGATTAGGTTTTTTAATCAAAAGATGCGACAAATTGAGACGCGTAACATGTAAGAAAACCCTCAAATATTTATACCCGCAATAAAAAAACGGTTTTTATGATTTTCAAATGAAGTAAAAAGGCGTGTTACACGAACCTACTTCTGGCGGCGAGAACCGCTTTTACAGCACACACAGGTTCCCTGGTATCACCAACCAGGAAAGTCACGTCACAGAGCTCTGGCATACTCGCCAGGAACTTCATGTCCTCGGCGAGACCAGCCCTGTTCTCGAAGGTCGAATAGTCCGGCTCATCGGCAACCCCCATCACGCCCAATCCAACCCCCGATCCGGAAGCCTCTGGCATCGAGCTCAACTCTCTCTGTCGTATCGACGTAAAGAGACCAATATTTTTTCATTCTCATTATTTTTTTATTTTTTTACTATTGTTGTGATTATGGTTCGAAATAAAAACAAATTCAATGGATAATAGTCCTTGAGACATAGATTTCTTTCATCGACGTTCGATGTCCAACAAAGCTATAAGCAAGAGCAATGAAGTATGTCATTCGTGATTTATACCTGTTGCTCGAACCCCGGAGCCTTCTCGCTCGCCGGGCTGCTCTTGCCTCGAAAAAACACTTTTATACCGCTTTTCGAAAACTCTGTTTTAATTCAATATCGTTGAGTTTGACGGAGCACGCATTTTTTCATCCCAAAGAACCTGGCATATCGATGAACATCATCGAGTTTAATTACAGAAAAATATAAAAATAAAGCTCCATACGTATGCGTTGAAAAAATCAATAAATTCTGTCTGTTAACATAATCACTCACGAGTGATTTATCGTTGCCGTAACGCACCCAGGGGTACCTTTCGAATCGCACGATAACTCGGGCGTGGATCGAAGTATCACAGTCTACGGTACAGTCTCGAATTCATCCAACCACTGCCCTCGTCGTCTCCCCGTCTAAGTGGTCAAAAGTCCCAACAAATTTTCCAAAAAATATACACAAACAACTATGCACAAATCCACCGTCGACAAAACACCATACAATTCACAATTGGCTATGCGAATTTAAGAGTCAAAACATGGATGGATCTCGTGAGTTGTTCCAGCAATGAAACGTCAGCCGCTTTGAGCTTGGGCACTCCGACTGGGAAGATATTCCGCCTCCCTCAATAGTGAAAGCTGCCAACGCATGCGCATCAAAGCTCCCCGAGTACCATCCCCTGGTCCAGGACGAGATGACTCCGCAGTTGGAGCTCTTCATATTTGTTCGAGCCACGAATATGCAAAATTTCATAAAATTAGATAAAAAGAGGAAAAACAAGTTTTTTCAATATTCACATGATTCGAAATAACTCTTGGCGCCTACAACTTTTCACTGCTTTTTGTAAATTATTATTTTTCTTTATATGCTGTCCTCGGATAATTGGAAAAAATGCCATGCATAAACGTTTCTCACGTTTTTGTGTTAATTCTCATTTCAGCAGCAATTCAATTGTTTAGTTGACAGAAAAGCTTGACTATGGAAATGGGTCATGGACTTTCTCGCAACGTCGAAATAGTTTGATGGATATTTAATCGAGTCCTGGCAGCCTGCTCGATGCAATTTGTGCATGCCTTTTTAATGCAGCCCTTCTCGATTCAAGGGAAGGACGAAACTCCATGGACTTTATCGGAAAACAGTGTCGAGTGGTCTCGTTAAAAAGAAAAGAAATAACTTTTTATGGATATTTAATCTTGACTGACTAAGTTAATAATGAGTTTTCATTGTCCCTGCTCCGATGTTCTGTCCATTGAATGGAGCAGGAGTGATTCTTTATTTGCTTCATATTCTAGTACGTTTGTGGTGAAATGGCAAACTGGAAAAACTCTCGCTTGGCACACCAAACGATCTAGGTCAAGCGCAAAATCAGGGGTCTCGAGGCCTTGTAACCATTCATGATTGTACGTAAGCTTACCACCATCCCTGCCTATCTTTCCTGCCTCCAATCGATACCAGCCGGCTGCGCAACAAGTAAAAGCCTTGCCAGGTCCGTGCAGCGATGGGGGCAAAAAACACGAGAAGATTGTTCCCGTTTCTCGAAAATCTCATTCCAATCATTTAATTTGTGCTGCATCAAAAAAGAGATCGATTAAAAGTTTTGATCTGTGACGATATCGAAAAGTAGTTACAATGTTTTCTCAATGACTTAGACTTGCACGAATTTTCGAGGAAGTTCAAAATCATTCGAATGTGTTGTTGGGGCGAAAGAATTTTGAAAAGAACTCGTTGAATTCATTATCAAAACGCAAACATCGATAATCTGGGAAAATTCTTTTATTTTCACGGCAATCATTTTTTGCCTCATATTTCCTGACGACTCAATCGTACGGATTTTCACAATCTTCCCATGCAATTTGAACATTTCATTTAAAATGGATGATCCAAGGTCTTAATGAACATTTGTCCTTTCTGCAAGCCCCGGAATGGGCGCAATATCTGCGCCATTCAAGGCATATTTTCTCAAGGGCGAACATTCGTTCTCGCATGCGCGAGAATAACGAGCGATTTCATTCTTGTTGTTTGGGCGAGGAGACAGCTGGTTTTATTCGGAAGCCATACAGATATAGGTGAATTTGTTCCCCACAATTTCGTCCAACTCACGTCCACTTTTCTCCCCATTTTGCAATTATTTGTTTGAACTTCGCTTCCAGGAATTTCCAATGTAACTATTCATTAAAAAGAGCAATTGACGAAACTTTGAACAGAAATATTAAGTTGAAATTGTCACATTTGTTTGTTTGAGAGTTTCATTTCTTTTCTCTCCGATCCGAGAAAAATTGAACATCCACTTTTGGAGCGATCTTAAAGAATTCAGTTCAAAATCAATTTTTTGATTGTGAAGCGCGAAAACTTGTGCTGTGTTTACACGGTTTTTAATCACGATTAAATTCATTGAACGAGAAAATTCGTATTAGAAAAAGAGCGCAGGAATCGTTCCTAATTTGAGAAATGTGTGACTGTCCTTAAAAAATTTCGTCAGCGTAACTAGACGAAAAATAGGAGTTCTGTTGGCAATGTATGTGTAGTAAGATATCGTTGTACATTCAGGGAATCTCCGAAATACGCGAGTAATAAACCTCAAGGAATAGGAACCCCCGCCTCTCCCAGTCAATTTCCTGGGAAGTCTTTAAAAGAGTAATTACAGGATTTAAGAAAAATTTGGTGGAATGAACGTAGTTTGATTCGATGCGAGAAAACAACGAAAATTTTTCTTCAACATAAAACAACATCGATTTATTTAACACAAATGCTTGCACGTTATTATAGAGGTTTATAATAATGACAATAATATTATATGTAATAATAAGTAATAATAAAATAATAATAGCAGTAATAATAATAGTATTCACATATACATGAAATAAGGCACGTCTGATATTATATTAATTAAACGTCGTATACGTAGCCGAATAAACGGTTAAGTTCGACGAATTCATATGTCACTTTCTCTTATGATATGCTACATCCTTAAGAAATGTAGAAAATGTCATATGTATAATTGTATGTGGATTATATACACATATATGAATATTCATTCTTATAAATGTCTTTTCTTCTGCGCGTGTCTTCTTTTTTTTGAATCATATTTTTCCTCTCATACTTTCACTAACAAAAGAATTTCTTTTTCCTATAAGCCATTCTGGAACGCACACATTCGAATTTTCAGTCCATCAAACACTTTTGCATTTCTATCACACCACCTTGACATATATTTTAATCTCTTTTTTCCTCTCTCGTTCTTTTCGTTACGACAGTGATAATTCGACGATAATAGTTATAATCTCTCGTTTATAATTAGACTTCAGAATAACTAGTGTTTTTTCTTCTTGTAGTTCCTAGTTAAGCACTCGCCTTTTACTTGCACGCCTAATCCCTATTTTCACGGTGATGCCTTACTTAATGAATGAACAGATAAATCTCTTGTTTGTATTAGGAAACGGAAAAAAAAAAATACATTGAGTTAAAGCTATTGGCACACGTGAAGTCGTAGATTCGGGCGGTTCACTTCGATACACAACTCTATGAGTTTTGTTAAATAAAAACAGAGTAAAACGAGCATATAAAACGAAATCAATACAGAGTTGTGTACCGAAACTGTTTGTTGGACGCGAGCTGAATTTGCGAATTCATTCTGGTGCTAATTGGCTGCGCGATGCGTCGTTAATATTATTTTCACTGCAAATTTTTTATACCTCACGACAATATCTCGATGGTTTTGAGTGGCATCATCATCTTCGAGACAGTCATATGACTTACAAAGTGTCTAAGGTTAGATGCTTAACCACGTGAGTTCGTGTTCAGAATCGAAATTCAAATCAAAACCTGATGCAACTTTTTAATCAGGTTCCAATTCTCAGCTCTACTAAAGGACTCCGTTCCATGGCGCACGCTTCCTAAGCGGTTTGAAATGGATAAAAATTACTTAGGAGCAATATTACAGAGCAGCAAATTCTCGATAAGAAAAGTCTCAAAATTCATTTTCCCATATTCAGTAGCTTGATTTTCGAAGCATATCGAAAAAGACTATCGAGTCACGTAAAATTCGACTATGAACCAAGTAAACTTTTTTGATAAATGACTCGAGAGAAAAAAAAATAAATTTAAATAGGGATCGCCATTATCAAATAAA
Source organism: Venturia canescens (assembly GCF_019457755.1). Classification (NCBI taxonomy): domain Eukaryota; kingdom Metazoa; phylum Arthropoda; class Insecta; order Hymenoptera; family Ichneumonidae; genus Venturia; species Venturia canescens. The sequence continues at coordinate 1,559,729 of NC_057423.1, read as the reverse complement.
ACTTGACAATTTTACGTCCGAATTTCGATCCTGAACTCAATTTGCATACTTGAGTTCTTAACCAGAGACATCATTCGTACACAATGCTTATATTCTGCGTTTTCTATTAAACGAATTATGTAAACTACAAAAAAAAAGAGAAAAAATATTCGAACGCATCGCGCGGGTTATCTCGGAACATTATATTGTTTTCATATATTTAACATAATTCTGTCTGTCTCTTAGTAATAGTTTGAATGAACTGGCGTCAAGTTATGGTTATATCTATATATGATATTATTTTACACGAATGTACAAAATCTGGCTTCGGAATGTACCGCTCACACTCATTAATTTTCACATATTTTCTTTTGCTAATCATCAATCTGTTAAATTTTATTACACTCCATTAAAAAAAAAAACATCTCTTTTCAACATCTTTCCAGCGAGTATTCGACACGAAAAATAAAAAATTCGATTCAATGAAACGTAATTACAGAATTTGGAATTCTAAAGTTTTCACAAATTGCTATGATAGTTCTTCCAAATGGTTAATGATATACGTAACAAATATGGAGAAACTTATTTTTTTTACTAAAATAACGTTCGTCTATTTCTAAAGGGGAAAACTTGCAATGTAGTTCTAAGAAATGCGGAAATACTTGGATGAAATCTTGCTTACATTTCTGATTAGAGAAGTCTTAATATCTAAACGAAATGTGGAAGAAATACGAACAATAAATATATCTTCCTTTCTCCCTTTCGTTTATCTTCGTATTTACAACATTCGATGATTCTTTTTTCACTCACCCCGTGAATTTGGCATTGCGAATTCTCACGAGCTTAATTTTATTTAAAAACGTAATCGAATTGATAAAACAAAAAAAAACAAATTCGCTCGATCGTCCACGATCGGCAGTGAGAGTACGATATTTTTCTGTTCAACCCTCCAATAAGGGCGAAAACAAATAGATATGTATAACGTTTGAATCCTACCCTAAATTTCAAAGTGTATGATCTTCTTTTTCTTGACAAAACTTTGGGTGTCACTTGGACTAAAATGTATGAACAAAACTTCGACTTTTTACATCGTTCTATTGAATAAATCTTATCATTTACAGAAATTCGATATTCTGTGCGTATGAGCAACCCACGATGTTAATAGTCTCCTTGGTATGAATGAAAACGTCATGTCACTGAGAGAAACAGCGATGCGTACGGCTTTTAAATCTCATATTTCTTCGCACTGTACGAACGTATTGCTTGAGGAATTCGTAAAAAAGAATGTGTCAGTCCAATGATTAAAAGGGGAAATTTTTCTTTTTTATAACTTTGCAAATTTTTATAATCAATGTTCAAAAAAAGTCATTTTAATGAATTTCCACTTCAAACCCATTTTTCATTGCCGTTTCATACTGCAAGTATTATAAATGTAATTGATAATCCACAATTTACCTAGGAGGGCGCGATGATATTCGTTTTTCACTTTCGTCACAGTGACAAGAGATTTTCATTCTCAGAATGAGATTTTTTGGGCAAATTATCCTCTGTTTGAACAATATAAAAATAAAATGAAATTCTATGCCGAGGAAGTTATCCCATAATTACTTTCGGAGTTTCTCCGCGACATTTGGAAGGCAAGAATCGAGAAGACTCCTTCTCCAATCTTTGTAACAAATATTCGTCTGATAGTTTGGAATAGAATCTTCCTTGCGTTGGAAACTTGGATCCTAGGAGACGGCTACACATAGTAAATATATAGATATGTGCGAGAGGATATTATTGGAATTGAGACGTTGCGGAAAACGTCGATTTCGATTCTCAAACTACGATTATATACATATATGCAATGTACATAGGGTGAAACCATGATATAGTATATGTAAATATGCATATAAATCGTCGTTGAAGTACTTTGTTCGCTGACTCGACGATATTTGATCTCGAGTACCAAATTCAAGGCTGATCTTGACGAGATATTTTTTTATAACGTATCAGGACAACGGTCTTTACCAGTCTGCAGACGGAAATGGAACAATTTTCATCCGTTTATCTCAAATTTGCACAGATTCCTTGAGCTATTTATTTTTAACCCTTATTTTCCAACGCTTCTCGATCCCCTATTTATGTCGTAACGCTAAACGAATATTTGCACAAACGATCGTATTGATATAACGCGTTTTACTATCAACGCACAATTTCAACGGCCTATCTCACTGCTATCAAGCCATCTGAATGTTCATTCACGTAGATATAACGTCGATCGGTTAACCACCAAGCTTCCTCCTTATCGTTATCACGATTTTGGTTTATCTGTCGATGCGACAAAGCGCTATATCACAGCTTCGATGGATCGTAATTCTCGAACGACCATTTCTGTCTCGATGACGAAGACGTGCATTCCTCCATCAATAAACGCTGCTTGCTCTCCGTTATTGCCAGACACTTGTCACTGCTTCCATGTCTTATTTGTTTCGTCTGAAAAAGGATCAATTTTCTTGTTAATTCGTTATCTATATATATATATTTTTTTTTTTTCAGAATAACTCCTCAAATCCCCCAACGTTTTGTTTCCCACGTTTTAAAATGCCAATAAAGGTCATGGAATATCGAAATAAACGATTCATTTTCTTCATTTCAATAGAAAAAGTTGACCTTCGAACGATCAAAGAATATTCTCCGTTTTATTTCTCTAAGTGATTCTCAAAATTTCGAAATGAACAAATTTACCTGAGGGTTATAAATCCAGTGTTGATTGCCCTTACTTCCATGACAGGGATAAAGAATGACGTCTGTTCCACTGTAATCCAGGCAGGATTCGTCTCTGCGTATTTCTCCAGTTTTACTCAGCATCCAGTACTACAGGAGAAAAATGATTGTTAATAAAAGTTGCAATTGGGTAATCCAATTGTTTGCCTTATAGAATCAACGACATTTCTGGTGTATTGTTTGACACGGGTGTGATATAGCATGAGATTTAAAATAGGTAACAAACGCTGTAAGACATGTAATAAATAAGAGAGGATTCAAAAGAAATCAAAGGATTAGGAGGAGGGTCTGTTTATCCACGGAAAAAATGTATGCGAGATATTTTTCCGGAGAATTGAGGCGGAAAATGTTCCTCCGATATTCCCAGAGACAAAATACGTGAAATGTAAAGCAGAAGATTTTTCCGAGACGCTGCCGCGTCTCTTGATATTTTTCAAATGTTGACTATACGATATGAGAAATTAATAGCAGAAAAAAATGATTGTTGCTCCGTTTAATTTACGTCAAAGGCATTTCATAACTGTATCAATTTCTTTATCGTGCCTGCATTCAGCAGGATGAAAGATAAGCCGGTAATAAAAAATTTCCCAGAAGCACGATCCAATTTATACTTTGAAAGTAATTTCCATCCAGCAGTAGAAGAGAAAATTATTCCGTATTTTAGGTTGACTTTCCGTTTAATGGGACGTAGTTTTCATTTAACGACTATTACGTAAGCTATGAAGGAGTATTGAACGTCAATAAATTTAGGCTGGAGATAATGTCAATTGAGGTAATGTCCGATCTGTGGTTTACCATCGAATGATAACCAGCGTAATAAGATTTATCGTACGTTGCTCCAATTTAGCATACAATTTTCGTTACCGGATTTCTCTTCAAACACCGCGCCAGAAATGTCGTCATGATGAATCGTCATAAACCTAAATTATTGTTCTCTCGATTACGAAAGCCGAAAGAGTAGAACTTCGCACGAATTGAATTTAAAAAATCGTTCAAAAAAATTTATTTGATTGAATAAAGTTCCACATTATGAGATTTTATGATTAAAAAATTGTGTGAATATCTAATTGCGATTAATCGGATTAAATTTTTTTTCATAATTAAACGAATTTTTATAAACGTTAATTCAATGATTTTTTCATTGAAATGTGTAGATTCTTGGCTGAAAGATTATTTTATCAGGATGTGAGAAGAGAAGCAGGTTCGATAGGATTTCATGCGTTTCTGACGTTAATTAAATTCCCATTCATTGAAGCTCAAGCGTTTCCGTTAATTTTCGCTCTGAAGCATCTCTCATCAAATATTTTACATGGAATTCCACCCACCAACAAATATCTAGAGTAGTCATCGAATTAGTATACCTTTAAAACTATTCCTTGTGCAACGAAGTGTTCAACTTTACTTAAAGTGTGTATACAAAAATCATATGACAGATTGAATTAACTTGTTCAAATCGCAATCACTGATTTTTTTCGATGAGGTATCAGGAATTCCTAAATTTTTGGCTTTCCAAAAAAAATTAGTCATTAATGCGAATCGTTTTTTAGCATTCCATGTAACCACAGTTTTGTCATTTGACAATTATTATTTTGGAGTCCCAGGGAGGCAGCCTATGACCTCACAATCTCAATATTTGCCAACGGTAGACAATTTTTCCTAGCCAAACGTCTGGCTTGTTTTGCCTTTGAATATACGCGCCGCCATCCTTCAAATCGACGAAAAACCAAATTTGAACATCCCGTCACATTTTGTGTTCAATGACGCACTCGAATCACGATAATCAAAGCTCTGTAGTTTTATCCAATTTTTCAAAGTTCTATTTGAGGAATTTCAAGAGGAATTCAAAAACCATTTCATTCAAGAGTAATTTTGAAAAATGTTTTTTTTCGCCATTGACCAAATCTGAGGAGCATTTCATTAGTACCTTTGAGCATCAGGCTTTGAAATAAATTGAAATATGAATTTCCTCGAAACAAGTCGTAAAAATGTTTAAAAAATCTGGATGCCGGAATGAAAGTTAAAATAAAACTACATCTGTCGCGTTCCATCCTCATCACAGAAATGATTCTATGAAAATTTAATGAAAAATTGCCAATCCAGACAACGCCTGGTTGCCGTTTTTCTTTAAAATGGCATTACTCCACCGGTTTTTTCGTGAATATTTAATCCTATTATTTCGTCGAAAATAATTCTCCAGCGGGGACATCAGAAGAGCAGGAATTCCGCGAAATAAGTAGTTTCATTTTCAAAAGAGAAAAAGGCTTATTTGTGGTTTTCAGCGGCATTGAATTTCCTCATTTTTTAGTGACCGTCGAGACCACCGTCATTTGCTTTCTGGATGTTGGAGGTGCGCCTAAAAGAGTAATTACCGCGAACGAAAGCTTAATTGCAAGAGTAAATACGTAAATTAAAGTGATGCTTTGACCGAAGAGCACGAGACGCACAGACCATTTGTACGTATACGTATATCACGAGTGTGCAACTCGCGGACTGATTGTGTTTTTGTACGCAACTAGTTACCTGCAATTATCGTAAATGTGAGTACATAGAAAGGGATGTGGAATGTTAACGGGCTAGAAACGCGGTAACGTACTGCTCTTTACCTACGTACGTGTCTCTGATGAGACCACCGGAAACCACCGGTGCGTAAATCTGACAAGTACAAAGTTTCCAGCAGAAAAGAACAATTCAATTCTTTTTTAGCACTCGACAAAGTTACTTCATGAATTTTTTTACTGAAATACGCGCGTCACGATCTCATAGCCGATTGGGAGTAGTCGTTATGAAAAAATTTCTTCAGTGTCAACGTTCAAAAGAACGGTAATTAATTTAGAAATATTTACTGCGAATTCTTTATATTTTCATTAAAAGTAATTCAACGTTTTTTTCTGCAATAAACACCATTGAGGGAAAAGATCGATAAATAATTGAGACAATGTTTCAATCCACGAAGAAGATAACTGATTCTCCTCGTGTTATTCCGTTTCCACAATAACGAACAAGTTTTATGACGAAGAGTTGAAAATTTGAGGGTTTAAAGTTTATCAACATGACACAAGGCACATATTGTGTTAGTACTACGAATATACGTCCGGCACCCGAGCAATTGCGACTCAGCCCTATATTCCAGAGAGTTGACTAATTTCGTAACTTCATGAAGTATACTTTGCTATTCATGTATCATCATTATTCATGTGGCGTTAGGGCTTGGAAATTTGTTACTATTCTATTCGAACACAACTACAACTACGAAATTCGAGAAACTTGTAGCTGCGTAAGGGGACTATTGAAATGAGTAATACTGAAAATACAGCCGAGTTATTGGAGTGAAGAACTGATTTGGCAGTGTCAACTGATTTTACAATTGAAAATTTTCGTCAACCCGATTCAAAACCGTTGTTGGTTCAACGTGATCGTTGAAGAAAGAAAGTATTGAGATAATACAGCCAAATCAGGTTTTGAGTATAACTGACGATTCAATGATTCATTGAAATCGTAGACTAGTTTTCATAAGGGGATGTCAATGAAAGAAATTAGCACGATTACTTCGAAAAGCGCTCTTTGAATCCGAGTTTACACCCAAAGCCTTGAACCTATTAGAAATAATAGCATTAAATGGAAAAAATCAACCGAAAAGTTTTAGCCAAATAAAGCCGGAGTTAAATACTCTCGCGTTAAACGAATGCCTAGATTTTTAAATCATCGTATTTTCGTTTGTTTTTATTTCCTCGAACGTGCAACCGTGCGTGTACCTGATTGCCGCCCTGACGGTGACAAGGCCACAGGCCAACCGGCTGGTGCAGATCTTCCGGTTTTCCTGGGGAGTCTATACACACGTCGCTATCGAGTTGCCTTATCTGCGTTAAAATTCATTAGGGATTTACCGAATTTGTATAACAACAATTCTCTTTCTTCAACTCCCATCGAACATTTCCAGTTTCATTTTACACAAACATATTAATATCGAGACCTTCTTACGGCTGCGTATCGCGACGTTACGTCTTTTATTCTTGTCTTCCCCCCTGGGACGACAAAAGTCACTAATAAATAAAAAGGATCTTTGGGATACGACACAAAATGCGTTAGCAAAATCGTTAATCATACTTTAAATCTTCGGAGATAACAAAATTACGAATAAATATACAAACTTCAACTCCAAATCGTTATTTCTGGTTTGTACCATTCAAGTGTCTCGAAGCCTGCATAGATTGGCAGGACGACAGCTCTATTATTCATTTCTTCGTTCTTAAACAACCCGCGAACGAAAATGTCTCTGCTATTCGCTTGTAGAAGGATATTTCAAGACAAAGAGGTGCTTCCGTATGAAAAGACTCGGTAGAATCTCGAGACAAGCACATTGACAGTTCAGTCGTCTGACTTATGAATATGTAGGGACACTTAATTACAGAGATTATTCGTCTAGGAATGATTTTTAATTTTTACAACACTCGGAGGAAAAATAATTAATTTAACAGGAAGATGATTAAAAATGAAATCCTTAACCGCTTTCCATCTTCGAGTTGTTTAAAAATGGAGAAAGTTTCTTACTGGTCTTACTGTCATGAATATCATTTGCGAAAGAAAAATTACTGCATTACCATTAACGAGTTGTGTCAGAAACTTTGATGGTTTTAAACGTAATTTTCTTTTCTGTACGAAAATAACAGTGTTAGGCTGTACAAAATTAGGCTTGCTTAAAAAAAAAAGCTAAAAAATACAGTAAAAAACGGTGAAAAATTGTGAAGTCATTGGTGCCATAATAAAGTAACATCTCAGTGATAAAATATTAGAATTGCTATGCTTTGGCTGAAAAAATCACAATTTTTCATTTCGAATAAAAAGAGCAGACACAAACACACGCACAGGCACATTGGCAAACAATATGGTGGAATTTCGTAGCGGGTTTAATGCCGGACAGCCTGTAATTTAGGATGAAATGTGCAACTTTTATCGTTCTTCCAACTGTTCTATTTCTTTTGATCGATCTACCTGGTTGCCGCCCTGTCGATGGCAAGGATACAGTCCGGCTGGTTTGTGCAAGTCAGCCTTGCGAGCCGGTGAATCCAGACACGTGTTTCCTCCCTCACCCAGATTACGAACCTGTCGTGGTTAGTTTTCATCGTTCATGGTTAGATATAACTTATTCAATCTAATATTTTTCATACCACAAGTCATCAAACGAGAACAACTTCGGAATATAAATAACAACTGATGTCCCACTGAGATAAAGTCCAGTCAATTTTTCTCCAATGTGTATCAGCTCCATATTTTACCTGTTAATGCTTAATGAACATAGTACAAATATAAATAATTAATAAATTGAATAATTAATTATCATAGGAATATTACATTCCTTTCATACAAATTTTAATACTTGATTTTCCCACCGATATTTTTATGCATTTAACAAACTGTTCTAGATTTTAAATAACGCACATTCTCATTGGAACGCAATTTTGAAATTGCATGAATTTAGTCGAACCTTCACAAATTTGAAAAGTTTTCTCTTGAAAGATTTATCAGAAAACGTTATCCTACTGGAATTCGCTTCATTACAAACATACAAAACATGAATTCGGGATACAAGCGGCAATGGAATGAAGTGGGATAATCAATCTTTTTTTGATTATTTTTTTTTCATCTATCAGCTGAGGATAAGGTCCGATGATGGAACACTTCCTGTTATCTGGAAGACCAGATATATGAGGAAAGAATAAACATAAATGAAAAGTTAGAGAAATATTAGAGGACTGCATCCGGTTTGTTCAGCTATTCGATCTGTTTGAATGACAAAAAGCTCGACCACAACGGAATAGTACACGAATTGTAGAGTTCGAGGACATTACGAATATGATTCTTTTTTGCTCCACTGCTGAATTTTTTTCGTTCTCGTATTTGGAGCACTGCCCGAGGGTAAACGTGAGTCCCTGTCACATGGTTTGTCTCTTCGGACGAACGTTAAACTGGAGCACGCGCAAACATGAGATATTCTGTCGAGAATAAAAAATAGTCTCATGGATGCTTTATAAGGAGAAAAAGTAAAACTGAAAAATGTCTTATTGAATGCGTATTAATTGTAATCACAAAATTCCTCTGAAAATTAGATGAGAAAGTAAAAAATTTAAGTCTATGAATAGAATACAGATATATATTTTTTATATATCGGGAATAAAATAGGAATTTAATATCGTTTTATTATGAAGACCCTTTCTAGCAACTCATGAGCGTGCTCTTTCGTTTCCAAAGCAACTTTTGCGCCAGCTACGTTCAATTCACGTAACAATACCGAATATCAAGCTGACAACATAATATTGAAATACGACAGCAACTTTGTAATTTTAAGTCCCATACACGAAGCTACAAACAAACGATCGAAATTTGAAGATTGCATTCCAACTCGACCCATCAGTAACTTTTATCGAAGCTTCAATAAAAAAGGAGAAGTATTGTGTAATGCCCTTCGAATCATGAACCATATTTTGTTGCATAGTTCTCACAGAGGAAAATCTTGGCCTTTCCGGCTTGAGACTGCGAGGCATTCACAAACGTTCAAAATTATGAAAACTCATTTTCGTAATCTCTCGTTGCTGTTCAACCGCACACGTAAACACCGAATGAAATCCCGAAATTCCTATTTCATGTCACTTGGAAAAATGATGTTTGCCACTTTTGTTTGCAAATTGAAATGTAAAGTTGACGGATGATCGAACCGGGGGTTCAAATTAGCATTCCTTTATTCTTGAGGCAATAAATATATATCTGTGTCACGAGAAGTTTGGTCAGCAATCGTGATTTCTTTGGTCTCGGAGAAAATTCCGCATTCGTTGCAGTTTGAGAGACTTGGCTCTATCTCTATTCCCAAACTATGGCAGGAGACGAACTTTTCTCCTCGTTGTCTGCATCGTCGGAAGTCCGCTGTAGAATTGAAAAAAAAAGGAAAAAGCTCTCTCGAAGATTTATGATTCACTACCGGGTTTCGCACGCCCAGCTCGAAAAAAACTTCCCAACTGCCTGGAGGGACTCGCCTCTGACTCCGGTGCATTATTAGCTGCGGGAGACTTAACGAGAAGAGAGTAGAAAAAAATATAGACACACATTCACATACGAAGGAATATACGTGGCCTGGAAGATAGAAAAAGAAGAGCGATGAAAAAATGGAATGAAAAATATGGTTTATTAAAACGGCACGAAGGCTTTCACTCGCAGATGGATGGAATATAAGTTATGCATGAACGAAAAAAGGATGGAACGTCCTGCAGAATTCATGGATTTTAAACGAGACTTTTCGCTATCGCTCCTTTATAAATTTACGAAAATACATACACGCGGAATTTCATCTCAAAGTAATTTACGTTCGAGTGCTGATTTACGATCCATACAAATTCCGAGCAGTATGTGAAGGGCGTTAAAAAAAACTTCGAGTCATCGAAAAGCTCCGGAAATCGTTTTGGCGATTTTCAAAAATCCGTAATGAAAATGGAGGAGAGCGAAATCATATTAGAACGACTCGTACGTGTTTTCGTGAAAGCTCATCAAAATCAAATCCGTGATATATCTACGAGAAATTAATTGATTCATTGATATCGAGAAATAAATGAACTTCAACATTGTGCCGAGATTCGAAAGTGAATGAGGCAAATTGAGTTCCCCGGAAATATGCTTTTAATTGGCAAACTCGGTAGCTTTTCTTGGTCGGTTTTTTTTCGCGAGGAACAAAACCTTATAGAGGAAATTAGAAAATGAAGAAGGAAGGGGTGAGGAATATGAGGCATATAGAAAGTTGTACTCCTGCCGGGGAACAACGATGTTGAGAAAAACAGAGAGATGAAAACGAGGAGAGTAAGAGTGGGGGGGGGGGGGCGAGAGAGAGGACGAATAAAGCTTTTCCATGCGGTGCTAACTATAAATTCCCCGGGGGATGGGAGGGTGAAACCTCCTACGTGATTTACTCGGTAACTGGAAAGAACGGTAGAATATCCCAAATGGCGGATTATAACCGTTGTGAGAAACGAAGATGAAAGGCAACGATAAATACCGGCAGGTAGAGAAAACGTGGAGAGGGAGAATAGAAAAAAGTTTGGAAAAATCCAATGACGAGAGTTAGAAAATGAGAGTTCAGTAAAAACATGAGTTTCGGTAGGTCAGGTGTAGAGCGACGATGAAACAGTTATTTCACGCGCGGCGTTGCTTTACGTCGAGCTCGCGAAAAAATTTTTGATGTACATTCGAGAAAAAAAAAGTCAAACAAAGCAAAATATACTTTTCTCCGGTCCGCGTTTATTCGCAATTTTTTTTCCTCCCGACCGGCACGAATTTTTACAGTTGCAAAAAATGCATGAAAAACTCGTATAGAGTGAATGAAAAAAGGGGCAAATTTCAGCACGGATACCGTCCTTCGTGAAGAATAAACGGAATTCGCATCAATCCTGCATTCCGCCATGTACGAATTCATAGATAATACGAGAACGAGCTAAATGAAAGCCTTCGTGCCATGAGTTGAATACCATGAGATTTTTTTTCCATGGGCGCAGGTATTTTTAAATATCAAAATTTCATTGGAATTTTCATAGAACGGAATTCAATCCTGGTTTCATCAGCTCGGCCCAATCCACGCTTTTCTCGACTTTAAAATTCCACCTGCAACATTGATAAAACAACGTTTTCATAAAAGGTTAAAAATATTCACGTTCTTACCTCGCCGGAAGCAACCGCTTCCCCCGGTATGAAAAGCTCCGGATAAACGTTGTCGAGATACCACTTGAAGGATTTGCAATTGAGCTTTTTCCTTAAGGCTTTCCTGTCGGACACGTCACCGTAATTTCCCTGCAATATTAAAAAATAAAAAGCCTTAACCACCGAACATTCCACGAGGTAATATGAAAAGTTTACAAATTCTGATGCATTTTTCAGAATCGACCGAGCTTGTAGCGACATTTTTATGGAAACCGATTCGTTTTGTTATTCAAGGAGTGCAATCGAATTCATTTTATTACTTTCAACCAAACCCATGAGATTTTTTATGTTAAAAATAAAACCGCTACCATAAAAATACTCGATCCCTTATCTCTGTACATTCTCTACGATATGATTTATTTATTGAATTCGAAAGCACAATAAAAAGGTCGATAACAAAATTTTTCTCCATATTTCGTGGGAATATCGAGTTTGGGAAATGGAATAAAAAGATAAATGAAAACTCAAGTTTGGTATGCATACTCACCTTGTCGTGACCTATTCTCTGATAGTAGTACTTGGCGTACTCGTCCAGCCACACTTCGCTCAGCCTTATGCTGTTCCTCTTGAGCACGTTCACGCCGCTTCGCCACTTGTACGGCGAGCGCTTTCTGAAGATGTGTCCCACGTGTGAGCAAGGCACGATTTCAAGTGTACCTGTATGTGTGTGTTGAGAAAAGAGGTAAGAGACCGAGAGGTAAGAAGAGAGAAAGAGAGAGAGAGAGAGAGAGAGAGAGAGAGAGAAAGAAAGATAGTATGTGGAGGCACATGACGTCAAGGGTTTTCGGAGCAGTTGCTTGTGAATAATAAGCTCTCGGAGAATTTTTCAACTCCGACGCTTCGGAAGCTCACGATTTTCTCGTGGAAAAATTTATGCGAGACATTCCATCTTTCATACGATACATGAAGCTCGAGTCAAAAGTGAAAACCGACCGAAAATTTCTTGCCCTATTGTGACGAATTTAATTTTCAAATATTTTTCGAATACCAGAAAGTATGACTTACGTTGAACGAAAAGAAATCTTACGAGATTCCATTATTTTATTTTATTTTTTTTGAAAAGTTTAAATAGAAATGTTCGTATCCAATCGTATTTCTAGAATTATTTGCGGATGATTCAATGCTTTTCGCCGATGTTTTTCATAAATAGTTTCTCCATCTTACCACGAGTTTTTGTTGCTGAAACATATTTCCTTGACCAGCTGTATGTGAAAAAAGAGCCAAGAGAAACAGAAATAATGCGTACCCCCACACATCCACGTTTTGAAAGAAAGTTCAAGATTCTCGCCACCCCAGATGTCGAAGCCGCTGTCGTAAGTTCCAAGACGCTGGAAGAAAGCACGATCAATGGAAAAAAGACCACCAGCCATGGTCGGCGACCAAACAGGTTCGGCAGAATTCTCGTGCCTCTTTTTCTCACGTTCGGGTACGGCGTGCCAGTTGAACTGATAGATAAACAAAAATTTTTTGATAAATGCGACAGTGAACACGTGCTGAAACGAATAAGGATCAAACTCTATGGGGAACCATTTATAAAGTCTTTGAAAAGGTTGTCGAACGAAGTTTTACTGTAGCACGACCTCTCTGGAATATTGCCGATCGAATCAGAAAAAGTGTAAATATTTTATCGAAATTTCAGCACCAGATAAAATTCTCGAAAATAATGAAAAAAATTATTCATTGAAATATTTATTCTGATTTCCCATGTAAAAGCAGGAACAATCAGTAAGTCATTGTAGCTGACGTAGTTACACTATCAATTTTCACAACTTGTTTTAGAAAAAAAAAGTAGATAACATAAAAGAAGTTTATTGAATCAACGAATCGTGGAGAACAAAATAAAATTCATTGATCCCAACGATACATTGTTCGATCTACCTATTTGCTTTCTAAGTGTGGAGATGCATTCGTTACCACCGAATACCAATTACATATTTTCAACGAATTTACAAAACACGATTAATTAAATAAGTCGTGTAAATATGAACTAGTAATGATCGTAAAATATTTCGTGACATGCGTTTTATCATTTCAAAAAAATTGGAGGCATGAAGAAAAAAATTTGAATAAATGACATAAAATAAAAAGCAGAAAAATTAGATGTATCGAAAAATGTATTTGGGCGACGTAATCACGGGGCCCCGAGTCTGAGAAATGGCATGTATAACTTGAAGTCATCATTTCTCTTTTATAACTTTATTTTTGTAACACTCCAGCCATTTAAGGGATGTTTGAAACGTCGAGAAGCTTATTCATTCCAGAGACTTTCAGGTTCGATAAAACTTCCATTCATAATCGTATGAAAAGTGGGGCTTCATGAGGAAACTGTGTTCAGAAATAAATGTTTGAGGATGAACAAAAAAAATGAGAGAAAAATGTTCTTACCTGGAGATTCCAGTCGAAACCACCAACGTTTACACCGCCAGAATCTCGCCAGTGATATTCGAGCGTCGTATCGTCGATAACATCGATAACAGGGCATACCACGGTTGTTGGATTCCGGGCTATACGATCGACGAGTGGCTCGAGCCATCCCTCGGTGCACTCGCAATGACTATCGAGATACGTGAGAACAGGAGCTGTGGCAGCTTCGGCGCCAAGGAGTCGAGCTCTTATAAGACCCTCGCGTTTCTTCGCTCGTATTATTTTGACTTTCGGATAATTCATCATGTAATCATCCAGTTGACGCTTGAGATGAGCTGAAAATATTCTTCCGCATTATTGACTGCATCACTTTTTCTTCGATAGAAGCAAAAAAAAAGACTCGAAAACTTGTTTTCGAATTCGGAACAAACTCCCCAAAAATTTGTAACAACTTTGTAAAAAATCTGACTCCGAAAATAATGAAGGAAAAAGAGAGCTCGTGAATGTGGAAATTCTGATCGAATAAGTATTCGCGAACCGCCAAAACGGTTGATAATGAAGCGATGAGAGAAGATTCCACGGCGAATCCTCCATGGAGATGTTTTTGTGGGGGCATATGCATTGTTACGGAATGTAGAAAATGAGAAAAAACGTCACCGGTTCGAACATACGGCGAGTTTCGTGTAATAACGTATGAATATTCGTACGAAATTTCGGTATAAAATTCATATCCTGGGAATGGTAGATATGCATAACTGCCGTAAAGTCGGGAGCTGGCAGAGAACGGGAGAAAATGATAGGCAGAGCGTGGAAGAGGGCGGGAAAGAGGAAGACAGAGAAAGGGGACGGTGCGTTAGATGAGAAACGCAGACACGGAGTGTGTGCTCACATAGAACAATGAGAGGCTCGGCTCTGTGTCTCGTCCCATCATGGTGTTCCATTACCCAGTCATGTATCGTTATCTATCCGTTACATGCCGTTCGCTCTCCAACGATTCGATCCTTCCTCTACAGTGATACATCGAACGTGAGCGTCGATTTATCCATAGTTATATAAATTTGGTACAAGGGAGATTCCGTGCTGCTGTTGCCGCTGATATAGCTGAGAGTAGCAAAACCCCTTTTCCAATGGGCTACGAAGCGGCACGTAATGAAAATCATTCTTTATTCAGGCAGTATTACGTGGACGAGTAAAAGAAGACTGGCAGAGAGGCAAAAAAGCTACCCGAAAGCGCTATTGAGTCGGGCGGATCAAGAGATAATGATAAAAATTTTAATATCATCCCTCGTTTTTTGATTAGATAATCGGCTGCGTCGCATTCCCGTGGGATTGGTTACTGCAATGAAGTCCTCATACCGGAAAATTCAAAACTATTCCACTCCTTTTTATTGGGTCATTAGAAAGGACGAACTCGATCAAATAGTTACACCACAAGTGGATTTTTTGTTAACAAAGTTTTATGGAATAATTCATTGAAATTGCATCAGTGCATCAGTGGATCAGTGGAAATTTCTTGATGAGATTCCGAGAATATTCACGAGGCATTATTTCGTTCTTTGAGGGCTCCTGTATGAACTCATCCTGAAATTTATTATGCTCGAAAGAATGTAGCCTTTCGTTTCATAGAGATGAATGAAGAATCCAGTGAGAAGCCGTACAATCATTTATTGATCGCCCTGTACACGTGTCTAAACAAGTAATACGATAAAAAAGCTGAAGAACCAAGAGCCGGACGAGTCTGTAAAAGCCATAGCTAAAAGTTGCCGGTATACGTGTTTATGAAGCTTTTTTCACCATATATATTTAGTTGGCGAGCACAATTCGACGATATGTATAGTAACGACGTTCGTGTAGTTAAAAAAAAACCCGAGTTTTTGTGACCGCGTGCTGTGTAGGGTGTTTTTTACGTCCAGCGTATCAAGTAAATTTATCGGACTTTAAAAACCAGCAGATACGCTTGTTTAATATTTTTTATGTAATAAAAGAGGAGAAAAATAGAGATACGCAGGGGATTGTAAAAAGTAAGAATCGTAGCGTCGCCCTACTGCCAAAAATAGTAACTTTCGTTTATCTTGAAAATTTCAGGGACCAAGGAAAACGGAGGGTAAATCTGAGTTCCTCCAACCGCACCCTCGCACCACGAGTCACTCACTCGTCGTTCGGAAGCATACCCTTGACGCGCGTGTTCGATAATCACCGCACTTATTCTTCACATCGTCGTCCTGCGTGTCTACGAACCTCGAAGCTCAATTGGCTTGTCTGGCTGACACGACTCATCTCGCTCTTCGATCGCTTGTCACTTGATGATTAAACAAATATTTCACGTGTGCGAATATTTTTTCATCTTTTTTTTTTTCATTCGTATTTTTGTATTTATTCATTTTTTCCCATAACAAATCGAATCCTTCGACGAAATATTGGGAAAACGTGAAGGACGCGAAGGTATGGAAAAAGTCATTCTTTTTTGTTCCACCCTTGGAAAAGATTGTCGAGCCAAGCTTTCAGCTTCGTCATCGATTCTCCAACCGGTCGGTCGGCCGCTCTCGCTCGCCTGCTCGCGAGACCGTTCGGTTAATGCCACAGCAAGTAGGTCGCGTTACGGAGGCGCGTGATAGATCGCGATTAATCGATAACACGCGGAAGGGTGGAGACCAGCCGCTGCAACAAATCACCGACACGAGGATCGTTCGGGCATTTGTCTATGTACCGTTACTAGAAAGTCCGGAAAGCGAGAAGCCTCGCGGAGGGTGATGAGCAACGATACATGGGTCGAAGCTATATGTGTGTCCGCGAACGGTTACGACGCTTATGTGCGTCGAGCTACCCTTCCCATGACCCGGAAACAACCTATTTTACTAAATTTATAACCTCTCATCCTTCGACCGTTTCAATTTCTTTCTTTTCTCTGATATTAATATCCTCCGACGTGACGCGACTGTGAGGTTGCATAAATTAACATAATTAATGTACTTACGCATGTCAGAGAAATCGTCCACGAGGATAATCTCTTGAATCAGGTGATCCGGTGATCTGTCGAGAACTGAATGGACTGTTCGTAAAAGTACCGACCACGCCTCGTTGTGAAAGCATATTATCACGGCCGTGGCTGGAAGATCCTTGAGATAACGACCCGGCTCCTTGCACCTGCGAACAAACAAAAACACCGTTTCGTTGATCGATCTGATACACGGAGAAAACTGATTCGTTTTGTGTACTGAGGAATATCCTGTTTTTCAAGAATTTTCAAAGTATTTAGCCATCGATTACAAACGGCATAGTATTTTTTGAATTTTGCTACTTTTCGTCCTCTTGCTTTCGAGTGTTATTCGTCGTGTCAGACTATAGCACTTACTGGTAAGTCGAAATGTATTGTAAACCATAAATTTTGTAAGCATGGTAAATTCTATGATAAATACACGAATATGCACCGAATACGTATATGTGATATTTTGCTATTCGTATAGTTTTTTCAGGGTTTCCCGAGCGCATACTTAACAATATAAACATTTGAAGTGACTGAAAAGATTTTTTACTATGCTTATAGAGAAAAAGACTCTTGAGCCTTTTAAATAAAAGGTATCAATATTGGTCTTTTTACTATGGTGGATAGAACAATTGTTATCACTGCTCTTCGAATTAATGCTGCAATCCAGCACGTTCTCAAAATACTATAGTAGTGTAGAAGAGTATACTCCGTGTAGAAATTTGGGAGTGTTATTAATATTTCGTTGATTTTTTCATGATCGCCAAAATAAAAGGCACTCTCTTAATGTTGCTTACGCGGTATCGATCGGTTCGAATAAACGGATGGCTGCCGACAGAAATGTCGATTAACCCGACGCTCCGCAGAAGTTTCTCTTTAATAGAATAATTCCGTGTCCGGTCAAGCACGTTGTTTTGTTCTATAATAAACGTGGAGCGAGTTGATGACCCGGGGATATAGAGGTATATCAGGAAACAGCGTTCGAGTCTCAGGACTGTCTATCTTCGTTTGGAACGCAGCCCATCACTGCCAATTTCCTATAGTCCATTTAATCATGCAGACGTTATATAGATGCATATAGAGTGAGAATCCTCGGTGAATGGATAATTGCTCTGGGTCCATGCGTATATAGGGAAAGAGAGATCACCCTCGTATCCTGTAGCAGCGGAAGTTGCTTTCGGAACGGCACGCAATACGTTTGTTCTGCACGTTTTCTCATAAATCTATCAGCTCTCGAATTTAGGAGTGTTTCTATGCCATGTTTGAGATAAATTTGTAACGATAAGGGTAAACTCACGTATAAGTTGCCACAGAAACAATGATTGTTCGGTGTAAATGTGACGGAATAACAATCCTCAAAACAGCGAAAAATGGAGGGATTCATGAAGAGAGAGTTAAAACTCAGACAGGACTTTTTTTAATGGTACGAACGGTAGGTAAATCGCTTGAAAAAAGGTCACACGCGAGGCTGTAATAGCTGTCACTTTGTTTCTCTCTTGACTCTATAGAAGCCCGCCCGTTAACGTCAGACGGAGCCAAGTGCGGCATGAAACGAATCGCAAGTAGTACGAGACGAAAATGCTCGGGCGAACGAGAGGTAGGTAATGCGAGAAATCCGTCAGTTTACGATTTATCAGGACAACGGAGTACTGCAACGCCATGGATAACGCGTGTAAATCGTCAACAGCCGGAGTTCTGACGAGACGAAAAAAGGTGCGATGACGCAAAAGGAGAAAAGGGGATTTAGGAAAAGAGAGGCGTTGAGAACGCGGAAAGGGGAATTGGGGGGGGGGGGGGGGAGTGGAATGAAAATATAGGGAGTTTTGAGGGCGAGAGAAAGAGACGTGACAGGAAGGGATATTACCGGATTTGTGGTGGAGCCTGCAGCCGACCAGTCATCCGATGTCGCTACCTGATTTCGATACCTGCTACTCACACCTCCGGTTGCTCTCTTTTGTTGTTCGGGCAAGTGAATATATCGCTGTTGAACGTCAATCGAGCGGAAACGATCGAAACCATCCACCGAGAATTGAACGAACAATTGGAAAAAAAAATGTACACGAAGGCTACCGAGTCTGGCCTATGAACCGCGGTCGACACTCTCCAAACCGATTTTTCCATGGCTCACAGTCATTTGCTTGTATAACTTTGCGAGTGGCTATTATCCCACGTGCTTAACGAGTCGCCTCGGATGTTAGTTTTAACGACTGAGTACGTACACCTTCGTGAATGGTCGAGGCCTCGGCTCCCTTTGGCCTGAAATAAAAAATATGAGGGCGCATGCAACATACGTTGGCCTATTCGTCATCATTCCATATTTATACACTTTGATTTTCTCTCCACTGTCGTGTATAAATATTCACGAGTTCAGCGTGCACCTACAGACTGAATAAAAGGAAGCGTGTTACTAAACTTGTTATTCGCTATCTCTCACATTGCAGCCACTTCTGAAACAGCAACGGGTGAATTTTTTTCCCTCCATATATTAGCCCGCGATGCTAACTCGGGCGAGAACGATTCATAAAAAGAGACTTGGAATAAAGAACCGGGGAACAACGTGCACGACAACACTTTTTTTCTTTACAGCGCATATCTCCTTTTGCGCTTATCCGTTTTTGACAAATTGAATGATTCGCTCACTCGATTTATTCTCCGCCTCCAGAATACCAAGAAAGGATATCCTCGAGCGCGGCTGAAAACGAACGAGTTCGAAGACCCGGAGTGACGAGCAAAAAAAATCGAGTCCGCTCGATATCTCCGGAAGGCAACGCCGCTACATTCGGCGCTTTTCTCAGCTTTGTATAACTCGAACAAAAGGGTGTCTGCCTGCTCCCTCGTTTCTTAACTCCGCCTCGTTCTTACTTCCCTTTTATTTTTCTCCTTTATTTCACGTTTCGCTATTGCCCCGGCGTACATCTCGCTTCTCGTTTATCGTCATCATAACCTAGCGCCTGATATAGTCCCTTTTCCCTTCCTGCACAGTTCCACGATGTCACTCTTTTCCTCGGATCATATAACCTCTTTACGATTTGCAGAAAAGTTAACCCCATCGTTCCCCCCGCGCGCGCGCGCGCGGTATATCGCCTAGGAGAAAAAAGAATCTCGATTTTTTATGACTCGCTCATGCTCAGCCTCAACTTCCGCCTTCCGATAACACCAGCATACTTTTTTTCCTCTCAAATCGAGACAAATGTCGGACTTGGAGATTTCCACCGGAATATTTGCTTGCTCTAACTGGAAAATGGAGCGTCGGATATGAGCCCAGCAATTCAATTAGCTGCTCGCAAGCCCGGAACCTCCAAACGACGAATCCGTTTTGCACGCTCGGTACTACCGTCACTATATACTACACATTATACGATCCGCCCCGGTATTCCGATTACTCTACTGCCGGTGTTGCACCTTGGGGAACAGTTAAGGTCCGGCAATTGCCAGACGACACACCGGCGGATTGGGATCTCACCTTTTGCCGGACTGCATGCATCATAATACAGGACCATACCGCCGTCTGTATGTAACTCGAACACACGTTCCCTGGACCATAGATTATCATTTTGAGCTTTGTTTTTTAACGTTCTGACACAAATGCGTCGTGGGAAATCGAAAATGATGAAAATCACAGAGCCGAGGATTCTTTGAGAAGGAAAAATCCACTAATTTTGATCTGTAGAAAACATGGATAGAATTAATTTTTATTTTATTTTCATAGAAGATGGAAATGATGATCGTTTCCGCACACCAGAGAAATGATATCCTCGTTACGGTTATGGCGCCTCCGTTATTTCCGTAACTCCAAGAGACGCTGGAAACGGTCTTATACTTGAGCAAAGAGCCGGGCTCGGGTCGCGGCAATGCGATAGCGAAGGATTAACTAGTTACGAAAGTTTTCACAAACTTCTCTTTCGCCTTGCCCGAACGAGGCGAAACTTCCAGCCGAGTTGTCAGAATAGATTTCGGTCGCGGGGATCACCGCATTAGTTTTCAATCTGCGCTCGCGGTGACGGGGTCGGATCCATTTTGTGTGTCTTCTCTTTCAATAATTATTTTCTTAATGGCTCTCTTCGTATACAGCGCATGAGGGACAAAAATATATTTTTGTCACGGTCCAGTTGGGGACAAGTAACTTTACGATACTGCAGATAAAGAAGCAAGAATAACGTGTAAACGGAGCTTGAAAAAAGATCGCTTTGAGAGAACGCAATGGCGAGTGAGAAGATACAGCCGGTGACGCTAGGATGATGGACAGCGTTTGCTTGTAATGAGTAAACACCCATTTCGCCCTTGTACCCGTTCTCAAGCATCCCTTATACCAATTTGCTCCTCCGGCAAACGTGAATTCGAGGGAGTAACGTTTCAGCAAACTGTGCTCTATACCATTGGGAGCAACTTCGGACTCCTTACCCGAATGGATAATAGTTGCGGTTGAGATTACATTATCTCAAGAACGTTCGCACTATTTACTGAGAAGAATACAGCAGCTTGATGTATAGCCCCGCCTTGTTAAACTCAGCAGAACCGACGTAGTGTCTGCTTTCCGTGCACACTGAAAAAGGTTGATCTTCATTTTGTCTGAGGGAGTGCACTTTTCTTTGAATCAGGCTAAACAAACGACTAAAGTCGATATTCGTTTTCCTTATCGGCATGTTCGGGTTAGACTCTTTCACTGTAACGAATTCCTCCAATAAAATTCTATCCGCAACAAGAACAACGTTGACAATTCACTGTTCGGAAAAGGTGAGTCTTCATGTGAAAATATACAAAATATATTTGTCAGTTTGTTTCAAGTTTTTTTGAGAACAAGCTACTCCGCGTGGTCTTCGGAATGAACGAGAGCCGAAACTTTTTCCAGGATAGTCCTGTGATGCATCTGGACACACGTCCCAAGAGTAAGGCAGTCGTGAGACAAGAATTTCCTTTCCGTCAGAAGGATATGTCGCATCGTTTGAAGAAAACTTGTCAAGTCGTGCTATAATAACAACTCCCAACGTAATTATCGGCGTAGGAAGACAATAGGGCTCGTTAGTAGCTGCAAAACTATTGCAGCATGAAAGCGGACCAGACAGTTATGCGTGGAAAGAGGAGTCAGCCTCTGGGGGTTGTAGGAAGATGTCTTGCACGTATCTCAGAGGCTTCTTCGTATCTCGCAGGAGCAGTATTACTTCCTGTTTGGGTAAGAGCCAAGTTTCTGGCTGCTTATTGGGCGACTGTTTTCCCAACTATCTGAAGGATCGGCATCATTACTGCTAACCCAGTATATCACAGCGTCTCTGTAGCCGGCTTTCATGGATTTTTTTCTACTATATGAGGTGAACCACGTTATTACTAGCCTGGGGGAATCAGCGATGTAACCGAATCGAATTTTTATCATCCTAGGAAGAATGCCGACGGAGTCTGCTCCTGTTTATTCGCTCCCTTTTATACGGGAATGAAAGTTGAGTTGGTAGATTCACGATTGGCCGAATGTCCAAAGGCAATACTTTGGCAGGACAGTCACGTAAGTGGGGAGACGAAAAATCGGCGATTTCAGCAGCACCGGGAGGGCAATTCCGGGAGGGCGTTCGAGTTTAGCCAGTGCATATGAGAAAGCATAAATCTTACGTTTACATGAGCCCCGTCAAGCGGTGACATAAATAAGAACCCCTTTGAACGTGGCTACTTAAAACAGTCAGGCAAAGTCTATAATTACGGACCACTCGAGCATTATAGCTGGTCCACCTGGTCATAAACCACCCGACGCAAAGTCTGCACGCGCTTGGACAATTTCCTTCGCCCACTTATATGCAATATACTAATACGCCAACGGAATATGGCATTAAAAGGAGCTGAAAAACAGTTTGCGGATGGGAGAGATGAACGGA
The DNA here is from genome assembly GCF_019457755.1 of Venturia canescens. Lineage (NCBI taxonomy): Eukaryota > Metazoa > Arthropoda > Insecta > Hymenoptera > Ichneumonidae > Venturia > Venturia canescens. Next base: position 1,537,043 of record NC_057423.1, on the reverse strand, counting down.
AGGAGAAAAACAATTTTGGCACAATAGGGAAACGCGAGCGGAGAGGAGTACATTGGACAGTCGTGGATCTCGGGGCTCCACGGGCGCACACATTGTCCATGAATTAATTGGTCTCGCCTTGTGATTAGTTAGGTCTCTCCTGCGCCCAGAATTATGGCGATCCGGGACGGGAAGAGAGACGTGATTAATAACCCAACGTTGCCAACTTTTGCGAAAGCGGAAGATTAATTTCGCGAAGGCCACGAGAACGAAATGTGCGACAGATAGGGGCGAGAAGAGGGTGTACGTGAGCCAAAGGGACGGACGTACAACGTGATAGGCGCATCAAGCCTCTGTATAGAACAACAAGTTTTAATATAGAGCAGGGATAACGGTTTGTGTCTTTGTGGGCGAACGGAGAGACTCGGGATATATTCGAAAGGGTACAATGTTCTCTTGATGCTCTTGGAAAATCCTTCACCATCTCTTCCTCACGGGATTTCGTATAATGGCTTTTGTCTCCTGTTCGTAAATGCGTACAGCTCGGAACTGCATGGTGATGAGTGCAGCTGGTCCTACACACCGAATCCACATGCTTCCATCTCTCGGCCACAGATTGCACTTTTACAAGGACACAAGATCGACCAGTACGAGCCGATAACACGTTGCCCACTTTCTAACCGAAGTGTCCGGTATCGAATTCCCAATTGTACACGATATTACACCCCAGAGAGATAGAACGATACAGGCAAGCAATAAAATTTACGATATGTCCTTTTCCGCTCACCGCTGGGAGAGTGCGTATTCGCTATATCGAGCTGTAATATCAACGAACTCCATTTCAATTCCCGATTCGATCCACGTGTGCCCTCGCTGCCTTCCTATCTACCCACCACATTTCAGTATGCTCAACAAAATTTTCACCTTCCAAATCGCGAGGTTAATTATTTCACTCCGCACTCTTGATGCCCAACGGTGGTGTGTGTTGCCCTCGATGACGTTGTTCCAATCCAGTGACCCCACCGGCACTCACAAATGACAACAGTGAGGCAGCACGTTGTGGCAGCGATATTTAATTACCATATGCATCATACTACTCTACGTACAGAGAACGTTACATTGTTACAGTGTTATGTCGTTGTCCAGGGGAAACCAGGAACAGCCTTTTAATCACAAGTCGGACGAACTCGACAAATTCAGCATTGTGTACATGCTCCATTCAACTAAACAAACAGTAATGAAGCCATATAGTATATTGTGGGATATTTGTAACGGATGGCGAATCGCATTGACTGCAATTCATACGATCACGTATCATATATACGTTCAAAATCTACTTTGTAGTCGATTTAAGAGACTCGAACTTGCCAGTAGAGACAAATTAATTCGCTCAACGTACCACCGAATCTTTCGCGAAAGTTCTTTGGTTCACTGGTATCGATACCGGAAACCTTTTTCATCATTCAATCATTAAATAAGCGTGTCTCTGAGAAACTTGCGGAGAATCTTTTTAAAGCCTGGGTATAATGGACAAAACGAGGACTGGAGCTCTAACTTTTTAAACTTTGACCAACTTTCAACATTATATATTCACTTGCGTTAGTTTCCATAAATTTATTAATGCTACTATTCAAGGAGTCAGTTTACGTGAAACGAAATTTTGTACGGTACTTTTGGAATTCAACGTTCACCCAACCCGCTTGTTAATGTCAGAATGAGATGTCGGTTTATATGAAAATTGGAGAATTCATGGAAACATCCCTAATTAGCGAAAAACGCGGTTTCGAGCCTTCCGAGAATTTGTAGTTATAGAACTCCAGATACCTGGAAAATTGAGCAAACTTCAACATGGGTGCATGCTTCCCGGATACTATAATTCCGCCCTTAGCGCTATGCCAGATCATTTTCGCATCGTGAAGGGCCTGTCTATGTCAAATATCGGATTACAGTCGAGAAACGTCATCGAAAATTGTGCGGATGTGCGTTCATGCGAGCATCCGATAAACTGACATTTACAGCCTCCGGTTAACTCATTAGCATGGTGATTTGTGCTCCTGTCTTTTTGTTTTTTCAGTGTTTCCCGAGTCACGAGAGACAGCGATTTATTTTCAAGCTGGCGAGGCGATTCCGAGAGCCGGAGCTCGGAGCCATAACACGGAAGCCAAGCGTTATGGGGTTTTCTTCCGCGATCTGAAAGCGGGTATCCGGAAACCCCATTTACATCCGGGAATGAAGATACGCTACTTTCATTTCTACATCATTACTATTTGCGTCATTGTTAAGGGGATAGTGGCCAAGAACGAGGCAACCGAAAATCCCTCGTCTCATTGACCTGGTCTCTAATGAGCGCACATACGAGTACTTCAGCTCAAGGGGGCTTCTTTACTCAAAACCGCGCCCTTATTTTTTCCGGCCCACCTGCAAGATGCAACTCCGAGGGAAGCTTCTACGGTACAGTTCGGAGAAAAAATATTGTTTCGTTGCGTTCCAGCTTCCCATTCGATATTGAATCTTTCGAACATTTGTGGACCTATATCAATATCAATTTTCACTGATTTCATTGAGAAGCTTCAGATAAACAAGTGACGAGTGAGATTATGTTCTCGTGAATGAAAAAATGTCTCTAGTTTCATTGACAATGAGGGCCCTGTCGGAGCACCCTGAAAATTCGTTGAATAGTACTTTTAACAAGGAAATTTGTCCACGAATCGACTACCGTATTCAGTGGATCTTTCTTGATTTCTCGTTGATCGTGAATCTGCTCGAGAACTCGAAATCCAGCTTGAAATATTTGACTGGGTGAGTTCCGTTAGCGATTGCATCCTCGTACGCTCATTTATAGCATAGCGAAGGAAATTGTTTTCTATTGGGGGAATGAATTGCAGGGGAATGTTAGCAAAGACGGAAGCTCACTCGTCGCTCGCACTTGAAAGTATGCAACGTCAAGAACAGAAGCATGCAGCAGCATGAGCGCTGTGAAAAGTTCTTCTGCCACTGTGCTGTATAAAGCTACGGTGTATCTTTGTGTAATTAAAACCGGAGGTGTTGAAAAACACGCAGTGTCGGTCGTGGGGATGCGAAGGTGCACAAGGAAAGTTAGTCCCCCTTGAGGCTGGCAACTACGTATAGAAAGACGCGCCATGTACAAATATACGTGGCATATGTGCAGACGAAACGCGCACCTCGGTTTGCTGATGGCAGACACCAAACGAACTTCAAATTCAATCGAATTTTCCTGTTTTGAATGTTGTCGAAAATAGATTGAAGATGAGGCAAATATTTTTTCGCTGTTTTTCCAAGGTTGTCTTGAACTTCTAATACGTACAGACGAAGCTACCGTAGCTGTTCTTCGAGGAACTTTTCTCTATGTCGAAAAAACCCCGGAGGGCCTTCGTGCCTTTGCTATCTCTTTGATATTTCAGATCGAAGAGAGCTCGCGCGGTTATCATTTTCTCTCGTATTTTACGACAGTTTTCGCATAACCTATAAAGCTTTCGTGAGTATTCGCGATGTTTCCGAAAAAAAAACAAAGAGCACTGTGAAAGCAAAGGAAACGCAGAAACTTCGTGCCCGTATATACACGAATGAGAGACTTTTTTCCCATAGCTACTGCTTATACCAACATTCAAGAAATATTTGTTATTCAAAGCACTGTGCAAAAAGCTCCAATTTGTTTGAGTTACGTTCAAAGAGCACCGTCGAAAAAAGTCACGTTTGAAATATGCTTTGCTGTCATTCAGCTAATCAGTGAATGTACTCAACGTGAATTTTTGTCTCCTTCATTATCCTCGTCCTTTTCTTTTATTCCAGAGGATAATCGTCCATGAAAAGGATCTCGTTTATCTTTTCTTTCAAGCCGGGGATGAGAAAATGTCGGTTCCTCGTTCCGTTAGCCTGAAGCTCTTGACTTTTCAGCCGTTGCCATTAGCCAGTCGTCTCTTTGTGTTTAACTATTTAATTTTATGTTCCGAACAATGGGAGATTATTTTTTAAAATACAAACACAAGATATAAGAGCGCACGTTTTTTCCTTCGTCTCACAACGCAAATTATTTCCCACTGGCTTTTATTAGCCAATACACACATACTTATTTGAAATAAAAGTATTTTGCATTGTTTGTGCATTTAGAAGGATCCACACGAAGCATTGCATCTACCAGTGCTTAGTAAGACCGTATAATGTACGCGCGATAAAACCTAATCGACTCGAACGTTTCCGCAAACTTTCGTCATGACTATATGCGTGTGTATGCCAAGTACAAGAAGAGAAAGAAAGGCTGGATGCTTCGCGATAACTGTGAGCGAAAACTACTTCCTCCCTCGGAATTACACGACCAGAGATAGAAAGGGAAGAACAAGAATAAGAAAAGGGAAGACAGGACAGTCGGAGAAGGCAAGAGATTGAGAGGGAAGAAAATAAGGGAGAGGGAGTGGTGGGGGCAAAGGTATTGAGAGGTGGAGGAGTAATTTTCGTTGAAACGAGCCAAGACATTACGCAGGCCCGCGATTCCAAACGTTTGCCAACTTTTCTCCACTCTTGTTAGTCAAACGAAAATAATAAAAAAAACGCCAAGAGACTCTCCTCGAGAGTACTTCGAAAAACCCATTTGCCCTCTTCTCGTACCTAATTTGCACAACCTTAGGAAAGTGTGAGTTGTGGCTTCTTTCATTTCATTCTCACCACAGCTCGTACCGATTCGTCAACTGTTCGAACTTATTTCGGTTTGTTTGGGCTTCTTCAGGCTTGTTTGACCCTATTTGGGCTTGTTTAGGCTTGTTGAAGTTAGATCGAAATGTTTGGGATTGTTTAGGCTCGTTCGAACAATGGACGAATCCGTACGAGATCGATTAAGAAAGGAATGAAACCAAAAAAATCAGTTTTCATACCTGGAAACCCTACTTTGTAGGAAATCGTTCAAAAGGCTTCCTTTTATTTTAAAACACTTTTCAGCAAGGTTACATTATGGATGACAACATTCGTGAGATGACGCGCGTAAAATCAATGATCCCTGGTCGAAGCATTGTTAAGTCCTTTCATGTTCTATGCCCACCAGTTCGTCTAATTGTAACAAAGTTATTGTACATAGTTTAAGAAGATCACGTTTCGAATTTCGCTCTGTATATCTATTTACCTAATGCGTGCTTCATTGCGGAAGGAACACATAGTAGAGACGCGGTTTCACGACTCGCAACGTTTAATGGGGTGCGTCGATAAATTATGGAAGTCAGGCAAGTGTAAGCCTGACGAAGTATGAATCTGTGTAATAATACTCTCGCGCTTTCCTGCGTCTACCGTACTAAGGAAGTTCCGCTCCTACTTCGGGGAACGCGAGAGGCGCCGGGGGTGCACAAGCTTAAGTATGGACTAGCCGCGATCCTAACAACCTGATTCTTTTATCTTTCCCTTACCAATTTGAAGGAAACTTAAGCATTGTTCATGTCGAAAAGTAGGTGGTCAATCTTCGTGTAAATTTTGCAGCTGCATGCGGAAAGTGTTTGAGGGGATGCTATAAAAGTTTTAAAGATCTGCAATCGTTTTGAGATTGAAGCAGAACTTCCTTAGCCGGCGGGACGTTTTAAGACCGCCACGAGTTGTAAATATTCCGAATGTTCCGAAATTTGAAGGTTCTCACACGACACTTTGCGAATGTTTCAAAAAAAGGCATGGAAAATATGCTGAAGAGGATGAGAAAATGAAGGTGAAAAATTCATCCGACCGGGCGAGATTCTCAAACACCCTTGGGAATGACGAATCTTCACGATTACGCGCAACTCGATCGTTTTTTCATATTTAAAGAAGCTCCCCGGAACAGCAATGTTAATGAGCTTTTGGAAGTTTGGAAAGTTTCAACCCGAGAATTTTTTCTGCTCGTCTTGGTCGGGAGGAGGAAAGGACAGAGGTTATCTGAAGAATTATGGGCTTAGCGCGTGTTACCGGATATTGATAGATTCCTGCTCAATAGAATCGGACATAATTAACGAGGAAGTTTATCCCCGATTTTCTGTTCTTCGCTCAAGTACTCACGATATTTTAATTGACTTGTCCGATTTGTTCCACGTGATACCTCATTTGGATTATGACCATTTTCGGTCGAATCTCGAAACGAAAAAGTTACGATGGTAAAATAAAACGTCGCAGAAATTTCAATATCAATGATGCTCGTAACTTTTTCAAGAGTTGGATGAAAAGTTGAGGATTAACAAAAGCGGAGTGTCCGAGTCCGACGGGAATTTGAATGAATAGCGAATTAATTACGATTTTTTCTACGAGTCGTTTTTTCTTTCTTCAATTCAGAAAATAATATATGCAGTACGAGATTGGTGAGATACACAAGCGAGTTTGTTGGAGCGTACATAAGTGCAGAGAAACTTGTCGAGAGAAGCGGTAAAATTGCACACGTATGCAGTTTGTTCCGGGCGTCGACGTCTCAGGGTTGGATTACGAGAGTGGATACTGTGTTGGTATCCTCTCAGGGCTATACACGGATGCTGATTTTCTCGCTTCCTCCGGGTTCATTCTCGCCACGGTCTGAGGCACACAAGATTTCACGACTGCTCGAGCTCCATTGTCGCACACGCCCGAGCGGCTTAATTGGACGTACGGTACACCCGGCAATGTAAATCTCGGGCTCTCGCGCGCCACGAGATAATACTAATTAGACGTTGGGTGGATTAATACCGCGAAGACTCGAAACCCCTTGAGACATACCGAAGCGTAAAAGTCCAGACGATTTTATGTACTGTTTTCGTCGAATGTACTTCATTTGTAAAATAACCCCTCGGATGATTAATTAAGCAAGTACTCTGACGCTCCACCCCGTCAACATTTGTTCGTTGAGTGCGGTGTCGAGCTAATAAGAAATAAAGCATTCCCGAAGTCTCGAGAGCTCGGATACATCGATTTCGTGTTTAAGATTGTCTTCTCCTTTTCACTCCTTCTTCTATATTCCGCTTAGTCAGCTTGAAAAATCCCTTCGAGTATGCTCTTTCGTCTTACGAGGGTTAGAATCCGGAATTAGAAGCTCCCTTTTATCGTCAAATTCCTCCTAAGGCTTCCTTATATGTATACACATTTAACAAGATCGCGTATATGTATTCAATGACGATTCGCCTACGTGCTTCGCGGTTCCTCGGTCACGGGGATCAGAACGGTATCCCGATGTCGATTCCTCTTATCCGATCCTTTGAAGGATCCATGAAAGCGACGTACCAGCAAGAGTCTCTGCTTCACCGAGTCGACAAAATCACGATAAGAGTGAGAGAGACGGAGAGAAGCGGATATCCGTTTCCACTCGTGAGCAATCCTTCCTCTCAACGTATCCTCATACCTCTTCGTTACACACACTGTGTATCCAGGGTCTTTCAGACCCCTTATGTATTCTGTTAGTACTGTTTTTCTACCTCTTCATCCGACGTGAAATCATCTTTCTGCTTACCCTCGTGTCGTTATCGTTCGTCAAACATGACGCGTGAGAAATCCAGTTGGATATTCAATTTATAAAAATATCGGATCTAATCTGTAACTAGCGAAACGTGCTGCGTCCATTTTCCGATTCGTTGAAAAATTAATGTGAATCGGAGGGCACCGGGGGTCGATAATACGAATACAAAATAAACTTCCGAATGGACTCGTCCCTCGGAATCCTTGTGCACGATTCCTCCGGAAAACTCGGTGCACATGTAACACCGTCAAATCAATATACAACAAGATTCTCCTGTTCCATTTACTACGAGCGGAAAGGCTCTCTCGGCGTTTACGTCTGTCTGACTGCATGGTATATCACCTCGTAAATACCGAAGCGTAGAAGTTTGTGCCAAATCGGGAACAAGGCACGATCAGACGCTATAGCTCGGTGCAGACGCGATGAAAGTACTGACTTATCGTTAACGAGACTACGAGACACCTCTTCGTTCTTCATCTCACTCGAGAATCTACTCTCCGCTTTATAGTTATATAAATAATAACCGTAAAATAAGTTTTCCCAGATTCCTCCAAACTACGACGATTCGTGCGGACTGATTTGCTCCGAACCCTCAAGTTTTGTGGTCCTGTATTTCGCACTTGCCCCCCTTTCTCCTTCCAACTTCCCCTCGAACTGGCACTCACGTCCACTTTAACGACATGTCATGTCGTCAGACTCTGTTCTGCCATTCCAAGTACAACTATCGACATCGCCAACCGTTCACAGTGGATTCCGAAGGAATGAGGCCTTATATCAAAAGCATGCATCTTCACAACGAATTTTTGAAAGTTTTCATAAAATAACTAAATCAAAAAGAATTAAATTGCGACTAGGAACTACAATAATACTGGATTATTGACTCAGCATTTCAGCAGAGTGTTTGAAGTGTAGAAATTAATTTTGAACACATGCTTTGCGACTCTAAGTAGTAATGCCTCGACATAGTCAGACGGGCGATTTGTCTCTAGCGATATCCACGATGCCACATCGTGTCGTGGTAAAATGATTAATTTTGGATTCTTCCTCACCGTTATTCTTCATAGGAAAATGAACTCGTTATTCGAACCAGAATGAATTATAAAAAATGTAAGTTTATTATTCATGATTTATTTCCTGTTCGGGACTGGTCAAAGAAAATCGATTTTGCCATGAATATATCGAAGGATCAGCTGTCATTGTGACACTTCGATCGAAACGAGGTAACTTTCAATAGTAATTTAACTTGAACTCTACCACGGTGGCCAGCAACGTTCAGCGTCATAGTGAAAACTGCAATTTTATACGTCACTCGTGAAGTTTGGATGAAAGGAGTCTTCAGTTCTCAAATGGAACGCGAAAAATCGAGCGAAAAATAATTTTATGCTTTGATAAGGTTTCGAAGGTTTTTTTAAATGTTCTCCCTAGCGGCTGTTAGTGCCCTAGCAGACGTACGTGTCAAAAGTAATGCATTTGTTTTGTTCGTCAAATTGTTTCATCGTCATGCAACACTCGAGCCTTGAACAAAGTGAGAAATCCCTGCGGAGGATGCGCAACCGCCACTCCAAGGCTTCGAGGCACGATGGCACTCGAACAACCGTCGGGGTGTGCAGTAATACGATAATTGGCCCCCGCCCCGCAAGGGTGTACGCGTAGCGGTACGTGAAAGAGCATCTTATTAAACCAAGCGTTTCGAGCATTTGCATATTTAAATTTGCATTCTCGGTTTTGCAGCAAGTGGATCCATAGCCCCGAGGCATTATACGGGCTTGCTCTCGTATCGCGTTCTCCACTGCTCGAGGGTGGTTTCAAATCGTACTTGAGCATCAAAGAGACTAGAGTATTAAAGTCGCTTCCCCACGACTCTATTGACGTTGGGTACTTCCGAGAGCAAATTCAAAAGGTATTTATTGACTCTGAATGCTACAAAATTATATATTATCCTTCCAGCTTCCGGCCAAAGCTCTTTAATGGATAGAATCAAATGAGGATCCGAGTAGCCTGCGACAGTTGCCACATTCGAGGATCTGTTATCAGATGATCGATCTTCGAGAGTCCGATTCAAATGAAAAATTGGAGAAATGTATAAAAGTTAAATCAGCTGATGAATGAGAAAAATATGTACGATGCTTCGGAAGTCGATAATAATTCGAGCGATTGAAATCACTGTCACTCGAGTGGAAATCATTTTCACTCGGTATCTGTTTCGCGCCCCGTATTGAGAATCTCGGAAATTCGTGCAAGTGACGAGAATCCAACGAGGCAAATTGAGCGACAATGTATACAGGATGAAATTAACTTGCGAACAAGTCTCAAAAGCTGGAGACACTGATCGCGCGAATTCTCAAGTTTCCGGTCCGCGATTTGTGATATTGGCGGAGAGCTCAGACGGGCGTCACATGCACGTGACAAATACTGCGATATTCTCGATTATATACCGTTAGTTAATACGACACGGAGGAATGAAGAGGGAAAGCGAGAGGGAGGAAAAGAGACGGAGAGAGGGCGCGCAGTTAAGAGCGGTCTCTCATGTCAGCGACAACAGGCGCAACCGCGAGAACTTCGCCCACCTGTCCTGATAATGTCGGTTAATATCATGTAAATTGTAATTAACATTCATGGGCTTAATTCGGGGATCGTGGTGCACGTTCGCACCCTCTTCCCCGCCCTCCCTCGTTCTCTGGCTCTCTTGCCGTGCTACCTTTGTCTCTCGGCATGGTGAAAACTTTCAGGCCTGAAATTTACGATCGCACGGTAGTGGGCGAGCAAAACATATTTCGAGCGCACACAGAGATCGCGCGGAGCAACAACATCTCGGGGAGTAACATCGGTACACGACTCACCTGTACATAAACCAGGTATGCAAAAAAACTGCATCGCTCCTACCGAAATGATATACTATTTTTTATTATTATTTTCGTACGTTATTTTCATACAAGAAAGTTGTTTCCGGTGGAGAATGGAATATTTGGCGAACCGAGGGACATAAAAGCGAGGGCAAAAATGAGCAATGGCAAAGATGAACCGCACGGTGGCTCGTAATGTGGAAAAGTTAATTAAAATGTACACGGTTAGAAATGGAGAAGGGAATGCTAAACTACTAATAAGGTTCGTAAAATGAATGCAGGTGAAGCGCTTTTTTCTTTCTGCTGATGATTATTAAAAAATAGATTCCATCCTGAAATTCGTTGGGTTTATTTGGTTTTTCAGGATTCATCATTCCTCATCCAATTTCTCATATGCCAACAAAGATTGGAAAACTCACCATTGATCACGCGGATCCGGAAGTGTTCGGTGGATGGAAATCAGGTCACTGACATACTGATTGAAAGCATTGTTCAGCCACCCATCGTCGACGAGTTTTTTCGTCTCTGCTGTCAGATTGGTTGGAAGAACAACGGGTTTTCCCATTTCACCGGGTGCCGCTTCTTCGGGATCTTTTGGCGCAGCAAGAACCCCACCACCTTCGAATAAGAATTCAGCAAATTTTTTATTTAACGTATTTTTCATGGATACCGAGTGGAGCACAGGGCATTTTCTGGGAAATTCAAAACTCTATTACGATTTTCACAAAACCAAGGTCATTTTTTCGGTAACAAAAATGTAACTTATCTAGAGCTCAACATCAAAATTTCAACTACGCGTTGTTTGTTCAGTAAGATAAAAGCAATTCTGACTGTTTTTAGTTTCCGTTGGACGCGAACTAAAAATTTACTACGAGTCCACAAAGCTCCAATTTGCTTCGGAGAAGCTTGATTAGTGTGTTTTGTTCAAATTTCGTTTTTGCTCTTTCTGACATTTTATGGGCTTTTACGAGAATATTTCTCAATTCCGTTTTTTTCCTCTCACTAATGTCGACAATTTCATCAACATTTTTATACGACACGTTGGGGCAACTTGACCAATTCTCTCCTGAATAATTTCTGTTCAGTTCGATTCATTAAATGAATCCACAAACCGACCTCACGAGCAACGTTATCGGTTTGAATGAATATGTTTTTCACGGATGATTCAACTAGCAAATCGGTAGCTTTTAAACAGTCCAAAATACACTTAATTTGGAGTTGACGAAAATATTCATGCTAAACGAACGGGAGATCGGTGACTCACCTTGTTCTGGTCCAGCCTGATTGATTTTCGGTTTGCTCTGAGCGTTGCTAGGTGTTTCCCGTTTAGGGGCTAAAAATGGTGGTACGAAACCATTGGCTACTTGAGGCGCAACAGCGACACCTGAGGGGGCCAAGCCAGTCTGGACATCGTTGGCCGAAGCACGGTCTTCCGTGTAAAGAAGGAAGCAAACGGTGAGCCAAACGGCCGCTGCCAAAACTGCCACTTTCACCCACAGAGATCTTCGTCTCGGAAATGCCATTATCATTTTGATGATTAATCTTGTCGTTTCGGGGGGGGGAAAAAAAAATGTATTTCCCGATGATTGAAAAAGTGTCTGAAGCTTGGTGGCTTGTAATGTCACTCGTTTCGTCGATATGTCAATTGTGACAGACGAGCCAATATTTTTCCGTTACCTCAACAACATTTTTTCAAAATACTGCTCCGGAGTCAGTCAGTCTCTCATTAATGATGATGGTGATTATTATTATTATTGTTATTATTGATATTGAATCAGTATCCGTTCCGTTGAATTGAGGCCATTAACGCTTCGTCAATCAGAAAATAACGTGAATAAACACAGCATTGGAATCTCGAGATGTAGAGATTTTCATGAGACCGTCGTTCGCGGAGTTCAAATATCTGGATATGTTTGCAAACCACATTGATATAAATTATTTACGAGCAGCCGTTCATTTAATTCATACGATCATCGTCATACCGGATGACCCAAATTTGTCTTTCGCTCGTACGAACTCCCAAAATCGATCGCAATTGCTTCTTCGAATGATATGAGCCAATATATTATTTAATCGAACTGGAACCTCTGAGATACGTGTGACATCGCGATTGCAGATTCGTTTTCCCTCGAGTCAGCGGCTCGGAATTTCTGTAACAGACAAAGAAATAACGATGCCGTGAGAAAAATAAAAAATTGTTCGAATATTTGGTGCCTCATCAGCTGTGCATGGCATTCATCAAATGATAGCTCGTGTTTTATTTTTGCGGTGTGTGTAGTCACGTCCCTTACCGTCCTGGCTTTTGTGTGTGTGTGTGTGTGTGTTTCTGGTGAATTCCTCATTTTGGAAATTCCATATTGTATGGCCGTGTGGGAAAGGTTCTCATTAAGATTCGTGAGTCGTTCGAGCAGACGAGATCCAGAATTTTAATGATGATTCGTTCGTCGTACCTCCGTCTTTCGCTGTTTCGTTTCATATCTGTTTTGCGAACGGATGAATATACGTACGAACGTTACGCAGCGCGACTCGCGGTGCTGCATGAGGAAATGAGATGAGCGATCAATTTCCTCATTATACTGCATCCATAGAGTAGCGATATTACGAAATGTGAAACATCATTCTCTTCCCGAAAGGTTTCCAAATAAATCCCCTTCCCCCGGATCGAAATTTTAAACCAGACGCGATGAGAAAATTGATAGAGAATGCAAGTGAAAAAAAATCCTCCCTTTCAAATCCCCGTTCAATCGATTCTTTATAATTGATTCTTGTACCGTTTCACAAACAGAAATGCTCTGTTATTATCGACGAAAAAAGTTTCATATAGGTCGAAATAAGTTACGTGTTGAGAATATAAGAGTAAAAATAACGTGAAGAAAATAACGAAGCAAAGAAATGTAGCCTTCGCGTATCTATTTTCGCTGCGATTATTTTTGTACCTCGGGGAAATCGTTTCATAGTAACCACAAGCATTACGGGAAATTCAATCGCCTCTTACAGAGGATCTCGTGACGTGAACGTTTCTCAACTATATAAAGACCAGAGTAATATTATCTAAACGCACAGACGAGAGTTTGTATGTGTTAAAAAGTGGAATTGAGAATGGACTCATCGAAAAAAATACTCGGTACATAGCGGAGGCCGATTGTACGGGAGAAAAGCAAAGCCAGAAAGACATCGAGAGAACGAGAAGGAGCTTCTCCTCGCGGGCCAAATAGAGAATCCCATCTGTTGGTAAAATACACACGCGCGTGTGTGTAAAACGTTGCACGAGAGTCAGGGGCACTTTAATCGTGAAAAGGATTGAGGTGAGCTTTCCTGCGCGAGCGCGGAACGAGTCTTCCGGTACGAGTAGCTGTGACGTATTTCGTCTCTTGGCCTCTTTCTACCGTTTTATACATATCTCCGTCTCGGTGGATGCGAATACGAGCAATTTGTCCAGTACGTATGTTGCATACGATGAATATATATACGTATAATGTACACAAGCATTCGGTATTAAACGTCTGGTTCGTGCTGCAAGTTCCAGCGTTTCATAATGCCGTTGAAAACGTTTCCGTATATTCTTTCCTAAGGAGATATCGTCAAAAGATAATTTCAACTCGCTGCGCGATACCCGAAAATACAGAGTGCAATGAGAGGAGGGCGCTGCTTTTCACGATAATCACAGAAATAATATATTTGAATGGGAATAGTGTCATTCGAAAGAGTGCCCCGAGCGGAAAATTAATAGTGAAAAAGGTAGTGAAATCGATAATATCGTGAGGGGAACCGTTACTCTTGGATAGAACATTTCAGGAAAGAGCTTCAAACGCACACATGCGCGAGCGAGTATTAATGTGGGCACTCGAGCTTCAGCTGTGAATTGCCAAAGCTAAATGTCTGCTTTCAACTCTTTTCTCCATTCGAACGTAGGCTTTCGAGCTCGCTATATCTGTCGCTCTTGCTCCGGAGAAATGCAGTCTACGGGCTAAACTAGCCCTTCGTAAGTTGCACAATACAAGCATCTGGCGCCTCACTCGTATAAAGAAAAAGAGAGAAACAACATCGCATCCAAACACCGCAGTAAATGGGCGCGTAACTTGTGCCAGAAGTACTCTTCCTCACCTAACCTCTTTCTCCAAATGTTCCATGTGGATTATTGCGCACAGACTCACACCCCCGCACACGCGTACCCGTGTGCACACCGTGTGATATATCGCTTCACACATTACACAATAGTGCCCTCGCAACGTCTGGCAAAGGAGAGTCTCCATTTTCTCCGTATATGACGATAAACCTCTTACAATTCTCCCGCATAAAACGTCAAGCTCTTGAAAATACTATCAACCCGTCTCCGCTTCGAGCCTTCCCCTCGGCAACTAAATGCAGTTCCAACGGTGGACGACCTCAATTTCAGTCATTTTTTAACCTCAACCTTACGCCCGGTAGGCTTTACCTCTTCCATCCCCAGTATTCTCGACTACTTTCTTGCCAAAAAATACGTGGGAACTGCCTCGGATGCCAGTAGGCGTTAAAACTGTCAAAACAATCGGGAAAACTAAACTATTTGATGAAACTTCATTTTCGGATGGGAGATGATGCTTTAAATATTGTATACGACGAAATTAAAGCAATAGGAAGCAAATATAAAAGTTATATTCGTTCAGGCTTTTCCAGTTCAAGGTATACGAAGTTAACTATAACAAAAGATTTTTGATAAACGACTGACGGATGACGGAATCCTTTTATCGTGACGAAATTCAAATTATATTTGTCGTTTTTCGGTAACGTGACATTTTAAAGTTTACAATAAATGTTCTCTCACCACGCCATTTTTAATGTACGAACATCAAACCAAAAGATTATTCCCAACTAAGCTCAAAAAGCTCACCCTCATGAGATTTCGAATTCAGTACAATAATAAAATTCGATATGTTTCTCGTCTGTTCATGCGACTAAAGAAATGATTTTTTCAAGATAATTCTTAGTGCACACTCGTAAACTAATCCTTGGAATAAACGGCCTCCGACTTGAGCGGATTTAGCATGATTTACAAAGTTTTGTTTGTTGTTCGACTTGTGCCAATTCTCGTAGACCGTCTCCCCCGATTCGAACAAGAAGAGATCGTTGTCGGCGATAAACA
Organism: Venturia canescens; assembly: GCF_019457755.1. Classification (NCBI taxonomy): domain Eukaryota; kingdom Metazoa; phylum Arthropoda; class Insecta; order Hymenoptera; family Ichneumonidae; genus Venturia; species Venturia canescens. Next base: position 1,521,658 of record NC_057423.1, on the reverse strand, counting down.
GTTAAGTCAGCACAGCGTATTTCATCTCGTCGAACTTTTATCACGTTTCATATTACATGTTGTACTATTTTTGGGATATGCAGAGAGGAGAAATATTCCCAACGTCGATTCGCGCCCGCGTCGAATGTACGTGAAAAGCTTGTAAATTCGGAGGAACAACCCCGAGTAAAAACTAAATATGGGGACAAACATGTGTGCTGACAAAAGGGGAGTGAGGTGGCTCGCGCGGGAGGGAATGGATGTGGATGTTTGTACACACGTTATCTCGCGTTGGTTCCGGCTGATGCTGCGGTTCAACGCCGTCATACCGAAACGGAGTGATATGACAGATGCGGCAACAGACTGTCGAACCGCTCTTGATCCTGCAATGAAAGATTTTTCGCTTCGCTAAAGTTTCGCACGTATATTCAGTCGGTTCGAAAAGAAGGAGGATGAGAATGGAGGCTAAAACATGATAATTTTTACGTGCAATGAGGGCGCGGCTTTCACGAAGAAAAAGGGATGAAAATCCTCATGCAAAAGACTCTTCATTTGGTAAGTAAGGTGAATATTCAATCTGCAGTATTTATCTCGATGAATATGCGCGCTGAGGGTCGAAGTCGACGAGGCGGGGAAAGGACGCTGTACGGCAAGAGAGAAAGAGAGACTTCGTCAGTGAGCCGGACTATTTAAAATTTGCATGCATGGACCGCGAAACGGTCGCGAGGATTCGGGCGAATAAAATGCATGGCAGGAGAAATGGGGAAAATGGGACGAGATGAAAAAGCATTAAAAAAAAAAACGTGAGGAAAATGAGATTGAAAAAACAATTGGAAGATGGTACGACGACGCAATGCCCACGAACGCGCTGTATTCTTCGGCATTTTGCCAGGGTCCGGCATAACAGGAACCGCGAGTATTGCAAGCTCATAAAATACATAACGATGACGAGCGAATGGCCAGAGTACGAGAGGCACATTGCGTGGACGGTTTTAATTTTCCTTATTCTTCCTCCCTCATTCGAGCCCATGACTTTTTTTCAAGCAGCCCTTAAGCTTTTGCGAGCCCCTTAAGCTATTTTTTATTACCAGCATTCCGGTTTGTCCTCTCTTCCAGAGCCGGCGTTTCATTTATATCGCATCTTCTTTTCTCGGAAGTAGCCTTTCTTCTTTTTCGTAATTCTTTCATAATTCAACTCGAGACGTGAACCAAAGAAACAAAAGATAATATTATTTCTTTAGAGCGACACTGGCGGCGTTGTATTTCCGTGAAAAGTCCCCCGGACTATTTATCCCCCGGGGAACAATATTCTGGTGACCTCGATAGGGGTATATAAGGAAAGACCAAAACGTCCTGGCCCTCTACGGTGAGTCTTATTCATATTTTCCTTTCAAGATAGGAGCGACGGTCAAAAGGGAGAATATTTGGGAAGAGAAGAACCGCCGTCTCGAGCAGTCTTCGAAATGCTGAAATTCATTAAAATACTGCAGTATTCGTACCGAGTTCAAAACACATCCGTACTAAGTATTTTCTTCATTTCGATATTACTTGGGAAAAGTTGTCAGCATCGGATATATCGATGCTTTACAGGAAAACTTGATGCGAAGCCAGACCAGGAAGTGCTCTCGAAGATTTTGGAGTGGAGCTTTTAGAACGGCTGGAACGTGTGCCGACCGATTCGCCAAGAAGAACTTTTACCCGAGGCAACTTTGAGTGTCGAACACTCCTCGACTCGAAAGAAAACATTTTCGCTCGCCTCATTTTAGTTGTAACCGTATGGGAGAGAGGTCTACACACGTCAGTGATAACGCAATACGTTGATACGTAGATATACAAGTTGCTAACACACGGAAGACGAGCATTAAACCTGGACAATAGTGAAGACCGTCGAGAGGCTCATAGAGCGAGATACGAGGCAATGGAGAGTTAACACTGTGACCGCTAATGGAGTAATGGACATTCTGAGGTACGGAAGGGGAGAAAATACGCTGGAGACGAGGCTCCGCTCGCTGCTGGACGTTGGCCAAATAAGTACCCAATCAACTATCTTGCATTGTGTTTCTGCACACACTCACTCGCACACCGACACACGTGCGCTAAGTATATAGTCGGAAAGTTCCACGTACTCTTTTTTTATCACAAGCCCAGCACGATCGAGTCGAGCAACGTCAAGTTGATAAAGGGAATGGTAAAAGAGGCTGTAAGAAAGCGAATATATCTGTGTACGAATGGACGAGGATAAGAGAGTCTTTACGGTCTTTATCGGAAGAACGAGGAGTCGAATTTATCGAGAGCATCGAATCGATAATTTAGTACCAAAAATCATGTCGATTCTGGGGACCTAAGTGGTGGAAAATTCAACACGTCTGCATGAGAATGAAGATCCTGTACGATTTATCACGCTGCGAGGAGAAATATTGATCAGGTCTGCAATTTAACTCCATCGAAAACTACGAGCGATCGAAGAACTGACGGATATTTATTAAAGCCGCAGTTGTTACTTCGATCACGATGAAAATGCAGAAAAACTGCGAACACATCATTGAAAATGGAGAACAATAATAATGGACTATAATCAACAGCTACTTCTTCAGTTGATATTGCAGAAATAAACAGAGATTTAAATAAAAACAAGAATCTTTGAAAATATAAATGAAAAACCGCTTCCTTAATAACAAGAAACGTGGGTGTCATCCGTCATAATTTTATTCTTAGATCGATTGATCGAAGTATAATATGGAATCGTAATGTATTGTCGAGGGTTATAATATGTCCGAAAACATGGGTAATAAATAGTCGAACAAACAAGTTATTTCCTCGTAAATATTGGACATAAAAAAGAATGAGTTTTCGATAGATAAGGCTGCATGAAAAAATAGAAGAGTTTGGGGTAGTTTTGTGGAAGTTTAATTGATTGACCCATTCGGTAGGGGCAATCAGGCAATGTAGAGAAGGACGGAGGCGCGCCATGAGATGTACGTATATAGCGTCGTATTCGATAAGTAATGCCCGGTTATCACGACTAGTAGGAAAAGGTATAGATCTTTGCCGGTTCGAAAGCACGTGAGGGTGGCGAAATAACGTTAGGTTCGTGTATTCCGACTATGCTTCCTAAATCTTCAGTACGTTCCTTCACTCATTTACCAAACTTTAATGCATATTAATCATAATATTTACACGGATGTAAATAAATATTAACTGTCAAACGGACATGTCGCGCATAAAACATTGCCCCGTTGCACGAAGTAAATTACATTTTATAGATGTAATTAGAGTGCTGCATAAGTACTGTGCACCGTTTAGGAACAACGGTGAGGCTCATGATTTTTCGCCAATTCCGCAACGTCGCTAACTACTCGAACGTCAGTAAAAAAAAAACTGTCGTTTATCATCTCACAACAGATGACACTGAAGTTTGCAACGTTGAAGTCCAAACATCTAAAAATCCCTGCCATAATTCCAGTAATTTTCCAATTTAGTTCCCTGCCGAATTTGCATTTCGTAGTTTTTCCACCTGCGCCGATACTTCGTGAAATAAAAAATGGATGAATTACAATTGTTCTTTTCGTTCATTTCGATGGATTCCAACATTGCAAACTTCAGCGTCGTTCTCAACAGCAAATTTTCTTGAATAAAGAAACGGACTGTTGGAATTCCAAAATGTTTGTTATTACAACAAATTGAGTCGTGGGCCTGCGACTGAGTAATTCACCTTTTCAGCAAATTTTTTTTCTCACCGAAGTTGTTGCAACCTGACACTGAATGCAACGTTAGTTTAACCGGTCTAAAAATAAGTCGAATTAACTCATAACCGTTCAGGACTATTTAGCCACACGTGCTTCGTTCTTGAGGAGAGTCGAGAAGTCGAGTAGCACACCTGTTAATGGTCCTCAAAGATCACGGAGTCACCAGTCACGTATTACAGGTGTCTACACCGAACAAGTGCAATTGCAAAGCTGGATAGAACGAATGCTTCGGTGGCCTTGCGACGGTCTGGGGAAATCATCAATCAGAGTAGACCACTGCAAATAGACGGCCCCATGGGATACATTTGTTTTCTTGGTTAATTAATGGCACGGAATGGAAGAGGCGAGTTGGAGTCGTCCACTTTATCGAGAGTGGAACTAAGGACACGAGGAGCGAGAGCGAGGGAGAATTCTCGTGGTTACGATGGTCAGAAACTCCAGGGAACATCGGAGAGTCGGACAACCGCATTCCGAGCTGGTTCCTCCCGAGAATATAGGATACGTTGTTTTCAAGCAACGTTTTGCCTCTCGCAAGCTAAGGGCTACATTGGGGTGCAAGGTTCGTGACCGCAACTATTTCTGCGCTTGAGCAGCATCGAGTCTCCGATTATAGACATCGAAAACGTACTCTAACCCTGGAGGCCCTCAACGGAATGTTGAATTAGCGCATGAAGAGAACTCTCGATAGACTTCGCTCTTGCCATAACTGCGCCACTTCCGTCTCGAGTTATACATGCTTCGCGGCTATTTCACCGTTTAAAAATATGAATTCATGTATTATTATATTTTACCTGCGGATATACAAAGTTGTCTCGGAAGGCTTTTACCTCCCGGCAAATCTGACTAGCCGAGCTGTCCGAGTTAGTGGTACTTCGAGTTCGAGTATCAGGATGACCGCAATCATTTCAACACCTCGATACAACCGCCATCCTCTTCTATCCTTTTGAGGCCTTGGATAGAGCCACGGCAAATTCTGGCGTTAAGACACTCGAGTGTAGTGAAACTTCTGCCTGGAACGGAGAGTTTCTACCAGAGGGCTCGAATTTTCCCCTCTAAAAACGAGGTATCAAACTCACACCGAGGCATCTGCAGAAGTTCCAAAGAATCCCCTTAAACTTTGAGTTATTGCCAAGTATAAATTCCAGATCGTAAGCATAATTCGCCATATTTTATTTCGTGTAAAGATCACGCGGCTTTGGTGATGTATCGATAGCCAGTACAAAACTCTATAAATACAAACATTTTTATTTCTACAGTTCATCTACTTTACTGCGAATTAATACTAATTTTAGTTGATGGAACGGCGGAAGCAGCCTGAAACTAGGTGAAATAAATGGGTAAATTTTTGATGACTCTCCGGATCAATAACATCTGCTATTCCAGAAGTCCACGCTGTCATTAATGTATTCCGATAGTTGTTCGATTGTGTTTGCCTCATCCTCAAGAAAGTCTATTACACCGGCAAATAGTTATATTTACTTGAGTGCACAAAGTATTGGTAGTGCAAGATAAATACTAGTCTCAGTGGCTGCACTGAGCGATCAATACCAACGGGGAAATGAGGTGAGCGAGGAAAGAGGAATATTATTGAAAATGGACGTAGGCACTCGAGAAACCACACCGGGGAAAGCGTCAATAGTCGAGGAAACGGAGAAGGAAGAGAGAGAAAGAAGAAGAGAAAAAAATAGTTTTGTTATTTCGTCGTCACATAGTTCGTGTCATCTCTCGTTAACTTTTGCCTCGACGATCAAACTCACCAACTTTCAGGGTACCTTAAACATCTTCGACGCTATTTCCGACTGCCTAATTCGATTGCAGTTGCAAAACAAAGAAAGACAAATAAAATAAACAAACTTTTGCTTCCCTCGAGTTTTCCGCTGCCTCGAAACTAAAACTCTGTCGCGAAAATGTACTGCATTATGCACGTGGATAATTTCGGAATGTTCTTCCTCCTCTTCTTCTTCTTGAATAACGAATGCTGAGACAAATTTTCAAAGCGAAGACACAACACTTAACGAACGAAAAAAGCCCTCGGAAAAACCACCGACTAACTCGTAATTCGTTGCGAGCCCACGTTCGGAAACAACTTTTAAACGCGAACATGTACCGAGAGAGCGAGAGAATGATTTCGCTTAAACTTTAAATCCCGCGAGCACGGATATCACGAAATGGAAGACGTTCATAAAAATCAATGGGTTCGCGCACCGGCTTCCCATACATACTTTAGTCAGGAAGTGTATTAGAAAGGATTTTTCCTGCTTAGCCCGGAAACGAGACATTTACAAGGGTGTTATAAAAGAGGGTGTCCAGTTGACGATTACACCGAGCGCCTCGGGTGTGCAGCCGTTTCCCTTTTGTTCCATTGATGCAGCTTTACAAAAGTGAGCGTATATATACACGAGGTACGAGCATTAAACGCGACCGAAAAATTCTATAAAAAAAGGTTTGTATACAGTCGAGCAATTGCCGAGAAACGGGAGGTGAAAATTTCGCGCTTATTCACTGGATTTTTCCAGTTCCATTATGCCCTAATTTCATGCAAGTGATCGTGCAAAAACCTGGTGAAAGGAGCTTCCCCCATTATAGCGAAAAATAATACGAATTCCGTATGAACTTGCCGGCATAATGAACTAATACAATAACTCATTATCATTTGCCCGGTGCGCATAATAGACAAAAGCGCTGCGTTAAAGAAAAAAGGTCATAACTTCTCAATCCATTCATTCATTTATTTATTCTCCGAGTACGCGCCGGTGAAGAACGGCAACAGGGATCGTGAAAAGCCGAGCGAACGGGCCATATCCTGCGCCTTCATCCTCAACGGCAAACTTATGCATCGGTGGATGCATTGTGCCGATTTACCGAGGATGCGCTTGCCCCCAGCGACGAGACGTTCTGTGCAGCGGCTCTCCGGACCCATTTGTTAGATGAGAGAGGGGCGATTCGAAAAAGCTCTCAGAGTGTGCACTCCCAAGCACGAATATACTATGAGGCCGGTATACAGATCGAAAAACTCTCTCTTTATCCATACACCGATCTCAATATCTCTATATATGGAATATCCCCGTTGCCAGCTTTTCACTACGAATGGAATGCAAATGGTGAATCCACCGTACTCTATCGATGTTCGAGCTAGAGTTATTCGAGTGCTCCTTCAATTCCGACACCGATTGCCAATCCGACCAATATCCCACAGTCGAAGAATTATCCAACGGTATGATATTTTTTTCCTCCTCTTTATTTATATCGATATATGTCGTCAGTAGATGGTAAATAAAAACGTTGCCAGGGTAAACCAACCAGCAAAGGGTAAATACGAATCGACCGATGTCCTCTTCTAAAAAGTTGGTGAGTAACGCCCGAAGTTGGTCACCAACGGGGAGCATTGTTGTCGTTTTATTCGTGCTGTGATTGGTCGCTTTGAAATCTCGAATTTAAAGTCCTGCTCTTAGTTTGATAGTTTCAACTGTCAGATTGACAGTTCGTGTATGCGCAGTTGATTATATCAATCAACAGCGTTTAATTACATGGCCCACAGAGAAACAGCACATTCAAATAAAAAAGTATTCGTATTCGAGTGTAAAATAACATAACCCATGTTTTTCAGGCTCCAGTTTTTTTCAGCACGAAAATAGGAAATAATATTTACATTGAATTGAAATGCGAATTGCTTTTTATTTCGTACTTCGAATGGTAATAGATTTATCGTAGGATGATTATGAAAATATACGAATTTTCTCAAGGTCCGAAATTTCGTGTTAATTTTACAAATTTCAGTGACGAGGTCGACGGTTTGTGGTAGTCAAAATCCAGGTCGACTTAATAGTGATTTTTTATGCCCAGATCGACAACAACTACATGGCTTCTGTTGTCTAGGTTGACGACTTCATGTTTTTCGATGCCCAGGATGACGTTTCTACTTCCTGTCTACGTCGACGGCTCCAGATTCCACTATCTAGGTCGACGGCTCCATAGTTTTCAATGTCTAGGTATATTTTTCCTTGGTTTTCGATGTCTAGGTCAACGGCTCCATAGTTTTCGATGTCTAGGTATATTTCCCCAAGGTTTTTGATGTCTAGGTCGACGGTTCCATAGTTTTCGATGTCTAGGTATATTTCTCCAAGGTTTTTGATGTCTAGGTCGACGGCTCCATAGTTTTAAATGTCTAGGTATATTTTTCTTTGGTTTTCGATGTCTAGGTACATTTCTCCATAGTTTTTAACATCCAGGTCGACGACTCCATAGTTTTTTATGTCTAGGTATATTTTTACGTGGTTTACGACGTCTAGGTCAACGGCTCCATAGTTTTCGATGTCTAGGTATATTTCTCCAAGGTTTTTGAAGTCTAGGTCGATGGCTCCATAGTTTTCAATGTCTAGGTATATTTTTCTTTGGGTTTCGATGTCTAGGTACATTTCTCCATAGTTTTTAACATCCAGGTCGACGACTCCATAGTTTTTTATGTCTAGGTATATTTTTACGTGGTTTACGACGTCTAGGTCGACGGCTCCATAGTTTTCAATGTCTAGGTATATTTGTACGTGATTTACGACCTCTAGGTCGACGGCTCCATAGTTTTTAATGTCTGCGTATATTTCTCCATAGTTATCAATGCCTAGGTTTGATAGGTCTCGATATCTAGGTACATTTCTCCATAGTTATCAATGCCTAGGTTTGATAGGTCTCGATATCTAGGTACATTTCTCCATAGTTCTCGATGTCTAGGTATATTTCTCCTTGGTTTTTTATGTCTAGGTATATTTTTTCATAGTTTCCGCTATCGAGGTTGACGGCTCCATAACTTTTGATGTCTAGGTATATTTCTCAACGGTTTTCGATGTCTAGGTCGACGGCTTCATAGTTTTCGATGTCCAGGTGTATTTCTCCATGTTATTTGATGCCTAGGTATATTCCTCCAAGGTTTTCGATGTCTAGGTCGACAACTCCATAGTTTCCGATATCTAGGTGTATTTCTCCATGGTTTCAGATGTCCAGGTATACTTCTCCACAGTTTTCGATGTTTAGGTATGTTTTCATACAGTTTTCACACAGTTTTCGATGCCTAGGTATATTTCTTCATGGTTTTCGATGTCTAGGTCGACGGCGGCCAAGTTTTTGATATCTAGGTTGACGGCTCCATGGTTTTCGAGGTCTAGGAGGTCGACGGTTCCATAGTTTTCGATGTCTAGGCCGACGGCTTCATAGTTTTTGATGTCTAGATATATTTCTTCATAGTTTTTGCTATCGAGGTCGACGGCGGCAAAGTTTTTGATGTCTAGGTCGACGGCTCCATGGTTTTCGAAGTGTAGGTCGACGGCTCCATGGTTTTCGAAGTGTAGGTCGACGGCTCCATAGTTTTTAATGTCTAGGTATATTTCCCCATAGTTTTCGCTATCTAGATTGATGGCTCCACAGTTTTCGATGTCCAGGTATAATTTTCCATAGTTTTCGATGTCTAGGCCGACGGCTTCATAGTTTTTGATGTCTAGATATATTTCTTCATAGTTTTTGCTATCGAGGTCGACGGCGGCAAAGTTTTTGATGTCTAGGTCGACGGCTCCATGGTTTTCGAGGTCTAGGTCGACGGCTCCATAGTTTTTGATGTCTAGATCGACGGCTCCATAGTTTTTGATGTCTAGGTATATTTCCCCATAGTTTTCGCTATCTAGGTTAACGGCTCCATAACTTTCGATGTCTAGGTATATTTCTCTACAGTTTCCGATGTCTAGGTCGACAGCTTCATAGTTTTCGATGCCTAGGTATATTTTTTCATATCTTTTGCTATCTAGGTTAAGGGCTCCGTAGGTTTCGATGTCGAGGTATATTTGTTTATAGTTTCTGCTATCCAGGACGACGGTTTCATAGTTTTCGATGACCAGGTATATTTCCCCATAGTTTTCGTTATCCAGGTCGACGGCTGCAAAGTTTTTGATGTCTAGGTCGATGGCTCCATGGTTTTCTTGGTATAGGTCGACGGCTTGATAGTTCTCGATGTCTAGATACATTTCTCTACAGTTCTGGACGTCTAGGTCGACAGCTTGATAGTTCTCAATGTCTAGGTATATTTCTTCATGGTTTTCGACGTCTAGGTCGACGGCTCCATAGTTTTTGATGTCTAGGTATATTTCTGTACGGTTTTCGATCTCTAGGCCGACAACTCCATTGTACGAATATTTTTCTATGGTTTTCGATGTCCAGGTATATTTCTTCATAGTTTTCGCTATCTAGGTTGACGGCGCCAGAGCTTTTGATGTCCAGATAAACTCTACGGTTTTCAATGTCTAGGTCGGCAGCCCCATAGTTTTTTATGTCCAGGTATATTTCTGTACGGTTTTCGATGTCTAGATCGACGGCCCCATATTTGTCGATTTACAGACATTAGGGTGTGTCAATAAAAAAATTGTTTTTTGTCTTCAAAGAACATCCTTCAATTGTTCCAGTGTCATAAAATATGATGCCTGTCCAAATTTCAGCCCTTTAAAATATTTTTTAGAGGTCGCTCATCCCGATTCTCTCTGTTTCCCATGTAAATAACCCGGGGAGCACATCGCTGGCGACTTTGGAATTTTGCAACCTGCAGACTGGTCCATGTCTGATCATTCCCAAAACAGGTTTTTGTAGGAAATCGAACGCTCTATAAAAAAGATCTCTTATCATTTGGTAATAAATATTCTCTTTCAACAGTTATTCACTGTCAAAGTTGAACCGATAGTAGATTTTTAACTTTTGCTACTTTTCCAGCCAAGCTGTTAGATTCATCAGAATACATTGCAAGAACTTTTTTAAAAATCACGTCATTCTCATCGAAATTATCTCAAAAAAAATTCAGATTGTCAGAAATTAATAATTTTCTGCTTTCCGAACTCATTGTTTGAAGGCGAATGGCGTTTATTATTTGGAAATACTTTGTAATGTTTACTATGGATGGAGATTCTAAAAGACGTTAGAATTTTTTTAATTCTCTGTCAAATAATTTTTTTTATTATTAAAAAAATCGCCTGGAGCTACACCGTAAATGTAGGTCCTATGTTATCGGCGGAACGGAAAGACTTATTGCTTACTTCACTCCACTTCACTTTACGCGTTCGCTTTGGTTGACTTTGCTTTGTTCTGATTTATTAGAAAAAAGTTTAAGGAAGGATTTAAGTGAGTTTGTATCTAAAGATTCGCTGACATTTTTCAAAACTTTCATGTACCCCACGACTTCCTGGGAGTCGATATTTCACTGTGGTCTAACCACAAAGATATAAAGAGAATGTGGAATTTTTTTACAAATCTGAGGGTGGTGAACGGTGTTGCAGAGTGTAGTATTGCGTCAATAGAACGATATAATCATTGTTTAATGAATCATGAGGAACAATTGCAGCATTTTATGAAGGTTGTTCAAGAACACCGCCAACGTTTCCCAGATTGTTAAAAAAAAATCTGAAATGAACATTCTTTTTTTCATATGGGCGTTTGTTATGTTTATTCATTTCTATATGTACGCTTGCAGATTTTCAATAATGCATGCTGTCAAGATGACCCCACTCAATGAAAAAAGTCATTCCCCTCCAAACAATGAATTCGGAATACAGTAAATTATTAATTTATGACAATCTGAATTTTTTTATGAGATAATTTTTGTAAGAATGACGTGATCTTCAAAAAAGTTCCTATAACGTATCGTGATAAATCTAACAGTTTCGCTGAAAAAGTGGCAAGAGACCTTTTTTATAGAGCACTCGATTTTCTACAAAAACCTGTTGTGGGAATTATCTTACATTGACCGGTCCACGAGTTCCACTTCTAAAAAGTTGGTGAGTAACGTCCGAAGTTGGTCACCAACGAGGGGCATTGTTGTCACTTTATTCGTACTGTGATTGGTCGCTGGGGCTTTCAAATTCGGAGTCTTGCTGTCAGTTTCATGTTTACTATCAATTTGGCAGTGGTGTATACGCGAGTGGTTATAAGCTTTCCTTGGGCGCAGCAGCGCTAATAAACCCCTATACGCGCGCTTAAGCGCGCGCTAATATACCCTAGTACTCTGCTAAACTTTTAGTTAGTGTAAAGCAAAGTTCTTTCAACCGATATTCCCCTCTGTGTACATCGAACCGTTTGGAATTGCGGAAACCTCGATTCGGCGATATTTTTGGCGAAACAAATCGGGGATTTGTTGCAGATGTCGATCTGTTCTCTGGAATATTGTCTCTCGTGCCATCGTTCTTGTTCGTGTTTTCGGAGCTCCGAGTCTGTGTGTGTGTGTGTGACAGAGTTCGCTTTGCACAAGCGAATCGACGTTGACTGTGTTTTCTATTTGCTCCAGCATGGTCGAGTTATCGGTTTAATAAAGTTTACGAATTCGTTATGATCATTGGCAAATAATTAGAGACTCGCTGGGCCGATACTTCTGAATCATTAAATTAATCAACGAAAAAATATTCGCATGAAAACACGGTCTATCTGAAGTCAGAGACTGCGGCGCATTATCAAAGTGTAAGCCGAATAAGTTTCAGGCTCTGAAAGGGAGGAGAGAAGCGCTCTTGACAATCGCGCGAAACAATGGAGACGCGACGGAGTCGTTGACGACGGAGAGATCCCCTTCAAATTTTCAGAGTCCTTGAAGATTCTCGCGTATAACGAAGCTCGGTGTGAGTGACGCGACGAATTTGCGTCGAAGCCGTGGAACACGAAAAGAATTCTCCAAACGAGTGGATCTCTTTTTATTCTATTTCTAGTTCGACCAGTTTGCTCGATTTTACTTTTAGTAGTTTGAGAGCGAGCGAAGACGGCACAATCTCTTGAGTGGATATCGCCGTTGTCTTTCGAGCTGAGCTTCCTTTTGCACTGGGTAAATGACGTTTGTCATCCGACTGAATGATAGAGTAAATTCTCATTTTCCATGAATAAATCCCTTCTCCGGTCGATAGTTTTGACTGTGCCAACCGTCACAGCTGGCTCTCGACGAGATAACGGCTTCGCAATTAAATTGATTTGTATTTGATGAAGAACTTGCCAGAGGTTTCATCGAGATATTCACTTCGATAACGCTACACCTGCGAGAGAACTGCTTTTGTGCGCAGAAATTTCAATCAATAAGTGAGCAAATGATTTGAAAGCAGTGGGCCGTGTAAAGAAAACTGTTCTTAAATGCTGTTTCATGCGCCGACAAAATTCTTTGGAAAATCCTGCTTCGTTTCTATTCCTTGATCTTTTATAAGAATCCAAAACTGCAGAGCTACTCATGTACGATCGTGTCTTTTTTAACCCGTAGACACCACACTGGTGCAAATTTGCACCCCCCGAAAATTAAAAAAAAAAAAAAAAAACAAGTTTTCAAATTTCCTTTCCTCAATTTGGCCATTTTTCTATGATAAAACTTTATTTTTCAATTTTTTTTAATGATTGTAATCGATTACTAAGGAATTGTTACCCCTAAAAAGTCTCGTTGAAAGATTAATTCCATACATTCATGGATGAAATAAAACGTTTTGAAAAGTCCAAGTGCAAATTTGTGACCGAAAGTGAGTGTGTAACCTCAAAAGGAGTGGTGTCACAAATATAATGGAGTTTCTAGAACGAATTGAACCGCGAAGGAATATAAAAATAAATGATAATCCTCTGGTACTTTTGCGGGAGCAACTTCGACGACGAATTACCCGAATTCATGAATTTTCTAGTCGATTTGAGACTCCAATAATTTCTGTCTCTCACTGTGGTTAATTGCATTGAACATTTGAAGCAGTCGTTTCCGCTACTGCGTCATTATTTATTTAGCTTTAATTGTCCCAGCATATTTTTTATTTTCTATTCTAGTTGAAAAATGAGTAAACTTATGCAATTGTCGTTGCAACACGTAATGATTTGAGCTATTTGACTGGGTAGAACAGAGTTCGACGAACGTTACAGTCGCAGGAATAATCGAGGCAATTATTACGGAGCGTCGGAGCGTGCACGCTACATTGGAACGAGACTCGCAATCGGAGATATTTTATACAGTCATCTCGCGGTTGCGTGCGCTGCACAGGAAGCTTCAATCTTATCGGGTGACACGTGACGATATCGCATTTATATACGTGCGTGGCGATTCGGACGAACGTAAAAGTAAAATGTATCAAGATATTTTATTTGACACCTGTTCCGTTAACCTGCCTCGCATCGAGGTGTGTCGACTATGAAATTTTCTTCTCACCGTCTCAATAACTAGGCACTTTATTTTCGCATTCGTTCTCGAATATGAAAACGCTTGAGATAGCACGCTCTTCGTGCTGGATTACCATCGATAAAAATTCTCTTCGAATTGATGCACCGTTTTTTTTTGTGCTTTATACAAACATCAACTTCGTGCAGAATTGATAACTTTTTACACCACTGAATTATGAAGCGATCGAATAAAAATGAACGATAACGACCTATGACACATATTTCATTCGATTAACGAATATTATTGATTATTATCTGATTAAGCCCTTTCAAAGGGGGATTAATAATAAATCGTAAAGCCTGGATGATTAATTTCACTAGCGGCGTTATCTCGTGTCGCATCTGACGGAGCAGCGACTGTTCCAAACCGTTTGCATTATGTTATTTGTCGATGTTGAAGAGAGCCAGAAAAAATAATCCCTCTGTCAAATTCTTCGTGCGTTGTTCGTTCTTCATCGAACAGCCGATCCGATAGCACGAGGCACGTCTCTGCGTTCGTTGTTATCCGATACGCGGCATTATCGCATCAGCGTATATACAGATATTTATCGCACAGGATTTTCTGTCCTTTCATCCAAATCTCGATACCGCTTTATCACACACCAGGTTGGGTGAAATTTCGAGCAGTGATATTGCCAAATTAGAGAGCTCCAAAGCCGAGGTGAAAAAAAAGCAAAATGGTGAAAGTGTGGAGGAAACGAGAAAGGCGAAATTGAAGTTAGGCGAACGTGTTCTCAAACTCGCACTCGATATCTCGTCGATGGCCCCCGATCGGTATTCGATTTCCGATTTACGACGATAGCTATTTCTCTCTTTGTCTTTCTCCCTTTCCGGATTTATGCAGCCGAAGAAAATTCAGCTGAAACGAGAATTCTTCCCAAAGACGAACTCGTCGAGCATCGCGCCTGAAGCACGAAATATAGAAAAACGTGGGCGAGGAGAAGGCAGGGAAATGGAAAAAAAGAAGGAGAGATGAATCTTTTGTTTCAAGCAACGTAAAAATAAGTTCTTTTGCTCAATTTGTCGACCGTCAGTGAAAAGTGTGACAACATAGCACAGGGTTCTTATCAATAATAATTAGCTCTAAAAAGAAAGAGGCGAATCGTGATAAACGAAGTAATCGTCGGAGCTTCGAACAGATTGACGTAATTGGTGCAGCAGCCGAGGAAAAAAGACAACTGAAAGAATGAGAAAAAGGTTTTGCTCTTCGTTACGGACTTGCTTGATTGTTTGGAATATTCCGAGCGTGTAAAAGCATGGCTGGAGCGTTGGACCTCGAGACGCGAGCTTCTCGTCCGAGGAGATAAAGTTGTACGGACAAGTATCAAGTGAGAATGAAGAGACATTTTATAAAAGCAAACAAGAAGGTGAAACTTATCGCAAAACGTAAAATTTGCAGTTTGGGAGTATCGCGGTTATGGATCTGACCGCCGGTACACGACGAAAGCAAACATTAAATATCAATGTCCGTGAGGGGGACAGGGATCGATGAAAAATTAATGAGTCTCTTGGCCAAGACCGACGCGATTAGTGGACGAGAGGCGAGGTTGGGAGGGTGGGAATGTCGGTCAGAGTAAACGAGCGCGGATGAAACGAAGGAACACACACGCGCGCGCACACCCTCATTTTTTTCTATGCATATGGATATAAATTGTCACCTACACAGACTTTACGGGGTAAAGACTTTGCAGGCAACGAGGGTTTGGAACGAGGACCTGTGGGTCGCCGTCGAGTCGGTTTTTCCAAGAGCATAGCGACAGCGTTCGTTGACGTCCCGTATAGCCGACTTTTTTCTTGACATCTAACCGACGGGGGTATTAAGCGAGAGGCAAAGCTCTCTCTGGTGCGACTGACAGCAAAGAAGAATGAATATACTCGGTGCTATTTCCCTTTAATAACCTCCAAACCTTAATGATTGATTCGACTTTCTCGTGTTGACACGAGGACGTACAATACCGAGTAGGAACTTGTAAAAAATTAAAGAGAGCCTCGAATGTGGGTCTGCCAGGGATCGTTTTGCTTCGTAGTGCAGAATTTTTCGATTCTAAAATTAAAGAGACCAATCGCATTCGAGTACCGGCGCAAAGATATTTCGATTGTTTTCGTATCGTCAATCCAATTGCATTATTAAATTTGTCCGGAGGAATAATTGCGATTTCCCGAGTAGATTGGAACTCTCGATTGTTTTCCGATAATAAAAAATGTCTTCGTTAGTTATTGCAGCTCAAGGACGCCTAAGAGGACGAGCGAGTACGGTGATTAGCGATACCCGGTCTTCGGTATTCGTTCCGTCTTCGTTTTTTCTCCTTTTCTAATGCTAGAAAAAACATACGAGGCGAGTCGAATATGCGACAACGCTTATATGTATACATCGAGAGCTTGAAATTTGTGTTTGAAAGTATAGCGGCGCAGCAGTGTATAGCTAATCGAGATTGTCATAGATTGCGGACTCATCTGTCGATGGTTGGCTCGCCAATATTGGATATAGGCTTTTGCATGAGGAGATACGAAGGCGAACGAAAGAGAGTCGGAGTACCGGAAATTCGTTTCCACCGTTCGCATAGCGCGCACTGAAAGATATCTGGAATAGTGTATTGCTCGTATATAAGCGACGGGTTACCGGGAAAGCTGTTGGGGCGAGAGAAAGAGCGAGAGTAGGATGAATAAAGATAGGAGAAAAAGAGGAGGAAAGAAGAATAAAGGGGATCGGGAGGAGGAGTTTCGATGGGAAGGGATGCACCGGGTGATGTATCGCGCGAGGACCTCACGACCACGCTCCTACAAAATAGATTTAGTATCGTATAGAGAAGCTCACATACACGCGAGCGATGCGAAGATGAGAGGAGGGAGAACGAACGAAAGAAGGAAAGAACGAAAAGGTAAAAGCTGCCAGGGCAGTGGCACGAGTCGCGTTCAATTAAAGCGTCACCTAGCGCGGAAAACTTTTATATGAATGGGTTTCATTACGCGCTGCACTTATTAAACCTCATGGCGGATGCTGCAACGCCTGGCGTCGCATAGTCGACACGAATGTTTCAAGGCAACCAACGTATAGCAAAAAAGGAGAGAGAAATGAAAAGAGAGGGAGAGAAGAGAGCAGACGTACGAGTATTGTTATCAACCTGGACCATTCAAGAACCAACGATGACAAATTCCCAGCAACAAATTTCCTATCTCTCCTCCTCCCGCTTATCCCAAACTCTCGTCGCGATAAAAACAACTTTGAACTCGGAATGATTTAGGTGTAGGGATCATTGTATACCACGCGTCAAACACGATATACAACGCGAACGTACATATTTCCAGACTCCCTCCTAATTCACGATATACAAATTTACCTTTTAGCCGGAAGCTCCTTTGTCCTCGCTCCGTTTGGCAGTGCGCTGATCTGCAACGAGAAAATATTCAAACGTCAAAACAGAATCGATACGCGTATTAAATGTAATAACTCGTATGAACGTTCGATCTTTCAATATTTTATATTCGATTAACTGTCGCATAGCTCCATATAACGCACCGCTATCATTTTATCATGTAATATACAGCCGTTTGTTTGTATACTTCATGCCGAACACCACCCCGATGTTCGTACGCCTCCTAAATCGCATTTTTATGCAACTCGCAATATTGTCTTGTTAACCGGGAATATAGAAATGTAGCCAAGCGCCAGGCAACGAGAGCTCTCTCTCTCTCTCTCTCTCTCTCGCCTTCACCGTTGTATAATACACCTCATGATTCACGGCCAGTTATATATCCCGTATACGAAAAGCCGCACGTGCACACAGCAAACCCCGGGACAAGCTAGAACACCTCTCCCTCTCCCTCTGCTCCTCTTTGCTCTCCGTTCCGCGTTATATCATTTTTTATATCCAATGTAATATTACCTCTCGTTAGGTACATATTACACGTACCTTTCTCCGTAATAATATTCCGCTCTAACTAACAGAAACGATTTTACCGTTTATGCATGTGCATATATAGAGACAGCAGCGACGCTTATTCGTGTAGAGTTGCAAGCGCGCGCACAAAGAACCAAACGCTGCATTTGCGTCCGACTACCGAAACGATGATAGATTCAATTTGTCTTGTTCGTCGACGGGACTATTGAAAAATGGGCTTGCCCTTAGAGCCTTGCGAAATGAAAGATCGCGGTGAAGCACATTTTCGAATTCACTCTTCTTCTGAATAATACTTTTATAATTTAAGCTCCGCACCTCCATACCCATGCCCTTACCACACTTTTCATTGTGCCACGTCATTGGCTCATGACTGATTCAGCAAAACTTAAACTACGTTCGGTATAACAATCGTATAAGAACAATTTCTTGGGACATTGCTGTTGAAAGTTTAAACGCTCTTGGAAGACGATGCTCGCTATATGATTGTGGCTAACGCTCGCGTACACTACATTGGCCCTGGGGCAATAACACGTTTAAATATTCCGTAAGTGGACGCCGTTCCTGTGCATACGCGTTCTCTATGTACGCAGAGGCTTATGAGCGGTGGAAAAGAGACACGGAAAGTTACACTCAAGTCGGGGGACAAAGAAGTTGAGACATTTGTCAACGCGAGAGGCCGCAGATACGTTAAGTGCGCAGGCCCAAAGTACACATGGCGAAAGGTGACAGGAAAGGGACGAGAGCACTCGTACCGATAACTACTCGCGCACAGGGATAACAAGGAGATCTCGCAGGTAGTCGTCAGGAGTTGTGCGAGTGCATACGAGCGACCTCAGGAAAGACAGCTGGACGCGGCCTGCTTGCGATTCGCTTCGTATATTCAATGTTTGTATGCATATATGCATGCGCAATAGCCACGAGTATATGCATGCGTGCACTTATACGAAGTCACTACTAAATTTCGCTGCTATACGGCTTGTTGAGAACAGCCGGAACGAAAATTCGTGTAATTCTAGCTCGTAATTTAATTTAACGCGGTAACGCGGTAAGAAAGTTTCGCGTCTGGAAAATCCAACCTCTTTTAAGCCAGCCTCGGGTGGCTCGTGCTTGCGCAAGCAGGGAGAGGCTTCGTAGGTGGGAAAGAAAGCCCGTGAGAGCGAGGCTCTAGCTGAGAAAACTCCGGGGAAGATAGTACACAAGAGGCTCGAATGCGGCAAAAGAAAAACCTCCACTTTTCTTTACCAGACACGAAAGAAAGTGAGGAAGATGAAGGAAAAAGCTACACGGGCAGTTGGAAGAGGGAAATGAGCTTGCTTTTTTGCGACGGCTAAATTTCGGCGTTGACTCTTGGCCAACCACGAGGATTTGAGGGCAAAACTTGTACGCGATATTGCATCCTCGTCGATGTATCGCGGCGCTCGATCTCTCCAGAGAACCCTCGCATTGGTCACTGATAAAACCAAAGCCGCTGCGGACAGAAACCTCGTACGTCTCTCGCAGAGATCGGTGAACCAAAACCACGCGAATATATACGCAGAAACGATTAGGTATATACGCCCATGGCGTTTATAGACTGCATTCGCACATAGCGACATTCGAGAGCCCTGAAACATTGATAGATATATAGAAGGATGACTGTTGAATCGAGGGGAGAGCTCGAGGGAAAATGCGTTCGATAGAGCAATCCCTATACCGCAGGATTTAGCGAGGGCTTATGCACAGGGTCTTTGGGGTCAACTGCGCCAGAGCTGCAAAGCTTGCATCGAAATAGGCAAACCTTTAACGAGCGAGCCGTACGTTGGTGAAGGAGACGAGACAAGAAAGCCCGAAAGAAGAATCATCGAAGCGAGCTCCATCGGCTTGACCTCTGGCTGACCGGTTTTGCTAACGGTTCACGGACCTGCTACTTTTATTCGCTTTTCATCATGCTCCGTACTCCGAATGATCGACAGCAAGCGAAACGCCGACCCAATGAAAAGAAGAAAGGATAATTAATCAAGCACTCGGACTAACGTTGCGAGGAAAGAGAGATCGGTCCATAACGCTCCCCGGGTCAACCACGAGACAATAAAGATTTTTTTTTTCCACCAAGCGGATACTCTCGCCGAGATTCTAAGCACAGAATATTAATGAACGCGATGGGACAGCAGTTTCTATTCTCTAATTACACGCGTTGACCTCACCCTGGTAACAGAGAACAACGGATCGATGAGCTCGTTAAAGTCCGGAATAGATTGCTTTCGTATAAAAGTGCTCGCATTAGGGATTCGATCCTAATTCCACTAGAGCGTATGGTGATTGAAGGTTTTAGTAGGTAAAAGAGTAAGACCCAGTGATCCCTATCGAAATAAAATCTCAACTGGATTTCCTATATTCGTTTGACTTTTTGCTCTTGGCTCTTGGCAAATTTATAGCTAAACCCGCGATTAAAAGTTCGAGAAAGCAGATGCGATGGCGATCGTGCACTCGCGTATGTCTCTCAAGCATTCGAATTCAGTGAATACGGCAGGTATTGAGATTGGACAATTGAACTCGCTTCTGTACAAATTACTATACTGGATTTCATAAGAATCGTACACGGAATAAGAGAAGAGAAAATTAAGGAAGTAGGAAATGCCGACGGTCCCGACATGGTTCGTACGTAGCGAAATTTTTGCAACTAGAAGAAGCCGATTCGTATGCTTATTCGTACATGTCGGAAAGTTATTCACAAGATAGGATAATGGTAGCCAATGCGAAGGATCGATTTAATGCCAGACATCGACTGGCCAGAGGATCTTTTACATCGATCGAAGAAAGTGCTTTTGTTCTCTTCATTAACCGACCGGTCGAAAGGTAGAAATAGAATCGATGCTCGCCGAAACAGGTTCACGCTCCTTTCGTCTTTTTGTTTTTACATTTACATGGAGATTCCCGACTGCAATTTCATTGCGTCTGTATTTGGATGGTGAAAGAAAAGGTGGAAAATAGCCAAGAGAAGTTGGATAAAATGAGAGAATTTTGCTGTTGCACTCCGAGGCAAAAGTGAGCGAGGAAACTAAGCGAGATGAAACGTTTTCTGAATATGCCAAAGAATGGAGATATCGCTTGCATCCCGATGGAGAATATATGTGGTGTCGATACTTTGTCGTCGCAAGAACGTTTCTTCGAGGTGAAAATGATAGCGAGTTCTCTCCTCGGAGCCAGCGATTTCATTTGCAAGTTTATATATTTTTGTGAAACTCCTTCAATCTTTTCCCCTCGTAAAACCGAATCTCTATCGTTGCACGAATAAAAAGAATCCTTTGGCTTAGTTCGCGATAGTGCTCCACGCCAGCACCTAAACCCAACATCATTTAACTAAGGTTTGACGTTTAAACGTGAAGAGAGCGAGGGGTTGGAGGGGGGGGGGGGGGGGGGGGCAGCTCTATATTGCTCTCGCTTTATCGTCGACAAACGCTTTTCTCACACAACGGAGTCAACGTTCCTTCGATGGCTCAGAGAGCTCTGGGGTTACACCGGTACGCCATTAGAGTAATCCCACATTTGTACATGCCTGACGAGACGACGCCATCGACTAATCGTCCAACATCACTCCACAGAGCGCCTCTCTCTCTCTCTCTCTCTCTCTCTCTCTCTCTCTCTCTCGCTATCTCTTTGTGTATAGGGACTTCCTCCCGAACCTTCGATCAGACCGCACACGGAGTTTTATCTAGCGACTTATTCCAACATTCGTTCGCTCTCGGACACTTGTTATTCCGATTGGAAACTCGAAGCGAACAGAGGATTTGTGAAATGAACAGGAAACTTTGTACTTTATCCCCGGTCTGTTGTCATTCATTTATCAGGCTGAAAGCGCCCCGTGCAATCGTTTATTTTCAAGTTATTAATATATCTACTTTGAACGTAATTATTGATTTTGTACACATTTGTAAATAAATCAAATAATTTGAGCACAAAAAAAAAGGAAACTGCTGTGCATACGGGCATAAATTATGGACAATTCGGACAATTATTTTCAATGAATTTTACTTCGATCCAGCGTTGCTCGTTTGAACACAATTGTGAAAACTCCTTTTCAAAAGTTATTCGGTAGAATAGAAATTTTAGAATGTTTGTAAGACACCGGATTGAGAAGCGAACAATCTGCTGGTTGAGAGTAACGGTACTCCGTCCTTAGTCGATACTGCGCTAAGCTCGCGGAATAGACTCGCACAGAATGTTTGAACAAGAATACCGAATGAAAATCGATGGATTAAGAGCACGGAGCGAAGCAGAGTTTTCCAATGGACCAGAAGGCTAAATAGACAAATTCTAAAGCAAGTTATTTTTTGACAAAATAAATCGAACAAAATGATATTGAAAGAAATGAAATACAAGATCCGTAACGAATTGGATAAAATATCGGGGATTCGCGAAGAGATAAGAGGTTCGATTGATGTTATAGACAAGATGATCGTAAAGTGGCTTTTACCGTGGGAGAGCACATGTCCACGTTCTTTCTGGTCGCAACAAGAGCTCGAGTGAGAGATCATTAAACGGGAGGAGAGATGAACGAGGCAAGGAGTGTCGATAAATCTGGCTCTTTCCGGTGAAGCTAGTAAGCTCGAGCAGGTTATACAGGCATTGAGGTTCGTGGTCAGCAAAAAGAGCATGGCGGCCAAAAGACGAAGTGTACTTACTTCGTCAGCGAATCTCGAACGAAACTCACCAAGCGGCGAGAGACGAAAAGTTAACGAGGAAAAGTGGTGTTTCCGATACGACAATAAAAATGTCTTCTTCGGCGTTTCTGTTTCGTAGCATTCGCGTGTACTAAATAATCGCTGTGAGCGAGATGTGATTATGGGATTTTTTTGCTCGGATGGTTGTTAACGATCGAAATATACGGTAGAATGATTGTAGGATCAGGATAATGGTGTTAGGTTGGGAAGCGAGAGGAATGCGACACGAATCGCTACGACATTCAATAATTGTTCACAATAGAAGTTGAGAATTTACGATGACTCGCGAGATATCCTCCTCCTTCCGAGTGTGTATTCTTGGAGCATGAAAATCTACGATATTATGAGAGATGCAGGGGAAAAAGAAGTCGGGGAGAAGAATAAGAATAAGAAAGGTGTGCAGGACAGTGGGAAAGAGAAAGAGAAGGAGGGAGAAAACATGAGAATTTACGAGGGAAATGAAACAAGTTTCTCGCCGGGCTTTTCCGTAATATAAGAGTGAGTGTGTCGTAAATGTGAACGAAGAGGAAGAAGCGAAGAGGTGGATCGGTCTGTGGGGGAGAGAAAGCAGAAAAAGGAGGAGGAAGTTGAGCGACGACAGGAGGAATTCTTCCAGTAGACAAGATCCGCGAGGGGGTTTCCTTTTCGGAGAACACACCGGCTATCATTTTGCGCCCAGGGAGCAATCCTTGTGAGGCTAAGAGAAAAAAAAGGATAGTTCGCGATAAGGTTAGCATCGAGAATGCTCGTTCGAGCCTTTTCTGGAGTCTTCTTCTTTCCGATGGGATCTGCAAGCCCGACGTATAGTTGCTTCGCTCGCGGAGAGAGGATACGCGAAACAGGAGATGAGGGAGGAAAAATGTCCGCCTCGTGGATTAGACAAAGGGAACGGTCCGAGTGATGGACGAGGAAGCATTAAATTCGAGCCTTATATATGACCCGGGCGAAACGACCATCTTCGTCCTCCGGGGAATAATTTGCATGGCGGCTCGAGTTTTTATCTTTGTCGAGGGTTTATATACTCCCCGCCTATTTAAACGCGTGCGCTCTTTCTCCTCCGCGTGCGCACACAGTGCACCTATCCTCAACGGTTATGCGATAATTCACGAACCGAAGCTTCCACCATGAGTCGCGGATCTCTGAGCTTTAAGATCGACTGAAAGGAAAAAGGAGCATTGTGGAAAAGGAAAACACGGACGAAGCAAAAAACAGCGACATCGAGTCGATCGCGGTGGTAGTTAAACCGAATGAAATGCAAATTCAATCGTATTCTCCTTCATTCTTCACGATTAACGGAATCCCCTACGGAATTCATGATCGATTCGAACCGGGATTCAAATATGACAGACTTTTAGAGAACTTTTTCATTTTCACATTGCCTTCCGCGAAGGCGATTATCGGATCGGTTATAATGCAAGCACCCATCGGTAAGATCGAGTCGAATAAATTTATATGCGCGGTTAATCTACGTCAGGTGTGGTGCCAGCTTCGTAAGCTCACCTCGAAAAAACGTACTGCGTCAAATCATTCGAAAAATTGGGAATTAAGGTTGCACGAACGATTTTCTTAAGAAAGTCTTGAAATTTAGTAGTTGACTATGACACGCGTGTCCAATTTTAAAGGGTTCGTCTTATTGGTTATTGAGATAAACGTGTTTTAATATGAAGAAAAAATACCACGGGGGTATAAGGACTATGCAAACAAAAATCGTTCATCTTTCCATACAACGAATGAACGCTTCTTACGAAGTTTATAAAAAATTACACAATAACGATGAAGTATATATCGAAGGTTTGGGAAAAAATTCGAGACGTCTTACTAGTAATGAAGATATATTACGTTAAAGATTGAACGAAATTGGTAATGAGCACTCGTATAACCTCACATTTTCGAATTTCGACATTTTGTTTCTTCTTGGCTTGGCCCATTCCTGTCTTAGCCTTCTGTCTTTTTATTATTAATATTTTTTCTCGATCATAAAAAAATTCTCGGACGAATGAAATTTACGACGCTGTAGTTTGCAACGTTCGTATCCAAGGAGGGATTGAGGAAAAAAACAATTACAATTCATTCATTTTTTATTTCACGAAATCATTGGTGTAGATTGAAAAACTGCGGATTGCAAATTCGCATGGAACTGTTGGAGAGGTTTTTAAGATCATTTCGTTGGACTCCAACGTTGCAAACTTCAACGTCGTTGAAATTTCGGATTCAGTCAATGATGGATCCCCGATCAATTAATGCCTTGTAATTTCATTCGCCAAAAGATGAGTTGAAAAAATTGATTTACATTTCGAATGAATAACTCTGTCATTAATTTAGAATGATTATATCTTTAATTGAGAAGTAAAAAAAGATCCAATTTACATCATTCGAAAATATAAACTTGCTGTTGTGAAAATAGTGAGAATGATATACCAGCGGAAGAAATATCGAAGTCGAGTAGGTGCGCGGTGCGTACACGAAGACCAGAGCTCAATGGGCGGTAGATATTTCGCGCGAGAATGTCACGGAACAAAAGGCATTCGAGATACGGTGTCCACATCGTAGGGAAAAAGTTGAAGAGACGAGAAAAGTCGAGAATCCCAATGGCGGAAACGAGATTTATCGTTGACCACCGAAGTGTGAATGGTCGTCTCAGGGTGTCGAAATCGCGCGCGCCCACATTTATATAGACCTAGCTTGACATACGAGCGCCAAAAAGGGCAAAGAAAAGGGTTGACGCCTCGTTGCTTTGACGTGGATCACGTCCCACTCCGTTACAGGCTCCGATATCCCGGGTCCTTTGAACACCTGCACGTAACAAGTATTTGCTACGAACAAAAGCTTAACTCCTCTAAAGTCGGGCGAAAAGCTTTGAAAATTTATTGCATTCCGATCGTTCGAGGGGCGGCGATTTTTCGCACAAAGTGTTACTTCCCATAACTCGAATCGTCTGTCCTATGATTAACCGTTCATGTGCGTACTTGGAGTTTTCCTTTGCGTTCATGGATGCCAATTTTTTGCTGTACCAATACTTTTCGAACCGGAAGAGTTCGATAATCACTTATGACTGTTTAAAAGTATGGAGCAAATCGCTCTAAATTCCCAATCTCAAATCTGAGACTTTTCAACTCCCCTTGATCTTAGACCTCGTAATTTCGATTGACGACAAAGATAAACAAAGACGCAGTTATGACAGCTTTAGGAAAAACAATCAGACGGCAAATGGAGCTCGTAACATGTGATAATACATGTGCCTGGGAAAAAAAAACATTCATGTTTTTCTTCCACTCGCTTGACAAATTTTCAATTTGCTTGAAACGACCGAAGAACAGAGAAGCATTGAAGATAAAGAAGGGTTTCGTGATGCGGAAGGGCGCTCCCCATCGAGCCAGAGTAAAAATCAACAAACAGAAAAACACATATACCATTAGCGGAGATTAAATAAAGGGAAAGCCTGAAGAAGAGGGTACGAAGGTTAAGTAATTACAAAAAGAATTTAGTAAAAAGTTCGAGCTATATATTCTTATTCATCATTAATGAATGAAGATTGCACAGCGAAGTAGAACGATGAACGAAACGATAAAAAATTCAACTGCGAATTTGAAATTTCGCAATCAGAATGGACGTGTACAAAAAATAGGGTAAAACAAAAATTCCACCGCAGTCCAGAATTCCGGGATTTTAATACACTTTAATACACGAGCCCCACGATCTTTTATCACGATATATAAAAAATTGTAAATGTAATCCGCTTTCAAAGACATTTGCTGCTCATAAAGATTTAGCAATGCTTTTCTTTTTTTTATACTTTCTCTCGCCCTCTCGATCTCGTACTCCCTGTGTCGGATGTATATACGTTTACATAGGCACATGTACTATACGTGTGTATATATGTCAAGACCTGAATGAGGAGGAACCGTATTCGCGTATAGTATAAAGCCATGGCTCGTCGAGGCCGTGACGATATCCCCAGAAACGCGAAGCTCTACCCGATAAGAACGTGACAGGACTGCGGTATCGATAAGTCCGCGTTCACAGCCACAATTCTGCGAGGATAAAACCAATTTCTCGATTACGCGCTCTACGTGATAACGTTCTATCGATAGCTACCACTCCGAGCCATATACGTTTTGTGTATACACACTCTGTTACTATAGATTTGTGATCGTTCTTGCTTGTGTTTATTTCCCTCTTTCTTTTTCTCTCGCTCACTCTCACGCGTATATCCTTAGATTGGGGAAAATTGATTTGACGCAAGAATAAGTATTCAGGGTTTATATATATCGTGCTCCACTGATGACGTTCAATCGTCGAGCCTGTGGACAGAGGGTTGTCTGGAAAAAAACGCATAGGAATAATTTATTCTTTCGACGGAGCTAACTTTTGAGCCGAGATCAATAAACGATGAATAAAATATCGTGAACTATATTATAAACGAATAAAATTGAATTATTCCGAGGGTGGTATAAGCGCAGCGCAAAGCGGATCGAGGTTTGCAGATCAATTTATAATATAGAGGCATTTATTATTTAGGTATTGAAGCTCGATTACGAATTCGAAGCTTTGGGTCTTCATTTAGCTCACTCAGTACGAGATACGTGAGTTTATGCGAGTCGATAAACTACATGGAAATTCGATACTCCACTAGTGAGACAAAAACGAAGAGTGCGACTTTAGAAATAAAAGGGACCGCGAATAGAAATTCTTGAATTATTGAAGAATTTTAATCCTAAAGCAGCAATTGCTACACGGATAAAATGAATTCGTTTTGTATCGTGAGGAATATAATATTATTGTCCAAGAATTTTCAAAGTATTCAGCCACCGATTACAAACAGCATGGTATTTTTTGAATTTTCCATTTTTAATTCGTCCCTTGAATTCCAAACAGCTTTATGTGCATAGCAAAAAGTGATGCACGTGAGAACTATATTTCGTTTTGTTTTCAAGTGTCATTCATCATGACAAACTTGCACTTATACTGATAAGTGGAAATGCACTGTGAATCACAAATTTTGACCGTCAGCATAGTAAATTCTATGATAAATACACGAATACACTCCGAATACGTGGGACATTTTACCATTCATATAGTTTTTTCAGGGTCAAGTGATTGAAAACGTTTTTTACTATGTTTATAAAAAAAAAGACTTTTGAGTCTTTTTATTATAATGGATAGAACAATTCTTATTACTGCTCTTCGAATTAATGCTGCAATCCCCGATATATTTCTAGTACTTTCCTCTAGAATTTTCAGCCTCGTTTTCACCTTTAGGTGAAATCTTTTTTCTTCTTTTCTTGCAAATAATCGTGCGCGTTTTTTCAGAGAATGCTGTGTGTCAGAGCTCGCAGGTAAAAAAAGATTCGGCGAGTGATCGAGTTTATCTTCGATAAATCTAGTCGGATAATAGTACAGGGTATGCAACAGTCCGATCTTGTCCAAATAAAGAGAGGAATCGAGAAACGATCGACGCGTGTCTATTTGCGTAACGCCAAAGGAATTTTAAATGCACCATTCGGAGGGTCGATGAAGCCAGAAAATGATGTCGAGTATATTCTGTTTCCCATGTAAAACGGAAATGCTCGTATCGCGCACGGCAATGCGGGCACGTCGGTGTATATTTAACACAAATATCCCTCGAAGCTATACCGCGTTTGGAGTCATTTATCGTGGGTGATCATACAATGGTGAAGTGGAGGAAAAGCGAGAAATTGCCTCTCGTTGAATGGATTCGTATCAGGAACTATGATATAAAAAAAGCTCTCGTCAGTAAAATAGGTTCGTTTCAGAGAAAATAGTTGGTTCTTCTCGGATTCGTAATAAATTATAATGATACACGCAGGAGAGCACATTCACGTGCATTGGTAATTCTAGATTGTATTTTCGAAAGGCAAGACAGGAGTCCATTTCACGTGTCATTTGCAACACACGCACGAGCTCGAACGCGGCCGCGTGCGAGGGAATTGCTCAATTGATTAATTGCCGTAGCGCTGGCCAGCTGGTAGCATTCCTAACGTGTGCAACAACCTATCGCAGTAGAATCGACAAATTATTACAGAAAGTCTCGTGAAATTTCGTCAATACCGTTGAATTTTCTCGTACAATAACAAAGCTACAAATACGTCAGAGCGATGCAGGCTTGAAATTTTTGTGCAGTTTTGTCAAACCATTCACGATACAGCGAACGAGCTCCGATCGAGTTCACCGCGCGATATAAACTAAAATTCCCAGCAGTAGCACTAATTCACGCGAGGAGATCTTCCGATACGAGTGATTCGGACGCACACGTTCGGTATAGCGAGAACAAAAGAACATTTCTCAAATGATTCAAAATTTTTATCAACACCGCGACGTGTCAGAGACTCCCACGGAGTGCTGCAACGGTAAAAATGACCGGCACCAACCATTCTCGAGCACCGAGCCGCACTATCGCGCCTTTTTTTTCTGCACTGCTAGCAGCGGGCAATTCGCGAATGAAAAGTGCCCCGAAAAAACACGTTAACTGGCGCATTCGCCCTACTAATTTGCTGCGAACGTACACAACACAATCTACAATTGACAAGCGCGTATGTGTGCTCCGCAGTATTGCCGTGTGTGTCTGTCTCGGGGTTTGCACAATAAGAATAGTGGATGCTGCGAGTTCAGAGATCACAATTTCGAGATATACACACGCATATATCCATAAGTCCCAATAACGAGTCGATCGACAGTGAAATTTATCGATGAAGCTACATTGAAATCGCAGTCGCGTCTACAAGCATGAAAGCCCCTTTCTCGGGCTCGCCTGTCTCTTTTCGTCTGTTCGTTCGGGCAGCCGCCGTCGTTATTCGCAACCTCCGGGTTCTTCCGCAGCTCCGTTCCTCGTGCCAAAGGGAGAAGTCGGCTGTGCGATTGAACGTATAGGCGAGTTGGTCTGCAAGTACGAACATCAGAGTGTGTACCAATGGAGGAGCGATTCTCTGCACCCCTGGGAGAGGAGAAATCGAGCGCAAGCAGCTAGGGTACTTTAGCTTCGGTCTCGACTGAATATATTATCGCGGAGGAGGAGAGAGACGCGTGAGCACATCGGCGGAGCCGCGGCTCAACCCTCGTTTTCATGAAACGATCTCGCAAAGTGTGGAATGGGCGGTTGATGTAAAACCCTCTGGCGAACAGACAGCGAAAGCTGATCTCGACGCACGCGTATAGACATCGCGGTGCTACTCGGCAATAAAACTCTCTTGGCAAAACTAACCGATTCCCGAGACTATCAGCCACGAGTACTAGTTGCTCATAATTTGTTTTCCCCTCATCCCTCCGTCCAAGGAGCCTTCGTATTATCGAAAAATAAACTTTTACAATATCTGATATTGAGAGACGCACAAGATAACCGCGGTAAAAACGTTCGTCAATATATCGCAGTCTTGAAAAACAGCAACAAGAGCACACCGCGTCGCCTCTCGCATCTCAGGTTCATTGAACGCGAATAGCTCGGATTATTGGCTGTCTCTCGTCGCGGCCAAGAGAAACGAGACTGAAGACTCGTACAGCGTTGTGAAAAATCGATGATCGTCGAGTATAAGGAGCTCGCGAACCGCTGCGAAAGAGAAAGAGAGAGAGAGAGAGAGCCATCAATCGCTCGTTTTCTCGGAAATCTGCTCGATCGAGCATTACTCCAAGTGGTGAGCATATACGTGAAGAGAAAACGTCGAGTGCACGCGCTGCCTGCCTTCAATGTTCTCCGCGAGATACACAGGGACATCCAGATCGCGGACGAGTCACGGTGAGACTCGCCGTGATCGGATGTTCTCAACAGCGTTGAATTCTTCCTACTCGCGAGTGTGTACGTATCGCACAGTCCGCAAGTATGTAACACACAATTATAGACATACACGAAGAGAGAAAGAGCCGAAGGAACGGGACCTGCACTTTTTACGAGTATAGCCTCGTTACCCGACGACCCTGCATTAGCCATCGAGATCGAGGGTTCGAGACATGCAGTGGACTATGTAGGCCGAGCGTGCTCTCTGAGCTATGCGCGGCCGTGATTCTGCACCGAGTATAATTCGTGCCTCCTGATCAAATAGGTGCTCTCGAGTGTCGTCTCATCTGTACCTTTCGGACACTTCGATTTGTCCGATCGAAGTGTCCGCGAGACCGGAAAACTCGGTAGAATCACTAGCGACGATTTCGTCCTAGTCCCTCGCTATTTAATTGATACTTTGCTCTCTACTCTATTTCTTGAGCAGCCACAAGAAACTTGGGCTGAATTTAATAACGACTCGGAGCAGGAGTTGAAGAAATATCTACGAATCGCGTGCAGCTGCAAATTACGATATTTTATCTGCTTCATTGTCAATTTCGTTGGTTATCTTGCTAAGCTTTCGTCTAAATTTGATAGGACGAAGTGCGGAAGAGTTGAACAAGTTTTAATCGTATTATAACGAAGCGATACGGAACACCCTCCGCCGGCATCCGGATTATCTTGATGCGAGAAGATATTATTGAACGTTAAAAATCTCTTACGTTTAAGGAGACAATTAAGGGATGCGCTCCACTTATGAGATAGACATTCCGAAATATACCGCGAATAATCTAAATGGATATAGACACGTTTGTAATATCTCACAGGCTTGAGAAAATCTCGTGTGCCAATTACCGAGTTGTACGAAAGTTTATGCACATGCCTGCATGTAATTTCTGTTTGTATATATGTATGAGAAATACGCGCCTGACGCCGCGTGCCAAGGGGAACTTTAGATCGACATCGACTCTGAATTTTAAGTCCCCATTCTCATATTCTGTCTTTCTCTCAAACCGCACAATTCCCTCTTCCGTTCTCTTTCCCTCAAATCCACAATGCTCCCGTCGTGTTCCCCGCAGCTCTATGAAAAGTCTATGTACCTCCACCGATACGTGCAACCTTTATGTTTCAGGGGCCCAAAGTCTAAAAGTTCTTCGGATGTACGTTGAGTAAAAGGGGGATTGTGGAATGCAGAAAAAATCGTGCAAGTGCTCGGCTCGATAAAAACGAAATCCTGGCGTAGCTACGATCGGCTCGATTCACGACCGTGCGACATGCTGGATATTTGAAATTTCTTCAATTCTGTTCCCAACCCATGATCGTCCATTATCCTTCATTCGTCGAAAATGAAATTTGATTAGCGAGCTCGAATTACGTAGCGCAGTTGCGAAACACGCGTAGAAGAGACAATGGTTCTTTCGAGCAGACTAGAATAAGTGGTTGTCAAATTCAATCAGAATTCCTCTTTACATTTTTCCGGGTGAACAACCCGAAATTTTTCATCTCCAGTTCTTTTAATATCTCACGAGAGATCTCTAGTTAATTTATCGTCGAATCGATGAACAATGAATCAACCTGTAAATCGGTTAAAATCTTGTTTCATCACACATTTACAGTTATGTACGAAAGATTTCGAAGATATTTTTTTGAATTCGATTCGTTTCGGGGTATGCACCCTCAGAAATTAGCCAGCGGAAGAAAATTCGTCAGGGGAAAACGCATTCATTTTGCATCGTAACTTTAAATGCAACAACGCGGGTATCAACAATTTCCATAAAGGTGTGAGGCACGTGTGTGAGTACGGTGAGAGTCTGCCTCGTAATCTCGAGGGATTGCATAGGCTGACAGTTCGAAGCGACGGACGAATTTTATTCAAACGAGCGAGCGGCTGATAGCGAGAGGGAAAAACTACGTACATTGTTGTTTTTGTCCAACGAGTCGGGACAACGTGAATAATTTCAAATCCTCCATATCAGACCGAAGCGCGCGCGCCGCGGCTGTGCGTGAATTTTCGTTCGTGATCGCTCAATTGGTAGGACCCTTTTGAAAAAACATGAATATTGAAACATCATTCGACGGTATTGATTTCAACGAGAAATAAAACGTCAGCCATCGAAAACACGCTAAGAATAACGCCATCGACACGAAAAAGCTTTACATGGCTTATCCGTATGCCACTGTAAAAAAATCCGAATATCAAAACATACCCAACGTACCGTTAATTTCCGCACTGTACCATGTTTTATTTTTCATTTTCTTTTTCTTTTTTTTTCACTTTCCTAGCTTTTCCATTAACGAAATGATTTATTCATTCCTCAATCTCGTTTGCATATCGTTTATTCAGCACACGAAAAATGGGTTAATTGACAAAGTACATGCACATTAATTACCCTGATGCAATCGACGTTTCCAAAGTATTTATGTCCACGACACTGTGGTTTCTTTTATTTTCTCTTCCATGAAATTATCGGATGAGATATTCGATAAGTGGTGAAAGATGCAAAGCGAATTGTAACTTTGTATTATTCATATAAGACTCCACGAGCACAAAGTTGATGAGTTTGTAACTAAAATCCAAATTAATTTAATTAAAATCCAAATTCGATGACGAAAAAGGCGATGCATTCGAATTTCATCTCCTTTATGCATTTGGATTTGTTTGAGTTCGTTTTAAATTAGATTACATTCAGATTACATTCCACGATAAAGACGAATATCGCGAGCTCCGCTACCCGCGTCGAGCTTCAATTTCTCACGTTTCCTGGACGTTATCGATCAACGAATAAACAAGAAAGATGGTAGAAGATAAAAACGTGGACTCGCCGCATGGAAATTGCGCTGAGAATTTTTGGACGTGCTTCGGACTGAATACTTGATAAAAAAATATAAACAGGAGTTTCGATTCTATGCGGATAAAAGTTTGTCGATTTCATCGACGAGTGCAGTCGACAACTGCAGTGAAACAACGAGTCTGTTGCCTCTCTTACGAGTGTCGAAGCAAAAATTCCGAACGTTCCGACCAATGAAATATATGCCAAATTCAATTTGTTACCTCTCGTTCGACATAGGAATTTCCATGTATCACTCGATACGCCATCAAACATGATATTCTACAATAAAATATGGACGAATGATTGGGGAGAAAATCTCGAAAAAGCATGAATAATACTCGAACGGAGAGGGAGAGCGCCGTGAAAAATGGTTTGAATATCGTGAGAAAAAGTTTGTCAAATTACTTGACGTGTCAAATTTTTTAATGAAACGGAAAAAAATGGTTATTTTTCAATCGGAGTCACCCGAGTTGTAAGTTATCGTCGAGTTTCTTATGAGGTAGAAAAACCAATTCGTGCACCGAGTTTTGGTATTCGGATTGCCCCACCCAAATCGGTTGAAACGGCAATATCATTGAATCGTGAAATTCTCTGACAAGGCAATGCGGGCTTGATTAAAAAAATAATGATAGCGGATAGCCTCGTGATGCGTTGCAGCGCGGTTGTACTCGTTGAGCTCGATGTTAAATCCGTAATTTCGTTTCCAATGCGAAACGCGAATTCGCCACCGATAAATTATGCAGGAATCAGGGCTGTACACGTAGTATGCGCGAATATATGCGATCGTTTTGTATCGCCAATAAATTTCCCAAAATCAGTGATGCCCGAATGATAGGTGGGAAACCGTTGATGTACATTGGACATTCCAAGTAACGCTTATCGATTGGAAAAAAGCCATTTTTAAATGGAAAAAAGAAACAATATTTCGAGAGCTCGAAAATGATTGATGGCTACTCTAAATAAATGGAAACAGAAATGTTAAAAACCGAAGTTTCCTGGATGGTAGAAGGAGAAAAAAAATCTTTTCCGTTCGCAACAACGATTCTGCACGAAAGAGAAACGCTTTTTATGCATCACAATGTAAAATTTAATGTGAAAATTTCGCTTGAATTTATTAATACCAAAGAGTGGAAATCGCGGGGGATTATGATTGGCTGATTCAAAGCGATACGCCCCATGGATAAACAGCGAATGAGTGGGATACGGAGAAAGGCGAGTGGGGCACAGATCCGTGAAATGAAAATACGATCCGCCCGATGTTCGTGACGTATCGTCCCGGAAGTAGAACAAGCGATATGGTAAAACGCGCGCACACACACACACGTGTTGTCCAGTCCTCCCCGCACGCTCGGATCTCAATTTTCACGCACAACTCGATGATTTCGCGTTATTAATAGTCGCTTTTCATCGTGATCAGTTACATAGAAAAAGCCAGGTTGGTAGCAGAACTCATTTCTTTTTCGACATCATCAATTTTCGTTAATTCCAAAATTTCCGGCGCAATATTCATCAAAATATAAATATCGGTACGCCATCAACTCAACGATGACGATTGTTTTTATTAAAAACTCCAACACCGCCGATTGTCATGCAGGAGCGATCGAGAGAACTGGCAATAATGGCTCCATCCGAAAGTCAGGAAAATCGGGGAAGAAAAGTCTCGCTTTTTTCTGTTACTCCGAAGCAACAAGTGTCAAACAATCGGTTTATCTTTTCTCTATCGTTTCATGTTTCTTTTGTCATCTCACTTATCCATCAACACCAGCATGAGCCCACTTTGTCGAAAAAGTCTGCAATGACCATTCACCGGAGCCTCTCCGTACGACCGGAAACATCAAAGACGCGAGAAGAAATAAAGAAGAGTGGCTCTCGTGAATCATTTTATTCTCAGACTATATCCACATCTTTTCCACTCGCTGCTATCGCCGCAACGGAGATCGTAAAATTTACCCGCTTGTCCCTCATTTTTC
Organism: Venturia canescens; assembly: GCF_019457755.1. Classification (NCBI taxonomy): domain Eukaryota; kingdom Metazoa; phylum Arthropoda; class Insecta; order Hymenoptera; family Ichneumonidae; genus Venturia; species Venturia canescens. Next base: position 1,486,583 of record NC_057423.1, on the reverse strand, counting down.
GAGCTCACGCAGGGATTCACGAACGGCTTTCATATCTTTTCTGCAGAAACAAAAAACAAGTGACAAGTCTTTTTTGGTGGTCTGACATTCATCGCTTTTCTGCACAGCAATAAAACTGAATCTTCCTCACAATTATAGTATCGGTTGAATGAATTTGGGCAAAAAGCATTTTCATTCAAAATTTTTACCAAGATATCACACGAGTGGATAGAAAAAAGGAAAAGTTTCCCGGATGCCACACAAGTGCGAAAAAGGACAGGAAAGTAGGGCTCGCTCGAGAGCAGGGGAAGTCACGACACGAAAATAAAGTAGAGAAGTTGAAGGCGCACGATCTTCGATTTTCGCACAGATACGAGAAGGGAACATGAGAGTAGGAAAAAGCAAACGAGGTTCGCCCGAACAGATCAGAAGCTTCCGGTGATGGTCAACTTGCCTTGGTAAAGAAAACGGCTTACCCTTCGAATTTGCCAAAGGGAGAGAGAGTCTATCGCAGTCTGGAAAGTTGTAAATGGTGAATTAGATGAGATTTTCTATCTCTTGTCGGATGATTCCTTCGCTTCAGTACAGTCAGGCTCTACCAAAAAGGAAAAAATCGAATTTGGATCGGGGCCACACCAAGAAACTTGGAGGTACGTTTGACAGAGGGAACTTCCAGTCTCGTGCTTCAGCGACCTTTTTACATACGAAGTAATGGATGAGGGTAGATATCGGTGGAATAGGGGCAGCGGATTCCATCTTCTTTAGGAACTCGAGAGTCAAATGCAAACACAGAATCATCACATCTCTCACAGTAGTTTCTCACGAACACGAGAGAGAGTATTCCATTTTTCATAGTGTTCGAATCTAGAAATACTTTCATATAAAATACATCGTGGCAACGTCAGTGTTGCGACGCTACTTATTGAGCAATCATCGATTCGCCATGACGTTCAATTAACACTTGCTTCACGAAATAATCAGGTGAGACCTTTCATCAATTACCGACGCTCTTCCCGAAGTACGAGCACTCTGCTGCTATTCTAACATCATCGCAGGTGGCTAATTATCGTATTATTATGACGGAAAAATTTCTCCAGCAGGGCCTGACTAATCGTTTATGACCGCTTTCGCTTTTGTCTCGCCAACCATGAGCTCATGTTTACACACGCGTACGAAGGGAAACACGCGTGAATAGAAAAATACTCGTATCATTTCAGTATAGTAGTACGAAGATGCTGATGGTTGCCCGGGGGCAAAGACCGATCACCGAGCGGTTCGGCCTTGCGGAGGCAACACGAAAAACGAAAGTAGCGATACAAGATTCTTGTGAAAGCTATTTCATGAATACTCGAGGATAAAAGACATTTTGAAAATTCAATAACGAGACTTTGAGAGTTAATAAAAGATCAGGAATGAAGAACAAAAAATTCATTGAACTCTGTTTAAGGTAGTTCATGCACGAAACGATTTTCTTAAGTCTTTAAATTTACACAGTTTTAATGGGTAGTTGACTGACACGCGTGTCAAATTTTAAAGGGTTCGTCTTATTGGTTATTAAGATAAACGTGTTTAAATATGAAGAAAAGTACACGGGGGTATAGGGACTATGCTAAAAAAATCGTTTGATATAACGAATGAACGCTTCTTACGAAGTTTATGAAAAAGTGCTCAGTAACAATGAAGTATTTAACGAAGGTTTGGGAAAAAATTCGAGACGATTGTCTTACTGGTAATGAAGATATATTACGTTAAAGATTGAACGAGATTGGTAATGAACACTCGTATAACCTCACATTTGCTTATTTCGGCATTTAGTTTCTTCTCTTCGCTTGGCCCATTCCTGTCTGAGCCTTCCGTCTTTTTATAATTAATATTTTTTCTCGATCCATTTCCCGTTGTCTTTTCCTCTTGTCCTCTCTAATGCGATTTTTCACATAAAAAATAGAGTACTTTCGCCAGGGACGAATAAAATTTTGGATTCAGTCAGTGGTGGATCCCCGATTAATTCATGGCTTGTAATTTCATTCGCCAAAAGATAAGTTGAAAAAATGTATTTACAATTTCGAATAAACAACTCCGACATTAATTTAGAGTGATTATATCTTTAATCAGTCAAAATACAATCCTACGAGCATGATCTACCTTAATAGCGAATTCCACGAACAAAGAGCCCTCGTTCCAGGGTACCCGCTCAAAACCTCATTGTTTTAGTAATCGAAGAAATACACTTGTACTGCATGAGCAGCGAATAGTTGTTGAAGTAGCCAAGGACAATATACCTGTCAGCGTTGGTTATCCGTTGGTCCACCGGAAGAAGAATCTACCGCGCGTTCTCTCTTTGTCAATTTTCCCCCACTTCGTTTCGTCGCGTGCGTATATACTCGGTTCTCGGTTGTAGGATTGGGTTACAGAAAAGCGCGAGGGTGTAGAAGAGCGGGGCTTTATATGCGAGACGGTATACTGACAAGAAAGTAGGAAAAACTTGGTTCTTCTAGCTTTTACGTAAAAACCAACGAAGCCGTCCATACGTACTCAAAAGCTCGAGAATTCCATAAAGGAACTCTTTCATACACAAAAGTATTCGTACCTATGTGTCTATGTGTTTGTGTAAGAGAGAAATGCGAGAAAGAAGAACTCTCCGGTGTTCTCTGTGAATACTCGAGGAACATGGAAGCTTCTACGTCGTCCCTCCTTATATGACTCTCGTAGAGCAAAACCGTGCACCCTTTTGTCTAGAAAGTACAAAGGTTTCGAGGAGCTCTCCGAGCGGAAGGTGTAACGACGATTACGATATATACGACGACGTACCATATTCTTACGTACATCATCATCCAGCCCTCGGTCCATACGAGTCATGAACACTTGAGATAGGACGCACGTATGCATTAATTGTTGGCAAAGAAGGCATAATTGTGTTCTGTTTGTTTGCATTTATTTTTCTTTGCGTCTCGTCCCATCAGCGAGCACTCTCCTTCGCTGGTATTCGTACCTTTTGAAAAAAAGTGTATTCGCGGCTTGCTGGAAAACGTATGAGCCAAGTACGGAGCAGAGATTACAAACGCCGGGGAACCCACGTTCCTGAGGCACGCATTGTTCGGTTAAATCGCTCTTAAATTCAAATGATCTTTCTTACATAAAAACGATGACGTACAAGCACATTTTCTCATCGGTGGTAAGAGGAGACGAGACATCGTCACTAATGGCGCAATGGATTGCGGTTTTAATTCATGTAATCAGTCACGAGTAGGCGGACCGACACTTTTGAGCTGTAACAGTCCACGAAGCTCGAAGGTCTCCTATTCATAACTTTTGGCATTTCACAGCGATCGTAAATTTATCTTTCGCCTCTTCTTTGCTCATTTCGTTTTTTTTTTTTTGCCTACTTGCTTGCCTCTCACGCGAAGATATGTAAATATCGAAATATCCAAGAAAGATCTACAGATTGTGAAATCTGTACGGAGCAGCTAGTATCGGCCGCTTGCAACCCGGGAGAAGAGCACGCGATAAACTCAAAACCCCGTCCCAAGGGTCCAATGGGCTACGGAGTGGAGGCAATGGAATTGAATTTAACGACCCAATGGCAATATCCCTGAAAATCCGCAGGCTCCTGGCTGAGCCTACTGCTGAATGGGGATCATCGAAACAAAATGCTTGATCAATACTCTCGTTTCATTGTAGAAAGTGAGTGTATTATATTCCGGGCAAAGCTGGAGGGAGGATAGACCGAGAGCTCGAGGAAAACGAGTTTTAATAAACGATCGCAAGTCTATGGAATCTCGTAACACTGTTTGGAATAATTCGTTGAAAACGTAAAATTTTTACATTTGAGATAAACGTTTGCGATGAAAACAAGATTTTTTATCTCAGGAGATCGCAACAAGCGTTGGCTCATCTTTGGAATTCATCGAAAATTAATAACAACACGTACGCTTCGTACAACGAACCGCGCATCTGGTCCGTGGGATTGAGAAAGCTTACGGCGAGTGGTTTCTCAAAATGGATGATACACGAGTCTGGATCTCGAACATTAAAAATGAGAAATGAGATGGCCCAGTTTCCGGTGCAGAAGCCACTTATCTCGACATTTCGAGCGAACGAACGTTGTTCGCCATTTTTATTACACCACGTGCAATTTTTCTCGTTCCACTTTATCACCCACAAGTTTTCGTACCCTCTGTTTTATGTATTTTATGTTAAAATTCAATTCCACACTTTTCTTCTCTTCGAAAAAAACACTAAAATCGGCATTTTCGTGGCTACAGACCTTGGATTTTTCGTTTTATAATATCCGATCCAAGACGAAATAATTCTCATTAATCGGAGGCTCAGAAATAACGAATAGTTTCATTTTATCTTAGAACCAGAAAGCGGTAAAGCTATCCAAGAGATTTTCTGCTCTCACATATTTTCATCGAGCATATTTCCATGATTCGTTATAAGCAAAAATCTCAATATTTCAAATAAATTCATCAAAAAGTTTATTCCGTCAGTGGTTTTTCGGCAGGTGACTTTTAATCGAGTGTGATTGATAATATTGGACGAAATGGAAGCAGCGTGCAGAGTTATTGCAATCCATTTATTGGAAGATAAATATTTGATTTTCATATGAAACTTCGATAAAAACACATCAACGCTGACAGAATGGAAACCAGCGGCAACATTTATTTGATGAGATCGTATAAACTGCAAATTTTCCATCACTCTTAGTCAACAAAAATGGATCATGACGCTTTACCATGACATTCTACATTGTAACAAGGTTCATGTTTAATGACTACCCAAATAAATGTCTGCCGAGTTTAATCAAATTGTTTGCATAAAAGTGTACCACCATATACCGTTGTTGTACCAACCAAAAAATCGGGCGCATTAATCGCTCGGAATATGCGAGGTGCACACGTTTTCAGAGGGAATAGAAATGAATCGGTTTACTAGTTATTACGAGCCACGTATTTACATCAATTATTCAAAAGATAATAGAGGCGGTACGACGCGTGCATTGAACTGGTGAAAAGTTAAATTAAGGGGTGTGTACAGAGCAGGGGAGTATACATTATACTAAAGAGACTATCGATTTGCTATCACTTGCGTATACTTCTCTAGTTCCGGTGAACGAGCATTTTTTTGCAGTTATACGTATGCCCAAGGCAAATAACTCTATAACCGCGCCCTTTTCGAATTTCATGAATAATACAAATGGCTAAACTCGATTGAAGTGTGAAGTTATTTTTGCGGTTTTAACCAACGAAATATGCAAGTTTCCGACGTAAATGAATCGCTCATTCGCGCCTGACAATCAGTTGGAGCTTTATTTCGTGATGAATAAATTGCAGATATTGGTAAAAGAGTTAGACGCGCGGTATAACGAACGACAGTCGCGTTACAATACCGAGTCTGAGTTCTGGACGAGGAAGCAAAAAATTGATTGACGGGAGAGCTCGAGTCAGATGACGAATAGGAGAGCGATATTTACGGTCGAGAAATAAAAGAAGATCGCGTCAAAAGTGCAAGAGGCATCGACCTGAAGCTCTATAGACGTTTGTCGCGTTCATGCGCGAAGCCATGCACACGAGTTCAACAATAATAATGACACCTGCCATAGGCTCTCAAGATCGGAGTGTGAAAAGCTCCCTTTGACATTGATTTCGTGCACGCTTGTTAAAGTTTTTCAAGTGTCATCCTTCATCGCATTCCTTCGAAACCACTCAAGACGTCGATTTGCTGATCGAGAAGGAAAAAAAACGATCGCAGCTCTCGAGCGACATTGTATTTCACTATTATTGGAAGTTGATCGCTGGCATTCTAAAACTCGCAAATTCGCAAAGCTTTTGACGAACAATATCGAAGCTCCGTGCTCGAATCCCCACTATAAAGAAACTCGATTTTGAAACTGTGTTTTTTGTAACCGATGAACCGTCCCGCCCCAGCACGAAAGCGTAGAGGAATTTGCAAAACGACAAAACTTGCCGAGAGTGCTGCTAATGCCTCGGTCTTTGGTTCCTCGTGTTCTGTCATCTCAGTGTTGCCCGCACAGTTCTCCTCCTGTCGCTCAAAGATCGTAGTCTGCGGTCCTATATATACTCGTGTATACATAGGAGAGGGTCTATAAAGTTCTTCTGGTCCGTCGATTGAACCACCGCAACGCTGAGGTTTTCACAGAGAGGTCAGCGTAGGTTTTCACAAAGGGGGCTAGCTCCGAGACAAACTCCAACATTCGTATACATGTATAATAATAATAATGGTGATGATAATAAAATCCCTTGATTATAGATGTACGTGCTGGTTAAGTAACAAAGCTCCAAACTTGTATCCACCGTGTGTATACGCAGGAGTTAAAAGTAAAGTAGTTTCACGTTCGAGCGCCACCAACTTAGTTACGACTCAATTACACAATCTTATCCCTCCCGCCATTGGTTCACACACGTAACCGAAGCGAGGCTTTTTCCCGGAGGAAACACCCTTCCACGTATGTACCAGCGAGTGTCGAGAGAAATGAGAAGAGGAAAAATCACAAGATAGAGTTTGTGAACGTGATACACACGGACAGACGTCCGTTGGGTGTACAAACATATGTAGGTACAACAAATAAAGTTAGATACAAACGCGTGTTAAGGTATTGTTTTCACGAACTCGAATATTCTACAAATAACTGATTTTAAATAACGGTAAAGTGAAGATGCATGGGAATATTTTATGTCGGCTTATCGAACATTTAATGAAGAATTAAAACTTCAAAAATCGTAAAATTTCTACTGGAGCTTGTGGAGATTCCATCATCAGCACATTTCTATTCAATAATTCACATGCTAAATAAAATCTCACGGATAGAAAAAAAAATGTAAGGAATCCGTAGCGACGAAAAAAAAAGGGTTACGGAACGCTTAAAAGAGATATTAACGACAGAAGCTGAAAAAATGGCAGAATCAGAAGCTGTTCCTATGTAACCGCGACTTCTCAGAGGTTAGAAATTAATCCAAATTTCGAGTGCTCCATAATTTGCGTCACCAAAGAATACGCTCGTGCGGAAGAAATGCCTTAAAAAATGTGACAAGAATGTGGGGATATTGGCAATTAAATGACTCTAGAATCGCATGATTTTAGCAAGCATTGTCGCACATCTCCTCTCTCATTTTTCTCATTCTCTCATTTCTTAAGTCGCGTCCGCGGTTAATGGATACTTTCGTAACTCTTCGTTTTTTGTTAACAGTTTCGTGTTCAACGAACGGAATACAAGCAGACAGCCACGCTCGAGAAAATCTCGACTGGCGTTTTCTCTCCGTGTACCACGACGAAATCCTTTTCCCACTTGGCCGACGTATACACCTCCCGCACAAAAAGGGGGATGAAAAACGAGTAGAAAGAGGCGAAGAAGCAAGAGGGATTTATAACTGTGCTGCGAAGCTGTGTGTATATGGAAGGGCGAAACGGAAGGAAAAAAGGTACTCTGTTGGTGGCACGATCAAGGGCGCTGGAGAAATCCTCCGGGGACCCGTGCAAGCCGTCGCACGACCGTTTCCAGTACGACTGCGTCCCTCCCTCCCCCGTTGACGGTGCGCCTGTGCGCATCTTCGCCAAACGAAGTCAGTTAATTAAGAGATTCTCGCCCCTTGGCAACGCACGCACGAACTCGGAATCACTGAAAGCATCCGGCCAGGGACAGCAGAATTTATATAGCAGCCCCGAACGAGCAGAAAACTTTTTCAATTCAATATTTTTGTCCTTTCCTCCCTTCTCGCTCCGCCCCGGGCGCCATCCCACCCGGTGCTTCGTGACACAAATGTGAAATGTTTCGCCCTATTAAAAATAACGAAATGCCTTTTTTTTATTCATTCAAGTTCGTCCCTCGTACGTTTGGCGCGTATAGTCGGAAAATATCAGGTCCGAGTCCCTGACAAATGGACTTTTGTACCATATCGAGCGAGGCCGATTTCTTGAAACAGAACTTGAAGCATCGAGTAATTAAAATCCGCATTTCGCTTCATTCTCCCGCCGAACGCGTCTGAATCATATTCTGTGGGAATAAGCTCCTCGATCGGTGATCGAAAGCCAACCCCCTTTATTCACAACTTAGCCCCGGATCGTTGTATTGCGAATTTGACGCTCCGATAACTCGTGTTCACTCGCGAGACTCGAGAAAGGTGGAAGGCTCGAGGGAATAGAAGCGCCGGTGCTTTTCTGTAGGGTGAGCACTGGTTTACTACGGACGTTACCATTTCCACTGCTGGTATCCGCAGCCGAGTCCCGTGGAACTAATACGAATCCACGCGGCGTCCGTAGTATATTGCCGATGGAAAACGCGGAGGAAATCGACTCGGTTCGATAGCCTTATGCGCGCATGTCTCTCGAGCTACGATAAACTCCAGTTCTGAACCTACCGACGATCGTAAGTCACAAAATAAAAGCGTGACGTTTGCTCCGTGATGCGAAGCGAGAGGAAAACGAATTGCACCTATATTCGCCTCCGACGTACGAACGTATCTGTACACGAAGCGGAGCCTAGCGAGTGATACGGCATGGAAGACACGGACAAACGGTGAAGTATACATTTTTACAGACCCATAGTCATAAAAAATATGGAGACTTCGGCCGCGGCTACGTTTTCTAAGATGGCCAGACCTTTCGTAAAATATATCGCCTGTAAAAAGATCCAACATGAGAAAAAATTAAGGGGCGAGTGCAATTTGTATACACCGGAGATATGAAGAAACGGACGAAAAACCGATAGCATTTCTTGGTCTGCTTCTTCCGAGTCGTTCCTTCTACTCGCCGTAGCTGGTCAGCGTCAATGTTAACCTCCGATCGAGCGGGCTCCGCGTATATATACATGGGTCATGGAAGGAGCACAGGATCATGTTTTACGAGCCTTATCGTCCTCGTCCAGGGCAATGTCTATTTTTTGCTTCCTCCCTCGCGCCTCGCTCTCTCGAGCTTCCCATCTCTGTCTAAAGCCTCGTCATAACTTTCGGTGTAACTCACTTACGTTCCCATCCGAAAATTCCGCAGATGCAGCCTGTTTTATGCTCCGCCCCATTGATCCATGATAGAACTAAACTTCGGTGTATAGATATTCGCGAATGTGTGGACAAGCCCAAAAACGCTGAGCTTAGTCGTCATCGAATTATGCCATAATTCATCGCTCTACAAACACGACGAGCAAATTTACCAGTTCAAATATACATTTTATCTTATCAAGAAAAAAATGCGAGTATTAAAAAAACGGGTATGTGAATATTAATTATTGAAATTTTGGAGGGCGAAGCAATTCTATTTTCACGATTACATCCAACGTCGAATCCAATTTTTTTCGAGCTCTTCGTTTTTTACACTTTGTTTTAAAAACGAGCGTTTCTTAAGTGGAACCGATTGCGATATCGGTATCTATATCTGTATTTTATACGGCTTATGGAAGAGTTTGGAAAGACCCTGCTATTTGCATACTCATTTCGATCAAAGATTTCTGGTCAGTCCAGATTCCATGAATATATTACGCTCTCCTCATTGTATTACAAAGAAGATACGCGCGTGGATGTTTTTCTCTGCGACGAGAGACACGAGTTTCGTAGAGAATTTTCAACGCGCCCTCCATAAAGATTGTCTCATAATTACTCCCAATGAAACACACAACTTTGGCGGAACTGCAATTCCAAATATTTACTTCACGCTCGCGTTAATACAGAGAGAACCCTGTTTTGACGTCAAAGAAATTCAAAGTCAGATTTCGAGTCGTGCGTGGGGCTTTCAACCTTGGACTCCGCACGCTCGTGATCTCGCTTCTGCACTTCCAGTTCATTTATATTTTCGTCCTCTCGCTCAATCTCTTTTAGCCCCATTTCGTTTCATGAGTTTCCGAGTGTTGCTGAATTATCATAATATCAAAAGCTTGATGGAGACTGGTAGCTCATCGCTGCGGTCAGCAAACACGTTTCGTCTGCTCGGCAAAAGAACACGAGAGAATTTGCGGTCTGACGATTGAGGTGTGCACATGATGCGCTTGATGGTGGAGCTGGCCACGCGGCGACGCCTCGAATACTCGTCATCGTAGAAACGAGAGGAGAGGGAGAATCGTATGAAACCAAAAATTTTCATAAAATTATTATTTTACATTGTTCAAACATATTCTACGTGTGTGTAGTCAAAAATCCAGAATTATTACAGCCCCGAATCAATGCAAATTGACGCGCGATTTATTTCAGGCCGCACCCCGCGCCTCATGCTCGATTATTATACTCGTTGAGCGACTCGCCGAAAGACTTTTTTTGTTCTTTCAAGGATACACACCGCTTTCATTCAACCGATTAATTGCACGGCTGCCGACCAACGGGAAGGAGACGATCTGACAATTTATGCTATTGATGGGTGACGAAAAACGTCCAAATCTTACACGCTCCTTCGTCGATCTCGTATTCAATGACGGAGGACAAAAACGAGGGAATTCGATAACACGAAATTTCTGCTCCGAAATGGGAAAAGCTTGCGTTTAAGCCAATCGTCAGTTAATTTATCAGTTAGCCAAGTTTGCTTCGCCTTACACTGTTTCTCGTAAAATTGATGTTAAACAGAGGTTGGAGAAGGAGAAAAGGTGGAGGACAATGGAGAATCGCAACATGGAAATGGCGCTGTTGATGAAGTCTCGTTCATGGCACCTTGCTATTCTCACCTTAATATTCCACCTTGGTGAAATATTCTCGGAGTTGTGGTTTTCGTCACCCGCGCGCTGCCGCCCAGTCTCGACGGCGATAACTTCGTCGACCGCATAATTAGACTAATTGCACCGGTAGAAAAGGGGGAAAAGGGAAGTAAGAGAGCGAGAGAGAGCTCGAAAGAAAAAGGGAAGAGAACTCATGGAATTCTCATCGTCGAGTTGTTACATCGTCGCATGAAAGATACCACGACTGTATCGCAGATGGCAGAAAAATATGCACGCCAGAGGCGAAACGAGAGACGTTAGGAGTCGTCTTCTGCTCTCGCAAATTTCCTTTCGTAGTTCAACTGTGTCGAAATCGTGAACGCCTTCTTCCAACCGCAAACAATTTTGTCGAATTGAGTAACTTCATTATTCGTAAAACGTAACGGAGTCATTGCAAATATGTGAATATGCATGAGGCCTTTTATTTCAAATTTACAATTCCGTAATCCTGTCGTTTCTCGATGTAAATCTTTCCACTCCCATTACCTCATCGTTTGAAAAAAAAAAACTACCATCGTCACGAGAAGATGACAATTTTTAATTTTTACAAAGCAAAAACAATGATGGATCTTCATTTGTGAAAAATCTGGGTATTAGAATTGGTAAAGTTGATTTTAGTTCAACGAAGAAACCCGAAAGAAGCAGCATCCAGAAAATTTGTAAGAGACACATTAGGACTGTCATTTTCATTCGAAGAGTCGGGGTCGGCCCCGTTACTGAAAGCCTCCTGACGTATATATCCATCGTCTAGCAAGGACGTGATCGCTGCGGACAATCTCGTCCTCTCGTTTTCACCGAATCCGAGTTCGAACACACACTTTTGGCGAACGAAGGAGAGTGCGAGCTTGTGCACCGAGGGAGAGAACATTTCGATCGTGGATCGCAGGATTCCGGCAAGTTGCCAACTTACTCTCGCGAAAATGCGCGAACGTTACGTGCATCGTATACCATTCACGCGTAATACGTTCTCAATCGCATGTACATCGGGTGTTCCGCACGGAGTTCAGCTTTTTTTATCTCATTTTTTGTTCCCTCGTCCTGGGCGTTTTTCTCGGAGCTATTTCGTCGGAGGCTCTTGTCCCGGGTACATTTCCGAGGTGGAAAGAAGTTGGAGGTTTCGAGTTGTGCATTACCTGCGCTTCGGTCACTATCGTAACGCAAAAAATCGCGAGTGCTGGGGGTGAAATTCGTTAGTCGCCATTCGGCGTAAAAAGATGAAAGAACAAATTGGCTGCGACGCTATTCTATTGCGGGGACACGAACGTATGTTGAAGGAGTCGAGCACTCTTAGCGAACCCGCGAGAGCCGATTGTGGCTCGGGGTTCTAATCCCTTCCCGATCCTGGCCCGCGTGGAGGTCACGAGAAAAGCAAATGCTCGTCTTCTCCACTAACCTCCTCGATACACGTACGTCACAATGCACATACATGTGAAGTGAGAGAAGGTTACAGATCGAGTACAGTGTGCCTCGCAGTGTCGTGGTACGACACACAACAACCGGTTTCTGCGAGAATGAGAAAAGAGAAAGAAACTGAAGAAGATTAAGACGCACGAAGGAGGAGAAGGATGAGGAGAAGAAGAAGAGGGAGAAAATACACAGATATGAGAACGCTGATTGTTTGTTGTATACGTATAATGTACGGGTACACGGAGGATCGAGAGGATGGAGAGATGAGCACACCACGTTTTCTCAGAGGCCACATTTAGAGATAGATATAACGGAGCATCCTCCATCGATATTCCACGGTGGCTTATACAGGGAATCGCCATTTTCCATATCTCGGAGGTCTCATCTCTGCCGCATTGTGGATTATTTATCGGAAATTCTTTCAATATCTGTTGGGAAAAGTTTCCTACAAGAATGTTGCAACGTTTATTCAGTTTCTGGGCTTCGATTGGGTCGACTAATTGGACTGTAGTAGTAAAGAAAAAGATGCTTATTGAATCGGAGGAAGATGAACGAGCCCGCCCAAATGGAAGTCCGAACAAATGCACTCAAATAGACTGGTTCGATCTTCATGTTGCAATTCCTTATCCCATTTCTATTACATGTACATGAACCTCCGCACATTGATATTCCCCTTCGCTTTACCTGGGGACTCTTCCGACGCGTGCATCGAGTCAGTGCTTTCGATACGTGAAACGTTGACCTTTCGATGACACACTTTCCCGATGGCAGCGACCTTAACTCGCGACCTGTCTTTCCCGATGCATCCGTCTCTTTTCCTCTCGCTCCTCTGCCTCCCACAACTGACGCGGAGAGCCCCGTGCAACCTGTCTATATACGTTTACACGTGAGACCACGCTCACAAGACGAGAGATCCTCCGGGGCCGTCTCGAGTGCACCGTAGCATCGAGTCGTCTTCTCATCGTGGCACGCATATTTTATAGAGACAAGTTTTAGAGAGCGCGAGCGAGACGAATGGGAGAATGGAAGATGGAAAAAGGATGAAAGGGAACCGCGAGAGACGATACAACGATCGAGCGTCCTCAAGTTTCTCGAGCGAAGATGTCTGATGTAGTATACGTGTGTATATAGTACGAAGATACACAGACATACGTAAGCCGACGTCACCTGATCATTGAAGTAGCATATCGCGCAACGTGTCACGGAATTCCTCAGGCTCCCCGGGTCGTGGGCTTTACTTATTCGTGTCGACGTCGTCGAGGCGACGAAAAAAGACAGAAACCGATCGAAGCATCCATGCCTCTTGACATTTTTCACTCAAGACATTGCCAACAGAGATGAAGAAAAATCTAAGCGATCTGCATGTGTAATAAGATTGTCGTAAATTTTGGATCTCCCAAGCTTCTAAAAGCTCATAAAATTATATTCTTTCAGGAGATACGCGATCCGACTCTACGTTTCATTCCAAACTTTTCCGTCGGTCGCGCGGTCGCTTTCGTCAACGAATTCGACGAAACATGTGTTTTCTCAATGTCGAAACATTTTCACTGAATTTTATTTTTTTTTCCACCAAGGCTTTTTTTATAAATTGATTCCGATACAGAAATCGATAGTTCGCCAGAGTTAATTGTACCGATTTTCATTCCTAGCAAGCGCGGATGCCCTCTTTCAAGGGGGGAGGACTTTTATTCAACTCCGAAGGCGAAACTCGTGAGGCCACTGCTTTTATCGATTCGCCCACATTAACACGGACAATGTCGTAACTGGAACATGCAGATGTCTTTTGTACCGGGCTCTCTGAGGACGAGCTGGATCTTCTTTTTGTTCTACACGTTCCCCGGAGAGAAAAAAGCCCCTGGACATGAGAAAAATCAATAATAACCTCAGTGCGATGGAAAAAAGTTTCGAATCGTGCGGCCCACTCGCGACCAGGTAGAAATATGAAGTGGATATAGTTTTCGTTCCAATAAGGCAAAGCCACAGACTCGTAGGCCAGCAGGTCATTGGTGAATAGTAACTGAAATCCTGCCGACCTTATCGAAGAATTCTCTTTCGCAGTTTTAGGTTGAAAAGTATAGTAAATAAATTTGTTGTTCCTGATGGGGAGCTGAACTAATTAAATGTTGCTCGTTATTCTTATTAATGCGTTGGGCTAAATGAAAGAAAAATATTTCAGCGCCCACAGAAATTCTTTTTTCTGATATTTTCCTAGAGAGCAACATTTTATTCACGTTCAAGCGTTTCCGCTCGGAGTTTGAGAATCCCTCGAGCAGTCACGTTTTCAGTGTAAACATCAAGTCTTCAGAGCAGAAAGAATTGCGCCAGAGTTGCTCTTTTCATTATTTCTCCCTTCCTATCGACCGATCTCTCGAGTGCTTGACGCTCCAAAAAATTTTTGGATCCGACGCTGCGTTATGAGCGATCCGACGCTGCGTTATGAGACACTCTTCTCCATTTGAGTATACGCGCTTCTGTATTATCCTAGTGAGTTTAAATCACGCGCGAACAAATTGGGGTTAATTGATGTGCAAAACGCAATTGCATGGAATTGCAACGGAGTAGATGAAAGATATCGTTTCATCGATGACCGAAAATTAAGTAAAACATGACCTGCGGCTAACTCGCGAGAATTTACAAACGTCGAATGTTGCTTAATCAGCGTGCAACGTTATGAACGCGAGCGCTAATGAAAGTACGAACAATTATACATGTGTAATCGCAAATTCAACATCAAACGAACTTTTATGTTCAATGATTGCACGCTTTGCTATCAATGAATGTATTACAAGGGACAATTATATTTCCATAATTACCGAACATTCATTCGTTTCGATTATTAAATAAATGGAAACCCGACGCTCTTCCTCACTCAGTAGCATTGAATACGAAAGAAAAATCGAAAGTGTATTATATAATTGGTAAATTGATACTTTCGTGCAGCGTAAAAAACTCTCAAAGTATATTTCTCATCGAATCCATAAGTACTCGTACGGCTCCCGTGTGCTCGAGGAGAAAATCAGATTTATTTATACGTCGATGACAGTAATTATCTAGCAGAATACATAAGCGTATTTAACCGCTCGGAGCGCAAACCATCCACAAGAATTTTCTGTGTACGAACTCATCGCTAATAAAATACTCATAACCGGTTTGTCGGAGTTGTTCATGAAATTGTTTTTGTACGTACGATTTCGAATTGTGAAAGTCCCGTTGGTTCTTTTTTATTCTCTTTCTTCTATCTGCCGGACAGTTATACCCACGTTGCTCGCGAGAATCTACACCGCGGATCTTCGTTAACGAGGCGGCATCACGCGTATATAAATTAAAAATCACTGAGTTATTCATTCACAGGAATACTTCGGAAGAATAATAGTTATCAGGCAGTTGTGAGATTCCCTTTCTATAAAAACCTGCGAGATATTCTCTTCGCAAATTGCGTAATTCGTGACGCGAGGAATTTGCATCGGAGCATTATTATTGAGTGTGATAAATTGGCAATATTTTATCACGTGAGACAGAGCGAAAATGAATGAAATTTACGACGCTGAAGTTTGTAACGTTGGAGTCCAACGAAATTAACTAAAATGACAATTGTAATAAACCAATTTTTTATTTCACGAATCATTGGTGTGGGTTGAAAAACTACGAGTTGCGAATTCGGCGGGGAACAAAACTGGAGATTTACTAGAACTACTGGAGAGATTTTTAAAAATATTTCGTTCGACTCCAACGTTGCTAACTTCAGCGTCATTGAAATTTTATTCATCTCAACGATTTAAAAATCTTGTCACAATGGAATAATGACGCTTTTGAAAGCAAATAAAAATATTTACGTTTTACACGTGTAAATATTTCGAAAACCGTTCCCTCGCGATCGCGTGAAATACGGAAACGTGCAAATTCGTTTTTACGACGAGTACTTTGCGCACAACTCTCCCAGAAAGATATGAAAACACTTTAGTCGTCCTTCCTTTGATCTTTATTGCGCTGAAGATGCTTCAAAAATGTGACATCAATTGTACAATCTCGAGAAAACATTTCCGACGTTTAGCCCCGAGTTTGAGTGTGAGAGTGCGGGGATTGGCACAGTAACGTTTTTGCCACTACAGTTTCTCGGTAGGGCAGAGTATTTTGCTTGTCACGAAGCTAATAGCGACAGAAGCATGGGATTGAGAAGAGTACTTTTACTCTGTACGGGTGAAGTCGGCGGTGGTTGTCTTCACAAGAAGGAATTACGGCAACATTAGGCTTGATGTATAGTTTTACGGTGACGTGGAGCGCCGCGCGAAAGATCCAAGGAGCGAGGATGGACCGCGATAGGATTCATCTCTCGTCCGTGTAGCGCAACCACTTTCGCAATTAGCGCCATTACCGCATGTATATAATTGAGGACAAAACTCGAGTTCCGTACCTCGCTGTCGGTTACCCAATACCCTTTGACACTTGCCATTAATTGCTGCAATATTTGTCATCGAGGGATGCTGTGACGTACGAAATTTTTCGATCTTTAGATCGCTCGAAGAGTTGCGGGTTTATGAATATAGAAACGACGCTAATCTGCCGATGTACATTCTTCGAATCTGCATTCGTATATCAGGACACGTTTATGAAGATTATCTCCGGAAGAGTGAATCTGTACGAAGAAGAAATCGTGCCTGGGAGCCTCGAACCATTGAGACGCCGATCGCGAGTTCAGTATTGAAATGCCTCGTGGCCTTTCAGTTTGAAATAAAGTACAAAGACGTACAAACAATCGGTGCTGAACCGGCGGCTGCTACCAATTCTCGTGCCGGTCCACGCTCGCGTACATAAATCACTGCGATAGACGTATACGACGAGGCAAAAATTTCGGGGTCCGTGCTCCGAGGAAGAAAGTGTACAAAAAATCGTCGCACTTTTTGGATCACTGCCAAATCGCGTACGACAGCAGGACACGTTGGGAAACAGTAGGGAAAGAAAAAATGAAAACTAGAGCCAGGAAAAAACGAGCAGCAAAACGTGTATTGAGATTGAAAAAAAAACTAACGGTTCATATAAAAATAGAAAACGTTGAAATATACGGCCGATTTTATCCACCTTAATCCGTATTTAATCTCTCGAAATTTTAATGTGAAAAAGATTAGCGGCGGGACAAACATAGTTTGTAAAAGTGAAAGGTAATATAGTAACGAATAAGGAATGCAATTTTTTTGATAAATGGTCGATGGAAAAATTCAGTGAGTTTCGAGCATATACATTTATCTTTTTATCATTTTCAAAACTCTCCGCGCACAGTTAGATTCCACCATTGGGAATGAGAAGTTCGAGATTGGAATACCAAGGAAACCGTCACGCAGGGCAACACAATGCGAGCAGTAGAGTACAACAAGCGTTTATTTGAAATAAATATATGTGATAAAACTTGGTGGAAAATAAATTAGGTAGAGTCGAGGAAGGAGCCAGACTCAAAGATTCTTATTCCATAACAGCCCGGAGATGTTTATTCAACGCGCGAAATCCTTAATTGCGTAGTGAGTTTAATGGTACGTCATAATCCCAACGTTTCGGTCCAGAAAACCCGTGAAATATGGCGCAATGCTTTTCCTCTGTAAATATTAATAATCCCATAAGAAAGATTTACAGGAAACGACTCGAGCGTGAAAGTGAGAGAATGGGGGCGACTTTGAATATTGTTTCCATCAAATTGCCCGCCCCGTTTCGTAGATTATCCAAATTGTTTGTGCCAGTCAACAATTCACCCAAGAGTAGTCATTCATTAGGAAATTTCAAGGAAGTTTAGCCCCGATCAGCGCTGATCGAGTTATTGGTCCAACCGTAGTTGACGGAATCTCCGCTTTGATTGAAACTCCAACATCTTTCCTCATCCAACTTGGCTCCCTCCCACAAATAATACGTTCGGGAGACGGTATATTAAAACCGAATTTCGTACACGACGACCAAAAGCAAAGACCAAATAGAAGAAAGGAAAGAAAAAAAAGATATGAAAATCATTACAACGTGCCAACGTCAAAAGGGGGAAAAATTGCGTCTCTTCTCGATCCCTCCTTTGAATCTTGTCCGTTTCCGTAATGACGATAACGAGGACACTGGAACAACGGTCTTCCTTCGCAAAGGTATCTCGCCTCGAGTTGCCACATACAGAGTATCAACGGCCAGTGCGTAAACGGAATAGTTTATCGCATTCGAATCGGAAATTCGCAGACACAGAAAATCTTATCAATGCCTACACATATTGTATTGCAAATTAGCTAGAGTGCAACTCGCGTGTTGTAACGTGAGTCATTTGTGTGTAAGCGATAAAGTTTTGCTTGCAGGAGACTAAATTCCGCTGGTACACTCGATGCCAGAAGAGTGCAGAGTCACTGATTTCTCAACACTTTACACATTTTATCAAATGAAAAAAATTGCACGTTTTTATTTAATGAAAGATTCTGAAGAGTTCGTGAAGCTTTCGGAGAGCTTTCATCGATGATGATAAAATTACGATCGATTAGCGTAATTGTTGAATTCACTCGTGTTCAATCGGGGCCTGCGTCGGCGATATACCATCGAGAAATTCAAACGGGAATGGATGAAACATAGGAACTAAGATCGAAAATACCAATACGGAGTTCTCGCGATGAAAGAATCTCTTGAATTTCAAACAGCTTTATGCGCATAGCAAAAAGTGATGAAACGTGAGAATTATATTTCGTTTTGTTTTCGAGTGTCATTCATCATGTCAAACCTGCCCTTACTGATAAGTAGAAACGCATTGTGAATCACAAATTTTGACCGTCAGCATAGTAAATTCTATGATAAATACACAAATACACTCCGAATATGTGGGACATTTTACCATTCATATAGTTTTTTTCAGGGTTGCCCGAGCATATTTTAAAATATGAACATGGGAAGTGACTGAAAAGACTTTGTACTGTGCTTCTGTGCTTAGGGAGAAAAAGACTCTCGAGTCTTTTGTGAATAAAAAGTATGGGTATTGGCCTTTTTATTGTGGTGGATAGAACAATTCTTATTACCGCTCTTCGAATTAATATGCTGCAATCCCCGAGACACAATATTCCTAGTACTTTCCTCTAGAATTTTCGATCTCGTTTTCTCCGTGTTGAATCGTAAGAAAAGTCTGGCGTAACGAGTGGTTGAAAAGCGCATAAAAAATCGTTCTTCAGCCGGACTGTACAAGCGGCCCATACTGAAGCATAAAATCGCGCAATTTTTCACCGGATTCACCGTCTCGCGACTGCGTGTACGAAGAGAATCGAACGTGTCGAAAGAGAGAAGATAGAGAAACTTTGTGATTGAGCAGATATGCCATCATCGCATGCACACACGCCAACAGATACAGTTGCGCTAAATGAAATGTACCGCAATTATTATTATACTTCTCCACGTGGATGCAGTAATTTAATCGTACTATATGGAGTACGAATCGGTATCCTTGCTCCGAGAGGAAATTGGTGTGCCAAGTGACTCAATTACGTTCGTGTTGGAGAGTGAATGTGTTCTCCCCTTTGTATTTGGAGGATCGAGTTCAACCAAGCGACAAATCTGATGAAAGGTGTGTGTTATAATTAAGTTCGATTTCGCCGGATCGTGCTGTTTTTGTTTCGATAATTACATTTCGTTTTGCTCCCGTCAGCTCTCGGTCGCTCGACAAAAGAGGGAAGCTGGTTTCGAAAGGGCGAAAGGGATGCCCCCGCGTAATTACATTACGAGGAGTCGCGAGGAGGAATTCCAGCGGTGTCTCCCACGCGGTTGGCCGCGCCACGGCAGCAAGAAAAAGAGCGAGGCATTTTATATTCGGGGAATTCTTTTGTTCCTCTCTGTTTGTTCACTCGCTTTCCAGACTGCAAAAGCACTTTGCATGAAAAACCTCAGAAGCTCGGAGGAAAAGTGCAGAAGGTAAAAGGCCTAAAAGGAGGAAAGGGTGGGAGGGAAGGGAGTAAAATCGCAAAAAAAATATCCGAGTCTCTGGCGTGCAACGCGACGATCCCTTTTCCTGTCGCCGTGTGGCCGCTCAGCGGTCGCATACGGCTTCCGGTGAATCACGTGAGATAATCCACAATGTTCTCCGTCTTTCCTTCCCCCTCCTCCGCCCTTTCTTTCTCTATACTATTCTCCACCTTCTGAAAAACGACGACACTACTTCGTGGTGGCTTTGGCCCCGTTAAGCTCGGACATTAACGCGATATTCTCCTTTTTCCCCGTTGCCTCTTGCCACCGGGTCATACCAATGTCTCTGCGCCTCTCGTGCCTGCGTTACTCTCACGTATATAAGTCAGCCTGTAAACTTTCCACAGCGCCGGAAGTCGTCGCCAAGAGAGGAATCTCACTGAGAAATCCACCAGTCCGCGATCGCTATAACTACTTTGTGCCCAACACGAGTATCATATCGCACTGACTATCTCCCCTCTATACTTGATTTTAATCCGGTTCGAACGAGCCGCTACTGTGTACAGCTTGTTCGCTCGGGGCAGACCCATTTTTTCTCGATCCTCAAAACTGTTAACTCGCTGTACACAGTGCTGACCTCGATCCTCGAGGGCGTGCGTTTTTGTTTACAGTGCAAAGACAGTCGGAAGTGACTTTTCAAATAAAATTATATACGACCATCTCAATCCATGAAATTCCTAAATCTTCAAGTTTCGGAAGATTATAAAAAGGCTGTACGAGAAGAAATTTTCAATTGATTGTGACCAACTTTGTGAAAAATCGATAGAAAAAGCCTTTTGTTTTGAGCGTGAAAGAATTTGAAAAGAAAACTCGAAGAGTCTCAGTGGACACAAACCCTCTGACGAAATGATCTAAAAAAGCCTTAAATAATTCCAGTAATTCTCCAATTTCGTTTCCTGCCGATTTGCAATTCGTAGTCTTTCACAGTCTTCGCACCAATGACTCGTGAAATAAAAAATTACGAATTACAAATGTTGTTTTCTCGTTCATTTCGTTAGACTCCAAATGATTCATTTTTTAATTATGAGACGCCTCTTTTGAAGTAGAATTGTTTGAAATTGAATGCTCCGCTAGGTTATACGAAAAAATTGGTATCTCAGAGGCCCCATCAGCCTCAGCCAATCTGAGTAAATTTTTCGAAACCCCTTATTTTTTCCTTGTTCGAAAACTCGTTTACACGATGCTTGAGACTTGGATAACTCGAGTGATGCTATATAGACTAGAGAGCTTTTGCTAAGGAGTAAAACCCAATTAAACTCGCGTGGATATATGTATGTATAATAACATACAGATATGCCTTAATTCAGGAAATAATAGAAGTAGAAAGGCAGTAGGAGAAAAGAATAGTTGAACTGTAAAAAATGATGTGACTGCAGGGTTGGTGGTGTGCTCAAGAGATTACCGTGCGGGCTACGATAATAAGCCAACCCGATAGGAGCAAAGTGGAATTTTAAGACAGAGAAAAACAGGCATTTTCGTCGTGTTCTTAATGCGGCAAGCAGCTGTACTTTCTCCTTCTTTTATTTAAATCCCCATCGGACTGGGGGCTTATTTTCATTGAGTGAATCGCCGCGAGGATGGCTAGAATTTGAGAATTTGGTCTCGCTGGAGGTGTGGACCAAGGGTTATGGAGGTTGAACACACCACGAGGCACTTGGTTCGCATATTATAGAGTCATAGCTAGCTTGTGTATACGCTTACAATTCGAGCCGGGTAACGCTGCATTTCGTGTTGAAGCGAAGCGGCCACGGCAAAGAGCGAGGAGAGAGAACTATTCCGGGCTCCATGTAGAAAGGAGGAGAATGAGAGAGACGGAGAAACGTGTGTGCAGTTCCACCGAAATTACACGGTTCTCGAAATGCCGAGTGAGCATCAACGGAGCTATCCCCGCACATCTCGTGCACTTTTCACTCTATATACCTGTACGCCGACTCGTATATACGTATATCTCTCTTATGTCTATCTTCACTCTCGTCTTCTCGTATAATCCTGATGTAATCTCTCGCATACTTATCCCCATTCGCAGAAGAGTCGGAGAATTCACCAGCGGCGTTAAAGCTAAAGATTCAAAAGCACTGCAGCCTCTTTTACCGCATATTAGAGATCTCGATGTGCTCGTATATGTATACGCGAATGCGCGCGCGCGCGTGTGTGTGTGTATTCGCGCGCGCATGACATTATACGAGAGCCGAGAGAGAAGCCACTCTCAAAATTTATCTCGTTCGCTTTACTTATTCCACGTACGCAGGGAACCCGGCGACGGGGCACTTTGCGTTAGCGAGACATCAACTAGAATATTCCTATCAATGACAGATAAGATAAGTGTTCCGATAATGAGGAAATCTTGGAGGCATTTCGAGCATTGTGAAAGACCGTTAGCCTCCGGTGGGTTCGTCGAACGCGATTGATTTTGAAAGTTTTCTTCGTTCATTACCGAGAGCAGCGATACGTGTGATATTCCAATTGTCACGACTGCGTCGGAGTCGTGTTGCCAGAAAATATTGTGAAGATGGATAGTTCGCGTGACGATTATTCATAGCGGACATGAAAATTTCGTGTTGAGGAATGGGAACAAGAGACAAAATCGATTGAACGGAGTGTGTTAATACGCGTCTTCGTGCGCTCTTGAAAACTCCGAATTAAATGTCAGCGGTTCAATACCGAAGAAAGGAGGGGCGATTGAATTCTCAACAACTTGGAATTAGTAAGCGATGGAGAAGAAACGTCATACGGTCAATCGTTCCTCTTCTGCGGCAAGTGGCTTCATCGATAATTCATCGCTTTTCATTGACTTTACAATTCAAATGTCTTCGACCCCCGAATCCTTTTCCAAGTTAGCCGCGCAATAGCGCGAGATCTTCTCAGAGTGAAGTTAAACACGAACAAAGTCAACAGATCGAAGAGGAAATTGAATTATTATTTCAGACTCTGCATCTCCCTCGGCAGCATAGATTTCATTCTCCTCTCATTAAATTATATATATTTATTTGAATATTCACTCACGATCGACGATGAATCTCTCCAACGGCTCACATATCCACACACACACCCTTCGAGAAGTTCGATGAGGTTTCACAATAAAACGAACAATAAAAAATAGGGAACGAGCTCGACGAAGATAAGATTAAATAATCTTGCTCAAACTTGTATCTCCCAACTTTCATTGAAAACAAAGAAAACAACGCTCGTGAGCGCACAAAATGCAAGATTTTTAAAGAAGCGAGAGTTCCCCGTGCAGCGTATACAATTGTCCCAAGTGTAGCTCTCTTATCACTGCGAGGATGTTAAAGCAACACGTAATATCTTTGCCATAGTTATGAAACGATGCAACGAGAAACATAAACTAGATAGACGAAGCCCGCCTCTACCTCCGGCGACAAAGCACCACATTCGCGCACACGAATGCATACAAACACACGATAGTTAATCGTCGTGAGAGAGATTAGCTTCTAAGAAAATCGCTCCTATTCGGTCTCTCTCCGTCTCTGTTTGTGCTGCTCTGAGGAGCGATCGCGAGAGCCGAGGAGCCCGCGGAGAAAGCGAACGCGACGAGGTTCGGCTAGCAACTGAGATGCAAGCTGCTGCTTATATTCCTTGCTCATCTCATGGCTCTTTCGATCCTCTATGTTTCTGTGTGTATAAGCAATGCTCATCCGGCTTATTCACGGAGAAGCGAAAGAGAAAGAGGTCCCGAGGACGAGCGAACCGCGCGCGTGGATATACGAACAACATACACATCAATTTCTATATATCTATACCCATAAATGTACAAACGAGAATCGCGTTCTTTCTCTCAATCTTCTTTACGTGTGCGATACAAGAGCGTGCCTTTACCTGGGATATGCTGCGTTCTCGACCTGTGCCACAGGTTCGAGATCGGAGAGAAGCTTGGATGACGACGCTGCCCCCGACCGGAGTTCTTCTTCGAGCATTTATATGCCACATATATATATATATATATCTATATGACTCGGTACGTATGGTATGCTGGCGCATAGTCTTGGAGTGGGAGAAGGATGCCATCGATGGCCTTTGCGCGAAAGCCACTTTGCTATATCTAGTTTATACAGGGTGTCCGGCTGCAGACTCCTTCCAACTCGGTGCCGGACCAAATTTCGCGTTCCGCAGGATCTTGGAGAACAGCTGGGGACGTTTGGTCTCGAGAGTTGCTCGAAACAGGCGCTGTTGGAGGCTAAAATCGTTTGGAGAGTCGTTGATCAGCTCTGAAAAATCGGTTCTGACATTTCTCTTCGCAGCGTTATCAGTTTCCAGGGCATGTGCAACGGAAACTTTGTCAACAGAATCGCTGGCTTCGTCTAACGGATAATCCAGCACCTCATGAGCCAAATCAAATAAATAATACGGCACCCGCACCTCCGGACTCGGTCCAGAAGCTGGGACAAAGATGAAGATCGATTGTGGGACACCCTCTGAATACATATTTGTATAGAGAAAGGGAGAAGGAGAGAAAAAGAGAAAGATGCTCGCTCTCTTCCCCTCAAACGGAATCACCCACACTTTTTTTATTTCGTATTTTTTTTTTTTTTTTTCATCCTATCGTTCTCCGTGGTTCGTTCGTTGCTTCGCGGAGAGGAAACTCTCGGCGAAGACCGGCACGCCGTGGCAAGACAGCCCCATCTTCGGTTCATATTCACGCTAGATCTATACTCGTGTATCGAGAATGTACCGGTGGATTGGTATTCAAACTGTACGCGTTGAAAAACACGCGCCAATCATAGAATTTATTTCAATTTTATCTTTCATCACTTTGCCGACTTCGTTCTGGCCATTTGGATGTCCGTTTCTTCAGTTTTTTCTCGGCTCTCGCACGCGCTTGTTTTTTTCTGGTTGATCGACCAGAGGATCTCAAAGGATTTACATAAACTTCCGTATTGCATCGATTGAACGCGAAAGTAAGAGCCTCTCTGGAGTACTCATTTTTCTCGGAGAAAAGCTTTTACCGGAGGTAATTAAGTTACGTAATGGTTTCACCAGATGAGCAATGTCTCCTTTATCTTTTTATTTTCAAGGTCGCGCGAGATCGCGGATTCTCGACGCATAAAGAAGAAAGTACCATCGAGAGAAACCGTAAAAATTTCCAATTAGTTTGATTTACTATTAAGGAAACGCTCCTCAAGAGGCTCCTGCTACTCTCCTTTGTTTGATCCTTTTCAGGGCGATGGATTTTGCTTATAAGCTTCCTTCCTATTCACATAGACATAAACCTATTGATCCTTCTCGTTCTCTCTCTCTCTATCCCTCTCCTCCGTTTCCTCTGCCCAGATGAGTAATATGCTTTGGCTTTGCTTAGCATCACAGATTTCATTATTAATTCCTGAAACACTAGAACCGGCTCCAATTTATCCCCAGCACCGATATTTCCAAGCGAATTAACGATGAAACGAATGTTGCTTTTACAAATTTCACACGAAACATTACAGTAGATTCGGCTCATCCGTGCTTCCGGGAATTACTCTCGCATAAGTCTGCGCATTGTGAACAGATTTCCACCCGAACTTCAAGATAATTTTGAACGAAAAAGCCTTCGCCTTTGATTCCGCGGCCGGATTATTTTCTCAGGAGCAGCGTCTGATGCGAGCGTTTGTTAATTTATTCCGGCGAGTTTCGCCGAAAGGTCACTGACAAATGAATCCCCGAATCATTCGAGCAAAAGACTTGAAGCTAATCAACTTGGAGAGTCGAAAAAGATAGTGGAAAGTTCAAAAGCGTTCCAGAGCACGCGTCGTTGCTGGTAATTATTCGTCGAAGAAGGATTACGAGCATAAAATAGAATGAGATCTATAAACCGGGCGACGTTGAGTTAACAACTAGGTCCAAATGATTTCGAAAAGGTGGAGGGCCGGACTTTTTTTTATGGGAAAGATAGTCGAACGTTTGGGATCCCATATCCCGGATGCTATCACGAAACACATTCGTTTCGCTGGCATTTAACGTTTCCCGTCGATTTGTTTTTCTCTCCCAATCATCAAGCGCGACACACATAAATGTAGAAGTTTCATAACTATAGATACGTCAGAATTTTTTTCTAGAACTCGAATTCTCTCGACGAAAGTATCCGGTATATAAGAAGTAGAACGAAGATTAAGGAGAAGCAGATATAGAAGTATAGAGACGCAATGAAAATTCACAGGCATCTTCGGACGAACGCCTCGAGCAATCCTGCACTACTCACGCTCGCTCTTCCATCCAAAGAGATCGATATTATAGGAAAAAAGGTACAGTTATAGTGAGTTTGGAAAAGGTAGAATGAAACACGTGGGTATAAAACCGCGATGACTCTCTCGTCTTCTTCGACCAGTGGAGCGCCTCGCGAGGCGATTTATTATTTCTTTTTTCTTCTGCTTTTCCTCCCTCCCTCGTGCCCCTGTCATCCCGCCGTTTCCTCGAATGCTTTTGCTTTACTATTTTCAACACTGACAGGGAGAGAGACGCGCGAGATATCGGTGCAGCGAAATGGCTTTCGATGACTACACTCTCTTTGAAGATCCATCTCTTTCCCTCCTCTCTTTTCCTTCGGAAAACGAAACGATGCATCTGTGAGGGATCCTACGCCGACGTGACCTGATTCGCGGCATCGCCATTTTTATCACAACATTCTTGAAAAATAAATACTCCTGAATGTCCTGGAAAGCTTGGTATCGTTGCCAGAGCTGTAAAAAATCCTCCACCACTCGAAAGTCAGTAACGCGGTTACGTGGAACGCGCACAAACGTATATCCACGACTGTAAATCTAAGTGGAAAGGTTCGGCAGCTCGTTGGATGGGTAATAAAGCAAGGAGACGAATTAAACTTTTTTTTGCCACAGTTAGAATGATTATTTTTATTTCTGAATGCTGGTTGAGCAAGCCACGGAACGACTGTTATTATATGTGCAAATTTATCGGAGTGGCATAACGATTGCGTAACGGCGGTTAGCGACGCAGACATTTCGTAGGGCTTCGCGTCACTCGAAAGCTCGCGCGCGCGGAAACAGCTTCAGACATCAACGAAACGCGCACGAGGGTGAACTTCGGACGAGCCTACATTGAACAAATTTTAATGCGATTTGCGTATGAATACATCATGATAACTCCGGTGGACAGATCGATGATATTCACAATGTTCGATTGCACTTACGAGAGAAAACGTGTCATTACTATTCGACCTTTGACCGTCGTAACAGCCCACGGGAAAAAATGCGGAAGCAACATCGCGAGCTCGTCGGTTTAGGTACCTCATTCGTCCACCAACGCAAGGAGAAAACGAAAGTCGATCCAGCAAATCTGCATTATTCAAACTCAATTCGGTGCACGAGAGAAAACATCTCTCGTCATCCGGTGAACAATGTTTCTGAAATAAGCGTGAATGAGACAAGTACAAATGTTTCCTCTTCCTTCCCTCTTGCTCTTTCCTTATATTATTCTTTCTTACTGCGAGAGGAAAGAAAAAAATGTATTCGTTCCAACCCCAGGAAGCCTCAGACCTCTTCGAATCCCGCGGAAAAGCATGTTCGCGAGGTCGATGGAGGAACATCATTCTTCCCAAACGAGTTTTGCTTATTCAAGCTCGAATAGGCGAGGGAGTTACGCGGGTGAAAACGTAAAAAATGAAATTGAAATAAATCTGTAAATTAGAGCTTCGTAAAATGCGAAGAAAAAAGTGAAAAAAAAAAACGACGTTACGACGAGAGCACGTTTCTTCCCTCGCTCAGTCATCCCTGTTCCATCATTATCAGAGGAAAATTCAGCGATGCGATATTGGCCTGGTGTGAGAAAACGTATTTGTTGTTGAAATGAAGAAATGAAAGATACACGCGTCAGTGACTTTATACGACACACGCTTCGAAAAATAACTGCGACACCACCCAGGAAAGTAAAGTGATGGGCAAAAATAATAAGAAGATAAAAGAAAAAATGAGGAAGGAAAGAGAAATGTTTGAAGCACGGGAGCGTGTACAAGCTTCGTCATCGTTGCTTTAGCACACTCGAATGCAGTCCAACGCGTGTGTATAACTTTGTAGGCGTCCCGGATAATCCATTGGGCGAGCGTAAGAAAGACATATCGTCCTGTGACGCTCGACAAAACACGACAACTCGTTTCTTTTCCGTATCAAGCGACAAGCACCACGACGTTCTCGCTACCTATTTGCTCATTCATTTTTTTCCACTCTTGCTCTTTCGCTCGTTGCCACCCTTTTTCTTTGGTAGCTTACAGCACCTGACAGCTAAATAATTGAGGGCTGTTGTGAGCGAGGCGAATGATCAATGTATCGTCATCCTTTGACCGAGCGCAGGTTTTTGTTCTCTCAAATATTTCGCCATCTTTTCTTCGTCCACGCTGGCTTCGCGTGAGTTTAGTCGCGATTCCACTCATTACCCGTATCACAATATTCCTTCGACAGTAACCCGAACAAGTGCAGACCGAAGCGTAACGGCGAGTGAAATGAATTTCTAGCTGAGCTAAATATAATCGTGAAATTGACAAATGGAGAATTCGCAAAAACGCGGAATGTTAACTCGAGTTCCAACAAAGTTTAGCCAGCCGAAGCAAACATGGCGCGAATTCAGGTACTTTCGTTTATCTAACCCGTGCGAGATAACTTGTTAGAACTGCGATCCTCCCGAAACATTTATACGTGCGATCTATACTTTGAACAAGTTCCGGAGCGCCCTGGCAAGGGAGGTGTAGAGGGCAGGACGGGACAGAGTCTGACACTCGTAAAAAGCGAGAAGAAATGGAGAGATTACAATTGGTCGAAGAGCGTAAAAGCCATCGAGGGTTTTTCGCGCTAGATAACTCGTCGAATATTATCGGCCCTTCTAGCCCTTGGGCTTATAGTCGATCTCCGAAAAGACAAAGAGTTTTTCCTTCTTCTTTTCTTCTTGTAGGAAGTAGCTGCTTTTCGATCGAACTACCTCCGAATAAAGTGTCGAAGCAAACGGGGCTAAATTCAAGGAAAATGGGAATACGCCTCAAAGTATACGAATCCTAGAAAACAGAAGGGCCCAATGGAACGTAACTTTTCGTATTAAATTTCGCGAGTTACGATCTTTTACACCATGCCAACTTCAATGTATATATGGAAGAGAAGAAGAGCGTCCGGGGGGAGGGGGGGGGGGGAGGGGGACTAATATAAAGTTGTAAGGCAGCGTGGGGCGTAACAGGCTGGATATTTAAGAGCAAAGATATCGAGAATACTCTACAGGGAGGATAACGAACTGGATAATTTAGAAAAGCAACGAGCAGGAGTATAAAACATACTAGAACCCTACGAAATTCTATTTTCCGTAGTAGCCTTAAGCACGCTGCGTTGTAAGGGGAGACGTCGGAAAACAAAGTGTTAGTTTTAATAGATCCTCATATTAGGCTATTTAAAGTCAAACGAACGAGACTCACCGTAGCTGGTGAATCATTAGAGCCCTGCTCGGATATGTACGTTTTATACCTGGAACACATAAAACATTGTTGCTTAATGAAATATATACGATTACAAATATCAATTTCTTTTGGAATTATAAAAATTTCTAATTTGTTTAGATCATATCGATTCGAAGCGACCTCGTACCAATTAAAAAGCAATTACTTCCATTAGGTAGTGTGTATTCGAACGTGCGTGGGCTTTCCGATTGATTATTCGATACGCTCGAACTTGAATAAAAAAATGTTGTTTCGTGGTTCGTTATCTAGCAAATTGTGTTCTGAGCCGTTGTGAGTGAATGAACCACTCAGTAATGGAATCGAAGTTCAAACGATGTCAATATCTTTATTCGTATTTCAGGGTTTCACCCGCACCCAAGTCGATTTTTTTCGATATGTTGATAGGAAAAAAAAAGACTTTGAGTGACAGCCACTTGCGGAGCCTGATATCGCGTATCCGTACAATCGATCGGACCCTCCAGGGAGGACTACAGCAAACACAACGATTCTGCCGGAAACTTGTTGTTCGGTGCTAACGTTTCACAGTTTTTTTTCTCCTCTGCTTTCAAAGCTACGCAGAGATGCTGCATCTTTCTTTTCGTGCTAACAATTGCCAAGAAAAGGCCAATCCTTTGGAAACTGAAGAGAAAGGGAGGAAAAAAGAGAAAAGCGAAGAACGAGATGACGAGGAAACGACGACTAGGACGACGAACAACATTGAACCTCGTCGCTGCTGCAATTTCATCGCTAATAGCAATTTATTCATTGTGATTTGCTACGAACCCCTCACCTCACATTACTCGGAAAAGCGACTTCGAAGTCTTGTTTTTTTTCTGTCTATAAAAAATCCTGAATTAAAGACGAAACGATAAGACGAAAGGATTGGATTTTCCTCCAGCATAAGATTTTTAAGATTTTACCGCGGATATCGAATTGGTTTTGAACGACGCATGAAACCTGTCCGATTACGAGAGATACGATAGCCGCTGGAAAGCGAGTATTTTAAAAGCTCGTCTGCCGCTCTCTCAGATATGACGAAACGACGGCTTCTGGGATTTTCTTTGTTACACGCTTGTTTCGCCAGCGTGCTCAGACCGGTAACCTTTAATTTTCTTTCTTTCCAATATTATAAAATCCAAAGAACTGGAATTAAGAAAAGTTAATTCCATCGCACATGCCCGCCAATCGGGCTTCACACCTGCGCTCCGCGCCGCGACTCTTCTCACGCGGTTTCAACATCCGCTTCGTGCTCAGACACGTCATCTTGCGACATGTATTGCTTTTTCACTAAATTCAACCTTTCTGTATCATGTTTCGTTACGCCGCGCTGTAAAATCCATTTCAATGTATTCTTTCTTTTCCAATCCCCTCCCAGTTGACACGGAACAGTCTCTAGAAATTTTTGTATCTTGTTTTGCTGTACATAATTGAATACATCACGTGAAGCAATTAAGAGGCGCTCTCGGCTTGGGTTTTCCGGAAATTCGGTGAATTATTGTTCCCGTGCGATCCCGCAGCGGATATTTTCACCTTTTCGTTTCTCCGATCCCGACTTCAGAGTGATAGTTGACGTAAGGATATTGGTTGAGTTTGGGGGGGGGGGGGGGGATAGGCAAAGCGGCGGAGAGAGAAGGAAGAAAGAGCCATTAAAAGGAATTAGCGTAGCTCTGTTAACGACGAAGAAAGGGCTCGAGAGAAGAGCTCGTCTGGGGCATATAACAATCGCTCCCCAAGTCGTTTCGCTCTAGTCTCTGCGAGCTTTCTTCAATTCAATTGCCTGGGACGAATCGCCTCGTACGGGGGGCGAACAGTCTCAAGAATTTTATTTAATCCCGTTTTTAAGGGCGCGAGCACTTTATCAGGTTTCCCTTTTGCCCTGTGCGTATTCCCTGCTGCGAGAGATGAGAGCAGGGACGAAACGGTGCCTTGGGTATATACACGAAGGAAGGCGGGACAATCCGCTGGTTGCCTCTCGCAGTTCAGTGTTTAAGAGTAAACCAATGAGGGAGCGGAATCAGGGAAGAGACTTTGTAGCGAAATATATCTTTGCTCAAAATGGAAAGCTACGTCTTTGGGATTTAATCGTGTGAATCATTCGATTGTTCAGCCTCGCAACATATCTCACCAGAAATACGCTCAGCACACGTAGCGTTTCAGGCTTCTTCATCTCGACAAAAAAAAAGTATATTCGTACACGTATAAACACATTTATCGATGGACCAAAGAGAAACAACAGCGCTGTTACGCTGACCCGTGGATCCTCTTTGCACTCTCGTTTTTTCAAGTCACGTGAGCTGTCTGGACTAGCTTGGAAGATCGTACATCTTTCCTCGATGAAAAAGTACACCACTTCTTCCCGGTCATAGATACCCATCTATCGTCCAAAACTATTTCTTCTACTCGTTTTTTGCCATTCATTTTATCTTCTCGTGTGTTATCCAGCTTCGGGAAATATGGATCTCTTTGTGGATCTCGCCTTTCCTTTATGTCGTGTGACGGTTTTTCCCCGATGAAAATTTCACGTTCGACGACCTGCCAGCTGGTCCATCGAGAAACATCAAAGCCGCTCCTCCGTCATCCTGTTCGTAAGTTTGTCGCGGTCGAATCGATTTATCCGGAGGACACGACGTCTGTGAAAAGAGTATCGAACCGCAAAATCTTATCATTTTATCGTTTTAGAATAGTACTCTTTAGACGGAAACAAGCTCTTAGAAATTACGACGACTTGGCTCAACGGAAAGGCTGCAAATAGCATCGGGATTTGTTAGCAAATCGCGAAAATCCTGCTGCTAAAATAAAGAGAAAACTTGCTAGCCGGCCGAATGAAAAAAAGAAACCAATAAAACGAGTCCATTAAAAACTTTCATAATTAAAAAGGTAACGCGTCTTCGCCTCTCTCTTTTGTAACTCGACGGATTAAGTTCGGGCGGGCGCGGTGATGCAATCGGGAGAAACTTGAAGATTAAGATAGATATAAGGAATCTTGGGAGTAACCCGGAGAAAAAGTTTGCTTTATGCAGGAAAATAAGAACTCTTAACGGTCTTTTACAGCTTTATCGATCGCGTCCGAAACCCCCTGCTGGCTCTGAAGCTCGATTCGAGGCAAATTGAAATGTATACAACCATTAGGGGTCTTAAGGCGGACCACGTTCTACATCATTCTCTTCTCATCCTCTCGTTCAATGCTCAGCTTACGACGACGCACATTTCGTCCGCACCCTTCGTATAACAATGTTAAACGAACTACATCCAAGTTGGAGCAGCTTTAAGACTCGACGAGGATTCATAAAATACCACGCAACCAACCATTTTGCATAATCTCAAGATCGAAGGGGGCCCCCGACTATTCGTATGTTTCCGAGAACACGCATATTAAGGAGAGCGATAGATGTACAGGAACAGGGGACCGCAATATTGTTCGTGAAGCCGGGAATAAAAAGGTTAAATTCAAGATTTGGCAGATCTGACAAGAGGTTTTGGAATTCAAAAGTTTCTCAGATACAATACGATTGTTCCGGATCTCTGGGCTGACGAAACTATGAGGTTAAGTACCGTGAGAGAGCATAAACTCGTCGAGTACCATATTATCTTTGCTCGAGTAATTATTTATACACGAGGCCCGAAGATTGAGACGGAAGAAAACGAGAGATAGGAATTAACGATCCGGGCGAAAATACTGGAAAATGAGAAT
Source organism: Venturia canescens (assembly GCF_019457755.1). Lineage (NCBI taxonomy): Eukaryota > Metazoa > Arthropoda > Insecta > Hymenoptera > Ichneumonidae > Venturia > Venturia canescens. The sequence continues at coordinate 1,453,448 of NC_057423.1, read as the reverse complement.
AAAAAAATAATTGAAAAAAATGGAAGAAAAAACTAAAGAAACTTTGCTACTCGCTCTTGTATTTTCGTCGTAAAAGCATCGAGATATAAAACGGTTCAATAATTATATATCGTATAATGAAAGTGAATAAAGAGAGATTGAGAAACATCGCGGTAACGAAATGAGCGAAGATAAATTTCCGATAAATTTCATTTAGGAAAGACATAAAGAGAAGGATCTGAGATTTCCGTTGTTGTATAAGAGCCGTAACGCGCTCGTAACGAATGATGATGATAATATAATCTTCGTAATCAATTCCACCAGCGGAAAACTCGAACGGTTTCTTAGTTTAATCTCTTAGAAGGAAAAATGCGCTTGTTTCTGTGAGCACATATCTCTGTGCCTGCGTGCAGTCCAATTATGAGAACAGAGGCGATGTTGTTGTGTGAAAAGAACCGGAAGTTGTCCGGAAGAGGAAGAAAGCGGGTGTTCCTAGTCGTTCGTTATATGATGCGCGGTTTAAAGGTGCACCGATTGTAAAGGGTCACACGGAACTGAACAATGCATGAGCGCGCGAGAATACAGAAATGATCGAAGTTACAGTTTACAGCTATACTTCGTTCTCGTCACCTCAACTTCGATGTTTTATTATTTTCCCGACACCGCTAGAGCTATCTATAATTGATAAAATCGCGTGACTCTTCGCGCACAGCTCCGTGTGACTTATAAACACACATATCGCGCGAGTATGTGACCTCAGAGAATACGCAAGTGTAAAACTCGATGAAAAAACAGCCTCGTTGAAGGAGAAAAAAAACGAGCGATTTCGTGGGAAGAGCTAACGTGATGTGCTGAAAAAATAATAATCGACGCAACGAATCTCCTTTGCACTTTCTCGCAAATTATAGATGCCCTCGAACTTTTTTGACATTCAACAACGTCTAATGGCATCCCGTTGTTGTTATCGTGTCTCGTGGCCTACTTGCACAGCAAATAAGGATAAAAATAAATCAACGATTGTAACAAAGCAACTGTCACCGCTCGCCTACAACGTTCCAACAAGAGAATCTACAACTGCTTCCATTCCGAGTTCCATTCACTTTGTATACATACTCGAAGGAATGGAATAATGCGAAGCAAGTCGGCAAAACGATTATGTCTCAACTAAAGTTCCGACTGGATTGCAGTTCAGGCCACGGGCGATCCAATTTACTTGATTTCCTCCCTCAGCATGAACCTCTTCGTCCTACATATTTGTACTCCAAAGATTACCAAATTTTTATCCCCTACTTTTCTCATCTATTCGATGCTCTCGTCCCTTTTAGCGAATCACGCCCAAAAGAATTTTCTCAAGAATTATATAGAAACGAAGTATCGAAGGAAGAGTCTTGAGGTTATTATTGTACTCGACTCAATGGACGATACAACACGACTGAATCAAAATATCTTTTCTGTTATAAGACGTTCTTCCGGCGGAAATAGCAAATTGTGATGTTCGTCGTGACACTTTGTATTATATTTCTTATCGGAGAAATAATGCCGTAAGACGAATCGTAGTTCGAAAATACATCGTTTGATTAAAAATGAATTTCGTGCCGATCGATGTGTCTCATAATTTCTGTGCTGCCTCTGACGGTGTGGATATTTTGGTCGAAGCTTAAAATAAATTTCAAGCGAATTGGAAAATAACGAGAGAATCGTGCAGTATATTTTTCACTACGGAATTCAAAGTAACATTAACTTTATGTTCCGTTTTCTGCTCCCTTAATTTCAAAATTCAATATTGAACGAAGAAAAATCACGTAAAAAAAAGAATTGCACAAGCGAAACATCCAATTGGAAAACAATGCGCAGCGATGCAGGATATTCCGGAAGGAAAAACTTGGAAGCTTTGCATGCGTCGTTTCAGGTCGTTTATCAAAAACGTGCATGGGAACGTTCCGATGGATAAACGATTAGAGCGATTCTTTCGATTGTTTATTTTTTTATGCTCAGCTTCTCGCTCAGATGCCAATGTGTGTAATGAATCGAAGCAGCGTTCGTGCAGGCGATGCAATTTCTGCTAATCGATATAACGTGCGCACCATTATTTTGCGTAGAACCAATTTATTCGGTAAACCACGAGCAATATTTTATCCACAGCCCTCGACGCTCGTTTACCGCACGTTCCTTCAAATAATAACGATTTCTGGCCGATTGTTTGCAATACTGACCGGTTTTTTTACTGGGTGCATGACGAGAGAGACTCTGTCAATGTTTAATACCTTTCACAGGCGCGGGTTTCGATATTTGCGCTAAATCCAACAAGTACCTTCGTTCCATTTCAAAACCGTATACAAAATACATTTGTTCGTACAATGTGAAAACGTACATGGCCGACTTAAATATTTGTAATTGCGATATGAAAATATTATTAACCAGCGCGAACGTTTTTATCAATGAATTTCATTTAGCGGTTGTCGTAAAAAATGGCAAATATGATTAACGAGTTTCAAGCTTAATTCAATACGGGAGGAAACTGAGGGAGTTTCGTTTGCTCACTGAAATTATCAGAGCCCGATGTGGGCAGGCTTTCGAATATAATAAATGTTAATATCGTCTACATGTATAATTCATTAAAACGAGACAAATTTATCGCTCTCTCAGATATCATTCGCATGGAGACAAGAGAACGAGTGAATGAGATAGTGCTCGAGAAAGAAGGACAACGAACGCAGGGACTAAATCGTAGCGGGCTTTGAAAACGACCGGAAGGACGGAGAGACCGTCCGGGGCGCTGCCAACACACGATACAGGGACTTGAAACGGAAGAGGAAACTCGTATATAGCGGATTCTAACGACCGTCAGAACTACAGTCGAAATCTCTCTTTCTCTCTCGCCCCCTCGTTCCGCCACTCTTAGTTGTTCTTCAACACGGTCGACACACATTAATCGATCCCTTGTGCTTTTCGTGTTGGAGATTTCCAGACAAGTGTATATACAGTTCGGAGTCAACGGAGCTGAGAGAAGGCTCATTGTAATCGAGTAACCGTTGCTAAAACAAATATTCCTCGGTCCGTTCTCAGTAGAATGAAAAAAGCAAAGTCGCACAGTTACTCAGCAGCCAAAAAGTTGGTACACGTGTATCGGTGTTTCCCTCGATGGTCGAATCGTTCCGACCATCAAAAAGTTGGCGAAAAAGTTATTTTTTTTTTCTTTTCTTTTCTGTTATTTTTTTAATTTGTTTTAATCCAAAATGAGAGATACTAAAATAAATATAGTGTAAGTTGGCTGCTTGTACAAAACTGAAATACCGACGCGCGGGTCCACCCTCGCAAAAGAATGTACGACGCGGAGCGTGGAAAATAGCGAATCGTATTGTATATATCTACTGGCAGAAAAGAGTCGCCCGTGGCAGTACAAAACGTCCGATTTTACAGTCTCGAAAGAGGCATATACGCGTAGAAATATATAGACACGTCGAGGGGATCGGTTTAAATCGAGAAACTTTCTTTCGTTCCCTGCCGTTAACGGCCCATCTCTCGCTCCTCCGAGCCGAGATCGCGACCCGAGCAAAAGAGATGTGGATGTAAAGTTCTCGCTAGGATGAGAGTCGCGAGCCAAAACTTGCGAGAATGGGAGCTCTATCTGTTCTACGGTTGTTTCCAGGGCGACATGAAAACGATATGTGCTCTATTTCTCTCAGGTCGCTTCGAAGGATCGCACTTATTCAGACTGAACTCAAATTTTCTTCCACGAAGCACCAAAATAAATATGTGTTCACGCCTTTCTACAGGGTGTCTTCTTCCGCAACACCCTCGTTCCCTCCAGAGCTCGGATAGTCCAATTCAAAAGTCGGGTAGTTCAGTCTCGAAAGTAGATCGCAGGGTGGCACGTCGGTGGTCTTGCACTCGGCATTCGGCAATAAATTATCGAACATACAACGAGGGTGGATCGCGACGATACAGTGTTGCCATGCTAAACCATGCTTAAAAATATGAAGAAATTCAAAATTATAAGAATTTAATAAAATTTGGTAAATGTATTCTTTAAAAATATATACGACAATATAAATTTTTTAGATTTTTCTACCGCACAGCTCTCGAGTAATTGAACACTAAAGTTCACGTGTATAAGCATAGAGTTTACATCTACATAGTTATACGTATCGTGCACAAGAACTTCGATTTAACGCTCAATTATTCGATAACCGTGTGGTGAAAAAAATTGTATTTCTATACTTGATGCCAAAGAATGTTATCACCAAATTTGATAAAATTCTGATTATTATTATTTCGTGATCCACCCTCCTTAACGTGCGATTCGATGGGAAGCTCAAACTGTATAAGCTCAACGGTAACGAACAGGGGAAGGACACCCCGTATATAAATTCATGTATTTTTATTCCGTGTATGAAAGAAGCTTGATAAATGTGGAGTCTCGAACGGAGCGTAGAGTTCAAATAGTAATATTATATAGGAGGAGATATAGAGAGGAAATGAAACGAGAGATTCAAAAAACCAAAGGAGTAAAGATGGCTTTTTCGCAGTATGAGAAACATTCTCTCTAGTCCCTGATCTTTTGTGCCGGCGAAAAAGCAATTTTCGAGCTTCTTGATAGTCGCGTCACGGATCGCGTGGCTTGATTCGAAAGTCTCGAGACTCCTGTACAGCGACACGAGGAGCAGAGTTTCGCCCCCGCGCGTTCGCGCAACGGTGCAGTCGCTTCGGCGGTCCGAGGGGAGATTGAACGAAACAAAGGTTCAAACGAGGAACGAGACGGTGTGCAGCTGCACGGGCCCTCGGAGACTCTGCTGAGGGTCTGCATCGTTTATATGATGCACGTATTTCGCTGAGCCGGTTATAAATCAAGGACGAAGAGAGAGAGCGAGAGAGGGAGAGAGAGCGAGAGAGGGAAAGAGGCACCGCGGCAATAAGCTCGCGACGAGGGAGGGCTAAAAAGTGTACAAGCCAAACTCTCCTGCTCGCCCTCGCTCATAGTTACACACGGGGGATGACAAAATTACATTTTACCAACATTCAACAACGTCCTGGAGGTCGTGTCATTGTAACTAGAGATAAAATTATCATGCTCCGCGCGATATACTTTGTCTGCGCGAGAGCTTTATTAAAATCCTACGATAATAAGACTGCCAGCGATCCGAGTGAAGGGAAAACAATTTTCACGAAATCGAGGAAGCGAGACGCTCTGAAAAATTGATGAAAACGTGAGTAAACAACTGCCCGACCGGATGAAGTTTCCGAGGCACCGACGTAGTCGAAAAATCGTCAACGAATCGATACCAGCAGCCGAGGGAAAAGCGACGATCGAGATTAGCGTCTTCAATCTCGAATCTGCGTTACGCTATGAGAATACCGGATACCGCTTACGATGTATCAGAGCTTCCGGAATAATTGCTCGTCGCTTTTTATACGACGTGCACCGTAACGAGGATTAATTAATTATCAGGCCAAGAATATTCCACGATCTCGATTAAGGGTTCTCCTCGTGGATGAACAGGAGAAACGAGCTGACTGTGCGCGCGTGTGTGCAGTTTGGAGAATGCTGCTGGTGGTGCTGGGTTCGGTGGCCGTCCTCCGAACTTTCCGAGTACGTAATCGTCTTATAGGTTCAGCCCGACGGTAATGGCCATCGTAGCAAGACGTGCATTAATCTCAGGACCGGGAGGGTCCTCTCAACTGTTCAGAACCAAGGCGTCTACAACTTCGAGAGCGTGGGTTCACGCTGCTTTATATGCAGCGTCGATATTCCACAAGAGATTTTGCAGGACTCTTGAGTGAGAAACAGAGGAAGAGAGAGGAGGAGGAAAGTCGAGATTTCTCTATCGGTGTCGTACTAGAATCGACGATCCAAGATGAGAAAGTGTGCGAACGTATTAGGGATTCACCGGCCTGACGGCGGACTTGTAATATCTTTGACTAATTCGTCGGAAAATCTACGAGCCGAAGCTTGCGTTAAAAATATTCAATTACGCATATGTGTATATAAGTATGCCATTATCTTTAATGGACTTGGTAGTAAAATTAATCCCGAGAATATACAATGTTGGATTCCAACTGCTGGATTTTCTACTTCCTGATTCCATTGCCCCGGAAGCGTTGCAAGTCGAGGAAACTATTCTGCTCGATTAAATATTGTAAACGGGACTTGAAACTTCGGAGCAAACCTTCTAAATAAACGAAGCAGCAGCGAACCATGCATCGGAAGTATTTCTTACGGTTAGATTACGAATTTTAGGAAATTAGCGTCCGAGCCTCTGGCGCAGGAGGCTTGAATAAAATAGAAGAGTTGCTTATCCAGTATTCCAAGGGGTTCTGAAAAAAAAGAGACTTATTTTTGTATCCGGCGGATTTCACCCCGCCAGTCCAATATGCCCCGAGCGAATTTCACTTCGGGGTAAATTTTCGACGGAAAAATTTCTTAAGCATTGAAATTTTCGTATGGAAGTCAAATTGAGCGGTCATCGACCCTTCCCCCAGCCATATTCTGAGCCTTACGTTCATAGTGGAACCTTATATATTTCCAGTATGTAGAGAAAAAATATGTGAATATACTCGTACACACATGAATGTATATAAATATATCGGAACATCGGCGCCTCAACAAACCGAGCTCCTAGTTTGTATGCAGCTCGCTCCATTGCCCGGGTACGCGTTTCGTTTTTCGTTCCGGCAGGCAGTGAGTGCGAGTTGGAAGAATCCAAGCAGGATAGAAGAACCAGCCGATGGATTCAATATGTGTTTATACGAGAGCGCATATATACACATGCGGACATTTTGCATCTATTGCCTCGTTATTTCTACCTTATACTCGGTCTCGCTTATTCGTTAGATACTTAGGGACGCCTCTCTACACATGTCTCTATGCGTATGCACCGAGAAAGAAGGAAGTGAGAGGAGGGCAGTAGTGTCTGATGGAGACAGATAAGAATGCTCCATCGTGAGCAATAAATCTTGAAGCTTCTCCCATTACCGACAAAATGAGAGAGGTTTTTTCACTAAAACCTCTTCTCTAAACTGAGATGGAGGAATTTGGAAAGGAGAGGGAGAAAAGTAAGTGGAAAGATGCATGTTGAGAGAGTCGAGAAGTGAATTTCAATCTGGTATCGAATGTGGCGCAGAGACGGATCTAAGCGTTTCAATTTTCGGACGAAAAATACGAGATATTTTCACTTATGAATGGAAAGTTCGTCAACGCAATGTGCAGACCCTCATTTTATTTTGATCTTCAATTTGGTTTAACACAGTTGAACGACTTCCTGCTCGTATATTCTGGTTATGATTTAAAGCGTGATGTTCGAGTGACTCGAATCGTCAAAAGGACTCGGAAAACACCGCTAGCAAATTAAAGATCGTGGTACTCATTGTCGATTATGATGAGAACACAGAAGCAAGGAAGCTCGCGTTGAATAGAAAAAGGTTACAGTAATCGATGCGTATTGAAAAAGCGAAATTCAAATAAGCTGTTTGTTCAGAAACATCAGATGTGGCATGAAAATGATGTTGAAGTTTGCAACGTTGGAGTCCAACGAAATATGATGTGAAAAAACTCTCCAACGATTTCAATAATTCTACAATTTCTTGTTCTCTTGATTTCGTGGAAATAAATAATTGGTTAATTACAAATGTCATTTTCGTTCAATTCGTTGGACTCCAACGTCGCAAATTTCAGCGTCATGCATGAAGAAAGAAAGTGTTTGGGGTAAAGTCGTCGTTATCTATTCCAGTGTTGGCCTTATCTCGTGCTGCCCTATTTACGAGCCTCATTCAGAGAACTATTCTTGCTTCATCACTCGAATATTAATGGGCCATTCGAAATTAGAAAGCTCATTGTGACGCGTGTATTGACAAAAGCGTCGATAATGAACTCCGTGCAACGCAGAAATCCGAAAAGTCAATAGAAGTGACTGAATATTCTACATGAATTGTTTCTGCGTACCGTTTCATATTCACAATTATAATACGAGTTCCGCACAGCTTCATCCTTTGTAGTTATCACCATTAATGTACAAAGTTCTGTGCACAATGAAATGAACTGACAAACGAACGATATAAATCACAGCATTTTATTCTTTTATGGTTTGCTCTTACTCGAATCTCGTGAAAGCAATGAAACGGTGAACGAACGCTCGCGTGGCTCATTTCGAAAAGTCAATTATCTCCCTTATATTTGTCCCTTCCTTTCTCCTCTTTTTTCATACCACCGTCTCTTTCTCTTATCGGGGAATCGTAACGTTGACATTGTTCTCCTCATAATTCCTCATCATTTATAACACGGGGACGGATGAGAGGAGAAGATCGAAGGAAGGAAAGCGGAGGGAAACGGAGCGAGAGTGAAAGAGGGGGGGAGGGAGGAGGGCGGGGGAGAGGAAGGAATTTGCAGTGCGAGAGAGATCGGGCGAGCCTATGGAAGCGCAAAATGGTTATTATCTCCGACACCGCAGACATAGCTCACTGAGCTTGTGATTTACGAGAGCTCTCGGTGCTCGATGTCGCGACCATGTTGGATATTATACTCCGACATCGAGAGTGAGCGAGATGGAGAGAGGCTCGTTCTGAGCTTAATCTTCCATCGACGAATGGTTTCCGGCCACCACAACGAGAAAATTGCCGTTCTTATTCTGACGAAGTGAACAAATAACGAGGCGCAGTATATACATATTTGTTGATATTTATAGAAATATCTGTTAACCGAATAGACGATGCGGGAACCGTTGAAACGTCATTTCCCGTGGTATAGGAATGCGTATTTTACGGAGTCTTTCGTGATTCGTGATTCCTCGAGAGGAAGTTGACCCAAATTACGCTTCTACGTCTCGAAACGCTCGATATTGTACTCTTCTGAATAAAGACATAGGTGCCCGATGTCGTTTAACAAGGACATCAATTATTCATCCAAATTAATGGACAGAAATGCATGGCCGAAGAGAGCTCGGATAATTTCACGCTTACACCGCATCATCCGTTGTTATTTTATATCGTATACACACGAAATCCTTTATTAAATTCATTAAATCGAGTCATATCACAGAGATTAATATCGTCAGACTCATTCCAGTCGAATAATTCCAAAATAGAAGCTTTATCAATGATGTAATAATCGAGCAAGGAAAATTCCATGGATGCCAAAAGCGGATGCAAAATTTCAATACTCGTAACCGAGGTTTCGAGAGCGAACGTCGAAAATTATTTTTCATCTCAAGAAAAGAAAGGAACAAAACGGAGCAATATCTTGAGATTTCTTAGAGCGTTTCCCGTCCTCATTCGCCTCTTATTCGGAGGAGGAAAAACATCGGAAATATTGCATTGAATTTTCGATCAGATAAAATATTATTGATAGCGCGCGATACGTCGCTCGAGTTGTAAATATAGCTCGGATGAAATTGCACCTTCCACTCCTTATCAATGAGTTATAGTTTTTTCGTACTACTTCTTCGGTGTCCCGATAAGAAAATCGAACCGAGAATTCGTCGACGAGAGTTATAGATATGAAGCGAATACAGGAATGCGAGACACCGAATTTGGAAGCACGCTAATAAACTTTGACACGATATAAATCGATGAGCCACAGAATCGCTGTAACGATCCAAATACAAAACAGAGAAACCAGCCATAATTTTCTATGTAATATCAATTCACGTTGCTCAACAAAAAACTGGAATATGTCGAGAAAAAAAGAGCTTAAAGGATTGTTCCCTTTATTCATTATTTACAGATAACGAGGGGGGATTTGTGAAATATCGATTGGAGTCTGGCGTCTGCAACTTTAATCCTCGGGTTTAGTCTTATTTGCGAGCTGTGCACTTCGCATCACAAATCCTGTCATTTATCACACTACTCATGCATACATACGTACATCCAGCACATACTCATATATCTACGTATAGCGAGCAAGAGCGAGAGAGAAAGTATAGGTGAGACAATGGATAGCGTTGTCGACGGATAATAACGCCGGAAGGAAGAACACGAAGTAGCTCTCTCGCCCGCGCAATATCGAGAAACGTGCTTAAAACGATTTACGTTTTCATCGTCCCTGAAAATCTCTGACTCGGTATATTCCGGCGTCTGTCACTACTTTCGTTACAGCCATGCGAAGATACCTATAGAAACATCCGCCAAAACTTCATGTATAGTTACATAGTCACGGATTTATGTATGAGCGTGCGTCACCGTAGTGAAGCTGAATATCTCTGTCGCTCTCTTTCTCCTGAACCCTCCCGCGCGATATTACGTGATAAAAGTTTCGGGCACAGAATCGTCCCGATTCAAAAATAGCCAGACAATAGAGGAACGTGCGAGTGTGCGCGAGTGCGAGAAATAAGAAAATTGGTGTACTTTGTCTCGGGAGGATTTATCTTCGATCTCTTCATATCCGGTATCAACGCGAGTGGGGAGGGGGATAAAAGAAGAATGAGCAACAGACGAAAATAAAGGTTGAGTTTACGAAGCGAATGTTGGCCCAATGCACGATCACTCGATACGTCAACAGTTTTTTCCCCCTCACAGATTATAGGAAATACAACATAACGTCGCAGCATCCTGCTACATAAATTTCGATGTATTTCTATATAAAAGGATTCTTCTCCGGTAAGCGAGAGAAAGAGAGAGCCGGCTGCCGTTTTTCATCCGCATGCACATAGAGAAGCGGGAAGAGAACATATATAATATTCGAAATATATTGTATTTATAGACGGAAAGACGATATCGATCCGAATGATTCGAAGCCATTTGTTGGGTTATAGGAAAACGAGGTTTACAGACCGAGTACTATTCGGAGCTTTCCTCCGAGGATATGTAACAGGGAGAAAAGAAAGCTATGCAATAGCGGAACGAAGAAGCAGGGCTCAGAGACGAGTACGGACGGCGGATAAGCCATAGAAGAGTAAAGGACCAGTTGCCTGTAATCTCGGTGACTTAGAAATCTCGAGTTGATATACGAGTCTATTTATTTCTGTACGTGTACACGTGTGATATGGAGAAAGAAAAAAATGTTGAAAGAAGGACGTAAGTACATGCAGGTGTAAGCCTTTCTATGTATCGCCGGTTGCTCATCGGTGCTCGCTCGTGTTATACAGAGAACGAGAAGAAAGAATAAAACAAGACGAAGGAAAGATCGAGCAGCTGCGAAACCTATTTCGTGCGGTATAATACGACGTGGCAGTGCGATATCAGCCGCAGAAACAGAATCCTCCTTCTATATATCCGGGATATCTAAGGAATGTCCTTAACTGCCCGTAAGAGCTCTCTTCTCGGTGCATGCTACGTCGTACGATATAGTGTAGGCGCATATATACGTAAGGTCTTGCAAAGCTCGAGAGTCACTTGCTAGAACATCTACCACAGCAGAAAATCGTATCGGTGTAGGATGCATTACTATACACATGAGAGTATCCACGGACATATGTATATTCGGAGCTGCGACGTTCGACCTCGAGATAGATCGATGCTTAGAAATGGACCGCAGCGACCTCGGGCCTGGCCAGGCTGCTTCGAGTCTGCATCACCGAGTCCAATCCTTCTGCAACGGACACTTGAACCCTTCTCCTTCTGTACGCAGAGCCACGTCTACACACGTACTCGGTTGCACTTGGTCGCATAATCGGAATGCAATCTTTGAATTCCAACGACTATTGGGTGCAGTATCATTGCCGCTTGCGCCACAAAACTTCACCGAAATGAGGGGGAAAGAGAGGGAGAGAGGTCTCTGGGTCTCCTCTTCGGAATTCCCGGGATTCCTGAACAATCAAAAAACACCGGGGAACGAGAGGCACCTGTTTATGTCCGTACGTGTTTTGTTCCACGCGGTGTCTCATCGTTTCGGGAAAGAAGGCAGCGGCGAGGGGCGGGATCAGTGGTTAACGACTTTTCTACTCAACAGCAGCAAATCGAGTCCGGATCGAGCCGTTTGTATCAACTTCGATCCTCATTTAACTTCCATCCTCAACCCACGAATGAATTCCAGGACAGACAACTGAGATTGAAAACCTCAAGCGACAAATATCCTCGATTTTCGTCACCGACTCGTCACGACGCTGAAGTTTGCAACGCGGGAGTCCCGCAGAATAACAACCGTCCTCTTTACGGCTCTACTCAAAAACAACGCTGCTCCTAACAGCTCTACTCACAAATTTGAAAATCAATATGTCTCCTCTTTTGTCACTAATCTTCTGTGATTCATACATAAAATATAAATCTTCGGAGTGGAAATGTTATCGAGTAGATTTGTAAGAGTCGAGTTGTGTTGCACCAAGTCAACAATAATTCTACTCTCATCAGTGATGTATTCAATAACGGTTTTCCCCTAAATACATGCTCAAAGAGCGGAGTTGTTATCGCGTAGAGCTATGATGATGTAGCTGCTAGTTAACAACTCTATCGATAGTCATTCTCGATGACAACTCCGCTCCTTAGCAACTGCAGATCTGAGTAGAGAACGTCCACCCTTTTTAACATATCTACTCCAGTGTGATATGTAATCCCCAATATCTCTACTCATGATGATTTCAGAACGTATCTCATCGTGAGTAGAGATATTAAAGATCATGGATTATACATGAGTAGACGCAGAGATGTTATGAATATCGGAGTAAAGATTTTAAGAGCAGATTTATTTTTTTTGAATAGAATCGAACGAAACGAACGGAAAAAACATTTGTAATTCCCCAATTTTTTATTTCACCAAGTATCGGTGCAGGTTGAAAAACCACAAATTGCCCAGGAAACGAAATTGGACAATAACTGGAATGATTGGAAGGTTTTTTTTTTTTTAGAACACTTCGTTGGAGTCCAACGTCGTGATCTACTTCAGCGTCGTGACTCGTCACCAACGACCCTTGCCAAATTCATAAAGCTTATTGTGCTATCGAACGAAAGCAACGTTCGTAAAAATTGTAAATCGATTCAGCATCGGAGGCTTGTTAAAACTTGAATGCGACTATAAACTCGTTGTAGACTCGGTAAATTCGTGATAAGTGTAAACGGGAGGAACAGAAGTGTGGAAGTGACGAAAATAAGGTGTGACACGTAATCAATCAGAAGCTCGAACCAGTCGGAGTGAAATGTGTTACAAATATACTTGTACACGTTAAACACCCAGGCATACTTATATATAAAAGGAATATCCCTGTCTACACGTAGGTAGCGTGTACGTACTTATCGAGTTTAATTTCGAGCAATCGTATTTCAGTGGTGGCAGCCGAGCCGGTAGCGCGAGGAGGGTGGGAGGGAAGGATTCGAGGCATTCACAGTTAGTATATAGTGTACGGCATCTGTAAGTGCCTATGTAAGCATGCATACGTATATATTTAGTACATCAAGAAAAATATATCTATACAGCAGGCTACGAATGTGTTTAGTTTGCAGAGGCGAGATACGTGCAGGTTCTGTAAGTAACTAGCATTATAGCTGTAGTACGCGTGAGACTTCATAACGAGCGCACCGAGTGTTATCGACCTCTTCTAGGTACGAGGGAAGAGCCGAGATGAACGAGAAGACGCAGGCCAGGTCGCAATTCCGTTGGGGGAGAGGTACGAGAAGAAGGAAATGGAGGAAGAGGAGAGGGAGTGCGAAGAGCAAAGGAAGACTATGACGACACGCCTGAACGTTAATTTCGCGAGTCTGCGATAGCTACGCCGTAAATGAGAGAGCACGGGGTGAAACGAGCCGTCTTTTACACGTCTGCGCGTATACGTCCCAGGGCGTATATGTGCATATATTACCAAGCCGTACGAGTGGATACGTGTGAGTCTGTCTATTTAGATCCTGAGGGCAAAAGCGAGTCTGAGAATTCCAAGCTTTGCCGGAACTCTTGCCTCGAACTCTTTGCCGGAGCGCGTCCAAGTTGTTGAAGAAGAGGATGTCGGGCGCACTTGAATCTACTGCTGCAGGATTTAGCAGCATTATTTCTTCTTTCCACTCGAGGACACACGCGTATCCGAATGACGATGTGACTCCGTCAAACGGGCCTACGCAACGAGAAAGCAATTATGTGGGACGCTCCCGTCAACCACCCCAAACGAGCTACTCAATGGGTCCACCTCTCAACGTTCAACGCTCGGGCGAATAGCGGACAGAAGCACCGACGTATCCAGGTCGTAAAAATCACTCGATTTCCAGAGGCTTTATGAGCTTTTATAGCTTTGACTCGGCTGTGCGCCCAGCTTCGTTATAACAATTATCATCAAACGTAACGGTTTTATACACCGAACATCAACTGCTACGTGCCATGAAAGAGCCTATTTATTCATCCAGAATCAACACTTTTCATTTTTTGTCCTTTTCAATCAGCGACTTTCCACGAGGAAACTTCAAAGTCCCATTCGTCCCATTCAATCAGGGTGTTGTCCAATGCTTTCAAAGTACAGTGTTCTTGTCGTGTCAAGCCGAGCAAGAACTGCGTCGAGAAACATTCAGTCGGTGTTTCCTCTTATTAATTTGATTGCCAGTTTTTGTTTACGCTAGCGGCGCTTTCAATCGAAAAAAGCTTCGGTATAATTCGATGTGAAACAGAGCGAAGCATTTTCTCGTCACAAACATCAAACTCTTGACGCATTCACCGGCAATTCTAGCGAACCACGATTTCCAGAACATTTCCAAGAAGATTTCTATCTCATCCGACTGTTGAAAAAAAAAAAAAAAAATCCAACAGTGTAATTAAAATGTTTTGAAACAATTGTGAAACCGAATGCGGAGATCAAAGGCAAGGAAGCAGATTCCCATTCAAATTATTTTTCAACCAAAGTAGATTTGAATACTGATTAATGTAACTTCGTAATATTTTGTTTATATGAAAAGTTATTTCGAAACTATAGTTGCACAATTCGATTTCATGAATCGGAGAAACATTTTCTCCGTAAAATTGCATTCTCGGACTACAAAAGGTAAGCAATTGTGTTTGAAATCGGTGAGATCCTCTTGCTGACGTCACTGTTGCCGTATGATTCAGCAGGATATGGCAAGTGACACTGACGTTGTCTGAGCACACGATACGTACACGAGCCATAAATATATCTACGTAATAATATGCCTATACATACTAATCCATTCACGCATATGGAAGAAGCAGATCATCCAAGGTTTGAACCAAGAGAAACATTTGATGGACAGGTGTGGTTAGTCACGTGTCAGGTTCGCTTATGGGGGGTGAATCACCCTCGAGTCGTGACGGGGTCATTGGCGTTAATAATACGAGGGCGTTATATCTCGAAGGATATGCGATCTCAACACACAATTCGAGAATATCCGACAGTTTACAGATTAGATGTTTGCAAAGCGGACGCGAACCTTAAACGCGTGTATGGAGTAGTCCGAATTGCTTTGGAAAAAGACTGCGAGAGACGGAGGTCGAGATAAGTCGGACGTTTCTACACCGGAAATTGTGGAGCACAGAAAGGAAATATTAGAAAAGGAATCGTAAAAATTTGATTGGAGGAGAACCTTCTTGAGGTATTATTACAAAAAGGGATGAAAAGGATGGGGCAGAGTGGGGGAGAGAGAGAGAGAGATGTCAGGGTTCGGGAAACGGTCGAATACACCATAAAATTTAGGAATCGAGATGTATGTACAACGCCGTAAGCTTTTCGACTAGTGAGCGCGATGGGTAATCGATCGTCGAGCGATTGAGGGCGAAGCGTTGTGAAAAAAGCACACACGAAGAGGAGGACATACCCACTGGTATTTGGTGCACGTACGGAGCATACTCCTGGTAAATACAAGTCGTATACACGATGTATGTGCAGATGTATATACAGAAGGCTTATATATAATGCCTGAAATACGTATGCGCCCACGAATCGTTTGCCAGCGAGCTATACCACCAAACCCGGAAGAGCAATAACGATCAAGAGCGCGTTTCGACATATCGCTCGATGACTTTTTCATAGCAAGAGCCTGCTGCAGGACTGATATTTTTTTACATTTTCACATACACGTATATATACTATTGGTTTTCCACGAATATTTGTGATTATACAGAGTCGACATTTTGAGCCTATAAAGGCATTGGACTTCATTTAAGCCTTATTCTCCTCCGGGCCCAGTTAGAGTAGTCCTACAGTGATTTAAAAAATTGTTGATTCGATAGCAATTGATGTTATTGGAATAAATGTCTTCTTCATTAAGCTGCAATGTTTTTGGAGAGAATGAATCTGCAGTTTGATCTAAAACTATTTTATTCGTTTAATCACGTTTAACCTTGCGATGATCATGTATTTTATTTGCACCCCGTAATGCCGCATTCCGTTGTTCCAATGACTTTTTTTTCTCAGTGCAGGTCCCATTTTGATTGCATTTAAATCTACAGAGCACATGTCTATGTTCTCTGATGCGCGACACTTAAAATTTATTTCCTAGCACGGTTTTTAGTGTGGCAAAAATTAACCAGAGGGCTACGGATGGAGCGCTGTCGCGCCAGCCTTTCTCCTTATTTAAGGAGCACGTAAATTATTCCCCAACAATCGAGAATATTTCTTTTAACGAAGTGCGCTTTTGCGAGGCCTCGCCCGATAGCGTTACGATAAAAAAATTCTGAATAATAGTTGCTCACAAACCGGACGAGAGTATCTGTCCTCGGAGGTCGAGTTCGAAATTATATTTTTTTTTAATTCAACGGCCATCGTAAAAAAAACATTATTAATAAATGGCTTCATTGATGTGGACTGTCTACGAGCATGCATATATCAATTTATATCTACACGTACGTGCTTGCATGCATACGTGTAAACGTGGCGTCCAATAAGAATGGCACATCAACACATATGCTATTTAGCGCCTGGAAATGGAGAAAAGGAAGATTTACCCTCGTATTGGACGTTAAGTAAGAATTCATTTAACATTATTTTATGTCCTACTCTAGTGCGCCTTTACCTGCCACCAGAGGGGCATCAAAATAGGCTTAAAATTTCGGCTCGGGAGAGGTGCTTGGATTGAAAAAAAACTCGATTTGAAAAAAAAGGGGTCGGATCAGAGTCGGTTGGACGAAACAGCAAAAGCCATTACGAGTAACAAAAGTGGAGAAAAAGTGTTTGTTCTCCCTTGCTATTTTTTGATCCTCGCTTGGCCGTCGTACGCTTTCTTCTGGGAGAGTGAACGAAAGGAATCTCAACGATAAAAAAGGTGGGAATGCGACCTCGGCACGCGCATTACACGTACATATATGGAGACATGTACATAGACAGGCATTAAGAGCGAAGCGTCAGCGTCAGTGAGCATCCCGCTCTCCCCGTAAACCAAGATTTATGCCGGAGTTACGATGCATAAATCTACACCTCCGCGTCTGAGCGTCTCGTACTCCAGTTTACTCCGCGTGCATAAAAGCGGTCCAGATAGTCGTCTCGGTGTGGAGAAAAGCGTCAGAAATTTTTCACGAAACTCTCGCGACATTTTTGCCGGCGCGCGTTCCGCAGACGTTAAACTTTCAACAAACACAGATGCACGCGCGCACGTAACACACACGCATGCAACATAGTGATGCATCAAGAGCCGCGTGGGCTGTGATTGTCGAGAGGGATCAACGGTCTGTCGTGCAGGGATTTCGGCACTTTGAAACGGCGCGAATCTCCGAGCATAATTCACGCAGTCGATTATTAAAATGCTCCATTCGAAACGAGGAGAATTAACCAGGTGTTGGGAACAATTCATTAACACCGCGACGATTCCGCCTTTCACGGATTCATTTTCTCAAGTCATCGCTCTCCCTCGCCGATAATTTACCAAGTGCGCATGTAGAGTGCGCATTGAAATTACATGATTCATCGACTCGTTGGCTCTCGCTCTCGAGTGTGCATTAGCTACTACATTTTCTTGATGCATCTACGGTTACGAGGAGTATATATGTGCGTGTACAGCACGTTGTAGAGACAAAATGCCAATGCTGGTGGCGCACGATATGGTGTGCGAGTGGGCGTAATGCGAGAGTATAATCGGCCGTAAATGTCGAGTATTAAATGTATGCGTTCCCCTGGGTGTACGCGTTGTAACGCCACATCGAGAGCTATAATATTATGCTATATATGTGGGGCTATACCGCGGCGTTGCAACGTATTCGCTATGGTGAGCGCGAACATTCGCGAGTTTCCTCGACCTCGAGACGTCGCGGTGAGAGACCTTAATCCAATACGATGTGCAGACTCACTCCGTAGATATCCACGTAATATCGAACCCTATTATACCCTTGGCCCAACGAGTCGGAACGAGATAGGGGCGAGCGAGTGAAAGAGAAACAGCAGCAGCAACAGGGCGTGAGAGAGAAAGAGAAAGATAAAAGCTCCGCCGTTGCTGCAGGCAATTGCCCATCGTCTGGCTCAACGTATACAACGTCAGAGCACACTCTACAATTCCCTCTCCATTGCACCGGTATGCGATTCGAAATATCCGGCTATTATAGATGCACATATATATTTATATAGATTAACCGGATATTTCCATTTGTTCGTGTACATATACGGAGAGGATAATAAACTCGTAACAAGGAGAAGAGCCTTGGAAGAAGCAGCACTGAGGGACTCGAGTTTTTGCGCTCGCTGGAGCGTTTAGAGAGTCTATTTAATAATAAAAATTGAAAAAAAAAAAAAACAGCAAATAGGATTTTTCCTCACGAAAATAACTCGCCTTAATCGATTGATAAAAGGTCGATAAAAAGTGAGCAATAAATCGACACGAATATTCGCGATAAGAAGAAGAATGAAAAGTTAGTAGCAACGTTGGCAACGTTGGCAACACTGAAAACGCAAAAATTACACTTGATCTTTTTATCCTTTTCGTATCCTTTCGTGCGACTGAACCTGTTTGAGAAACGGTCGAGGGAGCACCCTCCACGCGCAATGTTTCTCGATTATATGCTGGCCTCGACTCGCGGGAATCATCGCGGCCTTCGGATTAACCTTGACGAGCGAAAAAGAGGCTGCGGTCAAAAGTCCCACTTATTCGTACCTGCGCACCGGAAGTACCGGAGGAACTCTGCTCCCAAACGCTCGTTACCTCTGAGAAATAAAATGAAAAAACGCCTCGCGCTCCGGAACATGTTCGCGTTTCCAAACTGTCGGGAGCGGCACAGCCGTTCGACTCGAGCTTCAGCTCTTTCTAATGTCGTACATATTTTTTATTGCCCACACGGTACCTGAATCACGGGAACTGCACTTTCCACTCTTGATACTCCAACTCTTTGTTCTACTACTCAATTACCAAGGCATAAATTATTACGTAACCTCCAAAGTTGGCAGGAGAGACGAGTGGATCGTGATATTTTCATGATCCCTCGGATCATCCACCGGAATTACAGAACAATTTGCGACCCGTAAAAAACGATCCTTCTCCCAAGAAGATCTCGGATGCCTCTCTAATATTTCCAAAGCTTACCATCACGAGTCGCTTCAATAATGTTGTTGCTTCTAGCCTACGACCAGCATTCGTAATTTTCAACAAAAACCTCAAAATCTCAAACTGACCGGATTCTTTATTGTTTTTCTGCATTTTTGATTGGAATAAATAATCAGAGAATAGGAAAATCATGTTCGTAAGAAAAAAAACTAAAAGAAAATCGGACGATGGATTTTCTGGGACCTTTTAAAGGGAAACCCAGTCGCGGAGGACCGGAATTTCCTCCTCCGCCCCTCGCTTCGGCAAACTATGCTCGAATGCTGAGTGCTCTCACGGTTAGACACCGTTAAATAATATGAAAATGCATTGTTCCATAACTATGGGAAAATGAGGCGCGAATTTCATATCCGTGACGTTTATAGAGGTAAATTCTGAATGTAAGAAGAACGAAGCATAATAGGTAGGAAAAGAAGCAACGAAAGTACATGGACCGGGAGGTAAGAGACGGAAGAGAAAAGAGATACGAGGACGAAAGCCGACAAACACCGAGAGCTGTATATATAAAAGCTCGATCGTTTTTCGTCGGGCAGGAATTCGGCCTCGTAACCTCCAAGGCCGGGGACACCGTGGATTCTGGTGGAACAGACCCCGACGCTTTACGACCAACAATTTATCGGTTTGGTTCTCCGGAGGTCGCTCGACGTTTTCGCGTGCACGTTCCACGCCCGACTCTACAATCTAAAGTACATTCCGTCTATACATATGTACATCGCGTGTATGTGTACTACGTCGGGGTATATGTAGGTGAGGGCTAAAGCGTGGAAGCGAGTCGACGAGTCTATAAATTGCAGCGCGGTACACGGTGTATCCGGAAGGGAGCGAAGGTGGGAGAATGTGTGTGAGGAAGGCCCGACGACGACGCAGAAGCACGTAAAAGAGGAAAAAAAGGATTGGGGAGCGGGGAAAAATGCTTGGAGCTGCTTTGGACGAGAGCTCAGAAAGATTTTGTCACGGAAAAGATTGGGCGCACAGGTGTGCGCACTGGAGAGGAGCAGCAGCCGATGCAAGAAACGCGCGTTATCGAAGCAGTCTCGGCGCATGAGGAAATTCTTTAGGAATGGAGCATCATTTTTTTTGGCTCGAGATATTACGGATGGAGGGAAGACGAGAAAATCGGGAGAAACGAATGAAGAATGCACGAATTCACGGTTCCGGGTACTTCATCCTTCACTCACGCGGGTCTATGCACTTTGTAGATTCGCACCTACGCCGCATCGATCATCGCGGCGAGGAGAGAGAGGGGAGTATTAACTCCTGGGCGAAAATGTTTTCATCTTCGAATACGGAATGCACGTGGATATGGAAAGTCCTGTGGGAGCTTTTGTGCGTCCGTGAATCTTCGGGAATGCGAAGTAAACGCGTATTTTATGAAAATATATTCTTCCATGTGTGCGTGGGGGGATAGGTGGGTAAAATCGATTCATCGCCCGGCGATGACGCGTCGAGAAAAACCTGCTTTGGAGGATGACGTGTGAGCTCGAAGAGAATCCCACAGAACGACCGCGGCTTACGTATCTGGGATGTGCAGGTGTGTGGAAACTCTTCTCGATCTCCATTCCTGTTACTCCCTTCTTCCCTCTCCTTTTCTCATCTTTTCGATCTCGTGAATTTCTCACGTTATTCTATTCGCGCTTCATACAAGTCAAAGACGTCCGGTACGCAAAGCTTCGGAAAAGAAAAGGGCGGGAGCTCGCGAGTTACGGTGTACCCTTTGAGAGATCAGGTGGATGTTTCGCTGCTTTTTGCCCCCGGCGAGTCAACCTATCTTCGAACATCGCAGGCACATTTGTCGATCAAATTTACCATTAAAGATGAATAAAGTGTGGACGTGTGTGGGGAGATTCGCCGAGAATATATTCGCGGGGGAGAATCGAGCGTGCTTTTGCCTCGACAACGTGCTCGGATTTTTTTTCGATCCGGCGGCGCAGCGACGAGTCGCGGGCCGCGCGCGAGCCCAGCGATTCGCGGGGTTATTGTTTTTTTCTGCCTTCCTGTTAGCAAGGCCAAAAAAAGAGGCAACGCAAACATAGAATTCAAAGTGAAGCACTACAGAGTCGAGAAGATCGTTATCGAACAACGAGAACGAACCAACAAATAACAATGGAGTTGGGGGGAAAAAAAGCATAAAAAATAAATAGAGATTGTGGCAGTGTCCGTTTTTTTTTTTCACGTCGTTTCCGCGCCAATGAGAAGAGAATGCCGCGAAAACGCGAACACGAGCGGCTCTCCTCTAGCGAAGCAAATGCACAGCTGGTTTCGATCACTTCACGTCTGTATATATGCGTACGATCTGCATCAACTGTCTGTCGAACGAGGCCCAATGTCTCTTTCCCCCTCGCCCGCCCCCGCACTCACTCACTCTCCGTCTCCCTCATTCTGGTATAACGAAACAACGAGAACCATTGGAGCGTAACCGGCGAACGATCAGAATCGCCTAAAAGTACCGTTGCAACGAATCGCGATGGAGCGGCGCACGCTACGCACGACACTCTCCCGGAATTAATGATTCGAACTCGGGCGAGGTCGCAGCTCCACTACATCGTTACGTGATTATTTTAACGATGAGTATACATGGAAAAACATATTGCGAAACACCTAACTGATTCATCAATGGTTTCAATTCATTTCAATATATCGATTACTCGATCGATTATCTCCAATTATACGAAAATAGCATAACCAATACAAAACGAAGCCCCGCGCGTTACACTGAGAAAAAAGTCACTGGAACAACGAAATGTGGCGGTTACGGGGTGCCAATCAAATATGTAATCGTCGCAAGGTTAACCCGTAGACAACACACTGGTGCAAATTTGCACCCACGAGATTTAAAAAAAAAAAACAAAAACAGATTTTCAAAATTCTTTTCTTCAATTTGACCATTTTTCTATAAGGAAACTTTGTTTTGTAATTATTTCGATTATTGTAATTGATGGATGAAATAGAAAGTTTTGAAAAGTCGAAGAGCAAATTTGCACCGGTGCGGTGAGTGTGTGACCTCAAAGGGAATGTGCATGGTGTCTATGGGTTAAACGTGATTAAACGATTAAAATAGATTCAGATGAAACTGCAGATTTCCGGCATTCTCTCCGAAAACATTGCAGTTAAATGGAGAAGACTTTTCCAATAACATTAATTTTGTTATTGAATCAACAATTTTTTTCTGAGTGTACAATACAATAAGCTCGTACTGCTTGGTAGATCGGACCAAGGTGAGATTCGCACTGCTCCCACTGAGGATGACGCGAGCGTGGGCACCATTATACAAGACGAGTTTTTCGGGTCAGTCGGTCGATTAATTTCGTAACTTCATTAATCTTACATGTGGCTCACAGAATTTTTCCGCTCGTTGCGACCCATTCATATGGAAGCGAAACCGGCACGCGGTCCTTCAATTTCGAACCATCCACATATTCCAGACTATTGAACAATCTACGCGATACAGAAACGCTTAACAGTTCGGGTGCAAATCAAATCTCCGTTAAAAGAGATTCAATGAGTGCTCGCCACAAAATTAATGATACACAAAAAAGCAATCTGTAAATTAACGGTCAAATAACACGAATAATCAATCGTGAATGTTTAATGAATGTCGAATGACAGACAAAAAATTGTGATGAAGAAATTTATCGCAAATTCATTTAAGGTATTCCTTTCACGAACCAGAATATTCTACAAATATCTGATTTTAAATAACAGTAAAGTAAAAGTAAAATCGAATAGATTGGCGAAATTTCAGGTCAGCTTATCGAACATTTAATAAATAAAATTAAAACTTCAAAAATCGTAAAATTTTTACAAGAGCTTATGGAGATTCCATCATCACCACATTTCTATTCAATAATTCACATGCTCAATAATATCTCACAGATAGAAAAAAAATGTAAAGAGTCCATAGCGACGATAAAAATAAAGGGTTGCCGAATGCTTAAAAAAGGGATATCAACGATAGAAGTTGGAAAAATGGCAGAGGCAGAAGCTTTTCCTATAAAACCTCGGCTTCTTAGAGGTTGGGAATCGGTTCAAATTTCGAGTGCCCTAATTTGCGCCACCAAAAAATACGGTCATGCGAAAGGAGTACCTTAAGATATCAAAAGATAATTATGAAAGCATGCTGAGCGTTCGTGAAAGCTTGATGCACGAGAATGAATAAAAAAAAAAAAGAAAAAGATAGGGAGGAGCGAGTTTTTCGTGAATGAGAATGTTCTTTCGCGTGTTTTCCTTTCGTCGGGTGAAACAAACCAGAAAAATTTTCGAGAAACGATCGTTCCATCATCGTCTTTGTAAAAAGAAAAGGGAGAAGTTCCGCGTGCATTGCCGCGGATCCGTAAAGTGAACGGTTTCCATCCCTATTACACCGTCGATAATGTGCACGAATATAGGAAAAGAACTTATGTTATCGAGAACAAAAAGATCGGGAGGAACGAATGGAAAAGCATCATTGTAGAGAGTAAAAGAAAAATACATGATCGAACGAATATGTCTATATAGTTACAGGAGCAATTTTATGTGCCCCACTTCACGTGCCCGACTCTCTTTTCCCTTTTTCATTGTTCTCCTTTCCCTTTTCATTGGATATTTTCATTGGTTCACTCTGCTTCTTTCGTTGAATCTCGCCGGAAATGAAAGTTGGTTTTCGCACTTATCGGCGGACGCGCACAACGTCTCGCGTTTTCGATATACTCCTGATATTCTCATCTTTCTATTTTTATTTTGCTCTCATTATTATCATCATTGTTATTATTGTCGAGAATCAATCTCCTCGGTGAGTTTTCTCTCGAGCACAGTCGCTGCTTTTCCCCCGACGTCAATTTCACCCCAGCGTGAGACACCGATGGAATTGACTTATCATTCAATTATTATCTATTGATTGGTGTGCTCTGTTTTGTTTTTTCTTCCCTCGATGTCTCGTCTGGCCCTCGCGTTCACAAATACATTTTCAAACGGACACGAATCGAGCCCAGTTGAATTTGCTCCGATAATTTAATCCCCGGTCGACTCTCTCGGAGCTCCTATTTTTCATACTCACCGAACGGCAATATCCGGTGGGAGTAACAAGTTGTCGTGGAACCCGAACTAATTGGGATATCGGTGAGAAAAGTGTTGTCGGAGATTGGCGGAAATGCTCGTTATATTTGGTAATTCAGAGGGCCAAAGTAATTAAAATTTACGTAATTTAAAGTGAAATTTGAAAAATCTAATTTATCAAGGACTGATCGACGTTCGTGTAATCCGCGGGCAAAGGGATTAAAGCCAAAGAGAGAGATAGAAATTTGAGCGAGCTGCCGCACCATAACCAGATGATTTACACATTCGCGCGTACGTAAACGCTTCTCTCTCGCGCAAGTGTATTGATATTACGTATACGTGCGGCGACACACATACGTGTGTACACGAAAAGTTATCCAACGAAAGGGCGCGAGGAAAGTACATAGAACGGGAGATTGAGACACCGGAAGCGGAAACCATTAATGGCGGAATGGGGCGGGAGTGTGGAGCTGAGTGGATGGGCCAGACAAGAGAGATAGAGAAACGAGGGGTTGTCCGGAAGCCGTATAGATGTGTGTATAAGAGGAAAGAGGAAAATCCGTGGGGATGAGAGGCTGCGGAGGTAGGAGAGCAAAAAAGGAAGTGAGATCGTTGCACAATGGCATTGTGAATTCGTAACCACGCTCTTCGCTTTCTGACTCTGCAGAGTTTCGCTTTTTCCTCTCGCTCTCTTTCTCTCTCGGCGATCGATCGTTTTTTAGTCCGTTTGCCCCTCGCCACTCGCATTCGCACTTTCCTGCGGCACCAGTGCAGTCCGGAGCTAACCCTTCAAACATCATTTTGACATTGCAAATATGAACATACCGCGAGAGACTTTTTTACACGATCGTGTCTTCTGCCTCTGGGAGGCCAACGGCTGAGATTCCGGTGCCTTGCTAGATAATACTTGGCGAACAATCGTCTCCGAAAATGTACACATCCTCGACATGGATTTGTTTGTATAAATCGTGGGATCCCCGCAAGAGCATGAGGCGGCTTTAAAGAAGAAAAGAGGGCTGAGTCTTCGAAAGAAAACCACCGCGCGAGAAGAGTCGCGGAAACATCGCCAGTTCCCCATTCCTAAAAGCGATCCTCCGTCAGTCTCGCGTTACACTGCGAGAGAAGAACGTATTTACCGTTTTAAATCTGCTGAGTGAAGTGCCGACCTCGCGTCCTAACCTTTTCCACAGCCTTTGCTGCGCGCTAGAAAAGAACGCTTTTTTATTTCGACCTACCTCTCTCGCGATCTTCCGCACTCTTCTTCGCGAGTCCCTCCCTATCTTTTGCATCCTCGTTCTCTACGGATAGCACAAGAAAAAGTCTGCTCCTGTTTTTTTCAATACACGAGTATAGATATACATGTTTTGGCCGCTGAGAAGTACGAGTTTATCTTGCCGGTGACTTTTCTCGCTTGGCTCTTTTAGAAGCGTCTATCCCCACCGCTTTTTTCGCCCCTCTCCCTCCGCCTTTTTTCTTCCCCCTTTTAGCTTCGTCCCCGGAGAGATTCGCCGAATGATAAATGAAGGGGTGTGCATGGCTCTTACAAAACGTCGTAAGAAATCCATTTGAAATGGAAATTTGTGTTCAGGATGACGCTCCTGGATTTATTTGTTCGAATATTTTCACCACTTTTACCCTCAACAAATATTATACCCTATATCAATCGGGTAAATTAACCTCCGCATTTAATTAACTTTACGAATGAAATTCGTCGTTCGGCTAAATTCGGGCTCGAACAGTGTGCCTGATACGGAAGTTACGTTCACCGCTCTATAATACCGAAATCAACTGCAGGCCGTGTTTCGATCTTTGTGGTCATCGCGTACATACATGTACCTATAGCCGTATAGAGCAGCAGACCGTTCCGTCCCAAACACACCGGACATACGACACGGCGAGAGGGCAAATTGCGGTTGCTCGCAGATGCTCGTATAACTAGTCGTTCAGACGAATTCATGAACAAAACAGTCTTGCTGGCGGCAGGGCTCTCTCGGATCGTAAAACATTGTGTTCAATCTGGACGAGTGAAATATGTACATTCTGCTCTGTGTACAAACAAACGAGTTCGAGGAAAATGAGGAATTTGATACAGAGGTTTGAGGCTTTTAAACGCTCCAGTTTTAGATTACGATCGATCGGCTTATGAAGAGTGAATCGTGATCGTTACTGCTTCGAATGTGAATGACCAATCCGGCGTAATGCACCTCGCGCTTTATTAGTCACGTTTTCGTGGATGTACGTATATACGAGACGCGTTTGTAACGATGTGGTTTACCTGAGAATCACGTTTGTTCGGTGCTATCGCCATACCCCCGGCCTCCTTAAGTTCAATCGTGCGGAGGAATATCAATTTCTAAACAAGATCGTTCGCAATGTAGGTTATTTCAAAATTCATAGATGAGATCGTCCTCCTTTTTGCTCGTGCTCGTTTCTGCTCGCGTTACACATTTTGGAATTGTTGCATCGTTGCCAAAACCATTGCGCTCGACTGGCTTTGCGCAGGGGACTTTGAACACGTCGCTCTTTAATCATCCCGGCATCTTGACTTCGGAGTGCAACTGACCTTTGAGCCGATCGATCAGCTGGAATGAATTCGAAGAACTCATTCACAGATGTGATACTAAAGGGAGCCGGTTGCAGAACGCCCGATTCAAAGTTGCACGATTCATCGTTCAATCAATATTTTTATTGAACCAAAATGCTTCGCAATTTTATGGTTAACCATTTTCTTGATACTTTCGAAAATGGGAAGAAAACAGGTGGAAAGCATAGCCGGTTATGAAAACAGAGTGCAAAACATTTGGACAGTCAATGGACGATTAAAAGTTTGAACATTTCTTACTCTCCTGAATTTTCGAATGACTTGGATTGCCTGTACATCGACGACGGAGACTCGTAAAATGGAGTTAAAAATTCGGCAAATTCTTGGTCAGATCGGGCTGAGCATAAGAGACTGCCACTCTTGATGTTTGTTGAAGCGAACGCTTCGTAGGGAGCTCGGCCAGAGATTCTCAAATTCCGAATCAAGGCTGGTTCTGATCGATTTCGGTACGCGCGTCTGATGAATTCATAAAATTCGATAGAAAATAATGGAACAGAATGCGAGTCAACGGCAGGGACACCATTGTGGAGAACCATAAAAAATTTCATTGGCGGGTTAGGAGAAACCTTTCGGAATCAATCAAATACGGACGGCACTGGGAGAACTTTTTTTATGCCTCGAAACATTTGGCAAAACGAGTTTACCGGACTCGGCCGGAAAACGGTCTCGAATAACGAGGGCGAGAACATCGTAAAGTTCGAATCGAGAATCACTGACGCGAGATTACTGCCTTCGACGACGTCAACGACGTATGCAAAGTGAAAAACAGAGAGAATTGGCCTACCGAAAGATACAAAAAAAGAGAAAAAAACACGAGCTGTTTTTTCGATATAAATTCCCTGTACAACGAGGGAGTTACCCGCTTCGCACGATCTCACATTTCCGATCGTTAACGAGGACAAACCCCCGTCGAGATTTATCGGGGTTGACGTCGTTCGACGATAAACTCGTCGCCGGCTGTCACGCTTTACTCTCCTGTCCGGGCGTGTTTTCATGCCAAATGAAAAAGACTGCGACCGCGGACTGTATACAGCAATTGTGCATATGTCTCGTCATACACGTGCCCTCCCCTCCCTTAAACGTTTTCGCTTCTCTCTCAACGGCAAACGGCATCATTGGGTTTATCGAAGAATCGAAATCGACCTCCGGCGATGAAATTCTCGTGGAAACTTTGGACAAACCACACTATGAGAGAAAAAAAGTCATTGCAACAACGAAACGTGACATTACGAGGTGCCAATAAAACATATGATCATCGCATAAGAATGATTGAATGACCAAAAGTGTTTGAGATCGAACTACAGCAGATTCCTTCTCTCCAAAAACATTGCAACTGAATGAAGAAAACTCTTCCAATAACATCAATTTCTATTGAATCAATATTTTTTTTATCAGTGCAGCGGAACAAGGGATTCCCGAAACGACGCCTTTGAGTCTCTCGTTTCTGTGTCAAACGATACGACGACCTGCGCACCACTCATCAGATTTCATTGAAGTTAACGTATTTCAAAAGCTTATTTCGAGTGCAGAATTTGGTAGTGTCACGATCTGCTCGTCGCAGTGAGCCTTTTTTTGAACATACGAGTATTCGAATAGAACAAAAATGATCGACACACGGAAGAAAAAATGTGCAGACCTTGAAAGTTCCTAAGTTCGATGGACGATAATGACAGAGGAGGCGGGTGCCGTTTTTGCCCGATCGTTATCGCGCGGCGCCATACGCGTAATCGCCGCCGAGCACCGAGCCCATCGAGAGGTCAGCAGATGCATGAAAAATGTACAAACACAAATGTGCGCACATAAACACAGGCAGGCGTGCGTGCGAGAGGCGATCGGAGCGAATAGACGAGAGGTTGGCATGGGAAAACGGCTTCCGGTCGTTTAATCGAAATTCGCCAGCAAATACTCACACGCGGGCATACACGCGCGTGCAAACGTGCGGATTTACGAACACACAGGATATCGCGTCCGGAGGCAGAGTATGCAACGAGTTATTACGTGCTCGGTAATGGAGTGCACAAAAAGACAAGGGCGGATCAAATACTCGTATATATTTAAATACTTTCCACGTGATATGGGTCGCGAATAGTCCAGTACTTGGAGCTTAAAAACGTTACTTGATGGAAAAGAAGTGAAAAAAAAAAACAACTCCGAAAACGATCAACGGTATATAACATAACAAGTTCAAAGTTGTTTTACCGCCGATCGTCGTTTATCTAAACGTACATACAAGTCCGCGGACAAGTGGAAAGTCTACCGCAGAATCAGCATCGTAAAACAGCTATAAATACGGCTAACACTAAGAAAATTGGAGGATATTGAAGTTAAGCAAAGTTCTCTCGATTACTGGCTCTGGTGACCGGTGACACGAATTTTTAGACTACGCAGGAGATATTTTGTTAGGAGTGAAATCAACGCTCTTCGACGACGCTGAAGTTTGCGACGTCAACGAATTAAACGAAAAAGAACATTTGTAATTAACTAATTTTTTTATTCACGAAATCATTGGTGTAGATTGAGAAACTACAAATTGCACTTCGGTAAGAAACTACATTCGAGAATTTCTAGAATCGTTGGAGAGTTTTTTGAGTTCATTTCTTCGGACTCCAAAATTGCAAACTTCAACGTCATATGCTCTTCGATCGTTTGAGCGTTGTTCATCGTCGAAGTTCGATGAGATTCTCAAAATGGGCTCTCAAAGAATTCTTGACCCGCGTCATAGGATCACAAATGTCATTGCGTTAACGTACAAGCGCGAGTGTGCAACGATACTCCCACGATGTTTGAGGGCGCGAGTGGTAGAGTTCGTTTTTTCCACCAGTAATATGAAGAATCAATGGCAGAGAAGCGGACGGCCTTCCGAGGCCATCGACCACCACTCCGCATTCACTCGTCGGCATCACTTTACGAGTTGGTACATAGTTACCACGGTGGTTTCTGCGCGCAATCCACCGTCCCACATGTGAACTCCTTCAAGAGCACGTACACACAACCACACGTATGGAAGCTTCATATCGAGCATTCCGTGTGTTTAATAATACACGCGTGTCCAGGATTACATGTGATGCAACATGCTCGCTGTTAGAGACCGAGCCGGAGTGAGACCAAAGGGAGATAGTGTTGGGAGCAGAAAGAGGGAGGGAGAGAGCGCGAGTGGCCATTAGAAGCGTTCCTGGAGCAAGAGAGACGCTTCCTATGCCGAGGCTGAAGAGGACAACGAGCTTTCCAGGAGCATAAACACAACGCATGCTGCAGTACACCAAAACTGAGAAGCTTACACAGCTACGCGGACATACTCGCGTATGAAGAGACCAACACCGACGCAGACACAGATACAGGGACACGTACGAAGACAAAGGTCCGGGAGATTGTGTCTGATCGACCTCGCAATGAGGACAGAGGGACGAGAAGGACGGCGCAGGAGAGAGGGATGGAGATCTATCTGGCAAAGACCACTCACCACGGAGCATCCATCAGAGGGATGAGAGAGGAATAGACCACGTGTGTACACGTCAAGCGTGGGCGCGATCGAGTTAGCCGTTGCCCTTTCGCTTGCATGTGCAGTTTGGCACGAGCTGATATAGGGGCTGAGGGGACGCGCGAGGAGAGCAAGATGCTGAATAACTCCATGAGAATGGGGCAACTGTTACCTGGTGGGGGTAATACTGTTTGCTCTAATGCTGTTGCATTGTTTCGAGACAACGGCCCTCTCTCGTACACATATAATAATATAGCAGCACACACAGCCACGAAGGCATACATGTATTTAACGTTGGTGCGAGTTTGTGTGCACGCGTATGAAATGCGCGGATGCATCAGAGGCGAAAATACTCGCTAAAAGCCAACACCTACCGAAAATCCTCCAAGCCAGCTTACACTTACGGTTCCTCTTTCCTCCCGCTCTTCCCATTGCTCGATCAATAATTCATTCCGATCGTTGCTTACGAACGGATAAAATCAGGCATGTGTGGCCACGCAACGGCGTGTCCAACGGAAAATATCATCTTCCCTATATTTAGTAGATTACTTGTTCAATCGAATATTTCTTCTTTGAATTCGTATTCATTAAAAAATATATATTTCGATAGTTTGCATTCCGAATGCAATTTCAACAGATCATACTGAAAAAGTCAAAAGTTGATATTTTCGAATTCAAATTGGTGAGTATAGTTGTTTTATAGATAAAACAGAATGTAGAGTAGCAAAAATGAAAAGCGCGAAAAGCCTGAAAAAGCGAAAGTCAAAATGGCGATGTTTGAAATTGGAGTGAGACGCGTGCATTCTGAGCTCCGCTGCATTGATTTATTTTGACCGATCGACTTTCTAACGTTTCGCCATTTTGACCATTCGACTATTTCATGTTCAATATTTCAACCTCAACCTCTGGTCCAATCGATCTGTCTTCATACTATCACTCGAAGTTTACAAACTCAAGATTTGAGCTGTTCGAAATTCCAGTCATTCAAACATTTTATCCCCGCCCGAATCGCGATCAGGAAGCATAACAAATAATATTCCAGTTATTTTATAATACTCGAGGCACCGTGCCGGAGTTTCATACTCTCCAAGCCCCATCAGCCAATTGAACAATCGGAGAAGTAGAAGGAGAAAAATATCATAAGAAAAGCGATTCATCGAGCTGGAAGAGTTTCGTGAACGTATACGTAGCTATCTACATATACGCAGAGGAAAACCCGCATGAAAATCACTCGGTTCATACCTCCTCAATGGTTGAACGAACCGTGAGCTCGTCCCAGAGATCTCCCTCTTGCTTTATCATTCTCCCTTTTCTCACTCGCTCGTTCCCTCCCTCTTACTTACTTCTCACGGCTATATTCCTTCTCAAACATCCTGCACTCCGGGCCCTTACAGCTAGCAGAGTCGAGAATGTGTACTCTCGGCAATGCCTCGAGTCATCCGGACGATGACGACGAGCGAAGAGTCCACAAATATATATATACGCGTACACACATACTTACGCCAGAAATCTCGTGGAACTAGAGAGAGCAAGTGTTGAGAGGAGGGTGTAATCGAGAACGTCAGTACATAGCCCACCTACATCCACGTGTACGCGGTGCTCCGTCTCCTCGCTTTTTTGCCAAACTCTACATTCATAATCTGCTATATACGTGTGTACTACACGTGTTTGCGTGGGTCGCCGTGTCTCTATAATGTGTACATAGATACTTTAGTGGTGAACCACACAGAGTGCATACTCCTCGACGTCGTGACCTTTTAATCAACTGTTATATTCTCTCACCTGTACATGAGCCCCTAAAGTGGTAAGCCTTTCAGGCCTCGAGAGCCCTTCTCATTCTCCGGTTACACACACACACACACGCGCGCACACACACACACCCTGGTTCTTCTTTGAAAAGACTTTTTCTTCGTCTTCGCAGCGGAAACTCGCGGAATGACCGAGGGAAGAATTCTTTTATGCATTTGTCTTTGGAACTTACGTAGGTTTGCTTCTCCATTATTATTTTCTTGCTTGAGAGCAACGCAGGTTGTTATCGAATAAGAAGAAATCTGGTTTAAGTGGAGCACACTGAAAAGCAAGTTGGATTTCCTCGATATTTGTTGTTCCGTTTGCCGGTGGAGCGAGATTCTTGCAGCTGCGGTCTCGTGGACCGGGAAGAAATTTCTCCCGCGTAAAAAGTGTAGTTACGCATCGCGGATGAACCAAAATTTTCTTTTTCTCTTGTAGTTGTTTTCCTTTGGGTGTTTGAATGTTTTTTAACTCGGGTTTCCGTGGTACGCAGGCCGAGAAGTTGCTCAAGAGAAAAGGAAAGGCAAAGGAACGAGTGGAAAAAGAGTGCAGGCAGCGGGAAAGAAGGGAAACGAGTGTCGGAAAGGTCGGCGGAGTAAAACAGAGTAAACTCTCCTTACCCTCGCCCGACCCGGAAGATCGCTCCTCTCTCGTTCTCTCCTTTCGCTCCCTTCGGCTCTCGTTATATTTATCTCTTCCTTTCTCTCTTTCTCTCCTACAATCGCGGTCTTTTCTCCCATCTTTTGTCTTCTTCTCGCTCGACTTCTCCCTTTTTCTCGTCATCGGGGCTCGAGTAAACTGCGAGTGTTTCCACAGTCCCGAATTTGCAAAGTTTTTCCTCTAACTTGTAACAGCTGCAAGCCGGAAGGAAAGCCGTTTTAATTGGCTTCGCCAAAGAGAAAGAGGCGAGTTACACTGGAGGAAGCTGTGTCATGGCCAGATACACTGCAGCAGAGGAGAAGAGATAGAAGCAGCTCTCATCCCTCCCACAATCGTAAAGAGAGAGAGAGAGAGAGAGAAGAGAGAGGGTGGTAGTAGTGGTGGCGGTGGCGGAGAATAAAGAGTGAAGCAGCCAAGCGTTAGCACGCTCATAATCCCGGATATCACCGTAGAACCGACGGCTGTGTCTCGAAAAGTGGCTTCGCCCGACAAAAAAATAAACTTCCACTAGCACGTCGCCAAAAATAATGTGGCTCAAAAAAAACTGCGAAATGTACGATTCTGTGCACCGAAACTTTGTTCGTCCCCACCCGTTGTGTTCAATAAAACGTGAAACTCCTTGACTCACAGAGGGAAATCGAGAGGAAGGAGATGCAGCGGAGAAGGAGGGGGGGGGGGGATGATGATCAAGATGTGTGCATAGCTTTTATATATTTTTTGAATGATTCAACTAACGAGAACGAAATCGGACGAACGAGAGTTATAACTAATTGCTTTTCTAGAAGATATCTTGTTCCCGAGCTCTCACTGTATATATAGTTGAACGAACGAGCACATTTGATGTGCGAAACATCTTATTCCTCTGACACGTCGATCACGGTACTCGTACATGAAGACGTGTCTCGCATCATTAAATACTTGTCACCAATAGATTTTGATGAAAAAGATGAAAGAATAATTTGCAATCGAAGCTACACTCGTTTCTATTAAAATTCATCTTCCTCCCCTTCTACGTGTGCCAAAAAAAATGATAAGCTTACTCAATGATAACACAGTGGCGAAGGGAATTCCACGGAAAAGTAATTGCACGCTCATTTTTTCGTCTACTATGTTTTCGTATCCGTACCAGGCGCGTGTTCGCTACAACTTCATTTGCGCATAATTTTTGGCAAGAGGAAAATTTATTGGAGGAGCAACGTTGGCGAGCAAAAAGAAAAGCTCGATTACAAACCGTGGAGTTTTTGTACGTTGGTGTTAGTGAGATCGTGCCAGATGGCAATGGGCGAAACGAGCCAGTAGACTCGGCCATATACCGATTAACCCGATTAATTATCATCGCCTTATGGTCGTGGCTGTTTCCAGGATTTTGCCAAACGCAGAGATATCGCGACGCTTCGAACCTTCGGTGGTACATAATCGTCGCTACTTTTACGTATTTATTTATGTCTTATTGAGACTGGAGAAAAAACGAGAGGAGTCTCGTATCATTCAAAATAATCGATGTGCACCATGCACAAATTACAGGCGTAAATGGTTCTTGGAATTTCAACGATTTCAACGAAATCTCGAAGAAAACGCGATTCGCGAATGCTCGATCATCAACGCGCTCAAATAGCGTTATTCTTTTCATTCGAATACGGGCTTTCAGATGAGGCAAATGCAATTTGATTCGAAATTTTTTTTTCTTTCCTGTAACAATCCTACACTGGCGTTGCTTCGAATCTTAATAATTTCAGTGTATTAATTTTTAAATACAACATTTAACAAAATGATTATTTTACAAAAACCACCAGAAATTCTTGTGATAAGAATTGCCCGTATATTTTGCCGCGCAGCGAATATTAAATAATGTTTCTTCTGCAAGCTGAATGCACGAAAGTGAAACAAACAACACTCGAACAAGCAGATTCTACGAGCAAACCTGGTACCCGTTAGACCCGATGCGTTTATTTTTCGCGATCCTTTTTTTATGAACGGTTTGTCTTGGAAAAAAAAGAAAGGAGTGACTGTGAAGCTGCTCCGTTTGTCGCGATCGAGCTATATTTGAAAAAAAAGTCACACCGAAGAACTTGAAAACTTCCCACTGCAATT
The DNA here is from genome assembly GCF_019457755.1 of Venturia canescens. Classification (NCBI taxonomy): domain Eukaryota; kingdom Metazoa; phylum Arthropoda; class Insecta; order Hymenoptera; family Ichneumonidae; genus Venturia; species Venturia canescens. Next base: position 1,418,445 of record NC_057423.1, on the reverse strand, counting down.
TTCAAACTGGAAACGGTGCACATGTGCGTCCGTTTGTGTATACACGTGCCCATGTGCGGGTGCGGAGTTTTCCTGAATGCTGGGAGATTTCTCTCACTCTCTTCTGCTATGGTCACTAGTCTCGCGAAAGTTTAACGGTTCCAGATTGGATTTGACCGAGTCGGGAAGGATGAAACGAGCGCGCGAGAACGAAAGAGAGAGAGAGAGAGAGAGAGGGAGGAAGGTTCTGACCAAACTGAACGACACACGAGGCGATGAAAAGTGTAGGGGCAAGGAATGAAAAAAATCTTCTCCAGGTGAAGAAGGAAAATTGGATTTCGAGAGCGCGAGAGTACGGAAGTCGCTGCGGGGTAGTCGAGAGATGCCAAAGGGAAAAGAAAACGAGGCTCGGAAAATCCTATGGGACGGATTTTTCGAGAGAATTTTCGCGGACTCTACCAAAAGGATACGAAATTAAACAGAGAAAATAGTGTTTCTTCAGAACAACAGCAACGAATCGTCGGGATTTTTCTTTTTCCTTTAGGAATCGATGACGATCACGAAAAAAAATTCGAAATGATGCTAAAAACGAAAATACATTACAATTTTTGTTTATTCCCTTCCAAGACGCAAACTTCAGTACCGTTAATAATCGGTTTTTCATACGACAAATTTGACGTTTATACGAAAAGAGAAAACTCAATGCTCGGAATAATAAAAGCGGAGAATAAATTATGCAAATTAATGGTCGAAGAAGACAGAGTTGTTAAGTGCACCTAATTAAACATCTCCGAGGCCGGAGACCTGCACGAATTGCACGCAGCAGCAGAGCGTTTGTTGGAGAACGATAATAGACCGGGAATTCACGAGCCTCGCATAGATCTTTGCGTAAGCGCATCGCCAGTTATTGTGAGAGGTTCGTGAGCGAGGAGAGAAACTGTGGGGATTGCGCACTCAAAACTGACAGATCATAGAGACTCGTCATTCCTCGGTTGAAACCACAGCTGTGTAGAACACAACCTCATAATCAAACGCGAATACCGTAACTGCAACGCTTAATCGCGACTTAATCAAACATTCGTTAGACGATCTGCTCGTACGATTCGATCGAGAGATGCTTCAAAAGAGAGAAACTGAGCATGAGGAAAAGCTGAGAGATTAGCAACGCAACCGCGAGTTTTTCCGCACCTGCAGAACGGGAAAAATCGAAGAGTTTACCAGGAATATTGATCGAAAGATTGCGAAGATGAAAATGAAACACACTAGAACATATCTATGACGCTGAAGTTTGAAACGTTGGAATCGAACTTTATTTTCGAACTTTAATCGAAAGATTTCCATTGTCGCATGTGAAAACTGATTCGACAATTCCACATAAAATTCTCGACATAAATGAACGCATGTGAAACGACTGTGATAGGAAAAATACTTTTCGCGCCAATAAACCGTAAAATCGACGATGAAGCTCAATCGCAAACAACAATAAAAGTAAATCGAATTATTCTCAAAGTTCATTCGAACACAATCACTAAATCTAATCCGAATGATGATAAAATTCGATCGTGAAAATCGTAAAGATGAAGAGTAGAAAAAAACGACAGCGACCAATCGGAGAATCAAAAGGAAAAAAAAACAAGGAAACGAAAAAGAACATCGTAATAGAGATGAAGAGTTAGCACCACGAGTTAGCGTGCATGGGAATAAAGATTCGCAAACACGAGTCATACATCCGCGATAGGAAACTTTGTTGTTGGAGAGTTTATTAGGAGCACGCGACCGGTATTAGCGGTATGTTACATTAAAATACGAGAAAATTTAGCCGATTTGGGCTTCGGGTTGAAGTTCAACGTGTGCACGCGTTTGAGAAGAAAACAATACGAGTAGTGGAAAAGCAGGTGATACAAACGTGACGTCTCGAGGGCATTTATGCACGAATAGTGCACGAAACGAATATTGCTCACGAATCTATTGCTCGTGAACACGATAGCGAGCGTTAAAGCGTTCCGAACGGGCCTCTGGACCATAAGAATATTAGTTATCCGGACGTAATGAATCCGAGAAGCTCGCACGAAACGCTTCGCGCTTCGCCATTAGTAATATGCATATTCGTATGTGTGTTGCGTGTCCGTGCATATATGTGTTAGGGTCACACGTAACTGAAGGATTCTGGGTGCAATGTACGCAGAGGATACACGAGAAAATGTTCGTGCAGCCTCGCTACGTGCTTGTGCATAAAGAGTATAAATATGTATGGATTAACGTGTGTATTCGAGGTCGAATCAGCCATCCATGATTGTACAGTTATTCTTAGTTGGCCGAATGAGAAATATCGCATTCCCGTAATAAGTTGATTAGGGCGCGGCGTCAACTCGCTTCAAAGAATGGCTGACAAGCTCTTTGACCCCAGAACTTTAATCAATCCCAAAAGGAATTTGAAGAGAAAAAAAAAAGTCACGAAATCAATATTATTTTATTATTTTTCTGTATCAACAGAGATTTCTTCTTAATTTCAATTTCGTCGTCAAAATTGTGTTTAGTCGAAGGCCTAAATGTGATTATGATCAGTTTATTCGTCTTTACGTTGGTCCTAATTAGAAGAAAAAATTTATGAAAAATGAAAAAATTTGCCGGATTACCTACAGATAAGGATTTTCTTGTTATCATCAAACTTGATTTTTTCCGAGATAAAACTTCGGTTTCGATATACAGAAATCAATGTATTCGATCCCCCCCCCCCACAGTACAGTCGTCTGTTTCCAAACTTATTCAGAATAAATTATCAGCAAGAAGTTAAATCAGCAGATTCCATTGCTGAAAACGATTGTCCTAGAATTATGATCTAATTTCTACTTTTTTTTAGGGAAACTGCTTGGAGATTGAAGCAAAGTGAAAAAACCTGTTTCACCAATAATTCATAAACGAATTGGAGTATTTCGATGAATAAACATTAGACCAATGGAAAAAAGAGTGCTGGAAAGATGCTTACGGCGTTAGAGAAATTTCAAGATAATTGAAATGTTTGAATTGTAAATATGGTTCCAGTGTAATAAAAACGCATTCCTTTTTTTTTCATTTGAACCAAGTATATGTAAATGGCTTATTAACGCGTTAATGCGAAAAAAAAGAGCGTTATGGTCGATGGGTATTTTAAACGCTGAATCATCCTGCCTGGTGCTCACACACCAGTTTCACGCTCAGTGAAATCTTTTGACTGGTTTCTCTGAGGCGTGTGTGTTTAAATAGCACGAAGAGACGATGCCTTCTTTAGAACAACGGGTATGCGGCCTCGTCGAGAAATACTGACGAAAGTTGATGCCATAGACGCTCAAATGGACGATTGATCGATGCACAATGTGTCTGAATATTACATCGATTGGGAAAGTTCTTGAAACTCATTTGGCGAAGTCTTCGCTCGGTAAGAGGGAATCTGTGATTGACTCGATCGAAGCCCATTACGATGGTCTGCGATGTTACAATAAGGAATCGGGAAAAATCATAGTACCACGAAGATGATTTTGATTCAACTAAAAATCCCTTAATTTCATGAATTCGAGTAATTCTTCCAAGTTCCTCAAGATGCTGAACGTCCTTTCGACTCTCGGAATCTTCTTTTCATCGATTGAAAAATGTTATTTTCCCACGCTTCGAGACGAGACTCTGCGAAATCCACGATTAGAAAACGTATGTCTACGACAAGGACACCCGTTGGATATTTAGGATGCAGCGAGCGATTTTCTCGCACAGCTTCGACGCATAATTTGCACAGAACTCGTTCCTAAATACTATACGCGTTGCAAACGCTTTGGAGAGAAACAATGTTGATCCACGCGCAAAAGTGAGAGCAAGTGCTCCGAGAAAGTGCAAGTAAAGCCATAGCTTTCCAAAACGATGTACCTACATGTGCACAGATATTGAACATAAATTTCTACACGCCGGAAACATTAGAGAATACGGATGCTGCAGCAAATATCATCACCGCTCGAGTGTTAAATTCAAACGAGAGATGGAAACGCGTCGTGAAAATACTTCCGCGGTTATAACAACGTCATCAATTGTCCCGAGAAAGTTTAAACAACCGCGAGTAGGCGATGAATCGCTCGGTGCTCGTACTTCGTTTGAATCCGGTGTGGGAATTTTGTAATTCGAGAATTAAGAGATTCGCGGTTATTAATAGAAAACAGTGACGCTGATTTTTCATTTTGAGCTTCAAGACCCTCCGATATCGCGAATTTTTTCAATAAGTGTGTTTTCAAACTCACGTTAAATCCGAAATGTTACGCTGATATTCTTTGGAATGAATTGAATTTCGCAGCGCCCGCATTTGAAAATTTATGCATGGGATTCAATTTATTTTGAGCTACTTCTTCGAATCCGTGATTAATGTCCGACTTTTATCGAATTCTCCGAGTGTTTCATATAAAAAAAAAAAAAAATTGCTAAAAGCCAGAAGTCGGAAAGAAAAATCTCTTACGGACGTCAAAATATATCGCAATCGAACATCTCCGTTTTTATCAAGCTGAAAAGAGTGCGAAATCCGAGGTGACTGGAAATACGATCAAAATCGACCGTCGATCATTTTCAAAATTGGCACATCAAATATTAAATCTGCAAATAGCCGGGTGCATTTCTATTTTCATACGCGTGTTTACATACGTTTTTCCCTCTCTCTGTTCGCGCTGGCGCGCACCAGTACGAGTTTATTCGGTTTCGACGTGGTTGGTCTTGGTGCGTTGCGAGTGAAACAGACTTTGCGAGTTCGTCGAGCGAGTTTGCGTTTACATTTCATGGCACACTGGCAGCATCAGAGTAGAAGGCATGAGAGTGATGAAAAACGAAGGAAAGAGAGAGGCAGAGGGAGAAGGGAAGAGGCGCTTGCGTTACGAAAAATGCGAGGACTCCGCGGATTCGAGCGCACGTGCGCAAAGCGCAATGCAAGCAAGGAAGCCCGTAGAACCCGAACGCAGCAAGCATCACAAATATAAATTAATATATATGCGGGCATAAGCCTCCAAATCCAATTTTTCCATTCTCCTTCTCATTACTCCTACTAAAATTGTAAAGAACTAAAGTAATAATGGAGCATAAACTAACCCTCGATTTTGTGAGGTCTCGTGTGAAATATCAAAGGCATTGCACTTCACCGTTTGACATGTTTACAAAACGTCTATCGTACAATTAACCTTTAGACGATGACGCTGAAGTTTCCAACGTTGGAGTCCAACGAAATGATCGAAAAAAACTCTCCAATAATTCCGGTAATTCTCCTATTTTGTTCCCTGCCAAATTTGCGATTCGTATTCTTTCAAGCTGCACCAACGATTCGTGAAATAAAAAATTGGTGAATTACAAACGTTTTTTTCGTTCATTTCGTTGGACTACAACGTTGGAAACTTCAGCGTCGTTTTAGATGGCCAGGATTTCAGAGTTGGAATCACCCTTGAATGGTGCCCAGAAGTATAGTATGACGTATCAACTAAATACAAAGCTCATATCACATAGCGAGCCGATTATATTGATTTTTCGGTCCTTCGCAGGATTAAAGAAAAGTATGTTAAAACTACGAAACTTTTGAATGCGACAGTCCTGATTTGTCCTTGAAAATGCACGACTAGTTCGATTAACAGTACGTTCAGGCTGGATGACAGGATCCTTTTTTATAATAAATATATATTTTATCTTTAAATAAGGACTGTAGATTTGTGGTTGACGGAGACACAACTTTGGTCAATGATAATTTCTGTTACGAGTATATACGTAATAGTTTGCTCTACATAACTGAATTTTTATTCTTCAGAGCATAAAGTTTGTTATTTATATATTATTTATATTTTTTGTTCGAATGATACATCATTTTGTTAATTCAGCTGAAGTTTTTCTTACCACAACAAAGTCTACGGGGGTTCGATAGACAGTTATTTTCGTAGCAACAAAATATAATGTTAGAGTACCCCAAGCATCGTCACATAACCCTCAATTTCGTTAATCCAAATCACTATCTATTAGAATCATTATCTAAATATTTTGTGAAATTTAATAAATATTTTTTCGTGCGTATGGGTATATTTTAGTTAAATTAAACATTTTACAAGTGTTTCAACCAAATTTTTTTCCTAATGTTGGCATAAAGCTCAGCGGCATTCAGAGAGCAAGTATATTGTCCTATTGTTCAGTGTTTTCCTTGGATAGATCAATACGGACCCATAGGCAGGGTGTCAACTTTACATCGAGCAATTCGACATCGGGCTGTTTGAACTTAGTTGGGGTTTAGTTTGGGCTTAGCCCAAACAAACACAAGCATTCCCAAAAAATTCCAAACAAGTCCAAATAAGCATAAACAAACCCAATAAACCCGAACCAAAATAAGTTCCAACAAACCCAAACAAACGATGGTGACAATGAGCAGTGGCAAAAATTAAAAATCTACGAGAATCAGTCTGTAGATTGAAGGAAAGTGAAGCCTCTTGAAAGTGAATAGCCTTCGATCTTCTTCCCGAAGGAAATTCTTTGGAAAAAACATTTTTTTACACACCCTAATAAATAGAAAGTGCATTATGGAAAGATCGACACGGTTCAAAAATTTTCATCCAGTACGAGTGGTTTTGTGAGAAAAATACAGCCAACGAAAAATTCGAGCGAATATAACAGTCAAGGAAATGGTGGGTTGCTACGATCGGGACTCGCTCTGATGGAGGGTTGACGCGCTCTTGTATAGTTGCTACACTTGAACAGTTTCAACGATGGAAAGATTGCTTGGAGAAATGACAAAATATAACGTCTTCGGATTGCGTTCTACGCCGTCAGATATGGAGACGATTGCAATTTATCACAACGCAAGAATAAAAAATAATCAAAAACAAAGGAAACGGTAATAAAAAGGCAACGAAAATTCGTTTTTTCTCATTATACGCATTCACAATAGCGGTATTTTTTGTACGTTCGAAAAGTTTTTATCGCTTCATTCGTAGAACAGAAGCGAAAATAACATGAAAATATTTCAATTACCCCAACCATCCGAAAGTAATCGTTGAGTAAATACGAGCTTCACAATGCCCAACGAAAAAGCGCCTCCGCAATGTAGTTCTGCTCTCGATTTTTCCATTTCGCAATAATCCTAAGTGGTACCGCGGCCTATCATTATCTCGCCTTTACTACCGTCATTTTCTTACGTCTAATGATAAATTACAGAGTCTGTCGAGCAGCTTGTATATAAATACATGAATATACATATTTTAAGCGTCCACACGATATATATGCGTGTATACGAACTTACCTGATGTGAGCAGAGGTGAAACGTCACGAAGAAGTGTCGTGCTAATGGAGTCAAAGTGTTATGGAAGAAACTAAATAAAAGAACATGCGGAATTAGACAGAAAAAAATGGACAGAGAGAGAGAAAGAACGGAGAAAATAAATAAAACTGCTGGTGCAACGAGAGAAAAGTGTTTAAACAAATGGTCCGAGGATCACGCCGAGCACAAAGTCGTGCTCGTATAATATGCGTTTATATGGGTATGTAATGGGTTTACGTGTGTGTCCATAAACGTTTTCAGACACCCACACGTTAAGTGGGCTTAAACGTACTTGTAAATCCATGCACGCGTGCGTGTGTGTGTGTGTGTGTACGTAAGAAACAGTTTGCGTTGTTGAGAGTATTGTGTTGGCGAGTCGGTGGTATCCGTGGCTTACTGGCACAGTTTTCTCACAACTCTCTCGCTAATCGATACTAAAAGCGTGACTGCGATACACCGCGGGGATCCTTAAATACACGGAGCCACACGAATCGAAGTGCCATTAAATATGTAACGAGACGGGGAAGGAAAAATCTGGGAAAGGACAAGCAGCCGGAAATTGTATGAGAAAAGGGAAAGCAATAAATTTGCTTCTATTGCGAGGGTGTATAGCAGCATCAAAGAGATCGGCTTAATTGCGCTCGCAGCTTCAAAAGCGCCTTTGAGCCACGAGTATACCCGCCTGCATTTTTCTTCCCGATTGCGTCCAAGTTATCGATGTAGCAGCACACCGCCTTTGCAGCGAAAGAACGATGAAAAAATGGGCGAAAGAAAATGGAGTTTTTTCACCGATTGAGAGGACCGATTACTGCCGATTCGCGCCGACGGTTTCCCCAATCCGAACCAAAGATTTCTGGGAAAAACAGGCTTCCTCTGAACTCAATAAAGATTATTCCGTTCCATATTACAACAATAAAGGACACACGCGATAACAGCGTTAATTAAGCATCGACAATCAATCAACCCACTCGATTACAGTGGAAAACCAACTGCCTTGAAAATGCTTCAGGAGCCTGAAATCGATAAAAGCTTTGCAACAAAATTCAACGATACGGATCGCGATTATCGCCCATAATTAAGGGCAATAATAACGATGAAGAATGAACGCGGAAACGCATTAACGCGGCTATTCGCTTATATTCGTAATCATTGAGCCTCGTGTGGTCCCCTCGTGGATACACCGCACATATTCAATGGCCAATGCGCCTGCAGAACGTACTGTCTCGCGCAAAGTGGCCTATAAATTGGCGCGAAACGTGCGCACAAATGCGCAATTGCGCCCGCGTGTGCGTGTGCGCGTGTGTCGCGAGTCCAAATGCAGACACGTGACCACATCGCTGTACACACGAATACATGTGTCCGTATCCGCGTATAGCTGTACGTAGACGTGGAACAATTGGCTATATACTTGCATTGAATAATCGACACGAGAGTTTACGTAGCCTGAATTGTGCATCGTGTGTTTCTCTCCCCCAACATCCTCTGTATGATTCCCTCGACAAATGTACGATGTTAACGCAGAGGGGAGGACAACCGGAGTGGATCGAGCTTAAGAGAGAGGAAGGACGCTCTCGAGCTCGTTCACATATGAATTTATACTCGGAACGACCTCTCGCGGTGCAGGGCAAATCTGTCATATCGAGATTCGATACAGTTTAAATGCGAACGCACTTGGAAAATAAAAAATCATCAACGCTCTCTCTTCATTCTCATTTCGCCGCTGCTAAAACTACTCCCGCAATTTGGCCCGCGGCTTTTTCATCCGCGAGGGGAACAAACGTTTTGCCAATTTGCTGCAGCCTCGAGCGGGGCACGAATGGCTACTACGGGGTGGATTTTAAAAAAAATTGTGCGCTCCAACGATACAGAATATTCAACGTGAACCGAGGAAAAAGCAGGACTAAAAATTACACGGCAAACGTAACCAAGAATGATTAAACGCGTATCGAATATTAATGATCTTCTTGCGGGAAATTAGAAGAAAAAAATTGGCCAGCCTCGTGCCGATCGTTTCGTATACGAAGCGTGAAAATAGGCGACGTTGCCGTTTCCGAAGCTGAGTGAAAGTTATTCCATGAATACATTAGTTTCGTCATTTTTTAAATACTTTATTTTTTTACATATTCAATTGGGTTTGAAGAGCTGAAAAATTGGAGCGCACACTCATCGACCCGGCATATCCCCGAACGATGCTAAATTCAACGCAATTTTCAGAAAATGTTTTCCAAGCGTCGACTACCCGGCAGAAATGTGCAGAGTACAAATATACTTTCGGAAAAGTCGGAACACGAGAGAGAGAGAGAGAGAGAGAGAGAGAAAAGGTCAATCGAGGCCAAGGGACGCCGATCCAGACTGTCCAAGTCAACCGGTTAAACCGCATGTTTATCCGACGAGTCAGTTGCAGGCGTGCACATGTTCAACCAAATGCAAGACATTTACGAACCTCATCCCTCTCTCTACCTCCCTCCGGTTCGCGCTGGTTCGCTGCATTTGAATTTCATATCTATCAAAGCATTAGAATATCGCGTTTGATCAAGCTCGGTATCTGTGCTAATTATTATTCCAATTAGATGCAAGGATTCATTGAAATTTGCTGTGATAGAACGTCCCATAATTTGTGGATGAAAAAAAAACTACGAAACTTAAGAGTCGATGCATTCAGAAACGAGGACGATGAGAATTTGTTTTAATTTCATAAAATATTGAATAAAATCGAGTCTCCGATGAATTTTCAGTGCGCATAGCGTAGAAACGAGAAAACAAGGCGGAAGAGAGAGATAAAGATAAAAAATCAGTGATTTGGATGAACTTGCCTGCGTTCGTTTTTGTGCACAGAACGTCGACGACTGTATAACGGGGAATTAAGGTATGCACTCTCACGTTCAACGGTATACAGAGGCATGTAAAAAGCTATAAATACGTACGTACGTATTACGAGTGAGTGCGTTATTTAAATTTTAAATATCTACCGAATGGCGCGGCGGTTGGTGAGAAGCAAGTGCCGAGGTCTGTTGAACTCGGATTCACACACGCGGAGAGTAACACTTCGTGCACAAATCGCTATATTGCATATGTACATCGGTGCGTATACGGTAATGTACGAGAAGGAGCAGGAGACGAAGGAGAAGAAGAAGAAACGCGTTCGAGCGAGGTGAGTGATTTCGCGCGGGAGAAAACCGCACAAGCGTGAAAAATCGTTTATGCAGCGGCGATTATAGTTGGCGAATTCAGCACACGGGCGCGGAAGGCGGGTGAGGATAAAAATTGCAGTTATTACGAGTATTGAAGGAGCACGCATACGTGTGTGGACTTCCGTGTAGCTCCGCCGATCCTTAAGGATCGGCTTGAACAAGTATTAAAAGGTCAAAATTCGTGTCGAAGACTTTCCCCGTGGATGTGACGGGACGAGATCGTTGACGGTCGTTCCGAGGACTCGGAACGAGCTTAATCTCGGCTGATAACCGGCATGACTAATTCTCACGAGCCACGAGATCGAACCTCTTCGCTCCCTTTCTCCGCTCTTTCCACCCCGGTGTAGAAAAAAGGAAAAGTTTGCAAAAGTATGCTCTCGTGCCAGTTCGTATCAGAGGCCATTAAGGGCTAAACGGGGATCGAGTAGTCCACTACTTTTCTTGCGGTTCATCAAACTTGTATACGCGGCGGTCCCGGCGGTCCTCAAAGAAGCTCTCCCCCTTTTCCTCTTCCAATTTCTCCCTTAAATATGCACAATAAAGTTGGCCGACTGCCGCGTTGAATAATACGAGTGATCTGCGGAGCTTGCGACTGCGACTTGACGCGAAGCATTGAAATAAAAAAAACCAACGCAGAGCCGAGAAACACGTGACGCGAATCGCCGAAATGCGTGTCCGCTCCGATTCCTGCTGTGACAGTTCAACAGCCCCATTCGAAATCCGATCTTCGTGAATGTTAAAAAAAACATTTAACCCTCTCTGACCGTAGTTGCTTCTACGCAACGCGCGCTTCCAGGCCCCATAAAACCGCATCGCTCAGTAAGGTCGGGCTTCCAAGTGCCACAGATGCTTCTAAACCGAGAGATAAACTGCTTTAGCACATCGAAATATCAATATGAAGCCGGCGTGTTGAGACGACGCTGAAGTTTGCAACGTTGGAGTCCAACGAAATGATCTAAAAAAACTCTCAAATAATTCTAATAAATCTCCAATTTTCTTCCCTGCCGAATTTCCAATTCATAATTTTTTAAGCCACATCAATAATTCGTGAAATAAAAAAATAATTAATTATAAATCTTTTCTTCGCGTTCATTTCGTTGAACTCCAACGTTGCAAACTTCAACGTCGTGTGTTGAGTTGGCGCTGTGTGAAAACGTGCTTCAGTTATGCACCAAAGAAAAGTGAGCACACATTTGTTTTTCACACTCCAAACGTTGCATATACTTTCAAAGGGAACCTAAAATTATGTATTCAAGGTGTTAAGGAGGGTGGCTACCGACGATACAATGTTGCCATGCTAAACCATGTTAAATACATTAAAAATTTCAAAATGATAAGAATTTAATAAAATTTGGTGAACATATTCTTTAGGGCCAAATTTGACAGTACAAATTTTTTAAGATTTTTCTTCTGTACAGTTATCGAGTAATTAATCACTAAAGTCCAAGTGTATAAGCATAGCGTTTCCATATATATAGGTATACATTCCGGGCATAAGAAATCTGCTTTAATCCGTAATTACTCGATAACTAAGCAGAAGAAAATTTTGAAAAAAATTGTGTCTTCGCACTTGATGTTGAAGAACATTATCACCAAATTTGATCAATTTCTTATCAATTTGACGAACGTAGCCACCCTCCTTAAGTGCTAGATCAATTCGCAATTTTTTCTGATTTTGCCCCCAAGTACCTGGTGCTGCGCAGACAACATTCAAAAATTTCTATTTCCCAACAAAAAGACTCAAATGTCACAATAGATTCGTAAATTAGTAAGTATTTCTTGATAAAATTATGAAGGGAATAATTTTTTCATTCAACAATGTGAAGCAGGCCTTGGTCTGAGGGGAAGAACATCTTTAGAAATGGGACGAAATGAAAAGACGAGGCCAGGTCGCTCTTAATATAAGGAGAATACAAATTGCACAACTGAAGCTCGAATCCTCTGCGGGATCGGTTCGAGCTTCGCGGCGTTGCGAGAGAAAGAGAGAGCGGTTGATCGATATTTATAAAAATTCAATCCAAATATGATTATGAGTTTGCTGTTTTTTTTTTCTCCAAAGTTTGAAATAGTAGAAAAAAGCAGAGTTGATATTTGAAATCGAAAAAGTTGAAACCGCGGGCTACGAGACGAAAGAGTATGAATATCGTGTTTGGGTGTGTAAAAAAATGTGTGTGCAAAGCCAGTTGAAAATGTTCGATTTAGTTGCGAGTCTATCTGGAGCAGACAGCAAAACCGAGGGAGCCACGTGATTCCAGCAAACCGCCATGGAATGACATGGGTTGAGGGAGCGGAGGAGGGTGAGGAAGTTAAAAGGGCGAAGGGAAATCGCTCGCGCGATTCTCGTGCGGTTGCGGCGTCAATTAAACTTTTTCTCGGGATCGCGCTCCCGGGGCTGCGACGCAGGAAGAGGAAGCGAGAGCAAAAGTGAGAGAGCAGAGCGCTTCACCGCTGATTTATATATCGAAACTACCGCGAAGGAATTCCCCCTTAACCAGCGTTTAGTGCCAAACTTGGCTTACATACTACCAACATCACCGTGAACAAAGCGTCGAGTTTCTCGTCTCGTTTGCCATTCGTCATGCCTCAACAAACGTGCTTCCAAATCATATTATTTTCATTTTATTATTTTATTTTTTTTTTTAATTTTTATTTTTCTTTCATTCATTAAGTTTTAGTTGCCCTACATTCTTTGATCTTCCGAGCGAAGAACGAAATTTCTATGGAAACTCCTACGCCGCTACGGATAGGAGTAAAGAGCGAGCTTTTTTTCGTTTGAGCAAAAACGTTGAAACAACAGTTAGCCGCTGGGTTTAAGGTGAAATGGGAGGTGAGATTTTTGTCCTAGTACACGGAGAGAAAAAAAAATAGTAAGAATTACTATGCTGCCATGGTATTGGAGTTCTATATAGCCCATTTTTGAAGATTTTTACCAAAAATATTGTAATTTCCATGCAAGTCAATTCTGAATGAAAATTTTTAAATTGCGTATTTTGCTGTGACAAAGGTTTAAATTGTGCTATTTTTTCCTAACACAGTTCACCAAGGAAACGTTGTAACATTTATGTTGACTCGATGATGAACTGCCAAATTGAATTATTATGCAGTTTTGCTATACGGGTGGGGTTCAATATTTCGAATAACTGAATTGTAGAACGGTCGATATTTCGAAGTTTTAAAAGTTGTGATATCAGTTTGGAGAAAAATAAGTAATTCGAAATTCTTATTCCCGATCGACTGTTTAATCAAAAATTCCTTCTTTGAATTCATATTTACCCGAAAAAATATATATTTCAATAGTTTTCATTTCGAATGCAATTTTAACAGACCATTCGAATGTCAAAAACTCATATTTTCGAATTCAAAATGGAGAGTAATTGTTTTACAGACAGACCAATATATAGAGTAGCAAAAAAATTTTGATCGTTCGCTGTTTCGACCCCCACCCAAAAATCGAAAGTAAATTTCTCGAGCCTATAAAGCTTAGATATACAGAATAGCTCGAAAAGGCGAAAGTCAAAATGGCGGTGATTAAAATTGGAGATCACCGGTCTGAGTGAGTGAGTGAGACGAATGTATTTGGAGCTCCGCTGCATTTCTGCATTTCTTTATTTTGATTGATCGACTTTCTAACGTTTCGCTATTTTGGCTGTCCGACTTTTTGGTATTTCAATATTTCAATTTTCGTTATTATATTTTCAAAATTGTGAATTTTCACAGTATCGCTGACTGTAGTAATTTATAAATCGAAAGAGTGATAGTCAAATTTTCGAAAAATCGATATTTTAGTCATCGTCCTACGGGCGATTGTTACATTCTATTTTCGATATAAACGTTCTTCGAACCCTGCAGTTTCTGCTTTATTTATTTTCGGCATTCAAAGCTCTAGTCGAAGTTTATAAACTCGAGATTTCAGCTGTTCGAAATTTTAGTCATTCCAACATTTGATCCCCACCCAGCCCTACTTCTATGGCACACCATAGTAGTTTTTAGTAAAATTTTCTCTCCGCATAAAAAGTTTTGTGTACGCGGGATTTTCGTATTTCCCGATAACGATATGAACATGACTATTAACTGACAATGGAACTCGCTACCGTTAACAAAAAACCCGAATATATACGTAGAAGTGAAGAAAAAAACGCGAGGCAAACCGCCCATAACCGAAAGAGATACACGTTAAAATGAACCTGAAAATTGAAACTCGTTCGAGGCTGGTAATATCGTTTTTCTCTTCTTCTTTTTTGTTCGTTCATTTTCACTGCACTGAGCAGGAACGATGCGTATGATATAATATAATATAATAACTGTCACGGGTAAAAATGAGGGAAAAAAGAAAGCAGTGCATAAATACGTAGCACCGGACGATATAATTCAATTGAAAAGGATATTTATTTCGTTGGAGCCTCCCTGCTGGGACGCTCGGTCATATGCGTATTCGTGTATATAAACGTACGAGAGTCCACATTTTTTCATCGATTCCTCGCGTATTTTGTTGGCTCTGCGCGTACAGAGTACACGTGAATATGTGCCTGCGTGTATGTCCGCGCATACAAAAATCCACAGATAAATAGGAGGAGAGTGAATCGCAGTGGCGGAATTTATGAAAAATAAACTTCGCATTTCATTTCTGCTTGCCTTTATCCGGCTGAAAGTGGAAAAATTCTACACCTCGGATAACTCAATGGAGACGTCGATCTATTGGCCAAAATTTTTATTGCTTTTTCATCACGCTGCCCTTTGACGGAAGAGCGTCTGATACTTGATCGAATCAGCGGGCCCGGAGGGGGCGGAGCCAGGAGGGGCAGAGGCTCATGCCGGCTAAATTCGTTATTGGTTTCAAAGGGCGATGAAAAGAGAGCTCGCGGGTTATAATTTCGTTACGTTACCTCGAGGCTTTATTGATCCGGGCCGTCCGAAAAGTTCCAGGCATCGCTCTGTGCTGAGCGAAAGAGAGAGGAAAGCTCCATCGAGGATCCTTTTTGTTTCAATGTTTGTTGTTAGCACGGTGACGAAAAGATTCAAATGCTCCTAAATTTTTTCACGACACTGAATTTTCCTACGTTCGAGTCCAACGAAATGGACACGAAAAAACATTTTTTGTAATTGAACAATTTTCATTCCACGAAAACTACGAATTGCGGCAGGGAACGAAGTTGGAAAATTGGTGGAATTATTGGAGGCTTTCTTACATCATTTCGTTGTGCTCCAACGTGTTGCAAGCTTCACCATCATTTTTGGAGTGCTTCATCTCGTTCAGAAAAATAATTATTACCAAAACGTAGGACGAAAAAAGTCTGAATATCCATCGACGCACGCGCCCTCAATTCGCAAACAAAAGTTTGCCCCGTTATTTCGGATTTCGGCGAAAAGTTCCCAAAATTTGGGCAACAGCCTCGGCTTCCTTGCCGTCTCTGCGTGCGCGTTGTGCGCTTGATTAACGTGGAAAGGTCTTATCATGATGAAGTACTATAAAGCCAACAATTTAGAGGAGTTTTCGGTACCAACTGTCGCAGCTACCTTCATAGCTCGTTTGGCTCCCTGCCCCTTTTTCTCTCTCCCTCTTTCTTCCCCCGCAAGTCTCCTACTTCGTCAATATATATGTATATACGCATAGACTGCAGGGACTTGGCCAAACGTGCGGTTTTCCAGGCTTTCCGTCGCGGGTGCCGAGTTTGCGATTAATTGCTACGTAATTGCGACGCACGCGTTACATGCACCTGAGCGGTAACGAAAGACCCGCTTCAACGCGTGTATGCATTTATCTCTCATCTCGTCTTCCTTCCTCCCTCCTTCTCATTCGCTGATTTTATCCTCGCGCAAGAGTGGCTTTGACACTGGTAGAAAGTGCAAATGTCCTTAAAAAGTTGGGTGCACCCCAAGATTCTCATTCTTTCTGTTTCATTCGCGTGGAAATTGGTTCTTCTCGTTCGGTCATTCTGCGTGCGTCCCGATGGCTTGTGCGAATTACGTCGTCCCTTGTCACTGCACAGACTCGACTGAATGAGAGGAAAAACCAAATATATTTACAGCACGTCGTTCAAATAATATCCTTTTTCTTTAGAACCGTTTTTTTTTTTTCAAACTCGCTAAAAATGCAGAATTTCACTATTTTTCCGGGTTTTCACAGGCTCGTATGGAAAGGAAATATACAAAGACGAAAAAAAATTTGGAATTTTTGTTGCAGACAATAATTACGATCTCCGCATCGTACACGCAGCTGAGAAACTTTGACAATGAGAAATTGCGCATAAGCCATGTACAAATTGGAATTTCTCAGACTTAAAAAATGTTTTTGTACTCTTGAATCGCTATGCCGAGTTATTTCTCCGTCCATTCTAAAAACATTCTCGAAACCAATCGACTTTTTTTGACTTTCTAAGGTAGAATCCCCTTAATCTTAAACCGTGAAAAGCTTGGAGCTTCAAAATTGCCTGATTTTTATTACGAAGAATTGAATGACGCTGAAGTCTCCCAACGTTGGAGTCCAACGAAATGATCGAAAAAAACTCTCCATCAATAATTCCATCCTATTTCGATAACGCTGAAGTTTCCAACGTTGGAGTCCAACGAAATGATCGAAAAAAAATCTCCAATAATTCCAGTAATTCTCCTATTTTGTTCCCTGCCAAATTTGCGATTTGTAGTTTTTCAAGCTGCACCAACGATTCGTGAAATAAATAATTGGTGAATTAATTACGTTTGTAATTATTTTGACAATTACAAACGTTTTTTTCGTTCATTTCGTTGGACTCCAACGTTGGAAACTTCAGCGTCGTAGAATTGTATATTGGGCATACAGTAATAAATCCTCCGTCAATTGACTCTACAACATCGTAAAAAATAAAACGTAAATCCTCGTATTTGGAAGAACTAAATTTTCATGCAATGAATAGACCCATTTCGCGATCTTTCGATAAATACTTATATCCCCCCCCAAAAGTCTTATTCCTTCTCTCTCTCTCTCTCTCTCGCTCTCTCTGCTGATACATTGGGATCCGAGACATATAAATATTCAGTGAATTTTGTTGCTGGCAGAGCAAACGTCTCGTTTCCTGCACACGTATCGTCCAGAGGATATATTCTCGTTGGGTATATTTGCCGTTGACAAATACGGGACTCGAGAATATAAAGTCGCATACCGAAGCGAGCTACATTTTGGCATTCGAGACTGCGAAGTCCGATGAAAAAATTGTGCGCCCACATCGAACGAGAAAAAAGATTCTGCGAGGCGAAATAAAAATGCTTCTATTCGACGAATTTTCTTTCCATTTTTCGGGTTCGTTCTACCGAAACTTTTCGACCCGTAAATTTCTAACAAGCCTGAAGCATGGAAACTCGAATCGATTTTTAATCTCAAAACCAATAAAAAAAACCATGCAAAACGAAATACCAAGAAAAAAAAATTGAAATCCCTGTCCAAATGCGAGGCAGGTTTGCATTGCCATTCGTAAATCTCATTAAACAGTTGCAGCAAAAAAACGAATAATTGAAATTGAACGAATCAATAAACCAACGTATTTTGCAAACTTTTATCTCCGAATAATTTTTGTATCAATTCAAGCCCGCACGACGAGTTGACTAACGTCGAGGATCCCCTCATTAAGGGCCAACGAACCTTTCTAACCGGACGGCACACGTCGTTGAAAAGCCCGTACTCGATATCACATTGGTCAATCTATAACTGTGTATACAAAAGAACGGAAGCATCGCGACTCGCGTGTGCTTGGTAGCTTATGAACGCCTGCCCCCTTGTGGACTTGATGGAACTCTGAGAATTCAACGTTCGACGTGTGCAGATTGCCCTTTTCTCTCCCCTCCACCCTCGCCGATCTCTTTCTCTTCGCCTCTGTGCACTGCGTTCCAAGGTGTTGTAAAATCCTCGTACACGGTACAGAGCTAAGAGGAACGAAAGATCGAGAAAATAGGCTTAGAAATTAATCGCTGATAACGAGCGAACGGCGTACCGAGGCTTCTCGTTACTCGACGTGTTCTATAAGACGAATTCGCACAGCAGTGAAAAAGCCAGTGGCACAGAATTTTTTATAGTTATAATCGACCTCGTTCCTAGTTCGAACTTTTTTTTTATATAAAATATTCTCTGGATCATCAGAAAGAAAGACACGGAGGGGATTCTCCGAAGCGTCAGTCGAAGGAACCTCGATTTTTTTCACAGCCTCGACAAATTCACGAAACCGAGTGAAACGGGGTTATTCCGGCTTGATGTTCGCTATGTACTCAACCTACATTGAATCCCTCATCAAGGCAATATGAAAATATTGATTACACTCTTGGCTTCGAAATCGGACGTAACGGCTATGAAATACGCGCGTTATCCGCTCAATGGAAATTAACAGAAGCTTAGTTCTGTCAAACATTCGAGCCGGGACGTTTCAATGAAAACTCGAATTCATCACAATCATCGAAATAAAATTAAGCTACAAATCCGAATTATAAAAGAAAAATATTATTCACATTGTTCGAATCGTCAATTGGATTGGATTCTGAATTATTGCTATTTCATCAATATTTCATGAAATCACGAAAAGTGATTTAATGACGTTGAAGTTTGTAATGTTGGAGTCCAACGAAATGTTCTAAAAAACTCTTCAACAATTCGAGAAATTCTCCAATTTTTTTTCCTACCGAATTGCATCAATGTTTGAGGTTATTGGAAACCCAATTTCATATGGTTAGCGAAGGAAAAATAGTGTATTTCATCGTCGATCGTATAAAGTTCGTTTTCAAAATTGTTTGTTTTCAACATTGGAGCTAGAATGAGAAATCTAATTGTCAATAAAGTGCAGGGAAGGTCAATAGTTTGATTGGAAAGGAAACACATGGTAGATGGTGCCAACGCGGAGTCAATAAACAGGCAAAGGTCACAAATAATTGGGCCCTCAAAATCGAAGGATATAAAAAGACCGTATTAGTTCAATAGCAGCACGCGACGACGTAAACGAAGAGAGGAAAAGGCTCGATGTTACAGAGGAATATTTAATATTGGAGACTTCATTGATTGGCGAGTCCAAAAAGTTGAAATGTCAGAGAGAAAAAAGACGTAGCGGATCCGAGGAGTACGAACACGATGGGGTTTAATCATGGTCAACACGCGATAGTAACTTTTACGACGAAAAAGCTGGGGTGACCATCGCAAACGACGCGGTAATGCCCTTCCGACACATGCACGAGTCTTGATTCCAATGTGTTTGAAAGATACTAACGTTAACGGAGCTCGTGCCATTTAGAAATAACAGTAGGAGAAAAAAAACGTCGAAGGATATAGAAAAAGGGAGGAAAAGAAATAGCGAGAAGGCGGAAGGGTAAAAGATGCGATTGAAAGGTTTCCCGTTTGCATAATCGTGTCGAGAAGATGGCTCAATATGAAAACGTCAAACGTGTCACTACGGCTAATGAGAAAGCAAAAAAACCAATCTGCGTTTACTCACGTTCAGAATAACCGCATGATGAAAAAAAATCTCTCCAGCATTCCGGAAATCGATGAAATCCTTGGAGATCGTCGGAACGTCGTTTGTACCGAAACCCAAGGTGCACGGGCGAAGGATGAAAAAATGTTGAAGAAAAAAGGAGGATGATTAATCTCCGAGGAGCACGAGAAGTCAGCAGGCTGATCACCTTTCGTCGATTTATTCACTATCGGAGTACGATATATCAAAAATTCCCGCACAATTTTTGTCACACGCGAATTCTTGGTAAGCGATTATGAGTATCCAACGTATATACGAGGAGAAAGAAAAGAGCTCGGTATATCGTTTGAACACGAGACGGAAGGATCGGAGAAAAGAAATACACGGGATCCGTTTCGTTTTGTTTTTGTTCAAACAAACGAATCACAAATGCGAAACGCGTTGGAACTTATAAACACGGCGATCGATTAACGCGCGGGAGAGCCGGGATTATTTTGTCGTACCGTGAATCACCGGGAATTTGAACAACTATTCGTAGACATCGATTTTTTTATAGAACGACCATAGGGCAGGAAGAGACAAAAAAAATAATGGACGCGCACGTTAGTTCGATGCAATGGAATAAAATGACAAGTAAACAATTAAATCAACCGATACACCTGAAATCTGACGGTAAAACAGACGACACTCCCGCGCCGAGAGACCGGCTACTACTGTCTGCGTCGACGGAGAAGCCTTCGAGCCAGCAGCCAGCGCTTTTCGACTGTCAACGACACGCGGACTGACTCGCAGGGGGCGGTCCCCCACTCCTCGGCCTCGCATCCTTCGTCTTCTTCCCCGGCGCCGCCGACCTCATCGAGCTCTTTCGCGATCGCTCGTTTCTCCCACCTAACCGCTTGGGCGCGCTACTGAACCAACTTTTTCCTCCTCCGCTCCGCCGCGTGCTTTGTCTCGCTCACTCTCCGCGCACACCTCGTTGGCGATCTGTTTGCACAGGCGGCGAGTCCCGAATACTACCAAACTCATCGAGTGAACGAGTGAACACTACGAATCGCTTGCGAGAGAGAAAGAAAGCTTCCCAACCGCCATTTCCCCTCCACTTTTCTTTCCGCACACGCATGCGCCCCCTACTGCTCGTTACACGGTGTTCGAATGTATACGTTCGCGTTCGACCCGTTCGACTCGCACGCCGGACCTGGCGACTCTGAACACGAGAAATTATAGCAATAACAGTCATTAACTACATCAAAGATTCGATTCCTATCGCACTTCGTAATAAAAATTCGATAGTAAATTTTCCAATCGTTTATCAATCAACATGATAAACAAAAACCAATCCCGTGCAATGCAAATTTATTTCGACGTGTCTTATTATATTTTTTTTTTGTTTTCATTCTAACTCTGACACATTTTATAATTCTCATCAGGCAACTCGAGCGTGCATGTTTTTCATTGTATTCCACTTGATTCGTTCCTTTAGCGTAAACGTGTCCGAATTCCGTTGCTTTTGCTCTTTCTCGTTCGACGAACTGCTCGGCGCTGGGCGGTGCTCGCATGCTTTTTTCTTATACGTATATATGCACGGATAATAACACCCACACACGAGTGTGGGTCTTGCTTGCGAAAATGAGACGCTCTTCGTGCAGCGCGAGGTCGGGGATTCCCCTACGAAATGAGATCTCACGCTAAATGCTAATATCACCGGGGATATCTCAGGAAAGTGAGATAATACTCCCTGTGAAAAAGAGAGAGGGAAGGAGAACGTCGGTAGATTGTCTCATGCACGCGGTCTTGCATTTTTTTTTTTTAATATTCTTTCTTCGTTTTTTACTGTTCACTGCCGCGCTGACGAGACTCTCGATTTCTTTCTTTTTCTACCTTCTTCTCAGCCTCTTCATTCGTTACCTCGCTTTTTTTTTCATCAGAAGCATGCAGTAATTGCAATCAGTCCCGTATAATTGCAGCGCGATGCACTTCCGGTATGCCACAGGATCGTATTTATATGTATCTTCCCTTCCCTTCCCACCTTGTGCCCTTTCTCGTCTGTTTTATTATACCAGCAGACGACAGGGCTGTCAATGTACTTGTCCCGAGACTCTACCGAGTCTCTTGATCAGCGATACACGTCAACGCATTAGGTGATCCTGCGGTGGTGGCTTGGGTCGTAACATTCGCATAGAACACTTTAATACCGCTTTTCATATATATTATTCACTGTTCTCATGAACATTCAGGATCGATCATCGACCGATTGAGGGAATAACAAGGGCTCGAAAATATAAATTCTCAGGAGTAAATGCCAAAAGCTGATTTCTGGTGGCTACAAATGGCATGCATATACACATTATTATTGTGAAAATTCATAAAATATTTGATAAAATTTGATTTGCGTACTTCGAAATTGTAGCAATCCAATAAACCTGGAAAATAAGATTGTAGGCTTGTTTTATAGAAATATATAGAGTTAAAATGAAGCTTCGCCGGCATCGGGTTTTTACACGAGGCGATACGAAGAGGTTAAACCCGTGCGAGTCGGCGACGCAGTCGCGGGTACTACGCTAGTCATCGAAAATAATATTCGTTCAGTCTATTTGATGGTCATATGCAAACATGGAATAACTGGTTTTCACATACAAATTTTTTTATTAACTATATGTCTTTTCTATCTTTTTTCTGGGCACTTTCGGAGTTTTTTGAAAATTTGATCTTACACTCGGTTGGTATGTTGAACTTGGATGTATTCGATGTCAGCTGTCCAAACGGAAAAAGTTTTTCGACATTATTCCACGGATTCGACTCTCGTTTTTATCGATGTCGACCCTTTTATAAATTCGGTTCATGCAGATATGCACTTTGTGTTACGGAAAAAATAAAAAAAAATTCCCAATTTCTATAAAAAAGATGAGTGTACTGCTCAGCGAGATCCATGCAAAAGTCACGCTGCGCAAGCAAGGCAAACCTTGTAGGGGTTATGTTTTCAAGATTTTTTTGAGTAAATCGAGCCTCTTCAAACGACAGCTTTGACTCAAATACAGTCTTTGCATGTGCGAAATATCGCAAACTGAAAAATGTAGCTTCAAAGGGTTCGACACTCGACCGCGTTGCTCCGAAGTAACTGTGCTCCTTCCTCTCAACCTATAAAAATTAGGTCATTACGCTCTCTTGCACCGTTTCGCAAATTTAAAGGGGAATAGTGGAAGATCCCGACGACGAAAACGCTGAAAAACGAATGTACAAATTCGCGGCTGTGCTGCATGCATTTTTCATCGGATAAACGCGCCTCCGTCCCTCCACAACTCGCGAATAAACGACGAAGAAACTTTGTATCTCAATTAGTCAAGTTGAAATGCCGACTTGGACTTTATTTTTTTGTGGGGCATTTTTTTCCGGCAAAAAAGCTCAACGACGCCAAGCAGCTATTCGATTTCATTGATCCATTTCTCTGCAGTTTATTCGTAATCCTCCGCGTCTATTTTTAATCCCCATCCCCGAGCGCTCTTCACCCGTTTCACTACGAATAAAGACATCGATAAATGATCGATTGTTAAAAAAGTATCTGGAAATTGAATTTTTATGTGCCTTACTCTACTAAAATTATCTCCAATTTTCGTTATCACTCATTTTCATCTCTGAAAGTATGAATTTCATGATTTCAAAGGATTATTGAATTACGCCATTCCGGATATGATTATGGACCGAATAAGAAAGAAAATGTGATTGGAAAGATCGAATATATTTTGTTGAGTGCGGTGAACGAAGTGCGATAAAAAATGATGCAAATTAGGAAAATACGAAAATGATTTCTTCACCACTGATATTCATGAAAAAAAAAAAATTAAAATATTTCAAGTTTTTCGAGCACCATAAATTTTCGACGTTGAAAAGCACACGCAGCCACCACTATTGATCGACCTGACGGTAATAAATTATCCAAATACATAAAAAGCGCATGGGTTTTTCGGTGCACTCAGCATAAAACAAGTGTACCACAGACAGAGGCTAC
This sequence comes from Venturia canescens, assembly GCF_019457755.1. Lineage (NCBI taxonomy): Eukaryota > Metazoa > Arthropoda > Insecta > Hymenoptera > Ichneumonidae > Venturia > Venturia canescens. Next base: position 1,394,562 of record NC_057423.1, on the reverse strand, counting down.
CCTTAATCCTGGGATTTCGAAGAAAAAACCTGGATTGCTTCCGCGGAGACGATTTAATCCAGCTTTAAACCCTCGGCCTGCGCAAAAGCTCCCTTCCATCATTCATCACTACAGATTCACGTGCACTCTTCGTGTTCTCATTATTATCATTATTGTTTTATTATTCGCACGATTAACACTTATGACTCAAGCGAAATTCTTGTAATTTACTTTTTTCCCATGATTATTCCTAATGATGGTTGTCAAAAAATGAGCCTGGGCGGTGTCAAAGGAATGGTGCGAGTCAAAAATTCGATCGATTTGATAAAATATCCTCAAATATTGGAAATTTATTTTTTAAATGAAACCTAGCACACTGTTTTACTTACAGTGGACAATTGCTGCCTCGTCAGTCGAGAGAATTATCGAGATTCTTTTAGCTAGTCTTTTAGATTAGTCGAATTCAATTGACACCGGTGAACTTATTTTATCCTCAATTTCGTTATTTAATCTCGGTTTCCGAGTGTAATTAACTCGTGGTACAGTTATTCGTTGTCTACTGTCTCTCGTTCTCATACCAAGCTCGAATTAAACATTTTCATCTCAATTCTAAAATAAGTCTCGAGCCATTTTACAAATTCGATGGATTTTACGCTGAAAATCCTCGACAATTCAGAATTACTTCGAACATGACTGATATTGAGAAAAAAAATGTCTTACCATCACTCGTACGCAGACTCAAAAACGTTCTAAATTAAACATTGGTCGCTCTCTGATACGGTTATCGAAAAAACTATCCACCAATCGAAGAGTGACATAAAAAGTTGAGTTAGCGAACTTAAAAAACGAGAAAAAGCGACGTTTACTTCTTTTGATTCTCTTGCTCATAAGCTCCATCAAAGTCCCAATAACGAATACCCGAAATTATTCGCCTGCTTCATGTTTACATACATTCGTACACGAACGAGTATTCAAACGCTCGTAACAAACTGCCAGCTCTACACATTGAGTACGTACTTGGCACATTCGTAAATCTCTATAAAGAGACACGCATTTTTTCCCCGTCCATGTAGAAAGGTGTATAGATATTCATTTATGTGCGTGTTGCTTTTCAGAAAGTACACGAGGCTGGTGAGAATTCCCCTGGGAAATCGAGAGGGGTTTCCAGGTTGGCTGGGCAACTTCTGATAAATGCGTAAAGAGCACCGCGGGAGGCTGCTCGGATATATCGCGTAATTAACACGGCTCGAGCGTGTAATTGAAAATTTGACTTGCATACCGTTTGAATGAACTCGCGTTCGGGAAGAAAACGGGAGGAAAAACTCGTTTTTCTTTTCGTAAACGGAAAAAACTCGGCGTATAATTATGAAATAAAGTAACTTCGTCGTTTCGCCAGTGTGCGAAAACGTTGGAGCCCGATTGACATTTATCTGTACGAGGCTCCGAATCGGTTGATCCTCATTTAAAAGCCTGCAGCTCAAAAAAAATCAAACTAAAGTTAAAAAGATTGTTAACAATGGATTCAACTTTCGTCTTTAAAGGGGAACGTAAAAATAGTAGAAGCACGGATTCCGCAGAGTGATTCTTAATTTGGAAAAAAGATTGAAATGATAAAATTGGACTTTGAGAAGTATTAAAAAAATATCGGAAAACCCGATTGTTGAATCGTTCTTATTCTCGTGTCTAGCAAAGTAAATTCTCGTAGCACCGAACAGCTTTTTTCCTCGTTACGGTAGAGCGTCTTATTATTTGACTAAATCGTCCAATTATCATGCTCCATTGAGGCCATTATGCCCGGTATTTTCTCTCTCCCTCTCTCGCTCTCTTCTCTGTGATTCTCGCTACCGCATAAGCGACACTTTTGTTTCCCCGTGCGATCGTATCGCCGTGATTCATTCGTCGTTTTGTCAATCCACAGGTGCAATGAAATTACGTGGAAGCCGGTAAAGTGTGACGGACGTACGAGACTCTTCGTACAGCGATGCGCGTATACGGTTCAAAGTCCCGTCAGCATTCACATCCTGTTCTCCGTGTCCCCGGAGCACTCGCACCTGTAAAGAAAGCACATGGCATCACTCGGCTCTTCGCACATTAGAAAATGATGTACGAGTTCTTGTCCAGCTTCGGTTGGACGAGTCGACCGATTGGTGTATCGGTCGTTCACAGTAGCCGATTCCTTTCGCCTCGCGATCCTCGGACATCGCATTTTTTATGGATTTTTCAAAAAAAATTCAAAAAAAAATGTACCTTTCTCATTAGCTCGAGTTGTTTTCCAAAAAAATCTCGCTCATTTTTTACTTGAACTTACAAACGCCTGCACGACGAGGAACCTCAATAATTTCACGAATTTCCTTCCATTTTTTGAATTTTCTTCTGTCCATCAAGCTTCTCAGTCTATTCGTTGAAACTTCATTCCCGATTTACCTGAGCACCTTTTGAATAATGAAAAACAGAGTGCCCCGTATTCACCATCGTGCAGGATAAATATTTCTACCTCTCGTGCTTTTTTCTCCCGTTTGAAGTCGAGATATGGCGATGCTGATCCGGGTTGTCTGCACGCTCGGGGCTCGACGTCGATCTTACGAGCTAGCCTCACGCTGAAATAAAAAAAAGAATATACCACGACGAAGAGAGAGTTCACTGGCCTTGCGATAGACGATCGGACGCGAGAACAGGTCAAGATCGCGATTCTTCAGCATTCTTTTCCAGCTGATCGAGGACCTCGTTCTTTTTGTCGTCACTTATTTTTTTTACCCTCCTTTACCAATTTCGTTGCGTCATAAATCGCCCGCTAATTCCAGGGCATGAGGAGCGACTGATGCGCGAGGAAAAATTCTTCGAATTTCTGCTCACGTGGCCCGGTGAATAAGAGCCCTGGATACTCGTAATTTTGGAAGTCTAGGGTCGAGCCAGAAATCCTAGTGCCTCGAAGCATCAACTGTCGTATCTGTAAATTAAAAGGATTTATAAAAATCTCGATAAGCAATAGAAGCTCAATTCTTCTTGATCAACCGACCGATAAATTACGACAAGAAGTTTTTCTATTTTGACGTTTACCACCTCAAAAGCATTAATCAAATTTTCTAGAAAAGAGCGCCAATTTGTGCCCCATCGAATCGATCCACGTTCGAGGTTATGTAACGCGCTTTGCGATGGCACATCGCGGTTTGTTCGGTACAGATTTCAATGACAGCGCGCTGCTGCGATCACCGCCCTCACTCGCATTGGCACGTTCAAATTATATTGCTTCGTCGGTAATGAAGAGAGAGAGAGAGAGAGAGAGAGAGAGAGAGAGAGAGAGAGAGAGAGAGAGAGAGAGAGAGAGAGAGAGAGAGAGAGAGAGAGAGAGAGAGAGAGAGAGAGAGAGAGAGAGAGAGAGAGAGAGAGAGAGAGAGAGAGAGAGAGAGAGAGAGAGAGAGCGAGAGCTGCCCGGGCAGTATAGTTTACAAGATAAGAATAAAGAGACCGTCGAGAATTCGAGCCGTAAAGAGACGTTTTATCACCAAGCGCGAATGTCTTACGTAGCATTTTCACTGTACAGCAGCTTCGTACCCGTAGCAACACAATTTAAACTTGTCAAGGGAAAAGCGACAGGAAAGAAAGCCAGTCGGCGGGGAAATAAATTAGTGTGTTCCTAGCCGTAAAAAAATTGAATAGGCGAGATTCGTTTTGATTTGAGTTTCATTTTCGTAGGCGTGTTAGCAAAATTTTGACGGTTCTTTTCGTGTAGTCGATTTTTTGGAAAAGTTTGATTTTTCAAAAGGTCCAACATTGTTTTTCGACAGAATATTAATTTTTGTCCAATTAATCATTTCTTCGTTGATGATTGAGCTTTGTAGGCAGGAACAAAATCGAGGAAAATTCAAATAAATCGGTTAGATTGCGTAACTGTAATGTCATTGTACATCAGAATCGTCACATATCTGAAAGTGCAATTTTTAATTGAAATTCAAATAAACATTTCTCGTTCGGAGCGTAACACGTTTCACTATTAGGTCTAATTATTTTTTGAAATTCGCTTTTATCCCGATTACGATACTCTCTCGCCTCTTTTCGCAATAGGGCCGTTCTCCGATGCGAACGTTCTCGTTTAAAATTCAAGGCGTATCGGAGCCAACCGTACGGTGTGCAATGAAAATGGGTACGTGGAGTACGTGGCGTTATACGCATGAATTTTGCGCATCAGACAAAAAACACGTCACAAGTCGGCCATTTCATTTCCGCTACTAGCAGGGAAAAAGGAACTTTTTTTTCTTTTCATTTGTTAATCTCACACTCTGTATGGATACAATTATTTCAAAGTTTTTTTGTCGCCATTACGAATGACGTATAAACGCGTGAATTATTAATTAAAATTATGGTTGACGGTTATTTTCATAAAAGTACGACCGAAAAGCGTTCTCGAAATATATAAACGGCGAGAATTGTATGTGTGTATGTATGAAGAAACGAAAACACAACGGTCAGCCTCGTGGCTGACCTCTAGCGCCCTCAGCTTGCTCAAGATGGTGGACTATATTGCCGAGGAAAGTACGCACACGTAAACGAAACACACAAGAACAACGCACAAAAATATATATTTGTGTCCATTTACAAAGCTGAAACATATACGATGTGCGATTGCCATCGAAACGGTAAAAACCCAATTTCAGGACCACCTATACTATCGGGTTAAACTTGTTTTCCCTGTCCAATTCTTTGGTTGGCAAGCGCTTTAGTCAAAAATTTCCGAATTCTTTAGGCTAGGAACAATTGCTCCGTTCGTTGTTTGGAACGTAGAAAATATTTTTAAAAACTTTCTACTACGTGGTGGAAAAAACGTTTATTGAGTAACGAATGTGTTGGGTTTGAACAGATATGTCAACATGAATCTTATTTAGAGTGATGACTGAAAATTAGTTTTCGTAATACGATCGAATTTTCCCAAACTTATATCCAATAATCACAAACTTTATGAATTTTAATGGAATAAAATTTGATACAGAAATAAATAAACTCTGAGAGGATATTGGAGTTTGAGTTCCAATTAAGAAATTAAACGAATTTTTTTGAGGTTATGATTTTTTCTGCTTGAAATACACTCCATCCTTACCTCATAATGAAAGAAATACTAGCTCGTTCTTTTATTACCCGTAAACGTCATGATCTCGTAAAGTCGAACTCTCCTGTAGTCGGCTCAATCTATACATATACAAACCGTGTTTACATTTCGCTCTTATACTTTGAGCAAAAGAAACGGCGAGAAAGACGGAGAGAGGAATAGAGGAACAATCGAGTGTCCAGCGAACGGGAGCGGTGAGCGGTGAATATCATTGGTAACCGAAAACACGAGTGTAAAAAAGGAGGGGATTTTTTCCGCAGAGCTGAGATGCCACCCTCGAATACGAGGGAGCGGTCTTCGATTTCAAGCTTCAGCCACTCGTTGACACCTTTGTTGCTTCGAATTCAAATACACTAACACATTGGAAACGCGATATTGACGATGGAACATAACAACAACGCTCAGCAGGCTACGGCAGTCTTCGCGAACGCTTCGTAGGGTCGAGTCGAGTGCTTTTTTTCGTCTTTAAGTTATCGGTGTCTAAATTTTTGTCGCCTTGTCTCACCTCACCTTCTTTTATGAAAAATATATTTCTCGGTTTGTGCTTACCTGATAAACGAATGTGAACTCGTTTCTCCACATTTTTCTGTCAATAAATCGGAGAAATCGGTGGATTTTCAAAATGAGAACGTCAGCAAACTGTGGAAAGTAAGTGTCGGTTTCACCGTTGTCATTCATTATCGTTTTTGTGCGCTCTTATTCGTAAAAATTGTGTACAAAAACGTAAGTACGTCGAATAAAATGTGATAAGCGATGATTAGAGGTAAGACTCTCGTAGCGTTGCGAAATAATCGCACAACGTTCCTGTCTAATGTATTCTAAAACATGCCGGAAAAAATATTCCACAAAGTGTTGAGTTTTCACATAAAACATAAATAATCTACTATAAAACACCGATTTCCACAAACTAATCCGTCGGAATTGATATGATTTTTTGACAAATGCCGAAGCGAGTAAAGAATCTCTTAAAAAGTAAATCATTTTGCTATTTCACACGTTTTTATTCCAAAATAGTGTTCACAATGACGGTCCGAAGTAAAAAAGTTGTTTATTGAAAAGCAAGTTTATGCTGTGGAAAGTTTCACTTTCCAAAAAAGCCGCAAATTTGATTATGATTGTCTCAATAAACAGCTCGTTGTCTGTCGATTCAATGAGGATTTTTACAAGTATTCCGGCACATGCGTTGTACACATGAACCGTTCGAAAAAATGCCGGATGGTTTTTCAGGTTTTCCAGATAAAATTTGTGATTGAAAACCAATAATAAAAAACCAGAAACATTGAAAAAATTTCCTCCGTCGATATAACTCATATTTTCAGTTTCGAATTGTATATTTTTTTTTTAGACGTACCAGCAAGAAGAAAAAAGTAGAGAGCGTGTATGTGTGTTCATCTTGCTGCTACAGCAGTCAACGATTTTACAACGTCTCACGTCACGAAATTAGAATCCACACAGCATCAGCGAAACCGCGCTATTGTTGCAGTGAGTCTTTACTCTTTTATAAAAATTCAATACAACTATTTTCAACGTGTCATTTCGTCGTTTCTAACAAAAACAAAAAGCGTAATTTAGCGTTTGCGTCGATTTGTTGAACGCCACGCCCGCTCCCCCTTCCATTTGTCTCAACCGTTAAACGAACCTCTTTTTTCGCTAATCGGCTAACCTCACGGAGTACCGGACAAGACCACGACCGTGCCAGCAGTGCGAATGTCACATATGCAGTACGCCATGTCGAGTAGCAAAAAGCATCATTTCTACTTATTAAATTCACTTACCGAATTGCAGCGCTGATATATTCGATGACTGCAGTTTTTGTCCTACTTCTCCATAGCATTGAATCATTCGAACGCACCCGAAAATATTTTTTCTATTCGTTATATGCCATGGACAGTTAGTTGAACGTGCTTATGACACGTCTGTTTCAGTGTCACTCGATGATTTTCTCGTACATAACCAATAATAGCACACCGGATGCAAATTATTTATCGCATCGAATCGTTGGAACGCGCTGGAAAAAACATTCTTTTGAAAATTTACTGATTTTTGCCAATATCGAGTTCCTGTCTTTTTCCGATCGTATACGAAAATGTAAAGGTAAAACCGTCGTGAGACTTGAGGAGCTTTTGAACGAGGGAACGACGAAACGTTTTTTTTTTTAATTCTTCAACTGGCGACAGGGGGAATTCGGAAAACTCTAAGCTTATTCGAGCATATCGGCAACAAATGCATTTCGCACGACGTGATCAAAGGCGGTTTTACTCTTCGTAAAACTTTTCCATATCGATCTAACTATGAATAACGGCCATTTGCATTATTGGGAATCGCAGATTGTGACATCACAAAAACGACAGAGTTACCGCAACTTTAATCAAACTACAAGAATCCCGAAATGTTGATTGTGTCAAATTTTTATCTCAATGCTTGCGTGAAACATTGTTTTAAGCGTTCTCAAATGAATTAACTGGAAAAATAATTATTTAACGCTAAAGAATCGCGTTCGAACGTTAATAGTTTTCCTTTGTTTTGAAAGCAATAAATTATCAAAGAAGTTTTGTCCTCTGTTGTTCACATACATATTTTTACGACCACGTAAGATGATAATAAACAGTTTTCTAGTGTGTGTATTTTAATCGTGGCACGTGTTCACTTTATGGCCTTTCGTGAACGTTGAGATCGAACTGATTATTTATTTTCAATTATTTCAAATGGCTCTCGCGCCCCAGAACGCAAATAAAAATCGAGGGATGTTTTGTTTCGTTTTATTTATGTTTCGCTGTCGTGTCGCCTGTATTTTTCGGTACAACGGTTAAACCGACACCGTCGGTGGCCACTTCGACTCTAATCAAAGTTATCTCGTTTCTCAAGACTTAACAAACATCCCGAGACTTCTCGAAACCCTACTTTGCTACTTTCAATTTAAATCTCCCTAGATGTCTCCCTAATCTTCAAGACTTTTCTCATCTTGTCCGCATCTGTTACTTTTCTATCAGGTTCGTCATTATACTCTCGTAATGTTTGAAGAAATTTTTTCAAATTGTATTTAAACTCGACAAGGCAAATTCCTTGAGTATGTCTCACTCAAAACAAAAGTATCGAACCGTCGTGTGCTTGTCATCTCTCGTATGGAAATCGAATGATTTGTCAGTTAATTTTGTTCATTAATGAGTGAACTAATTTTTTTTATCCATTGATTAATAGTTATTCAAAGAAAAACAACTGAACTTTTTTGCTGTTTTGGTGATCAAAGAAACCATGAAAATTTATTCTCGCAATTATTAAAATAATGTGTAACTTATTTTTTGAGATTCATTTTTTTTTTTTAGTACAATGATAGCGGTTAAAATATTTTCGAAGTTAAATCGTCAGGCAAAATGTGACAACAGCCATTTTCTATTTATGTGCGTTTTACTCGTTAACCTTGAACAAGCGTTCTTCTATTGACATTCCCAAATGATTTTCACCGTTAACGAGCCTTTCTCAAGACGTCATTGGTATTTGAAAACATATTTTCTTATTCTCGATTTTGGCTCTCTGGGAGGATTTTATTTCATTAAATCCAAATCATCGCACAGGAAGCGTGCCTGCCATTAGAGCCTGTGTATAACCCTTCAAAAAATGAGATTTTTAATTGTTTTCTCGACAACTAAACGGTGGATCTTACAATAATTCGGGGAATAGATTTCCGGATGTATATTTCTAGCATATTTTCAAATTTCGACTCTTCAATCTCGAATTTTCGATTTCCATTAGATTCGCGTGAACTTCCTTAATAGAAGTATAATCAAGAGTTTGAAGTTTTTCACTGCTTTTCAACTCTTCCAAATCTCCAATGAGACCAAAAACCACATAAATATAACGATTATTTTTTTGTGCTCACGAGTATTTTACGGTGGAAATTTCGAATGCATTTAGGGTTAAAATCGATCGTTATAGCTCTCTAAAAAAAAAAAAAACATTTTTTTAAATAATTCTTTCGAGGAACTGATAAAAAAAACCATGGAACATGAATAAAAATTGTAATAAGGCGGTTCGAAGCGAATAAAACTGCCCGCGAAAAATGTCTACCTCCAAATTTTATTCGGTCAACCCTACATCGACTATTCTGACCCCGTTAAGGGGCCACTCGACCCCAATCGAACGATTCACACGCGTGTTTTCACTGTTCGGTCCAAAAATGTTTAGCACTTGATGTGAAAAGATGATAACAACTGTGATTTTTTTTCAACAGAAACAAAGTTCGTGACCAAAGGAGATTATTATGCACACTGCCAGCAGCGTCACCCCATTTCGCGTCCGGCGAGTTTGACATCCAGGACAAAATACCGAATAGATTTTGGGCAAAAAATGAGCAGTCCGTCGATCGGTTGGTCTCGATACATGTTCAGAGCTCGGAAAACCACGAAATCGATAAAAACGTACAAAGAAGAAGACACCGAAGATGATTTGGAATCGAGCGAGGCAACGGAATCTTCGACATCTTCAGGATCGTCGAGTTACAAGGGGAAAAATTCGATTGCCACCGCGAATGGAAGCGTGGATAACACGACGTCGTCGAATGTTCAGCGCGTCGATAACTCAGCGAGAATCGACTTCGATAAATCGGCGGATTTTTGCGAACCGTTGAACGAAACCCTGGAAAACAATGCCGCGATCGATTCCGGATATTGCAACGATTCCACAGTCTCAACGAGTACGGACGTGGGAGACGAAAATTTGCCAATCGGCAGTATCGATTGGTTCACGAATTTTGCCAATGTTATCGAACAAACTCCGGAAATCGGTACTATCGATTGGTACATGGACTTGGAGAAGATTGCGAATGCACAAGTAACGAACGACTCGGTCGATCGAAGCCCCCACCAAATCAACGACGTTGATTGGTGCACTAATTTCGAGGACGTCGAAACTTCAATGGGAGACAATCATCCGTTCAATGAGAATCTGCAAATTGTTGCTCCTGTTTGGTGTCCAACGGATCGGAATCTTCACCAAAAAAACGACTTCGTCGACAAAAGTTTGGAAAACGTGGACAACTCGGAAGATAAGAACGGAAACACGAACGAAAATTTCCATGAGCCACAAAACGAAGAGAGAAATTTCAAAAATCTACAAATTCAAAACGATCGCGTTGACAAAAATTTCAAAATCGAGGCCATCGAATGGCCCACCACGAAATTCGGAAACGTCGAAACGAAAAACGACCTCGTCGAAGCAAAGTCAGACACCATTGAATGGTTGTCAACTTCCGAAGACGTTCAAAGCTCACCGGAAAAAAATAGCAAAGCTTTCAACGTTCCTAAACCGTCGTACGATTTACCATTAAAGAAACGCTCGTGGCGCTACGTCGAAAACCTCCAATCCCATCGTCGATCCGATGCGATAGTAGGCAAATCAATAGTCGATCGTTTGCACGATCGGCTCGTGTACAGAAGTTCGGTTGAGCCGAAACCTCGAAAGAAGTTTCGAGACGCCAAGAAAGGAAGCAGGAAGACGAAATTTCAGACTGCTGAGGAAATCAAAGAAAATGTTCATCCGTCGTCGCACTCGTCACTCAACAGCCAACAAAGTGAAACTAAAATGGCAAATGAGAATCAGCTCGAGTCCGAAACCATAAAAATAGATGTTGATCCACGCATCACTCAAGATCATCGAAAATATTTCGATTGCTTGCTGAATAATATTCCTTCTCTTTTTGAACTAATCAATCGCATGGATAATTCACAATTGTTGTGAATCCTCAAATCAAAGCGTCATTTTTTGCTCTTTTAAGCATTCTTCATCGAACTCCGTATACCCCGGTTTTTTTTTTAGTAGGCTATATTTGTGTCGAGTCGTCCATTGAGCGTTCGATATTCTCATAACACAAGAATTTCTATATTTTTTAAGCATTTTTAACTGCGATCGACTGAAATCATGGTACCGCCTGCTCCTTTCTATTCAAAACTACGTTCATTTTATCACAGGTTGTTAAGATCAGGCATGACATTTTTATTTTCTATCACGACCGAAATTTTCTTGCCTTTTTTGTAACGAATAAATTTATTCGATTTTTGCAATTGGCCGTTAAACTTTTTTTTTATTTCATATTTTCCATTTCTTAGACTTGAAGCTTGCCGAGGACACTTTGGGCGAGCCCTGATCGATATTTAAAAAATCGGGAGATGCTTTGGCTCCTCGAAAAAAAACGAGTTTCATTAACTTTTTGATTTTTTTAAATGCAATTTTAATGACTCCGTTAATTTAAACAATATTTTCAATTCATAACTCGTCATGAAGATTTCGCATGAAACCTTGGCAATGGGATAAGTTAATTGTCGTTGAATCGCTCTGGTTTATAAGATCTTGCTCGTACTAGGACAAATTTCATACGTCATGCTTGAAACGTAGCATCGAAGGAGGAATTGCGAGTAAAGGAGAATTGTAGTACAAAGTGTATATGTTGAGCTCTGTGTATTTGCCCAATCTGCACATTCGTATGGGTAAATGTTGTATATCTGTATTGAGAATGTACAGGGTAACGTCAGGAAATCGTTAGTGCGTGAAGCATCTGTGAGCATTCCGGAAACTAACTCCATTTACCACTAGCAGGAGAAGCTGCTGCTCTTTGGCAGAGTGGCGTGCCTGACCGAATCGTTCGATACTACTTGCAATAACGAAGTCTACTGCGAGATGGAGAGAAACGGAGAGAAAGAGAGAGACACATGGACAGCCAGAGAAGAGATCGGGCGAATTAGATGGTTCGTCCCTTCGAACTGTAATTTACGTTTCTGCGATGCACAGTGAGGAAGAGATAGAGAGAGAGAGAGAGAAATGTATAGATGCTTTCTCATTCAGTAATGCCACTTCACTTTGATTTGCAGCCATGTTTGCCACACATTTGGACAAAACATAAAATACACGGACATTAATCTTTTGCCATTTCTCTATCCAGACTTTTGGTATTTCCAAACGATAGTGCGAAAAAGAAATGCTTTTGATAATGATTCATTGGTATGGACAAAATCGGAGGAATAGTGAAGGAAAATCATTGGGTTGTTTCTTAATATTTGCTCATGACATGTCTTGCGAGTAAAACTTTTTTCAAATATTCAAAGAAATAGAAAAATGATCGGAACGTAGAAAAAGATTTCTCAATCAACGAAATTGCAAAGTGTTGCAAAATGTGTTTTCAATATTCTCATTATTTTTTATGAACAATGGTTTGCCTCGTTATCTAAGTATTTTTGTGTACAATCCATATGAAATTTAATAACCGGTCGGTTTGCTTTCATGTTTCGTTTCAGGACTTGCCATTCGACACCATTTCAGAGGCTTCCTCGTGTGTTTTACCATCGCAGTGAGTGCCTGCAATCATTTATTGAAATGATCAATTTCCGGGGACAACTACGGCGTCGATTCGATTGAACGAATAAGCAAACTTCGCCTCTGCAACGCCCTTGAGACAAGGACGTCTTTTCAAGCTTTGGGAATAATTATCGTCGCGAATTAGCATTCGGTTATAACGTCATGTTCCGATCTCTCTCTTTCTCTCTCTTGCTCTTCATTTGGCGTGGTTCGTACCGTGTTATTCAATGACAAGAAAACTGTTACAACTGTTACGACACGCGACAAAACGTTGTTGTTTCGAGGCTCCATTCACAACTTTGTCGTCGCGATATTCATGCTCGTAAATCAGTCGATCTCTCTTCCTGTTCCTCGAGAATCCTGGCACATTATGGCGAGTTCTGCTCACCCAATCCCAAATGAATCACTCGGAATGAACAAAAATCACGGCTCTGAATTTCGCTACCGTCGGAACCCTCAAATTTATAGTTATTTTTACATCGAGAAAATCACTGTTGAGAACAAAATCGACGAAAGAGGATCCAGAGTTACAAAGAATACTATTTTTATAACTTTGAAGCTATCGTCGAAATGGCTTTTTCATTGTCGATTTTCGTTGACCGATTTTCCGATTTCCATTGAGAAATTGCGTGTTGGAATTGGATGATGCAAAATTGAAATAATTCAATGAAAATAAATAACGTAAAGTTCGTGAAAAATTCATTCCATAATTGGCCACCGCCGTTGTTTACTCACCTTCATTTCAAATTCAGAGATTCCCTCTCGGGTTATTAATTTACAGAAATCGACAACGATTGATCTAAGATTTAAGGGAACATGAATCGAGGCTTGAATGATGTTCATAGCCCTCAATCTGATCCATCTAGCTAATCGAAATTTCTATCCCTCAAGCTCTTGGATTTTCTGACAAGTCATCGAGCTTCGACTGATAAATGTGGCGAGGAAATGTGATGAAAAAGAAAGGGGCCCTTTTATTGTCTACGTATATACGTACCAACGCATGGAAACGCGCGTATATCGAAAGACAGAGGGTGAGGAAAGCAAAAGAGCAGACCAGCAACGACGTACGAGGGTGCTTTCCAACTCGAAGAGCGACAGAATGTCGCCACGAGATATTGGCGAATAACGAAACGAACGCATGCGCTTCTAACCACCATCAGCAAAGAGCCGCACTATTTTGGAATGTTTTCAACTTAACTCGGCACTTCTGTCTCGTCTCTTATCTCGGTAAGATACTTTTTCATTTTTCTTTGCCATGTGTATATATTACTTTAGTTGAAGATTTATGTAAATACCGAAACAAGCGAGTACCTAACCGATCGATCGATACTGTGCCATTTTGTAGATTGGAGAAATCCACCGTCGCTGGAATTCGACACGTGAAAGTTCGTGGTTCGCTTCTCGAGTTACTCAAAAGTCATTAATTTACTGAAGGATCGTCCGAGCAACTTAATTAATATGGAGAAAATCGTTGAAGAAGAACACGATGCTGAGATTGCCGACAATCACACGATTATGGATTCTCGTGAACGGTACGTCCGAATTACAAATGTTCATTCATTTTTTCACATTTTTTCAGGGTGAACATTATTTTCAATAATAAAAAGCCAATTTTTTAAATCCTGAGAAAGGTTCAACTTGGTAAAAATTCTTTGGAAAATTACTTTTCAATGATTGAAAATTTCTTTCGATTCTCATATGATCATAAAAACTGTAGCTAGAAAAAAGGGAGAGGAAGCAGAAAATGTTTTTCACAATTTTCATGTATAAAATTCTTGAAAAAATATCAATATTTTTCAGGATGGGATTGCAACGCCTGGAAATACTCCTGGACAATACGCAGCAAATTTACTATCCTGGTAAATCAATCACCGGAAGAATAGTTCTCGATTTGCAAACACCGATAGAAGTTCTGGGTGAGTACGATAAAAAAAATAGCAAATAATTATTTCCCCCTCCCGATGTTGCAGTAATTTCATCAAATTGTCACTATTGTACAATATTGGAAAATATTTGACTTCTGTCGTGTTTTAAAATTTTCCCAGAGGACAGAAAAAAGCGGACCGAAGACCGGTGTATAACAACGTCATTGACTCCCTGTCACATCATCGCGTCACAATAAAATTCAGAATCGAGCGAGGAATGAACAATATTTTCCTGAAACGTGCGATACTCCCGCTGTAACTTTATTATTCATTCGCGTGCATATAACGTTCTCGAAATCCCGGACAAAACATCAAAAACGCACACGCGGGAGTCTCGCTCAATTTATCAGATATTGCGAGATTTCTTTCGCTAGAGTGAGTGCGACGTGATTTTATTTTTCATTCCATTTCCCATTGTTCTTTCATTGACTTTTCATAGGTGCTTGCAAAAATTTTCATATCGAAATACCGGAAGTTCATTCAAACTCACTTTTTATCAATGAATATACGGATTTATCAATTCTTTCATACGACTAACCCGTTTTCCCACGTCCATTTATTTTTCTTAGTTATATATTTTAACTGACACGATGATTATAAATCAGTTTTTATGACAGACGATTCCACAGCTGAATTTTATTTCACTTCTTACTATTTTACCGAACGCTCCATTTTACCAATATTTTTTTCAATTATGTCGGACATTTGTAATGATGGACAACGAGGAATTTGAAAATATTTTGAATTTCCAAAATACCGGATGTTCCGTTACTTGAGTGGAATTAGGAAAAAAGTGAAATATCACAAAATTGTCCAAGGAAAAAGACTTTCTTGACAGACTTCTTTAAACCCCAGTCGAATTATAAGCACACACCATATCCTTAAATCATTGCCACTCCGTTGAATTTTTGGTGATATTCCAAGTGATATTGAGAGGCCAAAATTTTCGAAATGTAAGGCACGCAGAGAAACCAAAACACGAAAATTGATTTTTCCATCCGGAGAAATGAAGCTCTATCCCCTTAACAATATCCAATTCTATCTTTATAAATGTTGGATTACATTTTTGTTTTTTCTCGGTGGAACCAACAACAACACTAGGTTTACGACTTAAGTGCAAAGGCGAAGCACAAGTTTATTTTACGAATCGATCCGCCGGGTTTCGACGAACGTACAACGCTGGAGAAACTTATCTTCATGAAGAAATTTACCTCCACGGTGGTCAGTAAGACAAATAATTATGTAGGTTTTGTGTACTCACTAAAGAGGATTTCAGTATTAATTTGCGTGACTGATGGAAAGATTATAACAAACTGCAAAATTTAGTATTTTTTTTTTTTTTTTTTTTAATCCTGATATATTCACACAGATGGAAAATCCGAAACTGGAATAAAGAGTGGCAGTTACCCATTCAGCATAAATTTATCTGAAAACCTACCGTGCAGTTTCGAGGGTCGATATGGTCGAGTTCGATATTCAATTAAAGCATTCCTCGACGTTACAACCAACTGGAAAACTTCAACCGACTTTTTGGCATTCACCGTCGCTCCAGTTTTTAATCTGAACGATCATCAGCTCGCCCCGGTTAGTTTCTATGCTTATCTCAATTCTCAGACATTCTCATTGTTCCCATTTGAAATTTAATTCATCAATATTTTCATTTTTCACGATCAGTTGCCTATGAGCGAAACCCTTTCCAAGACTTTCATGGGACAAACTGAACCGCTCTCAATGTCAGTTTTTATTCCGGTTCGTGGGTACGTTCCCGGGCAAACTATACCGTTGGAAATAACTCTCAAAAATATGTCCCACGTTGACGTCAAAAAACTTCGCATCGTCTTCAAAAAGGTAAATAAGAATTCATTATCGATACTTCATTAATGATTATGCAAAAGATTATAGCTTGATTTGACTTTTCGAATTTTTTAGGTGGTCTTGTACACGTCTTCGGTAAAAGTTCGTAAACACAAAGAGATCATAGTCGAGATTGAGCAACCGGTCGACCGTAAATCCGAGAAATACGAAGCAAACGTCGACGTGCCAGCTATACCGCCATCGGGTACAATCTGCAATCTGATCGATGTCAAATATACTCTAAAGGTCGAAGCTTGCGTAGACGTCAACGAATGGTACTACAGAATGTTTCACAAAAATCTGAAAATTAGAACCCAGGTAATTGTCGGTACCGTGCCACTTTCGAATTACGAGGATCCTTTAGAATCGAGCGACGATTCGCAAAGCGATTTCAGGACTAAAAAATCACAAAAGGAAACTTTAGCACTGAAAAACGGTGTTAATGAGATCGAGGTAACGGAAACCAACGGTGAAGTCACGAATTCCGAACGTAAGTGAATTGGATTTCAATGTTTATCAAATTATTTTTTTTTTCTCACGAAAAAAAACAACATTTCTATATCGCGAATATAGTAATAACGTGAACGGCTGAAAATTGTGAAGCTTGCAATTATGAATCGTGGTTGAGTATCAGGGACTCAAATATAATTATCACCAAATCCAATATTTGTAACTAATGAGAATATAATTATCGTCGATTGCCACTTATTATTCCTACTCACTCAACACAAATTGAAATAATCAGTACATCAGCTGAGTATATCTCGAATTTTTTTTTTAAATATAGAAATATTGAATATTGAAATAATTGAAACTTCAAATATAGGAATTTTATGAAATCAGCTTTATTCGCTAATTTACTTTTCCTTGCGGCTAAAAAAATTAAATCGAAGTGAAATCGTGAGATATCGAACGAAGCTAAGAGGTAATCGACGAGCAGAAAAAATTCTTTTCCATTACATATGTAAAATCGCTGAGGAGTAATTACAATGAATCCAGCTATTAACTTTCACATTATTGGAAATGGATGAAATGAAACCGAAAAGATAGTATCTCTAAGGAAAATAGCCTGATTTTAGTTAACGTTTTTTTCTCGATTGAAAAATATAATTTGTCGATAACCAGAAGTAGCCATAAAATTATTTTTCACAAGTTTCATCTTCAATTTTCAGACGTACTCAAGTATCAGAGAAGTAAAATATATCGATCATCGAAACCGGAACGTGACGACCCCACGGGAGACGAAGGTGACAGCGACGGTGAAGTGGAGCCCTATTCACCGATGTATCGAGTCTACAAATTTGGAGGGTCGAGATAGAAGGACGTTTCACCGCTTAACGAACACCCGACGACTCGCTTAATGATCTCGTATTCCCGTAAGAAATTGCGAGAAAGTCTTTTACTGCAAGGAAGCAGATTGCTATTATGAATTTCAGCCAACTACAATGGGCTTTTCCAACTTCGTGGATATAACGAGACCTTCGTAAGCGATAAACGTAATTCCTTATTCCTTTCATCAATATAGCAAACGTAATTTCTCGCTTTTCTCTCCATTGTTCTAAATCGTTCTCTAAAAAAGTTAACAGTGCAACGAGCGAGAACAAAAAATCACGATAAACCTCGAAATTTCGCAACGGAGATGTTGGAAAGTTCGTTCTAAAAGTACCAAGTGCCAAAAATACAATTGATCCTAAATAAGAATTTTTTGACCATTCACACGTTCGGAAACTTTCTGTCCATCCTGTATCATTGTCAATCCAGTGTCAAGACCGATTTTTCCGATACCAAAGACTGATCAATTTTATTATCTCTTAACACAAAGTCCAAAACTCAATCCTTTTAATAAATTAAGATCGTTTGTTTTTCAACTCCTTCGGCGACAGCCTTATGATATGGGTAGCAAAAATAAGTGGGCAGCAGGCAATGCGAGCAACGAAATTTCTCTTGATGCCTTAAGGGTTGGAAAATATAAGCGAATATATTGTACACAAGAAACCATGATCTCACAGAACGTTCAAGAGTGCATGCCAAAAGTGAACACAAACTGTGATTAAAATATTTAGCTTTGTGTAATCTGTACGACATGCAGTGAAATAATCTGTAACGATATATACGAGTGCCAAATGAACCGTCCAATAAACTATGCATGTGTGCCTGAAAATGATCTTTGAACATTTATTCCAACGCTTGTTTAGTGACTAATTTGGTACTTCTGTTAATTAGGCTCATCGTTTCGGGAAGTTTCGAAATATCTATACACACACGTACGTCTATCTATCGCGAAGGATTCTGAAGATGTTTGTTGAGAGGGCTCGGGGCTCCAATTTTGTGTTCAGTTAGTTCCAAGCGAAACGTGTTTATATAAATGAATATGTACACGTATATATGGAAACGCGTTACTTTGAGAAACTCTGTCTTATTGCGAGGCATTGATGAAGCAACCTGAGACGATGAGACGTACATATACACTTTGAAATTTCCCGTACGCGGTCCCCTCACAAACCACATCAAAGACTAGAAGGCTGGTTTCTCCTGAATTCTGGATCATATTACTCAATATTTCACCCACCCAATTATTTTACAATAACGAAGCTTTTAGGATCATTCGACATAAATCTGTCCAAGGAAGTATTTCAACAATTATATAGCGAATTAATCAGCTTCGATATTTCAAAAACGAGGGAATGGGAGTCGTGTTTCTGGCATGAGACTCTGAGATTCCGTTGAAAAGTTTCTCCACGAAAATGCGAACATTTTGAAGTGATTGCTTATACCATGTGGTCGAAAACGTGAATAAATTTAGTAACGTTGATTTTGGAAAAGGCGAAGCTTAGCTTGGCTTCACTCCATTTGTGGCTAACCGATCCATTTAATGTTGGAAAAATTTAATCGTTTGGTTGTATATTGAACAGCGATATTTGAAACTATTTTATGAAGAATACATTAATTTGGAATTTTGTTATTCGATATATCTATCGAACGATTTTACAAGTTTCGTTCGATTCCAGTGAAGTTGGACAAATAGTTCGAATAGATGAAAGCTTTGAAAAGCCGTATTTGAGTTTCGAAACGAAAACTTTCGCCAGTTTGCTGTAAGTTTTAACGAATGACGTGATTGCAAAGCTCCTTAAAATAATTGTTCACACGAATGAGAGCTAGAGAGAGAGAGAGAGAGAGAGAGAGAGATTATTGAGCGCATTTAAATGACCTCACTCGAAAGCATCGCAGTAATTCTATTATCGTAAGCGCAGGAAAAGCCTCCCAGAGAATTCAACGGAGCTTTATTGTCGATGGACGACCGAGAGCTTCAACCTTGGTTGGTTTCCAACAGTCACTCGCAGATTTATGTAAAAGTACAAAGTTCGTCAGAAGTGGAATCCGTCGAGTGTAACTACCACGATTAAACTTAACAATTGCAGCTTTGTAAAATACAATGATCGTTTAAAGTACAATGAACATACGATTGAAATTTCGTTTCGTTGGAAAATTTGTACTTTCGCTGTGATTCTGGTATCGAAATTACAGCAGTGTCAAACTACAAAAAGTGCAGAAAACAATGAATTTTTTACTCAACGATTCTCGATGAGATCGACGAGAAATTTGTACTGATTTGAAGTATATCCCAGCAGCATCGTCCGTATTGTGTGCACGAGTTTATGTGTATTCATTTACATGAAATACGCGTGTGTTCTGGGGCATCGTATTGTACGCGTATCGAGTTTGTCAGAGGATGATCGTGCGCAAGGGCGTTATCACAAGCTGAAAAGCTTGATACAATAACGGGTTGAACCAGCGCAGCTTTGTAGTACTAAATATGACTGTGCGAGGAGCGACGAATAAACTAAACTCCATAATCTCCCACGGGCATCGGAAGCCATCCGAAAAGCCTGCCGAAATAATGATCCCGATGAATTGTTAGATTTCAGGATTTCACGTCACTAGCTAATATTTCTGTACTTTCAGTTTTACTGCAAAGTCATCTTGGATTTCATAACGATTTTTAATCTGATCAATTGTTCTTCAGTTCCAGAAGCTCCGACGTAATCAGTACACGTTTACACTGATAACTGTTGAAGTGACCTTCAAAACAATACGTCTCGTGATAGGATGACTCAAGTTTCTCAGGATTCAAGAAACCTTGAAGCAGAATCAACGGATGATAAGAAATTAGCAGAATTAAACAAATGCAGTACATGGCTGAAAAACGTGAGATTTTTCTAAAGGAAATTTCTTTCGAGAATCGAATCACCGAGCAGGAATATTGTTGCATCTACTGACAATAAAAATACCACGAATCGTTATCACGAGTGTGCACTAAAAACGCTATTCGGGAACCTTGAAACAGCGTTTGAAAAAAAATGACTAAATATGGAACGTGAGACGAAACAATTGAGCCTTTTTTTGTTCAATACGCAAGAGTCTCATTGTTTATGTCTCGGTTTTTCTGCTTGCTCCACGTATTTTTAGTATCACACGATTCGTCCCCATTTGAGTGTTGCATCAGCTTGGAGTCTCGCAAAACTCTGACCGAGAAATTGTCCATAAAACCATCGCCGTGCTTTACGTGGCTAAGATTTCAACTGGACTTCCAAAAATCGTCGACGTAAGAAATAATCGAGCTCGTTAAAATCATTTTCATCGATTTACATAAATCCTTGAACAAACCGAAATTCCGGGACAGTCCTGCGAGACCAAAAATGAAATTTTGTCTAACTGGGTTGTAGCAATAACACAGACGGACGTAAAGATCATTTGAAAATTCGGATAATTCATTAGAGGTAGAAAAAAATAAAAAAATTATGGTGAAGCGTCACACCTGACATGGAAATCATTCTTTCGTGCGAGGAAAAAGACAGAAAAGTACTGAACTCGGTATATTAAATTCTCTTTCTATGGTCAAGTGAAATTTTATCGATTTGATAATAACAAACTTATCCTTTAAATAGAAATTTACATTACTCGGTATGCGGGACTGCTTCGAGAAGGAATATAAAAAATGTGGAAAACCGTCGAAGTCGAGTATATACCAGAGTGAGGGTTCGCGTCGACTTTCTAGTCTTAATGCTCGAGTGTGCGCGACTATTTTTAACGGAAATGATTATTAGAGCGCATCCGAATACCCGGGGACTTGTCTTTTGGCGAGCTTTCCGGTCAGGCTTAGAGAAATCTTCATAACGAAAGTCTTTTGAAAGAATAATCCGAAATGATTCGTTAGTTGCAAACATGAATGTAAGCCCATTCGTTACACTTTTATTCCGTTTGCATAATCGTTTATCCTCTTGTGATTTCGTCTTTCATCTCTGATCCCACCAGCTGAATCCTTTTCCTTCGCTCTCATTTGTGAGAGAATCGTGCGAAAAGCCAAAAAACGAAACGAAAGAAATCTTTTTATTTTAATTTTTGTCGTTTCTTTTTTCGTACATCAAAGAATCTGTTTCTTCGGCTTGTTTTGCAACAGATTTCCTTCAACTTACAATGGTACGGGAAGAGATTCTAGAAAAATGGCATTTGGCAGCGAGTCGTTTGGGGAATGCCAATTCAATAGTTCAGAAAAATGCACGGCGAGCACGTCGAGCTTTGGAAGAAGAAGAGCGAAAAATAAGAGTCGCAGTGGAGCAAGCTGCAGGAAATGTGAGAATTTGTTATATTCCATCAGCTATTTAAAAAAGCTTTCCTTCCGTTGAAACGCATATTTTCACCTAAAATAACATTTCAAAAAATAAATGGAACACAATTCTAATAAGCGAAAAATCTCGATTTTCATCCATGTTTAAAGGATCAGGGGAAAATATTAATTAGAGATTATCCGAAATAAAATGTGTATAAAAAATATTGTTTTTCAGAGCCCCTTCTCAAGACGCGACTCAGTCAAGTCGGGATCATATTCCTCTAAAATATTCAATCCGCAATCGACTACTCGAGAACACAGCTTTCAGGTGAAAAAAGTTATGAATCCGAAAAAAAAATGTTCAGTATGTGGAGAAAGGTAAGGATTTAACAATCGTTATTGCGTCGTTTGCACCTTCCTTAAGGACTTATCGTAATTGTTGTTACAGAATAAATACTGGTATTTATACGATGGCGTTAAAATGCGAGAATTGTATCGCAATGGTTCACATCAAGTGCAAAGAAAAACTTCCAATTCCGTGCGTGCCAACACCGAAAGATTGCAAATATGAGGGCGAAAAGGTACTTTGCATTTTTATTTTAATCACTCGATAATTATTTGACTCGAATTTCTTTTTGTATTTTGTCAATTTTTCCGTGTTCCTGCGTTCGTTTCATTTAGTTAGCACTGCCAGAGAGTCGAAGCGAGTACTCCCGACTCAGCAGTTTATATACGAATTGGTCCATGTCTGAGCGGTCTTCCGGTCTTCCACCGAGTAATGGCCTCGACTGAGGCTACTGGAATTGGGAGATCGCCGGAGCCACGGAGCAACCTCGTACTCATCCTTGTTACCGGATCGATTGATAGATTAAAATGAAAAAATGTGATTACAGAAACCCATCGAATGTTATGCGCCGAAGGTATCACCGATGGTACCATCTCTGGTTGTCCATTGCATAAGGGAGATTGAGTCACGCGGTATGGAGGAAGGCTTGTACAGGGTATCCGGGAATGCCCAGCACATCAAAAATCTGAAGGAACTGTTCGAAAAGCACAAAAAAGCTCCGATCCTGTTGAATTTCGATATACCCACGATCGCCTCGGCTTTGAAGAGTTTTTTGGCGTCGCTGAGCGAGCCGCTCATCACCATTGAACTCCGGGATGAATTCATTCGTGCAGCTATGAAATCTGACAAAATCTTACTCATTCACTCGATCGAGAAACTTCCAGAGCCGAATCGCGACACTCTGGCTTTTCTCTTGCTTCATTTGCAACGCGTCATTAAAAAAAAGTCATGCCGAATGGACCGAAACAATCTTGCCAGGGTTTTTGGGCCCACACTCGTCGGCGAGGGCACCGCAGCAGTCACTATAGAAACGCTTGATACTGAGACGAAAAAGCAAACTGCTGTAGGTTTTTATCCAAATTGCCTCTCGTTTGAGTTCTTTCGTGCTGAATACTTTTGTCAGTTTCCTCACTCCGTCCACAGGTCGTTAACGCCTTGTTAGAAATTTCTCCCAATTATTGGAGAAAATTCGTCGGTGATCGCCAACGCTTAAGCGGGACCGCTCCTTTGGACATGCCAGAGGATAGTGAACCCGGAGACATGATATCGGTCCCCCTCAGACGTAGCTGGTCTTCTAGATTGAAAAGAAATCCATTCCGCAGAAGGTATGTTCAATTATTCTTGGCTATTCTTCACAGTGCTCAAGAAACTATTCCTAACAGTTTGAGGGGGTCATCCCGTGTGGTAGCCGGATTTTTTGGGGTTTTTTAGCCTTTTTTTGCGGTGAGGAAAAGAAATATAGATTTTTGAATCTCGGGTTTTCATGTACGACTTTACTTCAGACGATAGCCACTGCTTTACAAATCAAAATCGCGAAAAAGGCCCACAAAATCCGGCTGCCACACGGAATGGCCCCCTTAACAAAATCAAACGGTTCTTATTTTCGTCACGTTTAATGATTTTTGTAGTTCCATCAATATTCGTAACTGCAGTAATTCTCTTCTTTACGAAATTTTTAATAATACCTAAACGAGGTGAAATACCGTTCTTCGTTTGTCCAAAATTTCAATATCATTTCCAAAGAGCTCACGATGTGATAGATGCTTTCACGAATATCTGACCGTTTCGTAAATCATGATGCTGTCTAATTCTTTACGACCTTTTTGAAACGCCATTAATCATCATCGGAGCGAAAACGAAAAAAAAATTGTTATTTTCTTGTACAAACATGTTTTTTTCTTTAATTCGATTTTATCTTTTTTATTTATAGTAACAGCTATTCGAAGAAAATCAGAAATGCATCTGGCCAGTCATGGAATTCAGTTTCAAGTCGCCAACTACTCGAATAGGAATTTGGGGATTGTATCAACAACTGTTTGTGCGGGTTCATAGGGCCTGTAAATATTGTGTGCAATGAAATTCCGACTGACTTGCACACAATGTTCACAGACCCATGCCCAGCACACTTCTGTCTACACAGGTAAGTTCTGGATGCGATCTGAACGCTTTCACGTTAACATCCGAGAAGATTATTCACGTACCAGCTGCATCGGCAAGGTTTTCTGCAGTTTCCCTTCGCCTCCGACAAATGTGATGCAGTTATATAACGACAAGTCGGCTGCAGCCGCAAAACCGTAATTCTTAAGAAAATAAGTTATCGATGATTCATTGGCTGTTCGAATAATCGGTTGGTAAATGTAAGGAGCATAATATAAAGTAGCGCCAATTTTTTACTATGGCCATCTCGATAAAGTCATCAAATTGAAACTAAATTCAATGATATTTTTTTTGACGCTGCTTATGGAAAGGTTGTGATGGAATATTTTTTGGATCTTTGAATGAATCGAACGAAGAGTAGTTTCAATTTTACGCACCAGGCTAAATAAACTTATGTAAATGATAAATCTTCGAATTATTCTTATCTAAAAAAGAAACTGAATAGTCATCTAAATTTCCGGGGACATCATAATCCTGAAAAAAAATCATAAAGTTGCTTACGGTGTGACGTATCCGAAACGTCTCTCAGCTCGTGAATCATCCCACGTTACTCCTGCTTTTTTTACATCATTTTCGTGGAATCTTACGTAATCGAGAAAATAAACAATAAAAGTAGGTAAATTGTTTTAAAACTTGGAAAAAAGTATTGTTCCATTTATCAAGAGCTTTTGTTTAAGATACCAAGAAATAATTTGAGTTCGAATGAAAAAGAAGAAAATGAGAAAAGAAAACGGCAGGTTTGGTCGGCACATGTTTCGTTTTTTCGAAGAACTCAAAACCATTTCAAGTTTTTCGTTATCTTACATTTTATATTTGTTCACTGCTTCATAAAATGAAATAAGAATTGTGAGTAACAAACAATTCTATCACTTAAAAAAAAAAACAACAATAATATAATAAAGGAAAGTTGTTGAATTCCAATTTTATTATTGATTTTTCCAATATTTTCTTCATAAGTGATTGGATACATTTTTCATTAAATCTTCAAAGTTTGCGAGTCAGCGCAATTTATGCTCGGAAAGTATGAAAGAGATTGAATTTTGGCTTCAAAGTGCCAAAGAACGCTTGAATTTGGGAAGCGGAAGTCCGCTCATCCCGAACGTAATGTTTTTTGTTGAAAACCACGTGAAAGATCGAAAGCACAACGACAGCACCGAAACGGCGGGTTTGCGAATGAAAGTTTCATTCGTAACGTCCCATATATCCTTTTATGGCTGGCGAGCCTCCGAGTTCGATCTATTTCTTCCTCTCTTACAGAGACTCGACGAAGGGAACTATTGAATATTCATGCAACCACAAGAGAACACACTGACTTTGCGATTTCCGAGTCTGCTTGTGATGTTGCGATCGACACTGCTGCTTTTCCCCTCATATGTGCGCTTTTCTTTTCCGCATATTGTATTGCAGCGTGCTGCTTACACTTTAGCACTTGAACACGGATCATCCGGCCGACTGTTTTTCCTCCATGAAAGATTCAGCCTTTCCATCTGAAAGTTTGTGGAAAAAGTACGTTTCTACGTGTACATCGGAATAGAGCGGTGTACATTTGTAATCTGCGAACTCCATTTGTAAACCGAAATATGGTTGCGCAACATGCAAACTTTATTCGCGCCCTCACTCGGGGGACGCTCGAGACACTAAATTTGCAAGGCAATTCAGGCCCGCCTATACATCGCTTTCTAAAGTAACCTCAACTTCTTGGGAGTACGAATTCGGGGTGAGAGAGGAGAGAGGTGGAAAGTGGTGCGAACAAGAGAGGCCTCTTGATGCAATGGTAAGATACTTGAAGATCCCAGTTTAGCTGACTCGAACAAAGTTCACACGAAGTTACCATTTCACTTGGACATTGAAACAGTGACTGCACTTTGCATTAACGATCAGTTATATAGGATCGAATACAGATTATACTCCACAGCAATATCCTGATGAGCTAATGGCCTCTCTCTGAACCTTGGAATTCTCGAAAATTTCTGTTTTTTAATCATTCAACATTTCTTATATAATAAGAATAAATAAAAATGATCAGTGAAAATAAGAATAAATAAGTGGTGAAAAATCTGAAAAATTTAGTTCCCAATAAACGTAAAACAAAAAATATGTCATTGACGAGACAACGCGTTCCACTAAATACACTTCTGCAATCAGATTTTAGTGAAGCAGTCGACGAATCGTTTCTTTATAGCGTACAGCTGCCCCGCTATTCTTATGCTCACAGTATTGCTTGCTTATTCTACTATTTTTTATAAGAGCTGATCTGTCCGTAACTAGCAAAAAACTATCAAATATGTAGTGCATATATCAGAACTGAATGATCACTTGACAGCTTTCATAGGAAATTGGATCAGCGTCGCGTACACAATTCTCATAATAATGAGATCGATTTCCTCCCAATAATTTCAGAACTCGATGTAACACTTCGAATTGTGCTCCGTCAACTTCATGAATTGTAAAATATATACCAAAATAATCGTACATTGTGTCAACCCAGTGAATTCTATAATTTGACGTACAACATGTTGGAAATATCAGATATTTCTGATTAACTATTATTCTGATTCTCTGATACATTTCACTTCTGACACGAAACGAGTCCAGTACCACGTAACGACGTGTACTTCATTATGAAACGGCGTCGCTCCATTGACATTCCATAAGGAATGAAAATTTGTCAAAAAAAACCTTCGTTCAATTGGAATAAAACAGGATTCGCTCAATTTTCATCATTAATTGTTCTGCGTGGACGACGCTTTTTCCAACCGGATCGGAAGATCGGGGCAGGTAAAAATTTCACTTACGCAAATTCGATAACTGAAAAGCAGATTTGTTTGTTGTTCTCGAGAAGACAAACAGTTACACGTTCTTCTCTGATGAAAAAGAACAATGTGTAACCTCTTAGTTTTCTCATAAACCAAGACTGTCCGAAACAAACGTGTATCGTGTATCTACTTTGCAGTTATGCCCCCCTCCCGCCCACTAGGCAACTGATATAGATTACCTTACCGAGCTCAATACAGACCATAGAGACTCAAGCATCTACTGTCACGTAAAATTTTTTTGAATTCCGTAACACGTGATTTATCGCACGCTTTTTTTGAGCCCATTCGCTATAAATTTACAATTATCGTCGCAACACAC
This sequence comes from Venturia canescens, assembly GCF_019457755.1. Taxonomy (NCBI): domain Eukaryota; kingdom Metazoa; phylum Arthropoda; class Insecta; order Hymenoptera; family Ichneumonidae; genus Venturia; species Venturia canescens. The sequence continues at coordinate 1,367,113 of NC_057423.1, read as the reverse complement.
TTTTCTGGAACTTTGACTTGAGTTCTACAACCATCAGACGCAATGATCCAGTCTATATGGTGGACGGATTTGTTTTTCACACGAAAGCTGTCAATATCGAGATATATAGGACATAGAATCTTTTTTTGCCTTATTCACGATGGTACATAGGAAACGTCTCAAATAACCATCGCAAGTTACAGCAGTGTAGAAGAAATTCAAAACATCATACAGGATCGTTGATTGATGAGTAAAAAAAAAGTGTATATTTATTAAAATAGAAAATAACCATCAAATAAAAGTTCGATTTCATTAATTTTCGTACATTTTTACATATACTCAATAAAAAAAAAGTCGTTAGCAGTTTTGCATTACTGACAACCGATATAGTAATTTACTAAGTTTTTCACTGTCGATATCCATGTCCATCAGAGGGCACTGCAACCAAACCGGCTTGCACAGATGGCGCTGGCGTTTCTTGAAAAGCCCTGCCGTTGGTTGAATTTGAAAATTGTCGGAAGGGAAGGGCAAAGGGGCAACACGAGTCCAAGCGGGAGTCGCGCAGTGTACGATGTCAACGGATAGTTTTTTAACGGTGTTCTCAAGCTTCAGCAAGCGCGTAGAGAATTGAATGTCAAATAGTTGTAAAATTATATTTAAAAACTGTGGCGATAAATATGTTCAGTGAAACGTAGGGTATTTTATTCGTAAGGATAAGTCGGTGTTTCGAAAAGCATTGAGATATTGGTTAATTCTTGCTGGTGGTGCGTGTGGTCAAAAATAACCGCGAAAATTGTTGACTACTTTCAGTGCGCGGCGCTTTTTATCATTTCGTTATTTTGTCTGTCAACGATTATAACGTTTTGAGGTTTTAAACGTAACCCATAAAAAGGAGAAATGTCTACACTTTCGGTACTCGCTACACACGACGAACTCGTACGGTGTACGAACGTTCTCGTTCATGGCTCGTGCGAAGAAGGTTGGTGGAAGCAAGTGAAAGCATCAAATAAAATATAGAAATTCTATTCTGTCATGCAAATTTTCAATTTTTTTCTTGCGAAATAATCTTTTCACTCTGCTAACTTTGCCACAGAATTCCTTCAGTTTGCACTGAACCAGGAGGAAATTAGACAAAAATGGTTAGGCTCTGTTCAAGAGTGTCAACGGCTTCATTCTGCCCTGGAAAAAGCGCATCACGAATCAGCCGATTTAGATAGGAAATTGAGCCATGCCAGAAGACTTCTCGATGAGGAAAAAAGAAGACGGCGAATTGCAGAAGAACAAAGGAATTCACTCGTAAGAATCTTTATGTTTGCAAGCAATACATCAATTTTTTACACGCATCAATATATTTTTGTGTTATGAAAAACCAGAATTTTTATCTATCCAAAAGCTGAGGTGGGTTAAAAACTTAAAAGGCTATTGAAATATCACTGAATTGTTACAAATGTCAAAGTTAGTTTCTGCCTACCAGGATATTCATTTTCCCAACTATTTGAGAGAATAACAAGAAACCTTGGCCTCTGTTGAAAAATAAACTGGAATATTTTTTGTAATGCACTGAAAATCAAGTTTGAAACAAGAAATTAGAATCCTGAATTTTAACAATGCAAAAGATGTGTTTTGATACAAAATATACTTCTGAACTTTTGTTGGATCATGCCAATAAAATTAGGAATGGAAGATTTTATCGTTATAAACTTCTTTAAGTGGTTGAATCTCAAAAATTTCAGGAAAGACAAATCACATTGGCACGAGACTTATTATTTAACGACGGAGGCCGAAACCTGAACGATGAGACAAGAGAAAAGCTCCAATTTTTGAATAATACTACTTTGAACGGTCGAAACAGTAACGCACACTTGAAAGATGTGCACCACAATGATAAGTGAGTTGTAGCGAAACAAATTCTAGTCACAGGAAATTCGAATGCACACATTAAAATATAATAATATTCACAGACTCAATACAATCGCGGAGCTGGACTCCACCGGTTCACTCTTAAGCGATCTCAGCTGTTTCTCAAAATCCGAGGACGATCTTGATACAAGCTTAATGCTCAATCAAAATCACAAAAAACGCGAGTGGAAAGAGCATAGACCTAGCGGTGAATATTCTACAAAGAAACGAAGAAGCACATTGCATAAAGTCGCAGAGCTCAATAATTCTGACAAAATAGTTGCGACTACTACTGTCATGATGCCAAAAGATGGAACGATCACAGCATCATCTGTCATTGAGGCTATTCCTGCTGATGAAAATCACGATCCACAATTGCACAGTTCACGGAAACGACGGAAGAGTGCTGATCGCAGTCGGTCCAAAGTTGTGGCCTTGGATTCTAATGACATTCTCATTACCAACACCAAAGTATGTACTTTGAAAGCTTGATATGGAAAAAAATTATAATTTCCAAGATGCGATGAAGTATTCGTGATACTTTACGCTCACGAAAGATAAAAAATTACTTATCATTACTTGCACAAATCGTTTACTAAAGAAACATGATACTAGTTGATGTTCAATCAAGAAAATGAGTGTACGAATGATTTCCATTCTTAGCCTTCTGCTCCTATGGCTGACATAATGACATCGGGATCCGACTCTGAAGGGGTATTCAAACCAAGTCCGAATATTGGTGGTTATACGCTAAACTCAAAAACCACTCGAGGACACAGCTTCACGGCGAAAACAGTCATAAAACCTGAAATTTGTTCCCCCTGTGGCAAAAGGTACTCATTATTCGTAAGGAATTTCAAACTACCGCTACTTTATCGCAAACAAAATTTTTATTAATTTATCATTAATTGTTTGTGTGCTTTTTCTTCTCGCAGAATAAGATTTGGTAAAGTGGCATTAAAATGCCGCGATTGTCGAGCAACAGCCCATAGCGAATGCAAAGATCTCGTTCCACTTCCGTGCGTGCCAGCAGGAAATACACCCACTCTCCGTGGCATATCGGTACTTATTTTTTTACGAGCTGTGAATGTACATTCTTATCACGTAATTTCTTCCCCGGTCACGTTAATTCACGTAAAACGGAGTTTTCCATATTTTGGCCAATAGTTCGAAAACAGCTGAAGCGATTTTTGTCAGATGTTTCAAATTTATAATTCATTTAATCAAATTTGATAAAGATTTTCAAGTTTTTCCTAATCTTCGTTCAACCGTTGTACGTCTGTCATTCATGGAGTTGAAATTTGTAAAATGTTTGGACAAAAAACGCCTCCTAGGTCATAAAATTATTAGAAAAACATAATTCATAACGAACAAGAATTTTAAAATTAATTTTCAAAAAATTGTAGAAAAAAAATGTAAAAAAAATTCGGAAACAATACTTTATACGCTGAAAAAAGAATGATGAATGTGGTTTCAGGGAACAATTGCCGATTATACGCCGATGATACCACCAATGGTACCGTCTCTCGTCGTCCACTGTATAAATGAGGTCGAATTACGTGGTATGGGTGAACAAGGCTTGTACAGAGTAAACGGTGGCTCCGCGGATGTCAAGTGCCTGAAGGAGAAATTCCTCAAAAATAAGGGAGCTCCGAACTTGAGTGAAATCGACATATCCACCATTTGTTCGACTTTGAAAGATTTTCTGAGATCGTTGCGCGAGCCACTAATCACTGTTGGGCTTTGGGCTGATTTTGTTCGTGCAACTACGATGTCAGACAAACAAGATGCCGACGCGGCACTTTATCAAGCAATTTCGGAACTGCCACAGCCGAATCGCGACACTCTCGCTTTTCTTATTCTGCATTTGCAACGAGTCTCCAGCAGTCCCGAATGCAAAATGCCTATTAGCAATCTCGCCAAGGTTTTCGGACCCACGCTTGTTGGTTACAGCTGTCAAGAACCTTCTCCAACTTCGATGCTCACTGAAACGAAAAATCAAGTGACGGTTGGTTTCCCATCAATCTTTTTTCTTTGTATCTTTTATTTTTAACATTTCTTATAACATTTCCATTTTGTTTGTAGATTGTCGAAAGCTTGTTGAAAATTCCCTCGGATTATTGGGCTAATTTCGTTAATCCTGAAGGCCTTAACGATATGGGAACCCCGAAAACTGGAGAATTGAGACACACGCCATCGACCGAGTCACTTCTCAAGCGTACCACGTCTCGCGGTTTCTTCAACACTCCACTCGGCTCTAGGTATGTTAAACTCACGTTTAATGTATATAAAAATTGGTTTTGCCTGTGTTTGCAACTTGAACTGAAAATTCTATAATTAAGAATTCGGCAGAAAATTCGAAAGTTCCGAGATAATTTTTTCCTTTACATTTTTATCTTTGTTCATTATCAAGGGTAGAGTTATTAACAAATTATATGAGTACAAAAATTCATAAATAATTATTATTCTTGAGTTTTTAAATATTCCTTCTGTTCATCTATGATGAATTACTGGAACATTAAACAGTTTCATGAATATCGTATTTTACAATGATTGGCAAACAGAATATGAATATTTTAAACATCTGTACGCTAGAATTTTGGTAAGTTCGTTGAATTGTCAATTATTGACATTCGCATAGGCTGAACAACCTCGATTTTATTTATCTTTTAGGGACTTCTCTTATACTCGAACTCTTTCTTTTCTTTTGCAGTCGAACATTTTTGAGGAAAAACAAAAAGTACTTCGCTACACCACCGTCAAGGTCAGCTTTTTAGAGGGCATAGAAATATTATAATTTAATATATAAAATATATGCGAGGACCAACGTCTAGTTTTCTTTTTTCCAATATCAAATGTACTTTAGTTGTAGGAAAACAACCGATCAAAAACTCACGGTGGCATGAATCTCTGGTTACGAATTATTTCCAAAATGTCATGAATTTGGAATTAAACTTAGTGGTATTTTGTTTTCAACTCCGTTTATTTCAAAATATTAATGGAAAATTGCTTTTTGGTACGTTGTAGGGATGGTAGTGGCGATTAAAGCACGAATCTGATAGTAAAGCGGATTTTTTGTTTTCAAGAGAAAAAATAATACTGCACCGAAGGAAGTGCACAAATTGAGTAGCGAAGAAATGGAACGTGATGTTTGAAAGTGACTTAATTGACGCACGAAGCGAAAAAGTTTATAACCGATTGTAAACAATTTCATTTTTTTTTTTATTACTTTTATTACAACAACTATAAATGTATCAACAATAATTACAGAATAAAATATTAATTTTGCAATGAACGAGTCAAGTATTTGTCGACGGTTCAGATATAGGCATTTTGTACAAATAATAATTGGGAGCTTAATTTTCGTGGACTCTTGTACAAGATTTCTCCTTCAACTCCCAGCAAGATTCCCAGAAAAGTTTCAATCTGTTGTCTCCGTTCGAACAAAAATGTCTGAAATCTTGAATGATTTTCTTCTGAAATATCTCATCGCCAGCTGACGTGGAAATTGATTTCCATTTTCTGCTGACCATGTGATTCCATGACCATAGAAATCCCATCTGAAAAATTGATTTAGTATCTTGTATGGTTTTTCATTTACTTAACTCCACCTCAGTGTCCTGTGTACGCCGGTGATTGAAATAATTTTACCCTTCGATCCATACTGTAGTCATCCTTGTTTTTCCCACTGACATGCCTTGTTATATAAGCTTCATGAGGACTTGGTTGGTCAGGATGAACAGGATATCTTTTTTGTCCTGTTGATCTTCTCACGATACTTGTTCCAGTTCGAGGTCTCGGTCTCGTTGATACTGTCGATGGCACGAGCACGAAAACATTTCCCGTAATGTGAACGTATTGATGATCGTTTTCGCTATTTTCGAGCTGGCAAGGTATAAAACCAAATCTTTGGAGTATTGCTTCTTGTAACAGGAACAATCGTTGAGCGTACGTGTCTTCTCGAAATTCTACAAAAGCAAAAAATTGTTTCATCCGTCGATGATCAAGTAAAAATATTTTCGGCACATTTGTAAATTTCGTTTAATTAAAATAAAGTGCTTTTCCATTTCAATAAGATTCGATTACTGAGATCGAATTTATTAAATGATCGCACTGACGTACCTTCGAAGAGATAACGCTTGTTCACCATGAGACATTCGGTATCCAGTGGAATGAAAATTGGTCCTCGTAGTGGATCACTCTTAAGAGTGTACGGAAGTGCGAGTAGATCGCTTGGTATTGGTACGACTTGAATACCCCACATTTGGGCCTTCCGCTGCCATTGAAAAATCTGGGGAATCGCAAATGTTGATCTCGAAACTTGCGTCAAATTTTGGGAAGGTAAGGAAACCTTGCAACTTTTTTTTTGTACAAAATGTGAACAAAGCCAATACTTCTACCGCAAAATATCTATAATAGAAAATATATGTATATCTATATTTTTATTTTCATTTACTTACAAGCTCAGCGACAATACTTCCGGAGGAAGCGACCCATTGCACAACGAGTTCGTACGACCGATCTGACCTAAATAGTGATTGGTACCTTAAATGGCCCCATTCGATTCTATCGCTTCGATTGATCAAGTCTATGTCGAGATGAGTGTGTTTGTAAGGTGGAACTGAAAATGAATAGTAAGATATTGAGAAAATGCAATTGAAAATTGTGGCTGAAGCTATCCTACCCAGATTTTTTCTTTATTTTTCCAAACTTCATTGATTATTTTCAAACTGTCGGTAAATATTTATAGAACTTTTGTGTGTCTAAGTAAAATTATTGTACCCCGCCAATCTTTGTCACTCGTATCTGTGATTTCAAGCTCGTCACGTAAAAATGATGGAATGTTAGATTCATCGATGTTTTCGCAACTCGGGATCGACATCGGAGTCGAAACGCTTGTCCCAAGTGTCGTCGCTGATGGTTCGCACCATCCTTCCGGGGCTTTCATCTCAACCTCGACCCATTCGTTTTCGAAGCTCTGAAGATCGCAAAGTGGCGGCGAGTAATCGGCGGCTACAGAAATAGGATAAAGAAACGAGTAATGAAAGTACACGCTTACGAATGAGGTCTTTTAGGATTACGCACCTTTTTGCGCATCTTTATCCTGGACTATGTAGTAAAGGTAGAATCCGAGGATAAAAGGCTTTGAAAAATCTCCGGAAGCGTGACATATCAATCGATCCGTAATCATACCCTGTTGAAAATTCACGTACATGAATAAAAGCAAAATTAGATGTCAATCGGGACAGGGCCTGAAAAAGTATGATCCGACTTTTGACTTTTCGGCTTATAGATGTTAAAACTGATTGATTAAATTGCGAATAAAGATTACCGAAAGGTTTTGGGCTTCTGGATGCGAACAATTTTGAAATCTTACATGTCCACGATTTGGTTTTGTCTCAACAGTTTTATGTAACATCAAGTGTAATCGTACCTCATTTTTTTTCGTTCATTGTTAACATAAAATAATAGAAAAGACTGAGGAGGTTTTTGACCCTGATTTTCTCAAAACCAAGTAAAACTTGTCGAACCTTCATGATTTTTATAGCGTTCTCGACTGTGACACCGCCTTCGATATGTTTATTAAGCCATTGTACAGCGTCGGCACTGACGAAAGTTTGACTAGGCAAGGATGGATGCTGGGTGAGAAAACCGACTCCTGTTTGTAGATTTCTCATAGCTTCTAAAATTTCGCTGTTAGGAGTGTTGCTCTTGATTTTCGTGACCTCGGTGTTGGAGCTAGGAAAATGAAAATTAAGGCGAGTATAGAGACAATTAAATTACTCGATGTATTGATGCAAAATGCAATAGACTGATGTACAGCAATCGCGAATTGGTAAATGCCTGAAAAGTTTGGCAAAAAATTGTGGAACTTACTTTTCTTCAGTGACGTCTGAGTATTCCTGTTGCGACGTTTCCAAAGCAAGGGGGAGAACAGCCTCACTGGCTGGCGAAACTCTTCCTCGATCCATCACTTTCGATCCTGATCTAGATCCCCCACGAGTTTATGCAAACCAAAAGTATTGAAACTAATTCGCAGGTCCATGAGAGATTGATTGATGGGAAAAAATGTGTTCGAGATGCACGTACGAAATATTAAAAATCGCATTCAACAAATAACATTCACATTTGAAAAGTATCAATCATTGAAAATGCCAGTCAAGATTGCGGTGAAGAATAATTGATTTTCTTTGGTAATTCGAGGAAAGTCTCCATCTATTGACTTTTCTTTTATTTCGTCATCGAAATTTTTTATTACTCAACAAGATCCTAATGGATCCTGTTGTGAAACACGCAAATTTGGTCACTGCATTGACACACTTTGTCAGTTTGGCCTCTCATCTTCGATGAGTGCTTAATGATTCATTTTACAAAACAAAAAGGTAATTTAATAAATTACTCTTACAATATTACACTCAAGGAATCATCAGAAAAAACATTGTTCGTGGAGCGGTAACGGGAGTGGCAATTGAAAAGTTGTTTAACACATAACATTCGCACTAAAAACGTGAAACTCATAAAAGATCGAAATGAAAGTTTGGGAAAAAAATGAACATTCGATTGTTTCACTATACTCATTGTTGAAGTGTTATTGGAACAGGCTGGGATACTTTCAACTTACGTTTTGCCATTATTTTTTGTGGTTTTTTTTTTTAATTTATCGAATTTCTAAAAAGAGGAGCAACAGTTTCCAATGATCATTTCATTACCAAAAAGTAACTAAAAATTCGGGCCTCGGACGATAGAATGGTAGAGAAGAAAAGATATAAGCGGAGGAAGACCAACCTGTTCGGCACGTAGCGAGGAGTGTCGAGGAACGTGCGAACAGCTGCAGCGTTACTCACCACATGCTTTTCCTGAACAGAGAACCCCGTCACTCACTCACTTGCCAAAAAATTGGAAAATTAAACAATTTCATTCAGAGAATATCGTACGAATTATCGTAAAAAAATTATCGAATATTTACAATTGGACAATTTTATTTTACGAATTCGATCAATTACTCTGCATGAAATTACGATTCGAACGAATAATAATACAAAAAATGAAAAAAAGTGACGTACAAATAGGTAAAAAAGACAATATTGATGCATACGAATGAGGATTGACGGAACCCTTTCCCCATTTATAGATTTGGAGGGAAACTACATTATAGCTTGTTCTACAGGAGAGGGAATTATTAGCTGTATTCGTTTCAGTCACAAATGGTCATAGAAAATTTTGTATTATAAACAACGTGCAGTTGTGAGAAGAGAAATAACAAAAACACCAGTGAAAACAGCCATTTCTGTAATGAAGAAAAAGTTAAAAAAAAGAAAAGAAAAATAATGAAAAAAAGTTGTACACGAGCTCAGTATGAAGCAAACATTTCTCGCAGTCGTTCGATTGGAGCGTGTCAAACCTTGGTCTGGGCTTTTCAGGTAGGCGGTTGCTTCCCAGTCGTTCCCGGAAAGGAGAACTTCCAACTAGATTTGTCTGGAAAGTATGTGTGAAATACTGATCAATGTGGATGAATTTATTTTAGAGCATGATTACGCAATACGGTTATAAAAGAAGCTTGACGAATCTCATGTAACATGAAAGCAACAACGACAATACTGCAACAAATTCGTATTTTAAACGATATATTTACTTCGAATTTATATACAAGGAATTTCTCGATCGTTCTTACGCTCTCTATGAACCTAAATGGAGAAGAAAAAGCAATAATGGTGCGATACATTTTTGATAACACAAGCTATCGAGTGAAATAACATTGATTTCGGTTAATGGAAAAACTAGCACTACATGCAAACAAATGAAGGTGAACATACTAGTTTTGGTAACTGAATTTTTGTAGATTTATAGAAAATTTCATCGACAAGGAACCCAAATCAATTATAATTCCAATGATGTTATGTTTGGATTCTAACAATTTTCTGAGATTGAGATATTCGTGTATTTTTTTATACAGTCCATCTGGAGAATTGACAGTGCAGTCTGAATTGAAATTTTAAAAGTCAGCGCAGTTTTTGCGGAATGTTCGGTTTCGAAACAATTTCTAGTCATCGTGTTAAGAAAAATTGGTATAAAAAACTTAGCTGTGGATGGAAAAACCTTTTGTTAAGTTCCAAATGAATTCGTTTGATTGAAGCTGAGAAATCGAATTCGAAAGTACGCACTAAAATTTTTACTTTTGGCGCTCAATTTTACAGTTTCCAAAACAAGTATTTCGACTCACGAGTTCATTGTTAAAATGCTTCTGTCACCAAGTGTAAAATGTTAGTAGTGTTAATGTAATCTCACAAAATAATGTAACTTTTTTTTTCTCACAATTGAATTAACATATATATTCGAAAAATCGTAAGATGTCTCCGTTGAAGTTTGGACCTCGGCTAGAAAGAGAGAGAAAGTTATAGGAGGGGAAGTACCTGGTTAGTGAGGGTGATCAGGCTCGTGCTGTGCCTGCGTCGTGTCAAGTGTGTCGCAGGATCTCGGGTATTCTCACGAGTACCACCCATAGCTGTCGGGCTCTGAAACATAGCATGCTGAACTCTCTCTCTCCTATAGAGATTCGTGCTAACTGCAAGCTACGACGTATCTACGAGCATACGAACAATAATATCTACGATAATTCCGCTGCTGTCGAAACTACGAACACTTCCTTTACGAAGGTAAGAACGCCTCGTGCCCTGTTGAGGAAAATATCAGTTCGGGGAGGAAAAGGGAGAAAAATAAGAGCAATGCATTCACAAGGTTCATTCGCCCTAAGGGGTTATTCTACAGATAATTCTCTTCAAAATTTAATACACAGGGTTGACGTTAAAATTCATTGAAATGAATTTCACAGTATTGCGAATTCGAGAAGAAACCCCAGAAGCATCAATTTTTGTATGAGGATAATTAAACTCTTTCCTGTTTCCGCCCACCAATACATTGTGTACGTGCGAAGATTTCTTTGTGAAAATTTCTGCATTGTTTGTCAACATGGGCAAGTTGGAGGGCATTGAAAGTTACTTTGATTCCAGTTTCCCAGTAGAATAACCCCTTAATTAGTGAATTGTTCAATCAGCAGAGGTGAAAATTATTAATGGAGTGGCAACAAGCAATTGAACTGTAAACTACGACGTTATTTTAGAAATACCTTCAAATGTTACTTTCGTGTTTGCATGCAAAATTTTGATTCAAAGGCTAACAAATAGAGTGTCCATGCAATACGTTCAGAAAAACAAATATCCATTCGCAAAAAAACGTCGATAAAAAGAAAATAAAATCGAGTATCTCTCGAAGGTGCACTCGACAACCTAAAACTTTCATTTCAAACAGAATGAACTAAGCCCTTATTATTTTGCTGTAGTCTTTGGACACGTCTGTGGTATTTTCGTTACCCAATTTTTGTTGGGATTGGGCCGACGTATTTTGTTCAAATAACCCTCAATAAATCGTAAAAAACCGTCCATCAATTGAGCCTGCTCGTGATTCGTCGGTGGCGTATAAATATCACATCTCGAAGAACCTTCCAATATTCTTCGGGTTGCCAAGTTATTCAGAGGCAAGAGAAACATCCGGAATCGCCAGTATTTCAATGCCTACGAACCGTGAGAATAGTCAAATTAATAAAAAATAATAACAGATCATTAAATACAAATCGTGTTCCGTAATCGTACAGCCATAAATTTCATAGTATTTTGAGACCTGTGAATCCAAGATCCTTCATATCTATTTATGTCTATTTATAGGATTTTTATCAGTCTATTCGTGAGATTATCGCATCATCACTCATAATCTCTTTGTATCTTTATTCAAATTTAGCTATGAGGGAAAAAAAATCAAAGAGCTACCTCGACTAGAGTAAAATCCGTGTCTCCCCTCGTGCAGATATAGTGATCCAAATAATTCCAGTTGTAATTCTCGAGTTTTTCCGTCGTAAACGAAACCCATGATACTTCGTAAGTGTCGTGATGAGGGGCGTGGAATCGATATCGATAGTGGATATTAAAAGGTGGATAAGGGTGACTGCAAAAAATTATTTAAAGAAATAAACTAACGTCAATTCGTTTCCCTTGTTCGTAGTAGATCAATTTTCGGATTGAAAAACCATTCACCGAGGTCTGTATCTCGTAACGGTTATAGAATTTCCGCAGAGCGAGATTTTGTGAAAAATCCTGCCAATACTCAGCAAATATTCTTCCTTGGGTTCAGCCTCGGTCTGTCTACCACGCATAACAGAACTCACTGGCGGCACATTGTTGCTTCCTGGTGTCGTTGATTTTTGTACATTATTCGGTGGAAGTATGATCAATTGAAAACCCTGAGAAGACAAACGATCAAATGAGAACCCAATCGAATTCGACGTGATTAAAATTGACCAGAGTTCTTTTAATGCTTTTCAACTTTTCACAAATATTGAATTATTTTTGTAATTTTGGTAAGATTACAATAAAATAATTTAAAAAATCAAACCAATATCCAAAACTAAAAAATTACAAGTCAATACTAAAATCTAACGACGTATCCTCACTTGAGCTAAACGTTGAGAAACAAGTTCTTTGAAAACTTCCGCAGTTGTGAGAGGTTTTTTGTAAATTGCTCGTTGTTGAGCAAAATCAGCATTAACGTCATCCGGCAGTAGATTATAGTCGGAGACTAAATAATCATTCTGAAGACTTCTCTTGTCCGGAAAATAATCCGTAGTGATGGGCAAACATGCGGGGATAGTTAAAGACTTCCAGTCCACGCCTGATTGTTTATAAAAATGTGAGAATCTTATTGTCAACGATTAATTCATCAAATAATTTACATTTCTTTATGCCAAGCCACGTGTCAACAACAAATAATTCACGTCTATGTACAATATAGATTACGGTGCAATATATCAAAGCTGCGACAAGTGAATGAAAATCATTTTTGGAAAAAAATGTACTGCCAAATATACGACTTTGCACACGAGCTGTTCCAGAATTTATAATTATTCGAATATTTGAAAATAAAGATAAATACGTTTCGAAGCGTTGATTTTCTCCACTTTGTAATGAAAGTAGTTCCAAAAATTTTTCCATCCCTGTTTTCATGCTACTGAGAGTGAAGAGTGAATAGTAACTACAAAATAGAATGGCGGTGTGAGTGTGAAAATGATGCAAGTGATAGTAGGAGAGTGATGGACGTAATCGACGAAAACGAAGTTTCGTCGCGACGATGTCGATCCATGAAAATTGTATGGTTCATACAAAAGTGAGGAAAACAAGAAAGCTCAGGAGTGTAAACAAAAATGAAACATCGGTGTACGACTCGACGCTAAGAAAATCTTCCACAGTCTGTTCTGGAAGTGGATTTTCGTCGAAACCATGCAGAGATGAAACAAAACTGTAACATAGTATAACGAAAGATTAATAAAGCTGCTTTCGTCTCAACGAAAGAGAGACATTAGGATTAATAGGAGTGTATAGCGTGCATAAATGTTGAAAAAAAATAATAATAAATGTTAGATTGCCTATCCACGAATCTACTGTAGTGACAGGTGCTAATTGGCTTTAGGGACACAATTAGCCATTAGGGAAATTAGAATAGTCTACAGACCCATATCCTAAAAAAATAATAACAAATATTTCTTTGTAGCAGACGCTCATTAATATTTAGCGCTAACCTATGATTGCTGTTTAATGTGACATCATAGTAGCACATCACACGCGCATCAATACGTCCAGCGTTGCGTCCCAACAAGACGTACAGTACCACAGCATGGAAATAAATTTGATAGGCATTAATCTCGTCGCTGCGATAATCAGGGGCAACAAGAAAAAACGTTTTTATTTATTCGCCAATCCAGCACTGCTATGGTTTAGGCTGAAAATTCTGGAAAAATATAGCCCTGGAAGTTCAAGACTAAATTTCGAAGGGAAAAGTTTATAACTCCGAAAACTTTCGAAAAATTTCTTTTTTTATGTGTCATTTGCAGAAATCTGGGTGACGAGGTTCATAAAAAATGGACGAGAACTTCGATTCTACTAATTAATTGCTTTCGATCAGGTTGTGACGGGACGGGTTGATACTTTAGAGGAATAATTCGATTATGAATTCTGATTATGAAATACGAGTTTATAGATTCGCAGGCATCTAAAACGAGACAAATGTAGATTTTCTAGAAAATAAATTACAGACGACTGCGTTAACCAACGTATATCTGATAATTTCGTTCTCTTCGTCATTATTAAGTTCGTGCATTTCTTCTTGCGTACCAAATAAGCTGATTCGTCAGTGAAGAATCATCAGTTGATTGTTGAAAAAATGATGATTGTCGATGTGCATTTTTGGATGGTAACGATGTAGTCCGATAATTCATGCACATGATTTTAGTGTAAATATGACAATGAAATAAACGATGTTATCGTAATGTACTCGCGAGTATATTCCAACAATGTATATTCACGAGACTAAAACTTCGTCGAAGACATCAAATTGATGAATGAAGCGCTTCATTTCGGATTTACCGATATTTGGAGTCTCGAAATCTCTTTTTCATTGCCCAGGAATAATAATAATTTTGTAGTAAATTTGTTAAAAAATATTATCTTTAACTTTTTTCTTAATTGTTAACGAAAATCGGCTTCGAGAATAAAATACTTCAATAAATACCTCCAGACAGCTAATCGAATAGACTATAACTCATGAACCAACCTGTTGTCAGTGCGGGAGTCCACTCTTGTTCACCTGTTGCACCCCACAAAAGAGTCAAACTTTTATTAACGACTGACGAACCGCTTTGACCACATTTGTCAACGCTCGTAAGTGGGAGACTTGGCCTCTGTGTTTTCAATTTTCCATCTGTTGATTAGATCATACGGTGTTACAATATTTTTCGAGAAACCTATTTTAAATGTATTATAATAGTCTTAAATTCAATAAAAATTTATTAAATTGTTCTGTTTGTAAAAAAGCATGTTAATTTGTGAATTAATATTTGTTGGAATATATTTGTAATGTATCCTTGAAAATGATTGTGGCATATTATTACAGTGTATTCGTAATAAATTTGTAATAAAAAATGTCGCACGTACGATCTTGAAAGTTCACTTGCGATGCTGATCGAGAAATTGGTCCTTGTGTCGTTGCCGAACCAAGAGTTTGATCGATCGGTGAATCACTCACAGTTGAGTTCGTATCGGTTTGTTGTTCGGAACGTGGTTGTGCCGGTACAGCTTGATAATGATGCTGCTGTATGAGAACGCCTGTAGGACCTGAGGAAGTATGAACAAAACACTAAAAAGTTCAATCGATGACAATGATGAGTTCGATCTGTTTTAATGTTTCTACAAACCTTTTGGAAAAATGTGTGTCCAACGACGTCGGTTGCTCGTTAGTTTTATTGTCACATGTGACGGATCGAAAGGATTTATGAGCGCTCGGCCGGGTCGATGCAAATTTACAGGTTGGGCGATCGGATTCGTAGGACTTCCGGCACTACCCACTACCGGCCTAAATGGCGGGGAAATTTCAGTATCGATCACGTCACTCTTCACCGAAGTTCGCGTTACTCCTTTGATAAAAAAAATGCAAGTTCGATTATTCTTCGTATTTTTCTAAATTTTTTAGATAATATGAAAATAAAACTTGAACAAATTTAAATGTTATATTCGTTACCGTGAGTTTCTGCGTCACTGTCACTTCTGCCAACATCATCACTCCTGTAAGGAATGGAAATGGCAGCGCTTCGAGGAGTTATAGCAGGTGGAGGATGAACATCCGGAACAGGATGATGAATGTCAGGGTCAGACATTTTTCGTTTTAGTAATTTCAAAGCTTGGGCATTATTATGGGTTTCCATACAAGCGACACTAGTTTTTTTCGTTCTTGTTGATGCTCTATAAAAAAACAAAAAGAATGAGCGAAAATTTAATTTCCCAGATATAAGACTCGTGGAAGATAAATTCCTCGACGAATTACCTTGAAGCGTGAATCGTCGGTAACTGAAATACTTGAGAGTCGTAGGCATCGTAATCAAACAGGGGATTATGAAGACATTCCCTCGTTTCCTCCTGCAGCAGTTTTGTTTTGCATAACAATTTGCCATTTTCCATAGGCTGTTTCGATATCTTTTGGGGCAATTTTATACGTGGTATAAACGTCGAGTAAGGCATCTTTTTATTTGTTGAGTAAAAACTCAAATTTATCCAATGAGGCATGCTATAGTCGTCTGGAACGTTGATCGATGCATCTTTGTTATGAAACTGAAAGTTTTTTCAAACTTCAATTTCTTTTTTTCCATACAAACGATAATAATTGTTCGAAAAATTAAAAAATGAATGAATACCTTCAACAATGGAACAGCGTGCAATGGCTGTTCTCCGACGCAGACTAAATCACTACCGACACCATTATCAATAATTCGTTGTTTGGTTACATTCGTGAGTTCTCTATCAACTTCAAAAACTCCAACCCCAGGAGTTATTACCACAGACAATTGACCAGTTCTATCGAAACTTCGATCCAGATAATGTTTCTCAAAAACTGTGAAATTATTAGAGAAATGAAAAGTTTGATAATTCACTATTCTATTTGCGATATTAAGGACAATTTAGCTGAACTTCGATTACCATTTAAGGACATGTTGAGAACTTCTAAGAAATTTCCTTGCGCAGCAGTGGAATTTGTCGCTTCAGGCATATTGATTTCCGGCTTTTCGTGGTACTCGAGTACGATTTTTTGATAATCGGTGAATAATTTTCTCAGCTGAACGAGGATGTTACTCCAGTCCTCGAATCTCTCATTTTGCACTGCCACTCTGTAAAAGTCTTCGTAGAATCTGCCTCGGTAATCTTGTTGCAAACATTCTCGCATGTTGTTAGGAAACTCTTCCAAGCTGTTGGCATTGTAAAAAGTTCGAGAGAAAAGAACTATCGTCACTTCGTGATTGCTACCACTTTTCTTCCATTTTTGGAAAAGATCAGCAAGAAAACCATTCACTGCTTTTTCGAAATAAAGATCTCCGTGAATATCGAAATCCCACATTTCCGAGCTCATTTGAATGAATAGGTAAACCATACTCGTTGACGAACGAAATACTACCTGCAATTTTTTCCATTCATTAATCAAGTTGTATTGGTAAAGTGATTTTCCTTATCCGATGCTTCATACTCAGAAACATACTATGATGAAACGTGCGAATGCAGAAGCATCCTGAGAGTTCAGTGTTTGTGAAATTTAAAAAATGTGTCCATGTTTTGTTGTAAACTGAATTTTTTAAATATTATTTCTCAGGAAGTACTATTATAAAGGCATTATTTGTAGATCTATATTTTTCTAAAATATCTTATCGCAAATTCTTAAATCACATAGATCTCAACATTTTTCTAAACATTGATTTATAAAATCGAATTTGCTGCTGTGCTCATGAGAGTAAACAATTTTACGATTGCTTTACACATAAACTTGTAATATCTTAAGCTTTTAGAAAACTTTGTAGAATTATGAAATTGACAATAAAGTAATCTTCTTTATCCCATTCATCGCTGATTCGCATTCAATTTTTACTAACCTTTGTGTCATCGGTAATAAC
Organism: Venturia canescens; assembly: GCF_019457755.1. Lineage (NCBI taxonomy): Eukaryota > Metazoa > Arthropoda > Insecta > Hymenoptera > Ichneumonidae > Venturia > Venturia canescens. The sequence goes on along the minus strand of NC_057423.1, from coordinate 1,349,703 downwards.
ACCGCACGCTACACGATCACCTTGTGACCACATTTCGTATACCTGGCATCTTATATTTCCACCGCAGAATTCTATTTTTTTACTCATGTATACACATGTGTTTACCTACAAAATAATAATCATATAGTATTTATAAATATTATGAACACATTGTCTGCCACACTGAATCATTTATTGCCAATTTCCAACCACATATAAGTCTTCTTAAAAATATCATGGTATTGAAATAAATTTCTTCAACGCTTTGTTGACTGAGTCACATTCATTGCAAATTCGACAGGGAACGAAATTCGAGAATTACTGGAATTATTGGAGGCTTTTTTAAAATCATTTCGTTGGACTCCAACGTTGCAAACTTCAGTGTCATTGCCAAAAAAGGGATCACACAATGGAAGATTTCTTCACATATTTCGGAACAATAATTATGAATGTCAAAAGTATTCATTTTCCACAAATATTAATGACGATGACAACTAATACTACGAGATTAAAAAAAAAATTCAAACGTTTATTCCTTCAACATTTTCCATCATATAGAAAATTCATATGTTAATCCTATTGTACAATAAAAATTGAAATACAAAAATCAAATTTTAATTGGAAATTTGGCATCTGAAAAAGTTCCATTCTTGAGATTAGTCTAATGTAATTTACCGCTTCTTATCAATTTTATATCGTATTTTGAAATTCATTCGCTTTCATTAATCATAATAAAGAAATGAAAACAGCTGCTTACCAAACTGTTTTTCAAACGCCACATCTCGCTTCTTCCCATATATTGGTCCTTAAAGGTAAGTTCAATCGAATCGAGAGCAACGTCATTTGGATTAACAATATTCATGTAAACATCGGCGAATGTACGTAATTGAAACATCGTCGCTACATTATTCTCAATGCTAATTGTTTCACGACCTTGTAGATCTTCTTTGAATGCTGTGACTTGCAACAACAGCCTACTAAATTCATCCTCAGGATGATAGATTTCGACGACATCTCCTGTTTGAATTCCTGGATAATCCTTTGGATTTATTATTAAATCTTCACCACTAAAGTTTTTCTGATGAACAATCAGTTTAAAGAGTTTCATTCTCCGTTCTCAGTTTCAATTTTGTACACTCAGTTTTAGTCGTCTGCACGTGGCACACGCCACACAAACTGTGCAGCCGTCGTTAACTATCACTATATACATCAACGATTCCATATGATTTGTTCACTTGAAGTTAGCTGCTTTAACCGTAAAATGAAAATGAATTGGCCTTTTCCACTTTCTTCATTATATATATAATCCGTGCGAAGAAATGGAGAGTCTAATGGATTTGTTTTTGTCTCATTTCATATCTAATCATACCGATACTCTTATCATTCTGTTGGACAATCTTTATTTTTCGAATGCATCTAATGTCCTTATGAAAACGGAGATATATTCGTCCGATTTTCAGCAGTAAAAACGTTCAAACTGATATATTGTATTTCTTATGATATATCCATTTGTCGCTATGTAAAAGTGCGAGAAAAATAGCTATAAAAGGGGATCGGCTATTACGCAAAGATAAAGATACGGACTTGAAATTTTTATGAGTTATAAACAAAGACTATACGCAGCTATTCCCGAAATTTGAGCAACATTGACCGTTTCGTTCGTTCGTAATAAATTCTCGAAGTTGTGCATTTTACTGTATGAAACACGTCCCCTTATGGAGGCAATCGACGGAAGTTCAGAAATCACAATTTTGATACTCTCACACTAAAGTCTCAATTAATTAGAACATAACAACAAAGTTTCACTTCGCCCAATTTTTCGGAGAAAGAAATAGTGGGGGTTCAGTAAGCCGCGCGGGCCATGCGCTAGACAAGGACAGTCTTATGCGCACGCGCAGGCCCGCGTGGCTCACGGAAATCAGCCTAACAGCTGATGCGACTCCCAAGTCGTTGAGAATTTAACTATTCATTTTATCTCGACTAAATTAATTATTTATCAAGAATGTGGGACATTATAAGCAATCATAATTGATAATATGAATATTCAACATAAATCAGGATAGCCGCGAATAACTTTAATTTAAACTCTTTTTTGACTTCAGAGAAATAGCCGATCCCCCTTAATTGAATATTTGTCACAATAATAAGTTTCCAAGCTATTGATATAACCGTTTTCTTCATTCAGTCGTAGAGCTTTTTTATATATTTTAGCTGCTAAGATCGTATTTGAAAACAATGACAACTCGTTGATAATTGTCAAGAATCCATCTTTATTCTACATTGTTATTATAATAAATAATAGTATGAAACTTGGTTAGGTTATCAGGAGTTTTTAATTCGTGTTCTGCACCGTTGGAACAGTTGTTTGAGCCTCTTGAGTAGCTGAAAAGACAATTTATCAAAATTTCTAAAAATAATCAGAGTTTTTTAAAAATTTGTTTACCTTTGTAAGAATACTCTAAAGCAGTCGCAATAGTTCTCATATCGCCTTCGATACTTCTGGCCCAATTTTCAGCATCTCCGATTTCTTTGAGAGCGCTTGAAAAAGATTCTACAAGATTCAACCACGATTGCGTTTGTTTAGCAAAATTTGTTGCGCTATGTTGCAGCTGTTTGGCTTCAGCATCGAGCTTCTTCTGATTCAAATAAGCCTGTGCGACTCTGAAAGTTTTTAACTCATTATTACATCATTTTAAAATCTTTGATTGTTGTGATTTTTTTTCTATTATTCGTAATTACCCGACATTCAAGTGGTCAACGAGAGCTTGTGTCAAATTACTCGCAGCTTGAACAGCCTCTTTGCGTTTTTGTTCTTTTTCCATCCATGGAAACGGAAATATTTCAGGATAAATATTATGTTCATGATTTTCTAGTGAGGTTGACAAAATTCTCACCTTGTCTTTCTTTTCTTGCAGCTTGTTTTCCTTGATGCTCTTTTACAATAGCGGATAACATTTTCGTAAAACGATAAAATCCCAGCTAAATGCAGTTTTGCATGTTAGATTAATTCTAACCTCAAATTGAGCGACTGTCAAAATACGGAACAAAACATCAAAAGCATTGCGACAGTGGCGCTACGAGTGAGGAAAACGTGCACCAAATAAAAATCGATACGAATCCATTTTGTAAAAAATAGAAAGTGACAAAATACACGCAAGATATACATATTTCTTTATTTATTGCATTCCTTTATATAATATATATTTGACAAAATGGTTCGAAACAATAGCGAAATTACAATTACGGGTGAATAATTGTAGCACAATCGTTGGTGTTCTTTAATTTTTTTTCTTTCGTTTATTATAGTCAACGTATTTTTATTGACTGCTGAACGATGGTACACCTAATACTACGTTCAAAGAAAAGTAAAAATACATGAAAACAGTAAGTTCACATGTCGTTGAATTTAGCATTGTTAGAACGCAATATCCGATCTCAATGTTTTTTAGTTCAGTGATGTTACATTGATATTTAAAAACTTGTTCATTTATGAAATAAACAGGTGAAATCTGCAAATAAATAGATACTTTAGAAATAGGATAAAATTGAAATACACAATTTCCTGTTGCATTCGAACAATGCAAATATCAATTTTACAAATTTATTAGGAACGGAGGTTTGGGATGGTGGAGGGATGGGATGAGGTTTCATCATACCCTTTATTTATTTTGCATTTTTTGTTTCCTTCATACTCTTTTTTTTGCGTTTTTATAAATAAAAAGTTGAAAGAATCGATTTTATTATAAAAATCGTCGAACGACACTTCAACTGATAAAGAATATGATCGAGTACAGAATTTGTTCGAGAGCCCGTTAAAGCTCACCGACCTAAAATAATCCATAATTTAACAAAGCAGTATAAACGAACGACATATTCCGACGAGATCTTCCATTTTTTGTCAAAACCGTTTCGTTCTTAAATTGCACACACGCCGGTCGTCCCCCGACGACCGACTCTCTTCTGTCAGCAAACGGGTTTTTTTCGATATTTCTCTTGAAGCTTGTTCAGGTGTGATATTTTTTGCGTTTTTTTGTATGTGATTTTTTTGTATGTTTTTGGACCTCGTAGAGCTCTTCTAAGCTTGACCACTTGACGGCCGCAAATGAACGGGGATTTGGATCATATTCTTTGTCACAAGCGCGATAAAACCCCTTCGGATTTTCTTGATTATTGCGAGCAACAGATGCGAAAAATCTTCAGAAGTGTAAATTCTTGTCTTCGAACCATTTTTTTCAAAACTTTTTTCAGATTGTTTTTTTTTCATTTGTGAAACTTCAAACTTCCCTCTATCATCCAATACCTCTTGATTCAAAACCTTATAAACAAACAAGACATGTTAGAGAAACTTACAACTGTTTTACCAGGTTTATTAATGTTTTGTAAGTGTTTGTTTTCTATAATGTATTTTTTTTCTTTTCTTTTTTTTTTTTAATTTTTTTTTTTTTAAGATACTCTATTGTTTCCGTAATAAATTTGTTTATGCACTAGGAAATATATACCACATTATCCAGTTTAATAGCGCTAGTAGTAATATTAGCGCCATTTAAGCTGGTTTCTCGGTTGGAATACAACGAGAGAATCTAATTTTGTTTCCAACTTTTGACAAACTTGAATGGAAACATAGGAGTTTGAGAACCAAGTGTGATTTACCAATTGTATTCCAACCTTTACATTATAGCCATAAGAATATAGTTTTTATTTCAAACTTCAACCTTATCTCCATAAAGTGAGAGAAAACAAACGAGCAATGTATGTTTTTGTTGATTTTTAATACATTTTTTATGAAAATAAGGTTTCTTGATTCCAACCTCACGGTACTCTCCACAGAGCTCGCTATAACACAAAATCTCTGCAGTCAATTATTTTTATCGTTCACGCAGCAAAGTCCGTTTTTTCGTGTAAAACTATTGAAACACAAAATGCTTGTTTTGTAGTGAGATTTTTTGTTGTCTCGATAATAAAATAGCGAACAATGCAGATTTACGTAAGGCGGAAAATCAGTTAGAATGTAGCGTGTCTATAATTGACCCCCAAAAACACAATTAGAAGAAATTAATGAGGGTGGAGGGGGTTCAATAAGGTGGGAAGGTCAAAGGGTCACACACAAATGGGCTCCCAATACCCGGCCTCTCGCGCATCACACTCGTGTGTCACTTTTAATATCGACCTGAAATTCATTAAGCAACGAAAAGAAACATGATATTTCGTCTCGACTGACCTTTTTTCAACATGGAAATGTAGGAAGATCACATTAGTCCTCGTGTCTAAATTTCAATTCTTTTTCTACGAGATTTAAACGGAGAAAAAAAAATGAGAAATAAATTAAACACGGAATTTGAAATCAATATTTCGAGAATAAATTTTCATGTCGAGTGCTCGAGTGCGTGGTTCGCCTAATTTTACGTCTCGTAACCCAGGTTTTAATGTCTTCTTTCAAGCGTAATATTTTTCCGCGTATCCCACCCCTTGTTCGCCGGGTTTTGTTATTACTTATTGGTTTTGCGATTCCTTAATATCATAAATCTTAAAGGTATGGTCACTGTTCGACAAAGCGGAAGCTTAGATTAATTAAACTATCTATATTGTATAGAATTACTAGACATTGCATGAATGGACTTACGTGGTGAATACGAGCGTGACCTCGAACGATCGTAACGCGATCTACGACGATTGGAGGAATACGGACTTGGAGACCGGCGATAACTTCCTCGATAGCTCGTACTCCTGTTCCGAGATCAGAACATACGAAAAAAAAATTTTTCTCAATATAGAGCTAGTTCAAAATACTTTTTGCAAAAAGCATTCAAAGACATGCATAGTTTCTATTAATTTTGGGAGGGAAAAAAAAAGCAAAAATATTCGGCACTCACTCTCTACGTCTCGGACCTTCCCGACTGTCGAGAGCTCTGTCATGAAGATGCGTTGGTTTTCCCATGTAAATACCAGGTGTGGGTGTGTGCGCGCGTTGCGTCACCGAAAAATCGACTCTTATTCTTCGCCCGTCAATTCCCATACCTGAACATTGTTCTTTCGCTACTTTGGCATTTTCAATTGATTCAAAATATACAAAGCAGAAGCCCCTTGATCGTCCAGTCTGAAAAATCAAACCGATTGAAGATATATTTTCCACTTTTACTCCTAGAGTATGTATCAGAATTAGAAACAAAATGAAAATGTTGCCAGAGGCCTTTAACGTAACGCACAATCTCAATAAGCGCATGTTCTAAATCTCTGGCATGAATTTTTATTTTCCAGTCAATCCTGAGATTGTCTGGTATGGAAAATCTACAGTTTCAGCCTCAAATATTGTATACGCATACATTCTCATCATACGCTTATGTGCATACATGTTTATTAATCGAGTTTAAAATGTCATTTCAAAACTAGTAATATTGGGAGCGTTGAAAATTGTTGAAATTTATGAGTGAAAATTGAGTGTAATACCTTAGCATCGATAACCACTTGAACACGTTCAACAGGGCCATATTCAGAGAAGATGCGATGAATTTGTTGCTCAGTTGTGTAAATAGAGAGTCCAAAAATACCAAGACAATGAGAGGGACGTGGATTATCCCGGTTGCCGATGTGGCGCCTTCTGGAAGACATTGGGCTACGAGAGTGCGATCGATATATGGTCCTATCCCTTTCCCTTTCACGAGAATATCGGGATCGTGAGTATGACCGAGATCGGCTCCTCGAATAACGTCCTCCTCTATACGGAGATCTACTTCGACTGCGACTATTAGCACGGTGACTAGCATTTGCATATTTTGCTCCTCTGTATGGTTTGCGACCTCTGGAGAGCGAACGGCTTCGTGATCTTGAATAATCCTGTTTTACCGGCCTGTGAGCCTCTTTTCTCTCACGGGATTTTCGTGACCTTGATCTAGAACGCGAATCCCGCATCCCTTCATCCACCACTCTTGGTCTTCGCGGACTGGCACTCCGGCTTACGCTTCTCTATTTTTGATGCAAAGATTAACCACTTTTTCAGCAATTTTCAATATTTAGTAGTCTTCAATTTGTGAAATTTTTTCGACATTATCATGAAAATCTATTTTTTTGGCATTAATTTTAAAAATGAAACAAAGTAGTTTGAAATATCAATTGATTTTTTTTATGAGAAAATATTCATCAACTTGAACGATTATGTATGCAAATTTCACAGTACTAACGAATTGAATTGATGGCAGAAATCTGTTAATTCACGAACACAATGTTCGTAAGTTCAATAGGAAATGGTCAATTAAATTATGAGATGATGGCTTTTGTAGTTACCATGTACATCCTTTTTTTTTCTTTTTAGAACCAAAATTTTCTAAAAACACAGTTCGCGTGTCTAACCTCACTTCCACACGTGAGACCGAATATCAACTAAACAAATAATTATCGACGTGCGTGTTAGAGATTTGTGGTAGAAATGTAAAACAGGCAAAACAGGTTATGAAAGTTACTGGAGCGGACGTTGATAACGCGATAAAAGCGTAGCGCTGCGAATCGGCGATATCAGAGTGCGGCAAATTTATGTAAATAAAAATGGTGGATTAGCGTTGGACGATTAATTGAAAACAAAAAAAAAACGATTTTCGCTCTAACGTCGCACTAATTTCGTTCTAATGTTGGTTCAACGTCGAATATCACGATGTTATCGTGAAATTTGTGTTATCGAAAATAGTAAAAAAAAAAAAAATTAGCCACAATTCAGAGTCGACTTTTAGGAGCTTGAATTTTTTGTTTTTCTTTTTGAAAGCCGGCGTTGTTGCACGAAACAACAGAAATGACAAAATTAAAAGCAAACGGATTAAATTGTGGATCGATAGCGGGCCATTCACCGCATGTCACCGAATCGATCTCAATTTTTTTTTCCCGGTCACCCTCGGAATTCGACGAATTTCATCCGCAACGAAAACAAACATAACACAAAAAGAACATTCCTTACCTCGATATCACTCATTGTGTTGTTTCTGCGATTAAAACGCGATTACGTGGAGTATTAAACACAAAAAAAATATAACCGGCTCTCTGCTCTCTGCGTGTAGCCGAATCGGGATACTCGTTGGCGTCGCTAAAATAATAATGGCGAGCTACGTTACACCTTCTCTGTCTATTACTGCTCTTTCTTTCTCACTCTTTCTTGCTAAACAGTCTGGGAGAGAGCAAAAAAAATTTTCGACCAACATCAATCCAAAAGACGACGACCAACATCCGGCGTTGCCTTGGTTACCGCTCTTCTTATTGGTTAAAATCTGTTAGCTCAGGGACCAATGAGCTCGCTTAAATATTAGCTCGGTCGATCAAAATAATAGCGTTATTTTGTCGTCGACGTCTCTAATGGTAAAAGAAAAGTTGAAGTTCCAAATTATATTCTTATATATTTTTGTATATAGCACCGCAATTTTAAATCTCCATTCTTTACTATATAAATGTTTCAAAAGATATAAATATTTTACGAAAACATGAAGAGTATAGCAGAAATTGTAGATTAATGCTGATTGTTTGTTTATGAAATCGTACCGGCAATCACATATAAATATTTTGGATGAAAGTTTCCCCATTATATTACTCTTCATGGCGTTCTCAAAATAAAAACGCATAGATAAAAGTGCATATTGCAGAATATAGTGAATCTCCGTGAATCGGTTATTTTACATATAACCGGAAATGATACTGTGCACGTGCGCAGTTTAACACCTGCGCACGTCAAATATGCGCTTCGAGTATATAGATCGAGTCCATTTGTATTCACATTTGTATGTTCATAAAACTTTGCATTCACTGCGTTGGTGTGTGTGAGTATAAATTTCCGTATACACATAAAATTCGGGCATATTGTCGCCTGGCCACAACGGGAAAGGAAATCATTCCGGGGCGGTAAACCGAACCATTTTTCTGTCGTCAAACGGATCAAGCTTTTTGTGAAATTTGGATCAATCACAAAAAGCAGGATTCGCTTTTCGCATAGGAATTTCGGCCGGGTCAATCAACAATCGAACACTTCGTGTTAATTTAACATCAATATTTCACGGGGAAGAAGCGACAACTTGTGAGTACGATAGTAAAAAACATTGACTAACTTCCATTCTCCATTACACCAACGACACATTCATATATTATAAGAAAATTGCGGTCGTCTTTTATGAGGGTTAGGTTCGTGTCGTAGTTTATGAGAAAAATGTTCGATACCAATACAAAGTGCGGCTTCATCCAATAATTGGGATTTCGTATAAGAGATAGGTATGGTAAAAAAAAATTCGTTTTTAAAAAGTGTTCTGTGGCTGTTATGTACGATGACAGAAATCAATCAATGCTTTTTATTATAAAAAAAACATGGCCGCCGGCCGGTCTTAACCATTTTATATTCTCATCTAATTTCAAATTCTACTATTATCAATGAATACCGACGAATTAGCTCCAGATTTGTGAATCCAATATTTTCGCCTCACGGACTATGTTTTTACAAATATTCGTGCTTTTTCCTGAAAATTTGTACTGACATTTTATCCGCGGAATTCAACAAATTTTGCATTCCCTACTAGTTTGGCTGCTCCTCTCGTTATCTTGTTGATTTCGTGAAAAATTTGTTTTTTATTTATTCAACTGTCAAGCATAAATGCAAAACAAAGAGCTTGTTGATTTTTCTGCTTCAGAATTCCATTCTATCCAAATGGAATCAATTAAAGTGGTAAATACATAACTGCAACAAGTAAATATCATTGTGTCCGAATACAATTCAGCATACATATATGTATGCATGAACAACAACTTACGTCATCCAATTTGAATGCGTAAGAAGGAAAAACTTTGTGTAACTATCAATGCAATTGAGTATTTTGTTCAGGTTTGAGAGGGAAAAAAAATGTTTCGATAACTCAGAAGATTATTTGTTTCTCTCATGTTAAAGAAGTAAAAACCATGGAGGAACCACGGCAATCTCAACCGGTCGGTCCAAACACGATGGCTGGAGTTCCCGGGGTTACTGGAGTTGCAAATCATTCCAATAACTCTCACAGGCATGGGAAAAATCGTACAACCATACATGCCCTCATGTCCGAAGCTTTACCTCTGGACGAGGCTGCCAGATTGGAAATGAAGTCGTTACCAAGTAAGACACCTGTCTCAGTTCTTCAGGAATTATTGTCGCGGCGAGGCACGACACCCAAATACGAACTGGTCCAAATCGAGGGTGCCGTCCACGAGCCAACTTTCCGCTATCGAGTCACAGTTGCTGATGTAGTTGGTAAAAAAGCAATGAACAATCAAAGTGGAACATTACACCATTATATGGATTGTGACTGTACATTTGATTTCAGCAATGGGAACGGGTCGATCTAAAAAAGATGCAAAACACGCAGCTGCCAAAGCAGTTTTGGATAAATTGATTGGTGTGACCGAAGCTGATGAATCGCTTCTTTCCAACAGTTTACCAGAGTCAGTATTCATTTCAGACATTCTTGTTTATTATTTTTGTAATAATTTTCGAAATAAAACTGTTTTTTTCGATTTCAGTAATTCGCAAAATTCTCAAGACTCGCAAGGCGGATATGGCGAGGAAAAAGTAATAAACAATCCAATAGGTACTCTCCAAGAGATGTGCATGTTGCGTCACTGGCCGCCACCAAAATATACGATGGAGGGTGAAGCTGGACTTCCCCATGAGAGACAGTTCACGATTGTTTGTTGGATGCTCAAGTATCGTCAAGTTGGTCATGGAAAAAGCAAAAAACTAGCTAAGAGGCAAGCTGCTCATAAAATGTGGCAAGCTCTACGAGATGCAACTGATACAAGTGCAGGACTAGACACGGACGAGGTAAGATTTTGAAATCATACTCAAAATATTTATTCAGTATACTTTTTCTTGTTACTCTTATTTGCAATTTTTCCATTGATTATTCGGTTCACGAACTTTGCTCCAATTGTGACATAAGGAATTTCAGAATCCATGGTATGATTGGAAGTGTGAGAGTGAGGGCGTGTGTGAAAAACTAAGTGGAAGTGATTTTAGCCCTGTTCTCGATGTATCCCGAGCAGAATCTTTTTAACCACGATCTATAACGGACCATTGCTTTTGTTTTGTTTATCGTGTATCGCCACGATAAATCGTTGATGTACGATAGTTCGTAAATCAAATTTTGTAAGCTTTAATCATTTCCACTTCATGGCGGGTCACGTACAGATGATTGACCTTCTAAATATTCTAATTATTATGTCTATTATTATTATTACCATTGTTATTTGTACTATTATTTTTTGTGACTCGATATTTATCGAATATTCGTTATCCGGTTGTCCGCTATAGATTGTGGAATGCATCGAGAGCATGAGCACCCATTACGCGGTTCTTAAAGATAGCAAAATATCAACACTGACCACTCCTCACAGTCTCAAAGTATCGCTGTTTCACAAGAACCTCAAATCTTCGACGGGTGTCAAACTCTCTGAGCTCCAGGTTTGTACGCGATTTCAAGATTTTACTTCTTGGGACTATTGTTTTGTCAAGGACAAGATATCGATTGGAGTTGCTGAGTATTTTCACTATTTTTATTGGTCCTTACTTTCTATATCTTATTGTTCTCGGTGCTTACCACAATTTTCTCGATTATTCCCCTGAGATTTGTTTCCAAAGAGAAATTTCCATTTTCCTCGTATTTTTTATCTACTATTTTCTTGAATTTTTTTTTTAAATCCCATTGTTCTGAAATATTAAACTTCTCGGTCTTAAAGTTTGTTCAAAGTTTAACGAGATTGAAATTGGTTTTCGTTGTTTGTAAATGCTTTTTTTTTAAAAAACACGTTTCATTGTTGCAGAATACTTGCTTGAACAACGGAGTTATAAATTTGGTACAGTTCCTGCAAGAAATTGCATCCGAGCAACAGTTTGAAGTGACGTTTGTTGATGTGGAGGAAAAGTCGATAAGCGGTGAGTTTCAGTCAAACATGTATTTTTTTCAAATACAATAAGAATAAATTCATAGATAAGGGAATGAAAAAAGAATGGAAAATCTCAAATGTCATGACTATACACGTAATTTCTCAGTAACTATCAAATCGAGGAGAACGTCGCTTTCGGAAGTCGGAATATCGTCGCGCATCTGTTCGTTGAAAGCGACCGCGATTAGATGAGGCTTTTTTGATTGTTTTTCCACGCAGCTTTGAAGAAATTTGTCATAATATCCCATTCCGTGGCCGCATCGTTTTCCTGTATGACCAAACGGTCATTTAATATTTAAAAAATTGCAAACTCGCTCAAATTTCACAAGAAAAAGTGATTTTTCAATCTTGTTGAAACTTTATCTCTCGTGTATGGGATTGGAAACAACTTACCCGTGACGGTAAATGCCACCCCGGGCAGGATAACCAAATCTAAGCCTCCTAGAAAATGAAAATGATGACGATTCGACAATGAAAATTCCATTTTAAGACGACAATTAAAAATGATTCTTTTTATACGATTTTTACCAACCTGTTTCAAGAGCATCGTCTCTCGCGTCGCTCGCTAAGGGTTGCTTTATGTTCCATTTAGTGAGCGGTAGTTTTTCATAATCTTCCAAAGAATCGAGTTTCACCATACACATTTTTTTACCCTCGTATCTTGGGACGAAAGCTTCCTTTTTATTTTCGAAAATGTCTTTCAATATTGGTAAGGTATCGATTTCATCTTTCGTGCTTAAATACACGGATATTCTTTTGCTCTCTTTGTATTGCGGCAAAGCGAGAAGCTAAAAAACGTGTTTTGTATATGAAAAAAATGAGCAAATCTGGATTAGTATTTTCTTTAAATTTGTGATGATTTTCTATCGTTATAAAAGAGACGATTTTCTGTTCCAATACGCGCAACGAAAGTTCTACTCCGGCAATGATAATAATCATAGTAATGGGAATAATAATCATAATAACGAAAAGCGCGATTCTCCCGGCATTCTAACCTCGAAATAACGCTGCAACTTTCTAATATCGATAAACTTTATGAAATTTGACATACCTTTTGAACAACTTGAATAGATTGTCTTTTTTTCTCTCCATCCTCAATTTTTTCGATCGCAGCTTGAATTTCTTTGCGCAGCGCGCTTTTAGCTGACTTGATTGTTGCCATGGTTCTTCTTGAAATGAGACTTGAAAATACCATCTCGGCGCAGACCTTGTTATTGATTTTTTTTTTTTCGATTAAACTCAAACTCTTCGAACCCCCGTTATTGCGGTAATCGACCAGAGAGTCGAAGATACGAGTAACCTCGAACTTTTCTCGAAAGTTTATCAAATTTCGAATCGGATTGGGAGTGTATTTGGAAGAGTAACGAACGATAGGATCGATTATATAAGCATGAATATTTTACGTTCATTTCGTATAATGAATATAAATTGTTCTTTAGTAAGGGTCAACAAAATTGGATTCGATGATAACGAGAAACGTGTATTGCAGGAAAATGCCAGTGCCTCGTTCAACTGTCAACATTGCCGGTCGCGGTATGTTACGGTTGTGGTTTAACGAGCGAAGACGCTCAAGCAAGCGCCGCTCAAAACGCCTTGGAATATCTGAAAATAATGACCAAAAAGTGAGCCAGAGCTTGTTTCCTGCCAGCGGTGAACGTAGTTACAAAAACGAACAGCAGTACCAGCAGCAGTAACAGCAGCAGCAGCACAGTATTGAAAGATGAAAGCGGTGACACGAGAAGTGTATTATTGAGTAACAATCGTAAATTACAAAAGAGCACGAGTGTGTTGAAGCTGGAGGGAAAGACGTCAACGAATACGAGCGACAGAGTAACGTCCTGCGTTCAAACGAGGATGGCGAGTAGCCGAATAGTCGTGAGTAAAATTGGTGAAACAACAAATTCAAGCAGTCCAAATTTAATGTCAAAACGAAACGATTCGATGAACGAGGCGCTGAAAAAACCTCATATAACAGGAAACCAGATGAATTATCAGACTTTTCGAGGATCGTCGACGAATTATGTTGGGCAGGAATCCGCGTCGAAATTTCGGTACAGCAAACCGAAGACTTATCAATCGAGCGAAACACAAGACGAGACGAGCCATCGCTACGATTACAAATCTAATGGAAATGGGATTTCCACCTCGGCCGCAAGATATACCGGTCAAAGTCAATCATCTCATCATCGAGATAATCATCAAATTGTAACATCCTCGCAGCAAAATTCTCGAACATCTGGGAGGGAAAATTTGTCTTCCTTGATTACCGGAAACGCTGATCAACGGAATGTGCAGAAAACGACCAACTATCAAAGCCCCGGGAATTTGCAGCGCTACGTCGAAGCAAGGTATTCTTTCGTCAGTGAAGAGCGAAACAAGCATTCCGATTGTAATTCGAGCAACGTTAAAATGAAGACCGAACTAAATTCGATTCGTAATGGCGGTGTTAAAGATTTGACCTACAGCGGACAAAGTTTTCATGGCTATGGTTCTTCGAGTATCCGTGCTAGTATGAGCGTCCAAAATATATCCAACGTTCAACCCACTAATATCACGCCTTACGTTCGTCCGGATTCTTATGCCTCGGCAACCGCGGTTGCCAATGTGCTCTTCCCTGATAATTCACAGTTCTCACAGTCATCCACGTACAACCACAATCAAGTTGGACAATTGAATCAATATCAACCTTACGATCCTTCGAGTTATTCGAGCACACCCGTCAATTCCGTTTTGACACAATATTCACCCGAAAACACTATTGCTTATTCGCAGTATGAAAATCCACCGCAGTTCGTACAAACCAATCATTATCCCGCCAACGAAATCACCAACAGCCAATTTCAGTTCCAAACTGGTGGCGTTGGACAGATTCAAGATTCTCCGGTCTATTTGCAAAGCTTATCGAGTCCCATTGCTGAACAGTACGCGGCATCCAATTACGCCAGAGCGGTGAGAACAGAATTGTTACCGAGATTACGCGCTCCGCCGAGGTTCAATAAGTAAAACTCTTTTTTCAAACATATTAAGCGGAATTTCTATAAATTAATAACTGCGAGATGATTTCTCTGAAATAATTCTTCAACTTTCGCTCGCATCGTTTTTTGAAGTTGTTCTCAAATGATTTGGCATGAAAAAAATGTATACTAAAAAAATGCATTCAAGCTACTCTTGAAGCTGTTTTCTCTTGGTCCGAAAAGTGTGACGCTCTCGTAAATATATAAACATTTCAGCTAATTTATTGAATCGAAACTAAATGTGAGTTCCATTAGAGCAAAGAGAGAGAGAGAGAGAGATAAAAATAAGACGAATCGGTGACATCTGGATTTGAGAGAGATATTCAAATTTGGCATGATCGGTGAAAATTATTTCAATTACAGATCCATTTTGAAATGAATTTTAGCCGATCTGTGAAAGTTCAATGTGGAGTAAGAACGGAAGACGTTATTTTCTCGTTTTGTGACATCGTATAAATATGATTGTAACACTTTGAATCATCAACGATGTGAAATATTTAGTAGCTGGCAGGAAACGTTGAATTTCAATCGTGAAACGAGGAGAAATAAACCAGATTTTCGTATTTATTACTAAATTCGCTATTTTTAAGGAATCTCATGTAACGAGAAAGAGAGTAGAAACGATCGTGTTGAATATTGTAAATAAATTTGTCATTAAGTCAAAAAAACAGAGGTAACGTCAAACGAGACAAGGAAGAAAAATAAAACAAAGTTTGAATTAGTCATTCAACCGATCAATTTGCAAAAGGGAAACTTCTTTTCGCAATTGAACGCAAAAGATTTCGACGTTGGGTTACGTACGAGTGGAAATTTGATTCTAGCGATAGAGCGAGTTAAAGAGGAAGCAAAATATGGATTACGAGATAACATTGTAACTGTAACCGCGTTTCGACGATAAACCGCGATCGATCGTGATAATTACGATCTATTATATATATAAATATATATAATATGAAAAAAAGTAATTATAAAGTAGCTCATAAGTAATTTAACTATGAAAACAACCAACTATACTTTGCATAGAATTAGTGGAAGTTTTCCAACGATCGTAATATAAATTAGCTTAAATTACTAAGTATCTGATGTGTTTCGAGATACGAAACAAAATACCCTCAACAGCATTCATTGGACGCGAGTGTGCAGCATCGTCAAGTGGAATGTTGATAATTCTTGCTGATATTTCAATACTTGTTCGTTCTTCGGTCACGATGTTGCATTCGGGCGATCTGTTTTGCGAATTCTCGAATGAGAACACGATTTACTAGCAATTCACTTAACACAAATACATAACGTAGTATTTCGTGGTATATATTTTTTTTTCCTTTTAGCAATGTAGCTAATACTTGAAGTTCAAAAAAAGAAAGAAATAAAAATATTTCGAGTAATTCTTCATTTGACGCTTGTACCGGATAAAAGAAAACGTTGATTGTTACTCTTCTCACTTGACAACGTATCGCATCGGGCCGTGACGCCCTTTCGAGCACACACTTTATCCAACGAGCTTTTTTTTCTTGTGCTAAATGGAAAAAAAAATATTCTTCTTCGCAGCGATGCGAAATTCCTCTACGTCCGTGCAAGTGAAAACTTGACAAGAAAAATTTAACGAAGTATAATATTTGGAAAATCAGCATTACTTACATGCAAAGTATAGAGTGTGTGTGAAACAGATGAGAAAAAACAAACAAATAAACAAACCAATTGTGACCTGTGCGATAAATTGAGATGGCTAAAGTGTTTTTTCTCTAGCTACCTTAAGAGGATGGATCAGTCGGTATATCGCAACCATGAGTGCGAGAGAGATAGTTGCAAATTTCGAAATCGAAATTCGTTGACACAGTTTGACCGATTAAAAAAAAGCTCTGTCAGTTGATTTTTGCCATCGTTCTGCGTAAGTTGACAGAGCCTTTTTTTAATCACTCAAACTGCGTCAAAGAATTTCGATTTCGAAAATTCCAAGTTAGTCGACTGATCCATACTCTTAATATTTGATGTTTAAGTTAGTCAATCGTTCGATCCAACTTTTTTATTGCTCTTTACACCAACCACAATGTCTTTACCTTTCGGTGATACTGTCCCGAATATGTGAGGCTTTATGTCACTTGCGCGTTCAATTTCACTTCTCTAAAAGGTCTTCGAAAAAGCTTATTGCATCGCAACGCCCGTCCCGAGGTATGAGCGATCGAGCTTCGTCGGCAAAACAGTTGAAGAAGAAATAGATTTCAAAAGTAAAATTAGACTCGTCTATGAAATTGCTTCTCATTGCGAGGAGCTATTTTCAGCTGGAAAATAAATGAATAAAAAGAATGATTGTTGACGCGCGACCGGAGTCCGTTCCGACGAGTCTTTGATGTCATTCCACTCGGTATTTCTCGAACATTTACGTTCGAGGACTGAGATGTGTAGGTGACCGATTATCCTATCGATGAAATTCGCTTATAACCATCATCAAGCAATCGCAGGAAAACCCTTAAAATATTCTATTTATTATTATTTCGTGCAAAAATATGAGAAACGGAAATAAGTAAAAATCAATTGCAAATATAGGAGAGAAAAATAGACTAATCGTTATCGTCTCGTTTATACGTCGGCACAGAGTTTCAGCTCTCCGGAAAAAACGCACCATTTTTCTTCGCATCCGTTAATAAAATTTATCAACAAATTCTCGTGTCACTCGTCGCAATCCGTGGGCGAGAAGATAAACAAAAAATATATATGTGTAATAATAAAAAATTCCGGATGTTCTAGCTGTTAGAGGGGAAACAATCGGTGTAACGCGGTGGCTATTTTTTTCGGAGCCTTGTCAACTCGTGGCAAAAGGAGGAGACGAATATGATTTTCTCTCATTTTTTTGAGGCTGAAGTCGGCCATACACGCTACGGTTTACCGTAGAGGTCTACCTGCACAAACGTGCCTGCGCAGGTTGATCAAAATCGAAAATCAATTTTTTCGGGTCTGACCGTGCGGTGGACGTGAGCGTGCGTGGATGTCTTTCGGTGCCCCATTCACGCTACGACGTCAGGTTGTACAGGCACAAACAACTCCACAGGCAAACCTGTCAGGTATACCGTAGCGTGTATGGCCGGCTTTTCAGTCACAAAATTCTCTGTTTCCTTTCCGCCCGTGAATTCTGGGTAAATTATCGAAAAGACGACCAAAAATTGAATAGATCTCATTATAGGTGTAAAAAACGGAAATCGTTTGTGGTGTCGAAATAACATTTGTACGATAGTAAATGACGCGCTATGAGCTGACTCTTTTCTGTCGGTGTATGCGCGCGAGAACTGTATCGATCCATCGATAGAAGAGGAGCAAAAAACCACAATAAAAATCTTTTCAACGTGTACCCCCTTTGGTTATTTATTTCTCATGCTTTATCGCTGTACAGCGTTGATGATTGTATTGAATCTACTTAAAACAGTCTGTACGATCAGTAACGAACATGTTATAATAATCCTAATGCGCACTCGCAGAAATCATCATTCGAACCGTATTTTACGAGCAATTTTAAACTTTGTTTTTTCTTGTGCACCATTTACTTCGCTCATTGTTGTCAATTTTTCAATTTATTGAATAAAATTAGTCATTAAACAACTTGATCGATAGAAAAACAATAAGAGAATGTTCAATCGCAAAATACGAAGTGAATAAGTATTAAAATAGTTCCACTGTGACGTTTTCGAGAGTAACACGGACATATGGCATACAGATTACGACTTCTACGAGTACATATTTATGTAATCGATATATACATATATATATATATATCCCTTTGTGTTCAATTCAGGAATATATACGTATATTATTTTTATGTTATGGGTTGTTCTATGTATGGCTCTGTGCGTGTAACACACTGTTAATAAATAAACTACTTGATGCTTATGAATAAAGGATACATCATTTATATAAGTCTGTGTTTATGGACTACATCTGCTTCATTAATTTTAAGGGGAAAAATATTCTCATTTCTTCGGAGTACGGACACACGCGTTATTTTCCCGCTCGATTCAACCGCACCAATGGCTATTTTTATTTAACCGTGAATGTCATTTAACATTGAATTTTTATATCATCCGTGAATGAATGGAATTAATCTTACAACGAGACTTTTTTGGGGTCGCAATTCCTTAGTAAACGACTACAATCATTTAAAAAATTGAAAAATCAAGTTTTATTACAGGCAAATGGCCGAATTGGAGAAAGGGATTTTGAAGTTCTAGACACTTGAAATTTTCGTGGGTGCGAATGCGCACCAGTGTCTACGGTTTGAACATAAATCATCAGGATTAGAGAATATGCAATTGAAGCAATCGTACACAGGTAGACGAGGAAACGAAGGAAATTTTGACAAAAGTATTATCCGGTAACCCCGAGGATCATCACATCCGAGAAGGTTCCCTGATGTTAACTTTATAGTTTTGGATATGAACTTTTTTTTTATTTATAAATTTGAAAAAATCCCACTTTTTTCGGTTTTTTTGCTTACAAATGAATATTGGGATGCGTGCATCCGTCCGCCATGCTAATCAAAATTTATCACGGTCAGATATTTTGAATATCTCAGTAAATATTGCTAGTCGCCAAAAATCCTTTTAGAGGAAGTCTTATCCTTTTTTCATAAAAGAAGAGTTGTCACGAAATCTCGAAGTGCGAGTTATTTTTGAAGCTGCTATAGACGTACTTTGATCGGTTGTCGATGTTGTGCTCGGAGTTCGTTCATGTGCGTATTTCGGATCGTAGAAATAAGGAGTAAACAATTGCAACACATTCGATCGTGATCGTGTCAGATAAATGTATTTAGCGACATAAGAGTGAAGTGATGGAGTCATTTGGTAAGAGTGATCTTACGCAATTACTATTCGACCGTAGGTACCGTGATTTTTGCAATGAACTATTCGAAACAATAGTCCTCAGTAATATTTTTATTTAAAAAGTGTTTAAACAATTAAAGACAAGCGCGCGCTTGCGCGCGCGGTGACCCTGGTATCGTTAAAAAGAAACAGTATGCAAAATTTCAGCTCAAAATTTAGTTTCCCTTTTTCGGAAGTACAGCCGAAGTTATCCGAACGTTGGCAATCATAGTGGCACTCTCGAGTGTTTACAATTTTCCATTCATTTCAGCAATAACTTTCGCCCGGAGATCTTACCCTTACGAGAGTCGTGGATCTCCTTGGGTCAAGACATAAAGGTCACGAAGTTCTCGTTTTATACTGCAACAGTTTTGATTCATTATATTATGTAATTTGGATTCATCGCGATCCCACATGTGCATTGGGTGTCCTGAAGTTTGCATAGCCTGCTTAGAAAATATGTAGATGTGGCGAGGTGTACTCGTAACGAGTTTCTGAATGAATAGCGAGGAATAAAGAGTAAATGATCCGTCTCTACGGCGGCGGCCTAGTCTCGAACACCTTGCAACCGCACTGCACGCACATTGGCCTTGATCGTTCCTCGTATTATATACAACGAATCTTTACGCAACGTTGCCCGAAAAAATGGAGCTCTCGTCGTTTTATAACGAATTCGATGGTCTCGATGAACAGCAGGAGTGATTTAATCGTCATTCGATCCAAACCCATTTGCTCGCCGGTTCGTTCACTGGGAATTAGATTTCAAACGATTATTTTCGTCGGGATATTGATCGTGGCATTCTTCGATCGAGGTGTCGATTGTTCTGTAGAACACTAGTTGACGCTGTTTCGGAATAAAATGTTGACAATAATCAAAAGTATCTGCTCGAACTTCGCTTCATGAAAAAATGTTTTTTCGAGGGCTCCGAAATACCGTGATTTTTTAAATCAATCGTTCAAACCTTTGGAGACGTTTTATTTACCAAGTGAAATAAAAAAGAAATACTTTCGTGTCATAATATGAATCGCTGGAATTTGAGGTGATTTTAAGATCGGAAGGCCGTTTGGGATTTATCATAAGTGAAAAGGAAGCGAAGGGAGAAAGTGATTTAGTTTCATTGATGACTTATGACAGATCAGCATAGTTGACAACACGCCTTTCATCATTTATTTCTTGTCTGTTACATTTACGCTCGATGTTTATGAAAAGTTTGATGTATGTCGAACACCCACGTTCTCTACACACCAACAAGGTTCTCTAATTAAATTATTTCTAGATCGATTGGAAAGTGAAAATATTTTCCGATCGAGATGACCGATTGAATTTCCTCACCGCTTTGTAGGCTGTGAACAAACAAATGAATTTAAACGCGTTCAAAATACAATGGATAATTATATTGATATCTCCATCAATTGTTCTTCCAATCGGACTTCAGTCCAGGAGTTTTCAGTGAAAATATTTTTCATTACGTCGCTCGACGATGAAATCGAAGAGAGTCCAGTGGCATCGCCTGCCAGTGTTTTCCACCGCGTACCGCGTTCGTGGAGCTGTTCATGCCTGCGGAGGTTGAGGTGGTGGTCGGGCCCATGGGCGGGACTCTTGAGAGCCGCTCCCGATCCGGACCTATATAAGAAGACCCGCGAGCGGTGTAACGCGATCCTTTAAACCATTCTTCTTTGCCTCTTCAACATGCGCTTGCTCGTGAGTACATTTTCCATCCCCCTTATTCCAGATTCCCATAAAAAAAACGAGTGATTCTTACTTCCATATAATCCTTGGAAACGAAGGTGAAAATTTACGTGCTAAACAAAGCCGCCGATAACTCGGCTTCCGATGGAAAAGATTCGTTGGAAACGCGCGAAAAACTCGAGCGCCAAGCACAAGTTTTTCGAAACCTCGTCGTTGATGTGAAAGTTTATTTATTCATTAAATTCACAGATTTTGTTGATGTCCTGCGTGCTGGGCCTGGTCGCGGGCCAATACGATCCGCGGTATGCCACGACGACGCCAGTACCGATCCTCAAGCAAATCAACAGGCACGATTATTTCCAAGTTTCAGATTCAACCATATTTTCTTTCCAATCGATCGTTTCTAACATTTTTTTACCGATTTCTCTCTACAGGCACAACGAAGACGGAAGTTATAGTTACGGTTACGAAGCCGCGGACGGTTCGTACAAAATCGAGTCGAAATACCCAACGGGCGAGGTGTACGGAAAGTATGGCTTCGTCGACGACGCCGGCAGCGTTCGAGAGATCGAGTACGGAGCGTCGAGACGTGGGTTCGAGCCGAGCGGTACAGGGATCAACGTTCCGCCTGCGACCGTCACCGGGAACAGCATACCCGGCTCGAACGAGCCCGAAGACGACGGACAGTATCGAGAGGATCCGGCGGTTTATTACACCGATCCCAAGTACACGAACGGCGAACGTTACGAGCCGGTTTCGAAGCGACGTCAGCAACAGCGTTATCAGCAGCCTGCGGCTTACAATTCCCCGATTCCACGGTAAATTTACATTTTCCTACGTTAATTCAATGACCGTCTGAGAGAATTGCGCGAGTAGCTTGAAAAATTACGATCACTTTCGCCCCGCTTGGAAAGCGAGTTTCAAAAATCGTCCACGTACCGTTGTGACATTTTTTGGAATCGTCTTCGCAAAGCGTTACTAAATTCCCTAGCATTTTTCAAAATTACTAAAAAGTGGAGAGAAAAGCATTGAAATTACAAATTCAGAAAACGTGAGTGTAGAATTGGCGGGATCGAGCGCTGAGAATGGATGCTTCTAAGACACGGAGTTGCATAGTTAAACGTTACTTTCGTCCGGGATTGTAAGTTGTTATGGTGGTACAAGCGTGAAATGTCAAGTGAATCGTTCGAAAGTGTGGTGAGCAGTACACACACACACGCACACACACACACAGACACACTCGTACAGTTATACACGATTGAACTGCGTGACTGGGGCAATAAGAAAATGCTTCTCTTTCGAAGGACTGTGCGAATCTCGTCTTACATTTAATCTTGCTGCTCGTTTCGATTTCATTCTCATTCGATACGATTTTATGAAAATTTATCAAAATTCCTCATCGTCATGGATCTTTCAACTCTTCATTTTCCCTCAACAGTTGAAAAAAATATTGATTTTTACTGTCTTTCAAAATTTGTCAGATATCCGGAGTACCGTCAGCCACCAGCAGTTCCTCAACCTCAATATCGACCGGAAACTCGTCCAGCCCCGGTACCTCCACAGTCTCAATATCAAGCGGAATATCGCCCTCAGTACAGAGCACCGTTGCAGCCAGATTACGAGCCCCAACAGTATCAGCAAGTTGCTCCGACCTCTCAGGCACGATATCAGGGACAGCCGGCCTCCGACATCGATCTCAACGTTGGCTCTTATACAGTCAATTATAAACGATGAGTTGCAGACTTGACAAACTGCTCATTGCATATTTATTCTCATAAGATTCGAAACTCTGCCTAATCAGGTCAAATGTAACGACGAATCGACCAAATATTTTATTTTCAAATGACAAAAACCCGATACTCCGTTGTCACACGTTTCTCTTCTCCGAATGGGCATCAAAGAGTTCTAGCACGTTACTTTTCGAGAATTTTTGAGTGGATTAAAAAAGAGGTGAAAGATCGAAAATCGTCGATCTACAGACACACCGAGGACGAGTAGTAAGTCCAATATTTGGCCAGGCACGCGTCGAAAATGAAAAATATGTATTCACTACCTCAATAATAATAATAAAAATCGAAAGAATGATAAATATGCGAAGCAAGTGTAAAAATGACCCAGAACCCAGCATCAGCAGCAGTTGATTACGGAGAAGATTATTTCTCGTATGCTGGGCCTCATAAATATGCATCCATGTTTACTGTGGGACTGTGCAGATTGAAGTACCACATACGGAACATTTAAAACCTGGCGTCGCGACCTTGTCGGTCCGCTTAACTCGTCCAGACATCCTGTATCACGAGGACTGAAATGCTTTTATTCTCACAACGAAAGTTCTTCGATATTTTTGTTGTGTATATGTATAGAATGATCCGTAGGTTTGCCACACCCTGGAATTTCATTCGTCCCCTCTGTTCCCACCTTTTTGCCATTGCGCGACCTTCCAGTATTGTTAACACGTGCGGATAAAGTCGCTGACGTGTCCCTCGATAATCGAGAAGCACAAACGGTTTATTTTATCCTAAGATAAGGGAAAACGTTCGAGGAATAAATTCATTTAGAAATGATAAAATCCACTTGGTTATCGAGCGATCGTTGCACATTATACATTTTGCTCTGAACTTCCTGGTTTCTTGTGGCGAAAGCTAATCTTCGGGTTGAGGCTTTAATCTCATGCGGTTATGTCACTTTGAGTGCATCGATGTCCAAAATCATTCTGAAAGCTCCTTTCAACTTGAATTCATAACGAAAAATTATTTCGATATTTTGTTCCTCGAGAAGATAGTGTTTTTAAGTGTATAATATTGAGAGTAAAAGTGGATCGATCAATCTTTGATAAGCTGGAATTTGGGGCATTAAAAATTCGAGCCCTCGATCGGTTTCAAGGACGTCAAGAATATGTGGCCTCCGTTTATTCAAGACTGAGATAATGTGCGAGCATGTACACTTGCCCTTGGTCCTCAGTCTCGTTGATTATACGTCGCCATATATTGGACATCGCAGCGTACTCGAATTCTCGGCTATCAAGCTCTGCTGATTAATTATTAGCCAATTTGGCCGAGATGCCCTTCAAAATATGCAGAAGCCCGGAGAGACGTCCAATTAACTTGTCAGCCGAGACAAGTGGCCTCCCCTTATTACATTTTCGTGCACGGGCTGGATCTTCGAATCGTGGCGTGTCCGGAGGAACCTGAGCTTCCGATGGTCTTTTCGCAACTCGCTTTTTTTCGATTCCTCCAGGCTCTCCAATTATTCTCATTTCCCAATGATTTGTTCGTTCAAAGTCCACCGTATCCTGATCCTCAATCGCTCGGGCAGCTTCGCTGGAGTAACGAACGTAACGCATACCTCACACGTATTAATGCCCTCGACGATCGATCACGGATCAGTGAACTCTACTTTCACAATACTTTTGCAGAAGGACGTGCTCCACGTAACGCGCACAACCCTTTTGTAGGTTTTATCCCATGACTATGAGGAGCTCAGAGCTGTGAGATTTCCATCGATGATGCATACGTATCACCATCATAATTTATCAGGTGCTTGGATAAAGCCTCTGAAACGGTGGCCGGTTGAGCTCCATATCCGATTTTGGTATTTGGTCGTTTACGGTATGCTTTTGAAGAGCTTTATCCGATATATTTTCATGAGGGGGGAGAAATCATTTGAGGAATGAAGAATGCGAATTGAATGAGTAACTTTCGCAGTAATTTTCGCGAAGCGTTTATCCTAGCTTGTCAGTGTTTGAAGAAAAAAATAGCGTCTTCGCCAGGAAAATCAAGATCGAGTGGATCCAGTTACGGAGAGGAAAATTCTAAACAAGCGATAGAAAATGATAGTGTAAACGAACTAGTTTCACCGGAACGCTGTTCGTTATTTATTTACAGGTAGAAAGAAGGGGTATTCCGGTATTTGGCCTCGTTCTGTCTCTTCCTTGATCTACACTCGGATTCCATGTAAAATCAAGCGGCTTCTAGCTGACTGGCCTTACGATATTCCAGTCGACAGACCGTAAACAAGGCAGAGTGCAAATACCGCGAGGAAATTCATGAAAATTTCATTGCACGATATAATACAAGTAAATAGCGATTAAAGGTGTGGACGATTTCCTTGGTTTTGTAAATAATAAACGTCATGTTTGCATGACGCTTTACACTTCTTACTGGCTCAGTATCTGGAGGAAAGAATTGTCTATTCACTTCCGAGCTCGACAACACAATTCCCATACATTTGACCTTAGCCAGGCTGTCCAATTAATCATAATCGTTGTTTATTCAAAATATTTCACCTGTGGAAGTTTTAATTTATTTTAAAAGTCGACGTCGCACGTGCTGCTCGCCCAGCCGAACGACCCTAATTGGTATCCTTAGCCACTTACGCTCGGAATTGCATAAACAACGGGTTCACATATATACTAGGTTATGGCATATAGTGAAAGTGGCGTAACGGTGCTCGCCAATGGAAAAAAATTGTCTGTATTCTTGGCCAAAATAGAATGGGACAAAATTTGAAAAATGTTTCGCATCTGTCGAAATAACTTGTCGTTCATTTTCTTCGGCAACGTCATAAATAAAAACGATGCCTAACGTTAAAGTTAAATAAACAAAGAAGTTTGCGATTAATCTTGGCGTACTACGAATAAGAACACTGTCCGGCATGTGTAGAAAGTTATGTGAAAAATTGCTCAAGACAATTATCACAGTTTTCGAGAAAACTGACGACAGAGGAATATCCTCCCACTCACTGATCGCAGTGAAACGCATAAATCCTGTTTTGTTGCCCTACAGGCAGCTGAAAAAAGGTACAGAAATATTGTATGCATCGGTACATTGGAATCGCGAGGTGAATCGATTGGAGGGGAATTTGATTATTCATTTTTCCCAACTTATTAGTAATTCGGTAAATGTAAACAGGATTCAGTACGAATTAAGTAGTTTTTTAAAATTCTAAAGCATTTTTCTAAAGACAGTGAAATCCTTGGCTGGCGTCGAGTCAAAGACGAGTGCTCTTTTAGAAAAATGCAAATAAAATTTTGTGTAAATATTTGTGAGATCTTGGTGGCGGATAATTAATTATGGAACTTCGAAGAACCAACGAAACAACATTTTGCAATTGTTGGTAGTACCGATATCGTGAGACTGGACGATATAACATTGAATTGCAATTTTCTGCAGTTCACGAACGAAATTGCACGAGTGTACGAGGGTCGTGCCTTTCACCGTGCGTGTGCCATTGTGAGCTCCGACTTGGCTGGCATTATAAGTTCACACACGAGAATCGATTGCGAATGTTGTAAATGTAATTGCGCAAAAATCTCTGTTGTTTCCATGAGAAAAAAAAAACAGCGGTGCAAATTTCGATGAAGAAGAATGAGTAAAACTTGAGACAATGAAATTATTCATATGAATTTCATTTGAGAAAATAGAGACGACGGATGAATCACGCTACTCCGCGTCCACTGATTCTCCGAAGGAATAACGACGTCATAAAACTGCGTATTTCAAATGTCAAACGAAATTATTTTTCTTCGACCTTTGACCCTACGAATCCTCATCAAAAGTTTTCGGAACGTTTTCATCAAATATATCCGAAAGGAAGTATTCCTTTGAATTGGAGAACCTCAGATTGACCTTCGAATGACCTTGATCCTGCCTCTCAAGGTCAAATCACAGTTTTCATCGGTTCAACGATCAGCAGTCTCAGCGAATTTTATATTTTCAAATAACATTTGTAATTTCACTCATTTTTCTCTCGCACCTCCTCAAACTTTGGGTCTTTCGGCTTGTACATAAATTTCTGTGTTGGCATGCTTCCACAGGTAAAGAACGCCTCGTGCATGAGGAGGAAACAGGTCTGATGCGGGAGCTCTTTCGCAGACGTGCACAACGCGTACGTGTGCACGCTGCATCAGAGGCCAGGCTCACTCTCGGTCACGAGACCGTACCTCGGGGATCCGCTACATCGATAGATTTACCATGTACGTGGCGCGGGCGTTGAGAGGCTGCTGAGTCCTGGTGTCTGCGCGACCTTGCATACGAGGTCGAACGGAGCCGAGATGAACCGCTGGCGGGTTAGGACTTTCGTGCACTCTCACTTTCGTTCAATGCCAACGAACCGTTCGGGGGAACATCCAGTGTGGGCGAAAAGGATTTTTCTTTACGTCCAATCCGTAAACGTAGTAATTATACAATTTGGACGTCATTGTTGGGATGAAATTCGAGCGCGGCTCAGACTCAAACGCATATTTTTCGAGTTTTGGGCTCCGAAAATTCGATCCTCGAGAGGAAAAAAGTTTTGCCATTCGCCATTTGGACAATAGAAATTCAGCGAGTGAAAACATAAGAACACGAACGCAATCGAATTACGGGATTTCGAGAAACTGGATCGAGATCACGCGTGCAGCCCGTTTCGAACGAGTTTCTGATTAGAGCTCCGGGCTTTTATAGTCTAACTGATAGAAGAAATGAAACGAAAAAAGTAACGTAAAAAGCGAGTCGTTTTCACGTCGCTCGCTTGAAATATTATATAAAAGTTTCTTAATGCGGCGTTATACTTCGGTTGAGCCTGCGATTCGCTCACATTCTTGCTTACATGCTCGGAAGTAAAGAGCACCGATCTATACATCGACAGTGTGGAACGGAGAGCGCGCAACGTCAACGAAGAACGGAGAGAGCGAGCTTCGTTCACAAAAAAATCCCATTTTTCTCCTTAATTTTTCCCATAAAACCGAAATGTATTTCTCCCCAAGAACATTCAAAGCTTCAATAATAAATGGAAAATATGAATTATACAACCCGAACAGAAAGCAAGCGCGAATTATTTTCATTCCATAAAAGTATCATTTTAGAAAGTACCTCAAAGAAAACGAACAAAATATTGAACGAGGGCGAACGAAAAAATGGGAATTACAAATATAACGAAAGAAACGAAAATTACAACTGTCCCAAATCACTTCGCTGTCCGGGCTGATTAAATCAATTTCGAGATCTGATCGAAGACCTTTTCTGAGGACATCGACACAGAATTTGGAGCATTTTCGAGGGCAGTTCTGAAGACATACACATTTTATTGAAATATACGTGTGTTTGCGAGCAAATAGCGACGGATATAAGGTATTTGTAACGTGACAAGGTGGCGGCGGTGGCGAACACGAATCGAATAGATGGTGAAAGTCCCCTGGAGCGAGTACACAGGGGATGGTGGGCTGAGGAGGGATCGGGGTCCAGTAAGGTATATGAGGGCCTCAATCCGAGTCCCAGCTGCTACTCTAGCCTCGCTGCCCACTAATACACTCACAAACAATCGAGAGACAGAAGATAATTAGAAGAAAAATTTAATTTGGAGAAAATGCGCGCCCTTGTGACGGTACGTATGGTGCATCGAGTTGTCGATTCCGCAGCGTCCCTTTTCCTTCCACGCGCTTCTCCTAATTCGTTCATTACGAATTCATTTGTTCTTACGCGTTAATTCAACGTGTGTGCTCCGATACGATTCTCGCGTTAACGCAACGTGCTGCACTTCGTGATTGTGGAAGTGGAATATTTGTGCTCGCCAGATGGAATTTCTCGCATGGATTTAGTTCGATGGTAGATGCTATCGGTGTCGACATTTTTGCGGCAAGTGTTGATTTTTGGTATGCGTTTTGTCGCGAGTGACCGAATCGTCGCATCGAATATTGCATTGAAAGAGTTCGCGTCGCGGTGTTCGCACCGATGCAGCCCGATTCCTTCATTCTTTTTCAAATCGCTCGGCCAAACAAGTTCGTTTCCTATAAAAGCCGAAGTACTCATCGATGTCGACTCTGAAATTCGTAATTAATCACTTAAAATCAATGACAAGGGTCGCTGAAATAACGGACGGTGTTGAAGTTTGCAACGTTGCAGTCCAGCGAAATGAACGAAAATAAGATTTGTAATTCACCAATTTTTTATTTCCCGGCTCGTTGGTGCAGATTAACAAACTACGAATTGCAAATTCAGCAGGAAACAAAATTGAAGATTCAATGCAATTATTCGAGAGTTTTTTTACATCATTTCGTTGGACTCCAACGTCGCATACTTCAGCGTCAAAATAACGGGAAGAGCTTCATTGGCGCGTGAGTCGTGCAGCCCAAAAACATTTTCCTCTTGCAGCCTTTTTTTCCGTTTTCTGCTAATTTTGTCGGCCCTCATCAGCATCATTGGCATCTCTTTATTGTGATATTCCGTAATTGTTTAATTTCATCGAGTGTTTGATAGCAACGCATAATTTGAAGGGATGACGTAATGGTTGTAAAGGTGGAGAGAATGTGTAACGGTACGTAATGTAATCTCGAAAAGAAACGCTGCTCGCCGAGGTCCGAGAAGTGAAAACTCGCTCTGCTGGCCGCGCGAGTCCGCTTATCGCGAACCGCATAACGAACACTTTCTCGGGCACTCGACGGAGAATCGGAAAAATGCAGCTTGCCCCATTACATGTATCGATGTATAATAAAGCAGGCGCAGATACGCTCATGCGTGGCATTAGGAAGCCTGCAATTTCCGGCTCGACAAGTCCGCTTCTTACCGTCCATTTGCATATTCGCCGATCCTTCTAGATCCTTCTGCCCCCTTCCCCGTCTCGTTTCACTCTTAACTCTCGATCCTGATCGGGTTACACGGCCACTCGGCTTTTCCATATAAATCTTTAGCTCCCGCGTATTTTTATATACGACCCGATCCACGGTGTTGCGCCATTTCCAGGATTAGCGGTTAAGGTTTCGATGAAGAAACCGAGCTCGAATTCCGTTCTGTTGATTTTTCTATTAGTTAATCCTCTCCGAAGAGATTCGAATCGATGTCACGATTACGGGTATAAATTTGTCGAAAAAAAATTGCGAAAATTGTCGGTTGTGCGAGATAAAATTTGTTGACGCGGAAATCGATTTTTCAAGGAATCCAACTTCATTGTGATCAACGTTCATATCGTATTTTCGGAATAATCAAAAGAGCATAGATGTCGGAAAAAAATTTCA
This sequence comes from Venturia canescens, assembly GCF_019457755.1. Lineage (NCBI taxonomy): Eukaryota > Metazoa > Arthropoda > Insecta > Hymenoptera > Ichneumonidae > Venturia > Venturia canescens. The sequence goes on along the minus strand of NC_057423.1, from coordinate 1,319,256 downwards.
GTGGAAAAGGAAAATAATGTTGACCCGCCTGTGTTGTCCGGGACAAAGCGCGTTCGTCACGACTCTCTGGACGGTGGTTTCTCCCGCTTCGATATTCATCACCGTATTGAAGCTCTTGTTCATTTACCTAATTCTGAAGGGAGTTAGGGAATTGTATTTTGGTGATTTCGATAGAAAAAACGATCCTCTCGGTTTGTACGATGATTCGGAGAATCCCAACACATTTCCATATTTCGGTGACACGAGCAGCGGAAGTGGTCGCGTGAGGATTTTTTTTTCCCCGGAAATGAGACGGAACGAGAATTCGAGTGGATATGAGCAGTGAGTTTTAATGCGGGGAAATCGGGAATGATGCGTCGCGAGAATAATCGAAATCTTCGTTCGCTCCTTTTTAGTAATTCACGAGTGAAAATACCGACGAAGACTCATTCGATTTTGTTGAATTCCAGATAACGATAGCGGCGACCGTGCTGACGACGGTCCTCTGCCAACAGTACCAAAATCCATCGGCCGAAAATTATGCTCAAGACGAGTACGGTCAATACGACCAACAGGCGCGACCGGCGCATCCGACGCCTCGAAGTTACGAGACCGGAAGTCCAGCGTCGGAACGCCAACAAGCGGCAGCGGCGCCAAAGCCAACGCCGGTCGCCATATTGAAGCAGATCAACCGTCACAACGAGGACGGTTCTTACACGTACGGTTTCGAGGGCGGTGACGGTTCTTTCAAGATTGAGACGAAATTGGCGAACGGAGAGGTCAAGGGAAAGTACGGATTCGTTGACGATACTGGAAAAGTGAGGGTGGTCGAATACGGAGCGAATCAATACGGTTTCCAACCGGCCGGTGAAGGAATTACGGTCGCGCCACCTACGCTCGTTGACGAAACGACGAACAAAGATGGTATTCAGAATGCGAATTATCAGGACTACGATTTTCAGCCGCAGCAGCAGCAGCAGCAGCAACAACCAGCTCCGCAAAGAGCCGTGGCTCGCCCAGTGGCGCCTCCACCCGCGGCACCTCAATACGCTCAGTACGAACAGTCCGCACCGCAATCTCACACTCAAGCGATTTACAACCCTCAAGCGGCTGCACGTGGTCGCGCTGCAGCTCCACCGAAACCCGCGGTTTTCTCTCCCGCCCCTGGGCAATCTCAACTTTTAAGAGCTTACGACGAACCCGCTCCGGCTTCCCAAGCTTACAATCAAGGACCTGTCCAGTTTAGCCCCGCACCTGTCCAGGAACGTTCGCAACCCCAGCCTCGCAGTCAACCCAACGGTGGAATCCTCGATCAGCTTGCCCGAGATTACGCTCTTCCCCAGGGTGGCTCGGCGCCTCTTCACGACATCAGCTTCGGTTATTACTAAGAATTTATCTCGTAACTCACCTTTCATGCGTCCCTATCGAAATCACTTTTGGCTCGTACAAACGACCGGGGAACAAGCCCTTTTATCCTGGATGCAAAGAAGAATGGACTTTTTTTTTAATGCCTTCGGTGACTCCCTTTCCAAATTCTACTTGCGAGGAATTTCGTACATTCCTCGGTTACCCGACATCATTTTTTCTCGACAGGACACGCCGCACTCACGAATGCTCGTTTAAACTTTTTCTCCATGAGACTTTAGGCATTTTATTATATGACAAGGATTGGAGGAAACGATTGAAGTTGGAAGGATCCTCGAGCTTTTCAATGGTTCCAAAGGTTTGAACGAGCGTTTACATTTATTTAAAACGTTGTTGTCCTCTGGAGAAAAATCTTCCTCCAGGACCCGTTCACGCACATTTTCTTTCCCGGTGTACTCGGTCATCAGCTCCCACTAATTCTGCGCATTTCGCTCGACTCTCCTGGTTCCTCTGAATCACTGAAAATTTTGGAAGTATATCACGACGAAAACGGTCGTGAAATAAGAATCCTTCGTCCCGAAGCTTCGAAGGATTTATATTTATGTCGAGTGTATCAATGTTCGAAATAACATGAAAAACATATTTTCCTCGCGACTGTATGGCCTTGCGTTGTTCGATCATTCTGTGATGTATTTCGCGCACTTTTTGTCTGTTTTCAGAGTGTTCGTCGTACGATCGCTCCTCTCATAACTCTGTACTTTTTATATTATTATGTTTATTGTATCACTCGTGAGGGAGATTTAAAAAATGTGTAATAAACCCGTAACATCAACGTGGAAAGTTCCTACTTCGTGAAACATTGAATTCCATGCAATTCCAGCTGCAAATAACGCATAATAGATTAATTAAAGAGCCCGTCTTACGTGCTTCGAGAAGCTGAAAAAGTAGCATATTCGAAATGGCTAAAAAACCCGCCGAGATAACCGAGCGAGCGATTATCTTTCATTTTGCTCAATCATTGAGAGATACTCGGAGAGGAGATAGATCACACGAGCGTAAAAGCAAAAGCAAAAGGGTGCGGTCGGCGCGCTAAACGCGAGAGCAAAATATTCAGCCACGCACTCGTAAATTCTCGCTGCATAGCTTTCTAATCTTTCATTCAGCATGGAGGGAGATAATAAAAAATCCACGAGTTCACCAATCATTTTTCAAACGACAACTCCGGCTGGTCTACACTTCGATTTGCCCCAAAACTCTATAGCTGTATCGTCGCACGTTGATTTTAACGGTCGATGACATATCGACAAAAATGTTGCAAGTTTTTCAACGTATTAAGCAATAGAAAAAAATGCAGGGCGTGGTTTATTTTTCCTCGGAGCCGTGTTCGAGACTGATCAAATTTAAGAGCGCTTTCTAATCGGAAGTTCTCCGTCGCTCGCACCATGCAAAATACTATGCTAATGGAAAAAAACAAAAATTTGTCGCTCACTTTTATAATCAATGTTGCCGCCAGTTTAATGTAGATTTTACGAAGTAGCGGTGTGTCATATTTTCTGGAATTTCTTGACCGATTGATCGGCAGATTCGATCGAGCATTTTCTCTTCAAATATTTTTTCTAACATTGAAAAGAATATTCTTTCGATATCCGCTAAATATTCGACTGCTTTGATTTTCAATTGACCCAAACGATTCAACTTTTTTTTTATGAATGTTTTAAACACTACGAATAATGGACACAAAGATGTCAAAAGTGTGAACAAAATCAATAAAAATTTATTCCGTCCGTGAGATATTGCTCTTTCGACCGATAAAATCGTGCAACTAGTCGGTTGCGCCTGCGACGCTGCAACCCTCCTCGCATACGTGTAAATTCTGAATCTCGTACGATTAATTTAATTTTTCTTATTTTTCAATCGCGCTGCGTCAACCAGTCGAGTTTTTATCACGTCTGGGGATAAGGCAATTAATCAAGAATCTGAAGAGGGACGGCAGGGAGAGAAAGAGAAAGATAACGGAAAAGAGAAACAAAAGTTCCCAGGGATTGAGCCTGATTACATCAGATCTGAGTGGCCTCGAGAGCAAAGAGAAACAAACATTCGGCGAGTCACTCTCGAAGGAGATATACGAGAGCTTTGTCCATTCTCAGAAAATTTAAGAATTTAATCGAATTACACGATTGCCGAATTCACCCGTTAATTTTACACATTTTTATTCCAACACTATAGCTTTGAGCGTTAAATATACGGGCAACTTTTGTTGCACAATCACTCGAGCACGTAAATGAACACGTATTTATGTTCAGGTGTATGTAAATGGTGTGAATTCACATTGTCAAATGTTCTATTCGTGCGTAATATCCTTTGGAAGTTCGGAACAGAAATACGATGAGATCTCGAAGAATCCAGGATGAACACGAGGACGAATGTCGTTTGTCTCTCCGACAGCGGAGTTGCATTATATTCGTGTCACTTTTCTTTTGTCTTATTTTTCTCACTTTTTCAAACTAAAAGACAAGTACTAATTACGAGGAGAAAGGCGGAGCCATGATATATGTGAGTCTTTATGAAGAATTATTCAAATTGATGGACTAATAATAATAACCATTAAGAATAGCTGGTCGAAATGAAAGGAAAAGTGAAAAAATCATGGAAAGTGAGAAATTATTTCGGTGAGGAAAGAGCAACAAATTTTTCTCATTTTCGTACGAGCATCTCCGGCTCTCGAAACAGTTATAATTTCATACGAAATTCTTCATTTTCTTCGCGTACTTAATCGAGTTTCACTCGACGACTATGGAATATATTTTGCCACGCCTTTTTCTTTGCTGAATTATTACGATACAAATTGCAATCAATGGTTTGGCCCATGGCCAGAAATCGTCGTGTCATAATTTATGCACAAGTTCGCTCGCACCGTGCGGCTGTTACCTCACACGAAATGACCTTCTTATACGAATCATGCTTCGGTGAGTGCCGCCCAAGACTCGTATTACTCACGAGGACTACTCGCATTTGCTCTTGCACTGGTATCGCGACCCTCGCGCAACCGATCGGCCGGGGCTCAGGGCTGCGAAGTCGCAGGTCCAAGATTCATCAGTTTTATGAAACTTTTTTCATTCTCGGTCATACGATTCAATTCGTAATCGATTTTTTACGAAATTCAAAAGCTGCAGCCCATTTTACAAATTTGATAATAATCCGGAATAAAAATCTCCATAGAATTTTCTACTTCGCGACAGAAACATCGCAAAATAGAAATTTCGTGACTCGATTCAAAAGGAAATTTCCTGGTAGGTTTCCGCGGCAGATGCGAATATCCAACAAACATATATATGAACGGTGCATTCACGTCGTTGTTCAAGAAACCGAGCGCTTTAGCCATTCATCATGATTAAATCTCCTTTTACTGCCGTAGAAAAGATGTGCATAAACATAAAGGCTATTCGACGTTGACTGAACCTGAGATTAGCCAGAATACTCAGAATCATAATTGAGGCATTCAATTTAGTGGAACGGTACGATATGTAAAAAAAGAAGGATTTTGGTGCAAATTGGTAGGTACGATCGAAAGTGCGTAGACTATTTGCACGTGAAATTTTAACGGGCTCGACGATACCGTTTCGAAGAGAACATTGAATGAGTTTGTTACATCGGATCTTATGGAAATACGTGAAAAACGGAAAAACATTGAAATACTACTGTTAAAAAAGCCACTTTTTGATGAAACGAAGCAAAACCAACTGTCGAGATAGCTCTCGCGAAATTTGTAGTGATTTAACCGTATCGTTTATCTGCAATGTGCAAAGGAAAATTGACAAACGATCAACGCCCTCTCGTATAGCGATTTATAAACAACAGTGCGACTTACAGCTTGCTCTCGAGTTTGAGCAGGGCAGCCAACGGTCAAAAACTGAAATTATAACCCTGCATTGCTGCTGTCAAAGCAAATGTTTGATATTTCGATATATAAAACGAGAAGCTTTTTCTTCGCCAAAATTAGGAACATTATGGTTGAAATAGTTTTTTTTCATCTAAAAGTACATTATTATCATTTTTTCATGTAAATCGAAAAGCAGAATCTAAATTCACGTGCAGTTGGTCAGACGAGAGTCTTTCCATACGAGTCTCACCGCGCCTGCCCCGCAAAAGAGGTATCGTTCTACCTTAAGAGGATGGATCAGTCGGTATATCGCAACCGTGAGTGCGAGAGAGATAGCTGCAAATTTCGATATCGAAATTCTTTGACACAGTTTGACCGATTAAAAAAGGCTCTGTCAGTCGATTTTTGCCATTCTTCTGCGTAGGCTGACAGAGCCTTTTTTTTAATCGGTCAAACCGTGTCAGAGAATTTCAATTTAAAAAATTCCAAGTGAGGTTAATCGACTGATCCATACTCTTAAATAATTTTGAAAATAAAAAATATATAGTTTTTTAAATAAATTTTTCAGGCATTTAGTTATATTATGCCCATCAGTCATTTTGACCACATCAAAAATCATGAGCTCTAATTAAGTGAGACGATGAGTCCGAAGAAATGAATTTTCCGAGGAATGCTCAGGGTTAGATTGCGGTTCGATTTACACGGAAAACATTCTACCGTAAAATTTTTTCGAGGTTTACTGTTCTCCTGAAAGACGAGGTGCGCGAGTTTCATATACACGTGCATTCGTAGAAAACGTATCTAATAATCTCGGGTGTGGTGAGTCTATATCGTGTTAAATAAATACATAAATATACGAATAAAGAGGGCTATACAAACTGTAATGAGACTGCTCTCCTTCCTCGTTGGAGGAGTAACCACCAACGATTCATGTGAAATTACGTAAAAAGAAAAAAATTGTAACAACAAGTTGAGGTTCGTAATTGTTTTTTTTTCTCGGTGTTAACAAGTTCGAAAAAGATAGTTTCGTGAAAATAATACAACTTTCCCCTTCGTTCGTTCGAGTCTCTGCGTGTTCGATCGAGTCTGCGCTGCACATTACGATCTGTTTTACTCTACGATTTTATACGTGTTAACTCTTTTCCTGAGCTTGATGAAACCAATTCCACTTTATCAAGATCCGAGCGTGAGTACCGACACTAAAAAGACCTCCAATGTATACACGGAGACAATTATCTCTACGTAGACAAAAAAGAAGCAAGAATAATTGGGCGTGAAGTTCGATGGCATGTTACCTTTCTAAATTTCCTGATACCGTTCAATGAAAAAAAAGTCATGCTGCGAAAATTCTTCATTTTTATACAGAATTTTTGTCAGGGAATAAAAATACTTTTTTTTTTATTTTTTTATTGCAAACTCTTCGTCATTACTTTTAAAATAAAAATTGATGTTCTCATTTTTTATTACACGTGCCAATTGCAGAATTCCATCGAAATAATCGTAACCCAAGATTTCAAAAATGTGCAAAGTTGTAATGAGAAAAAAACCTAGTTAACATAATAAAATAATTGAAGCTCAAAGTGGTTAGAGATGCGATGAAAATTTAATGATGCGTTTCACAATCGAGCGGAATCGATTACGCGTCTGTGCGGTTTACCGCAAATCCATGTACGCATGTGTTTGCTAATTTTTCGAGTAATTCCAGTCTATGGATAGTTCGGAAATGGCGAATTATCGCTTCCCTCCTATTTCCTATTCCGTCGATCCATTTTTTCAAGCTCATTCGGGCGTAAACAAAGTGAGAAAAAAATCGAAACGACAAGTGCTCCACGCTCATATTCGAGAATGTAAACGGGGAGCGCAAACCCAGTAATCCATTCAAGAGATGTTTCCTCATTGATGATCCCGAGAGTAAAACTCGCACGGAGCGAGTGAGAGGGAAAAAATCTCGTCGGTCTCGTCGAGTACTATGGTAAACGAAAGCAAGTGTTTCACGCGAGTTTTCTCTCGCCCCATAGCTCATCCACTACTTTATAGAAGAGACTAGGTCAGTGGGTTTCGCTCTTACTTTGCAGATTGCGATCAATTTGAGACGATGCAAAAAATCAGGAGGATAAAAAATAATACACGCTGCGAAGATGGACGAAGCATAAAAGAAGAGACACTTTTCGCGAAGTCAGGCGTCATGACAGCTGCGCTGGATCAATTTTCACATGCAAAAGCAGCCGAGAGCGCTTGAGCGTCGGATGAAGCAATTATTTTTTCTCCGACTTTTATTCTCCCATCTTTCCATAAATCACAATTATGAAACCGCGCATTTCCCATGTTAGTATAATGCATTTTTGAACATCACGATCCGCGAGAAAAAGAAACATCCTCCATCTGTCCGGCGAACCTTCCGGATCGTCTTTTTAACGAAGATTAACTTTGAAAATGTCTAGTGTGAGGCTATTGACGAATAAAGTCTCGTCGCGAGAGGCTAATTGACAATGCACAAGAGATTCGAAACGTATGTGGGCTCGTAGCAGGGGAGCCGATAAAACGCTTTTACATCGTGGTAATATCGTGTCAAAGGCTTGAAAGGTACATGAGCAATGGACTCTAATATATCTCTTTCGTATCGTGGAGATAATATAGTGTTAAAAAACACGTATGCACACCGAGACTCGAGGATACATTTTTCGTAAGGGAGTAAAGGATAAAAAAAGATTTAGATCGTAGGTCGTCGTGTGACCGTTGAAATATATACTATTCACAGCTTAATATTTATATACGTGTAGAAAATTCTATGCAAAACTAAATGTATCTCGATTCTTCACCCACTAAATGTATCTCTTCTCACGGCCCAAAGACGCCAGACCGACTGCGATGTATGTTGGCTAATCCGTATCCGCCTTCGTATTCAACTATTTTGCTGTACTTGTCTATGTGTAGAGACTCGCATAAAGTACTTGCTATATCAATGCTCTGGAGTAATACAAATGCGACGTTTTGATGCTTTCTTTTGAGCGAGCAGTCCGGGAGGTGTAATTTCAGGCGACGCATCGGGCATAACAATTCAAATTATTTGGCAATGATTCGTGGTATGCGTTCATTTGTGCGTTCCACATTACTCGCATGAAATTCCGCACGAGAAGCGGATCCGATGGTTAATCATGTGACGATTAATTTTTCATATTTATCCCGACATTGAGCAAGTTTGCAAATATTTCACGACCTTTTTGAAAAGGGCCTTCGTTTCGGAAACTCGTGTACGAAAATTCTCATAGTTTCGCAGGTTTTTCGATAACCCCATTCGCGGACAAAGTGAAATCGAAGATGTTTTTTCTGAGATATTGATTATTCGAACTGTTTTAATTAGCGAGTCACTTGCTTAGCGGATGTGAAAACGAATTGGAATGGCCCGTGTAAATACGAGGAAAGTGACACGAGTTTGGCAACCGGTGTGGACGTCATCGAAGAAAGCCGTGAAAATTTTTTCAATATATATTTAAACTCAAACGTAAATAAAGGCCTATCGATCCAAAAAACATATTTGGACTAAATACATATTTAAATACAGACGCGGAATGATACACGAGGCCAACCAACTCACCAGCTCTACAGTCTACGGAAGAGACCACGAGAGAGTCTCGCTAGCTCAACCGTGTATGTCCAAGGAGTAGAGTAAAAGGTCCCCACTAGCGACGCTAAAAAGTGTTTGTTGCTCTTTCTCTCTCTCCCCATCTTACAGGTAAGGTTATAAAGGATCGTGGTTCGTACTATCCGTCTGCACTCTCTCAGTGAAACTCACAGAGGATCGTTCTTTCTACGTCATCTCCTGTACAGCGTATCCACGCACCATGAGGATTACATTGCTGGTATGTCAGATCGTATTTATCCTTGTCGCTAATCACCGATGAGAATTTTTTTTTCAAGTCCCATACACTTTACGATTTTCCCTTCGAATTAACACGACCGATGATCACTGTCAATCCTCGTAATTTCAAAAATTTATCGTCGATACTAATCCTGATAATTGTTGGAGTTCACTTTTGTTTTTTGTTTTTTTTTTTGTTTTTTTTTTAAATATTTAATTGCTATTCGCGCCCGAATTAATAATTATTAATATAGCACGTAGAGGTAATTGAATCGCTGAACAAAAGTGTGCATGTGTTTAGATGTTTTCTTTTGGAAAGTGAACCGAATGATCAACGATAGCCAACTTTTTCTGCTAGTTTGATAGTACTGAGAAAACGTGTGATGAAAATGAATTAGATTTTTTTCTTACTGATTTCGAGCATGCTTTCGATGGGAAATAAAAAAAAAAGTGGTCGTCCCATATCAAAGACCAGCACAATTTTTTCGCTCGTTTGTAATACAAACGATCGTCCATCGAGATCACTTTTCGACGTGATATGAATTTTATTTTAAACAAAAATAATGTTGTTGTAGAAACATTATTTTTCTATCGAACCGGTTGATCGACATCGAGGAATGTAGATCAGAATTCGACTTGATGATTTTTGTATCGGGATCAATTTTATTCGTAATTGGAGGGGTGTGTTTAAACTCGTTATTGCTAATTTATTGGTTAGAGTTGGAATAAGGATAACGTTTAATATGATAAAACTTCATCGTTCGACAGAGTCGCGAACCGGCGCGAAATTTTAATTACTTATTCAAATATATGGAAAGTTTCGTAACGTTGCGTGGACATTCCACACACTTGAATACAGATATGCATCAACGCAGTTTTCGTTTTGGAAGAAAGGAAAGTTGTTATGAATTATTAAGAGGAGTGAAAAATGTAGTTCGTGGACGCAGAGCGTTTGGAATCGTTAGAAAACGAAAGTCTTTCGATGCACTTTCTTTTCAACCCTTGAATGAACAACGCGTAATCGATAAACGATTTCAAGCGTCCGCGGAGCTCTTTGAATTATTCGCGTCTCGTTGGTACGTGTCTCGGGGCGTAATTGCGCAATATATCGTTAAAAAAAAATATATCACGATGTAATCTCGCGAGGCAAATGGAAAAAAAAATAAAAACATCGTTTAAATTGGGCGGCTCTTTTTGAATCGCGTGGGGTCAGGGTCGCCTAACTTTCGATTTCGCTTGAGAGTCGCGCCCGTTTTTCGTCCCAATTATCATCGGAATTATCGAGTGCAAAAACGAATGGTTTACGAACCGGGGATAATCGTTTATTTTCATCGTGACTCAAGAAGCGATCTTTTTTCTTAATACTCACACACGCTTCATTCTCTTCGTGTATTTTATAAATCATATATTCGAGCAACAAAACGCATATAAATAACAGCGTAAACACATCGTCCTCGTACTATATTTACAGTACTCAACCACGATGATACAAATCAATTCGCGGAAGAGTATATATAATTTCCATCCAATATATATTCACATTTTATGCAAATGAAGACTCGGATCATTAATTCAAGCTTCCTTGAATTCAAAAACACATGTCTTTGTACACCGTGTGATATTTTCCGAGGGCGAATATCTCTTCGCTAGAAAAAATCATCTCACGCATTCAACACGCAACATATAGCGATGCTTTCAAACTTTTTTTATATACACACATACGCAAAGCGATATTGTAAGAAATATATATAATAAAACGGTTTCTAGGCTAATCCCAGGAAAATACAAGCACTCGTTAAATTGCCATGTATTACTACAACCACCCAGTTCTACTGATATATTGCTCGCTGTTCCTACCCGCATCGTATGTGTAACCCTCTGCGTATTTTTTCGTCGACTCGTGTGTGGGTGCATATCCATATAACACAAACATATATTCCTATATCTATATGTATTTAGTGATACTTTCGTGTTTAGTGCAGTTGTTCTCTTGAGTCACGTTACAACCACTGTGGGAAAATGCGACGAGATATACTGCGAGGCTTACTTTCCTCTCTCTCTCTCTCTCTCTCTCTCTCTCTCTTTCTTTCTCTCTTTTATTTTTTCTCCGATAATTACCTCCCAGCGATATCTCTGTTCCTGTACCTTCATCTCTTCCAAGTCTCCTTCAACGTGTGCCACTCTCGTTTTCACCGAGGCGTGTTTACTCCCCGGGACCGAGGAATCCGGGTCGTTCGAAATCGACCACCTTCTTTTCGAGGGCCCAACCTATTAAGATTTTCTAACAGAGCGCTCATCGCGTGTACGCTATTTTATTTTTCTTTCACATCTTTGGGGTGGGACTCAATGAAATGGGGAGAAATTGTTGCTCTATGAATCATCGTCGGTTGAGCGAAACACTCGATGGATTAGCCGAGACTGAGCTTTATGGGTCTTTCAATTAATTAGTGGATTATCGCAAGATCGATCAATGCAATTAATCGATAGAGTTTTTTTAAACAGCGAGGTTTCATTCATTGTGAAGAATTACTAAAAAATCACTATTGTACGATTTTATGAACGGTATGCTTAATAAAAATGATGGTAATTTGCTCGTTGCCCGATGCCCCTGCGCCGCCAATTAAGGTATTCCTTTCATGAGCCCGAATATTCTACGAATAACTGATTTTAAATAATAATAAAGGAAAAGTGCATGCGAATAGATTGGCGAAATTTCAGGTCAGCTTATCGAACATTTAATGAAGAATTAAAACTTTAAATATCGTAAAATTTATACGGGAGCTTATGGAGATTCCATCATCACCAAATTTCTATTTAATAATTCACATACTAAATAATTCTAAATTGCTGCATACAAACTGTCTCACAAGTAGAAAAAAATGTAAGGAATCCATAACGACGATAAAAATAAAGGGTTGCCGAATGCTTAAAAGAGATATTAACGATAGAAGTTGGAAAAATGGCAGAAACAGTCGCTTTTCCTATATAATCGCGACTTCTCGGAGGTTCGGAATCAGTCCAAATTTCGAGCGCCCTAATTTGCGCGTTCAAAAAATACGGTCATGCGAAAGGAATACCTTAATTTTTCCCTATAAAGTGGACGATAAAAAGCGCGGTGAAAATGTTGATTGTAGATTTTCATTGAAAAAAACAAATTCACTTTCTCTTTGTTTCGTCCATCTTGGAATTTCTATGAATCGATACGGAGTTCGAGTCGCGTCGGTCGCGTGACAAAAATCATGGGCAAGCGATGAAGTAACAATAGAAATTAACCGTTCTGTTTTGTCCGCAGCACTGACAAGGGCACTTTGTGGATCGTGCTTCGAATCAATAACGAGCTCTTTCAACGTTCGTTTTATTAGCTCGCCGTTTAGTCACGATATCACTTTGTATTTATGTTTGTGGACTTTCTACATTTTTTCTATTCGAGTACTTCGTCGCGAATCATTCGAGTGCTCTCTGCTTCGGCTTGTCCGGCTGTCTCTTTCCTTCTTTTCACGCATGCTTGCTCCCTTAACGCGTGCATATTTTACCCACAAACCGCATCGCCACTCAACATCGTCGGTCTCTTTGTTCCCCGCTTCAACGTTTATTAGATTTTCTTTTATTTCTTTCGGTTTCAACGTTCACTTGAGATATATATCTCCGGTTAGAAATGAGCTGGTCAATTGATCTTATTCGCTGCGATTGTGAATTTTTGCCGAACCTCAACGACTTCGAATCTTATTTTATACTGAATCAATTCGTTGTCACTAAAATTTACTCATCGTGCGACAATTTAAGGATCAGATCAGTGAATCGGAGAAAAACATTGTGGAAGATGGGAAACGGTATTACTGTTAAAAAAAATTCTTATCAGCTGGAATCTCACGCGAAGCCTCCGCAGGCTGAAACCGTATTCTCAGGGTAATAATTTTGCATATTAAAGTGTGTAACGTAACAAAAAAGACTGAGTCGTGAAATTTTTTTAGAACATCCGCCAAACCGCGCGTGCTCAGTTTTCCAAGCCCCGTTCGGTTTCTTCACCTCGTTTTTCTTTTTTATTTTCTTATTATTTTTTTACGACTTTGTTTATATTACGCTGTCAGACTGGTTCCCGCGCAATCATTGCACGTTGATCATAACGACACACAAGTACAGCATTCTCCTCGATGTTTCTTACTTATATTTTACTTCGAGGCGTTTTCGTTCTTCCTCGCAATGGGGTCTTTTTATTTCGTCTTGCCTAGAAATTAGGGATTGAAACAAATGGGGTTTTTGACCTTTTTTTTGAACTCGCTCTTCTGTGAATCTGTAGACACGCGGAAAGGTACTTTCGGTCGCGTCTGATGGGACACACATTCCGGCACGAGTTTCACGTTCGGGAAAAATTTCTATTCTTCCCACGCAACCTGTTCAATGGAGAGAAATTCTAGTGCAGTGTCATTGAGACGTTTTTCGTTGAAGTACATTCTACGCAAGGTGCACGCGCGATTTGTTCAAATTCAGAGATTGAAAGTGGACGGACAGCGAATGGACGGTCAGAAATGATTTGCAATATGATTTACGCCCTTTCACGCAGTTTAATATAAAACGAACGTACGTATGTAATCTGAATGACGTTACATAGGTGTATTTCATGTGCAATGGGAATCTATAAGAACGCGGTTTCACTTTCATTTTTCCGTCCTTGGAATTGCGGAAACGCGAGAGGTTCTGGATTTTCTTTCTATTTCTTTTTCCTTCGCGGTATCTTTTTTTCTCGTAGAGTCCGTGCAAAGTGTTCTCGAAATGGTAATATCTCGATAGGATTAGATATTATGGTTTTTGCAAGAAGGAACGTCAGTCTTAATACGTAAGTAAAACACTGGCGGCTACGCTTGTGGTTCGTTAATTAATAGCGAGCGGTAAGTCCGAGAAGGAATAATAAAAAAGAAGAATTAGCTTCGGGCTCCGCCGAGCTACGATGATTCGGAGATTCCAATTATGCCGGGCAAACTTTCGATAATTGCAATGTGCTCCTTCTTTTTTCATCGTCCGAAAGAAAATTCAAAATAATCTGTCTGCTATACTCGTTTCTTCTTTAATGCGGGAGCAATTGGCAGATTTGCCAAGTCATTCAATTGCTGCTTCTCAATTTGCTTTCGTAGGGATTCATTATAGCGGAGGAAAGTCCCTATTATGTTTTCAATTTGAAGCAGACGCGGATGTTGGATTGCCTACAGGAAATAAGTAGATTTTTAGTGAAATTTGATTGATTCTAATAAACTCCATTTCGATATACCGAGCCTTCACGGCCGGGAGGAGACAAATTGTTTGAAGAACTCTTCCATTTATTGAATCCTATTAAAGATCGAATGAAAATCGTTTGCGTATATTTTGAAAAATCTGCAGGTTCCGTTGCGAATATTGGAAATATTATTATTTATTCGGAAACCAATTTTCATTCGATCGGCTTTCGTATCGAGGAAGTCACGCGACTCGGCTAAAGAAGGCGTGGTGGTTGTTGACGGAATATTTTCTCTCCTACATCGGCGCTCAAGCTCGAGAGCACGATTCAAATATATTTGTCGAATGTCCATTTTCTATGTTGCTCCGAATCTCGGGCTGTCACCTCTTCCTGTGTGTGTGTGTGTGACTGGAACTGCTACAGCACGGATTACAGAGCTCTTAACGTCACGATTTTGCCCGCTTTCGTATAGAACCATTAGCTTCCAGTAATCCGGATATTCCAAAACTTTTCGACATCTTTCCTCCAATAAAATCATAAACTCATTGAATTTCAAATAGTAGCTGCCGGGCTAGAATCATAAGAAGAGAAATGTCAGTTAACGTGCATGATTGCCGAGTTTATTGACATTTCATTGACTCGTATTTACATTTCCCTATGAGAGCATCTGAAATAAACTGCTCGATCGACCTTAGCTCGATTCACTTTCAATTACGACTACTAGTTTCTCGTTCAATCCTTTCAAGTTCAAGAATGAGCAGTAAAAAACATGAAATCAGCGATTTAAAGTCCATTTCCATTTAACAACGAAGCGACGTTACAATAAACTACAATCCGTATGCATATTTTATAGGCTACTTGAAATACGAAGTGGTTCCGTTCTCTCTAACTTTACATAAATATACACATATAGTATTTGGAGTCCCTTGACTCACATTACGAGAGAAATAACTCTGTTAAAACCTCCGTGGTAAATTTCTTTTATGGACTCTCTCGCCAACTATTCCCTCTCGCTAAACAAATATGCTCGACTTTTACCATGCACGAATACCTGTCTTGCTTTCAGAACGCTCTCGTTGATTCATGCCTCCGCAACACAACCAGTTCACACTCTCACTGTGACCGAACACTCCTCTCTTTTTCTCTTCTCGAAGTACTCCTCATTTTTCCCTTTTTTTCGTCTATTCATGACCGACCTTGGGAACACGATCCTCGAGTCCCACGATGATTCATAGATTCTTAAGGTAGATGACAATGAGAATATTCCAGTAGAGGCTCATTCCTCTTCCGGAAGTTTCTCTATGCTAGAAAAAGTGTTTGCTTTGAGAGTATTACAGTTTTTATTCTCATTGATTTTCGTATTGAATTCCTCTTTCTGCACTCGGGAACAGGTGTATCGAGTTGCATCAGGGATCCGAATGATCAAGATCGCATTTCTTTTTGATCTGTGGATCATTTTTCTCGATCTATAATTTCCGATTGATCAATTTATTTGCTTTCCTCACAATGATGAACTTCTTCATGAACTCAGGTACGAAACAGTCGGATGTAAATTCAACGTCGATCTATTGTTGCCTTCTCTCAGCATCGAGTGCAAAAAATAACTGCTTTATATTTGTACTACATCCATTAAAGCACAAATTGTTTTATCACATGATCTCCTCTCATTTTGAATCGCTTATTTATTTATGGATCAATTTGATATTGCGGTACGAAAGAACACAACGGGAGACCACTTTAGATTACACAGAGCGATATATAGGCAGAGTGTGATAGGGAACGAATGATTAATCTTTCGAGAGGTGAACGGTACCGATGGTTTGAGATCGTTCGAACTGTCCAAGCCTCACAGAGGCGTGGTACGTTGAAGAAACGTTTTATTTTTCGTTCAAATAACATTGTGTCTGACAAAACCACGGTCAAATTTTTTCATGTGGTCCACCACCAGGCGTTCAAGATCATTTATGGATTACATATTTATATGCGGTCAGTAATAAGCGGCTTCGCATGAATGATGATAAAATGGTACACGCACTCGAAAGTTTCGAGACGAGTCAAGGCCGCATGAAACTAACTTTTGCCCGGAGGGCCCTCTCCCGGAGTCGCGTCGAGTTTATGTACTTTTCGTTGGACTCTGAGGCGCGAAGCTCTGAATTTCGTACGTTATTATTCGCACTAAAAACAGTCTCCCTTTCCTCTTTTAATGGAGTGCTTAGCCAATATAAGCGAGCCGCGATTTCGTAGACTTTGGGTGCACTGAACATTTTTTTTCCTCTGTCGTAAGTCTTATTCATTACGGGATAATTGCTGGAAATGGGGCTAGTGTATTTATCGTCTGTTTTTGAGGGCGTCATTAGAGTGGAGTATAATTAAATAATGAATTTTTATCTTATTTCATTCTTGATTTTTTTGTCTCATTCCCTGCTTCCAAGAACTCCAATAGTCGATGTTATTTGCACTGCAGGTTTTAACAAAAGTGGATTAATTGCTATTTTTCATGAATTTTGAGGGATCGTGACGCGCCGTAATTTTTCTTTTGTTCGAAAGTGTTTTCATGTGGGTAAAAGTGACAGTGGGCTCATTTCCTGTGGCTCGACTCGTGTCACAGGCATTTCAAATAAAGGCGCTGTTTTAATGATTTAAAAATATTTTCTCCGCGAGGCGTGGTGTGTTCGAGAATTACTCGAGAGACGTGCGCGGTTCAAGGAGAGCCGGCGAGAACGTAGATCGAACATGAGAGAAAGAATGAGTGAGGCGGAGAGAAAAAGAAGGAACAGGAGCGCGGAGATACGACTCTATGAGTCTGAATCTCACGGTATAGGCAAACAGCAACTGTTGAATGTGAGGCCGAATCAGTTCCATTTGCCATCTCGTAGCTCTTTCGATGTGCTATACGTGCTACGGTTATGCTCGCCTCGCCCGGATTCGGGTCGACCTCGTTGTTGCAATTACGTAACCGAAGCAATGTTTTTGCCAAACCACTACGGATTTTCCCACACCGTCGATTCCAGCCGGAAGCTCGACAGCGTCTGATCGTTCAATCGATCAACAAAATCACCATGAAACAATAATAATAATAATAATTTGTTTCCTATGAAAATAGATGTCCGAAGAGTGGATTTTCATTCTAGAAGATTCATGATTAATGAAAATTAGAAATTTATATATTATCCTCGGGCTCAACGAAGTGTTGCAAGTCAGGAGGCCGGAAATTGTCAGTTTGTGGTTCTTCGCGGAGGCTCGATTCTTTCGCGTTTCGTTAAGAGCCTAGTAGACACGTCAACGACGTAAATATAGTGGTTTAAATAGCCCGGTGCTAGGTCTAGGATGCATGTAACGCACCCAATGAGTAAGTGCTCGAGGTTTTCTGGCCGCAAAGATAGTAAGAAGTAACCTACGCGATCATCCAGCCGCGAAACCCACTCTCCTGCATGTAATATACCTGCTCCGCTTCCTATACTCGCATTTAATCGGCCGGTTTTATTACGGCGGCATACAGGTTTGGTGGAATTCATGTGAATATAATTTCACATTCGTATGTTGGAATAGTATGTTAGAAATGGTGTTTGTAATTTATAGAGTGCTGTAAAATTTTGTAGGGAAACGTCCTTGGGATTTTCTAGGACGCGGTACCGTTAATTGGATATTTATTATTTTCGCCGATTTCACGGAAAAGTCAGTTGTACGTTATTCCGTTTTTCTTTTCGCTTCGAGTCGCGCAACGGCGGTATAAATCTGCAGAGACATAAAAGGAAGTCGTGCGAACTTATGTTATCACAATGCGGCAGTAGAAATTCTCTTGGGATCGAAACTGTTCAAGAGAAAAGCCGGTTAAATCGCTCTCATCATTGATCGAATAGGATCGAGATATTGTACGGGTGTTGGTGCGCTCATATATTGAGCCGAACAAGCGCATGGGTACGTTGCACGCGTGAGACGAGAATGGACCGCGAGTAGGAGAGAGTGGGAGAGGAAAAGAGTTAGTAAAAGGCGTGCTCGAGATAACAAGTTCGTGACGTAAGGACTTTGAGCCTGGTAGCTTTGGAATGATCGAGAATGCCGTGTATTAAAACGCCTTGCGTTAACTGGGACACGGGACTGGGAATGAAAATGCCGCGTAATTAGTGGAAAAGCCATTTTTGAAATGGATCAGGAAAAATTAAGACAGTTTGCTCTCCTATGCCGTTACTTTATGTTCGCTGCGCACGACGTTATTTTTCGTGGTAGAAAGGAGGCGTGTTGCACTTTCGCGGATGCTTTCTACGGCGAAAAATAGCGTCGTATGCAGCGGATTTCGCTCTCTGTACTTTGGTTGATCGTATGGTTTACTTTTTGACAGATAATCCCGGCATGCCTGTTCGCCGTGACGACAGCTCGACGGGTTCAAATTCGTCCACGAATCGCAGAGCCCCAGGTTTATTACGAGGATGAAGATACGGCCGAAGCAGAGGAGGAATATGCTGCGCCAGTGGCTTATCAGCCTCGTACGCGTGCTCTTCACACGCCACGTTCCAAGGACACGTTGCAGTCGTCGAAAGCACCGCCAGTTCAGACGATACGTAATTACAACAAGGTGAACGACGATGGATCGTTCACTTTCGGTTATGAAGCGGCAGATGGTTCCTTCAAGGAGGAAACTCGGGGCACCGACTGCGTGGTACGCGGTAAATACGGCTACGTCGATCCGGACGGTAACAAGCGCGAGTTCACATACGTCTCGGGGAACCCTTGCGATCCCAACGCCCCGAGGGAAGACGACGACGATTTGCCGTCGAAGCAGCCGGAGGACGACATCAGTGGGCCGGCTAATTATCCATCGGTGCGCCCGTTGGCGAGACCTCGACCGAATTACCCTCAGACAACGACCGCTCGTGCCCCAACGACTATATTCCAAACGGAGTATCAATTGGACGACGACGCCAGCCAGGAGTTGGAGGAAGATACAAAGCCCCGGTTAGCACCACAGTCCTTCCGCAGACCCCAACAAAATTATCTTCAACTCGAATCTCTACAGTCAGAAGCGCAATATCCTACATCCCCGGCACCGACTACCTCTCTGTATAGATTATCCACTCCGGCCCCGCGATATCAGAGTCTGACGACACCCTCCCCGATCGTTCGGTCAAGACCCACGACACCCTCCTACCGAGCCGTCGAGACGAGCACACGTTCCATACCTCGTGAAAGACCGCAATCCGTTGCTATCACCCCGAGACCTCGCGTTGCCCAAGTTGCCGCTCAGTACGTTTCGCCCAGCAGCACCGAGAGACCCGGGGTCGTTTACGCCACCCGCCCGCAAAACAGCCCTGTCTCGTCTCAGCGCTTCGCCAGCACGACTGCCAGCACGCCCCAGCACCATCTCAACTTTGCCGCTGAACTTGAACGTTACGTCAATACCGTAGGCGTTACAAGGCCCTCCCTGGAAACGGCACGTCCCTCCTCGTCGACGCCAAACTCTATACCCTCCGGCAAAGTTAAATCGAACGAGCCGATCTATCAGTCCGAGCTGGTTTACGATCCCACAACTGGTCAGTACAATACCCAACTCTATCAAAGCCTGCCTCAAACGGTGGGTGACTTTTCACTCAGTCACAAGCTCCAACCGTTCGTAGCCCAGCAACAGTCCCATATCGGTATCCAGCAACAAGCGGTTCCGGCACCTCGTCAACAGTCCCCGTTGTACAGACAACCAGCCCGGCCTCAGTCCCAGATACAGGCTAGTCAAGCCCGACCCCAGGAAGCTATCTTTCGACAACAACAGGCCGAACTTCTTCAGCAATCCCAGCAGCTCTATTCCCAACAACAGAGACGTCAACAGCAGCAACACCAACCATCGCCACCTCACAGATTCCAGCTTCTCGAGTCGCAATCGGATCCTCAGGGTTTCTACTACATCCAAGCACCCTCCGGCAGAGGCCCCGTTTCACCCTTATCAGTAGGTCAGATAGATCAGTTCCTCCGCGGGGGTAATCCTAACTTTTGATTCCCCTCAAATATCACCCTAGAATCATTCGCCCGTGTCAAAGACGATTCATCGAGTACCCGCGTTTCTTACATTTCTTTTTATATACCGTTGTTCGCGCTCGCTTCTCGTTACATTTGCAACGAAACAATGGCTAATCCGTATTTCGACCAATTTTACTCCCTTAGGTTCCAAGCCCAGATAGTTTTTGACTCCACCAGGAAATCGCCAGACCCGACTTAGCCAAGAATTTCTTAACCCAAATGAACGGCAAGATGAGGTACGGTCGTTGACCACACGCTTCATCAGCGATGGACCATTCCGTTGAATGGGGACCGAAAAAAAAATCTGTTGCTGATGACGAGCCATTGAGTTTTCCATCGATCAGGGTAGCCCGCTTCGTGTGGTCAATCATCGTAGCATCTAATCTTAACTTGGATTTCTAACGCCTTCCGATATTTTTTCTCGAGGAAGAGAAACAAGATCTGATATGCGGAAGAGAACGCGTCTCACGCATAGCAATGAAGCGTGGATGCGGTGGTGCACTTGAACGAATGCCCGGTCCGATGGTCCTGGATGAATATCTATGAGATTGCCAATGAACTCCGGTTAACAACGAGCAGACACGCTAACATGTATATTTATACACATACGTATATTCAAAGGTATTTCCAGTGATTCAGGAAACTTTTCATTCGATCAACATCGAATCGACTTTCACGCGAGGTCTCTCTTTTTTCCTCAATCGATTAGCATTTTCCATTCGGTTTATTTTCAGAGTTCAAACACGCCCGTTTTGTTTTCAAAGCTGCTTACACAGCTCGTCCATTCGCCACGTCTCACAGTTTATATATTACAGTCACATTCGAGAAAGAAAAAGACAGAGAGTGAAAGCAGGTCCTGACGCAAGATTATGCCCATTGCTCTCGACCCAGAGTTATGTTAGCCGGCTATGTTATGTTAAGATTATGATTTTAGCCGGCAACTACGACTCGTATTATTCGTGTCTGACCTCCCGTGACACGCCAAGAATTTACCAAGCAAAATCACTTTTCACAGTGAACTCCCAACTAAATTTATTCCACGCTCCAGCTTCAACCTCATTTCCGGTTGCTGAAATTTCGTCTACCTCTCTTGTGAATATTTTTGTTACCCTCTTGAAATTTGTAATCGGAGCAAATCACTGTTCGCGGTGGGCTTACGAATCATTAGCTCGAAAAAAAAGGATTCCGTAATTGGCTTTGAGTGTAATCAATATTCTTATTATACTGAATTACGTTACAGACCCAATGGTCGTTTCTCTTTGTTCATTTAACAATGCAACAATTTGAATAATTTTCTTTCATACCCGTATCGATCGAACAATGAGGAGTCTCAAAAGTGTTTGCTGCGGAACACAAGCTATGCCGATCGTTACGAAAGTCAGTCTCGCTCTTGAGAACTCGATTGGCGAGAGTTGCACAACTCGAGCACAACACGGCAGAACCAAAAGGATCGATCGAACATGCGCAGTTGTTACTTTTGATGCTGGGTGTGTTTCTACAAATAAACAGCTATAATGCGATCGATCTGGGAACTTAGAACTTCACAAGACCTCGAAGTTATTCGAAAAAGGGAAAATAACGACGAATACGTATATTTTATTTTACGACTTTTGTCAGCCGATCCAACCGGAATTTTTCAAATCAATCTGTAAAGAAATACAAAAGTTTCGATCGAGGAACCAACATCGTTCCTGACTAGTGCACTCAAGTTTTCCTGAATTACTGGACATTTTTTAAACTCGTGGACCCGAAGCGTTAGACGAAGTGGAGCAAAATTATCAGCTATCCTTGATGCATCCGGAAACCCAAATATTAACTGTAGACTGTCCTGCTAATGAATTTATCATGGAAATAACCGTGTCTCTCTATCTAATCGACGGATTGTGATCAGCGTCGGCGATTTATTCCACTCTCGATGTGGAACGGCGTCGACTTCATTTTATTATCATTGTAAATATTATTATTATTATTATCCTAGATCATAATTAATTAGCGATAGTATTTCGTCATTCGAGATATTAATAAATATATTATCCAAGTAACACGAATGTTATTAAATATTTTAGTGGTGCGATCAAACGAATCTGCAGCGATTTTTGTAAAACTCTGCCTCAATCGGTCCCAACTATTTTTTTACTACTTGTAAGTGTGACGTGACAATAAAAATGATGAAAAATTGAAAAGCTACGGAAGATTTTTTAAATATAGATTCGTGTTTTATTCCGACGAAATATTACGACATTCGCGCGGACAATTATCTCAGGTCGACTGCGAGATCCACGTTCAAATTTAGTGAAAAGAAAGACAAAAAAAATCTGATTACGAATCCACTTTTGTTAGCTCAACTAATTTCTTAGCTTGACTAATACTTGAAATTGGAACGTGGAAAAGGGACAATTGTCTACGCATACATATTTATACTCAATTCAATTTATAGTCTATATTTTCTGTCTCGTTTTAAGAAAATGACAATTTTACTTAATCCTTAATTTGTTACTGTTTTGTTAATTTCAAATAGTACTCAAGGAATAATTGAAGTAAGGCTGGACGATGGTCAGTGACCTCCTCCCATCACACACTTTGGCAATGAGAGCCCACGTGTGAAAAGTTGTTTCCGGTTTAGTGGGGAAAATAGGAAAGTCAAAAGTAACGTAGCATGTGGTTAGTCGACGGGTTTGCCGTTACGTCAATCAGCGTTAGAGCGAGAGTGTTAACCGAGTACTCGAGTTCCTTGAGCTCCCCTCGACAAGATCGCGTGCAAAAATTTCATATTGACAGCTGTCTTGTTGTTCCTTCCTATTACCTTTTCCTGTTCGAGCTTTTTGCGTAAAAGGGAGTAGCAAAGTTTGCGGTTGAGATAAAACTAGTTGAGAACCGAAAAAATGATACAAGTAAAGTAATTCTTGTTGTTACATAAATTTATTGAAATTATTTTCGATGTTTTGAGTTAGCAGACACACTGTCTATGGGTAAGTTCCTCAGTGATAAAATTAAAAAAAGTATTGAAAAAAATGATCAGAATAACATTGTAACGAAATGGAATAATTTAAAATGTTTGAAAGTAGTTCAACAAGTGTCCGAATTCATAAATAACACTCCATATACGTACACCTTTCAGTTGGAAACGTCCAGTGAAAGTGAAAGAAAATAATGGTTCCTGTCTCGTTGAGGTTGGCGTTCGATTTCAATTTTCGTAATCATCTCAAAATAAATAAATAAATATGATAGATTGGACCGTACTTATAATGGCTTGGATAAATGGGGCTTTCTCGTTGAAGAGATTAAATGAAAAATCATCAAGGATTACATTGGTGAGTGTGATTTATTCGTTCCTAACATTTATTTCCTGTGCCCAGCGAATTGGAGTGATAAAAGGATTATAATCGAATTAACATGATTTCTCAATGGAATTTTTGCTTGTGAGCCCATCGTTATCCGGTGTGCTGAAACGATAATCCTGGAATTGCAAAAAAAGAAAGAAAAAACGTTACCGTATGCAGACATCGTTGCTTCTGTAAATGGTCTCAGAAAGAGTACTGAAATTAGGTAAGTACGACTCATCAGTGAAAAAGTAAGTGGAAATGTGTTCCTGTAAATGAGTTTTTTCTACGGGATTTAATAGAAGTAGAATATCCTTGAAAAGGACGAAATTCAACTTGACTTTCCTGCCCCATTTTTGTTGTTGATTAGAGGAGAAGTTTAATGGCAAGACAGTTTCAGAGAGAACGGGAAATCGGGTAGGAGCCAGGAATAGAATTAGCATTGGCCTTGTAACCGTCGAAACGATGGAGGCCACTTGAGAATTTGCGGTTCTGCGGTCAGTCCAATCTTCGGGATTTCCCGGGAAAGCATCTCCGAGAGATGCTTTCCAAAGTAGTCGTTTTATCTCGTTTGGTCCACAGGGAGAAACAATTGAGCAGCAATGCAGGGAATAAAAAAGGGAGAAACCACCCGAGATATTGTGGCGTTCAGTGAGATTTTTTCGAATTCTCTTAATGATCGACAATGATAATTAATAATCATTATCACAGAAATTATATCGAGACTGCGACGTCGATCGATTAATCAGACTGTCCGAGACAGGCGAACTTATTCGCGTGTAAATTCGAGGCCAATGAAATTTATTCTCCCTATGCAATATCCTGCTCAACGTCATCAAAGTTTCTGAGACAGATGTAGGATAAATTATCCTCATTGGTATTTTGTGAAATAATTACAGTCAATTACTGCCACGAAAGAATTCACTTTTTCTGATTCATAAGCTATTCGAATATTTGTCAATATTTATTACAAAATTCTCTGTCATTCATTAAATCAACTCGTACTCATTAACGGAACTGGCGCAGCAACAAAAAAGTGGCAATTCGGCGTCACTGAGAGAAGTACAATTTATATGATCGCTGCGGATACTGTCTACCCAAGATTTTTCTCTCCCAATATGGAGGTTGGGTTTAAACAGTGTGAAATTACGTGGAAGTTCCGGTGAAAATTTTCCCCACCGTTATATTCACTTGCGATTTCTTCAAAAATATTACCAAACTCTTTGGAGCTTTCGAAAAAATGAGATATAACGGAGTCGCACGTCGGCGTAATTATAGGCCTGGCTACGCGAGGATTACTCTCATTTTTCTGTTCATTTTGCGTAACGAATTTTTCATGAACGTGCACTGCGAATGATTTTTAACGAAAAATATGATTGTGACCACGAATTTTGAATACAATTAAGGAGAAAAAAAAAACAATTGTTCTCTCCGACGTAGATCATCTGCGAATTTCGTAAGACTTCTCGTGTCTAATAAAACGTATGAAAAATAACAATAATGCTGATCGTAATGGAAAAATGTACAGCGCTCTTGTTTATATATTATGTATTGCGATGATTGCGATTCCCCTATCGAGATGTATCTCTATAATTAAAAGCGAGCGCCAACGAATTCGTTTTTTAAGCCCAAGAACTCCGAAAAGAGGAAACAATTGGTCTGAGTTCCCAGGATGAGAGTGGATGAAGTTTGGTCATCTCTCGTGCATGACTGCGTAATAAATCAAATGTGTTTTACTCCAATGCTGACGCATTATGGCACTCTCTGTCTTAATAGTGATATAATCATTAATATTCTAACTCTCGCGGTAGGAAAGTACTTGTATGGGGCATTCGACGTGAAATTAAAAACATTAAAAATGTGCGAAAACCCGGCTCACTTTTTGATCGAATTAAAAAATAAATAATTAATATCTCTTTAACGCGTTGAGCTACAGATTTCGAAGAGGTCGCCATCGCAAATAAAAAATACGTCACGTAAACACGTGACGTATTTTTTATTAATATTATCATTAATATTAGTATTTTTCATTAAACGTTAAAGAAACAAATTTTGGAAATTTTCGAAAACAATTGGAAACGCTATCGCTCCGATAAAGAATCTCTGGCAGCGACTCGTCACATACATAAACGTACTTGTCTCATTTTGAATCACCGTACGATTTTCGGGTCGTCGAAATAGTTCAAAAGTTTATGGACAAATGTCAAAATCGTCGTTTTTTTTGTGGCAACGATTTCATGAGAAATTCGCCTGACGAAGCTAGTCGATCGATCGACATACTTTCGTATAGAAAAAGTCTGATCGTTATCTGGACCGATTTTGAAACAGAAAGTGTGAAAACTGGCGTGAGATATTATTTAGTGACAATGTATAGGGCGTGGAGGAATAAAGTGGGAGAGCAGTGAGAACCACACGGGCAAGTCGATTAGGCGTGGAAAGCCTCACACGAATCAACACAAGCAAAGAGATCAGTGAGATTATTTAACCGGTGAGATAAACTTTGAAACTGGTTCAAGTATGCGAAAATTAGTGAGGGCCCCGTTTTTCCTTCGTAATTACTTTTCGTAATTCAGGAATTTAACCTCTGACAGAGCGTCGAAAAAGCGTAATTACGTACCGAATTACATCTCGAAAAAAGAAAAACACGAGCAATTCTATGGTACAAAACGTTTACATGATTTTTCTGGGTTACCGAAAATGGGAATTCCTTTGAAAAAATTCTTCTCGCGATACTCTGATACTCATATGGTGACAAAATAATTAATGAAATAACATCAATTTAGACGATAAATCTTTAAGTGAGGAGAAATATATTTTCAAATTGCTATTAAATAAGGAAAGGACGGGGTCCCACGCGAATGTGCCTGCGGCATAATTAAGCAGGAAACGAGCAAGCAATTATGAGCCAGAATTCGCAGAGTTTAATATTTTGTGCGGAAGAGATTAAAAAAAAGAAATAAAAAAAAAAAAAAACTTTAAATGAATGGAGCAATGATGTGATACTCTAGACGGTTTAGTGTCCAGGATATGCAGGATATTATCCGTTGGTAAAATCAAAAAGTCCTAGAAAAAAACGAGAGCCTGTGAGGCTGCAAATGGATGCGAAAACTTCAGTTGGAAGGAAATTGCGTTATGTAATAATTGTCCTGCTGTGGGAGTGCCCTCTCTCGTTTGTATCTTTCTTTCTCTCTTTCTTTTTCCCTCTGAGGCCTCACACATCTCGGGTTTTATATACGGCCACAATACTTCGCGTATTGCACACTATGGGAACTATTGTTACACATTTTACAGTCTACTATCCCGCGTTCTCTCGCCTCGTTTCAACTCCCACGTGGCTTTCACTTGTCCCCGCAAATTCTTACTTCGTCTCTCGGGGGTCCTCCTTGCACATTTCCCTCCACCTTCGTCCTCCTTTTTCCCCATTATTCTTTCTCCCGTTTCTCCACCCTTTTATGACAGTTTTTCGAGAAAAATAATTTTCATGTTTTCTTTTTTGATTCTGCGAATCTTCAGTTATCAATCTAGTTTCGAGATTAGTAATTGAATTCCTGTAGAATTCATTCGACCAAATTTTATCCGAGTGGATCTGATCGCGTATAATTTTGCACTGCTGTGAAAGTCTGTTTTCGATCGAAATTGAAATAACTCTACGACTCTTGATCTCTGTTACCGCCAAGTTCTCTAAGACTCGATATCTCCAATAGTCGTGATCCACTTCATACTTCCTTTCGTTCACGGAATCCTTCGGACTCGAGTGGAAAAGTTCTCTACTAGATGAACACCCGTCTAAGATAATTGCGAGCTCTCGTTAGTCGTTTTCCTCAACATTTTCAAATGGAACTCGATAGAAGGCTATAAAATACGATGATTCTTATCCGCAATAATGAATGGCGCATGTGCTCCGTGGGAATCATATGAATAACGTACCAATAGCGAAAAAAAAACAAAAAACTCTGTACTGAATACGTTCGGCGTTTCCATTTCCTTTCGCTTTCTTTCGACTTCTTTGGATCTTCGATCTTTCTCCGGCTTTTTTGTCGTCACTCGTAAAGCTGCTCCAATATTTATGCTCCACCGTGGAGAAATAATTTAGAATACTGTAGAGTATTTTTTGTAGCTAATTATTTCAATTGAGAAAATTCATCCTTCTTGGCTCTTCTGTTTGGGTTTCCTTTTTAAATAATTAAATAGATCGGACAACCAGATGAAACTAGACGGAGGCTTTCTTTATTTTGGGCAAGGGCCAGGATAATTTCAACATTCTGTCAGACCGAATGAGAGAAGTTCCACTGTATGCGACTGGTTCACACGTTAATTGTTTTCAGGACGCAACTGTTCGTCACTTGTCAGTCCTAGTTGCAGTGAAGAAATGTTTAAGGTGTTATTTTTTTCATCAAGGTTGATCGAAGTTAATAGGGAAAGAGTAGCGAACTGGTGGGGTTTGAAGCGCGGGAGTAAAAGTAGAAGGGACGAAGTGTATTCTATTGTGTCACTCTATATATAACGGAGCTCTGGCACCCCACGCGGTATTGTCAACATTCACCGCATGTGCGGTAACATGGTTTCCAGTCTTAAGGTACGCGTCTCCGTCCTAAAAGGCAGCAAATTTCGTTTTTCTCACTGCGAGTGTCCGACAAAAGTGTTAAAACATCGAAGATGATTGAATCATCTGAGTAACTAAAAAATAATCAGTGCAAATGAAATAAACAATTTTTCTTTCGATTCGTTATTTTGTTGTGTTGTGCATGTTTTTGACCGAAAATCATTCTTGTTAAAGATGACGCCATGGCTGATGGTAGTCTTCTGCCTCGTGACTGCCGGCTGCTCAAACGTCACGGATCAGCAAACCTCAGAAAGTCAACACGATCAAGTTGCTATTCTGAAGCAAATCAGAAAAGTCAACGAAGATGGATCCTACTCTTTTGGTTACGAAGCTGGGGATGGATCTTTCAAGGTTTGTTTTTCGTTCGAAGCGCACTCGTAATATCATTCTTTAATTATTCATACCAATAATGATAATTAGCGATTCGTGAGATTATTAGCAACCTTAATAGCGACTGATTCCTGTTTTTCGCTAGTTCACATTTTGGCAGTCTTTTTTTTTCAAATTTGATTGAGATTTCCATCGATATTTGATGAAATATAAAATGAGTCAGGATGAAAAGCCGATTGTTTGAAAGTGAGCATGAAATTTGTCAGGTCGAGACCCGCGACGTGTTAGGCAACATCAAGGGTACATTTGGTTTCGTGGACGCGGACGGTGAAATAAAGAGGGTGTCATATTCGTCGTCGAACGGGACGGGATTTAAATCAACCACGGTATCGCCATTGCAGGAACAAGTGTCTGTGGTGCAGAGTATACCACCGAGGGTGAACAGAAGTTCGACCACGCGAAAGTCGTCGTTGGCTTATGCGTCATCGACGGAATCATCGTCAACGAGATCGTCGGTGGTGCAACCGATTCCGAGATTGCGTAAAACGACGACAACGGCATCGACGACGACGACATCGACGACGACGGATAATCCACGTCCGATATTTGGACATTACGTAAAATCAACTTCGAAGACGCGTCCACGGTTTGTGCTGAATGGCCAGCATAGAACACCAGTTACCGAGGAAGAAGTAAGCGAAGACTCGCAAATAACGCGACCAAGCGGCGAGGATAGACCGAGCGGTTATCGCCGAATCCTCTTTGCAAAACGTCCGGTTGATCACAGCTTACGACCGATCACAGAAGAATTCGAGGAGAAGGAGGAAGAGACGAAAATCACAACGGGGAACACTCTGAGACGCCAGTTGCCAGAAGAAACAACGAAACCTGAGACAACTTCGGAAGCGGCGAACGACGATCATTCCGACGTCTACGGGGGTTCGCTCTCAACAACTCGACCACTCTTTACCACGAACGCGCCACCCAGATTGATTCATCGCCTTGCGAATCCACGTCCGAAATCTCTTTACGTCAACCAGAACAACCTTGGGCCAGCAAGATTCGACAACAACAAGTTCGAAGGCCCGAGGGTGTACGAAGAAGAATCCAAGACGACGCAGGACGAGCGTGATCCGCCTCAACAGATCGTCATCAGGTCGCCGCAGCGAATGACTACCGAGAATCGCGAATACGTTCGCCAACAACAGACGACGGAACCGGTGTACGTGCGTCAACCGCCGGAACAATTTTTGCGGGAATTGTCATCCGCTGGACTTTTGATTCGAGCGAATAACGGAGACGAAGAGAATGAATACAGGACGAGAGTTCCGATCGGTAGGATTCTTTATCGCCCACCACCGAGCCAACAACCCTTGTATTCGACCACGACCGATGCCAATGTTCATTATCTTACGGAAACTCCGATAACCGAACCTGAAGAAACTCCACGTGTTCCGGTAATGCAAAACTACATGAGACCTAGAATTTTCCAACGGCCGCTGGCGGCGTACATGGACCAAGATGGTCATCGATCGCCCCGTCCTCTCCTGAGACCGGTTCCTCAAGCGATGGACGAGCGAGATTATTCTCCAGCTCCGATCGCAGCTCCAGAGTATCCTTACCGATCGGGACAAATTGCCCTACCTCCAGAACCACCCAATCCCATCGCGCCACCTCTCAGCAGACGAGACTTCCAATTGCTCCTTAGGCGGCTGCTCGTCAGTCAATATGGGACTCAGGCTCTTACCTATCCCAGAACCTACCTAGAAGATGCCCTTTTGGATCAACAACCTTATCCATCCTATCAACCGGCGTATCAAGCCCCACTGGCTCGGCAATCTCTTCCCTACGATCCGAACCAATTGGCCATCCAATATGGTGAGCGCGTACCTCTTCGGAGACCAGGATACGCGCGCGTCCTCAATCCTATCTACCAAAATCAACCTTACGACGATTACCAAGAAGGCCGATTTCCAAAACGTGTCTATCGTCAAAAATTCTACCCTCAGGAGTTGAGCGACGAAGCTGACGAGGTCTTGCCTGCACCTATCAGAGAAGCTCTCCTTCTGCGAATGATCCAACTCGCTATCAACGCTGATCGACCCGCGATGGCGACTATGGTTACGTCCACGACTCCGGCCTCGATTTATCGAAAAAACGGACCCGTGCGAAGCGTACAAATCATTACTGACGACGAGGAGGACGACAAGGATAGTATTATGAAGAAAATGTAGCGAACTCTGTGGCGTCTTGTTGATCTTGTTAAGAAATGGAGATAACTATCGATTTTGTAGAGAAGGAAAGTCGTCCTACGCACAGCAGATATACTTTTGGACGATTTTTTTTTAGAATTTCACCCAAAAAATTTCCCTCACGAAGAATTTTAATAATGTTATTATTATTTATTGAAAATATCAACCAAATACTTTCTTCTTTATGGTAAACGACGTAGAAGATCTGCCAGTATAAAACGGCATTAAAACGACTGTACGTGTTCCTGTATAATCAGTCGCGAGATGACCAGTACAATTGAACCAAAAAGAAAATATGTCTCGTAGCTTTTTAAGGACGATTATTCCACGGAACTTACATTTTTCTGTAAATATGACATTATGTAAACTAGTGTAATATTATATATATATATACCTATGTATGTCTTTTCAATACGAAAATAAAAAAGTGAGAGCGAATGATAACAAAGGTGTGAGAACTCATTTCATAAGAATCGTGAGGAATCGCTCGTGCTCCCTCGCCGCTACTGGGAAACAATAATAACCAGTGGTTCACTAATTAGCATCGCGAGCGAGCTCGTTGCAAAATGGAGGATACGCTAACCTCTTCTTTCTCCTTTTTCTTCTCTCGGATAAAAAAAACAACGAGGCTGTGTTGCACTCATAAAAGTCCTTTCTTGAGGGCGGAGATCATGAGTTCTCGTACAGAATTTTCCACGGATTATGGAATTCACTTTTACGTTTATTCCCGACTGAATAGAGTCAGCCTATTATTTCTTTTACGAGATGACCCAGAAAAAAATTAATTATGACAATAAACGTATTAAATGTACTGAATTGCGATGAAAATAAATAATGATACACCGCAACTTTTACTCAACACGAGCGATTAGATTTTAACTTTTTATTCAACGAGGACAATTCGTGTCGAATAAATCATCGAAGCTGGATTATTTAATTGATTTTTGTAATGAATTTTATGATATTTAAAAACAAAACATTTCTCCAGGCCATCGATTTGTCGAGTTCAAACTTTTGGGTATTCATTATAATTTGTTTTTTATTTTAAATTGTATGACGTAAAGCTGCATGCAACTTCCGGGGTTTCTTTTCGATACACAATGCACAGTTTATTTTTCTTGTTGTTCACTTAATTTAGGAGCCTTCTCGACGTCGTGTCGTGTTTCAGTTCGGCACGCAAAGACTCTTTTCTCTGACGCTTGTGGAAAGTTGTACAAAAGATAGTAATTACAAGAGTGTCTCAGTGCTCGTTTTCTTCGTTGCGCCTGCAATACCGTACGGGGGGTCATATCATGCGTAAATAGGATAAATAAGGAAATACTCATCGCGGCGAAAGTGGAGCTCTAAGTGAGGAATTCTAGACTGAATCGTTATTCGTAAATTCGACGAAGAATGAGAAGACGAAGTGGTGAAAATTTGTTTCTCTTTTGAATACATTGTATTTTTTATTATTTCAGTATACGATGATTAAAATAAATTTGATTGTTCACGACCTGAGACTCGTCTTTTCTATATTAATGCCTCAAAATAATAGAAAAGTATTTGCATTTTGTTTCGTTTTCAATGAAAAAATGAGTTTTCTTTTTTCGACAAACATTTTCGGGGTTCAACAATCAGAGCCCGCCGAGACTTTGGAGTGGATCGACGACGATCTCGGCATTTCTTTGATACTCTCGACGTCCTCGTCGAGGACATAAGGATTGAAAGGCTCGGTTTGCACGCCTACGTCCTCGTAATCCAGCTCGAGAGCGTCCTGCTCGTAAATAACGTCGTGACTGCGTGGTCTTGCCACTGAAGGTATCCAGGGCTGTGGTACTCCTTTGCCCAGAGCAAGAAACACTGCTGCTGTGGTCAACAACACGACCGAAGCGACTCCGAATACGAGACGCCACGAGCCAGCAATCTTTATCGAAAAAAACGTGGAAATTGTGAAAAAGGAGGAGATAATGGGATCGAGAATTCGAACCAAAAGTCGCTTATTCGCGTACAACGTGCACTTCTGCAAAATGCAAAAATCCTCCTTTGCTTTCGGTTGCTTTTCTTTGGATTTTCAGTTGTTTGACGTATTTATCGGATAAATATTTGGACAGTTTCGCAATGAGTGAGCCATGCTTTCGAAGGGAATAGCGAACGATGTAGAAGAATTAGATGATACAAATTAGTGAGTAGAGGAAAAGAGGAAGAGAGAAATGGCAGCTCTTGCTTACCGAGCCGTGAAGAGCTTGCGTGACAAAGTAGTTTGCCGCGAGTAAACCGGCGGCACCGAGTGTCGAGCAGAGAGCGCAAGCCGCTGCGGCGCAGGCCGGTGATTCGGCTGGCGCGAGATCGGCTATTGCCGCTAATGCACCAGCTGGTGCCGTTCCAGATACGAGAAGAGCAGCTATGCCGAGCCAAGCTGCCCCGAGTGCTTGACAGCCAGCGTAACCAGCCACGAAGAGAAGAGCAGCCGGTATAAAGTGAGCTAAAAGCATCAATTATCATTGCATAAAGTCTTGGGCTCTCAAGCCTTCATTCAAATATCGATTTTAGATTTTCACATTTCCACATTACTGTGGTTTCTACACGGAGAGAATTAAACGGTAATGTTTAACGCACTGTTAAATTTTCAATATTTCCCGCAATTTTCAGTTTTATAATAGCAAATATTGCAGAAACTAAATTTTACAAAATCAAAAGCCAATTTTACGGTGCATCACGTTAAAATGTATTTGCCCTAACGTAGGTATCGATCACTCGTTTCCGAATTTCGTAGCACATTGAAACGGTGATTTACACACTTCAACAAAGAGCTTAAAATATAAAAAGAATGAAGAAATAGGCTAATATAGCGACAAAATATCCCTACCATGTCCCCAGTATAACCGCATCCTCGCATAAACATTCGTACGAAAATTTGTACAGTGCAGCACCGTAAAATTCACCGTGAAGTCAAAATTTACTAAATACTCCGGTAAAAGTTCCTACTGTCAACGATGAACATTATTTTTTTTACAGGAAAATTCATTTTCTGTCCCATAATATCATGAATTGCAGCTATCGTTACTGGAACGGTAATTTTTCAAATGTAATTTTCTCCCTGTACTACGAAGCACTCTACTAATTTTTATTCAATGTATCCTCGATAGTCGGGCTGGAGAAATTTTTAAATCATGATTTTCACGATAAAATGTGAAAAACCTATGATGTTAGTTATCCACGTCAAATCCGTCGATGTATTATTAATTGCGCGCAGGAAGAAAAATATGATTTCGAAGAGCACGTATCGGAAGAAAAAGTAATAACGAGTTAAAATATCATTTCTGACCGGTGTAAACGACCAATTTTCTTGCAGTCGTCGTTGAGACTATTCCGGATTCTCGTACGTGATCGACCAAGAGACCACAAGTCAATGCAGCCATGAAGTGACCGATGTGAGGCAACGTCGTCAGCACAGAATCCTGAATGAATGGCCATATTAAAAAATTAATAACACGACTACTCACGGTGAGCTGATATTTAATAACAAGTATTACTCACGTTCGCTGTCGAGAAGCCGTAAATGAGCTTGAGATATTTGGTCATACCAAGAGCGAGAGTTGCATCCCCCCATTGATTGCCCATAGTCGCTACAGCTGATGCCCATACCGGAACTGATCTGAGCAACTTTCCCCACGGTATCACAGCGGCCTTGTACAAACGTCCAATCCCCGTTTATTTAAACTCGATTAATTAAGTACAGGAACCTTCTGATTGTCGAAAAATATTTATAATATTTACATTAGTATCGTGCTGATAGGATTTTGGTGAATCCTTAACGAATCTTCCGAAGGCAAAGTACCAGCAAAGCGCCAGGAGAACGAGTCCATAGCAGAGAGAGTCCCTACCGAAAGATCGTACCACCGCGGTCCCGATCCATCCCGTTAAGCAGTATCCAACGCTCACAGCTTTGTCGGTCCAAACATGGCAACGATCATTCGAATAAAGTTAGAACAAATCAACGGACTATTCGAAGTTCTTTTATCATCGGAGTGGTACTTGGAATTATAGAAAAATGTAATTTTTCAAATAATCCATTCATCGTCGAAACTCACCAGCGTAACAGCTGAAGTACCAGCTTCGATGATTGCTTTTGAACCACGTCATGGCAAGCATATGAGCCGCTGGCATCGTTGCTCCCTCAAAACAAAACATTGACGATTATAATTTTCGAATAATTTTGAAAACTCGTACGATTTACTAGTCTTGCTTTATTTTCTGGTACTCGTGATAGATTACGATAGTTTTCAGTTTATTCGTATAAGCTTACAGTGCATAGTCCTTGAAAAAGTCGAAGAGCAACGTGAGATGGACCTCTCCAAGCTGCAGGGACGAGAAGCGAGGCGAGACACGCGCTCAGTACAGCCCTTGAAAAAACCATTGATGGTCCTGATCTGCCCCAAACGAGACAGCCCCCTAGGATAGGTCCGGCCACTTGACCCCACAGAAATGCCTCTCGCATTATCGATTCGGCTCGCTCTTCTTGAGGCAACTGCCGCGAATGAACAGTTCTCTTACATATACAATCAATCAATCAATCAATGTTATTTTCGTCATGCATTTGTTTCTTTTTCATTTATCATGTATGAGCGAATGAATGAATATTGGAATCGAGGTCATTAGATTATCTAAAATTCACCTCCAAAAGTATAATTTCGAAATCTTCAGTTCGATTTCGGCTACTGATGTTGACGAGCATGTCACAGTGCCACGAAGTATCGATGATGGCATGATTGTCTTCTTGATTGGCGAGCAATGCTACGGAGGAACTTGTTTCGACAGCTCCGCAAAGAGCGAAACCAACGGCGACCAGTGAAGCTACGATGTGGCGAGCTCGCACGGCGGCTATAATTTTTTTGACATTAATTTCTTCGTGAAATTTGACGGTTTTCAATGTCCGAAATGTTCTGTCATGAGGA
Source organism: Venturia canescens (assembly GCF_019457755.1). Lineage (NCBI taxonomy): Eukaryota > Metazoa > Arthropoda > Insecta > Hymenoptera > Ichneumonidae > Venturia > Venturia canescens. Next base: position 1,283,519 of record NC_057423.1, on the reverse strand, counting down.
TCAATTGCTATAATTCAAATGATTTTTCACTGGAAATCAATAATTGTGAATTTGACGTTGCAGCACTTCCGTCATGTCCCGATTACGCGCTTGAGGCTTCGAATTCAAATGAACACTCCTGTATCTTGTTACGAAATTCTTACTCCGTCATTGAATTTCAACGAGACGCAAATATTTGCTTACGTTTACCTCGGAAGGAGAATTATTTCGAATCATCTTGTTATCGCTAGTCGCGAATGCGTTGACGATTTTATTACCAATTAAGGGGGAATATCAGTGTGAAAAAAAGAGCTTGGGTGCAAAAGAGCTTCTGTACGGTCCAGGAATAACAGACTTATCGGTAAAAACTTGTTTTATATTAATATTTAAGTTACATCATTCAATTTTATCCTCTCAAATCTTAAAACACGTTTTTATCGAAACCATATTTTTTGACCTGGTTGATAGCATAATAACTCTGGCAAATTTTGTCCAATCGCCTTTATTCAAAAAGGATTCTCTTCAGGAAACTTATCGCTATCGCTGCATCGTAGAATTTTTTAAAACATTTCTTTACTGTTTTTCTCTATTAACAATTTACTGCAAAATTTTTGTGTAAAATTCGATTTTATTTAAATGGGCGCCATTTTTTCCTAATCAAATTTTTCAAATTTCCTACGATGCTGGCGGGGAGTCTTTTTTTGAGACGCTACTTCGCGAGCGCTCCCCTCCTTAATAAAATGTATTACAAATGAAAATAAAAAATTCCTTGTATACTTCATTACATCAATAATTAATACACAAGATTTCAAATAATTTAATCGAGCCGTTTAAAAAAAAAAATTCCCAAAAAACACCTCATTTTTCAACTTCTCCCACTGATATTCCCCCTTAAAACAGGATTGATGTGTCGAGTTTTATGACGTATAGAGTAGCTCACGTTGAAGGAAGAACGATTTCAATGCGATTATAAATATAAAGTTGTAGCGGTTGTTAAAGAAAAATTCTGTAATGTATGTTTTTAAGGACAACGATCTCGGCAGTGTCGCACTTAATTAATGCGAGATAATGAAAAAAAAAGAGGGGAAAGTCTCCTGGAAATCGTCGCGTATCTCACTAATCACTGTCACTCCGTTAATTACTTCCCACTCGAACCGCGTGCTTCCTCGTCGCGGGTTACATTGACATTCGAAAATCATAACGCGTCATCACTACATATTTCGTTAATAAAATACTATGCGCATGTTTTCGAAGCTTTTTTTGTACGTGAATTTCTTGTTGTTACGATCAACAAACCTCGCACTTCCTTAGCTGCTTGCTTAAACTGTACACTGCCACGTTTAACCAGGTGAACACTACCTCTTCTCACGAAGTCTGCCATTTTATAAAGAGTGAAAAGAGCGGGTACTCCGCCGTTATCACTATCGCGCGATCTATTCCAAATTTTTGTTCCATCTCCGTTGCCATCTTTTCTCTACTTATCTCTTTCCCTCTCCATCTCCGCATATTTTTTTATCTTTTCTATATCGAGCTCCATTGGACTCTCTCTGCTCTGTCTGACATAGACTACCGTGAATAAATAATAGAAGCGACGGCCCCGCGACTTTGAATACACAAGGTTGGGCCTTGTCACGAGTTAAAAATTTACAAATCAGACGAAGCAGTTTAAAAAATAGTAATTTTTTCACGAAATATTTCATTCATTGTGTTAGGTTCGATCAAATCGATTTCGCGTTCCCATGATGGCCGTTTTTCGATAATGAACGAACCAGTACTGACCAGAGGAAAGCGAAATTAACGAAAAATTTCAATCACTATTGCGATCCAATTGCACCGCAAGAACGAATAGGCTTCGCTGCGATTTATCCACATCCGCAGCCTCTGCCGAATCAAAGATTTTCATTTACCAAACACAACGTTTGACGCTATCAAAGATTCGTCAGGAGTTAGAATAAAGTATTAAATGATCGTGGCGAGGCTCCCCTCGCAGCCATGGATAGCGTGATTATCATTGGACTCGTGGTTTTCACTGACTCAAGCGAGCATGAACGATCTTTCTAGGTGCACAGCAGTCGTTTATCATGAAGCAACAATGGAAGATCGAAAATTGGATTTGTTTATCTCGATGGAGTCATCGAAATGAAAGAAAATTGATGTTCGCGTTACTTGGAACACTTGACGAAAATATTATTTTTGTTCTGCACTAATAAAAGTGATGAAACGTTGAAAATGTTTTATTATCGAAAAGTACCTCGCATTTCCAGCGCCGCATGTCTGAGTTGTACGCTACCACGTTTGAGACGTACGAGTGCCGCCATGCTCGTCAAACGATGGAATCTACCGATTGAGTCTCCATGAGGAAGTGTCGATGCTTCCGGCACATATCGAACCGATTTTACACTCTCCCGTGATATCTAAAGCACATTCAACAAAAATCAATGGAGTGATGTAACTCGGAGGAACAGATGAAGCGATTTAACAACTGGATCGACCAGTGCGACTATCACACTGGTCATCCGAACGCTTTTACTACACGAGTGAATGAACATGTTGGTTAACGAGTCTTGATACAATAAGTACCTATCCTGGGTCAGCCTTGAGCCATGGTTTGACGCCTACCTTGCGCTATAACTATATCTCTTATTATCGTAAACGAACTCTATATCACAGCACCGAAAAGTAGAGCTCGTCCCTACACTTGTTCAACTATTACTTCAATACTTTGATCGAGTTATTCTTCATTAGGTTTTTTTAAAATATTTTTTTCTCTCAGCGTCAAGGTTGATAAAAATATTCCTAAATTGGTAGCAAGCAATTTATATCGAGCCAAATATAAATTTATAGTTCTGATCCCTTCGATCTTTAGGTTCTCGAGTCCTTATTTTTGATCAATATGATTTTTTTCAATCCATCAATATACACGAGCATTTATTTCCAAGATTATACTGTTGGATGATCAATCCGTACTATATTGAAAATAAAGTTTGATTGACTTGTGATTTGAAATAACAACCCGGCAATTATAGATTCTATTCGTGTTTCTTTGTTCTCGATCAAACGATGTTTTCAAAGAAGTAATTCTCCTCGTCAACAGTCGTTTGTCGAGAGAGTATTATTATCGACGCGAGGTAACCGTTCCTCTGGTAACCGCCGAACGACGATTGTCCGTTGGTAAATTTTTGTAGTAATTTGAATTCAAAACTATCCTTCGAGACATTCGAAATCGACCTTTCAATTTTAGGCTTGATACAAAAATATGTGGCGTTCGAGGGTCCAAATGAAACGAGCACAATTTTTTCATCGATGTAAATGTCATCAAACGGATTTATTTTATCGACCCCTATGAAAATCGACCGCCAAGAGAAACTGACGATGAATTGTGCAGATCTTGACGAAAGTAGGAGGGAAAATGTTTGAGGGAGTGCCAGCAGGTTGCGCGTCAGGTGGTCGTTGGCTTGGGTTCGCGAAGGGGCCTCAGCGTGTTCTGGTTGCGTCTCTGCTCGATGGTGGGGCCCATTCTCGTACCTCGTACGTGCGGCAAGTCCCCGGCGTTCGTGGATCGAGCCGAGTCGCTATTGGCCAGTTCCCGGGCAGGTCAAACGGCAGCACATCGGTTGCGGCGTTTGTCACATACATTGAGCCACGGTTCCAACAGACGTGTCAAAAACTACGTACACAAATATTTCTTTAAGTCTGAACCAAGAACGGATATTCGAATGAATGAATAAATAAATAATCATTTTTTATTCGGAACGGTTGCTCTCTTTTTGACATTCTTTCATTTATTTTAATCTGTAAACTTCGCAGCGACGAAAGTTTGCTTCTCTTCGTTCTGCGTACGTGTGCGATCGTGCTTCTCGTGTTAAAAAATAATCGGCTCAGTGATTTGTTTCCATCGTTAACGAAGCCGACTTCATTCCGTGTAAAATATAAATAGTTACGTTGTTATTAAAAATTATTATTTACTCATTTTGATCATATTACTTTGTCATTTTTTGGGCGCTTTAGGCACGATGCTCTTTTGAAATACTTTGACGATGGAGTGCAACTGTATCGTGGTTTTGGCGCTTGGATTATTATCGATGTGTGTATCGAGGGTTCGCGTGTGAGTGAAAGTGTTTATTCGATCACAGCTGTAAGGCATCATTTACGTATTTACGTGTGCATAAGCGTGCGTCGTCGTCGTCGTCGTGAGTGAGTGATAAAAAAATCATTTGGATCATTTTGAAATACTTACGGTGAATGAAAGGATTTTCGGAGTGCTGTCATTGCCCTGGAGGCCACGTGTCTAAGCCGCAACAGATCGAAGGTGAGAAATCATGATCCTTATTCCCGATTTATTTCGAATGATGCAGTGTCGTAAGAAAAAACATTTTTCAGCATGATTTTTTGGTCTCTATACGGAGATAGCGAGGTTGGTCGTTAGAGTCACTGAATAAGCATATAAAAATAAGGCGAGAGTGTTTCTCGATGGCCCTGAAGCCATGCCTCGGATATCCCTCGAACAATATCGTGAAACCAGAGAAAAAGAGAGAGAGAGAGAGAGAGAGAGAAACGTGAAATTTAGAGTGAGAGCGATGGGAATATGTGACAAAGAAATGGAGAAAAAGAGAGAAGGCCGAAGAAAAAGAAAACGTGAAATTTCGAGTGAGAAGGATGGGAATGAGTGACAAAGAAATATGGAGAAGAGCAAGAGAGAAGAAAAATCCTTGTGCGAGGTTCTGGTCCTCCACTTTAGATCTTTTCGTTCGGGCTCTCTTCTTTAAGATCGGTTGAAGAAGCAGCGAAATAAAAAAAAGCCTTTCGGTGGTTTTAACCTCTGTCCATTTTCCCATTCCCTCCCTCGCTCTTCTTCTCTTTCTTAGTCTCTACCTTTTCCCTCTCTCTTTCTCCCTCTCTGTCTCTCGTCCTGAAATCTTGAGACTCGAGTGTGCGTCGAACCTTTTCCCCCTTTTTGCCCACGTATACGTATATATGCGCCTTATATTCTTTCGTTCTTCCTCTATTCTTTCTTCTCTCTTCTCCATCTCGGAATGCGAACCTCACATCGGGGGATCCCGAACCGTCCATTCCGCATCGGCCCGCCAACGCGTTGAATAATACTGCTGATGCGGGGTTCAACAGGTACACACAAATATGCAACATCGCGTACTGCAACCTCGTGCGCTTTTTTTAACGATTTCTCAGAGTCGTTAAAAATCTTTCTCTTAAAATTTTTTTGCAAAACTATGTTTCTGCTTGTACATCGAAATCTCGAAAAGCTTTCGCATTAAATTTCATGGATACTCGATGAAGTGACTTTCCTTTCAACTTCGAAATTAGAATACTCTTTTTTCATAGCAAAAATCACCACGGTGGATCTCGTTCTCGAAATATTTTTATTGAGAAACGAGGTCACGATCCTTTTTTCGACTCAATCATTTTCTTCGCGAATCTTTCTCCTTGAATGAGAAGCAGCCGGATGACCTTTGAAAGTCGCGTTCGACGGGGAAATCGGCAAGCTCCGATCCGCAGTATTTTCTCTCGCGAGCGATTCGTGAGATGAGAAATAAAAATACTTTGTGGAAAATGATAAATAAATGTACATATTCATGATAATAAGTAAGCGTGTACACGCTCGAAAGCAGCGTCGAAAAACTCCTATACTCATTTCATAAATATTCTGCACAAATATAACGAGTCTTTTGATTTCTTAGCGAGTCGCGTGTTAGAATTCCCTCAGTAAATTCACCTACCGATTTTACGAGACGACCCATACTCTTGCCTCTCCATTTGCATATGTAAACACACGATGTATACGAAATCGTGGAAAAAAGCGTATAAAATGTTATGCGTACGTATGTATGTATAACGAAGCATAAAATTGGAGCACGCAGGAAGTCGTTTGTCGAGAAATTTATGCCTCGTGACTGGGCGAGCTCTTTGAAACAAGCATTAAGGAACGTTTTCCTGATTACCCGTGCCAGAATCACCTCGAGCTTCCCGCAACAAATCCCCGTTCATTCATTCCCTCGATTCGTCTATTTGATCAAAAAATTAACGTCAAACTTTTCGAGGCTGACTCGCTTTTGCATTCACTCGGTGAATTCGTCGGTAAGAATCGAGTCGAATTTCACCTTTTATAGATTTTTTTTTTCGCCCGATGTCTGTAGGAGCTGAGGCTTGATAAGCTCAATGCACGAGAATTGTAATCTTGAGATGACCTCAAAGAGACGAGACGATTATTGATGTGTGAAGAGCACATAATTGGACGAAGGATCGATCACTTTTAGACCGATAGATTCGACTAATCCTCGTGGCGGTGAATAAATAATGCAGTAATATGATCAACGGGTTTGAGGTAAACGACGCAGCGGTTAATTAGAAGGGGTAATCCGAATGAATCAAATCAAACGTGTCAGTTGATTGGGTGGCGTTTCATGTTGCCATTAACGTATTCCAGCACGAATAACGTTCCACGAAATGAAATGCTGACGAACTAAATCTGATTTGGGTGAATGAGATTACGATAAATTTTCAAACGGAATGAAAATAATAATTAAGTCGTCGGTATTTATCGAACGAATTCAAACAATGAGGGGCAACGTATTTCAGGATGAAGGCCATCAGTCTCAAGAGAAACTCTCTCTTTCTCTCGCTCGAACACCTCGCCCATAAATTTAGCACCACGTTGATATGATTTGAAAAATCAAGTCACACAAAATCAAGTCAGACAAAATGGAATGGTACAAGTTGACGCTCGAAGTACTGGGATCGCGAGGACGATGAGAGAAAACTAACGGTGTTAAGCGCGGCAACTAGTTTTTTCATTACGTTTATGTGCGTTCGAGGAGAGAAAGAGGGAGAGAGAAATAGCACAAAGATCTCTCGAGGAACTGGCGTTTTACTGGCATCAACCGTGACTCGTATCCGTCCGTCTGCTGTTCTGATATTTCTCATATAATGGAGCTCCGCTTCGCCTTATGTTCTGCTTCTGTTCGAGTGGTCGAGTCGATCGAAGTAAAAACCCTTCCGCGTACAGATAAATAGATCATGGAAATAATCACATCTTCCTATCCTCGATAAATCAATCAAGCAAAGAGTTATTCCTCAAAGCATAATCATCATCGTTAGAGTTTCAATCGAAGCTGAAACTTTTATTTATTTTTATCTCCTCGTGAATTTTATGAAACGTTTCGTTCTAAAAAAAATTAGAAATCTGAGTTAGATTTCCAACGATATTCTGCTTTCTCCCCTTCGCCTCGTATTCGCGTATCTTGGGTTTACTTACGAGAGCATTGAGGTATGTGCTTCGTCTCAAGTATCAGATAATCGCTATGTTAATTAAGTGAAATTTTTTTTTTCAAATATCATATTAAGTATAAAACAACGAAAAACTTCAGAAACGTGTTCGAATGTAAACGTGTGCGTACATTTGTGAACTTTCTGGCACGCACATTGGCAATTTACGAGGCTACAGCTCGTTTGGGAGAGAAAAACCTCAGTCGACGCTCATCTGTTGTACCGTTCATACAGCACGTTTTTTCGCCTTCTCCTCTCAATACCAACATTACTCGACCCTGCCATTACTCGACTTTGTTTAGCACAAAAAAGGCGAGACTTATTCCCAGTCACGTATAGGCTCTTAGAACGGAAAATCATTGTTGAATTGTAGTTTTCGATGTACGATAAAAGTAAAAGCGATAAAAATGAATAAAAAAAAAAAAAAAAATCAGTAAAAATTGCAGCGATGAGTACACCCACGATCTTGACAAGTGTGGATTTTTTATTTGCGAAACATTCATCTGTTTTCGCACTTTATGCGTGGGAGGACAATTGTAAAAATGGTCTTCAAGCTGTCTCACGGGCAGATATTTTTTCCTTATTTTTCAAGCGTGCACTCTATTTGTTTCTCCTTATCTTCATTATGCAACCCGAGTAAATCTTATTTCCATGCTTCCTCTTTTCTATTCGGTAAAAAAAAAATCAGTTCACCCAGCGTCACAATCGATCGTTACATGAATTCATCTATGAATGAAAAAAGCTAGATCCACTATTCGGAATAACTTTTCCGAATGAATAATCAGTTTTAACGAGATCACGTCTCGCGTTACAGAGGCTCTTGGTATTGCGATAACTGGGAAGATAAAATTGTGTCACGTTCGCAGAAATGAGAACTCTGTTCTTGAAAAAAAAAAAGAAAAATAACAAAAAAAAAACGATGTTTGTGATCAAAACATTCCGATCAGCAAATTTGATTAAACAAGAAGTGTTGTTATTATTATTCCCAGTGTTGTTATGCATGCATAATTATTGTCAATTGGAGTTAGAATGAAGGAGAGAACCGGAACGAACAAACTTTTTGATTGAAGAGTATACAAAATGCTGATTATTATTATTATATTAAAACGAACGAACCAATTGCACAATTGCGCAAGGATTCTGCTCACCTGGTGTAACCGCCGCTTGCCCGAGCACGTATTTATTCGAGGTTGGTGCGTTTCCCTGTTTGCTTGTTTAATAATAACGAGACGTGCAATGAGAAAACTAATCGACCTCCGCTCGGGTGTATTCGCAGTGGCAATGAATTGCTTCCATAGACGTGAGTAGATGCAAGGCCATTACCGTAGCAAAACGTAGTAAATATAATTGCCAACTATTTCTTTTTTCTCTTTTCTCTCATCCGTAAACACATTTAATTGGTTTGTAGTAATGGAATTTATTTCTGACTAGGTACACTGCGTCAATGATTTATTATGACAGAAGAGGAAAAGTAGAACGTTTTTTTAATTCATTAATAGAAAAACAGGTTAATGTATTCAATCAAACTGGTACTTTTTTTTGGAGATTTTTTCTTTTTTCTTGAAATTGAGAATGTTCCATTGAATGTGAAACGACAGTTCGTAAAAAAATTAATTAATCGAACATTAAATATGCGTCTCACCTCAATAATAAATAATTATATAACAAATTTTCTAAGTGATCGATGTTTCTATGTGAATATTACATTGAGACTAATATGGGCAATTTATAAAATGAAGGAAGATGGCTCACGGCCAGGTTCTGACTTCGTCACAATCGGCCTCGTCCTCGAGAGTTAACGGACAAAATTCGTCTTCGGTGACTCTCTCGAGTTTACCAATGTCAGCCCGCGGCTTGAATGGCAATTGAGAGACCAAAATTCCTTCCTGTGGATCTCGATTAGCATCCTCGTCCTCGTCGTCAAATTCCATAAAATCATAGTCCTTCCAACCCCCGTGAATTTTAGCGTCTCGGAAGTCCTTTTCCGTGAAAGAAATCGTTTTGACTCGTTGCTTCGTGGTTTTCTTTTTCACCTCATTTTCCTCCTCGAGTTTTGTCCGCATCGGCCATTTTTTTTTTACTGTCGATTTCTTTTTTTTCTTTTTTAACGGCCACTCCGACCCGTCGATCATCGCTGAACCGTCGACTTGGCTCTTCGTGACCTTGGAGAAATCGGCCTCGAGGGACGCCATTTTCGAAGTCACGTTTTCTCCGCTGGTTTCCTTCATAATTTCCCCTTCGGTCGATGCCGATTTCAACGGTTTTTCGTCCAACTTACTTATGTCTTTTGTAAAAACCTTCTCAAGGTGGTTTCCCGTCGGAGTTGCAACTTTTGTTTCAATGACCTCGCTTTCACTAGAGCCGCTATCGTCGATCGCCTCCCCTTCCTTGGACACGAAAGATGCACTTCCGGTCCCGGTATCGTCACCTGCTATTTCTTTCATATTCAGCTCATCTATCGAACACATCTCTTCGCCAAGGTCGCCAATACTTTTGCACGATTCTTGGTGACGATCGATCGGTGAAATCGGCGTCTTCTTTTTCCCAAAGTCCTCTTGAACCTCATTTTTCACAATTTCTCTACTCGATTTCTCTTCGATATCCACGTGCTCTCGCATTCTTGGATTTTTCTCGAATTCTTGTTGCAAGTATTTGTCGAATCTCTCCTTGAAATACGTGTCGATCATTTTCCATACGTGGGTACTGTACCAGGAGAGAATTCCCAGGAGGAAAACGCCCCGGAAAACGAGGATCAACATTTTTTATCGATTTCGATTGACCGGTTAGCTCTTGATTGACTTTCAATTGACGGGGAGGAAAAAGCAACGATATTGTTAGAGTTCGTTTGTCGAGTGTTACCGTCGAGGCTATACTGGAAGATAAATCGATCCGTTGGGTTTGGATTGTAAAGAAAAATGTTTGAAGTATTTTTTTTTATCCGGAGGGTTCGTTAAATTGCGATTGCAGCTGAAAATTTTAAATAAATATGACGGGCAAATACGTCGGATGCAGTGTTGCGATTAAATCACGATTGGCAAGAAGCAAGAGAATTTCTCGTCGATTTTCCTCAGGAAAATGTTCGGAACGATTGCATTAAACCGGAGGTAGACATCGGAGCTAAAAGTAGCTTTAGTAATAACCCAGCAAGCGGTATAGAGATCAAGTTATCCGACCTCTCGAAGTTTCTTCCCTCGTTGGACTTCCTTTACAAGCTATTTCCTAAACGTTGTACTATTTCATTCTGTATCCAGGGAACGAGATGAGAGATAGAAGAAGAAGAGGAAGAGGAGAGAAAATAGGAATGCTCGAGTTTGAAAGCATCGATGTCTGATGGTGTTAAAGCAGCAAATCTCCGTGCTTTTCGCATATACGTTTTGCCGAGCATAGGAAGAACGGAATTTTCATGAAAAGCTGAAAGCTGTTATTCACAGTTTGCTCTTACCATCGATCTATCTATCCACCACTTTTTTAGTCTCTGATCCTCGCTTTTTTTAATCTGATGTCGAGTGCCAGGAAATCGATACGCGTAAAATACAAAGTCGCTGTAATATTTCAAGAGAGAAAAGGAGCGAGAGAGCTGAGAGTGTCGAGAACTCAGCCAATAGTCAAGGATGTGGATTCGTTCGAACGAAAAATAATATTGGTTCGTAGTATTCGCCCCAACCCTTCGAGCACTTTCCCTCCACAGATTCGCATCGATTCTCAGTGCCTAACAATCAATAAGTTTCTAGTTATGGTTTCATTCGTCCTTGATCCAAAATGTCAAGAGCTGATTCATTTAATGACACGTGGAATCGGAGTCGTGCAAACATTCCTGAGGATTCAACACGATATTGGATCGGCATGAGTTGCGTCTAGCGGACGTTTATCCTCTTCATATTGTCCCAACGTCCACGCAAGAGTCTTTTGCACTGACACTTCTGGACACTCGGCAAATACAAAATTCCAACTCGTTGATCGCTGCCAGGATGTTAATATCACGTGTCCAGGATTAGCGTAGCACTTTCACAAAAGACGGTTTAGGCAGGCAAAACTTGTCTCATTACGGTGCAGGTCTTCTCGCACCGTGATAACCTTCACAGGAGCTCGAAATTCACCAAACCATATCATTTCCTGTTTTCCCTTCGCATCAGTGAACATCAAGCTTCTCACGATCTCATGGAGGTCCTTGTACTCAATTCCCCGATTACGGAATCTCGACGGCGCACCTTCCCTCATCTCATCTACACCGCATCACATTAATCTATATAGAAGTGCACAGGGTGAGTCATTGCAAAGGCGAAACGAATGAATGCACGAAAAAAAGCAGTGTTTAAGCGGTGCTGCATTTTATTGAGAGAAGTCGCGGTAAAACCCACTGGGTAAGCAAATGATCAATTATATAATTTATTCATAGTTTTTCTACAAAAGGCTTCCTTTCGCGACACGTTCGTCAAGGTCCATCGAAAAGACTCACCCTGTATGGTAATGTGTGTCTCGGTATGACTTTGCTGTGTACGCTGACGAATCCTCCTATTCCTCTTCACCGGTTATGTAGTCCTTGAGAATGTACAATGCCTCTCGCATATTGGGCCAGGCCATAGTCACGAATACGAGGATAGAATTGGCAATTACGAAGAGACGCATCATCTCAACGCCATTGGATGATCTCAGCCATGTACCGAAGCCCTGATTTTCGCTGTCTTCGTCCAAAGGTTCCTCGTCGCTTTTTTTGTCCTTCTCCTTATCGACCTTCTCGTTTTTCACTCCTTTTCCAGACCCCTGATGATCTTTGCTCTCTTTTTCCGAACGACCACGTCTTTTCATCATTCCCAAAATGGACTGTCATCTGAAACAATATAATTATTACTTTTCGGTCGAGCTATTTTTCGAGTACACTCTGCTCAGTGCTTTTCATTTCTTATCATAAAATTTCTCAGGCTGGAAGGTGCGCTCCTTCCAGCCGTTCATATCGTTTCATATCGTAGGATTTCCGGATCCCAATGGACACGTCATCCGTCCATGTGGTCAACCACGAGCGTGGAGAAGGGACGCGAGCCACTGAAAAGGAGAGAGCGTTATCAGCACCGGTACAGACTCGGCGCGGCAGGCACGACGCTCCTCTCCCGGGTCATCTCGATCCTCTCTTCCCACAGGATCCTCCGACCGTTCTTCTCCGCCATCCCTTTTCATAAGCTAACTCGTCCTAAAAGCTCAGCGTAACTCGGCCCAGTTACCAAAGTTTGCTCGCAGCCTCTCCCATTATTCCCTTTTGAACTGGCTGGTGCCGCTTGTAATGTAGCGTCGTTCGGCTTTCCCCCAAACTTGATCTACTTCCTCCGTTCGATTATACGTATATCGCACCAACGGATATGTGGAAGGACGCAAATTTAACATGGACTATTTCAAAGTTACGCCCTTCTCCGTATCAACGTTTTCTCATGCACGTATTATCTATTCGTTTCTCCGGTGAATGAAACTTTCCAGAGACCTTTCTATCTTTCGAGAAAAAGCTCCGTTCCGCTCGTGCAACTTCACCGTTGCTTCTTGCACCAAGATCTCAAACTGTCACGCGAGCTTTGTTCGAGGAATTTCTCCATTACGGCCCATCCCTTCGTTCCTTGGCGTTCAACGATGGACAGTCAAAAGTGTATGGTAAATTTATCAACTGGGTCACTCTATGCCTCAAATATTTCCACGTTTTTTCCCCAAACTTTTCAACAGTTGAGTGGCTCAATTTTGGTATTAAACCGGTCTCTCGAATGGCGCATAGTTAGTGAAGAATAATGCGTGTATAATTTAAATCAATTAACACCGAATATTCACCACAATTATCTTCTTCAAATTTCGATTCACCTTCGATCCGATTTCATTGTAACAAAAACCGGCCCGTTTTTCTCGTACTTTTTAAGAAAACATCTCAGTATGAATATTTATAAAAAATAAACTTACTTGTGTGACAACGGTTGAACGTGTCAGGAAGAGCTTTTCGGCACGATCTTTCGAATTCCCGTTGGTATTATTTCCACCAAGTTTTTCCTTCGATATGGGTCATCCGGGACTCTTGGTTGAGACGTCAAAGTTTACCGTGAAGTTGGGGATGCCCTCGTAAGAGAAAAGTAAGGTTTATCACGTCGACTGTCCCGTGCTATACTGATGACACTTTTTCCGTGAAGAAGCCACGGGTAAAAACTTCACGACTGAAACAACTAGTGCCTCTCGCACTTTTGTGTGGGGCTTCAGCAACGCTTGGTATATCTGGTGTATGTTTAAGCTTATTATCGACTCCGTAGCAATGCTGGAGGTTCTCAGCGACATCTTTGCCGGAGCGCGGCTTCGTTATGTTTTAATTTGGAACGATGCGATTTTTAAAGCGAGTCCTGCCAGCGGAAATCTTCAAAAAAAAAAAAAAAATATCGCCTCCTTCATTCGGCTTATCGGCAAGCTTCTAATGGTTTACGAATAATATTTCATCGGCGAATCTCAAGCTTGATTGTAGAAGAGTGAATCGATCGGAACAGTTGACATGTGCGCAGTCAATGACGAGGAGAGCTTATACTCAATGCGACGAACTCTATTGTCCATGAATTCATTGATGCAAGACTGCTTTCAGGAGATTATGCAATCCAAAGCTGGATGCGAACAGAGAGGGAGGAAGAGTGATAGAGAGCGATTAACAGGGGGTGCTAAGACAAGGGGTACAATGATACAGTGAGGCTTACAGACCATTCATGCCAACGCCTTGGCTGCAGTAGACATCAAGCTCAGGTGTCGCAATCTACATAAACAGCATGATATCTGTACTGTAATCCTGTGTGGACCGCAGAAGGTGGTGTGAGTTACCGACTGTTCGGCACCTCTGATAACTGTTCGATTTCCGTCTCCAGTGCTTAGAAACGGTGTCAAGGCGTGGGTGACGTTTGAAAAATCCGTTGACCAATTGAAACAATTTCGAATGATTTATCAATTTGGCAAGTTGACGGGCTCGTTGAAAAATGTTCATTCGACGGTAACGACGATTTGAAGGTTTGTAGAACGATTATTTTTGTAACCGTAATAATGTGCAAACGTGCGGTTCCGTTCATTATTAAATGGAGCGAATCAATGGAACTAACTGGATAGAGTTAAGGTCGAAAACAAAAGAAAATCGATACCGGATTGAAGGAGTTCCGTCTTCGCCGGCTTAAGGTATAGATCATGCCCGAAGGATCGTATTTTATGGGTGTCCAAATTGGATCGATTTTTACTCTCTAATTAAAGATATAATCACTTTAAATTAATGTCAGAGTTATCAATTCGAAATTGTAAATAAATTTTTTCTACTTATCTTTTGGCGAATGAAATTACAAGCCATTAATTGATCGGGTATCCATCACTGACTGAACCCGAAATTTCATTCGTCCCTGGTGAAAATAATATAGTTTTTTTTATGTAAAAAATCGCATTAGAGAGTACAAAGGAAAAACACAATGGGAAATGGATCAAGAAAAAAGTGTTATTAAAAAAAACAGAAGGCTATGACAGGAATGGGAGGTCAACGAGTGTTCATTACTAATATCATTTAATTTTTAACGTAATATATTTTTATTGCTAGTAAGAAAATCGTCTTGAATTTTTTCCCAAACCGTTATTATATACTTCACTGTTGTTGCGTACTTTTTCATAAACTTCGTAAGAAGCGTTCATTCGTTATAGAAAGATAAACGATTTTTTTCGCATGGTCCATACAACCCTGTGTATTTTTCTTCATATTTAAACACGTTTATCTCAATAACCAATATACCACAAACCCTTTAAAATTTGATAGGCGTGTCAGTCGACTAGCCATTTAAACTCTGTGTAAATTTCAAAACTTTCTCAAGAAAATTGTTTCGTATATGAACTACCTTAAACGACGCATACGAATTACGAATGAACTTGTCGATGTATACATGAATCAATAACATTGTATATCAGTAAATAAGGAAACGTACAGTATATCGATGGAGAAACGAAGAGTGGTTACAGCGTTTTGTGAGATACGTGCTGGATAATCCTACCGCTCGGAGGAGGAACGAGGAACTTGTCGGAGATTTCCGCTAATACGTTTTCTCAAGCTGAATGGAGCGTATCTCTTCCAACCTCGTCTCGTTTCTACACGTATCGTATGTGGGACACACACCTCACTATATATCCACTCTCCTCAGAGTGTGTATACAAAATGTGCATATAGATTCGTTGCTTTTGGCTCTCGTCTGCAGCGAACGAGCAAAGAGGTTGGAAGAGTGGCACAGCGAGGGGCAGGAAGAGGAGGGGGGGGGGGGGTGGATGTCGAATACCACTGAGCTTTATGGATTATCGATGTATTTAGAAATAGTGACAGGTAGGTGTACGTAAACAGCTAAAAGGGTGCTGTGTCTATGTGTGTATGTGATCTGTCTCATATCTTGTTGCTTCATGTGAGTAAAGGAACTCCATGAATATGGTTTTTTTTCTACCATTCAGTTATGGAGGCACGAAACTGCGAGGGACTTACTCCTTGGAAAGAGGGTTATCGTCGATGTTCATTTAGATGCTCTGAAGATTTATCAGAAATGCCTAGAATGTTGTTCGAGATTTGGATGTTTTATTTTGAAACGATAAGTTTAAATTATTAATTTGAAAATACTGGTAACAGAGCTAATTTTTTTGAAACTTTGGAAAAGTGCAATAAGTGTTGAACAAAGTTGAGCATTGATTCGAGTTTCGATTTTTTTAGTGATTTTTTGTGAAAATAATTTAAATTTCCGATAAGTCGAGGGGATCGCTGAAGAATTTATCGTCACAGAGACTTATTCCCAGTCTAAATGCAAAGCTTCGCCGCGGCGTTGAATAACGGAATAAAAATTTAATTTCTCCTCGAGTGAGTATTGGAAAAAGATTTACTCAGGCATCATTCGTGGCGAACTACATCAGTTATATGAGAAGTTTTCCGGCGAGGGGGCGAGAAATTTCTTCCTTTCGAATCCACGACATTCTTATCTTGCAGGACTATCATTTTGAAATTACGTCGACACTCGCGGGAATTCGGATCGGAAGACGGTCGTTTTTCCCTATCCTCGGTGTCGCTGTCACTTGGCTGCTTTCAATGAAAGTTTAACTTCCTACGCCAGTCTCAATTCTCAGAAAATCGTCGACGAAATTTCCACACAAACCCTCCTAAGCTTATACGTCGCAACGTTTCTACTCCAGTCATTTCATCAAGAATCACTTGCTCAGGGATTTTAAGGTCTCATGCAAAAATTTAAAAGAAAATACTCTTCTAATTCGAATAATGATCGCTAAGCTGATATTTTTTTCAAACCTCATACAACTGCGCCCAAACCTCTCATGTTGAACGGAGCAATTTCTCCCTAATGGTGTCCTGGGGCAGGTGCAGTTTCCCTTAAAATTCTTTGCACCGTCAGCTCTCATACATACAACGCTCCGAAACAAACTAGATACTACTATAAAGTGTCGTGCAAAGTTTTGGATTAAAACTGTACGGGCTCAACGAGACGAGAACACAAAACTTCCAGTCATACATATAGTAACAGTACATAAAACGTATATGGGCGTTTACCTATAGCTTGTAAATACATTGTATATGGACTCGAACACAGTTCGCGTTAACTAACGCCCTCTCGTGGCGAATTGAGTGTCCTGATGTTCGGGGGTAGTTGTGGCTAACGATTTGAAAACATATGCATATGTATATCGTGTCTATGTCGAGCAGAAACACTTGTCCCCTCGGTCATAAACTCTTTCGGAGACAAAAACCGATTCGAATGTTATTTCCTTCTAGCAGATAGTATAAATTGGATGTTAAAACCTCTCGTTCGTTGTTGTAAAATAAATAGACAAAAACTAAGTGGATGAACAGAATGACAGAAAATTCAGATTCTTCGTTTTTGATTTAATTATGGGGCGAAAATGAGTTTTTAAAAATACAATTATTAGATGTTGATTCGTGTGATGTCGTACCATAAAACTTGGAAAATAATTTCGAATGACGGTTCGTTTGTATGGGAGATAAAAAAATGTAAAAATTCCTCAAATGTTACGAAATGGAAAAATATTTGCTGCTCTTTGGACTCATTAGCGATGATAGCTTTGGTGTAATTTCGACGAAAAAGGTCATTCTATTTGCGGATGAGTTATCGAGGTCGGGAATGCGGGACGAAATGGTGACGGTTTGAGAAAACAGGTTTTTTAATGATGGTGAAAATCGTGAGTGAAAAAGCGACTGCGATTCAAACAACACGTACGCCCCGTTCCACCTTCATTTAATTCGAGACGTATCAATATGGAAAATCAAAAATGTTATCTGATAGAAGAACAAAAGAGAAACGGTGAAGAATAAGGCGTGTATTCTTTAAATGCGTCAATGGCATTAAAAAACTGTTCAAGACGAGAGAGTAGTTCGATGTAGTCGTTACATTTATAGGATGTTTGTTCGTGTGAAAAAGACACAAAGTTCTATTACAACTCCGGGAACTGCGTATTTGCAGCTGTTTTTGCCATACTATATCTTTGTAATCACCCGTTTGGTTATCCGTGACACATCGCGCCAGTACCTCATGGAACGGAGAAGAAAATGTTTCCACGCTTGGCGTGTTAGGCAAAGAAAGAACTTTCACGAAGTTTAGATCATTAAGTTCATAGACGTCACGCGAAACAATAAATAATTTTGAATTCTACAATGCTTAGAGATTGTATTCTCAGTTTTTCCTGTGAGAATGAATATTTCTATTTTTTTGCATAGAGGTTCAGTTGAGGATCATTATTTATCAGATTAAGGCAAGGTCGTTGCAATTAATTTTTTTTTCACAACTCCATTGTTGCAGGTATTTCGTTGAATTATTATTCTTGAACGATGAAAGATCCGATATCGAGTATCGAGTGGTGACATCAAATTTGCAATCACGTTTGACAGATACTTTATCAAATTATAGATCAAAAGTGGGGACGAGTTTAATACCTCGCTCACTGGCATTTTCGAAGGCACTGTTTTATGCAAATGCAGGCAATATATGTGTCCAATAATTGGGAGTAACGAATATTTGTCGTTCTCAAATAGCGCATTTTCGATGCTGCTAACATTCGAACGTCATTTTGTTTGGATGTCTGTTTTAAGGTACTTGGATTTCTGGCGTTATAAGAATATTTCGGGTTCTCATTACGATACATTCTGGTGCTGTGGCTGTCATATATCGATTCCGTTGTGGACTCTCATATCAAGAGCTGTGGTGAGTTCTTGTTGCCGAAAGATGAAAAAATATTCACAGTTATTGAAACTCAAAACGTTTTTGAGTTACTTCGGAATATCTCCGCCATGCGTCGTCGACTGATCAAAAGTGTCATATTATGCGATTTTTCTCGTCTTGATTGGTACATTTTTCTTCGATCCGATAATTGGATATCGTAATATTCATTCCTCGCCTCGTACATGAATGATATTTTATTAAGCTCTCTTTTGATGGGTTATTACGATGACTGAAATGAAATAACTTTCATCTGTTAACTTTTATTAAAGACCCAAAATCGAGTCTACGGGTGCGTTTCCACCGGAGCGAAGACGAGCGGAGCGGCGTAGATGTTGGGTGTTTCCACCAAACGGCGCTGAAGTTTGCAACGTTCGAGTCCAACGAAGTGGACGAAAAAACATTTGTAATTCGCCAATTTTTTATTTCACCAAGTATCGGTGCGGGTTGAAAAACTACGAATTGCAAATTCGGCAGGGAAGGAAATTGGAGAATTACGGGAATTATTGTCATTTCCACCAATGCGGAACAGAGAGGTGTAGCAAAACGGCTGAATTCTTTTCTCCGCTCCGCTCAACACCACTCGACTCCTCTCATAATATGTTTACACACGATTAGTCTCCGCTCCGCTGTATGTGCGACCCTAACCAAAGCAGTGTGAAGAGGAGACGTGGAATTTAAGCGTTCCTTTTGGTTAACGTCTGCACGCCTCCGCTCTACTCCGCACGTCGCCGCTCTGGTGGTAACGCACCGATATTTTTATTTTGCATATTTGATCTATTGACATGAATATTGCATTCGCTAACTACGTTCAAAGTTTAATTTCGTCGACCTATGAACTTTGACTAGGCTATCATTGACGCGTGTCCTTTATGTTGGTTAATGTACAGATGAGAAAGTAAGATACATTTCTGTTACCGAAATTTCGTAAAAAATTAAAATATGAAAAAATTAATACAATGTTACGATTCTTGAACCATTGGTCAGATAATAGCTCTGGAAAAATTTACTTTCTTATCGACGAAGTCAGTGCGGTGATTCTATCCCGTCAGACATGGCGAGCCGAAGAGTAGTGAAGTACGAAAATATAGTTGCGAGGAACTTGATGAAAAAGAAACAAAACCACGGTGATTTTGATTTTTACTGACTGACTGAGTAAATATAACAATAGGATAATATTTTTTCGTACCGAGGAGTAAAAGCGAAATGATAAAGGAGGGAGAAAACCACCAAATGAGACCTGAATCGGTCGTTGTGATCTCAGCAGAATCATGAGAACGGTTTTCATCATTTTTGGTGACATATCAGTCCACGGAACGTTGTAAGAAGCTGTTCCTACTGAATCACACTGTATCCAACGTGGCCAAGTCAGTAGAAGAATCGAACCATTGAAAATTCAATTCAATTACAATTATATGTTCATAGCGAGAAAAAGTATTATTGCAACTTTGTACTTACCACTCTCATCATATTTTCTGCAGGCCAAATAGAGATCGTTAGATTTAACAGAACAACAAGAAGGCCTGGTCCATATTGCATTATGACCGACCAGGATGGGTTCTACGATATTGTTAATATTCATTGATTTTTTTAACACACTTGGATAAACTTGAAGTGTTAGTTAAATCTCAAATGTTTATATTTACAGCAACAATCTGCATGGAAGCCCCGATCGCTGCAACCCCACACGTTCCTGTGGTAACGAATGTAACGTAGGGCATTATTTTGGCGATGCTATTGGCATACGATAGCAGTTGGTTATGTTTTTTGATGAATAATAAAATTTCCGAAATGTTGGAAAAGCATTTGATTTCTTCAGCAAGTATTTCGAGCCTGGATCCAGCGAACCACAAAATTATCGCTACTTGACAATCGACTGTACAAGCCGCGGAAGCTTGATACAGGAAGATTGATTGATGAAGTAAAACCAAGTAGTAAGATACATAGGATTCCGTGGAAAAGGGATAAGCCACTGTGATTATCATTTTTTGTTCAGAATTAACAAATAAACTGGCAATCAGTGCAGTAGCTGCATAGTAATTTAAACACGATATCGTCAAGTGAAAGATCCAACAATTATCGATGTAGCCCTGGATAATCTGTCTTTCTTCTTTGCAACAACTTCTTGAAAATTCCTCCATATCATTGATCAAAATCTTGTATGAAAAAAAACAATCAGATTACAAAAAGATTTAAACGACCGCCACACAGGTCGTTCGATTAGTATTAGCTCATGTCATACCTGAAACTGTTTTCGATGCAATCGCGAAATAATAGCTTTCCAAATATAAACTACACAAACCGAACAGAAAGTAGCTATTTCAGTGAGAACAACCGGATCAGTGACGTATGTAGCGATTGAGTTTATCAGTAATATAAAAAGACACAACATATGCAATATGGAAACACATAGGATGAAATCCATCTTGATGAATTCGCATTTTGTTGCATTTCTTGATGGTGGCCAAGTGCAGGCGAGAAAAACAGTCCACTTCGTGAATCGAATTACTCCTTCGAGACTTACTTTACTCCGCATGTTGATGCCTCTTTAACGACTGATCAACTCTCCGGTGGTAACACTATTCTCCACCCCACTCCCATCCCCTTGTTCATAAATTTCTGATGATGAAGGTTATTATCCAATTATACTTATGGAACGTACCGACAAGTCGTGTTATTCCTTTCATATTTTGCCACGATGTTTTCTACTGCTTCAAGTACTGTTGTACTTTCCCAGTAACGGCATGCACGGAAAATTCGCTGGCGTATGCACGCCGCGTCGTTAATTACCATAGAGCCGTTGTCCCAGGCGGTACATTTCTAGAAAATGTAGAAAATTCTATGGGAATTTTACCTTCTGCTGTTAATTGTTATTGATTACGGAAGGAGAAGTATTCCTGGTAAAAGAGGAACACTCTAAACTTCCCGACGAACGTTCAGTCTTGCGTCGACTACCGGGGAGGTAGGAGCTAAAATGTTCCCAAGTCAATGTAATCCGAAGCGCGAAAAGCTACATTTCTATATTCTCCAATGTTTGGTGCTAAGCCAATTGTCCGTCTCTCCATTGAAGACTGAAGTAAGAGAAAACATAACCACATAATACACATCGTGTCTTTTCTTTGATGCTTAACATTATCATTTTGATAGTTGTCATCAAGAAGCTTGGGCGTTTTTAGATTGTGAATATTGTCATTTTTGTAAAACGACAAGCTGTAAGAATTGCACAACCGTCGTCCATTAAATGTTACACGTTCATGTTCGCACATGAGAATAAACGAGACATATTATTTCGTACGTTGAAAATAATTCAAATTCCGGCGCAGCATAAATCGTTAAATTCAAAGAGATTCGTTACTTTTTGGTAGCCTTTAATGAGCTGCAATTATCACGAGAAGCTTTGACACGCTGTTTGCTACTACACGCACATTAACGACGCTGGTCGAAGAACCAAGAGTTTCCGACGTGTCGCATATTACAACGGTACTCTCTGGTTGGTTGAGTACAGCCTTGATTGAGTACACATGGTACGAGGAAAGATTTCCGAGGGCACCGGGTGAGGATTTTGAGTTCATGTACTGGCTGGCGCGCTATATCACAGTAGAGGAGGTGCATGTTTGAGCCCCTCTGGCGGCGGCGATTGAGCGTGCTCACACTGCCACCCGAGGGGATCAACCAAGTACCGACTGTATCGGCAAGGT
This sequence comes from Venturia canescens, assembly GCF_019457755.1. Lineage (NCBI taxonomy): Eukaryota > Metazoa > Arthropoda > Insecta > Hymenoptera > Ichneumonidae > Venturia > Venturia canescens. The sequence goes on along the minus strand of NC_057423.1, from coordinate 1,261,321 downwards.
TTTTCGCAGTTTCCCTTCGCCCTGGGTGAATGCGATACAGTGGGGAGTAAGTCGGCTGCAGCCGCAACGGGAGGGGAAAAAAGTGGATTAGGGTTAAGGGGGAGGATCGTAAAAACCGAGAGGTATACGATCTAATAAATAAAAAAACCCTTGAACACATTTTTTATATACTCGGAAATACTAGAAAATTTTTTTTTTAAATACAATATTTTTGTACAATGGTGTGTTAAAAATGGCACCCTTTGAATTGGCATTGACAGCAAAACGGAAACAGTTTTTATCCCGGCTTCTTGATTAAAATTACATGTCGTAGGAAAAACGTATGTTTTCAGCATAACGTAACCGTTTGATAACTTTTTTTTTCTTTTATAAACAATTTTGTACTGAGGAATCCACAAAAATTGTCATTTTTTTCTTCAAACGGTGGCAATTTTTTTTCTAAACAATATTTTGAAAGTCCCATACGTCTTGCGATAGCTAATAACATATATTTTATACGAATCTTTTTGGTTCTTAACCCTCAGAAGTTCCATTTTTTAACATAGTCATCATTTGAAATTTGCTGTCAACGCCCATTCAAGGGGTGTCGTTTTCAATACAACACTTTGCAGAAGAATACAATGAAAAAAATTTTTTAAATAAAAAAAATTTTTCCAGTACTTCTGAGTGTGTAAAAGATGTGTACAAGGTTTCATATGAATCCAACCAACCAATTTTTGTTATAAAATAAACAAAAAAACACCCCAAAATCCAACGTTTTCACTGTTCATAGCTCTTAAGCGGAGCAAAAAGGTTTCCAAAAGCAAAATTGAAGCTGAGGCTTCTACCTTTGAGGATTCGCTCGCGGAGTTGAGAACAAAAAATTTAATCTGAAAATACCAGTCCAATTAAAACGGGGATCAAACGACTGAAAAAATCAGCGTTTTTCGAAAGGACGTAATAACCGCAAAAAGGTCGCAGTGACTTTTCGAATAATCCAAAGTAAAGCCGAATGTCTTCCCTTCAAAATGGGCCTTGTTGCATCCGAGATCTAAACCAGCGGCCCAGTAGAACAGAAAAGAGCGTGGGAACTTTTTCGGACTTTTATCCACAAACTTTTCTCTGTTAGTGTATAATATCACTGCAAAAACATAAAAAAAAAAATTACTATATTTTCAGTCAATTAAAAATTTCCTCCTATTTATTGCTACGATGACACAATAGGATGATCATGATAGAGGAAAAATATGAGACTATTCTAGCATAGCCAAGAATAGCGAATGAATTTCTGCAGAGTATCGTGTTACGCTTCCAACGGTACTGGTTAGAGAGTTTTGTCACCTCAAGCGTTCTCAGCATGATTTTGTGATTAAAAGATTTTTATATAACGCAACCACGTTTTCCTCGCTTTTCGAGCCTGCCGGCGGTACGGAAAGTAAGTGTTTTAATAACTCCTAGGAGTTAAAAGTGTTGTTTTACGTACTCCCCACCACTAATCCACTCCAACAGTCGGTAAAACGCCTACTTTCCGTACTGCCGGCACGCTTGAAAAAGCTCGGAAACGTGGTTTGGTTAGATAAATTATCGTGTGCATCTCGGAGGCAGGGTGGATCTTTTACGTCGAGCGCGCGTAGCAGCGCGCTCGGCTATGATTCGTACTGAAAACATCGCGCTCGGCGTAAAAGATTCACTTTGCCTCCTCGTTACACAATGTACAATTATTCTGATTTTATACACAAATTCGCTGTCAACATTACACACAAGCTTTTCAAGTTTTCAAATAAAACACGGGTCGATGCAAAAAAAGCGTCTAGAAATATGAATAATAAGGAAGACTGTCGATATTTGTTTTGTAGAAATTTGTATTTTTCATCCACATAATCTTGGATTCAGTGTCAAAATTGTGCGGAGATGGCATAGGATTCATGTGCAGGTCTGACTACACATGATGGTCCGCAAAAATAGGGGAGCATGGAGCAAAGTGGACTTTTCTGAAAAATAAAAAATTTTGGGGCAAAGTAGACTTCCTCTTGGAAAAAATGCTTTACCGATGATTCTGACTGATTGTCTCTAATATATGGTGAAATTGAATGAAATTTTTTTTTTTTTTTTTTTTCATAAAATTCAGATTTTATTCAATTTCGCCTTCACAGAGTTTACTCAACCATTATAGAATTTGTTCCCATTCACAATGTTTAGTCAACAACAAAAAATTCAAGATTCAAGAAAAAACACGATGTTTTGTAAAAAACGATTTTTGTTCATTTTCGGACAGCTATAAAAATTGAAAAAATAAAACAAAAAAATTTCCCAAATTTTTCGGGCATCTTGTTTTGCTCCGGTCTCTCCTATGTATAGTAAAACGTTATAGGTATTCGGTGTACATTCGTATGATTATCATAGAATATACTATGCTGACAATTAAAATTTGTGATTTACTATACATTTCCGTCCATCACTAGGTTCTAGACTGACATGATGAATAACACTCGAAAATAAAATGAAATATAGTTTTCACGTGCATCACTTTTTGATCTTCATATAACGCTGTTTAGAAATTAAGTGACGAAAAAGTGCAAAGTTCGAAAAAATGCTTGCTGTTTGTAATCGGTGCCTAAATACTTTGAACATTCTTGATAAATAATATATTTCTCAGTATACAAAATGAATCCGTTTTCTCCGGGCAATTTTTCAAAAGATGAAAAAAATAATACAATACTACAATTGTTGAATCATTGGGTCAGTCCGTGGCTCTGAAAAAATGTACTTTCTTATCGACGAAGTCAGTGCGGTGATTCTATCCCGACAGACATGGCGAGCCGAAGAGTAGTGAAGTACGAAAATATAGTTGCGAGAAACTTGACGAAAAAGAAATAAAACCATGGTGAATTTCATTTCTACTGAGTGAATATTATAACAATGGGATAATATTTTTTCGTACCGAGGAGTAAAAGCGAAATGATAAAGGAGGGAAAAAACCACCAAATGAGACCTGAACCGGTCGTTGTGATCTCTGCAAAATCATGAGAACGGTTTTCATCATTTTTGGTGACATATCAGGCCATCGTACGTTGTAAGCAGCTGTCCCTACTAAATCACACTGTATCCAACATGGTCAAGTCAGTAGAAGAATCGAACCAATGAAAATTCATTTCAATTACAATTTGGTGTTCATAGCGAGAAAAAGTATTATTGCAACTTTGTACTTACTACTCTCATCATATTTTCTGCTGGACAAATAGAGATCGTTAGATTTAATAGAAGAACAAGGAGGCCTGGTCCATATTGCATTATGACCGACAAGGATGGGTCCTATGATATTGTCAATATGTATTAGTTTTTTCAACGCACTTGGATAAACTTGAAGTGTTAGTTAAAACTCAAATGTTTATATTTACAGCAACAATCTGCATGGAAGCCCCGATCGCTGCAACCCCACACGTTCCTGTGGTAACGAATGTAACGTAGGGCATTATTTTGGCGATGCTATTGGCATACGATAGAAGCTGGTTATGTTTTTTGATGAAAAATAAAATTTCCGAAAGGTTGGAAAAGCATTTGATTTCTTCAGCAAATATTTCGAGCCTGGCTCCAGCGAACCATAAAATCATCGCTACTTGACAATCGACTGTACAAGTCGCGGAAACTTGATACAGGAAAACTGTTTGATGAAGTAAAACGAAGTAGTAAGCTACGCCGAATTCCGTGGAAAAAGGATAATCCACTGTGAATATCATTTTTTGTTCAGAATTAAAAAAAAAACTGGCAATCAGTGCAGTAACTGCATAGTAATTTAAACACGATATCATCAAGTGAAAGATCCAATAATTATCGATGTAGCCCTGGATAATCTGTCTTTCTTCTTTGCAACAACTTCTTGAAAACTCCTCCATATCGTTGACCAAAATCTTGTATGAAAAAAAACAATCAGATTACAAAAAGATTTAAATGATCGTCACACAGGTCGTTCGATTAGTATTAGCTCATGTCATACCTGAAACTGTTTTCGATGCAATCGTAAAATAATAGCTTTCCAAATATAAACTATACAAACCGAACCGATAGAAGTCATTTCAGTCAGAATGACTGGATCCGTGACGTATGTGGCGATTGAGTTTATCAGTAATATTAAAAGACACGACATATGTATTATGTAAATACAAAGAATGAAATCCGCCTTAATGAATTCACGCTTTGTTGCGTTTCTTGATGGTGGCCAAGTGCAGGCGAGAAAAACAGTCCACTTCGTGAATCGAATTGCTCCTTCGAGACTTACTTTACTCCGCATGTTGATGCCTCTTCAACGACTGATCAACTCTCCGGTGGTAACACCATTCTCCACCCCACTTCCATCCCCTTGTTCATAAATTTCTGACGAGGAAGGTTATTATCCAATTATACTTATGGAACGTACCGACAAGTCGTGTTATTCCTTTCATATTTTGCCACGATGTTTTCTACTGCTTCAAGTACTGTTGTACTTTTCCAGTAACGGCATGCACGGAAAATTCGCTGGCGTATGCACGCCGCGTCGTTAATTACCATAGAGCCGTTGTCCCAGGCGGTACATTTCTAGAAAACGTAGAAAATTCTATGGGAATTTTACCTTCTGCTGTTAATTGTTATTGATTACGGAAGGAGAAGTATTCCTGGTAAAAGAGGAACACTCTAAACTTCCCGACGAACGTTCAGTCTTGCGTCGACTACCGGGGAGGTAGGAGCTAAAATGTTCCCAAGTCAATGTAATCCGAACCGCGAAAAGCTTCATTTCTACATTCTCCAATATTTGATGCCAAGCCAATTGTCTGTCTCTCCATTGAAGACTGAGGTAAGGAAAAACATTTAATTTAACCACATAATACACGTCGTGTATTATGTGGTTATTAAAGTAAAAAAAGAGAGCGACAAGCATTAAAAGACCGCGACCTTAGTTATGAATGATTTTTACTATATTTTCAGTCAATTAAAAATTTCCTCCCCCACTATTTATTGCTACGATGACACAATAGGATGATCGCCTCTAACGGTACTGGCCAGAGAGTTTTGTCATCTCAAGCGTTCTCAGCATGATTTTGCGATTAAAAGATTTTTATTCTGATTTTATACACAAATTCGCTGTCAACATTACACACAAGCTTTTCAAGTTTTCAAATAAAACACGGGTCGATGCAAAAAAAAGCATCTGGTAATATGAATAATAAGGAAGACTGTCGTTATTTGTTTTGTAGAAATTTGTATTTTACATCCACATAACCATGGATTCAGTGTCAAAGTTGTGCGGAGATGGCATACGATTCATGTGTAGGTCTGACCACACATGTTGGTCCGCAAAAATAGGGGAGCATGGAGCAAAGTGGACTTTTCTGAAATTAAAAATTTTGGGGCAAAATAGACTTCCTTTTGGAAAAAATGCTTTACCGACGATTCTGACTGATTGTCTCGAAGATATGGTGAAATTGAATGAAATTTGAATTTTTTTTTCATAAAATTCAGATTTTATTCAATTTCACCTTCATAGATTTGACTCAACCATTACATAATTTGTTCCCATTCACAATGTTTATTCAACAAAAAAAAAAAAAAATTCAAGATTCAAGAAAAAACACGATATTTTGTAAAAAACGATTTTTGTTCATTTTTGGACAGCTATAAAAATTGAAAAAATAGGACAAAAAAAGTTTCCAACTTTTTCGGAAATCTTGTTTTGCCCCGGTCTCTTCTATGTATAGTAAAACGTTATAGGTATTCGGTGTACATTCGTATGAGTATCACAGAATATAGGGTACTATGATGCAAAATGGACACTTGAGGATTTAAGCAAGTTTCATTGATGAGCATATGGTCTTTCAACTATTTTTGAGTCCCAAAATTAATACCCAGTCCTTGTTTCCCAAATATTGTAAAAAAAAAATTTTCAGGCCAAAACGGACACATCCCCTCAGAGGCCTAAAAATCGAAAAACCGACATTTTTCGAAATACAGCCGTTCCAAGCGACTGTTTCCGAATAGAATGTCAACTCAGCAATATAACGAAAGGAACGGGACCAATTGGACCCCCATACCCTGGTATGTAAGAAAGATAAATGAGCTAAATTTTGAAATTGCTTTTGTTTCATGTTTTTGGGCCATGCAAAAAATAAACTCTGGGTCCATCGTGCTGAGGTATGTTTCGTGTTCGCACTATATCAGAGTTCCACCATTGATTTATGGGCCTAGTTTCTGGAATTTCTTAAATAAAATTTTCCGTCTCTAAGAGGGGTACAAATCGAAATATCGATATTTTTCAAAATGTAGCAGTTTAGCAGACAGAAAAAAGAGGTCACCAAGACAGCCAAATCCGCGTCTTCTGAAGACGTTTCTTGCGTTTTTTGGAAGGACTATGTTCGTCGTCCTCCGAAGATTGTATTTGTTGTGTGACATGCAAAAAATGGGCACACACCTTGTGTACAGATGTTGAAGACGAAGATGTCAGCTATAGTGCGATTTTTGTAAGAAATGCATAAAAAACCTTTTTTCCTTATTCGTACTTTGATTACTATTGTGGTTTTTAGAAATAAGTCAAAAAAGCGAATGGATAGTGAGAAAGTAGTACTATTTTGCTCTGAAATTTGAATTTTTTGGGGATGTCACCGTTGAATTCAACAATTTACCATGATTTATGGTCAGGGTATGATTTGGAACCGAAAAAAAATCTATGCATTTTATGAAATTTCAGTTAGGGGAAAGTCCGTTTTGCTCTGGAATTCAACTTTGTGGGGCACAACGTACACGGTGTCCGTTTTGTTCCATATTACCCTACTATGCAGACAATTAAAATTTGTGATTTACTATACATTTCCGTCCATCATTAAGTTCTAGTCTGACATAATGAATAACACTCGAAAACAAAATGAAATATGGTTTTCACGTGCATCACTTTTTGTTCTTCACATAACGCTGTTTAGAATTCAAGTGTCGAAAAAGTGCAAAGTCCGCAAAAATGCTTGCTGTTTGTAATCGGTGCCTAAATATTTTGAATATTTTTGAGAAGAAATATATTTCTCAATACACAAAACGAATCCGTTTTCTCCGGGTAACATTTCAAAATAAGAAAAAAATAATACAATACTACAATTCTTGAATGATTGGGTCGGTCCGTCGGTCTGGAAAAATGTACTTTCTTATCGATGGATTCACTTCGATGATTCTAATTCGTTAGACATGGCGAGCCGAAGAGTAGTGAAGTACGAAAATATCGTTGCGAGGAACTTGAAGAAAAAGAAATAAAATCATGGTAAATTTCATTTGTACTGAGTAAATATTATAGTAACAATGGGATAACATTTTTCGTACCGAGGAGTAAAAGCGAAATGATAAAGGGGGGAGAAAACCACCGAAAGAGACTTGAATCGGACGTTGTGATCTCTGCAGAATTATGAGAATGGTTTTCATCATTTTTGGTGACATATCAGGCCATGGTACGTTGTAAGCAGCTGTTCCTACTAAATCACACTGTACCCAATATGGTCGAGTTAGTGGATGAACCGAACGAATGAAAATTCAATGCAACTACACTTTGAAGATCGATAACGAAGCAGTTATTATATTCATGTTGATTTGAGAAAAAGTAATGTAACTTTGTACTTACCACTCTCATCATATTTTCTGCTGGCCAAATAGAGATCATTAGATTTAACAGAACAACAAGGAGGCCCGGTCCAAATCGCATTATGACTGGCCAGGATGGGTCCTATGATATTGTTAAGATTCATTGATTTTTAAAATGCATTTGAATAAATTTAAAGTTTTAGTTAAATCCGAAATGTTGGTATTTACAGCAGCAATCAGCATAGAACCCCCGATCGCTGCAATCCCACACGTTCCTGTGGTAACGAATGCAATGTAGGGCATTATTATGGCGACGGTATTGGCATACGCTAGAAGCTGGTTATGTTTTTTGATGAATAAGAAAATTTCCGAAACCTTGGAAAAATATTTGGTTTCTTCAGCAAGTATTTCGAGCCTGGCTCCAGCGAACCACAAAATCATCGCTACTTGACAGTCGACTGTACAAGTCGCGGAAATTTGTAACAGAAAGATTGTTTGATGAAGTAAAACAAAGTAGTAAGGTACATCGGATTCAGTGGAAAAGGGATAAACCACGGCGATTATCATTTTTTGTTTGGGATTAACAAATTCACTGGCAACCAGTGAAATAGCTGCAAAGTAATTTAAAGACGATATCATCAAGTGAAGGATCCAACAACTATTGACGTAACCCTGAATAATTTGTCTTTCTTCCTTGCAGCAACTTCCTAAAAATTCCTCCATATCGTCAATCAAAATCTTGCATGGGAGGAAAAAAACAATCAGATTACAAGAAGATTTAAACGATCGTCGCATAGGTTGTTCGATTAGTATCAGCTTATGTCATACCTGAAACTGTTTCCGATGTAATCGCAAAATGATAGCCTTCCAAATATAAACTACACAAATCGAACAGAAACTAGCTGTTTCAGTCAGAATGACCGGATTCGTGACGTATGTGGCGATTGAGTTTATGAGAAATATAAGAAGACACAATATATGCAATGTGGAAATACAAAGGATGAAATCCGCCTTGACGATTTCACGTTTTGTTGCGTTCCTGGATGGTGGCCAAGTGCAGGCGAGAAAAACAGCCCACTTAACGAATCGAACTGCTCCTTCGAGACTTACTTTACTTCGCATGTTGATGTCTTTACAACGACTGATCAACTCTCCGGTGATAGCATCATTCTACACCCCACTCCTATTCCCTTGTTCATAAATTTCTAACGACGAGGGCTATTATTCAATTATACTTATGGAACGTACCGACAAGTCGTATTATCCCTTTCATACTTTGCCACGATGTTTCCTACTGCTTCAATTATTATTATACTTTCCCAGTAATGACATGCAACGCGCATAGAAAATTTGTTGGCGTATGCACCCCGCATCGTTAGTTACCATAGAGTCGTTGTCCAAGGGGGTACATTTCTGGAAAATGTAGAAAATTTCTATGGGAATTTTACCTTCTGCTGTTAATTGTTATTGATTATGAACAGAGTAGTATACCTCGTAAAAGAGGAATACTTGAAGCTTTCCGACGACCGTTCAGTCTTGCGTCGACTACCGAGGAGGTAGGAGCTAAAATGTTCCGAAGTCAATGTAATCCGAAGCGCGAAAAGCTACATTTCTATATTCTCCAATGTTTGGTGTCCGTCTCTCCATTGAAGACTGATGAAGACTGAAGTAAGGGAAAATAGTCAATATAACCACATAATACACATCATGTCTTTTCTTTGATGCTCAACATTATCATTTTGATAGTTGTCGTCAAGAAGCTGGTGCATTTCCAAATTGTGAATATTGTCATTTTCGTAAAATACCAAAAATTACACAATTGTCTTCCATTAAATGTTACACGTTCACGTTTGCATATGAGAATAAACGAGTATATAGTTTTTCGTATGTTGGAAATGATTCAAATTTCGGCGTAGTATCATCACGTGACGCGTTTAGTTATCATTAAACGCGAGACTTGACGACGATTCCTCTCAACATCAAAATATTTTTTTTATTAAAACTGCTAGACCGTTCTTGATTTGGTCAGTACGTGATGCCTCGTGCCTTAGCAAATTGAACAAGCCGCTTGGAATCCGTCGATTCGGCATCGCCTGATCGCGACCTCCAGGGTGGCTCGTCGATACCCTTGGTAACATCTAAAGTCATAACTTAGAAACTAAAGTGCTGAGATGCACTGAAAACCCCGTCACGACGATCGTTTTCGAGCTCTCGTCGCCGTGGCGAGGATTTTTGTACGTCAGTTCCGTTTGCTAGCTCTAGACTCTCGGTCGTCCACGTGGATAACTCCGTAATCCAGCAACTCCCGGCGGGGTAGTAAATTCCGGTACAATGACACAGGTGAACCGCATAGAGGTTATAAGTCTGGGTTCTGTCAACAAACGTGTAGTAAGCAACACATTGCTCCTTGCTTCACGGACGTTCTGTCATCGAGTCTCGCGAATCACTTTTTGTTATTCTTATTAAAACCAATTAATTCTGTGTATGTGTATGAATCGCGCGTCGATTAGAGGCGCAGTTATTGTGTGCGGAACCGAACGAGAGAATTGTTCCCATTCGTGTGAGAGAGTAAGTTGGCGTAAACGTTAAGCCAGTGTTGTTTTCATCTTCAAAATTGTACCTCGATTCATTCAAATTGTAAACCTTTTTGTAATCTTTTCTTTTCGCATATATTTCTGTTCTTGTCGAACCTTCTGTTTTCCATATCTTATCAATAAATCTAAATTCCTATTAATTATTATCTGAACGACCCAATCTCCTGCTTCGGGGCCCGTACGGGACCATATAGGCACTCCTTCATTATTTCTTAAATTATTTCGATTACTTAATTACTTCAATATTGCAATATTTCGGTTGTTCCCTTAATTATTCAATTATTTCAATTTCATTTAGACCAAACAAAATATCCTTTAAAATATTTTACATTTCAAAATTCCTACACTTTGTGTAGGTTGGTGGCAGCGAAAACTAAATAAATGTCCCGATTACGTTCGTCCCTTCTGGACGTAAGAGTATATATAGTTAAAGAGAGATTCTACCGCATTCCCGATTTCGACGGGTCGATATTATTCCTAGAGGATAATATGCGGAAATAGGTATGCGCTGGGAAATCTAAGCCCTAGGTAAACGCGTTGGGGACCCGATATAGAGCCAGACATATTTGTCCACTTGTCTGTGCGTCCGCTCGTTCTATTTCCCGATTTATTGAGGAATTTGTAGAATAATCCAACTCGATACTAAAAATGTATGTTGCCTATGCATGGGCTGTTCAATGAAGGGAGGAATGAATTTACGAGAAGAGATTTTCGTTTTTTTTTCAAACCTCAACCATTATGATTTTCATAAATTGCTACAATTCGATAAATGTTTTTACAATCTAGTTGTCGAGTATATGAAGACCATATTGATAGTTTGCTCCTGTATATACCACGTCCATTTCTGCTCTTTCTTCTGACTCTTCTTCTTGCCCCTGTAACATAGCACGCATGCTGATTTTACCACGGTCGCAGTGCTCCAAGTGGTTCGATCGATGGAATAGCGCGCACTGTGGAGTATCCGGAACGTCATTCCTAAAGAGAATCTGAGAGCGGGGCACGAGTCTTGAGGTGAAGTCGCGTTCCGTTTACCCATTTTCCGATCTAGAAGCCTAAGAATTTTCCGACATTGCTTGGAACTTCGACCCGTCGAAATGCTTCGTGCAAATAGTCATTTTTGTCGCGCATACAAGATTTCGAATCAAAGTCATTTATTCAAAA